>NC_138597.1:0-1265950 GCF_964289735.1 Phaethon aethereus | reverse complement strand
CACAAGTCCCACAGTGTGCTGTCACACTCGGGGAACAACTTGGTGCCAATATGAGCAACAGTCGTTCTTGCATGCTGCTGCCTTTTTCACAGGACTACCGAGATGCTCGCAGAAGGCAGTGCCAGGAGCCCTCAGGAGCAGCGGCACAGGCTCTCCAGTGGCAAGGCAAAGAGCCTGAGCAAGACCAAGGGACAGAGCGGAAACCTGTTGGGCTCAGGTAAGCAGCTCCAGACTGGGTTCTTCACTGGTCAGCTGGGTTAGGGATTGCGGTTGGGTTTTGCCTGTGATGCTGAAGTAGTGGAAGTCTTTTCTGTGTAATTCCTGGCCGGGTGGAACTAGAGGAAAGAAGTTGCTTGCTTGTCCTGCAGAGCCGAAAGCAGGTCCTGTTAGGTGGACACCCAAAGCACGTGGGCAGTTGTCCAGAGAAGAATTGAACCTATTTCATGGCAATTGCTCCCCTGGAGCCCCGAGGTGCAATATCGCTGATTTGCTTCTGAGGCTTTGTCGGAATACGGTGGGTGTCGAAAGACAGAGCTTGTCCTGCCACACCATTTCCTGTGACCGCCCGGGCAGGACGGATCTGTGCTGTGCTGGGAGATTCCCTTGGCCTGGCTTTGACAGAGAAGCTTTGCCTGTTCAAAGACAGACGATCCTGTGTTTTGGGCCGGAGGAATGCAGAAGCTGGTGAAAAACCTTGTGCTCCATAGAAGCAAGCCCTCTTTCGAACTTCCAAGGAAAATGGGGCACTTGAGGGCAAAGAGGTCTCGGGGCTCTGAAGTGCAAGCAGATGCCATGTGCGGGTTTAGCGTGGGTTTCTTTGTGGTGCGCAGCCTCTGGAATTCCCTTCACGGGCTCTAGAAAGCTAGTTGCCTGATGGTCAAACGTGGAAAATCTTGTTTCTTCCTTTGCACGTGTCCCTTTCATCCTTTGTTTCCTCTGGCGGGCTTAAATCTCGCCAGATCTGTACAGCGCCCTGTCACACTTGATAGCTGTCCATGGACTTCTTGGGCTAGGTCTGCTGTAGAACTAACATTGGATCTTGCTTTTTCTCTCCCAGTCACTGCTGACTATGAAACCGGGTCTGCTGGGGATTCTCCCTGGACATCTTCGGCTCCTCTGCCAAATGTAAATGAAGCGCAGGATCCCCCTTCCGGGGCAACACCGCCCAGGCACGGTGCTTTGAAGAGCAATTAATAAACTCATAGAAAACACTATAGAAAGTCTGTGTTTTTCTGTGCCAGTCTCACGTATTTGCCCATCACTGCCCTTCGGCTGGCCCCATGGCCTGGGCATGGCCCTTCCCTCCCCCCGCAGCCCGCTGCCGGGCCAGGGGTGTCAGAGCCCCGTCCAACCTGACCTGGAATGTTTCCAGATACGGGGCATCAACCACCTCCACCCTGATCACAAAAAATGTTTTCCTTATAATCTAGCCTAAATCTCCCCTCTTTTAGTTTAAAGCCATCACCCCTTGTCCTATCGCAACAGGCCCTGCTGAAAAGTCTGTCCCCATCTGTCTTCTAAGCCCCCTCTCAGCCCTGGCAGCTGCTCTAAGGTCTCCCCGGAGCCTTCTCTGCTCCAGGCTGAGCCCCCCCAGCTCTCCCAGCCTGTCCTCCCAGCAGAGCTGTTCCAGCCCTTGGAGCATCGCTGGGGCCTCCGCTGGCCCCGCTCCAACAGGTCCATGTCTCTCCTGTGCCGAGGGCTCCAGAGCTGGACACAGCACTGCAGGGGGGGTCTCCCCAGAGTGGGGCAAAGGGGCAGAATCCCCTCCTTTACCCTGCTGGCCACGCGGCTCTGGGTGCAGCCCAGGGCATCTGGGCTGCGAGCGCATGTTGCCGGCTCCTGTCCAGCTTTTTACACACCAGGACCCTCAAGTCCTTCTCCACGGGGCTGCTCTCCATCCCTTCATCCCCCAGCCTGTGCTGATCCCCTCAGCAACCTGAGGGGTTGCCTCAACCCAGGTGCAGGACCCTGCGCTTGGCCTTGTTGAACCTCAGGAGGTTCACACGGGCCCATTCCTCCAACCTGTCCAGGTCCCTCTGGATGGCATCCCGTCCCTCAAGTGTGTCAACCACAGCACTCAGCCTGGTGTCATCTGCAAACTGGCTGAGGGTGCACTCGATTCCACTCTCTGTGTCATTGATGAAGATATTAAACAGCACTGGTGCCAACATGGACCCCTGAGGGACACCACTCATCACTGATCTCCATCGGGACATTGATCCATTGACAACTACGGTCTGGATGTGACCATCCAGCCAATTCCTCATCCACCCAACAGTCCACCCATCAAATCCGTCTCTCTCCAACTTAGAGAGAAGGATGTTGTGGGAGACCGTGTCAAAGGCCTTACAGAAGTCCAGATAGACGACATCGCTAGCTCCTCCCTTGTCCACTGAGGGGGTCACTCCATCATAGGAGACCCCTGGGTTGGTCAGGCAGGACTTGCCCTTGGTGAAGCCATGTTGGCTGTCTCGAATCACCTCCCTGTCCTCATTGTGCCTTAGCATAGCGTCTAGGCGGATCTGCTCCATGATCTTCCCAGGTGACGTGAGGCTGAGGTACCTGTGTGTCATTTTTAAAGAGTCCATAGTTATATCTATTTGTGTGCTCCTTTATGTAGTTATTTCTCCATTTCTTCCTATTGTATATACTGGAAGGCAGGGGCGGGGCACCCGTCCCATCTTGCCTCCTGTATCAGTGGTACCTGCACTACCTGGAGGGCAGCAGAGTCCCGCCGCAGTCGGTGGGGAAAGGCCTGGGGACAGCAAATTCTCGCTGCAGCTTTGGTGTCGAGGCTGCGGCTTCCCTGGAGCCAAGGCTGCCAGAGGCTGCCATTCCCTAGCGTGACTCCTTCCTCGTTTCCACTCTGTCCTGTTGTGCTTTGGGGCGAACGGCCTGGAACATTGTCGATGCTCCTGCCGGGTCTCCGTACGCGGTGCTGCCGCTGCAAGCAGGGAGAGCAATGGGCCCTTGTGTGTCAGAGCGACCTCCTAGGAGCACATCAGCTCCCCGCGTGCTGCGGGTGAGGGCAGGACTAGAGCTCCCAGCATGCCCTGGGGTGAGGGCAGGACTACAGCTTCCAGCATGCCCTGGGGTGAACAGGACTTCAGCTCCCAGCATGCCCTGGGGTGAGGGCAGGACTACAGCTCCCAGCATGCCCTGGGGTGGGGTCAGCACTAGAGCTCCCAGCATGCCCCGGGGTGAGGGCAGGACTACAGCTCCCAGCATGCCCTGGGGTGGCGTCGGCACTAGAGCTCCCAGCATGCCCCGGGGTGAGGGCAGGACTACAGCTCCCAGCATGCCCTGGGGTGGCGTCAGCACTAGAGCTCCCAGCATGCCCTGGGGTGAGGGCAGGACTACAGCTCCCAGCATGCCCTGGCATGAGGGAGGCACTAGAGCTCCCAGCATGCTCCGGGGGTGAGGCATACTCCTGGACCAGGCCAGGCCCTTTTCTGGGCCGGTCTCCATTGAAGCGCCTGTTGCATTAAGAGGCAGATGCCCAAAAGCAGCGTTAGTAGTCCAGTCGTGCCCAACCCCTTTCGCTGGACTCTCACGGGTCCGGATGCACTACGAACATCGCACGACCTGCTCAGCCGGACACCTCCTGAACTCGCAGGGCCACACTCAGAGGTACGGTCGCCTCCAGGGACGAGACACACACGGCTGAGTCAATCAATAGTGCGATTTATTGAAGCGACAGATGCACAAGTTCTTTGGATTGCCGGTGATAAACTCACTGTCTGCAAGCAAGTGCACTAAATTGATTGCGGTCGCGTTACACACGCGTGGGGTGATGAAACAACTCTAGAGATTCCCGCGTATCCCCTCGGGATAGCCGAGTGTTCGAATCTAACCCAGAGGCGTCCCAATGGGGGGGAAGAGAGGGTCAGCCCCTTGGCGGATCCTAAAAGTCAGGAGTGATGGTGTCTTCCCTGACATCCAGCTCTTTTCACACTATTTTGTAGTGTTTTACTTTGCAGGTGGAGCTTGAGTGCCTCTAGTCATACATACCTTCATCAGGATTGGTTCAGAATTCTCTCGCTTGGCGTTTAAAGGTACAGACTCGGAAAAATTCCGTGCGCACGCTCATTGAGGGGTGGTCGCACCTTGGGAGGTGGGTAACTTTGAGAGAGGTGTGCATTTTAGTATTTTTAGTATTATAATGATATTGTAATAAGCAAAGTTCACTCCAACTACAGCATTTCATCAAAGTTGACAGGTCACTGAGCCAGGGCATCGCATGTGCAGCTTATTAATGTACACACGGTGTACCTTTAAATTCCCTTGTTCACAGAGCGTGGCCGCGACGCCTCCACTCCGCTCCACCCTCCATGCAATTTCTCCCGGAGTCAGCACATCAGGTTCCCCTGATGCTGCCAACGTCTAGGGTTGCCTAGGGAATTGCCATGGTACAAACTCATTGTACATTAGCTACGTTCCACCCGGTCTCAATGCTGTTCTTAGAGGGTAAATTTCCAAATTGCCCCTCAGCGATTACCCCACAGTCCCGCCCTGCCAACAGCGTCCTGGCCTGTATCAGCACTAGTGTGGCCGGCAGGATCAGGGATGTGACCGTGCCCCTGTACTCAGCACTGGCGAGGCCGCACCTCGAATCCTGTGTTCAGTGTCGGGCACCTCACGACAAGAAGGACGTTGAGGTGCTGGAGCGCGTCCAGAGAAGGGCAACGAAGCTGGTGAGGGGTCTGGAGCACAAGTCTGATGAGGAGCGGCTGAGGGAACTGGGGGTGTTCAGTCTGGAGAAGCAGAGGCTGAGGGGAGACCTTATCGCTCCCTACAAGTACCTGAAAGGGGTTGTGGTGACGTGCGTGTTGGTCTCTTCTCCCAAGCAGCTAGTGATAGGACAAGAGGAAATGGCCTTAAGTTGCGCCAGGGGAGGTTTAGATTGGATATGAGGGAAAATTTCTTGACGGAGAGAGTGGTCAAGCATTGGAACAGGCTGCCCAGGGAGGTGGTGGAGTCGCCATCACTGGAAGCATTCGAAAAACGTGTGGATGTGGCGCTTCGGGACATGGTTTAGGGGACATGGTGGTGTTGGGTTAACGGTTGGACTTGGTGATCTCGAAGGTCCTTTCCAACCTTAATGATTCTGTGATTCTGTGAACTGGGAAAACTGAAGCGCTGTTGTTCAGCGTGTAGTATAGGACAAAGATGCCTTAAGTTAAAAGAAAAGGGAGAGTCAGAGGAAAGAGTGGAAGATTATATTACACCACCACCGGCTTCAGTGCCAGTCTCTCCCTCCCCCTGAAGGAATGCAGATAATTCTGATGAAGAATCTGCTTCTGCCTCTGAGAGTGCCACTTCGGGTCCTGTAACCCGAGGCAGAGTCCGAGCGAGGATACGAGCCCCCCTCAGACAAGCTATGGGGCCGCAAGGACCAACTCGAATTAAGGTCCCTTTTTCCACATGAAAAACAAGGCATTGCTTTGGGCATATCGGCACAGCGACTGGGACCGTACAAGCGGGCAGTTGTACGCTTCTCTGAACAGTTAGATGAAGTAAGCCAAGGTTGGCCCAGTTGTTTGAGAGCCGTGGCAGCGGTAGAGCTCAACATGGACGGAGCCCGCAGATTTACCCCGGGCCAGAAGATAACTGTGTTGCTGTCACACATAGTTTCAGCAGTGCTGGAACAAGTAGGGAGCACATGGGTTATCACCCTCCCGGTTCCTGAAGTATCAGGCCCTCTTAGCGGAACCGGACGATGTCAACTAACATTGTGAATCCAGCATCTTTTCTCAGTGGCGAAGTCACCGAAGCAGTAGTCCATGAGTGTCTGGAGACACTGGAAGCGGTTTACTCCGGTCGACCTGACTTCAAGGAAGAACCGCTGGAGGATGCCGAAGATCATCTGTTCACCGATGGAAGCAGTTTTGTGAAGCAAAGACTTCATAAGGCCCGTTACGCGGTAACCGCTACTTGTAAGGTAACTGAAGCTAATCCTTTACCTGCAGGAACATCGGCGCAAAAGGCAGAAATCATTGCCTTAATCCGAGCACTGGAAATTTCAAAAGCAAAAAGGGTCACCCTATGGACAGACCCCAGTTATGCCTTCGGAGTGGTACATGGAGCTATTTGGAAAGAAAGAGGGCTGCTGACTGCTCAAGGAAAGCAAGTGAAACATGCTGAAGAGATCTTACAATTGCTGGATGCCGAGCAACTCCTGAAGAAGGTCGCACTTATGCATTGTAGGCGACACCAAAAGGGTAACACTGATCCAGAGGTTGGGAACAAATTGGCTGATTATGAGGCTAAGCTGGCAGCGGAACGGACAGAAATTGTTCTTTGATCCCAGACGGTAAATTCAGTCTAACAGAGAATGAAAAATCAGGATATTCTAAAGAAGATAAAGTTATGATAAATGATCTAGGAGGAAGGAAAGATCACCAAACAGGAATATTTTCAATGCCAGCTGGTAGAGTAATAGTGCCTTATAACATTTTATGGAAAATCCTACGGGAAGAACATAATGAAACTCACTGGGGAGCAGATGCATTGTATAAATATATAAATCAAAAAAGAGTGAGTCGAAATTTATATACTACAGTGAAACAAGTCAGCCAGAGGTGTGAAACATGTTTGAAAAACCATCTGAATACCGCGCATAAGATACAAATTGGGAGCATTGGAAAGGGAAATGTGCCCGGACAACAATGGCAAATGGACTTTTCTGAACTCCCAAGAAAAGGGGGGTTTTGGTCTGTGTTAGTATTAACAGATACCTTTTTGGGCTGGCCAGAAGCTTTCCCTCGTAGGACTAATAAGGCTAGGGAAGCGACAGGAGTACTTTTAAACAAAAGTATTCCCAGATTTGGAGTACCAGCAGTAATATCTTCTGATAGGGGTACTCATTTTTGTGCGCAGATAGTGCAACGAATGAGTAAGTTTTTAGGGATTGATGGCAACTACATACCCCATACCGACCTCAGGCGAGTGGGCAAGTTGGGAAAATGAATCACTTACTTAAAAACCAGCTAGCTAAAACTGGTCGAGAAGCAAATCTACGTTGGCACCAAGCGCTCCCGCTGGCCCTATTACGAATGAGGGTAAACCCGAGAACTAAAGAGAATTTAAGCCCATTTGAAGTTTTGTTTGGGAGGCCGTACCAATCCCAGTCCCAAGAGGAAGATCTCACCCAGTTAGGCGAAAATAATCTGCAGAAATACATAATAATATTAGGAAAACAACTCAATGAGGTAAACAAGATAGTTTTAGGAACCAGATCTAGAGGTCTGGATTATCCTGTTCATCCTTTTAAGCTGGGAGACTGCGTTTATATTAAGGCTTTTACAGGTGAACCCTTGGAAGAGAAGTGGAACGGACCCTTCCAAGTGCTGTTAACCACCTTCACTGCTATCAAGATTAAAGAGCAATCGGCGTGGATTCACTACTCAAGGATTAAAAAGGCTTCCCCTCCATGGGTGATAGAACAACAGGACTCTTCGAAGCTGAAGATAAAACGACAAAATGTATAAATACGTTGTGTTTATGGTAAATTTGATAACCACGAGTCTTAAGTTGTGAAATGCTTTACTGGGATCAGAATACACACCTGACACTGTCGCCGAGTGTTATCCAAATTCTACACAAGAGTGATTGTTGGATAGGTACTGCAATGCCTAGAGATTCTAGACAGACACTACCTCTTAATGGGAGTTCCAGTTCCGGTTAGCATCTCTCTATTTAATAACCCCCACTACGGAGTAGGTTACTGATAAGAGTACCTGGTGGCCAGATCTTTCCAAAAAATGGGAACAGATTGCATTATCGGTCTCTATCATAAATCTTGCTTGCAATTCTTCTGTTTGTCTATATGGCCCAGGATACGATTGCCTCTCCTTGTACGATTTTTGTAAATTTCTTAATGTAGTAGTTGCCTTCTGCGTTCTCTGATCCCGACTACTCCATGCCATGTGCCCGCTTTTCCGCGTTGCCCTCCGTCTGTGCACTTAAAGGGAGATGGAAGGGGACAAGGGAAATGGAATAGGAGCATGTGTGGAGGAGCAAGGAGGGGATCTGAACATCCAGAGAGAGAAAGAGAGTAGATCTTGAATGCTTCTGTGATGGAGGGTCTATAAGGATGCTTGGGTGGGAGTGGAAGGAATCAGATCATGCAGAAAAGGGTGTAGAGGGGATCTGCGTATGCAAAGAGGGAAGCAGAAAGGATCAGCATGTGAGCTATGGGGCAGAGAAGCGATCTGGGTGCACCTGAGTGGGAATGGAAGAGATGGTTGCATACTCAGGAGGACCTGGGATGAATAGGAAGCACAGTTTGCATGAGGGGGAACCAAGGAAATCTGCTTGGAGGGGGAAGCAAGGACATCTGCTCGGAGGAGGAAGGGGAGAGGTCCTCAAAAACGTATCGGCCTGGAGGGCCTCTGAACTGGAGGGGATCTGAACTGGCACCGAAGGGCCATGGTGGGGATCAGAACGGTCCCCAATGGGAAGAGAGCAGATCTCCCCAGGGAGGGAGCAGAGGATCTATCTCTGAGGAGAATGAAGAGGATCTGAGCACACATGAGTTGAGGTTTATTCAAAGCCTACTGGGCTCCAAGCGCAATTCCAAAAAAAATTTTTTTTTTTTCCAATCTGCCAAGCTCTGCTATCCGTGCGATCCAGTGTGAAGGATATTTGCTTGGAATTTGTCTTCTTGCCTCTCCTCTCAGGCTGCTCTTTATAGCCATCTCAAAACAACTTCAAATAATCTTTTCCCAAGACATGTGGTCCCCTGCATCTCGAGGTTCTCTGCTTGTGCGACTTTTGAGCAAGGACTCCTGAAACTTACATTACCCTTCAGGTTTTTTTATTTTCAACTTGACTTTTTTCACCCTTCAGGTCTCCTAATCTTGTTTCCCTGGCACCGTGTTTGTGTCTGCTCAGGTGAGACAGTCCGTGAGTCTTTGGGTCTCCCAGTGGGTGGATGGGATCAGCCCCCCAAAGTGCGCTGTGTGACACAGGCTGTGGTCACAGTGGGACACCCTGCCTCGCTGTGACACCTTCTGTCTCTCAATGGCAGCCCAGCCCGCACTTCCCTGCAAGTTGGGGGCGAGCCCAGGCGTGGGAGGCTGCTCTCACCACCGCTCTGCTCTTGGCAGCAGCTCTGCAGCCAGGAGGAGAAGGCGGAGGCAGGCACGGCCATAGCGCTGTGGCTGTTCGGTGAGGTGGAGAGGGGTGGAGGACGTCAGCCAGGAGGAGCTGTGACCATGCAGTGGTTCTCTTCTGCCTTCCTCCATGCTCTGTCTCCACGCCTTGCGGATTTCACGAAGAAGGGCAAGTGCTGCCAGAAGGTCCCCTGCTCATAGAATCACAGAATGCTAGAATAGTTTGGGCTGGAAGGGACCTTCTAGCTGAAGGCCATCTAGTCCACCCCCCTGCAATGAGCAGGGACATCTGCTACTAGATCAGGTTGCTCAGGGCCCTGTCCAACCTGACCTTGCTCAAGATGGATCGCTGTGAACTCTGAGACACCTTTCCATCGTGGGTGGGAAGATGTCCTTGTGCAAAGCCTCCTGTCTTTATTTCAAGTACAGACCTCTGTGTCCGCAGCGCGGGAGGTCTTCTCATGGGGACACAGTTGAAATTCAGCTCTGCAGGCTGACTGCTGCACGGGTGACTTCAGCGGGGAGGTGGTGGTGTGGGATGATGCCTTGGATGATGGCTTGGCACGCTGGGGGGCTTATTGACTTCAAGCATGGCCTGCCTTCCTCTTCTTCCCCAGAGATCGCAGACATTTGGGATAGCGTGTCGGAGTGCTACCGCCAAGAGCTGCTGATGAACAAGGTGGGGCTGCTTTCCTTGTACTCCCTCAGCCCTTGAGGTATCCTGACCCTTCCCCCTGCCCTTTATTCCTGCCCCAGCTTAAAAAGCAGAAAAAATGCCCCAGAAAGATACTGCAGTGGGCAGCTCTGCCAAAGAACAACTGTTGGGTGGACGAAGAGACAAAGCAAAGCCCTGCTGTAGATGTAGAAGGACATGGGCTTTCTTCTTTGGAGTCTTCCCTAGCCCTGCTGGCAGGCTGTAAAGACCAGGCAGAGAGCCTGGGGCAGTGTTCAGGGCTTTTCCCAGGGCTTGTCCCTCCTCGGACCCTCTCAGGCTCCAGGTGGTGTGTCCTGCTTGCTCTTCACCTTGCAGGCCCTGGGAAGAGGGCGGGGGGGTGAAGGGGAGGCCGCAGATCCCCCTTAGTGTACCTAGGCAAGTCTTCATGCTGTTCCGTTGGAAAAGTTCCAACTTCTGTCTCTTATTCACTCTTGTTTGCAGGCTGTCAGGCTAATGGGCGTGGGCACTGTCTGCATCAGGGAACAGGACTTTTGTAACGGGAGCAAGGCGAGCTTCATAGTCCAGAGACCCATGTTCCACCTGGACGAGCCAGTTCTGGTGTGGACCAAGCTCCGCTATGAGGCCAGATCAAGGCCTGGTAAGAAGAGACCTTCAGACATGTGCTTCCCCCAAGACTCAGAGCTGGGGTTTCCCTCCATCTCCTCCTTGATAGGGGCAGCAGTTTGCGTGGGGGCAGGCTGCTCGCTGCTGAATGGGGAGTCATTGGGGTGGAAGGAGGGTCAGTGGGCTCTTGAACGGGGTCGTTGTGCGGAAGGGTGATGTGAGTCTGCTGACAGCTGATCAAGTGACTTTGTTGTTGGGTGGTTTCTTCACAGCGGAACTGGAAGTTGCGGAGCTGATCTACACTGAGGCCGCCTTATGCCTCCACATCCCCAAGAAAAGGGTCTTGAAGTGCGTTGAGGCAACCGTAAAAGTCATTGCGTGGGCCTTAACCGAAGGCAAGGACTTTGACTTTGTCTTCAAGAACATCGGCATCCTGGTGTGCCGAGGACGGAAAGTGGTCATGAGGTTCTTCGAAGACCTGCTCCAAGATGTGGACAAGACCGGGAACCTGGCAAACACTTTCCTCCAAGTTCGTTTGTGATGTTTTCAGTGCTCAGTCTAACTGAATTGCAGCCGAGTCAAAGCCATGACCTTGGGCACGTTCAATCCCGTCTCTGTCCTTCGTGCAGAAACCAAGCCTGAGGCCCTTGGTGATAGCCTGCACAGAAACAGCAGTTTTCCAGATGCCTCCTGGGGGGATCTTTGTGTTCCCACAGTGAGTGTGTTTGCTTCTGTTGCCCTGGAGTGACCAAGCAAGCAGCTTGTCAGCCCGTTTGGTCCAGCTGCCCAGAGGTGCCAAGGACCAAGTTACTGGGGCTGGTCTCCTCCTGAAGCTGGTGTGGAGTACCTGTGCCCAAGGGGTGCTTATCTGTGAAGTCCATGGTCACTCCTGCTTCTTTGGGAAGCGGGATGTTGTCAGGTGGAGTCCCAGGGAAGAGGGCCTGCTTTACCTTCCCACCGATCTGGGACATGGAGAGGCAGTGAGGGACCATTTTCCACAAAGCTTTGTCTGGTCCTTCCCTTTCCTTTGAGTGAGAATGAAACAGAAAAAACCCCAAACAAACCAAGCCCAAGATGTCATCATTTTCAAACGCAGTTTGGTGGTGCTCGTTTCCTAATATCTATTGCCACCTTGTTGTATGTTCTGCTTTGCAAAACTGGAGACTTGACAGGAGCTCAGCTCTCGAGCAGCTTCTTAGTGGGGGCTGCAAGGGACACTACGTTGCTCCTTACTGAAACCACTGGTGCCGCCTTATTTGCAGGTTTCTGTACAAAAATGAGATGTCCAAAAAAGAACCGGCTGAAAATGCTGCCCGTCAAGGTACCGTAACGACGCACCGGTGTGGTGTAGAGGCGCAAGAGCGTGTTCCCTACATGTGACTCCACCTCCTCGGTGCGAGAGGTTCTCTGAAGTGACCAACACGTCCCAGCTCACCCCCTTTTCCCAACGGGGACCCAGGTAAGGAAGCAGTGGGGCAGGAACTGCTCAGAGAGCAGCGTGGCCCTGTAGAAAGAGAGGGCTGGGAAAGAGTGGTAGTCGGAAAGGGCTGAGACCGTCCTAGGAGCCTGAGTGCAAGGCCAGAGGAGTCCAGGCCAGCACGAGTAGCACATGCGTGCACAGATGGTGTGTCTGTCTTGCGGGAAGCGTCCCAGAGGTGCAGCTGTGAAGGGCTTCCTGGTTTTTGTGCTTCCAGTGGCTCGTCCCGGCAAGCGCCTGCTCTCCTGAGGGCATCTTTCTCCTGTCCGGACAAGTGCCCTTGCTCTCACAGGAGAAAAGAGGACAGAGGCAGGGACTGCAGCAGGTAGCATAAGGTGAGACTCTTCAGCCACACCTGAGCAGTACAGCTCATGGCTGTCTCATCCTGGTTTTGACTGGAGGGTATTTCCTAGCCCAGACCTAACTTCCGTGCAGAACTGCCTCGTGCTGCCTGCCCGGGGTTGGTCCATGAGCACCAGCTGAAGGACAGGCTCCTGCTGCTCTCATACAAGCTCCTCGTGCGGTGTGTTTGCTGCGTGCTGCCAGCATTTGAGGGGAGCCGTGCAGAGGAACGCAGGGAAGACAAAGCGTGGGACCGTCTGGAAGTCAGGCTCCCTTCTCTGGACGGTCAGATGGGAGCAGCAGTGGTACGTGGTACAGGTGGACGTAACGATGGTGTCACGTGTAGGAAGACGTGGCTCTATGGAGAGGGTGTCCTCAAAGACACCCCCCTGCACTGCGGGCGTGTTCATCCCATCGCTCTTCCTTTCCGTCTGGCCAATGACTCCATCTTCAAGCCACCACACTTGGCTTGCACGTGGACCCTCCTGGTTCCCCCGCTCCTTCCCTGGGGTCCCTGCCGAGGGCATTTCTCCACCCTACAGGTTTCCCGCGTGGGCTGGGGGATGGCAGGGGGCTTGCAGGCCCTGGCTTCTCTAGTGCCTTGTTCTCTAGTGCCTTGTCCAGGCACAGGAGAGAAGTGAGACTTGGGCTCAAATGTTCCTCCTCTTCCCACCCAGGCAAAGCGTCAGTCTGAAATACCCCAGGTGCGCTGGCCTGGCTTGTCACTGTGCTTCCCCTGGCCCAGAAGTACCAGGCAGGAGGGGGCCAAAGCACAGCCAGGACGGGAGGAAGCCATCTCCCGGGGGAAGACACATGGGGAGGAGATGTCTCGCTGCTGTTCCCAAGCAGAAGAGAGGAGAACACCGGCCCCTCGGCTGGAGACAACAGAGCCAAAGTAAGCATGTGGCAGCTGCTGGCAAGGACAGGGAGAGTCGAGCGGCAGAGACCATAGATCTGTGGGGTCAAGGACCCAATTTCCCCTGACACGGGCATGCCCGGTGTCAGCCCCGATGCCTGGTGTCTTGGCAGCCCCAGCCTGGGCGCAGGGGCCAGGGCAAGGGTGCGAGGGGGAATTTGTCCTTGCCGTTGCAGCATCTGGCCACCACGAGCAAGGCAAGTCCTGACAAACCTGGAGCTGTACAGATCCAGCCGGGAGGAGTGGAGGAGGAATGTAGAGCTCAGTCTTCACTGGCAACGTCTCTTCTGACACCTCTCGAGTGGATGGAATGCAGGATGGGGTCTGGAGGAACAAAGTCCCTCCTGCTGTAAGAGAAGATCAGGTTCAAGACCACCTGAAGAACCAGAACATATAGAAGTCTATGGGACCTGATGAGATGCATTGCAGAGTCCTGAGAGACTTGGCTGATGTAGTTGCCAAGCCACTCTCCATGATACTTGAAAAATCATGGCAGTCAGGCGAAGTCCCTGGTGACTGGAAAAAGGGAAACATTGCACCCCGTTTTGGAAAGGGCGGCAAGGAGGACCCTGGGAACTACCGACCTGTCACCCTCACCTCTGGGCCTGGGAAGGTCATGGAGCAGATCCTGCTAGAAGCTATGCTGAGGCACATGCAGGGCAGGGAGGTGATTGGAGACAGGCAGCATGGCTTCTGACCCGCCTGACCAACCTAGTGGCCTTCTACAATGGAGCGATCACAGCAGTGGACAAGGGAAGAGCTACGGATGTCGCCTACCTGTTCTGTAAAGCCTTTGACATGGTCCCCCACAACATCCTTCTCTCTAAGTTGGAAAGATACAGATTTGATGGGTGGACAGTTGGGTGGATGAGGAATTGGCTGGATGGTCGTATCCAGAGGGTAGTGGTCAATGGCTCAATGTCCAGATGGAGATCACTGGTGAGCGGTGTCCCTCAGGGGTCCGTATTGGGCCAGCCTGCGAAGAAGGACTTGGGGGTACTGGGGGATGAAAAGCTGGACGTGAGCCGGCAACGTGCGCTCGCAGCCCAGAAGCCACGCGTGTCCTGGGCTGCACCCAGAGCCGCGTGGCCAGCAGGGCGAGGGAGGGAATTCTGCCCCTCTGTCCCGCTCTGAGGAGACCCCCCTGCAGTGCTGCGTCCAATTCTGGAGCCCTCGGCACAGGAGAGACACGGACCTGCTGGAGTGGGGCCAGAGGAGGCCCCAGCGATGCTCTGGAACAGCTCTGCTGGGAGGACGGGCTGGGAGAGCTGGGGGGGCTCAGCCTGGAGCAGAGAAGGCTCCGGGGAGACCTTAGAGCAGCTGCCAGGGCTGAGAGGGGGCTTAGAAGACAGATGGGGACAGACTTTTCAGCAGGGCCTGTTGCGATAGGACAAGGGGTGATGGTTTTAAACTAAAAGAGGGGAGATTTAGGCTAGATAAAAGAAAAACATTTTTGACAATGGGCGTGGTGAAACACTGGCCCAGCTTGCCCAGAGAGGTGGGAGATGCCCCATCCCGGGGAACATCCCAGATCAGGTTTGAAACACGGATCTAAAACAGTTATAAGGTTTTGGCACGTGTAACTACTCAACTGTAAGTTTTGTAAATTTCTTAATGTATGCACTTTCTGGAAGGCTATTGATGACATGATTAGTTTAGCTTTTGTGTAGATTTCTTTAGCCTAATAACTGTGTGATTATGTTTAACGGCCTACTCTCATGGTCCTTAGGCTGTATTTGCCTCCATGCTAACATTTCAGCTGGGTGTAAACAGTTAATGACGAGGAAAGCATGCGTGTAGAAGCAAGAGGCCTCACGAAGTCAAAAGAAAGAAGGGTTAAAAGCAAGGACCGAGAGATTAATGAGTACAGAGAAGAGAGCTTAGCCTTGAGAATAGAAGCATCCTAGCAGGAGTGCTGAAAGAAGGAGGATAAGAAAGAACCGCTTGGCTGAAGAGCAGAAGGGACAAAGATCCAAGGAGAAGAAACTATCCTCAAGAGACCTGTGACCATAAAAGGGAAAAAGGAGCACCCCTAAAGGTACACGGAGGAGGACGAGACACCCTGAAAGCCACACAGAGGGTTCCGGGAACCCGCAGAAAGCACACCAAGGGGTTCAGGATGCCCCCAAAAGACGACGGGATCAGAAGGGGTCCAGGGCATGCCGAAAGGGATGCCCCAAAAGGCTCATCGGTTGCCCTGGGGTGTAGTGAAAGACACTGAGGGAGATGGGGTGCAGGAGAAAGCACACTGCAGGGCATGGAGATGCACCCAAAGGCACTCCAGGGAGTTGGGGTAGCCCGAAATGCACAGCCAGGGCAACGGGGTGCTCAGAAAGGCATCCTTAAGGGCCCTCAGCATCCGGAATCGCGCACCGATTTCCCTGGAGAGCACTGAAATTCACGCTAAGGGGGCTGTGGCACCCTGGAAGGGAGTATCAAAAGCCAGATAAAGATGTGCAGGGGAACCCCAAAAGGCTGGCCAAGGGTCTCGTAGCACCTGAAAATGTACCCTGGTCTGGGGCGGTCCTCTGACACACAACCAGAAGGCTTCAGGGTGCGTGAAAGGGCACACCGAGGGGTTTTGGGTACACTGAAAGGCACATGGAGGGGTGCGGGGAGACCCACAGCGCGCCAGGGGCTCTTTTCCTCGGCCACGTGGGCTGTGTGCGCGCAGAGAGGTTCTGAGCACATGGGCCCCTCCACCCCACCAGCCTCTGCCCTCAGCCCGGCCCAGCCCCGCCCAGCCCCCAGCGCCTTATGATGTCATTGAGCCGTTCATGACGTCAGTGCACGTGTTCACTAGACCTGGGGCGCTGGCGCAGGCCCTGCGCACAGTACCCGCTGGTGCTGTGCTGGTGCTGTGCCAGTGGTGCTGCTGGTGCTAGTGCTGTTGGTGGACGTGGTGCTGGCGCTGCTGGTGGAGCTGCTGGTGGTGCTGGTGGAGCTGCTGGTGGAGCTGCTGGTGGAGCTGCTGGTGGAGCTGCTGGTGGAGCTGCTGGTGGTGCTGGTGGAGCTGCTGGTGGAGCTGCTGGTGCTGCTGGTGGAGCTGCTGGTGGAGCTGCTGGTGGAGCTGCTGGTGGAGCTGCTGGTGGTGGTTCTGGTGCTGGTGGAGCTGCTGGCAGAGCTGCTGGTGGTGCCCTGCTGCTCCTCAGGGCTCGGCTCCTCTGTTCGCAGGCGGCACCCGGCAGCGCCTGCCGAGTCCTGCCTGCCACCGCTCCCCGGGGAGGGGCGAGGCGAGGGGGTGCAGTGCCCATTCCCCCTGGGCCATGAAGAGGTCCTGGTGGTCCCTGCCCAGGAGGAGGGCACGGGAGGGTGCCATGTCCTGTGGGAGCAGCGGTCGCGATGGCCTCTGGCCAGAGGGCTGGGATGAGCTGCACCGTGTGGGCGCCACCGGCGGCTTGGCCACGGTGCAGCCGCTGGTGAAGGAGCACGAGACCAACCGCCGGGACAAGGACGACGGGAAACAGGGCACAGGGAGGCGGGCGCACTTTGGGAAACTCCTGGGCTGTTTTCCTTCCCTGGGGCTTAGCTTGGTGCCTGGGGGTGTTCATTCTCAACAGAGGTAAATGTGGAAAGAGCAGATAATAACGGGCCGTTATTACTGCGATAAGCAGTGCGTACAGCTGGTCGTGCTTTCTGTCCTTCCAGGCACAGTGGCAGTGCACAGCCTGTGCACCCCAGGGAGCAGGAAAACAAGGGAGAAGCTGCTCCAGCCCGAGCAAAAGAGCTGTCAGCATCCAGTGCTCCCCACGGGGCAGGAGCTGCTGGAGTTCTGCAATGTGCATCCGCTCTGGGGAGAGCAGGTAGGACTTCCCAGCGTGGAGGAGCCGATGGGGAAAAGCCCTGTCACCTGCCCTTCTGGCAGGCTGCTGTGGAGACAGGATATTTGGGAGCGATGATGTGGTGTGGCTTATGATCCGGGGAGAAAAGAACTGCCAGGCATTTGTTCCTGGAAAGCAGAATTCCTGAGACACTGAATCCTTTTTGGCTCCATTCTGATCACTTTGAGCGACCTCCCTGGCACATGGCGTGTGCGCTAGAGGAAATTAACTGCCAAGCAGGAGAACAGATGCATTTTGAATCCACATTTTGGTAGGTCGCTCCCTAGGATTTCATGGGCTTGGGGCGTGTGTTTGTGCTGAGATTGTCTCTGGAAGCACGATGATTTGGAAAGCACTCTAGGTATCAAGGAGTTGTATGAGCTCACCCTGGTTCCAATAATATCTGGTTTTAATGTAGATGAGCGTGCCGCCCGTAAGCCAGATGACGAAGCCGTCAAGGAGAGCAAAAGCTCTTGGGGAGAGGTATGTAAAAATGAAGATTTTAATTCCGAGTCTTCGTTACAGGATTATATTGCAGCTGATGCGCAATAAGACTTCCCCATGAATAATGTCTAATGCCGCCTTGTTGAAATCTCTTTTATAATCGGACGTGAAGTTGGTGACAGTCCTCTTCTGGTTACATGAAATGCTGCCACTGTCTGCTGTTTTGCACTGATTTCCCAAGTTTTGTCCATTTGTGATCTTTCACTTGAACAGGCAGAAAGCATCAGAGCCCACATACCGATGGCAGGGGCTGATTTATCCTCTTCCCACCTGAGCCCTGGAAGTCATCAGACATCAGAAAGTGTCAATGGGGAAGTGCTTCAGAAAGCATGTGAGCAACGGCTTCGAGTGCCAGAAAAGGTCAATGAGAATGTCATTGAGATGCGAGAAACCAACAAGAGCTTGTCTGAGCAGCTGAGCAAAGTCGAAGAAAAAGCTAGCGGGCTGGAAAAGGAAGTGGACCAACTGAAAAAAGCCCTCTGTGAAAAGACATTGGCCTTAGACATGACAGAAAGAGAATTACGCCAGGCCTGGAGGCAGGCAAAGCAGTGGCGTGCTCTACAGCATGACAAAGACCAAGAGAGAAAAGATGCCATCAAGAAGGCAGAAGGGCTGCAGGAACAACTGGCCCAGCGCCACAGTGAAAACCTTTTACTCCGTCAGCAGCTGAGAGACATGAAGAACAAGACTGCCCCAGAACAAACGGTGAGTGATGCCTTTATATAAAGGCAAGGCTGACAAAGTAGAAAAAGAGGAGAGGTGAGCACTGACCAGTTTTGTTCTGCTTTTGGTGGAAATGCAGAAGCTTTTGGCAAGCCTTGAGACACGCTTATACGTCTACATGAATGCATCTACCGTCACCTACCTGGACTTGTGCCAGGTAGATGAGAAGGACTTGGGGGTCCTGGTGGGTGAAAAGCTGCACGTGAGCCGGCAATGTGCGCTCGTAGCCCAGAAGGCCAACCGTGTCCTGGGCTGCATCCAAAGCAGCACGGCCGGCAGGTTGAGGGAGGGGATTCTGCCCCTCTGCTCCGCTCTGGTGAGACCCCACCTGGAGTACTGCGTGCAGCTCTGGAGCCCTCAGCATAGCAAAGACATGGACCTGTTGGCGCGGGGCCAGAGGAGGGCCACAACGATGATCAGGGGGCTGGAGCACCTGCCCCGTGAGGACAGGATGAGAGAGTTGGGATTGATAATGCTTTGCCTTTCTGTATGTGCTGGGATACAGACAACTTCCTTAAGAGGTGACATTTCTTGTTTCTCCAGAGAACAGTGAGACAGCTGGAAGGAGAGCTCGCGGATGCTTTCAGAAAGCACTGGGTAGCAGAAACTTCACTGAAAGCTTCTACATGCGAATGCGAATACCTGAAGAACGAAAACTCCCGCTTGCAAGAGGACTTGCACAAGGCTAAGACCAATGTTAGTATGTACGAAGCTGTTCTTTCCCTTCAGTGACCAGAAGAGAAGAAAATATTCTGGGAACAAACACAGGGGAGATTCGTCTGAGGACGTTAAGGAGCTTCAACATCACTACCAATTGTGTCCCAGAGGAGAGGGTGCTTTTAGCTCCTTTCTCCTCCCGGCCTCCTCCCCTCTCGCCTTGAAAAACTCAGCCGGCTCTTCAGGGAGCTCGTTTCGAGGCTGAGGGGAAAAGCAGTGGGTTGTGGGGGCAGCATCTGGGTGGGGAAGAACGAAGCAGCTGTGCTCTTTCGAGACTCGCTTCTGTTCCGACACCGTCCAAACGTTGTGGCCAAGATTTGATAGCGCAAGCCACGTGCTTCCAAATGTCTCCGGGCTTGGTGCTTTCTTTGCAAGGTTTTTCTTCTCTCAGTCTCTGCACAAAGACGGGTCTAGTTCCCTGGTAGTGGTGGCTTTGGGGAAGGGAAGTAGCATGTTGTTTGCCTTTGTCTCGTAAGCCAGGCTTCACCCTCCCTCTAAGGAAGGTCTTGAACCTCTTGTCTCTTCCCCCACACTGTCCGCCCCAGGCATTAGCACAGGGGGGTGCGTATGAGAAGGAACGGGGCAGAAGAGGAGCGCCATGGCAGCAAAACGAAACGCAGTGAATGTGGCAAAATGCAAAAGAGCGTCTCCACAGGCACGGACCTGTATGATGCTGTAGAAGGAGCCCGAGTGCCTTTGCCACGGTGCCTTTTTGGGAAGGGGGGAAGGGTGGAAGCTGGAGCGTTCTTTTCGGCAAGGGCTTGAAAGGCGTATTTACTTTCAGAAACGCCAGCGTCTTTTCCCTGGGTTGAAAGACAAGCTCGGTGGATTACAGCTGTGATCTCGATCCATAAGTTTGACTGAGTTTCACAGAGATTTCAGACCCCTCTGCTTAAGAGAGATTGTTACTTCCCCGCATGCAGGTGTGCGACCTCTCCGCGCAGCTGGAGTTGGAGTCCCAAAAATGCCTGCAGCTCGAAGCCATAAATCAGGAGCTGCGAGGGATGGTGCCTCTTCTGCAACATCGCTTGGTGACTCCTGGGGTGGGTCATGCCACAACAGAGCTTCGTGGAAAAGAGCGTGAGCAGCGAGCGCAAGAAGAAGTGAGAGAGAAGGCAAACCTCAGTCCCCTTTTGCAGGTGAGTTTATGTACCGTTTGTATCGGTAGTCCACGTTGCGTTCATTTGTGGTTGTGGTCGTGCCTTTTAGGTGTTTTGCCTTGGGCAGGTGGTGCTCTCTGTCAGTGCTGTGGGTTTGGCTTTCCTGTAGGGAAGCTGGGGAGATGCAAAAGGCTGCGTCAGAGTGCGTCTGTGTGTGTCGCGGGACCTGCGTGCCTGAAAAATGTGCAGCCCTTCCTCATCCTTGTCTGTACAGCGTTGCAGGCTGTTTCATACAAAAATGGCAGAAAGAGCAGGTTTTTTGAGCGGGGTGGGCATTGTCTTTTTCTTGCTGTTTCTTGAAGTTGCATCTTCTGCCTTAGACACAGGCAGCTGCTCGAGCCAAAATAGAAGAGATCAACAACACTGATGCCTCTTGGAGAAAACTGCTGGAGCAGAGAATTGCAGCCCTGGAATCGGACCTGAAGAGAGCACAGAGCATGCAGGAGCTCAGCGCACTGCAACTGGCAAGTGCGCAAGCAGAAATAAAAGTCTACGAAAAGCGTTCTTTGATGGACCAGGAAATCCGAAGGTCCCTCACAAAGAAATTAAAAAAGTAAGTCCAAACGTTTTTGTCCTTCCCCCCACGTAACGGAATATGAAAGTTTTCATTGCGGCTTTCCCACGCCACATTCCTCTCTTGGACCTGCTCAGCATGACGGGTGCACCTTCAAGACCGCATACTTCTCAAAAGAGCTCACCTGGGGCTCTCCAGTTACGGAGGCCTGTTTTCGTTTCTCTGTGCTGACCCTCCAGTGACAAAAGTAATCAAGCCTGCCTGAAGGATGTTGTAGTTAGTTTTCCTTTAACAGTTTTCTGTAGCCATCTCCTCTTCCTGCATGTATGGTGGAAAAGAGGCGCTTCCTTGCTGCTGCTGTTATCCTCCAAGCTAGGATAGACACACTTGAAAAGGCAGAGGGGACAGCACAGCAGCCTGTGAGGGAAAACATCTCTTCAGCTGCTGTTATGACGGTGCATCTGTAGTTTGAGTTTCCACTGGGAGGAGGGAAGGAGTCGTGTGTGCACAAGTCCCACAGTGTGCTGTCACACTCGGGGAACAACTTGGTGCCAATATGAGCAACAGTCGTTCTTGCATGCTGCTGCCTTTTTCACAGGACTACCGAGATGCTCGCAGAAGGCAGTGCCAGGAGCCCTCAGGAGCAGCGGCACAGGCTCTCCAGTGGCAAGGCAAAGAGCCTGAGCAAGACCAAGGGACAGAGCGGAAACCTGTTGGGCTCAGGTAAGCAGCTCCAGACTGGGTTCTTCACTGGTCAGCTGGGTTAGGGATTGCGGTTGGGTTTTGCCTGTGATGCTGAAGTAGTGGAAGTCTTTTCTGTGTAATTCCTGGCCGGGTGGAACTAGAGGAAAGAAGTTGCTTGCTTGTCCTGCAGAGCCGAAAGCAGGTCCTGTTAGGTGGACACCCAAAGCACGTGGGCAGTTGTCCAGAGAAGAATTGAACCTATTTCATGGCAATTGCTCCCCTGGAGCCCCGAGGTGCAATATCGCTGATTTGCTTCTGAGGCTTTGTCGGAATACGGTGGGTGTCGAAAGACAGAGCTTGTCCTGCCACACCATTTCCTGTGACCGCCCGGGCAGGACGGATCTGTGCTGTGCTGGGAGATTCCCTTGGCCTGGCTTTGACAGAGAAGCTTTGCCTGTTCAAAGACAGACGATCCTGTGTTTTGGGCCGGAGGAATGCAGAAGCTGGTGAAAAACCTTGTGCTCCATAGAAGCAAGCCCTCTTTCGAACTTCCAAGGAAAATGGGGCACTTGAGGGCAAAGAGGTCTCGGGGCTCTGAAGTGCAAGCAGATGCCATGTGCGGGTTTAGCGTGGGTTTCTTTGTGGTGCGCAGCCTCTGGAATTCCCTTCACGGGCTCTAGAAAGCTAGTTGCCTGATGGTCAAACGTGGAAAATCTTGTTTCTTCCTTTGCACGTGTCCCTTTCATCCTTTGTTTCCTCTGGCGGGCTTAAATCTCGCCAGATCTGTACAGCGCCCTGTCACACTTGATAGCTGTCCATGGACTTCTTGGGCTAGGTCTGCTGTAGAACTAACATTGGATCTTGCTTTTTCTCTCCCAGTCACTGCTGACTATGAAACCGGGTCTGCTGGGGATTCTCCCTGGACATCTTCGGCTCCTCTGCCAAATGTAAATGAAGCGCAGGATCCCCCTTCCGGGGCAACACCGCCCAGGCACGGTGCTTTGAAGAGCAATTAATAAACTCATAGAAAACACTATAGAAAGTCTGTGTTTTTCTGTGCCAGTCTCACGTATTTGCCCATCACTGCCCTTCGGCTGGCCCCATGGCCTGGGCATGGCCCTTCCCTCCCCCCGCAGCCCGCTGCCGGGCCAGGGGTGTCAGAGCCCCGTCCAACCTGACCTGGAATGTTTCCAGATACGGGGCATCAACCACCTCCACCCTGATCACAAAAAATGTTTTCCTTATAATCTAGCCTAAATCTCCCCTCTTTTAGTTTAAAGCCATCACCCCTTGTCCTATCGCAACAGGCCCTGCTGAAAAGTCTGTCCCCATCTGTCTTCTAAGCCCCCTCTCAGCCCTGGCAGCTGCTCTAAGGTCTCCCCGGAGCCTTCTCTGCTCCAGGCTGAGCCCCCCCAGCTCTCCCAGCCTGTCCTCCCAGCAGAGCTGTTCCAGCCCTTGGAGCATCGCTGGGGCCTCCGCTGGCCCCGCTCCAACAGGTCCATGTCTCTCCTGTGCCGAGGGCTCCAGAGCTGGACACAGCACTGCAGGGGGGGTCTCCCCAGAGTGGGGCAAAGGGGCAGAATCCCCTCCTTTACCCTGCTGGCCACGCGGCTCTGGGTGCAGCCCAGGGCATCTGGGCTGCGAGCGCATGTTGCCGGCTCCTGTCCAGCTTTTTACACACCAGGACCCTCAAGTCCTTCTCCACGGGGCTGCTCTCCATCCCTTCATCCCCCAGCCTGTGCTGATCCCCTCAGCAACCTGAGGGGTTGCCTCAACCCAGGTGCAGGACCCTGCGCTTGGCCTTGTTGAACCTCAGGAGGTTCACACGGGCCCATTCCTCCAACCTGTCCAGGTCCCTCTGGATGGCATCCCGTCCCTCAAGTGTGTCAACCACAGCACTCAGCCTGGTGTCATCTGCAAACTGGCTGAGGGTGCACTCGATTCCACTCTCTGTGTCATTGATGAAGATATTAAACAGCACTGGTGCCAACATGGACCCCTGAGGGACACCACTCATCACTGATCTCCATCGGGACATTGATCCATTGACAACTACGGTCTGGATGTGACCATCCAGCCAATTCCTCATCCACCCAACAGTCCACCCATCAAATCCGTCTCTCTCCAACTTAGAGAGAAGGATGTTGTGGGAGACCGTGTCAAAGGCCTTACAGAAGTCCAGATAGACGACATCGCTAGCTCCTCCCTTGTCCACTGAGGGGGTCACTCCATCATAGGAGACCCCTGGGTTGGTCAGGCAGGACTTGCCCTTGGTGAAGCCATGTTGGCTGTCTCGAATCACCTCCCTGTCCTCATTGTGCCTTAGCATAGCGTCTAGGCGGATCTGCTCCATGATCTTCCCAGGTGACGTGAGGCTGAGGTACCTGTGTGTCATTTTTAAAGAGTCCATAGTTATATCTATTTGTGTGCTCCTTTATGTAGTTATTTCTCCATTTCTTCCTATTGTATATACTGGAAGGCAGGGGCGGGGCACCCGTCCCATCTTGCCTCCTGTATCAGTGGTACCTGCACTACCTGGAGGGCAGCAGAGTCCCGCCGCAGTCGGTGGGGAAAGGCCTGGGGACAGCAAATTCTCGCTGCAGCTTTGGTGTCGAGGCTGCGGCTTCCCTGGAGCCAAGGCTGCCAGAGGCTGCCATTCCCTAGCGTGACTCCTTCCTCGTTTCCACTCTGTCCTGTTGTGCTTTGGGGCGAACGGCCTGGAACATTGTCGATGCTCCTGCCGGGTCTCCGTACGCGGTGCTGCCGCTGCAAGCAGGGAGAGCAATGGGCCCTTGTGTGTCAGAGCGACCTCCTAGGAGCACATCAGCTCCCCGCGTGCTGCGGGTGAGGGCAGGACTAGAGCTCCCAGCATGCCCTGGGGTGAGGGCAGGACTACAGCTTCCAGCATGCCCTGGGGTGAACAGGACTTCAGCTCCCAGCATGCCCTGGGGTGAGGGCAGGACTACAGCTCCCAGCATGCCCTGGGGTGGGGTCAGCACTAGAGCTCCCAGCATGCCCCGGGGTGAGGGCAGGACTACAGCTCCCAGCATGCCCTGGGGTGGCGTCGGCACTAGAGCTCCCAGCATGCCCCGGGGTGAGGGCAGGACTACAGCTCCCAGCATGCCCTGGGGTGGCGTCAGCACTAGAGCTCCCAGCATGCCCTGGGGTGAGGGCAGGACTACAGCTCCCAGCATGCCCTGGCATGAGGGAGGCACTAGAGCTCCCAGCATGCTCCGGGGGTGAGGCATACTCCTGGACCAGGCCAGGCCCTTTTCTGGGCCGGTCTCCATTGAAGCGCCTGTTGCATTAAGAGGCAGATGCCCAAAAGCAGCGTTAGTAGTCCAGTCGTGCCCAACCCCTTTCGCTGGACTCTCACGGGTCCGGATGCACTACGAACATCGCACGACCTGCTCAGCCGGACACCTCCTGAACTCGCAGGGCCACACTCAGAGGTACGGTCGCCTCCAGGGACGAGACACACACGGCTGAGTCAATCAATAGTGCGATTTATTGAAGCGACAGATGCACAAGTTCTTTGGATTGCCGGTGATAAACTCACTGTCTGCAAGCAAGTGCACTAAATTGATTGCGGTCGCGTTACACACGCGTGGGGTGATGAAACAACTCTAGAGATTCCCGCGTATCCCCTCGGGATAGCCGAGTGTTCGAATCTAACCCAGAGGCGTCCCAATGGGGGGGAAGAGAGGGTCAGCCCCTTGGCGGATCCTAAAAGTCAGGAGTGATGGTGTCTTCCCTGACATCCAGCTCTTTTCACACTATTTTGTAGTGTTTTACTTTGCAGGTGGAGCTTGAGTGCCTCTAGTCATACATACCTTCATCAGGATTGGTTCAGAATTCTCTCGCTTGGCGTTTAAAGGTACAGACTCGGAAAAATTCCGTGCGCACGCTCATTGAGGGGTGGTCGCACCTTGGGAGGTGGGTAACTTTGAGAGAGGTGTGCATTTTAGTATTTTTAGTATTATAATGATATTGTAATAAGCAAAGTTCACTCCAACTACAGCATTTCATCAAAGTTGACAGGTCACTGAGCCAGGGCATCGCATGTGCAGCTTATTAATGTACACACGGTGTACCTTTAAATTCCCTTGTTCACAGAGCGTGGCCGCGACGCCTCCACTCCGCTCCACCCTCCATGCAATTTCTCCCGGAGTCAGCACATCAGGTTCCCCTGATGCTGCCAACGTCTAGGGTTGCCTAGGGAATTGCCATGGTACAAACTCATTGTACATTAGCTACGTTCCACCCGGTCTCAATGCTGTTCTTAGAGGGTAAATTTCCAAATTGCCCCTCAGCGATTACCCCACAGTCCCGCCCTGCCAACAGCGTCCTGGCCTGTATCAGCACTAGTGTGGCCGGCAGGATCAGGGATGTGACCGTGCCCCTGTACTCAGCACTGGCGAGGCCGCACCTCGAATCCTGTGTTCAGTGTCGGGCACCTCACGACAAGAAGGACGTTGAGGTGCTGGAGCGCGTCCAGAGAAGGGCAACGAAGCTGGTGAGGGGTCTGGAGCACAAGTCTGATGAGGAGCGGCTGAGGGAACTGGGGGTGTTCAGTCTGGAGAAGCAGAGGCTGAGGGGAGACCTTATCGCTCCCTACAAGTACCTGAAAGGGGTTGTGGTGACGTGCGTGTTGGTCTCTTCTCCCAAGCAGCTAGTGATAGGACAAGAGGAAATGGCCTTAAGTTGCGCCAGGGGAGGTTTAGATTGGATATGAGGGAAAATTTCTTGACGGAGAGAGTGGTCAAGCATTGGAACAGGCTGCCCAGGGAGGTGGTGGAGTCGCCATCACTGGAAGCATTCGAAAAACGTGTGGATGTGGCGCTTCGGGACATGGTTTAGGGGACATGGTGGTGTTGGGTTAACGGTTGGACTTGGTGATCTCGAAGGTCCTTTCCAACCTTAATGATTCTGTGATTCTGTGAACTGGGAAAACTGAAGCGCTGTTGTTCAGCGTGTAGTATAGGACAAAGATGCCTTAAGTTAAAAGAAAAGGGAGAGTCAGAGGAAAGAGTGGAAGATTATATTACACCACCACCGGCTTCAGTGCCAGTCTCTCCCTCCCCCTGAAGGAATGCAGATAATTCTGATGAAGAATCTGCTTCTGCCTCTGAGAGTGCCACTTCGGGTCCTGTAACCCGAGGCAGAGTCCGAGCGAGGATACGAGCCCCCCTCAGACAAGCTATGGGGCCGCAAGGACCAACTCGAATTAAGGTCCCTTTTTCCACATGAAAAACAAGGCATTGCTTTGGGCATATCGGCACAGCGACTGGGACCGTACAAGCGGGCAGTTGTACGCTTCTCTGAACAGTTAGATGAAGTAAGCCAAGGTTGGCCCAGTTGTTTGAGAGCCGTGGCAGCGGTAGAGCTCAACATGGACGGAGCCCGCAGATTTACCCCGGGCCAGAAGATAACTGTGTTGCTGTCACACATAGTTTCAGCAGTGCTGGAACAAGTAGGGAGCACATGGGTTATCACCCTCCCGGTTCCTGAAGTATCAGGCCCTCTTAGCGGAACCGGACGATGTCAACTAACATTGTGAATCCAGCATCTTTTCTCAGTGGCGAAGTCACCGAAGCAGTAGTCCATGAGTGTCCGGAGACACTGGAAGCGGTTTACTCCGGTCGACCTGACTTCAAGGAAGAACCGCTGGAGGATGCCGAAGATCATCTGTTCACCGATGGAAGCAGTTTTGTGAAGCAAAGACTTCATAAGGCCCGTTACGCGGTAACCGCTACTTGTAAGGTAACTGAAGCTAATCCTTTACCTGCAGGAACATCGGCGCAAAAGGCAGAAATCATTGCCTTAATCCGAGCACTGGAAATTTCAAAAGCAAAAAGGGTCACCCTATGGACAGACCCCAGTTATGCCTTCGGAGTGGTACATGGAGCTATTTGGAAAGAAAGAGGGCTGCTGACTGCTCAAGGAAAGCAAGTGAAACATGCTGAAGAGATCTTACAATTGCTGGATGCCGAGCAACTCCTGAAGAAGGTCGCACTTATGCATTGTAGGCGACACCAAAAGGGTAACACTGATCCAGAGGTTGGGAACAAATTGGCTGATTATGAGGCTAAGCTGGCAGCGGAACGGACAGAAATTGTTCTTTGATCCCAGACGGTAAATTCAGTCTAACAGAGAATGAAAAATCAGGATATTCTAAAGAAGATAAAGTTATGATAAATGATCTAGGAGGAAGGAAAGATCACCAAACAGGAATATTTTCAATGCCAGCTGGTAGAGTAATAGTGCCTTATAACATTTTATGGAAAATCCTACGGGAAGAACATAATGAAACTCACTGGGGAGCAGATGCATTGTATAAATATATAAATCAAAAAAGAGTGAGTCGAAATTTATATACTACAGTGAAACAAGTCAGCCAGAGGTGTGAAACATGTTTGAAAAACCATCTGAATACCGCGCATAAGATACAAATTGGGAGCATTGGAAAGGGAAATGTGCCCGGACAACAATGGCAAATGGACTTTTCTGAACTCCCAAGAAAAGGGGGGTTTTGGTCTGTGTTAGTATTAACAGATACCTTTTTGGGCTGGCCAGAAGCTTTCCCTCGTAGGACTAATAAGGCTAGGGAAGCGACAGGAGTACTTTTAAACAAAAGTATTCCCAGATTTGGAGTACCAGCAGTAATATCTTCTGATAGGGGTACTCATTTTTGTGCGCAGATAGTGCAACGAATGAGTAAGTTTTTAGGGATTGATGGCAACTACATACCCCATACCGACCTCAGGCGAGTGGGCAAGTTGGGAAAATGAATCACTTACTTAAAAACCAGCTAGCTAAAACTGGTCGAGAAGCAAATCTACGTTGGCACCAAGCGCTCCCGCTGGCCCTATTACGAATGAGGGTAAACCCGAGAACTAAAGAGAATTTAAGCCCATTTGAAGTTTTGTTTGGGAGGCCGTACCAATCCCAGTCCCAAGAGGAAGATCTCACCCAGTTAGGCGAAAATAATCTGCAGAAATACATAATAATATTAGGAAAACAACTCAATGAGGTAAACAAGATAGTTTTAGGAACCAGATCTAGAGGTCTGGATTATCCTGTTCATCCTTTTAAGCTGGGAGACTGCGTTTATATTAAGGCTTTTACAGGTGAACCCTTGGAAGAGAAGTGGAACGGACCCTTCCAAGTGCTGTTAACCACCTTCACTGCTATCAAGATTAAAGAGCAATCGGCGTGGATTCACTACTCAAGGATTAAAAAGGCTTCCCCTCCATGGGTGATAGAACAACAGGACTCTTCGAAGCTGAAGATAAAACGACAAAATGTATAAATACGTTGTGTTTATGGTAAATTTGATAACCACGAGTCTAAGTTGTGAAATGCTTTACTGGGATCAGAATACACACCTGACACTGTCGCCGAGTGTTATCCAAATTCTACACAAGAGTGATTGTTGGATAGGTACTGCAATGCCTAGAGATTCTAGACAGACACTACCTCTTAATGGGAGTTCCAGTTCCGGTTAGCATCTCTCTATTTAATAACCCCCACTACAGAGCAGGTTACTGATAAGAGTACCTGGTGGCCAGATCTTTCCAAAAAATGGGAACAGATTGCATTATCGGTCTCTATCATAAATCTTGCTTGCAATTCTTCTGTTTGTCTATATGGCCCAGGATACGATTGCCTCTCCTTGTACGATTTTTGTAAATTTCTTAATGTAGTAGTTGCCTTCTGCGTTCTCTGATCCCGACTACTCCATGCCATGTGCCCGCTTTTCCGCGTTGCCCTCCGTCTGTGCACTTAAAGGGAGATGGAAGGGGACAAGGGAAATGGAATAGGAGCATGTGTGGAGGAGCAAGGAGGGGATCTGAACATCCAGAGAGAGAAAGAGAGTAGATCTTGAATGCTTCTGTGATGGAGGGTCTATAAGGATGCTTGGGTGGGAGTGGAAGGAATCAGATCATGCAGAAAAGGGTGTAGAGGGGATCTGCGTATGCAAAGAGGGAAGCAGAAAGGATCAGCATGTGAGCTATGGGGCAGAGAAGCGATCTGGGTGCACCTGAGTGGGAATGGAAGAGATGGTTGCATACTCAGGAGGACCTGGGATGAATAGGAAGCACAGTTTGCATGAGGGGGAACCAAGGAAATCTGCTTGGAGGGGGAAGCAAGGACATCTGCTCGGAGGAGGAAGGGGAGAGGTCCTCAAAAACGTATCGGCCTGGAGGGCCTCTGAACTGGAGGGGATCTGAACTGGCACCGAAGGGCCATGGTGGGGATCAGAACGGTCCCCAATGGGAAGAGAGCAGATCTCCCCAGGGAGGGAGCAGAGGATCTATCTCTGAGGAGAATGAAGAGGATCTGAGCACACATGAGTTGAGGTTTATTCAAAGCCTACTGGGCTCCAAGCGCAATTCCAAAAAAAATTTTTTTTTTTTCCAATCTGCCAAGCTCTGCTATCCGTGCGATCCAGTGTGAAGGATATTTGCTTGGAATTTGTCTTCTTGCCTCTCCTCTCAGGCTGCTCTTTATAGCCATCTCAAAACAACTTCAAATAATCTTTTCCCAAGACATGTGGTCCCCTGCATCTCGAGGTTCTCTGCTTGTGCGACTTTTGAGCAAGGACTCCTGAAACTTACATTACCCTTCAGGTTTTTTTATTTTCAACTTGACTTTTTTCACCCTTCAGGTCTCCTAATCTTGTTTCTCTGGCACCGTGTTTGTGTCTGCTCAGGTGAGACAGTCCGTGAGTCTTTGGGTCTCCCAGTGGGTGGATGGGATCAGCCCCCCAAAGTGCGCTGTGTGACACAGGCTGTGGTCACAGTGGGACACCCTGCCTCGCTGTGACACCTTCTGTCTCTCAATGGCAGCCCAGCCCGCACTTCCCTGCAAGTTGGGGGCGAGCCCAGGCGTGGGAGGCTGCTCTCACCACCGCTCTGCTCTTGGCAGCAGCTCTGCAGCCAGGAGGAGAAGGCGGAGGCAGGCACGGCCATAGCGCTGTGGCTGTTCGGTGAGGTGGAGAGGGGTGGAGGACGTCAGCCAGGAGGAGCTGCGACCATGCAGTGGTTCTCTTCTGCCTTCCTCCATGCTCTGTCTCCACGCCTTGCGGATTTCACGAAGAAGGGCAAGTGCTGCCAGAAGGTCCCCTGCTCATAGAATCACAGAATGCCAGAATAGTTTGGGCTGGAAGGGACCTTCTAGCTGAAGGCCATCTAGTCCACCCCCCTGCAATGAGCAGGGACATCTGCTACTAGATCAGGTTGCTCAGGGCCCTGTCCAACCTGACCTTGCTCAAGATGGATCGCTGTGAACTCTGAGACACCTTTCCATCGTGGGTGGGAAGATGTCCTTGTGCAAAGCCTCCTGTCTTTATTTCAAGTACAGACCTCTGTGTCCGCAGCGCGGGAGGTCTTCTCATGGGGACACAGTTGAAATTCAGCTCTGCAGGCTGACTGCTGCACGGGTGACTTCAGCGGGGAGGTGGTGGTGTGGGATGATGCCTTGGATGATGGCTTGGCACGCTGGGGGGCTTATTGACTTCAAGCATGGCCTGCCTTCCTCTTCTTCCCCAGAGATCGCAGACATTTGGGATAGCGTGTCGGAGTGCTACCGCCAAGAGCTGCTGATGAACAAGGTGGGGCTGCTTTCCTCGTACTCCCTCAGCCCTTGAGGTATCCTGACCCTTCCCCCTGCCCTTTATTCCTGCCCCAGCTTAAAAAGCAGAAAAAATGTCCCAGAAAGATACTGCAGTGGGCAGCTCTGCCAAAGAACAACTGTTGGGTGGACGAAGAGACAAAGCAAAGCCCTGCTGTAGTTGTAGAAGGACATGGGCTTTCTTCTTTGGAGTCTTCCCTAGCCCTGCTGGCAGGCTGTAAAGACCAGGCAGAGAGCCTGGGGCAGTGTTCAGGGCTTTTCCCAGGGCTTGTCCCTCCTCGGACCCTCTCAGGCTCCAGGTGGTGTGTCCTGCTTGCTCTTCACCTTGCAGGCCCTGGGAAGAGGGCGGGGGGGTGAAGGGGAGGCCGCAGATCCCCCTTAGTGTACCTAGGCAAGTCTTCATGCTGTTCCGTTGGAAAAGTTCCAACTTCTGTCTCTTATTCACTCTTGTTTGCAGGCTGTCAGGCTAATGGGCGTGGGCACTGTCTGCATCAGGGAACAGGACTTTTGTAACGGGAGCAAGGCGAGCTTCATAGTCCAGAGACCCATGTTCCACCTGGACGAGCCAGTTCTGGTGTGGACCAAGCTCCGCTATGAGGCCAGATCAAGGCCTGGTAAGAAGAGACCTTCAGACATGTGCTTCCCCCAAGACTCAGAGCTGGGGTTTCCCTCCATCTCCTCCTTGATAGGGGCAGCAGTTTGCGTGGGGGCAGGCTGCTCGCTGCTGAATGGGGAGTCATTGGGGTGGAAGGAGGGTCAGTGGGCTCTTGAACGGGGTCGTTGTGCGGAAGGGTGATGTGAGTCTGCTGACAGCTGCTGAAGTGACTTTGTTGTTGGGTGGTTTCTTCACAGCGGAACTGGAAGTTGCGGAGCTGATCTACACTGAGGCCGCCTTATGCCTCCACATCCCCAAGAAAAGGGTCTTGAAGTGCGTTGAGGCAACCGTAAAAGTCATTGCGTGGGCCTTAACCGAAGGCAAGGACTTTGAGTTTGTCTTCAAGAACATCGGCATCCTGGTGTGCCGAGGACGGAAAGTGGTCATGAGGTTCTTCGAAGACCTGCTCCAAGATGTGGACAAGACCGGGAACCTGGCAAACACTTTCCTCCAAGTTCGTTTGTGATGTTTTCAGTGCTCAGTCTAACTGAATTGCAGCCGAGTCAAAGCCATGACCTTGGGCACGTTCAATCCCGTCTCTGTCCTTCGTGCAGAAACCAAGCCTGAGGCCCTTGGTGATAGCCTGCACAGAAACAGCAGTTTTCCAGATGCCTCCTGGGGGGATCTTTGTGTTCCCACAGTGAGTGTGTTTGCTTCTGTTGCCCTGGAGTGACCAAGCAAGCAGCTTGTCAGCCCGTTTGGTCCAGCTGCCCAGAGGTGCCAAGGACCAAGTTACTGGGGCTGGTCTCCTCCTGAAGCTGGTGTGGAGTACCTGTGCCCAAGGGGTGCTTATCTGTGAAGTCCATGGTCACTCCTGCTTCTTTGGGAAGCGGGATGTTGTCAGGTGGAGTCCCAGGGAAGAGGGCCTGCTTTACCTTCCCACCGATCTGGGACATGGAGAGGCAGTGAGGGACCATTTTCCACAAAGCTTTGTCTGGTCCTTCCCTTTCCTTTGAGTGAGAATGAAACAGAAAAAACCCCAAACAAACCAAGCCCAAGATGTCATCATTTTCAAACGCAGTTTGGTGGTGCTCGTTTCCTAATATCTATTGCCACCTTGTTGTATGTTCTGCTTTGCAAAACTGGAGACTTGACAGGAGCTCAGCTCTCGAGCAGCTTCTTAGTGGGGGCTGCAAGGGACACTACGTTGCTCCTTACTGAAACCACTGGTGCCGCCTTATTTGCAGGTTTCTGTACAAAAATGAGATGTCCAAAAAAGAACCGGCTGAAAATGCTGCCCGTCAAGGTACCGTAACGACGCACCGGTGTGGTGTAGAGGCGCAAGAGCGTGTTCCCTACATGTGACTCCACCTCCTCGGTGCGAGAGGTTCTCTGAAGTGACCAACACGTCCCAGCTCACCCCCTTTTCCCAACGGGGACCCAGGTAAGGAAGCAGTGGGGCAGGAACTGCTCAGAGAGCAGCGTGGCCCTGTAGAAAGAGAGGGCTGGGAAAGAGTGGTAGTCGGAAAGGGCTGAGACCGTCCTAGGAGCCTGAGTGCAAGGCCAGAGGAGTCCAGGCCAGCACGAGTAGCACATGCGTGCACAGATGGTGTGTCTGTCTTGCGGGAAGCGTCCCAGAGGTGCAGCTGTGAAGGGCTTCCTGGTTTTTGTGCTTCCAGTGGCTTGTCCCGGCAAGCGCCTGCTCTCCTGAGGGCATCTTTCTCCTGTCCGGACAAGTGCCCTTGCTCTCACAGGAGAAAAGAGGACAGAGGCAGGGACTGCAGCAGGTAGCATAAGGTGAGACTCTTCAGCCACACCTGAGCAGTACAGCTCATGGCTGTCTCATCCTGGTTTTGACTGGAGGGTATTTCCTAGCCCAGACCTAACTTCCGTGCAGAACTGCCTCGTGCTGCCTGCCCGGGGTTGGTCCATGAGCACCAGCTGAAGGACAGGCTCCTGCTGCTCTCATACAAGCTCCTCGTGCGGTGTGTTTGCTGCGTGCTGCCAGCATTTGAGGGGAGCCGTGCAGAGGAACGCAGGGAAGACAAAGCGTGGGACCGTCTGGAAGTCAGGCTCCCTTCTCTGGACGGTCAGATGGGAGCAGCAGTGGTACGTGGTACAGGTGGACGTAACGATGGTGTCACGTGTAGGAAGACGTGGCTCTATGGAGAGGGTGTCCTCAAAGACACCCCCCTGCACTGCGGGCGTGTTCATCCCATCGCTCTTCCTTTCCGTCTGGCCAATGACTCCATCTTCAAGCCACCACACTTGGCTTGCACGTGGACCCTCCTGGTTCCCCCGCTCCTTCCCTGGGGTCCCTGCCGAGGGCATTTCTCCACCCTACAGGTTTCCCGCGTGGGCTGGGGGATGGCAGGGGGCTTGCAGGCCCTGGCTTCTCTAGTGCCTTGTTCTCTAGTGCCTTGTCCAGGCACAGGAGAGAAGTGAGACTTGGGCTCAAATGTTCCTCCTCTTCCCACCCAGGCAAAGCGTCAGTCTGAAATACCCCAGGTGCGCTGGCCTGGCTTGTCACTGTGCTTCCCCTGGCCCAGAAGTACCAGGCAGGAGGGGGCCAAAGCACAGCCAGGACGGGAGGAAGCCATCTCCCGGGGGAAGACACATGGGGAGGAGATGTCTCGCTGCTGTTCCCAAGCAGAAGAGAGGAGAACACCGGCCCCTCGGCTGGAGACAACAGAGCCAAAGTAAGCATGTGGCAGCTGCTGGCAAGGACAGGGAGAGTCGAGCGGCAGAGACCATAGATCTGTGGGGTCAAGGACCCAATTTCCCCTGACACGGGCATGCCCGGTGTCAGCCCCGATGCCTGGTGTCTTGGCAGCCCCAGCCTGGGCGCAGGGGCCAGGGCAAGGGTGCGAGGGGGAATTTGTCCTTGCCGTTGCAGCATCTGGCCACCACGAGCAAGGCAAGTCCTGACAAACCTGGAGCTGTACAGATCCAGCCGGGAGGAGTGGAGGAGGAATGTAGAGCTCAGTCTTCACTGGCAACGTCTCTTCTGACACCTCTCGAGTGGATGGAATGCAGGATGGGGTCTGGAGGAACAAAGTCCCTCCTGCTGTAAGAGAAGATCAGGTTCAAGACCACCTGAAGAACCAGAACATATAGAAGTCTATGGGACCTGATGAGATGCATTGCAGAGTCCTGAGAGACTTGGCTGATGTAGTTGCCAAGCCACTCTCCATGATACTTGAAAAATCATGGCAGTCAGGCGAAGTCCCTGGTGACTGGAAAAAGGGAAACATTGCACCCCGTTTTGGAAAGGGCGGCAAGGAGGACCCTGGGAACTACCGACCTGTCACCCTCACCTCTGGGCCTGGGAAGGTCATGGAGCAGATCCTGCTAGAAGCTATGCTGAGGCACATGCAGGGCAGGGAGGTGATTGGAGACAGGCAGCATGGCTTCTGACCCGCCTGACCAACCTAGTGGCCTTCTACAATGGAGCGATCACAGCAGTGGACAAGGGAAGAGCTACGGATGTCGCCTACCTGTTCTGTAAAGCCTTTGACATGGTCCCCCACAACATCCTTCTCTCTAAGTTGGAAAGATACAGATTTGATGGGTGGACAGTTGGGTGGATGAGGAATTGGCTGGATGGTCGTATCCAGAGGGTAGTGGTCAATGGCTCAATGTCCAGATGGAGATCACTGGTGAGCGGTGTCCCTCAGGGGTCCGTATTGGGCCAGCCTGCGAAGAAGGACTTGGGGGTACTGGGGGATGAAAAGCTGGACGTGAGCCGGCAACGTGCGCTCGCAGCCCAGAAGCCACGCGTGTCCTGGGCTGCACCCAGAGCCGCGCGGCCAGCAGGGCGAGGGAGGGAATTCTGCCCCTCTGCCCCGCTCTGAGGAGACCCCCCTGCAGTGCTGCGTCCAATTCTGGAGCCCTCGGCACAGGAGAGACACGGACCTGCTGGAGTGGGGCCAGAGGAGGCCCCAGCGATGCTCTGGAACAGCTCTGCTGGGAGGACGGGCTGGGAGAGCTGGGGGGGCTCAGCCTGGAGCAGAGAAGGCTCCGGGGAGACCTTAGAGCAGCTGCCAGGGCTGAGAGGGGGCTTAGAAGACAGATGGGGACAGACTTTTCAGCAGGGCCTGTTGCGATAGGACAAGGGGTGATGGTTTTAAACTAAAAGAGGGGAGATTTAGGCTAGATAAAAGAAAAACATTTTTGACAATGGGCGTGGTGAAACACTGGCCCAGCTTGCCCAGAGAGGTGGGAGATGCCCCATCCCGGGGAACATCCCAGATCAGGTTTGAAACACGGATCTAAAACAGTTATAAGGTTTTGGCACGTGTAACTACTCAACTGTAAGTTTTGTAAATTTCTTAATGTATGCACTTTCTGGAAGGCTATTGATGACATGATTAGTTTAGCTTTTGTGTAGATTTCTTTAGCCTAATAACTGTGTGATTATGTTTAACGGCCTACTCTCATGGTCCTTAGGCTGTATTTGCCTCCATGCTAACATTTCAGCTGGGTGTAAACAGTTAATGACGAGGAAAGCATGCGTGTAGAAGCAAGAGGCCTCACGAAGTCAAAAGAAAGAAGGGTTAAAAGCAAGGACCGAGAGATTAATGAGTACAGAGAAGAGAGCTTAGCCTTGAGAATAGAAGCATCCTAGCAGGAGTGCTGAAAGAAGGAGGATAAGAAAGAACCGCTTGGCTGAAGAGCAGAAGGGACAAAGATCCAAGGAGAAGAAACTATCCTCAAGAGACCTGTGACCATAAAAGGGAAAAAGGAGCACCCCTAAAGGTACACGGAGGAGGACGAGACACCCTGAAAGCCACACAGAGGGTTCCGGGAACCCGCAGAAAGCACACCAAGGGGTTCAGGATGCCCCCAAAAGACGACGGGATCAGAAGGGGTCCAGGGCATGCCGAAAGGGATGCCCCAAAAGGCTCATCGGTTGCCCTGGGGTGTAGTGAAAGACACTGAGGGAGATGGGGTGCAGGAGAAAGCACACTGCAGGGCATGGAGATGCACCCAAAGGCACTCCAGGGAGTTGGGGTAGCCCGAAATGCACAGCCAGGGCAACGGGGTGCTCAGAAAGGCATCCTTAAGGGCCCTCAGCATCCGGAATCGCGCACCGATTTCCCTGGAGAGCACTGAAATTCACGCTAAGGGGGCTGTGGCACCCTGGAAGGGAGTATCAAAAGCCAGATAAAGATGTGCAGGGGAACCCCAAAAGGCTGGCCAAGGGTCTCGTAGCACCTGAAAATGTACCCTGGTCTGGGGCGGTCCTCTGACACACAACCAGAAGGCTTCAGGGTGCATGAAAGGGCACACCGAGGGGTTTTGGGTACACTGAAAGGCACATGGAGGGGTGCGGGGAGACCCACAGCGCGCCAGGGGCTCTTTTCCTCGGCCACGTGGGCTGTGTGCGCACAGAGAGGTTCTGAGCACATGGGCCCCTCCACCCCACCAGCCTCTGCCCTCAGCCCTGCCCAGCCCCGCCCAGCCCCCAGCGCCTTATGATGTCATTGAGCCGTTCATGACGTCAGTGCACGTGTTCACTAGACCTGGGGCGCTGGCGCAGGCCCTGCGCACAGTACCCGCTGGTGCTGTGCTGGTGCTGTGCCAGTGGTGCTGCTGGTGCTAGTGCTGTTGGTGGACGTGGTGCTGGCGCTGCTGGTGGAGCTGCTGGTGGAGCTGCTGGTGGAGCTGCTGGTGGTGCTGGTGGAGCTGCTGGTGGAGCTGCTGGTGGAGCTGCTGGTGGTGCTGGTGGAGCTGCTGGTGGAGCTGCTGGTGCTGCTGGTGGAGCTGCTGGTGGAGCTGCTGGTGGAGCTGCTGGTGGTGGTTCTGGTGCTGGTGGAGCTGCTGGCAGAGCTGCTGGTGGTGCCCTGCTGCTCCTCAGGGCTCGGCTCCTCTGTTCGCAGGCGGCACCCGGCAGCGCCTGCCGAGTCCTGCCTGCCACCGCTCCCCGGGGAGGGGCGAGGCGAGGGGGTGCAGTGCCCATTCCCCCTGGGCCATGAAGAGGTCCTGGTGGTCCCTGCCCAGGAGGAGGGCACGGGAGGGTGCCATGTCCTGTGGGAGCAGCGGTCGCGATGGGCTCTGGCCAGAGGGCTGGGATGAGCTGCACCGTGTGGGCGCCACCGGCGGCTTGGCCACGGTGCAGCCGCTGGTGAAGGAGCACGAAACCAACCGCCGGGACAAGGACGACGGGAAACAGGGCACAGGGAGGCGGGCGCACTTTGGGAAACTCCTGGGCTGTTTTCCTTCCCTGGGGCTTAGCTTGGTGCCTGGGGGTGTTCATTCTCAACAGAGGTAAATGTGGAAAGAGCAGATAATAACAGGCCGTTATTACTGCGATAAGCAGTGCGTACAGCTGGTCGTGCTTTCTGTCCTTCCAGGCACAGTGGCAGTGCACAGCCTGTGCACCCCAGGGAGCAGGAAAACAAGGGAGAAGCTGCTCCAGCCCGAGCAAAAGAGCTGTCAGCATCCAGTGCTCCCCACGGGGCAGGAGCTGCTGGAGTTCTGCAATGTGCATCCGCTCTGGGGAGAGCAGGTAGGACTTCCCAGCGTGGAGGAGCCGATGGGGAAAAGCCCTGTCACCTGCCCTTCTGGCAGGCTGCTGTGGAGACAGGATATTTGGGAGCGATGATGTGGTGTGGCTTATGATCCGGGGAGAAAAGAACTGCCAGGCATTTGTTCCTGGAAAGCAGAATTCCTGAGACACTGAATCCTTTTTGGCTCCATTCTGATCACTTTGAGCGACCTCCCTGGCACATGGCGTGTGCGCTAGAGGAAATTAACTGCCAAGCAGGAGAACAGATGCATTTTGAATCCACATTTTGGTAGGTCGCTCCCTAGGATTTCATGGGCTTGGGGCGTGTGTTTGTGCTGAGATTGTCTCTGGAAGCACGATGATTTGGAAAGCACTCTAGGTATCAAGGAGTTGTATGAGCTCACCCTGGTTCCAATAATATCTGGTTTTAATGTAGATGAGCGTGCCGCCCGTAAGCCAGATGACGAAGCCGTCAAGGAGAGCAAAAGCTCTTGGGGAGAGGTATGTAAAAATGAAGATTTTAATTCCGAGTCTTCGTTACAGGATTATATTGCAGCTGATGCGCAATAAGACTTCCCCATGAATAATGTCTAATGCCGCCTTGTTGAAATCTCTTTTATAATCGGACGTGAAGTTGGTGACAGTCCTCTTCTGGTTACATGAAATGCTGCCACTGTCTGCTGTTTTGCACTGATTTCCCAAGTTTTGTCCATTTGTGATCTTTCACTTGAACAGGCAGAAAGCATCAGAGCCCACATACCGATGGCAGGGGCTGATTTATCCTCTTCCCACCTGAGCCCTGGAAGTCATCAGACATCAGAAAGTGTCAATGGGGAAGTGCTTCAGAAAGCATGTGAGCAACGGCTTCGAGTGCCAGAAAAGGTCAATGAGAATGTCATTGAGATGCGAGAAACAAACAAGAGCTTGTCTGAGCAGCTGAGCAAAGTCGAAGAAAAAGCTAGCGGGCTGGAAAAGGAAGTGGACCAACTGAAAAAAGCCCTCTGTGAAAAGACATTGGCCTTAGACATGACAGAAAGAGAATTACGCCAGGCCTGGAGGCAGGCAAAGCAGTGGCGTGCTCTACAGCATGACAAAGACCAAGAGAGAAAAGATGCCATCAAGAAGGCAGAAGGGCTGCAGGAACAACTGGCCCAGCTCCACAGTGAAAACCTTTTACTCCATCAGCAGCTGAGAGACATGAAGAACAAGACTGCCCCAGAACAAACGGTGAGTGATGCCTTTATATAAAGGCAAGGCTGACAAAGTAGAAAAAGAGGAGAGGTGAGCACTGACCAGTTTTGTTCTGCTTTTGGTGGAAATGCAGAAGCTTTTGGCAAGCCTTGAGACACGTTTATACGTCTACATGAATGCATCTACCGTCACCTACCTGGACTTGTGCCAGGTAGATGAGAAGGACTTGGGGGTCCTGGTGGGTGAAAAGCTGCACATGAGCCGGCAATGTGCGCTCGTAGCCCAGAAGGCCAACCGTGTCCTGGGCTGCATCCAAAGCAGCACGGCCAGCAGGTTGAGGGAGGGGATTCTGCCCCTCTGCTCCGCTCTGGTGAGACCCCACCTGGAGTACTGCGTGCAGCTCTGGAGCCCTCAGCACAGCAAAGACATGGACCTGTTGGCGCGGGGCCAGAGGAGGGCCACAACGATGATCAGGGGGCTGGAGCACCTGCCCCGTGAGGACAGGATGAGAGAGTTGGGATTGATAATGCTTTGCCTTTCTGTATATGCTGGGATACAGACAACTTCCTTAAGAGGTGACATTTCTTGTTTCTCCAGAGAACAGTGAGACAGCTGGAAGGAGAGCTCGCGGATGCTTTCAGAAAGCACTGGGTAGCAGAAACTTCACTGAAAGCTTCTACACGCGAATGCGAATACCTGAAGAACGAAAACTCCCGCTTGCAAGAGGACTTGCACAAGGCTAAGACCAATGTTAGTATGTACGAAGCTGTTCTTTCCCTTCAGTGACCAGAAGAGAAGAAAATATTCTGGGAACAAACACAGGGGAGATTCGTCTGAGGACGTTAAGGAGCTTCAACATCACTACCAATTGTGTCCCAGAGGAGAGGGTGCTTTTAGCTCCTTTCTCCTCCCGGCCTCCTCCCCTCTCGCCTTGAAAAACTCAGCCGGCTCTTCAGGGAGCTCGTTTCGAGGCTGAGGGGAAAAGCAGTGGGTTGTGGGGGCAGCATCTGGGTGGGGAAGAACGAAGAGCTGTGCTCTTTCGAGACTCGCTTCTGTTCCGACACCGTCCAAACGTTGTGGCCAAGATTTGATAGCGCAAGCCACGTGCTTCCAAATGTCTCTGGGCTTGGTGCTTTCTTTGCAAGGTTTTTCTTCTCTCAGTCTCTGCACAAAGACGGGTCTAGTTCCCTGGTAGTGGTGGCTTTGGGGAAGGGAAGTAGCATGTTGTTTGCCTTTGTCTCGTAAGCCAGGCTTCACCCTCCCTCTAAGGAAGGTCTTGAACCTCTTGTCTCTTCCCCCACACTGTCCGCCCCAGGCATTAGCACAGGGGGGTGCGTATGAGAAGGAACGGGGCAGAAGAGGAGCGCCATGGCAGCAAAACGAAACGCAGTGAATGTGGCAAAATGCAAAAGAGCGTCTCCACAGGCACGGACCTGTATGATGCTGTAGAAGGAGCCCGAGTGCCTTTGCCACGGTGCCTTTTTGGGAAGGGGGGAAGGGTGGAAGCTGGAGCGTTCTTTTTGGCAAGGGCTTGAAAGGCGTATTTACTTTCAGAAACGCCAGCGTCTTTTCCCTGGGTTGAAAGACAAGCTCGGTGGATTACAGCTGTGATCTCGATCCATAAGTTTGACTGAGTTTCACAGAGATTTCAGACCCCTCTGCTTAAGAGAGATTGTTACTTCCCCGCATGCAGGTGTGCGACCTCTCCGCGCAGCTGGAGTTGGAGTCCCAAAAATGCCTGCAGCTCGAAGCCATAAATCAGGAGCTGCGAGGGATGGTGCCTCTTCTGCAACATCGCTTGGTGACTCCTGGGGTGGGTCATGCCGCAACAGAGCTTCGTGGAAAAGAGCGTGAGCAGCGAGCGCAAGAAGAAGTGAGAGAGAAGGCAAACCTCAGTCCCCTTTTGCAGGTGAGTTTATGTACCGTTTGTATCGGTAGTCCACGTTGCGTTCATTTGTGGTTGTGGTCGTGCCTTTTAGGTGTTTTGCCTTGGGCAGGTGGTGCTCTCTGTCAGCGCTGTGGGTTTGGCTTTCCTGTAGGGAAGCTGGGGAGATGCAAAAGGCTGCGTCAGAGTGCGTCTGTGTGTGTCGCGGGACCTGCGTGCCTGAAAAATGTGCAGCCCTTCCTCATCCTTGTCTGTACAGCGTTGCAGGCTGTTTCATACAAAAATGGCAGAAAGAGCAGGTTTTTTGAGCGGGGTGGGCATTGTCTTTTTCTTGCTGTTTCTTGAAGTTGCATCTTCTGCCTTAGACACAGGCAGCTGCTCGAGCCAAAATAGAAGAGATCAACAACACTGATGCCTCTTGGAGAAAACTGCTGGAGCAGAGAATTGCAGCCCTGGAATCGGACCTGAAGAGAGTACAGAGCATGCAGGAGCTCAGCGCACTGCAACTGGCAAGTGCGCAAGCAGAAATAAAAGGCTACGAAAAGCGTTCTTTGATGGACCAGGAAATCCGAAGGTCCCTCCCAAAGAAATTAAAAAAGTAAGTCCAAACGTTTTTGTCCTTCCCCCCACGTAACGGAATATGAAAGTTTTCATTGCGGCTTTCCCACGCCACGTCCCTCTCTTGGACCTGCTCAGCATGACGGGTGCACCTTCAAGACCGCATACTTCTCAAAAGAGCTCACCTGGGGCTCTCCAGTTACGGAGGCCTGTTTTCGTTTCTCTGTGCTGACCCTCCAGTGACAAAAGTAATCAAGCCTGCCTGAAGGATGTTGTAGTTAGTTTTCCTTTAACAGTTTTCTGTAGCCATCTCCTCTTCCTGCATGTATGGTGGAAAAGAGGCGCTTCCTTGCTGCTGCTGTTATCCTCCAAGCTAGGATAGACACACTTGAAAGGGCAGAGGGGACAGCACAGCAGCCTGTGAGGGAAAACATCTCTTCAGCTGCCGTTATGACGGTGCATCTGTAGTTTGAGTTTCCACTGGGAGGAGGGAAGGAGTCGTGTGTGCACAAGTCCCACAGTGTGCTGTCACACTCGGGGAACAACTTGGTGCCAATATGAGCAACAGTCGTTCTTGCATGCTGCTGCCTTTTTCACAGGACTACCGAGACGCTCGCAGAAGGCAGTGCCAGGAGCCCTCAGGAGCAGCGGCACAGGCTCTCCAGTGGCAAGGCAAAGAGCCTGAGCAAGACCAAGGGACAGAGCGGAAACCTGTTGGGCTCAGGTAAGCAGCTCCAGACTGGGTTCTTCACTGGTCAGCTGGGTTAGGGATTGCGGTTGGGTTTTGCCTGTGATGCTGAAGTAGTGGAAGTCTTTTCTGTGTAATTCCTGGCCGGGTGGAACTAGAGGAAAGAAGTTGCTTGCTTGTCCTGCAGAGCCGAAAGCAGGTCCTGTTAGGTGGACACCCAAAGCACGTGGGCAGTTGTCCAGAGAAGAATTGAACCTATTTCATGGCAATTGCTCCCCTGGAGCCCCGAGGTGCAATATCGCTGATTTGCTTCTGAGGCTTTGTCGGAATACGGTGGGTGTCGAAAGACAGAGCTTGTCCTGCCACACCATTTCCTGTGACCGCCCGGGCAGGACGGATCTGTGCTGTGCTGGGAGATTCCCTTGGCCTGGCTTTGACAGAGAAGCTTTGCCTGTTCAAAGACAGACGATCCTGTGTTTTGGGCCGGAGGAATGCAGAAGCTGGTGAAAAACCTTGTGCTCCATAGAAGCAAGCCCTCTTTCGAACTTCCAAGGAAAATGGGGCACTTGAGGGCAAAGAGGTCTCGGGGCTCTGAAGTGCAAGCAGATGCCATGTGCGGGTTTAGCGTGGGTTTCTTTGTGGTGCGCAGCCTCTGGAATTCCCTTCACAGGCTCTAGAAAGCTAGTTGCCTGATGGTCAAACGTGGAAAATCTTGTTTCTTCCTTTGCACGTGTCCCTTTCATCCTTTGTTTCCTCTGGCGGGCTTAAATCTTGCCAGATCTGTACAGCGCCCTGTCACACTTGATAGCTGTCCATGGACTTCTTGGGCTAGGTCTGCTGTAGAACTAACATTGGATCTTGCTTTTTCTCTCCCAGTCACTGCTGACTGTGAAACCGGGTCTGCTGGGGATTCTCCCTGGACATCTTCGGCTCCTCTGCCAAATGTAAATGAAGCGCAGGATCCCCCTTCCGGGGCAACACCGCCCAGGCACGGTGCTTTGAAGAGCAATTAATAAACTCATAGAAAACACTATAGAAAGTCTGTGTTTTTCTGTGCCAGTCTCACGTATTTGCCCATCACTGCCCTTCGGCTGGCCCCATGGCCTGGGCATGGCCCTTCCCTCCACCCGCAGCCCGCTGCCGGGCCAGGGGTGTCAGAGCCCCGTCCAACCTGACCTGGAATGTTTCCAGATACGGGGCATCAACCACCTCCACCCTGATCACAAAAAATGTTTTCCTTATAATCTAGCCTAAATCTCCCCTCTTTTAGTTTAAAGCCATCACCCCTTGTCCTATCGCAACAGGCCCTGCTGAAAAGTCTGTCCCCATCTGTCTTCTAAGCCCCCTCTCAGCCCTGGCAGCTGCTCTAAGGTCTCCCCGGAGCCTTCTCTGCTCCAGGCTGAGCCCCTCCAGCTCTCCCAGCCTGTCCTCCCAGCAGAGCTGTTCCAGCCCTTGGAGCATCGCTGGGGCCTCCGCTGGCCCCGCTCCAACAGGTCCATGTCTCTCCTGTGCCGAGGGCTCCAGAGCTGGACACAGCACTGCAGGGGGGGTCTCCCCAGAGTGGGGCAAAGGGGCAGAATCCCCTCCTTTACCCTGCTGGCCACGCGGCTCTGGGTGCAGCCCAGGGCATCTGGGCTGCGAGCGCATGTTGCCGGCTCCTGTCCAGCTTTTTACACACCAGGACCCCCAAGTCCTTCTCCACGGGGCTGCTCTCCATCCCTTCATCCCCCAGCCTGTGCTGATCCCCTCAGCAACCTGAGGGGTTGCCTCAACCCAGGTGCAGGACCCTGCGCTTGGCCTTGTTGAACCTCAGGAGGTTCACACGGGCCCATTCCTCCAACCTGTCCAGGTCCCTCTGGATGGCATCCCGTCCCTCAAGTGTGTCAACCACAGCACTCAGCCTGGTGTCATCTGCAAACTGGCTGAGGGTGCACTCGATTCCACTCTCTGTGTCATTGATGAAGATATTAAACAGCACTGGTGCCAACATGGACCCCTGAGGGACACCACTCATCACTGATCTCCATCGGGACATTGATCCATTGACAACTACGGTCTGGATGTGACCATCCAGCCAATTCCTCATCCACCCAACAGTCCACCCATCAAATCCGTCTCTCTCCAACTTAGAGAGAAGGATGTTGTGGGAGACCGTGTCAAAGGCCTTACAGAAGTCCAGATAGACGACATCGCTAGCTCCTCCCTTGTCCACTGAGGGGGTCACTCCATCATAGGAGACCCCTGGGTTGGTCAGGCAGGACTTGCCCTTGGTGAAGCCATGTTGGCTGTCTCGAATCACCTCCCTGTCCTCATTGTGCCTTAGCATAGCGTCTAGGCGGATCTGCTCCATGATCTTCCCAGGTGACGTGAGGCTGAGGTACCTGTGTGTCATTTTTAAAGAGTCCATAGTTATATCTATTTGTGTGCTCCTTTATGTAGTTATTTCTCCATTTCTTCCTATTGTATATACTGGAAGGCAGGGGCGGGGCACCCGTCCCATCTTGCCTCCTGTATCAGTGGTACCTGCACTACCTGGAGGGCAGCAGAGTCCCGCCGCAGTCGGTGGGGAAAGGCCTGGGGACAGCAAATTCTCGCTGCAGCTTTGGTGTCGAGGCTGCGGCTTCCCTGGAGCCAAGGCTGCCAGAGGCTGCCATTCCCTAGCGTGACTCCTTCCTCGTTTCCACTCTGTCCTGTTGTGCTTTGGGGCGAACGGCCTGGAACATTGTCGATGCTCCTGCCGGGTCTCCGTATGCGGTGCTGCCGCTGCAAGCAGGGAGAGCAATGGGCCCTTGTGTGTCAGAGCGACCTCCTAGGAGCACATCAGCTCCCCGCGTGCTGCGGGTGAGGGCAGGACTAGAGCTCCCAGCATGCCCTGGGGTGAGGGCAGGACTACAGCTCCCAGCATGCCCTGGGGTGGCATCAGCACTAGAGCTCCCAGCATGCCCCGGGGTGAGGGCAGGACTACAGCTCCCAGCATGCCCTGGGGTGGCATCAGCACTAGAGCTCCCAGCATGCCCTGGGGTGAGGGCAGGACTACAGCTCCCAGCATGCCCTGGCATGAGGGAGGCACTAGAGCTCCCAGCATGCTCCGGGGGTGAGGCATACTCCTGGACCAGGCCAGGCCCTTTTCTGGGCCGGTCTCCATTGAAGCGCCTGTTGCATTAAGAGGCAGATGCCCAAAAGCAGCGTTAGTAGTCCAGTCGTGCCCAACCCCTTTCGCTGGACTCTCACGGGTCCGGATGCACTACGAACATCGCACGACCTGCTCAGTGGGACACCTCCTGAACTCGCAGGGCCACACTCAGAGGTACGGTCGCCTCCAGGGACGAGACACACACGGCTGAGTCAATCAATAGTGCGATTTATTGAAGCGACAGATGCACAAGTTCTTTGGATTGCCGGTGATAAACTCACTGTCTGCAAGCAAGTGCACTAAATTGATTGCGGTCGCGTTACACACGCGTGGGGTGATGAAACAACTCTAGAGATTCCCGCGTATCCCCTCGGGATAGCCGAGTGTTCGAATCTAACCCAGAGGCGTCCCAATGTGGGGGAAGAGAGGGTCAGCCCCTTGGCGGATCCTAAAAGTCAGGAGTGATGGTGTCTTCCCTGACATCCAGCTCTTTTCACACTATTTTGTAGTGTTTTACTTTGCAGGTGGAGCTTGAGTGCCTCTAGTCATACATACCTTCATCAGGATTGGTTCAGAATTCTCTCGCTTGGCGTTTAAAGGTACAGACTCGGAAAAATTCCGTGCGCACGCTCATTGAGGGGTGGTCGCACCTTGGGAGGTGGGTAACTTTGAGAGAGGTGTGCATTTTAGTATTTTTAGTATTATAATGATATTGTAATAAGCAAAGTTCACTCCAAGTACAGCATTTCATCAAAGTTGACCGGTCACTGAGCCAGGGCATCGCATGTGCAGCTTATTAATGTACACACGGTGTACCTTTAAATTCCCTTGTTCACAGAGCGTGGCCGCGACGCCTCCACTCCGCTCCACCCTCCATGCAATTTCTCCCGGAGTCAGCACATCAGGTTCCCCTGATGCTGCCAACGTCTAGGGTTGCCTAGGGAATTGCCATGGTACAAACTCATTGTACATTAGCTACGTTCCACCCGGTCTCAATGCTGTTCTTAGAGGGTAAATTTCCAAATTGCCCCTCAGCGATTACCCCACAGTCCCGCCCTGCCAACAGCGTCCTGGCCTGTATCAGCACTAGTGTGGCCGGCAGGATCAGGGATGTGACCGTGCCCCTGTACTCAGCACTGGCGAGGCCGCACCTCGAATCCTGTGTTCAGTGTCGGGCACCTCACGACAAGAAGGACGTTGAGGTGCTGGAGCGCGTCCAGAGAAGGGCAACGAAGCTGGTGAGGGGTCTGGAGCACAAGTCTGATGAGGAGCGGCTGAGGGAACTGGGGGTGTTCAGTCTGGAGAAGCAGAGGCTGAGGGGAGACCTTATCGCTCCCTACAAGTACCTGAAAGGGGTTGTGGTGACGTGCGTGTTGGTCTCTTCTCCCAAGCAGCTAGTGATAGGACAAGAGGAAATGGCCTTAAGTTGCGCCAGGGGAGGTTTAGATTGGATATGAGGAAAAATTTCTTGACGGAGAGAGTGGTCAAGCATTGGAACAGGCTGCCCAGGGAGGTGGTGGAGTCGCCATCACTGGAAGCATTCAAAAAACGTGTGGATGTGGCGCTTCGGGACATGGTTTAGGGGACATGGTGGTGTTGGGTTAACGGTTGGACTTGGTGATCTCGAAGGTCCTTTCCAACCTTAATGATTCTGTGATTCTGTGAACTGGGAAAACTGAAGCGCTGTTGTTCAGCGTGTAGTATAGGACAAAGATGCCTTAAGTTAAAAGAAAAGGGAGAGTCAGAGGAAAGAGTGGAAGATTATATTACACCACCACCGGCTTCAGTGCCAGTCTCTCCCTCCCCCTGAAGGAATGCAGATAATTCTGATGAAGAATCTGCTTCTGCCTCTGAGAGTGCCACTTCGGGTCCTGTAACCCGAGGCAGAGTCCGAGCGAGGATACGAGCCCCCCTCAGACAAGCTATGGGGCCGCAAGGACCAACTCGAATTAAGGTCCCTTTTTCCACATGAAAAACAAGGCATTGCTTTGGGCATATCGGCACAGCGACTGGGACCGTACAAGCGGGCAGTTGTACGCTTCTCTGAACAGTTAGATGAAGTAAGCCAAGGTTGGCCCAGTTGTTTGAGAGCCGTGGCAGCGGTAGAGCTCAACATGGACGGAGCCCGCAGATTTACCCCGGGCCAGAAGATAACTGTGTTGCTGTCACACATAGTTTCAGCAGTGCTGGAACAAGTAGGGAGCACATGGGTTATCACCCTCCCGGTTCCTGAAGTATCAGGCCCTCTTAGCGGAACCGGACGATGTCAACTAACATTGTGAATCCAGCATCTTTTCTCAGTGGCGAAGTCACCGAAGCAGTAGTCCATGAGTGTCCGGAGACACTGGAAGCGGTTTACTCCGGTCGACCTGACTTCAAGGAAGAACCGCTGGAGGATGCCGAAGATCATCTGTTCACCGATGGAAGCAGTTTTGTGAAGCAAAGACTTCATAAGGCCCGTTACGCGGTAACCGCTACTTGTAAGGTAACTGAAGCTAATCCTTTACCTGCAGGAACATCGGCGCAAAAGGCAGAAATCATTGCCTTAATCCGAGCACTGGAAATTTCAAAAGCAAAAAGGGTCACCCTATGGACAGACCCCAGTTATGCCTTCGGAGTGGTACATGGAGCTATTTGGAAAGAAAGAGGGCTGCTGACTGCTCAAGGAAAGCAAGTGAAACATGCTGAAGAGATCTTACAATTGCTGGATGCCGAGCAACTCCTGAAGAAGGTCGCACTTATGCATTGTAGGCGACACCAAAAGGGTAACACTGATCCAGAGGTTGGGAACAAATTGGCTGATTATGAGGCTAAGCTGGCAGCGGAACGGACAGAAATTGTTCTTTGATCCCAGACGGTAAATTCAGTCTAACAGAGAATGAAAAATCAGGATATTCTAAAGAAGATAAAGTTATGATAAATGATCTAGGAGGAAGGAAAGATCACCAAACAGGAATATTTTCAATGCCAGCTGGTAGAGTAATAGTGCCTTATAACATTTTATGGAAAATCCTACGGGAAGAACATAATGAAACTCACTGGGGAGCAGATGCATTGTATAAATATATAAATCAAAAAAGAGTGAGTCGAAATTTATATACTACAGTGAAACAAGTCAGCCAGAGGTGTGAAACATGTTTGAAAAACCATCTGAATACCGCGCATAAGATACAAATTGGGAGCATTGGAAAGGGAAATGTGCCCGGACAACAATGGCAAATGGACTTTTCTGAACTCCCAAGAAAAGGGGGGTTTTGGTCTGTGTTAGTATTAACAGATACCTTTTTGGGCTGGCCAGAAGCTTTCCCTCGTAGGACTAATAAGGCTAGGGAAGCGACAGGAGTACTTTTAAACAAAAGTATTCCCAGATTTGGAGTACCAGCAGTAATATCTTCTGATAGGGGTACTCATTTTTGTGCGCAGATAGTGCAACGAATGAGTAAGTTTTTAGGGATTGATGGCAACTACATACCCCATACCGACCTCAGGCGAGTGGGCAAGTTGGGAAAATGAATCACTTACTTAAAAACCAGCTAGCTAAAACTGGTCGAGAAGCAAATCTACGTTGGCACCAAGCGCTCCCGCTGGCCCTATTACGAATGAGGGTAAACCCGAGAACTAAAGAGAATTTAAGCCCATTTGAAGTTTTGTTTGGGAGGCCGTACCAATCCCAGTCCCAAGAGGAAGATCTCACCCAGTTAGGCGAAAATAATCTGCAGAAATACATAATAATATTAGGAAAACAACTCAATGAGGTAAACAAGATAGTTTTAGGAACCAGATCTAGAGGTCTGGATTATCCTGTTCATCCTTTTAAGCTGGGAGACTGCGTTTATATTAAGGCTTTTACAGGTGAACCCTTGGAAGAGAAGTGGAACGGACCCTTCCAAGTGCTGTTAACCACCTTCACTGCTATCAAGATTAAAGAGCAATCGGCGTGGATTCACTACTCAAGGATTAAAAAGGCTTCCCCTCCATGGGTGATAGAACAACAGGACTCTTCGAAGCTGAAGATAAAACGACAAAATGTATAAATACGTTGTGTTTATGGTAAATTTGATAACCACGAGTCTTAAGTTGTGAAATGCTTTACTGGGATCAGAATACACACCTGACACTGTCGCCGAGTGTTATCCAAATTCTACACAAGAGTGATTGTTGGATAGGTACTGCAATGCCTAGAGATTCTAGACAGACACTACCTCTTAATGGGAGTTCCAGTTCCGGTTAGCATCTCTCTATTTAATAACCCCCACTACGGAGTAGGTTACTGATAAGAGTACCTGGTGGCCAGATCTTTCCAAAAAATGGGAACAGATTGCATTATCGGTCTCTATCATAAATCTTGCTTGCAATTCTTCTGTTTGTCTATATGGCCCAGGATACGATTGCCTCTCCTTGTACGATTTTTGTAAATTTCTTAATGTAGTAGTTGCCTTCTGCGTTCTCTGATCCCGACTACTCCATGCCATGTGCCCGCTTTTCCGCGTTGCCCTCCGTCTGTGCACTTAAAGGGAGATGGAAGGGGACAAGGGAAATGGAATAGGAGCATGTGTGGAGGAGCAAGGAGGGGATCTGAACATCCAGAGAGAGAAAGAGAGTAGATCTTGAATGCTTCTGTGATGGAGGCTCTATAAGGATGCTTGGGTGGGAGTGGAAGGAATCAGATCATGCAGAAAAGGGTGTAGAGGGGATCTGCGTATGCAAAGAGGGAAGCAGAAAGGATCAGCATGTGAGCTATGGGGCAGAGAAGCGATCTGGGTGCACCTGAGTGGGAATGGAAGAGATGGTTGCATACTCAGGAGGACCTGGGATGAATAGGAAGCACAGTTTGCATGAGGGGGAACCAAGGAAATCTGCTTGGAGGGGGAAGCAAGGACATCTGCTCGGAGGAGGAAGGGGAGAGGTCCTCAAAAACGTATCGGCCTGGAGGGCCTCTGAACTGGAGGGGATCTGAACTGGCACCGAAGGGCCATGGTGGGGATCAGAACGGTCCCCAATGGGAAGAGAGCAGATCTCCCCAGGGAGGGAGCAGAGGATCTATCTCTGAGGAGAATGAAGAGGATCTGAGCACACATGAGTTGAGGTTTATTCAAAGCCTACTGGGCTCCAAGCGCAATTCCAAAAAAAATTTTTTTTTTTTCCAATCTGCCAAGCTCTGCTATCCGTGCGATCCAGTGTGAAGGATATTTGCTTGGAATTTGTCTTCTTGCCTCTCCTCTCAGGCTGCTCTTTATAGCCATCTCAAAACAACTTCAAATAATCTTTTCCCAAGACATGTGGTCCCCTGCATCTCGAGGTTCTCTGCTTGTGCGACTTTTGAGCAAGGACTCCTGAAACTTACATTACCCTTCAGGTTTTTTTATTTTCAACTTGACTTTTTTCACCCTTCAGGTCTCCTAATCTTGTTTCCCTGGCACCGTGTTTGTGTCTGCTCAGGTGAGACAGTCCGTGAGTCTTTGGGTCTCCCAGTGGGTGGATGGGATCAGCCCCCCAAAGTGCGCTGTGTGACACAGGCTGTGGTCACAGTGGGACACCCTGCCTCGCTGTGACACCTTCTGTCTCTCAATGGCAGCCCAGCCCGCACTTCCCTGCAAGTTGGGGGCGAGCCCAGGCGTGGGAGGCTGCTCTCACCACCGCTCTGCTCTTGGCAGCAGCTCTGCAGCCAGGAGGAGAAGGCGGAGGCAGGCACGGCCATAGCGCTGTGGCTGTTCGGTGAGGTGGAGAGGGGTGGAGGACGTCAGCCAGGAGGAGCTGCGACCATGCAGTGGTTCTCTTCTGCCTTCCTCCATGCTCTGTCTCCACGCCTTGCGGATTTCACGAAGAAGGGCAAGTGCTGCCAGAAGGTCCCCTGCTCATAGAATCACAGAATGCTAGAATAGTTTGGGCTGGAAGGGACCTTCTAGCTGAAGGCCATCTAGTCCACCCCCCTGCAATGAGCAGGGACATCTGCTACTAGATCAGGTTGCTCAGGGCCCTGTCCAACCTGACCTTGCTCAAGATGGATCGCTGTGAACTCTGAGACACCTTTCCATCGTGGGTGGGAAGATGTCCTTGTGCAAAGCCTCCTGTCTTTATTTCAAGTACAGACCTCTGTGTCCGCAGCGCGGGAGGTCTTCTCATGGGGACACAGTTGAAATTCAGCTCTGCAGGCTGACTGCTGCACGGGTGACTTCAGCGGGGAGGTGGTGGTGTGGGATGATGCCTTGGATGATGGCTTGGCACGCTGGGGGGCTTATTGACTTCAAGCATGGCCTGCCTTCCTCTTCTTCCCCAGAGATCGCAGACATTTGGGATAGCGTGTCGGAGTGCTACCGCCAAGAGCTGCTGATGAACAAGGTGGGGCTGCTTTCCTTGTACTCCCTCAGCCCTTGAGGTATCCTGACCCTTCCCCCTGCCCTTTATTCCTGCCCCAGCTTAAAAAGCAGAAAAAATGCCCCAGAAAGATACTGCAGTGGGCAGCTCTGCCAAAGAACAACTGTTGGGTGGACGAAGAGACAAAGCAAAGCCCTGCTGTAGTTGTAGAAGGACATGGGCTTTCTTCTTTGGAGTCTTCCCTAGCCCTGCTGGCAGGCTGTAAAGACCAGGCAGAGAGCCTGGGGCAGTGTTCAGGGCTTTTCCCAGGGCTTGTCCCTCCTCGGACCCTCTCAGGCTCCAGGTGGTGTGTCCTGCTTGCTCTTCACCTTGCAGGCCCTGGGAAGAGGGCGGGGGGGTGAAGGGGAGGCCGCAGATCCCCCTTAGTGTACCTAGGCAAGTCTTCATGCTGTTCCGTTGGAAAAGTTCCAACTTCTGTCTCTTATTCACTCTTGTTTGCAGGCTGTCAGGCTAATGGGCGTGGGCACTGTCTGCATCAGGGAACAGGACTTTTGTAACGGGAGCAAGGCGAGCTTCATAGTCCAGAGACCCATGTTCCACCTGGACGAGCCAGTTCTGGTGTGGACCAAGCTCCGCTATGAGGCCAGATCAAGGCCTGGTAAGAAGAGACCTTCAGACATGTGCTTCCCCCAAGACTCAGAGCTGGGGTTTCCCTCCATCTCCTCCTTGATAGGGGCAGCAGTTTGCGTGGGGGCAGGCTGCTCGCTGCTGAATGGGGAGTCATTGGGGTGGAAGGAGGGTCAGTGGGCTCTTGAACGGGGTCGTTGTGCGGAAGGGTGATGTGAGTCTGCTGACAGCTGATGAAGTGACTTTGTTGTTGGGTGGTTTCTTCACAGCGGAACTGGAAGTTGCGGAGCTGATCTACACTGAGGCCGCCTTACGCCTCCACATCCCCAAGAAAAAGGTCTTGAAGTGCGTTGAGGCAACCGTAAAAGTCATTGCGTGGGCCTTGACCGAAGGCAAGGACTTTGTCTTCAAGAACATCGGCATCCTGGTGTGCCGAGGACGGAAAGTGGTCATGAGGTTCTTCGAAGACCTGCTCCAAGATGTGGACAAGACCGGGAACCTGGCAAACACTTTCCTCCAAGTTCGTTTGTGATGTTTTCAGTGCTCAGTCTAACTGAATTGCAGCCGAGTCAAAGCCATGACCTTGGGCACGTTCAATCCCGTCTCTGTCCTTCGTGCAGAAACCAAGCCTGAGGCCCTTGGTGATAGCCTGCACAGAAACAGCAGTTTTCCAGATGCCTCCTGGGGGGATCTTTGTGTTCCCACAGTGAGTGTGTTTGCTTCTGTCGCCCTGGAGTGACCAAGCAAGCAGCTTGTCAGCCCGTTTGGTCCAGCTGCCCAGAGGTGCCAAGGACCAAGTTACTGGGGCTGGTCTCCTCCTGAAGCTGGTGTGGAGTACCTGTGCCCAAGGGGTGCTTATCTGTGAAGTCCATGGTCACTCCTGCTTCTTTGGGAAGCGGGATGTTGTCAGGTGGAGTCCCAGGGAAGAGGGCCTGCTTTACCTTCCCACCGATCTGGGACATGGAGAGGCAGTGAGGGACCATTTTCCACAAAGCTTTGTCTGGTCCTTCCCTTTCCTTTGAGTGAGAATGAAACAGAAAAAACCCCAAACAAACCAAGCCCAAGATGTCATCATTTTCAAACGCAGTTTGGTGGTGCTCGTTTCCTAATATCTATTGCCACCTTGTTGTATGTTCTGCTTTGCAAAACTGGAGACTTGACAGGAGCTCAGCTCTCGAGCAGCTTCTTAGTGGGGGCTGCAAGGGACACTACGTTGCTCCTTACTGAAACCACTGGTGCCGCCTTATTTGCAGGTTTCTGTACAAAAATGAGATGTCCAAAAAAGAACCGGCTGAAAATGCTGCCCGTCAAGGTACCGTAACGACGCACCGGTGTGGTGTAGAGGCGCAAGAGCGTGTTCCCTACATGTGACTCCACCTCCTCGGTGCGAGAGGTTCTCTGAAGTGACCAACACGTCCCAGCTCACCCCCTTTTCCCAACGGGGACCCAGGTAAGGAAGCAGTGGGGCAGGAACTGCTCAGAGAGCAGCGTGGCCCTGTACAAAGAGAGGGCTGGGAAAGAGTGGTAGTCGGAAAGGGCTGAGACCGTCCTAGGAGCCTGAGTGCAAGGCCAGAGGAGTCCAGGCCAGCACGAGTAGCACATGCGTGCACAGATGGTGTGTCTGTCTTGCGGGAAGCGTCCCAGAGGTGCAGCTGTGAAGGGCTTCCTGGTTTTTGTGCTTCCAGTGGCTCGTCCCGGCAAGCGCCTGCTCTCCTGAGGGCATCTTTCTCCTGTCCGGACAAGTGCCCTTGCTCTCACAGGAGAAAAGAGGACAGAGGCAGGGACTGCAGCAGGTAGCATAAGGTGAGACTCTTCAGCCACACCTGAGCAGTACAGCTCATGGCTGTCTCATCCTGGTTTTGACTGGAGGGTATTTCCTAGCCCAGACCTAACTTCCGTGCAGAACTGCCTCGTGCTGCCTGCCCGGGGTTGGTCCATGAGCACCAGCTGAAGGACAGGCTCCTGCTGCTCTCATACAAGCTCCTCGTGCGGTGTGTTTGCTGCGTGCTGCCAGCATTTGAGGGGAGCCGTGCAGAGGAACGCAGGGAAGACAAAGCGTGGGACCGTCTGGAAGTCAGGCTCCCTTCTCTGGACGGTCAGATGGGAGCAGCAGTGGTACGTGGTACAGGTGGACGTAACGATGGTGTCACGTGTAGGAAGACGTGGCTCTATGGAGAGGGTGTCCTCAAAGACACCGCCCTGCACTGCGGGCGTGTTCATCCCATCGCTCTTCCTTTCCGTCTGGCCAATGACTCCATCTTCAAGCCACCACACTTGGCTTGCACGTGGACCCTCCTGGTTCCCCCGCTCCTTCCCTGGGGTCCCTGCCGAGGGCATTTCTCCACCCTACAGGTTTCCCGCGTGGGCTGGGGGATGGCAGGGGGCTTGCAGGCCCTGGCTTCTCTAGTGCCTTGTTCTCTAGTGCCTTGTCCAGGCACAGGAGAGAAGTGAGACTTGGGCTCAAATGTTCCTCCTCTTCCCACCCAGGCAAAGCGTCAGTCTGAAATACCCCAGGTGCGCTGGCCTGGCTTGTCACTGTGCTTCCCCTGGCCCAGAAGTACCAGGCAGGAGGGGGCCAAAGCACAGCCAGGACGGGAGGAAGCCATCTCCCGGGGGAAGACACATGGGGAGGAGATGTCTCGCTGCTGTTCCCAAGCAGAAGAGAGGAGAACACCGGCCCCTCGGCTGGAGACAACAGAGCCAAAGTAAGCATGTGGCAGCTGCTGGCAAGGACAGGGAGAGTCGAGCGGCAGAGACCATAGATCTGTGGGGTCAAGGACCCAATTTCCCCTGACACGGGCATGCCCGATGTCAGCCCCGATGCCTGGTGTCTTGGCAGCCCCAGCCTGGGCGCAGGGGCCAGGGCAAGGGTGCGAGGGGGAATTTGTCCTTGCCGTTGCAGCATCTGGCCACCACGAGCAAGGCAAGTCCTGACAAACCTGGAGCTGTACAGATCCAGCCGGGAGGAGTGGAGGAGGAATGTAGAGCTCAGTCTTCACTGGCAACGTCTCTTCTGACACCTCTCGAGTGGATGGAATGCAGGATGGGGTCTGGAGGAACAAAGTCCCTCCTGCTGTAAGAGAAGATCAGGTTCAAGACCACCTGAAGAACCAGAACATATAGAAGTCTATGGGACCTGATGAGATGCATTGCAGAGTCCTGAGAGACTTGGCTGATGTAGTTGCCAAGCCACTCTCCATGATACTTGAAAAATCATGGCAGTCAGGCGAAGTCCCTGGTGACTGGAAAAAGGGAAACATTGCACCCCGTTTTGGAAAGGGCGGCAAGGAGGACCCTGGGAACTACCGACCTGTCACCCTCACCTCTGGGCCTGGGAAGGTCATGGAGCAGATCCTGCTAGAAGCTATGCTGAGGCACATGCAGGGCAGGGAGGTGATTGGAGACAGGCAGCATGGCTTCTGACCCGCCTGACCAACCTAGTGGCCTTCTACAATGGAGCGATCACAGCAGTGGACAAGGGAAGAGCTACGGATGTCGCCTACCTGTTCTGTAAAGCCTTTGACATGGTCCCCCACAACATCCTTCTCTCTAAGTTGGAAAGATACAGATTTGATGGGTGGACAGTTGGGTGGATGAGGAATTGGCTGGATGGTCGTATCCAGAGGGTAGTGGTCAATGGCTCAATGTCCAGATGGAGATCACTGGTGAGCGGTGTCCCTCAGGGGTCCGTATTGGGCCAGCCTGCGAAGAAGGACTTGGGGGTACTGGGGGATGAAAAGCTGGACGTGAGCCGGCAACGTGCGCTCGCAGCCCAGAAGCCACGCGTGTCCTGGGCTGCACCCAGAGCCGCGCGGCCAGCAGGGCGAGGGAGGGAATTCTGCCCCTCTGCCCCGCTCTGAGGAGACCCCCCTGCAGTGCTGCGTCCAATTCTGGAGCCCTCGGCACAGGAGAGACACGGACCTGCTGGAGTGGGGCCAGAGGAGGCCCCAGCGATGCTCTGGAACAGCTCTGCTGGGAGGACGGGCTGGGAGAGCTGGGGGGGCTCAGCCTGGAGCAGAGAAGGCTCCGGGGAGACCTTAGAGCAGCTGCCAGGGCTGAGAGGGGGCTTAGAAGACAGATGGGGACAGACTTTTCAGCAGGGCCTGTTGCGATAGGACAAGGGGTGATGGTTTTAAACTAAAAGAGGGGAGATTTAGGCTAGATAAAAGAAAAACATTTTTGACAATGAGCGTGGTGAAACACTGGCCCAGCTTGCCCAGAGAGGTGGGAGATGCCCCATCCCGGGGAACATCCCAGATCAGGTTTGAAACACGGATCTAAAACAGTTACAAGGTTTTGGCACGTGTAACTACTCAACTGTAAGTTTTGTAAATTTCTTAATGTATGCACTTTCTGGAAGGCTATTGATGACATGATTAGTTTAGCTTTTGTGTAGATTTCTTTAGCCTAATAACTGTGTGATTATGTTTAACGGCCTACTCTCATGGTCCTTAGGCTGTATTTGCCTCCATGCTAACATTTCAGCTGGGTGTAAACAGTTAATGACGAGGAAAGCATGCGTGTAGAAGCAAGAGGCCTCACGAAGTCAAAAGAAAGAAGGGTTAAAAGCAAGGACCGAGAGATTAATGAGTACAGAGAAGAGAGCTTAGCCTTGAGAATAGAAGCATCCTAGCAGGAGTGCTGAAAGAAGGAGGATAAGAAAGAACCGCTTGGCTGAAGAGCAGAAGGGACAAAGATCCAAGGAGAAGAAACTATCCTCAAGAGACCTGTGACCATAAAAGGGAAAAAGGAGCACCCCTAAAGGTACACGGAGGAGGACGAGACACCCTGAAAGCCACACAGAGGGTTCCGGGAACCCGCAGAAAGCACACCAAGGGGTTCAGGATGCCCCCAAAAGACGACGGGATCAGAAGGGGTCCAGGGCATGCCGAAAGGGATGCCCCAAAAGGCTCATCGGTTGCCCTGGGGTGTAGTGAAAGACACTGAGGGAGATGGGGTGCAGGAGAAAGCACACTGCAGGGCATGGAGATGCACCCAAAGGCACTCCAGGGAGTTGGGGTAGCCCGAAATGCACAGCCAGGGCAACGGGGTGCTCAGAAAGGCATCCTTAAGGGCCCTCAGCATCCGGAATCGCGCACCGATTTCCCTGGAGAGCACTGAAATTCACGCTAAGGGGGCTGTGGCACCCTGGAAGGGAGTATCAAAAGCCAGATAAAGATGTGCAGGGGAACCCCAAAAGGCTGGCCAAGGGTCTCGTAGCACCTGAAAATGTACCCTGGTCTGGGGCGGTCCTCTGACACACAACCAGAAGGCTTCAGGGTGCATGAAAGGGCACACCGAGGGGTTTTGGGTACACTGAAAGGCACATGGAGGGGTGCGGGGAGACCCACAGCGCGCCAGGGGCTCTTTTCCTCGGCCACGTGGGCTGTGTGCGCACAGAGAGGTTCTGAGCACATGGGCCCCTCCACCCCACCAGCCTCTGCCCTCAGCCCTGCCCAGCCCCGCCCAGCCCCCAGCGCCTTATGATGTCATTGAGCCGTTCATGACGTCAGTGCACGTGTTCACTAGACCTGGGGCGCTGGCGCAGGCCCTGCGCACAGTACCCGCTGGTGCTGTGCTGGTGCTGTGCCAGTGGTGCTGCTGGTGCTAGTGCTGTTGGTGGACGTGGTGCTGGCGCTGCTGGTGGAGCTGCTGGTGGAGCTGCTGGTGGAGCTGCTGGTGGTGCTGGTGGAGCTGCTGGTGGAGCTGCTGGTGGAGCTGCTGGTGGTGCTGGTGGAGCTGCTGGTGGAGCTGCTGGTGCTGCTGGTGGAGCTGCTGGTGGAGCTGCTGGTGGAGCTGCTGGTGGTGGTTCTGGTGCTGGTGGAGCTGCTGGCAGAGCTGCTGGTGGTGCCCTGCTGCTCCTCAGGGCTCGGCTCCTCTGTTCGCAGGCGGCACCCGGCAGCGCCTGCCGAGTCCTGCCTGCCACCGCTCCCCGGGGAGGGGCGAGGCGAGGCGGTGCAGTGCCCATTCCCCCTGGGCCATGAAGAGGTCCTGGTGGTCCCTGCCCAGGAGGAGGGCACGGGAGGGTGCCATGTCCTGTGGGAGCAGCGGTCGCGATGGGCTCTGGCCAGAGGGCTGGGATGAGCTGCACCGTGTGGGCGCCACCGGCGGCTTGGCCACGGTGCAGCCGCTGGTGAAGGAGCACGAAACCAACCGCCGGGACAAGGACGACGGGAAACAGGGCACAGGGAGGCGGGCGCACTTTGGGAAACTCCTGGGCTGTTTTCCTTCCCTGGGGCTTAGCTTGGTGCCTGGGGGTGTTCATTCTCAACAGAGGTAAATGTGGAAAGAGCAGATAATAACAGGCCGTTATTACTGCGATAAGCAGTGCGTACAGCTGGTCGTGCTTTCTGTCCTTCCAGGCACAGTGGCAGTGCACAGCCTGTGCACCCCAGGGAGCAGGAAAACAAGGGAGAAGCTGCTCCAGCCCGAGCAAAAGAGCTGTCAGCATCCAGTGCTCCCCACGGGGCAGGAGCTGCTGGAGTTCTGCAATGTGCATCCGCTCTGGGGAGAGCAGGTAGGACTTCCCAGCGTGGAGGAGCCGATGGGGAAAAGCCCTGTCACCTGCCCTTCTGGCAGGCTGCTGTGGAGACAGGATATTTGGGAGCGATGATGTGGTGTGGCTTATGATCCGGGGAGAAAAGAACTGCCAGGCATTTGTTCCTGGAAAGCAGAATTCCTGAGACACTGAATCCTTTTTGGCTCCATTCTGATCACTTTGAGCGACCTCCCTGGCACATGGCGTGTGCGCTAGAGGAAATTAACTGCCAAGCAGGAGAACAGATGCATTTTGAATCCACATTTTGGTAGGTCGCTCCCTAGGATTTCATGGGCTTGGGGCGTGTGTTTGTGCTGAGATTGTCTCTGGAAGCACGATGATTTGGAAAGCACTCTAGGTATCAAGGAGTTGTATGAGCTCACCCTGGTTCCAATAATATCTGGTTTTAATGTAGATGAGCGTGCCGCCCGTAAGCCAGATGACGAAGCCGTCAAGGAGAGCAAAAGCTCTTGGGGAGAGGTATGTAAAAATGAAGATTTTAATTCCGAGTCTTCGTTACAGGATTATATTGCAGCTGATGCGCAATAAGACTTCCCCATGAATAATGTCTAATGCTGCCTTGTTGAAATCTCTTTTATAATCGGACGTGAAGTTGGTGACAGTCCTCTTCTGGTTACATGAAATGCTGCCACTGTCTGCTGTTTTGCACTGATTTCCCAAGTTTTGTCCATTTGTGATCTTTCACTTGAACAGGCAGAAAGCATCAGAGCCCACATACCGATGGCAGGGGCTGATTTATCCTCTTCCCACCTGAGCCCTGGAAGTCATCAGACATCAGAAAGTGTCAATGGGGAAGTGCTTCAGAAAGCATGTGAGCAACGGCTTCGAGTGCCAGAAAAGGTCAATGAGAATGTCATTGAGATGCGAGAAACCAACAAGAGCTTGTCTGAGCAGCTGAGCAAAGTCGAAGAAAAAGCTAGCGGGCTGGAAAAGGAAGTGGACCAACTGAAAAAAGCCCTCTGTGAAAAGACATTGGCCTTAGACATGACAGAAAGAGAATTACGCCAGGCCTGGAGGCAGGCAAAGCAGTGGCGTGCTCTACAGCATGACAAAGACCAAGAGAGAAAAGATGCCATCAAGAAGGCAGAAGGGCTGCAGGAACAACTGGCCCAGCTCCACAGTGAAAACCTTTTACTCCATCAGCAGCTGAGAGACATGAAGAACAAGACTGCCCCAGAACAAACGGTGAGTGATGCCTTTATATAAAGGCAAGGCTGACAAAGTAGAAAAAGAGGAGAGGTGAGCACTGACCAGTTTTGTTCTGCTTTTGGTGGAAATGCAGAAGCTTTTGGCAAGCCTTGAGACATGCTTATACGTCTACATGAATGCATCTACCGTCACCTACCTGGACTTGTGCCAGGTAGATGAGAAGGACTTGGGGGTCCTGGTGGGTGAAAAGCTGCACGTGAGCCGGCAATATGCGCTCGTAGCCCAGAAGGCCAACCGTGTCCTGGGCTGCATCCAAAGCAGCACGGCCGGCAGGTTGAGGGAGGGGATTCTGCCCCTCTGCTCCGCTCTGGTGAGACCCCACCTGGAGTACTGCGTGCAGCTCTGGAGCCCTCAGCACAGCAAAGACATGGACCTGTTGGCGCGGGGCCAGAGGAGGGCCACAACGATGATCAGGGGGCTGGAGCACCTGCCCCGTGAGGACAGGATGAGAGAGTTGGGATTGATAATGCTTTGCCTTTCTGTATGTGCTGGGATACAGACAACTTCCTTAAGAGGTGACATTTCTTGTTTCTCCAGAGAACAGTGAGACAGCTGGAAGGAGAGCTCGCGGATGCTTTCAGAAAGCACTGGGTAGCAGAAACTTCACTGAAAGCTTCTACACGCGAATGCGAATACCTGAAGAACGAAAACTCCCGCTTGCAAGAGGACTTGCACAAGGCTAAGACCAATGTTAGTATGTACGAAGCTGTTCTTTCCCTTCAGTGACCAGAAGAGAAGAAAATATTCTGGGAACAAACACAGGGGAGATTCGTCTGAGGACGTTAAGGAGCTTCAACATCACTACCAATTGTGTCCCAGAGGAGAGGGTGCTTTTAGCTCCTTTCTCCTCCCGGCCTCCTCCCCTCTCGCCTTGAAAAACTCAGCCGGCTCTTCAGGGAGCTCGTTTCGAGGCTGAGGGGAAAAGCAGTGGGTTGTGGGGGCAGCATCTGGGTGGGGAAGAACGAAGAGCTGTGCTCTTTCGAGACTCGCTTCTGTTCCGACACCGTCCAAACGTTGTGGCCAAGATTTGATAGCGCAAGCCACGTGCTTCCAAATGTCTCTGGGCTTGGTGCTTTCTTTGCAAGGTTTTTCTTCTCTCAGTCTCTGCACAAAGACGGGTCTAGTTCCCTGGTAGTGGTGGCTTTGGGGAAGGGAAGTAGCATGTTGTTTGCCTTTGTCTCGTAAGCCAGGCTTCACCCTCCCTCTAAGGAAGGTCTTGAACCTCTTGTCTCTTCCCCCACACTGTCCGCCCCAGGCATTAGCACAGGGGGGTGCGTATGAGAAGGAACGGGGCAGAAGAGGAGCGCCATGGCAGCAAAACGAAACGCAGTGAATGTGGCAAAATGCAAAAGAGCGTCTCCACAGGCACGGACCTGTATGATGCTGTAGAAGGAGCCCGAGTGCCTTTGCCACGGTGCCTTTTTGGGAAGGGGGGAAGGGTGGAAGCTGGAGCGTTCTTTTTGGCAAGGGCTTGAAAGGCGTATTTACTTTCAGAAACGCCAGCGTCTTTTCCCTGGGTTGAAAGACAAGCTCGGTGGATTACAGCTGTGATCTCGATCCATAAGTTTGACTGAGTTTCACAGAGATTTCAGACCCCTCTGCTTAAGAGAGATTGTTACTTCCCCGCATGCAGGTGTGCGACCTCTCCGCGCAGCTGGAGTTGGAGTCCCAAAAATGCCTGCAGCTCGAAGCCATAAATCAGGAGCTGCGAGGGATGGTGCCTCTTCTGCAACATCGCTTGGTGACTCCTGGGGTGGGTCATGCCGCAACAGAGCTTCGTGGAAAAGAGCGTGAGCAGCGAGCGCAAGAAGAAGTGAGAGAGAAGGCAAACCTCAGTCCCCTTTTGCAGGTGAGTTTATGTACCGTTTGTATCGGTAGTCCACGTTGCGTTCATTTGTGGTTGTGGTCGTGCCTTTTAGGTGTTTTGCCTTGGGCAGGTGGTGCTCTCTGTCAGCGCTGTGGGTTTGGCTTTCCTGTAGGGAAGCTGGGGAGATGCAAAAGGCTGCGTCAGAGTGCGTCTGTGTGTGTCGCGGGACCTGCGTGCCTGAAAAATGTGCAGCCCTTCCTCATCCTTGTCTGTACAGCGTTGCAGGCTGTTTCATACAAAAATGGCAGAAAGAGCAGGTTTTTTGAGCGGGGTGGGCATTGTCTTTTTCTTGCTGTTTCTTGAAGTTGCATCTTCTGCCTTAGACACAGGCAGCTGCTCGAGCCAAAATAGAAGAGATCAACAACACTGATGCCTCTTGGAGAAAACTGCTGGAGCAGAGAATTGCAGCCCTGGAATCGGACCTGAAGAGAGTACAGAGCATGCAGGAGCTCAGCGCACTGCAACTGGCAAGTGCGCAAGCAGAAATAAAAGGCTACGAAAAGCGTTCTTTGATGGACCAGGAAATCCGAAGGTCCCTCCCAAAGAAATTAAAAAAGTAAGTCCAAACGTTTTTGTCCTTCCCCCCACGTAACGGAATATGAAAGTTTTCATTGCGGCTTTCCCACGCCACGTCCCTCTCTTGGACCTGCTCAGCATGACGGGTGCACCTTCAAGACCGCATACTTCTCAAAAGAGCTCACCTGGGGCTCTCCAGTTACGGAGGCCTGTTTTCGTTTCTCTGTGCTGACCCTCCAGTGACAAAAGTAATCAAGCCTGCCTGAAGGATGTTGTAGTTAGTTTTCCTTTAACAGTTTTCTGTAGCCATCTCCTCTTCCTGCATGTATGGTGGAAAAGAGGCGCTTCCTTGCTGCTGCTGTTATCCTCCAAGCTAGGATAGACACACTTGAAAGGGCAGAGGGGACAGCACAGCAGCCTGTGAGGGAAAACATCTCTTCAGCTGCCGTTATGACGGTGCATCTGTAGTTTGAGTTTCCACTGGGAGGAGGGAAGGAGTCGTGTGTGCACAAGTCCCACAGTGTGCTGTCACACTCGGGGAACAACTTGGTGCCAATATGAGCAACAGTCTTTCTTGCATGCTGCTGCCTTTTTCACAGGACTACCGAGACGCTCGCAGAAGGCAGTGCCAGGAGCCCTCAGGAGCAGCGGCACAGGCTCTCCAGTGGCAAGGCAAAGAGCCTGAGCAAGACCAAGGGACAGAGCGGAAACCTGTTGGGCTCAGGTAAGCAGCTCCAGACTGGGTTCTTCACTGGTCAGCTGGGTTAGGGATTGCGGTTGGGTTTTGCCTGTGATGCTGAAGTAGTGGAAGTCTTTTCTGTGTAATTCCTGGCCGGGTGGAACTAGAGGAAAGAAGTTGCTTGCTTGTCCTGCAGAGCCGAAAGCAGGTCCTGTTAGGTGGACACCCAAAGCACGTGGGCAGTTGTCCAGAGAAGAATTGAACCTATTTCATGGCAATTGCTCCCCTGGAGCCCCGAGGTGCAATATCGCTGACTTGCTTCTGAGGCTTTGTCGGAATACGGTGGGTGTCGAAAGACAGAGCTTGTCCTGCCACACCATTTCCTGTGACCGCCCGGGCAGGACGGATCTGTGCTGTGCTGGGAGATTCCCTTGGCCTGGCTTTGACAGAGAAGCTTTGCCTGTTCAAAGACAGACGATCCTGTGTTTTGGGCCGGAGGAATGCAGAAGCTGGTGAAAAACCTTGTGCTCCATAGAAGCAAGCCCTCTTTCGAACTTCCAAGGAAAATGGGGCACTTGAGGGCAAAGAGGTCTCGGGGCTCTGAAGTGCAAGCAGATGCCATGTGCGGGTTTAGCGTGGGTTTCTTTGTGGTGCGCAGCCTCTGGAATTCCCTTCACAGGCTCTAGAAAGCTAGTTGCCTGATGGTCAAACGTGGAAAATCTTGTTTCTTCCTTTGCACGTGTCCCTTTCATCCTTTGTTTCCTCTGGCGGGCTTAAATCTTGCCAGATCTGTACAGCGCCCTGTCACACTTGATAGCTGTCCATGGACTTCTTGGGCTAGGTCTGCTGTAGAACTAACATTGGATCTTGCTTTTTCTCTCCCAGTCACTGCTGACTGTGAAACCGGGTCTGCTGGGGATTCTCCCTGGACATCTTCGGCTCCTCTGCCAAATGTAAATGAAGCGCAGGATCCCCCTTCCGGGGCAACACCGCCCAGGCACGGTGCTTTGAAGAGCAATTAATAAACTCATAGAAAACACTATAGAAAGTCTGTGTTTTTCTGTGCCAGTCTCACGTATTTGCCCATCACTGCCCTTCGGCTGGCCCCATGGCCTGGGCATGGCCCTTCCCTCCCCCCGCAGCCCGCTGCCGGGCCAGGGGTGTCAGAGCCCCGTCCAACCTGACCTGGAATGTTTCCAGATACGGGGCATCAACCACCTCCACCCTGATCACAAAAAATGTTTTCCTTATAATCTAGCCTAAATCTCCCCTCTTTTAGTTTAAAGCCATCACCCCTTGTCCTATCGCAACAGGCCCTGCTGAAAAGTCTGTCCCCATCTGTCTTCTAAGCCCCCTCTCAGCCCTGGCAGCTGCTCTAAGGTCTCCCCGGAGCCTTCTCTGCTCCAGGCTGAGCCCCTCCAGCTCTCCCAGCCTGTCCTCCCAGCAGAGCTGTTCCAGCCCTTGGAGCATCGCTGGGGCCTCCGCTGGCCCCGCTCCAACAGGTCCATGTCTCTCCTGTGCCGAGGGCTCCAGAGCTGGACACAGCACTGCAGGGGGGGTCTCCCCAGAGTGGGGCAAAGGGGCAGAATCCCCTCCTTTACCCTGCTGGCCACGCGGCTCTGGGTGCAGCCCAGGGCATCTGGGCTGCGAGCGCATGTTGCCGGCTCCTGTCCAGCTTTTTACACACCAGGACCCCCAAGTCCTTCTCCACGGGGCTGCTCTCCATCCCTTCATCCCCCAGCCTGTGCTGATCCCCTCAGCAACCTGAGGGGTTGCCTCAACCCAGGTGCAGGACCCTGCGCTTGGCCTTGTTGAACCTCAGGAGGTTCACACGGGCCCATTCCTCCAACCTGTCCAGGTCCCTCTGGATGGCATCCCGTCCCTCAAGTGTGTCAACCACAGCACTCAGCCTGGTGTCATCTGCAAACTGGCTGAGGGTGCACTCGATTCCACTCTCTGTGTCATTGATGAAGATATTAAACAGCACTGGTGCCAACATGGACCCCTGAGGGACACCACTCATCACTGATCTCCATCGGGACATTGATCCATTGACAACTACGGTCTGGATGTGACCATCCAGCCAATTCCTCATCCACCCAACAGTCCACCCATCAAATCCGTCTCTCTCCAACTTAGAGAGAAGGATGTTGTGGGAGACCGTGTCAAAGGCCTTACAGAAGTCCAGATAGACGACATCGCTAGCTCCTCCCTTGTCCACTGAGGGGGTCACTCCATCATAGGAGACCCCTGGGTTGGTCAGGCAGGACTTGCCCTTGGTGAAGCCATGTTGGCTGTCTCGAATCACCTCCCTGTCCTCATTGTGCCTTAGCATAGCGTCTAGGCGGATCTGCTCCATGATCCTCCCAGGTGACGTGAGGCTGAGGTACCTGTGTGTCATTTTTAAAGAGTCCATAGTTATATCTATTTGTGTGCTCCTTTATGTAGTTATTTCTCCATTTCTTCCTATTGTATATACTGGAAGGCAGGGGCGGGGCACCCGTCCCATCTTGCCTCCTGTATCAGTGGTACCTGCACTACCTGGAGGGCAGCAGAGTCCCGCCGCAGTCGGTGGGGAAAGGCCTGGGGACAGCAAATTCTCGCTGCAGCTTTGGTGTCGAGGCTGCGGCTTCCCTGGAGCCAAGGCTGCCAGAGGCTGCCATTCCCTAGCGTGACTCCTTCCTCGTTTCCACTCTGTCCTGTTGTGCTTTGGGGCGAACGGCCTGGAACATTGTCGATGCTCCTGCCGGGTCTCCGTACGCGGTGCTGCCGCTGCAAGCAGGGAGAGCAATGGGCCCTTGTGTGTCAGAGCGACCTCCTAGGAGCACATCAGCTCCCCGTGTGCTGCGGGTGAGGGCAGGACTAGAGCTCCCAGCATGCCCTGGGGTGAGGGCAGGACTACAGCTCCCAGCATGCCCCGGGGTGGGGGCAGGACTACAGCTCCCAGCATGCCCTGGGGTGGCGTCAGCACTAGAGCTCCCAGCATGCCCCGGGGTGAGGGCAGGACTACAGCTCCCAGCATGCCCTGGGGTGGCGTCGGCACTAGAGCTCCCAGCATGCCCCGGGGTGAGGGCAGGACTACAGCTCCCAGCATGCCCTGGGGTGGCGTCAGCACTAGAGCTCCCAGCATGCCCTGGGGTGAGGGCAGGACTACAGCTCCCAGCATGCCCTGGCATGAGGGAGGCACTAGAGCTCCCAGCATGCTCCGGGGGTGAGGCATACTCCTGGACCAGGCCAGGCCCTTTTCTGGGCCGGTCTCCATTGAAGCGCCTGTTGCATTAAGAGGCAGATGCCCAAAAGCAGCGTTAGTAGTCCAGTCGTGCCCAACCCCTTTCGCTGGACTCTCACGGGTCCGGATGCACTACGAACATCGCACGACCTGCTCAGCCGGACACCTCCTGAACTCGCAGGGCCACACTCAGAGGTACGGTCGCCTCCAGGGACGAGACACACACGGCTGAGTCAATCAATAGTGCGATTTATTGAAGCGACAGATGCACAAGTTCTTTGGATTGCCGGTGATAAACTCACTGTCTGCAAGCAAGTGCACTAAATTGATTGCGGTCGCGTTACACACGCGTGGGGTGATGAAACAACTCTAGAGATTCCCGCGTATCCCCTCGGGATAGCCGAGTGTTCGAATCTAACCCAGAGGCGTCCCAATGGGGGGGAAGAGAGGGTCAGCCCCTTGGCGGATCCTAAAAGTCAGGAGTGATGGTGTCTTCCCTGACATCCAGCTCTTTTCACACTATTTTGTAGTGTTTTACTTTGCAGGTGGAGCTTGAGTGCCTCTAGTCATACATACCTTCATCAGGATTGGTTCAGAATTCTCTCGCTTGGCGTTTAAAGGTACAGACTCGGAAAAATTCCGTGCGCACGCTCATTGAGGGGTGGTCGCACCTTGGGAGGTGGGTAACTTTGAGAGAGGTGTGCATTTTAGTATTTTTAGTATTATAATGATATTGTAATAAGCAAAGTTCACTCCAAGTACAGCATTTCATCAAAGTTGACCGGTCACTGAGCCAGGGCATCGCATGTGCAGCTTATTAATGTACACACGGTGTACCTTTAAATTCCCTTGTTCACAGAGCGTGGCCGCGACGCCTCCACTCCGCTCCACCCTCCATGCAATTTCTCCCGGAGTCAGCACATCAGGTTCCCCTGATGCTGCCAACGTCTAGGGTTGCCTAGGGAATTGCCATGGTACAAACTCATTGTACATTAGCTACGTTCCACCCGGTCTCAATGCTGTTCTTAGAGGGTAAATTTCCAAATTGCCCCTCAGCGATTACCCCACAGTCCCGCCCTGCCAACAGCGTCCTGGCCTGTATCAGCACTAGTGTGGCCGGCAGGATCAGGGATGTGACCGTGCCCCTGTACTCAGCACTGGCGAGGCCGCACCTCGAATCCTGTGTTCAGTGTCGGGCACCTCACGACAAGAAGGACGTTGAGGTGCTGGAGCGCGTCCAGAGAAGGGCAACGAAGCTGGTGAGGGGTCTGGAGCACAAGTCTGATGAGGAGCGGCTGAGGGAACTGGGGGTGTTCAGTCTGGAGAAGCAGAGGCTGAGGGGAGACCTTATCGCTCCCTACAAGTACCTGAAAGGGGTTGTGGTGACGTGCGTGTTGGTCTCTTCTCCCAAGCAGCTAGTGATAGGACAAGAGGAAATGGCCTTAAGTTGCGCCAGGGGAGGTTTAGATTGGATATGAGGAAAAATTTCTTGACGGAGAGAGTGGTCAAGCATTGGAACAGGCTGCCCAGGGAGGTGGTGGAGTCGCCATCACTGGAAGCATTCAAAAAACGTGTGGATGTGGCGCTTCGGGACATGGTTTAGGGGACATGGTGGTGTTGGGTTAACGGTTGGACTTGGTGATCTCGAAGGTCCTTTCCAACCTTAATGATTCTGTGATTCTGTGAACTGGGAAAACTGAAGCGCTGTTGTTCAGCGTGTAGTATAGGACAAAGATGCCTTAAGTTAAAAGAAAAGGGAGAGTCAGAGGAAAGAGTGGAAGATTATATTACACCACCACCGGCTTCAGTGCCAGTCTCTCCCTCCCCCTGAAGGAATGCAGATAATTCTGATGAAGAATCTGCTTCTGCCTCTGAGAGTGCCACTTCGGGTCCTGTAACCCGAGGCAGAGTCCGAGCGAGGATACGAGCCCCCCTCAGACAAGCTATGGGGCCGCAAGGACCAACTCGAATTAAGGTCCCTTTTTCCACATGAAAAACAAGGCATTGCTTTGGGCATATCGGCACAGCGACTGGGACCGTACAAGCGGGCAGTTGTACGCTTCTCTGAACAGTTAGATGAAGTAAGCCAAGGTTGGCCCAGTTGTTTGAGAGCCGTGGCAGCGGTAGAGCTCAACATGGACGGAGCCCGCAGATTTACCCCGGGCCAGAAGATAACTGTGTTGCTGTCACACATAGTTTCAGCAGTGCTGGAACAAGTAGGGAGCACATGGGTTATCACCCTCCCGGTTCCTGAAGTATCAGGCCCTCTTAGCGGAACCGGACGATGTCAACTAACATTGTGAATCCAGCATCTTTTCTCAGTGGCGAAGTCACCGAAGCAGTAGTCCATGAGTGTCCGGAGACACTGGAAGCGGTTTACTCCGGTCGACCTGACTTCAAGGAAGAACCGCTGGAGGATGCCGAAGATCATCTGTTCACCGATGGAAGCAGTTTTGTGAAGCAAAGACTTCATAAGGCCCGTTACGCGGTAACCGCTACTTGTAAGGTAACTGAAGCTAATCCTTTACCTGCAGGAACATCGGCGCAAAAGGCAGAAATCATTGCCTTAATCCGAGCACTGGAAATTTCAAAAGCAAAAAGGGTCACCCTATGGACAGACCCCAGTTATGCCTTCGGAGTGGTACATGGAGCTATTTGGAAAGAAAGAGGGCTGCTGACTGCTCAAGGAAAGCAAGTGAAACATGCTGAAGAGATCTTACAATTGCTGGATGCCGAGCAACTCCTGAAGAAGGTCGCACTTATGCATTGTAGGCGACACCAAAAGGGTAACACTGATCCAGAGGTTGGGAACAAATTGGCTGATTATGAGGCTAAGCTGGCAGCGGAACGGACAGAAATTGTTCTTTGATCCCAGACGGTAAATTCAGTCTAACAGAGAATGAAAAATCAGGATATTCTAAAGAAGATAAAGTTATGATAAATGATCTAGGAGGAAGGAAAGATCACCAAACAGGAATATTTTTAATGCCAGCTGGTAGAGTAATAGTGCCTTATAACATTTTATGGAAAATCCTACGGGAAGAACATAATGAAACTCACTGGGGAGCAGATGCATTGTATAAATATATAAATCAAAAAAGAGTGAGTCGAAATTTATATACTACAGTGAAACAAGTCAGCCAGAGGTGTGAAACATGTTTGAAAAACCATCTGAATACCGCGCATAAGATACAAATTGGGAGCATTGGAAAGGGAAATGTGCCCGGACAACAATGGCAAATGGACTTTTCTGAACTCCCAAGAAAAGGGGGGTTTTGGTCTGTGTTAGTATTAACAGATACCTTTTTGGGCTGGCCAGAAGCTTTCCCTCGTAGGACTAATAAGGCTAGGGAAGCGACAGGAGTACTTTTAAACAAAAGTATTCCCAGATTTGGAGTACCAGCAGTAATATCTTCTGATAGGGGTACTCATTTTTGTGCGCAGATAGTGCAACGAATGAGTAAGTTTTTAGGGATTGATGGCAACTACATACCCCATACCGACCTCAGGCGAGTGGGCAAGTTGGGAAAATGAATCACTTACTTAAAAACCAGCTAGCTAAAACTGGTCGAGAAGCAAATCTACGTTGGCACCAAGCGCTCCCGCTGGCCCTATTACGAATGAGGGTAAACCCGAGAACTAAAGAGAATTTAAGCCCATTTGAAGTTTTGTTTGGGAGGCCGTACCAATCCCAGTCCCAAGAGGAAGATCTCACCCAGTTAGGCGAAAATAATCTGCAGAAATACATAATAATATTAGGAAAACAACTCAATGAGGTAAACAAGATAGTTTTAGGAACCAGATCTAGAGGTCTGGATTATCCTGTTCATCCTTTTAAGCTGGGAGACTGCGTTTATATTAAGGCTTTTACAGGTGAACCCTTGGAAGAGAAGTGGAACGGACCCTTCCAAGTGCTGTTAACCACCTTCACTGCTATCAAGATTAAAGAGCAATCGGCGTGGATTCACTACTCAAGGATTAAAAAGGCTTCCCCTCCATGGGTGATAGAACAACAGGACTCTTCGAAGCTGAAGATAAAACGACAAAATGTATAAATACGTTGTGTTTATGGTAAATTTGATAACCACGAGTCTTAAGTTGTGAAATGCTTTACTGGGATCAGAATACACACCTGACACTGTCGCCGAGTGTTATCCAAATTCTACACAAGAGTGATTGTTGGATAGGTACTGCAATGCCTAGAGATTCTAGACAGACACTACCTCTTAATGGGAGTTCCAGTTCCGGTTAGCATCTCTCTATTTAATAACCCCCACTACGGAGTAGGTTACTGATAAGAGTACCTGGTGGCCAGATCTTTCCAAAAAATGGGAACAGATTGCATTATCGGTCTCTATCATAAATCTTGCTTGCAATTCTTCTGTTTGTCTATATGGCCCAGGATACGATTGCCTCTCCTTGTACGATTTTTGTAAATTTCTTAATGTAGTAGTTGCCTTCTGCGTTCTCTGATCCCGACTACTCCATGCCATGTGCCCGCTTTTCCGCGTTGCCCTCCGTCTGTGCACTTAAAGGGAGATGGAAGGGGACAAGGGAAATGGAATAGGAGCATGTGTGGAGGAGCAAGGAGGGGATCTGAACATCCAGAGAGAGAAAGAGAGTAGATCTTGAATGCTTCTGTGATGGAGGCTCTATAAGGATGCTTGGGTGGGAGTGGAAGGAATCAGATCATGCAGAAAAGGGTGTAGAGGGGATCTGCGTATGCAAAGAGGGAAGCAGAAAGGATCAGCATGTGAGCTATGGGGCAGAGAAGCGATCTGGGTGCACCTGAGTGGGAATGGAAGAGATGGTTGCATACTCAGGAGGACCTGGGATGAATAGGAAGCACAGTTTGCATGAGGGGGAACCAAGGAAATCTGCTTGGAGGGGGAAGCAAGGACATCTGCTCGGAGGAGGAAGGGGAGAGGTCCTCAAAAATGTATCGGCCTGGAGGGCCTCTGAACTGGAGGGGATCTGAACTGGCACCGAAGGGCCATGGTGGGGATCAGAACGGTCCCCAATGGGAAGAGAGCAGATCTCCCCAGGGAGGGAGCAGAGGATCTATCTCTGAGGAGAATGAAGAGGATCTGAGCACACATGAGTTGAGGTTTATTCAAAGCCTACTGGGCTCCAAGCGCAATTCCAAAAAAAATTTTTTTTTTTTCCAATCTGCCAAGCTCTGCTATCCGTGCGATCCAGTGTGAAGGATATTTGCTTGGAATTTGTCTTCTTGCCTCTCCTCTCAGGCTGCTCTTTATAGCCATCTCAAAACAACTTCAAATAATCTTTTCCCAAGACATGTGGTCCCCTGCATCTCGAGGTTCTCTGCTTGTGCGACTTTTGAGCAAGGACTCCTGAAACTTACATTACCCTTCAGGTTTTTTTATTTTCAACTTGACTTTTTTCACCCTTCAGGTCTCCTAATCTTGTTTCCCTGGCACCGTGTTTGTGTCTGCTCAGGTGAGACAGTCCGTGAGTCTTTGGGTCTCCCAGTGGGTGGATGGGATCAGCCCCCCAAAGTGCGCTGTGTGACACAGGCTGTGGTCACAGTGGGACACCCTGCCTCGCTGTGACACCTTCTGTCTCTCAATGGCAGCCCAGCCCGCACTTCCCTGCAAGTTGGGGGCGAGCCCAGGCGTGGGAGGCTGCTCTCACCACCGCTCTGCTCTTGGCAGCAGCTCTGCAGCCAGGAGGAGAAGGCGGAGGCAGGCACGGCCATAGCGCTGTGGCTGTTCGGTGAGGTGGAGAGGGGTGGAGGACGTCAGCCAGGAGGAGCTGCGACCATGCAGTGGTTCTCTTCTGCCTTCCTCCATGCTCTGTCTCCACGCCTTGCGGATTTCACGAAGAAGGGCAAGTGCTGCCAGAAGGTCCCCTGCTCATAGAATCACAGAATGCTAGAATAGTTTGGGCTGGAAGGGACCTTCTAGCTGAAGGCCATCTAGTCCACCCCCCTGCAATGAGCAGGGACATCTGCTACTAGATCAGGTTGCTCAGGGCCCTGTCCAACCTGACCTTGCTCAAGATGGATCGCTGTGAACTCTGAGACACCTTTCCATCGTGGGTGGGAAGATGTCCTTGTGCAAAGCCTCCTGTCTTTATTTCAAGTACAGACCTCTGTGTCCGCAGCGCGGGAGGTCTTCTCATGGGGACACAGTTGAAATTCAGCTCTGCAGGCTGACTGCTGCACGGGTGACTTCAGCGGGGAGGTGGTGGTGTGGGATGATGCCTTGGATGATGGCTTGGCACGCTGGGGGGCTTATTGACTTCAAGCATGGCCTGCCTTCCTCTTCTTCCCCAGAGATCGCAGACATTTGGGATAGCGTGTCGGAGTGCTACCGCCAAGAGCTGCTGATGAACAAGGTGGGGCTGCTTTCCTCGTACTCCCTCAGCCCTTGAGGTATCCTGACCCTTCCCCCTGCCCTTTATTCCTGCCCCAGCTTAAAAAGCAGAAAAAATGCCCCAGAAAGATACTGCAGTGGGCAGCTCTGCCAAAGAACAACTGTTGGGTGGACGAAGAGACAAAGCAAAGCCCTGCTGTAGATGTAGAAGGACATGGGCTTTCTTCTTTGGAGTCTTCCCTAGCCCTGCTGGCAGGCTGTAAAGACCAGGCAGAGAGCCTGGGGCAGTGTTCAGGGCTTTTCCCAGGGCTTGTCCCTCCTCGGACCCTCTCAGGCTCCAGGTGGTGTGTCCTGCTTGCTCTTCACCTTGCAGGCCCTGGGAAGAGGGCGGGGGGGTGAAGGGGAGGCCGCAGATCCCCCTTAGTGTACCTAGGCAAGTCTTCATGCTGTTCCGTTGGAAAAGTTCCAACTTCTGTCTCTTATTCACTCTTGTTTGCAGGCTGTCAGGCTAATGGGCGTGGGCACTGTCTGCATCAGGGAACAGGACTTTTGTAACGGGAGCAAGGCGAGCTTCATAGTCCAGAGACCCATGTTCCACCTGGACGAGCCAGTTCTGGTGTGGACCAAGCTCCGCTATGAGGCCAGATCAAGGCCTGGTAAGAAGAGACCTTCAGACATGTGCTTCCCCCAAGACTCAGAGCTGGGGTTTCCCTCCATCTCCTCCTTGATAGGGGCAGCAGTTTGCGTGGGGGCAGGCTGCTCGCTGCTGAATGGGGAGTCATTGGGGTGGAAGGAGGGTCAGTGGGCTCTTGAACGGGGTCGTTGTGCGGAAGGGTGATGTGAGTCTGCTGACAGCTGATCAAGTGACTTTGTTGTTGGGTGGTTTCTTCACAGCGGAACTGGAAGTTGCGGAGCTGATCTACACTGAGGCCGCCTTATGCCTCCACATCCCCAAGAAAAAGGTCTTGAAGTGCGTTGAGGCAACCGTAAAAGTCATTGCGTGGGCCTTGACCGAAGGCAAGGACTTTGACTTTGTCTTCAAGAACATCGGCATCCTGGTGTGCCGAGGACGGAAAGTGGTCATGAGGTTCTTCGAAGACCTGCTCCAAGATGTGGACAAGACCGGGAACCTGGCAAACACTTTCCTCCAAGTTCGTTTGTGATGTTTTCAGTGCTCAGTCTAACTGAATTGCAGCCGAGTCAAAGCCATGACCTTGGGCACGTTCAATCCCGTCTCTGTCCTTCTTGCAGAAACCAAGCCTGAGGCCCTTGGTGATAGCCTGCACAGAAACAGCAGTTTTCCAGATGCCTCCTGGGGGGATCTTTGTGTTCCCACAGTGAGTGTGTTTGCTTCTGTTGCCCTGGAGTGACCAAGCAAGCAGCTTGTCAGCCCGTTTGGTCCAGCTGCCCAGAGGTGCCAAGGACCAAGTTACTGGGGCTGGTCTCCTCCTGAAGCTGGTGTGGAGTACCTGTGCCCAAGGGGTGCTTATCTGTGAAGTCCATGGTCACTCCTGCTTCTTTGGGAAGCGGGATGTTGTCAGGTGGAGTCCCAGGGAAGAGGGCCTGCTTTACCTTCCCACCGATCTGGGACATGGAGAGGCAGTGAGGGACCATTTTCCACAAAGCTTTGTCTGGTCCTTCCCTTTCCTTTGAGTGAGAATGAAACAGAAAAAACCCCAAACAAACCAAGCCCAAGATGTCATCATTTTCAAACGCAGTTTGGTGGTGCTCGTTTCCTAATATCTATTGCCACCTTGTTGTATGTTCTGCTTTGCAAAACTGGAGACTTGACAGGAGCTCAGCTCTCGAGCAGCTTCTTAGTGGGGGCTGCAAGGGACACTACGTTGCTCCTTACTGAAACCACTGGTGCCGCCTTATTTGCAGGTTTCTGTACAAAAATGAGATGTCCAAAAAAGAACCGGCTGAAAATGCTGCCCGTCAAGGTACCGTAACGACGCACCGGTGTGGTGTAGAGGCGCAAGAGCGTGTTCCCTACATGTGACTCCACCTCCTCGGTGCGAGAGGTTCTCTGAAGTGACCAACACGTCCCAGCTCACCCCCTTTTCCCAACGGGGACCCAGGTAAGGAAGCAGTGGGGCAGGAACTGCTCAGAGAGCAGCGTGGCCCTGTAGAAAGAGAGGGCTGGGAAAGAGTGGTAGTCGGAAAGGGCTGAGACCGTCCTAGGAGCCTGAGTGCAAGGCCAGAGGAGTCCAGGCCAGCACGAGTAGCACATGCGTGCACAGATGGTGTGTCTGTCTTGCGGGAAGCGTCCCAGAGGTGCAGCTGTGAAGGGCTTCCTGGTTTTTGTGCTTCCAGTGGCTCGTCCCGGCAAGCGCCTGCTCTCCTGAGGGCATCTTTCTCCTGTCCAGACAAGTGCCCTTGCTCTCACAGGAGAAAAGAGGACAGAGGCAGGGACTGCAGCAGGTAGCATAAGGTGAGACTCTTCAGCCACACCTGAGCAGTACAGCTCATGGCTGTCTCATCCTGGTTTTGACTGGAGGGTATTTCCTAGCCCAGACCTAACTTCCGTGCAGAACTGCCTCGTGCTGCCTGCCCGGGGTTGGTCCATGAGCACCAGCTGAAGGACAGGCTCCTGCTGCTCTCATACAAGCTCCTCGTGCGGTGTGTTTGCTGCGTGCTGCCAGCATTTGAGGGGAGCCGTGCAGAGGAACGCAGGGAAGACAAAGCGTGGGACCGTCTGGAAGTCAGGCTCCCTTCTCTGGACGGTCAGATGGGAGCAGCAGTGGTACGTGGTACAGGTGGACGTAACGATGGTGTCACGTGTAGGAAGACGTGGCTCTATGGAGAGGGTGTCCTCAAAGACACCCCCCTGCACTGCGGGCGTGTTCATCCCATCGCTCTTCCTTTCCGTCTGGCCAATGACTCCATCTTCAAGCCACCACACTTGGCTTGCACGTGGACCCTCCTGGTTCCCCCGCTCCTTCCCTGGGGTCCCTGCCGAGGGCATTTCTCCACCCTACAGGTTTCCCGCGTGGGCTGGGGGATGGCAGGGGGCTTGCAGGCCCTGGCTTCTCTAGTGCCTTGTTCTCTAGTGCCTTGTCCAGGCACAGGAGAGAAGTGAGACTTGGGCTCAAATGTTCCTCCTCTTCCCACCCAGGCAAAGCGTCAGTCTGAAATACCCCAGGTGCGCTGGCCTGGCTTGTCACTGTGCTTCCCCTGGCCCAGAAGTACCAGGCAGGAGGGGGCCAAAGCACAGCCAGGACGGGAGGAAGCCATCTCCCGGGGGAAGACACATGGGGAGGAGATGTCTCGCTGCTGTTCCCAAGCAGAAGAGAGGAGAACACCGGCCCCTCGGCTGGAGACAACAGAGCCAAAGTAAGCATGTGGCAGCTGCTGGCAAGGACAGGGAGAGTCGAGCGGCAGAGACCATAGATCTGTGGGGTCAAGGACCCAATTTCCCCTGACACGGGCATGCCCGGTGTCAGCCCCGATGCCTGGTGTCTTGGCAGCCCCAGCCTGGGCGCAGGGGCCAGGGCAAGGGTGCGAGGGGGAATTTGTCCTTGCCGTTGCAGCATCTGGCCACCACGAGCAAGGCAAGTCCTGACAAACCTGGAGCTGTACAGATCCAGCCGGGAGGAGTGGAGGAGGAATGTAGAGCTCAGTCTTCACTGGCAACGTCTCTTCTGACACCTCTCGAGTGGATGGAATGCAGGATGGGGTCTGGAGGAACAAAGTCCCTCCTGCTGTAAGAGAAGATCAGGTTCAAGACCACCTGAAGAACCAGAACATATAGAAGTCTATGGGACCTGATGAGATGCATTGCAGAGTCCTGAGAGACTTGGCTGATGTAGTTGCCAAGCCACTCTCCATGATACTTGAAAAATCATGGCAGTCAGGCGAAGTCCCTGGTGACTGGAAAAAGGGAAACATTGCACCCCGTTTTGGAAAGGGCGGCAAGGAGGACCCTGGGAACTACCGACCTGTCACCCTCACCTCTGGGCCTGGGAAGGTCATGGAGCAGATCCTGCTAGAAGCTATGCTGAGGCACATGCAGGGCAGGGAGGTGATTGGAGACAGGCAGCATGGCTTCTGACCCGCCTGACCAACCTAGTGGCCTTCTACAATGGAGCGATCACAGCAGTGGACAAGGGAAGAGCTACGGATGTCGCCTACCTGTTCTGTAAAGCCTTTGACATGGTCCCCCACAACATCCTTCTCTCTAAGTTGGAAAGATACAGATTTGATGGGTGGACAGTTGGGTGGATGAGGAATTGGCTGGATGGTCGTATCCAGAGGGTAGTGGTCAATGGCTCAATGTCCAGATGGAGATCACTGGTGAGCGGTGTCCCTCAGGGGTCCGTATTGGGCCAGCCTGCGAAGAAGGACTTGGGGGTACTGGGGGATGAAAAGCTGGACGTGAGCCGGCAACGTGCGCTCGCAGCCCAGAAGCCACGCGTGTCCTGGGCTGCACCCAGAGCCGCGTGGCCAGCAGGGCGAGGGAGGGAATTCTGCCCCTCTGCCCCGCTCTGAGGAGACCCCCCTGCAGTGCTGCGTCCAATTCTGGAGCCCTCGGCACAGGAGAGACACGGACCTGCTGGAGTGGGGCCAGAGGAGGCCCCAGCGATGCTCTGGAACAGCTCTGCTGGGAGGACGGGCTGGGAGAGCTGGGGGGGCTCAGCCTGGAGCAGAGAAGGCTCCGGGGAGACCTTAGAGCAGCTGCCAGGGCTGAGAGGGGGCTTAGAAGACAGATGGGGACAGACTTTTCAGCAGGGCCTGTTGCGATAGGACAAGGGGTGATGGTTTTAAACTAAAAGAGGGGAGATTTAGGCTAGATAAAAGAAAAACATTTTTGACAATGAGCGTGGTGAAACACTGGCCCAGCTTGCCCAGAGAGGTGGGAGATGCCCCATCCCGGGGAACATCCCAGATCAGCTTTGAAACACGGATCTAAAACAGTTACAAGGTTTTGGCACGTGTAACTAATCAACTGTAAGTTTTGTAAATTTCTTAATGTATGCACTTTCTGGAAGGCTATTGATGACATGATTAGTTTAGCTTTTGTGTAGATTTCTTTAGCCTAATAACTGTGTGATTATGTTTAACGGCCTACTCTCATGGTCCTTAGGCTGTATTTGCCTCCATGCTAACATTTCAGCTGGGTGTAAACAGTTAATGACGAGGAAAGCATGCGTGTAGAAGCAAGAGGCCTCACGAAGTCAAAAGAAAGAAGGGTTAAAAGCAAGGACCGAGAGATTAATGAGTACAGAGAAGAGAGCTTAGCCTTGAGAATAGAAGCATCCTAGCAGGAGTGCTGAAAGAAGGAGGGTAAGAAAGAACCGCTTGGCTGAAGAGCAGAAGGGACAAAGATCCAAGGAGAAGAAACTATCCTCAAGAGACCTGTGACCATAAAAGGGAAAAAGGAGCACCCCTAAAGGTACACGGAGGAGGACGAGACACCCTGAAAGCCACACAGAGGGTTCCGGGAACCCGCAGAAAGCACACCAAGGGGTTCAGGATGCCCCCAAAAGACGACGGGATCAGAAGGGGTCCAGGGCATGCCGAAAGGGATGCCCCAAAAGGCTCATCGGTTGCCCTGGGGTGTAGTGAAAGACACTGAGGGAGATGGGGTGCAGGAGAAAGCACACTGCAGGGCATGGAGATGCACCCAAAGGCACTCCAGGGAGTTGGGGTAGCCCGAAATGCACAGCCAGGGCAACGGGGTGCTCAGAAAGGCATCCTTAAGGGCCCTCAGCATCCGGAATCGCGCACCGATTTCCCTGGAGAGCACTGAAATTCACGCTAAGGGGGCTGTGGCACCCTGGAAGGGAGTATCAAAAGCCAGATAAAGATGTGCAGGGGAACCCCAAAAGGCTGGCCAAGGGTCTCGTAGCACCTGAAAATGTACCCTGGTCTGGGGCGGTCCTCTGACACACAACCAGAAGGCTTCAGGGTGCATGAAAGGGCACACCGAGGGGTTTTGGGTACACTGAAAGGCACATGGAGGGGTGCGGGGAGACCCACAGCGCGCCAGGGGCTCCTTTCCTCGGCCACGTGGGCTGTGTGCGCGCAGAGAGGTTCTGAGCACATGGGCCCCTCCACCCCACCAGCCTCTGCCCTCAGCCCGGCCCAGCCCCGCCCAGCCCCCAGCGCCTTATGATGTCATTGAGCCGTTCATGACGTCAGTGCACGTGTTCACTAGACCTGGGGCGCTGGCGCAGGCCCTGCGCACAGTACCCGCTGGTGCTGTGCTGGTGCTGTGCCAGTGGTGCTGGTGGTGCTAGTGCTGTTGGTGGACGTGGTGCTGGCGCTGCTGGTGGAGCTGCTGGTGGAGCTGCTGGTGCTGCTGGTGGAGCTGCTGGTGGAGCTGCTGGTGGTGCTGGTGGAGCTGCTGGTGGAGCTGCTGGTGGAGCTGCTGGTGCTGCTGCTGGTGGTGCTGGTGGAGCTGCTGGTGGAGCTGCTGGTGCTGCTGGTGGAGCTGCTGGCAGAGCTGCTGGTGGTGCCCTGCTGCTCCTCAGGGCTCGGCTCCTCTGTTCGCAGGCAGCACCCGGCAGCGCCTGCCGAGTCCTGCCTGCCACCGCTCCCCGGGGAGGGGCGAGGCGAGGCGGTGCAGTGCCCATTCCCCCTGGGCCATGAAGAGGTCCTGGTGGTCCCTGCCCAGGAGGAGGGCACGGGAGGGTGCCATGTCCTGTGGGAGCAGCGGTCGCGATGGGCTCTGGCCAGAGGGCTGGGATGAGCTGCACCGTGTGGGCGCCACCGGCGGCTTGGCCACGGTGCAGCCGCTGGTGAAGGAGCACGAGACCAACCGCCGGGACAAGGACGACAGGAAACAGGGCACAGGGAGGCGGGCGCACTTTGGGAAACTCCTGGGCTGTTTTCCTTCCCTGGGGCTTAGCTTGGTGCCTGGGGGTGTTCATTCTCAACAGAGGTAAATGTGGAAAGAGCAGATAATAACGGGCCGTTATTACTGCGATAAGCAGTGCGTACAGCTGGTCGTGCTTTCTGTCCTTCCAGGCACAGTGGCAGTGCACAGCCTGTGCACCCCAGGGAGCAGGAAAACAAGGGAGAAGCTGCTCCAGCCCGAGCAAAAGAGCTGTCAGCATCCAGTGCTCCCCACGGGGCAGGAGCTGCTGGAGTTCTGCAATGTGCATCCGCTCTGGGGAGAGCAGGTAGGACTTCCCAGCGTGGAGGAGCCGATGGGGAAAAGCCCTGTCACCTGCCCTTCTGGCAGGCTGCTGTGGAGACAGGATATTTGGGAGCGATGATGTGGTGTGGCTTATGATCCGGGGAGAAAAGAACTGCCAGGCATTTGTCCCTGGAAAGCAGAATTCCTGAGACACTGAATCCTTTTTGGCTCCATTCTGATCACTTTGAGCGACCTCCCTGGCACATGGCGTGTGCGCTAGAGGAAATTAACTGCCAAGCAGGAGAACAGATGCATTTTGAATCCACATTTTGGTAGGTCGCTCCCTAGGATTTCATGGGCTTGGGGCGTGTGTTTGTGCTGAGATTGTCTCTGGAAGCACGATGATTTGGAAAGCACTCTAGGTATCAAGGAGTTGTATGAGCTCACCCTGGTTCCAATAATATCTGGTTTTAATGTAGATGAGCGTGCCGCCCGTAAGCCAGATGACGAAGCCGTCAAGGAGAGCAAAAGCTCTTGGGGAGAGGTATGTAAAAATGAAGATTTTAATTCCGAGTCTTCGTTACAGGATTATATTGCAGCTGATGCGCAATAAGACTTCCCCATGAATAATGTCTAATGCCGCCTTGTTGAAATCTCTTTTATAATCGGACGTGAAGTTGGTGACAGTCCTCTTCTGGTTACATGAAATGCTGCCACTGTCTGCTGTTTTGCACTGATTTCCCAAGTTTTGTCCATTTGTGATCTTTCACTTGAACAGGCAGAAAGCATCAGAGCCCACATACCGATGGCAGGGGCTGATTTATCCTCTTCCCACCTGAGCCCTGGAAGTCATCAGACATCAGAAAGTGTCAATGGGGAAGTGCTTCAGAAAGCATGTGAGCAACGGCTTCGAGTGCCAGAAAAGGTCAATGAGAATGTCATTGAGATGCGAGAAACCAACAAGAGCTTGTCTGAGCAGCTGAGCAAAGCCGAAGAAAAAGCTAGCGGGCTGGAAAAGGAAGTGGACCAACTGAAAAAAGCCCTCTGTGAAAAGACATTGGCCTTAGACATGACAGAAAGAGAATTACGCCAGGCCTGGAGGCAGGCAAAGCAGTGGCATGCTCTACAGCATGACAAAGACCAAGAGAGAAAAGATGCCATCAAGAAGGCAGAAGGGCTGCAGGAACAACTGGCCCAGCGCCACAGTGAAAACCTTTTACTCCGTCAGCAGCTGAGAGACATGAAGAACAAGACTGCCCCAGAACAAACGGTGAGTGATGCCTTTATATAAAGGCAAGGCTGACAAAGTAGAAAAAGAGGAGAGGTGAGCACTGACCAGTTTTGTTCTGCTTTTGGTGGAAATGCAGAAGCTTTTGGCAAGCCTTGAGACACGCTTATACGTCTACATGAATGCATCTACCGTCACCTACCTGGACTTGTGCCAGGTAGATGAGAAGGACTTGGGGGTCCTGGTGGGTGAAAAGCTGCACGTGAGCCGGCAATATGCGCTCGTAGCCCAGAAGGCCAACCGTGTCCTGGGCTGCATCCAAAGCAGCACGGCTGGCAGGTTGAGGGAGGGGATTCTGCCCCTCTGCTCCGCTCTGGTGAGACCCCACCTGGAGTACTGCGTGCAGCTCTGGAGCCCTCAGCACAGCAAAGACATGGACCTGTTGGAGCGGGGCCAGAGGAGGGCCACAACGATGATCAGGGGGCTGGAGCACCTGCCCCGTGAGGACAGGATGAGAGAGTTGGGATTGATAATGCTTTGCCTTTCTGTATGTGCTGGGATACAGACAACTTCCTTAAGAGGTGACATTTCTTGTTTCTCCAGAGAACAGTGAGACAGCTGGAAGGAGAGCTCGCGGATGCTTTCAGAAAGCACTGGGTAGCAGAAACTTCACTGAAAGCTTCTACACGCGAATGCGAATACCTGAAGAAAGAAAACTCCCGCTTGCAAGAGGACTTGCACAAGGCTAAGACCAATGTTAGTATGTACGAAGCTGTTCTTTCCCTTCAGTGACCAGAAGAGAAGAAAATATTCTGGGAACAAACACAGGGGAGATTCGTCTGAGGACGTTAAGGAGCTTCAACATCACTACCAATTGTGTCCCAGAGGAGAGGGTGCTTTTAGCTCCTTTCTCCTCCCGGCCTCCTCCCCTCTCGCCTTGAAAAACTCAGCCGGCTCTTCAGGGAGCTCGTTTCGAGGCTGAGGGGAAAAGCAGTGGGTTGTGGGGGCAGCATCTGGGTGGGGAAGAACGAAGCAGCTGTGCTCTTTCGAGACTCGCTTCTGTTCCGACACCGTCCAAACGTTGTGGCCAAGATTTGATAGCGCAAGCCACGTGCTTCCAAATGTCTCCGGGCTTGGTGCTTTCTTTGCAAGGTTTTTCTTCTCTCAGTCTCTGCACAAAGACGGGTCTAGTTCCCTGGTAGTGGTGGCTTTGGGGAAGGGAAGTAGCATGTTGTTTGCCTTTGTCTCGTAAGCCAGGCTTCACCCTCCCTCTAAGGAAGGTCTTGAACCTCTTGTCTCTTCCCCCACACTGTCCGCCCCAGGCATTAGCACAGGGGGGTGCGTATGAGAAGGAACGGGGCAGAAGAGGAGCGCCATGGCAGCAAAACGAAACGCAGTGAATGTGGCAAAATGCAAAAGAGCGTCTCCACAGGCACGGACCTGTATGATGCTGTAGAAGGAGCCCGAGTGCCTTTGCCACGGTGCCTTTTTGGGAAGGGGGGAAGGGTGGAAGCTGGAGCGTTCTTTTCGGCAAGGGCTTGAAAGGCGTGTTTACTTTCAGAAACGCCAGCGTCTTTTCCCTGGGTTGAAAGACAAGCTCGGTGGATTACAGCTGTGATCTCGATCCATAAGTTTGACTGAGTTTCACAGAGATTTCAGACCCCTCTGCTTAAGAGAGATTGTTACTTCCCCGCATGCAGGTGTGCGACCTCTCCGCGCAGCTGGAGTTGGAGTCCCAAAAATGCCTGCAGCTCGAAGCCATAAATCAGGAGCTGCGAGGGATGGTGCCTCTTCTGCAACATCGCTTGGTGACTCCTGGGGTGGGTCATGCCGCAACAGAGCTTCGTGGAAAAGAGCGTGAGCAGCGAGCGCAAGAAGAAGTGAGAGAGAAGGCAAACCTCAGTCCCCTTTTGCAGGTGAGTTTATGTACCGTTTGTATCGGTAGTCCACGTTGCGTTCATTTGTGGTTGTGGTCGTGCCTTTTAGGTGTTTTGCCTTGGGCAGGTGGTGCTCTCTGTCAGCGCTGTGGGTTTGGCTTTCCTGTAGGGAAGCTGGGGAGATGCAAAAGGCTGCGTCAGAGTGCGTCTGTGTGTGTCGCGGGACCTGCGTGCCTGAAAAATGTGCAGCCCTTCCTCATCCTTGTCTGTACAGCGTTGCAGGCTGTTTCATACAAAAATGGCAGAAAGAGCAGGTTTTTTGAGCGGGGTGGGCATTGTCTTTTTCTTGCTGTTTCTTGAAGTTGCATCTTCTGCCTTAGACACAGGCAGCTGCTCGAGCCAAAATAGAAGAGATCAACAACACTGATGCCTCTTGGAGAAAACTGCTGGAGCAGAGAATTGCAGCCCTGGAATCGGACCTGAAGAGAGTACAGAGCATGCAGGAGCTCAGCGCACTGCAACTGGCAAGTGCGCAAGCAGAAATAAAAGGCTACGAAAAGCGTTCTTTGATGGACCAGGAAATCCGAAGGTCCCTCCCAAAGAAATTAAAAAAGTAAGTCCAAACGTTTTTGTCCTTCCCCCCACGTAACGGAATATGAAAGTTTTCATTGCGGCTTTCCCACGCCACGTCCCTCTCTTGGACCTGCTCAGCATGACGGGTGCACCTTCAAGACCGCATACTTCTCAAAAGAGCTCACCTGGGGCTCTCCAGTTACGGAGGCCTGTTTTCGTTTCTCTGTGCTGACCCTCCAGTGACAAAAGTAATCAAGCCTGCCTGAAGGATGTTGTAGTTAGTTTTCCTTTAACAGTTTTCTGTAGCCATCTCCTCTTCCTGCATGTATGGTGGAAAAGAGGCGCTTCCTTGCTGCTGCTGTTATCCTCCAAGCTAGGATAGACACACTTGAAAGGGCAGAGGGGACAGCACAGCAGCCTGTGAGGGAAAACATCTCTTCAGCTGCCGTTATGACGGTGCATCTGTAGTTTGAGTTTCCACTGGGAGGAGGGAAGGAGTCGTGTGTGCACAAGTCCCACAGTGTGCTGTCACACTCGGGGAACAACTTGGTGCCAATATGAGCAACAGTCGTTCTTGCATGCTGCTGCCTTTTTCACAGGACTACCGAGACGCTCGCAGAAGGCAGTGCCAGGAGCCCTCAGGAGCAGCGGCACAGGCTCTCCAGTGGCAAGGCAAAGAGCCTGAGCAAGACCAAGGGACAGAGCGGAAACCTGTTGGGCTCAGGTAAGCAGCTCCAGACTGGGTTCTTCACTGGTCAGCTGGGTTAGGGATTGCGGTTGGGTTTTGCCTGTGATGCTGAAGTAGTGGAAGTCTTTTCTGTGTAATTCCTGGCCGGGTGGAACTAGAGGAAAGAAGTTGCTTGCTTGTCCTGCAGAGCCGAAAGCAGGTCCTGTTAGGTGGACACCCAAAGCACGTGGGCAGTTGTCCAGAGAAGAATTGAACCTATTTCATGGCAATTGCTCCCCTGGAGCCCCGAGGTGCAATATCGCTGACTTGCTTCTGAGGCTTTGTCTGAATACGGTGGGTGTCGAAAGACAGAGCTTGTCCTGCCACACCATTTCCTGTGACTGCCCGGGCAGGACGGATCTGTGCTGTGCTGGGAGATTCCCTTGGCCTGGCTTCGACAGAGAAGCTTTGCCTGTTCAAAGACAGACGATCCTGTGTTTTGGGCCGGAGGAATGCAGAAGCTGGTGAAAAACCTTGTGCTCCATAGAAGCAAGCCCTCTTTCGAACTTCCAAGGAAAATGGGGCACTTGAGGGCAAAGAGGTCTCGGGGCTCTGAAGTGCAAGCAGATGCCATGTGCGGGTTTAGCGTGGGTTTCTTTGTGGTGCGCAGCCTCTGGAATTCCCTTCACAGGCTCTAGAAAGCTAGTTGCCTGATGGTCAAACGTGGAAAATCTTGTTTCTTCCTTTGCACGTGTCCCTTTCATCCTTTGTTTCCTCTGGCGGGCTTAAATCTCGCCAGATCTGTACAGCGCCCTGTCACACTTGATAGCTGTCCATGGACTTCTTGGGCTAGGTCTGCTGTAGAACTAACATTGGATCTTGCTTTTTCTCTCCCAGTCACTGCTGACTGTGAAACCGGGTCTGCTGGGGATTCTCCCTGGACATCTTCGGCTCCTCTGCCAAATGTAAATGAAGCGCAGGATCCCCCTTCCGGGGCAACACCGCCCAGGCACGGTGCTTTGAAGAGCAATTAATAAACTCATAGAAAACACTATAGAAAGTCTGTGTTTTTCTGTGCCAGTCTCACGTATTTGCCCATCACTGCCCTTCGGCTGGCCCCATGGCCTGGGCATGGCCCTTCCCTCCCCCGGCAGCCCGCTGCCGGGCCAGGGGTGTCAGAGCCCCGTCCAACCTGACCTGGAATGTTTCCAGATACGGGGCATCAACCACCTCCACCCTGATCACAAAAAATGTTTTCCTTATAATCTAGCCTAAATCTCCCCTCTTTTAGTTTAAAGCCATCACCCCTTGTCCTATCGCAACATGCCCTGCTGAAAAGTCTGTCCCCATCTGTCTTCTAAGCCCCCTCTCAGCCCTGGCAGCTGCTCTAAGGTCTCCCCGGAGCCTTCTCTGCTCCAGGCTGAGCCCCCCCAGCTCTCCCAGCCTGTCCTCCCAGCAGAGCTGTTCCAGCCCTTGGAGCATTGCTGGGGCCTCCGCTGGCCCCGCTCCAACAGGTCCATGTCTCTCCTGTGCCGAGGGCTCCAGAGCTGGACACAGCACTGCAGGGGGGGTCTCCCCAGAGTGGGGCAAAGGGGCAGAATCCCCTCCTTTACCCTGCTGGCCACGCGGCTCTGGGTGCAGCCCAGGGCATCTGGGCTGCGAGCGCATGTTGCCGGCTCCTGTCCAGCTTTTTACACACCAGGACCCCCAAGTCCTTCTCCACGGGGCTGCTCTCCATCCCTTCATCCCCCAGCCTGTGCTGATCCCCTCAGCAACCTGAGGGGTGGTCGCACCTTGGGAGGTGGGTAACTTTGAGAGAGGTGTGCATTTTAGTATTTTTAGTATTATAATGATATTGTAATAAGCAAAGTTCACTCCAAGTACAGCATTTCATCAAAGTTGACAGGTCACTGAGCCAGGGCATCGCATGTGCAGCTTATTAATGTACACACGGTGTACCTTTAAATTCCCTTGTTCACAGAGCGTGGCCGCGACGCCTCCACTCCGCTCCACCCTCCATGCAATTTCTCCCGGAGTCAGCACATCAGGTTCCCCTGATGCTGCCAACGTCTAGGGTTGCCTAGGGAATTGCCATGGTACAAACTCATTGTACATTAGCTACGTTCCACCCGGTCTCAATGCTGTTCTTAGAGGGTAAATTTCCAAATTGCCCCTCAGCGATTACCCCACAGTCCCGCCCTGCCAACAGCGTCCTGGCCTGTATCAGCACTAGTGTGGCCGGCAGGATCAGGGATGTGACCGTGCCCCTGTACTCAGCACTGGCGAGGCCGCACCTCGAATCCTGTGTTCAGTGTCGGGCACCTCACGACAAGAAGGACGTTGAGGTGCTGGAGCGCGTCCAGAGAAGGGCAACGAAGCTGGTGAGGGGTCTGGAGCACAAGTCTGATGAGGAGCGGCTGAGGGAACTGGGGGTGTTCAGTCTGGAGAAGCAGAGGCTGAGGGGAGACCTTATCGCTCCCTACAAGTACCTGAAAGGGGTTGTGGTGACGTGCGTGTTGGTCTCTTCTCCCAAGCAGCTAGTGATAGGACAAGAGGAAATGGCCTTAAGTTGCGCCAGGGGAGGTTTAGATTGGATATGAGGAAAAATTTCTTGACGGAGAGAGTGGTCAAGCATTGGAACAGGCTGCCCAGGGAGGTGGTGGAGTCGCCATCACTGGAAGCATTCAAAAAACGTGTGGATGTGGCGCTTCGGGACATGGTTTAGGGGACATGGTGGTGTTGGGTTAACGGTTGGACTTGGTGATCTCGAAGGTCCTTTCCAACCTTAATGATTCTGTGATTCTGTGAACTGGGAAAACTGAAGCGCTGTTGTTCAGCGTGTAGTATAGGACAAAGATGCCTTAAGTTAAAAGAAAAGGGAGAGTCAGAGGAAAGAGTGGAAGATTATATTACACCACCACCGGCTTCAGTGCCAGTCTCTCCCTCCCCCTGAAGGAATGCAGATAATTCTGATGAAGAATCTGCTTCTGCCTCTGAGAGTGCCACTTCGGGTCCTGTAACCCGAGGCAGAGTCCGAGCGAGGATACGAGCCCCCCTCAGACAAGCTATGGGGCCGCAAGGACCAACTCGAATTAAGGTCCCTTTTTCCACATGAAAAACAAGGCATTGCTTTGGGCATATCGGCACAGCGACTGGGACCGTACAAGCGGGCAGTTGTACGCTTCTCTGAACAGTTAGATGAAGTAAGCCAAGGTTGGCCCAGTTGTTTGAGAGCCGTGGCAGCGGTAGAGCTCAACATGGACGGAGCCCGCAGATTTACCCCGGGCCAGAAGATAACTGTGTTGCTGTCACACATAGTTTCAGCAGTGCTGGAACAAGTAGGGAGCACATGGGTTATCACCCTCCCGGTTCCTGAAGTATCAGGCCCTCTTAGCGGAACCGGACGATGTCAACTAACATTGTGAATCCAGCATCTTTTCTCAGTGGCGAAGTCACCGAAGCAGTAGTCCATGAGTGTCCGGAGACACTGGAAGCGGTTTACTCCGGTCGACCTGACTTCAAGGAAGAACCGCTGGAGGATGCCGAAGATCATCTGTTCACCGATGGAAGCAGTTTTGTGAAGCAAAGACTTCATAAGGCCCGTTACGCGGTAACCGCTACTTGTAAGGTAACTGAAGCTAATCCTTTACCTGCAGGAACATCGGCGCAAAAGGCAGAAATCATTGCCTTAATCCGAGCACTGGAAATTTCAAAAGCAAAAAGGGTCACCCTATGGACAGACCCCAGTTATGCCTTCGGAGTGGTACATGGAGCTATTTGGAAAGAAAGAGGGCTGCTGACTGCTCAAGGAAAGCAAGTGAAACATGCTGAAGAGATCTTACAATTGCTGGATGCCGAGCAACTCCTGAAGAAGGTCGCACTTATGCATTGTAGGCGACACCAAAAGGGTAACACTGATCCAGAGGTTGGGAACAAATTGGCTGATTATGAGGCTAAGCTGGCAGCGGAACGGACAGAAATTGTTCTTTGATCCCAGACGGTAAATTCAGTCTAACAGAGAATGAAAAATCAGGATATTCTAAAGAAGATAAAGTTATGATAAATGATCTAGGAGGAAGGAAAGATCACCAAACAGGAATATTTTCAATGCCAGCTGGTAGAGTAATAGTGCCTTATAACATTTTATGGAAAATCCTACGGGAAGAACATAATGAAACTCACTGGGGAGCAGATGCATTGTATAAATATATAAATCAAAAAAGAGTGAGTCGAAATTTATATACTACAGTGAAACAAGTCAGCCAGAGGTGTGAAACATGTTTGAAAAACCATCTGAATACCGCGCATAAGATACAAATTGGGAGCATTGGAAAGGGAAATGTGCCCGGACAACAATGGCAAATGGACTTTTCTGAACTCCCAAGAAAAGGGGGGTTTTGGTCTGTGTTAGTATTAACAGATACCTTTTTGGGCTGGCCAGAAGCTTTCCCTCGTAGGACTAATAAGGCTAGGGAAGCGACAGGAGTACTTTTAAACAAAAGTATTCCCAGATTTGGAGTACCAGCAGTAATATCTTCTGATAGGGGTACTCATTTTTGTGCGCAGATAGTGCAACGAATGAGTAAGTTTTTAGGGATTGATGGCAACTACATACCCCATACCGACCTCAGGCGAGTGGGCAAGTTGGGAAAATGAATCACTTACTTAAAAACCAGCTAGCTAAAACTGGTCGAGAAGCAAATCTACGTTGGCACCAAGCGCTCCCGCTGGCCCTATTACGAATGAGGGTAAACCCGAGAACTAAAGAGAATTTAAGCCCATTTGAAGTTTTGTTTGGGAGGCCGTACCAATCCCAGTCCCAAGAGGAAGATCTCACCCAGTTAGGCGAAAATAATCTGCAGAAATACATAATAATATTAGGAAAACAACTCAATGAGGTAAACAAGATAGTTTTAGGAACCAGATCTAGAGGTCTGGATTATCCTGTTCATCCTTTTAAGCTGGGAGACTGCGTTTATATTAAGGCTTTTACAGGTGAACCCTTGGAAGAGAAGTGGAACGGACCCTTCCAAGTGCTGTTAACCACCTTCACTGCTATCAAGATTAAAGAGCAATCGGCGTGGATTCACTACTCAAGGATTAAAAAGGCTTCCCCTCCATGGGTGATAGAACAACAGGACTCTTCGAAGCTGAAGATAAAACGACAAAATGTATAAATACGTTGTGTTTATGGTAAATTTGATAACCACGAGTCTAAGTTGTGAAATGCTTTACTGGGATCAGAATACACACCTGACACTGTCGCCGAGTGTTATCCAAATTCTACACAAGAGTGATTGTTGGATAGGTACTGCAATGCCTAGAGATTCTAGACAGACACTACCTCTTAATGGGAGTTCCAGTTCCGGTTAGCATCTCTCTATTTAATAACCCCCACTACGGAGTAGGTTACTGATAAGAGTACCTGGTGGCCAGATCTTTCCAAAAAATGGGAACAGATTGCATTATCGGTCTCTATCATAAATCTTGCTTGCAATTCTTCTGTTTGTCTATATGGCCCAGGATACAATTGCCTCTCCTTGTACGATTTTTGTAAATTTCTTAATGTAGTAGTTGCCTTCTGCGTTCTCTGATCCCGACTACTCCATGCCATGTGCCCGCTTTTCCGCGTTGCCCTCCGTCTGTGCACTTAAAGGGAGATGGAAGGGGACAAGGGAAATGGAATAGGAGCATGTGTGGAGGAGCAAGGAGGGGATCTGAACATCCAGAGAGAGAAAGAGAGTAGATCTTGAATGCTTCTGTGATGGAGGGTCTATAAGGATGCTTGGGTGGGAGTGGAAGGAATCAGATCATGCAGAAAAGGGTGTAGAGGGGATCTGCGTATGCAAAGAGGGAAGCAGAAAGGATCAGCATGTGAGCTATGGGGCAGAGAAGCGATCTGGGTGCACCTGAGTGGGAATGGAAGAGATGGTTGCATACTCAGGAGGACCTGGGATGAATAGGAAGCACAGTTTGCATGAGGGGGAACCAAGGAAATCTGCTTGGAGGGGGAAGCAAGGACATCTGCTCGGAGGAGGAAGGGGAGAGGTCCTCAAAAACGTATCGGCCTGGAGGGCCTCTGAACTGGAGGGGATCTGAACTGGCACCGAAGGGCCATGGTGGGGATCAGAACGGTCCCCAATGGGAAGAGAGCAGATCTCCCCAGGGAGGGAGCAGAGGATCTATCTCTGAGGAGAATGAAGAGGATCTGAGCACACATGAGTTGAGGTTTATTCAAAGCCTACTGGGCTCCAAGCGCAATTCCAAAAAAAATTTTTTTTTTTTCCAATCTGCCAAGCTCTGCTATCCGTGCGATCCAGTGTGAAGGATATTTGCTTGGAATTTGTCTTCTTGCCTCTCCTCTCAGGCTGCTCTTTATAGCCATCTCAAAACAACTTCAAATAATCTTTTCCCAAGACATGTGGTCCCCTGCATCTCGAGGTTCTCTGCTTGTGCGACTTTTGAGCAAGGACTCCTGAAACTTACATTACCCTTCAGGTTTTTTTATTTTCAACTTGACTTTTTTCACCCTTCAGGTCTCCTAATCTTGTTTCTCTGGCACCGTGTTTGTGTCTGCTCAGGTGAGACAGTCCGTGAGTCTTTGGGTCTCCCAGTGGGTGGATGGGATCAGCCCCCCAAAGTGCGCTGTGTGACACAGGCTGTGGTCACAGTGGGACACCCTGCCTCGCTGTGACACCTTCTGTCTCTCAATGGCAGCCCAGCCCGCACTTCCCTGCAAGTTGGGGGCGAGCCCAGGCGTGGGAGGCTGCTCTCACCACCGCTCTGCTCTTGGCAGCAGCTCTGCAGCCAGGAGGAGAAGGCGGAGGCAGGCACGGCCATAGCGCTGTGGCTGTTCGGTGAGGTGGAGAGGGGTGGAGGACGTCAGCCAGGAGGAGCTGCGACCATGCAGTGGTTCTCTTCTGCCTTCCTCCATGCTCTGTCTCCACGCCTTGCGGATTTCACGAAGAAGGGCAAGTGCTGCCAGAAGGTCCCCTGCTCATAGAATCACAGAATGCTAGAATAGTTTGGGCTGGAAGGGACCTTCTAGCTGAAGGCCATCTAGTCCACCCCCCTGCAATGAGCAGGGACATCTGCTACTAGATCAGGTTGCTCAGGGCCCTGTCCAACCTGACCTTGCTCAAGATGGATCGCTGTGAACTCTGAGACACCTTTCCATCGTGGGTGGGAAGATGTCCTTGTGCAAAGCCTCCTGTCTTTATTTCAAGTACAGACCTCTGTGTCCGCAGCGCGGGAGGTCTTCTCATGGGGACACAGTTGAAATTCAGCTCTGCAGGCTGACTGCTGCACGGGTGACTTCAGCGGGGAGGTGGTGGTGTGGGATGATGCCTTGGATGATGGCTTGGCACGCTGGGGGGCTTATTGACTTCAAGCATGGCCTGCCTTCCTCTTCTTCCCCAGAGATCGCAGACATTTGGGATAGCGTGTCGGAGTGCTACCGCCAAGAGCTGCTGATGAACAAGGTGGGGCTGCTTTCCTCGTACTCCCTCAGCCCTTGAGGTATCCTGACCCTTCCCCCTGCCCTTTATTCCTGCCCCAGCTTAAAAAGCAGAAAAAATGCCCCAGAAAGATACTGCAGTGGGCAGCTCTGCCAAAGAACAACTGTTGGGTGGACGAAGAGACAAAGCAAAGCCCTGCTGTAGATGTAGAAGGACATGGGCTTTCTTCTTTGGAGTCTTCCCTAGCCCTGCTGGCAGGCTGTAAAGACCAGGCAGAGAGCCTGGGGCAGTGTTCAGGGCTTTTCCCAGGGCTTGTCCCTCCTCGGACCCTCTCAGGCTCCAGGTGGTGTGTCCTGCTTGCTCTTCACCTTGCAGGCCCTGGGAAGAGGGCGGGGGGGTGAAGGGGAGGCCGCAGATCCCCCTTAGTGTACCTAGGCAAGTCTTCATGCTGTTCCGTTGGAAAAGTTCCAACTTCTGTCTCTTATTCACTCTTGTTTGCAGGCTGTCAGGCTAATGGGCGTGGGCACTGTCTGCATCAGGGAACAGGACTTTTGTAACGGGAGCAAGGCGAGCTTCATAGTCCAGAGACCCATGTTCCACCTGGACGAGCCAGTTCTGGTGTGGACCAAGCTCCGCTATGAGGCCAGATCAAGGCCTGGTAAGAAGAGACCTTCAGACATGTGCTTCCCCCAAGACTCAGAGCTGGGGTTTCCCTCCATCTCCTCCTTGATAGGGGCAGCAGTTTGCGTGGGGGCAGGCTGCTCGCTGCTGAATGGGGAGTCATTGGGGTGGAAGGAGGGTCAGTGGGCTCTTGAACGGGGTCGTTGTGCGGAAGGGTGATGTGAGTCTGCTGACAGCTGCTGAAGTGACTTTGTTGTTGGGTGGTTTCTTCACAGCGGAACTGGAAGTTGCGGAGCTGATCTACACTGAGGCCGCCTTACGCCTCCACATCCCCAAGAAAAAGGTCTTGAAGTGCGTTGAGGCAACCGTAAAAGTCATTGCGTGGGCCTTGACCGAAGGCAAGGACTTTGAGTTTGTCTTCAAGAACATCGGCATCCTGGTGTGCCGAGGACGGAAAGTGGTCATGAGGTTCTTCGAAGACCTGCTCCAAGATGTGGACAAGACCGGGAACCTGGCAAACACTTTCCTCCAAGTTCGTTTGTGATGTTTTCAGTGCTCAGTCTAACTGAATTGCAGCCGAGTCAAAGCCATGACCTTGGGCACGTTCAATCCCGTCTCTGTCCTTCGTGCAGAAACCAAGCCTGAGGCCCTTGGTGATAGCCTGCACAGAAACAGCAGTTTTCCAGATGCCTCCTGGGGGGATCTTTGTGTTCCCACAGTGAGTGTGTTTGCTTCTGTCGCCCTGGAGTGACCAAGCAAGCAGCTTGTCAGCCCGTTTGGTCCAGCTGCCCAGAGGTGCCAAGGACCAAGTTACTGGGGCTGGTCTCCTCCTGAAGCTGGTGTGGAGTACCTGTGCCCAAGGGGTGCTTATCTGTGAAGTCCATGGTCACTCCTGCTTCTTTGGGAAGCGGGATGTTGTCAGGTGGAGTCCCAGGGAAGAGGGCCTGCTTTACCTTCCCACCGATCTGGGACATGGAGAGGCAGTGAGGGACCATTTTCCACAAAGCTTTGTCTGGTCCTTCCCTTTCCTTTGAGTGAGAATGAAACAGAAAAAACCCCAAACAAACCAAGCCCAAGATGTCATCATTTTCAAACGCAGTTTGGTGGTGCTCGTTTCCTAATATCTATTGCCACCTTGTTGTATGTTCTGCTTTGCAAAACTGGAGACTTGACAGGAGCTCAGCTCTCGAGCAGCTTCTTAGTGGGGGCTGCAAGGGACACTACGTTGCTCCTTACTGAAACCACTGGTGCCGCCTTATTTGCAGGTTTCTGTACAAAAATGAGATGTCCAAAAAAGAACCGGCTGAAAATGCTGCCCGTCAAGGTACCGTAACGACGCACCGGTGTGGTGTAGAGGCGCAAGAGCGTGTTCCCTACATGTGACTCCACCTCCTCGGTGCGAGAGGTTCTCTGAAGTGACCAACACGTCCCAGCTCACCCCCTTTTCCCAACGGGGACCCAGGTAAGGAAGCAGTGGGGCAGGAACTGCTCAGAGAGCAGCGTGGCCCTGTACAAAGAGAGGGCTGGGAAAGAGTGGTAGTCGGAAAGGGCTGAGACCGTCCTAGGAGCCTGAGTGCAAGGCCAGAGGAGTCCAGGCCAGCACGAGTAGCACATGCGTGCACAGATGGTGTGTCTGTCTTGCGGGAAGCGTCCCAGAGGTGCAGCTGTGAAGGGCTTCCTGGTTTTTGTGCTTCCAGTGGCTCGTCCCGGCAAGCGCCTGCTCTCCTGAGGGCATCTTTCTCCTGTCCGGACAAGTGCCCTTGCTCTCACAGGAGAAAAGAGGACAGAGGCAGGGACTGCAGCAGGTAGCATAAGGTGAGACTCTTCAGCCACACCTGAGCAGTACAGCTCATGGCTGTCTCATCCTGGTTTTGACTGGAGGGTATTTCCTAGCCCAGACCTAACTTCCGTGCAGAACTGCCTCGTGCTGCCTGCCCGGGGTTGGTCCATGAGCACCAGCTGAAGGACAGGCTCCTGCTGCTCTCATACAAGCTCCTCGTGCGGTGTGTTTGCTGCGTGCTGCCAGCATTTGAGGGGAGCCGTGCAGAGGAACGCAGGGAAGACAAAGCGTGGGACCGTCTGGAAGTCAGGCTCCCTTCTCTGGACGGTCAGATGGGAGCAGCAGTGGTACGTGGTACAGGTGGACGTAACGATGGTGTCACGTGTAGGAAGACGTGGCTCTATGGAGAGGGTGTCCTCAAAGACACCCCCCTGCACTGCGGGCGTGTTCATCCCATCGCTCTTCCTTTCCGTCTGGCCAATGACTCCATCTTCAAGCCACCACACTTGGCTTGCACGTGGACCCTCCTGGTTCCCCCGCTCCTTCCCTGGGGTCCCTGCCGAGGGCATTTCTCCACCCTACAGGTTTCCCGCGTGGGCTGGGGGATGGCAGGGGGCTTGCAGGCCCTGGCTTCTCTAGTGCCTTGTTCTCTAGTGCCTTGTCCAGGCACAGGAGAGAAGTGAGACTTGGGCTCAAATGTTCCTCCTCTTCCCACCCAGGCAAAGCGTCAGTCTGAAATACCCCAGGTGCGCTGGCCTGGCTTGTCACTGTGCTTCCCCTGGCCCAGAAGTACCAGGCAGGAGGGGGCCAAAGCACAGCCAGGACGGGAGGAAGCCATCTCCTGGGGGAAGACACATGGGGAGGAGATGTCTCGCTGCTGTTCCCAAGCAGAAGAGAGGAGAACACCGGCCCCTCGGCTGGAGACAACAGAGCCAAAGTAAGCATGTGGCAGCTGCTGGCAAGGACAGGGAGAGTCGAGCGGCAGAGACCATAGATCTGTGGGGTCAAGGACCCAATTTCTCCTGACACGGGCATGCCCGGTGTCAGCCCCGATGCCTGGTGTCTTGGCAGCCCCAGCCTGGGCGCAGGGGCCAGGGCAAGGGTGCGAGGGGGAATTTGTCCTTGCCGTTGCAGCATCTGGCCACCACGAGCAAGGCAAGTCCTGACAAACCTGGAGCTGTACAGATCCAGCCGGGAGGAGTGGAGGAGGAATGTAGAGCTCAGTCTTCACTGGCAACGTCTCTTCTGACACCTCTCGAGTGGATGGAATGCAGGATGGGGTCTGGAGGAACAAAGTCCCTCCTGCTGTAAGAGAAGATCAGGTTCAAGACCACCTGAAGAACCAGAACATATAGAAGTCTATGGGACCTGATGAGATGCATTGCAGAGTCCTGAGAGACTTGGCTGATGTAGTTGCCAAGCCACTCTCCATGATACTTGAAAAATCATGGCAGTCAGGCGAAGTCCCTGGTGACTGGAAAAAGGGAAACATTGCACCCCGTTTTGGAAAGGGCGGCAAGGAGGACCCTGGGAACTACCGACCTGTCACCCTCACCTCTGGGCCTGGGAAGGTCATGGAGCAGATCCTGCTAGAAGCTATGCTGAGGCACATGCAGGGCAGGGAGGTGATTGGAGACAGGCAGCATGGCTTCTGACCCGCCTGACCAACCTAGTGGCCTTCTACAATGGAGCGATCACAGCAGTGGACAAGGGAAGAGCTACGGATGTCGCCTACCTGTTCTGTAAAGCCTTTGACATGGTCCCCCACAACATCCTTCTCTCTAAGTTGGAAAGATACAGATTTGATGGGTGGACAGTTGGGTGGATGAGGAATTGGCTGGATGGTCGTATCCAGAGGGTAGTGGTCAATGGCTCAATGTCCAGATGGAGATCACTGGTGAGCGGTGTCCCTCAGGGGTCCGTATTGGGCCAGCCTGCGAAGAAGGACTTGGGGGTACTGGGGGATGAAAAGCTGGACGTGAGCCGGCAACGTGCGCTCGCAGCCCAGAAGCCACGCGTGTCCTGGGCTGCACCCAGAGCCGCGTGGCCAGCAGGGCGAGGGAGGGAATTCTGCCCCTCTGTCCCGCTCTGAGGAGACCCCCCTGCAGTGCTGCGTCCAATTCTGGAGCCCTCGGCACAGGAGAGACACGGACCTGCTGGCCATTTCGGCGAAGCCACCGAGGCGAAGGGCTACGGAGCGAAGGATCGCGCCGGGGGAGCCTTCCCGAGGCGGCCAAACCGCGAAGGCGGCAGCACAGGGAGCGAGAGAGTGCCCCAGCTTCCCCCCCCGACCCCCGGCCGGCGGAGCGGGCTCCTAACGAGCGGCAGCTCTGACTCAGCGTGGGCGGGGCCCAGGGCGGCGGCGGCCAAAACCCCTTCGCCTACAAGAGCAGCGCCCGGGAGCGCGAGCGACCCGGAGCGCGAGCGACCCGGAGCGCGGCGAACAGGGCGGGCAAACAGGGCGTGGCACGTCAGGAGGGCGTAGCGCGTCAGTTTGCGCGGCAGTTCGCGCGGGCAGGGCGTGCAGGGGAGGCGTGCGGGCGTGGTACAGTACAAGTGGCCATCGTCCTCCCAGAGGAGGCGCAGCCATGGTCGCCACTCGGCTGAAAACCGGGGCCAGAAAGACTGTGGCGACACAGACGGAGCTCCCGCTCAGGCACGTGGCTGTCCAAGTATCCGGCTGCAGAGAGTGCCTGAGCCTGTCGGTTGTCCCAGAGACCGATGGGGACGCTACCTGCGTGCGGTGCGACCAGGTCAGCGACCTGCTCAGCCTGGTGGCAGAGCTGAAAGAGGAAGTGGAGAGGCTGAGGAGCATTAGGGAGTGTGAGAGGGAGATAGATTGGTGGAGCCACTCCCTGGCGGCCCTGAGGCAGGGGCAGCTGGTGGAGGCTCCACAAGCAGCAGGAGATCCCCTGTCCTCTTGCTGCCGGGCAGAAGGAGAGGACCTAAGAGATGAGGGGAAATGGAAGCAGGTCCCTCCTCGGAGAGGTCGGCGAATTCCCTCCCGGCCTCCCTCACCGTCCCAGCTGCCCTTACACAACAGGTATGGGGCTCTGGAACATGAGGGACAGGAACATGAGGACCCTGATGAAGGTCCATCTGAGGGGGTGCCTAGGGTGTGTCAACCAGCCCCACGCATCAAGACGTCCTTAGTTAAGAAAAAGAGGAGGGTGATTGTTGTAGGTGACTCCCTCCTAAGGGGTACAGAGGGCCCAATATGTCGACCAGACCCAACTCACAGGGAAGTCTGCTGCCTCCCTGGGGCCTGGGTGAAAGACATCACCAGAAAACTCCCTGGTCTGGTTCGGCCCACTGATTACTACCCGCTGTTGGTCATGCAGGTTGGCAACGATGAGGTTGCGCTAAGAAGCCCGAAGGCAGTCAAAAAGGACTTGAGAGCACTGGGGCGACTGGTCAATGGAGCGGGAGCACAGGTAGTGTTTTCGTCAATCCCTTCAGTGACGGGGAAGAACGCTGAAAGGAACAGGAAAGCACACCTGATCAACACATGGCTCAGGGGCTGGTGCCGTCGTCAGAATTTTGGGTTTTTTGACCACGGGGTGGTTTACACGGCACCAGGTCTCCTCGCAAATGATGGAGTGCAACTGACTCCAAGGGGCAAAAGGATTCTTGCTCATGAGCTGGCAGGCCTCATTGAGAGGGCTTTAAACTAGAATTGGAGGGGGGAGGGGCTAAAACCGGGCTCACTAGAGTTGAACCTAGGGGTAGGTTCAACGTGCCAGAGTTGAAATCTATAGCCCGGCTCAGGTGCATCTACACCAATGCACGCAGCATGGGCACCAAACAGGAGGAGCTGGAAGCCATTGTGCAGCGGGACAGCTATGACGTAGTTGCCATCACAGAAACATGGTGGGATGCTTCTCATGACTGGAGTGCTGCAATGGATGGCTATAAGCTCTTCCGAAGGGATAGAATGGGAAGGAGAGGCGGTGGGGTGGCTCTGTATGTTAGGGAGTGTTTTGATTGCATAGAAATTGAAGATTGTGAAGACCAAGTAGAGTGCTTGTGGGTAAGGATGAGGGGGAAGGCCAATGAGGCAGACATCCTGCTGGGAGTCTGTTACAGGCCACCCAACCAGGATGAAGAGACGGATGAGACATTCTATAAGCGACTGGCGGAGGTCTCGCATTCGCTGGCCCTTGTTCTTGTGGGGGACTTCAACCTACCGGACATCTGCTGGAAGTATAACACGGCAGAGAGGAAACAGTCTAGGAGGTTCCTGGAGTGTGTGGAGGATAACTTCCTGACACAGCTGGTGAGTGAGCCCACCAGGGGAGGTGCCTTGCTGGACCTGCTGTTTACAAACAGAGAAGGACTGGTGAGAGATGTGGTGGTCGGAGGCCGTCTTGGGCTTAGCGACCACGACATGATAGAATTCTCAATTGTGAGTGAAGTAAGGAGACGACCCAGCAAAACTGCTATCATGGACTTCCGGAGGGCAGACTTTGGCCTGTTCAGGTCACTGGTTGAGAGAGTCCCTTGGGAGACAGTCCTGAAGGACAAAGGGGTCCAGGAAGGCTGGACAGTCTTCAAGAAGGAAATCTTAAAGGCGCAGGAGCAGGCGGTCCCCATGTGCTGTAAGAAGAGCTGGCGGGGAAGGCGACCGGCCTGGCTGAACAGGGAGATTTTGCTGGGACTCAGGGAAAAGAGGAGAGTTTATCACCTCTGGAAGAAGGGACAGGCAACTCATGAAGAGTACAAAGATCTCGTTAGGTCAAGCAGGGACAAAATTAGAAAGGCAAAAGCCCAGCTAGAGCTCAGTCTGGCCACAGTCGTAAAGGATAATAAAAAATGTTTTTACAAATATATTAACAACAAGAAGAGAGGCAAGGAGAATCTCCATCCCCTACTGGATATGGCGGGGAACATTGTCTCCAAGGACGAGGACAAGGCTGAGGTACTTAATGCCTTCTTCGCCTCAGTCTTTAATAGCCACTCCAGGTATCCACAGGATATTCAGCCCCCTGAGCTGGAAGACGGGGATGGAGAGCACAATGTACTCCTCATAATCCAGGAGGAAGCAGTCAAGGACATGCTAAGCCACCTGGACATCCACAAGTCTATGGGGCCTGATGGCATCCACCCGAGAGTACTGAGAGAGCTGGCGGAGGAGCTTGCCAAGCCACTCTGCATCGTTTATCAGCAGTCCTGGTTAACAGGGGAGGTCCCAGAAGACTGGAGGCTTGCCAATGTGACACCCGTCTACAAGAAAGGCCGGAAGGAGGATCCTGGGAACTACAGGCCTGTCAGCCTGACCTCTGTTCCAGGGAAGATTATGGAGCGGTTGGTTTTGAGAGTGCTCACAGGGCATCTGCAGAACAGCCAAAGGATCAGGCCCAGCCAGCATGGGTTCATGAAAGGCAGGTCCTGCTTGACCAACCTGATCTCCTTCTATGACCAGGTGACCCGCCTAGTGGATGAGGGAAAGGCTGTGGACGTTGTCTACCTGGACTTTAGTAAAGCCTTTGACAGCGTCTCCCACAGCATTCTCCTGGAGAAACTGGCGGCTCGAGGCTTAGACGGGTTTACTCTTCGCTGGGTGAGGAACTGGCTGGATGGCCGAGCCCAGAGAGTTGTGGTGAATGGCGTTAAATCCGGCTGGCGGCCGGTCACGAGTGGTGTTCCCCAGGGCTCGGTTCTGGGACCAGTCTTGTTCAATATCTTTATAGATGATCTGGATGAGGGAATCGAGTGCTCCCTCGGTAGGTTTGCAGATGACACCAAGCTGAGTGGGAGTGTTGATCTGCTGGAGGGTGGGAGGGCTCTGCAGAGGGATCTGGACAGGCTGGATCGATGGGCAGAGGCCAACTGTATGAGGTTTAATAAGGCCAAGTGCAGGGTCCTGCACTTTGGCCACAACAACCCCATGCAATGCTACAGGCTTGGGGAGGAGTGGCTGGAGAGCAGCCCGGCGGAAAGGGACCTGGGGGTGCTGGTTGACAGCCGGCTGAATATGAGCCGGCAGTGTGCCCAGGTGGCCAAGAAGGCCAACAGCGTCCTGGCCTGTATCAGGAATAGTGTGGCCAGCAGGAGCAGGGAAGTGATTGTGCCCCTGTACTCGGCACTGGTGAGGCCGCACCTTGAATACTGTGTTCAGTTTTGGGCCCCTCACTACAAGAAGGACGTTGAGGTGCTGGAGCGTGTCCAGAGAAGGGCAACGAAGCTGGTGAGGGGTCTGGAGCACATGTCTTATGAGGAGCGGCTGAGGGAACTGGGGTTGTTTAGTCTGGAGAAGAGGAGGCTGAGGGGAGACCTTATCGCTCTCTACAACTACCTGAAAGGGGGTTGTGGCGATGAGGGTGTTGGTCTCTTCTCCCAAGTAACTAGTGATAGGACAAGAGGAAATGGCCTCAAGTTGCGCCAGGGGAGGTTTAGATTGGATATTAGGAAAAATTTCTTCACTGAGAGGGTGGTCAGGCATTGGAACAGGCTGCCCAGGGAGGTGGTGGAGTCGCCATCCCTGGAAGTGTTCAAAAAACGTGTGGATGTGGCGCTTCAGGACATGGTTTAGGGGACATGGTGGTTCTGGATTAATGGTTGGACTTGATGATCTTAAAGGTCCTTTCCAACCTAGTGATTCTGTGATTCTGTGATTCTGTGATTCTGTGAGTGGGGCCAGAGGAGGCCCCAGCGATGCTCTGGAACAGCTCTGCTGGGAGGACGGGCTGGGAGAGCTGGGGGGGGCTCAGCCTGGAGCAGAGAAGGCTCCGGGGAGACCTTAGAGCAGCTGCCAGGGCTGAGAGGGGGCTTAGAAGACAGATGGGGACAGACTTTTCAGCAGGGCCTGTTGCGATAGGACAGGGGGTGATGGTTTTAAACTAAAAGAGGGGAGATTTAGGCTAGATAAAAGAAAAACATTTTTGACAATGAGCGTGGTGAAACACTGGCCCAGCTTGCCCAGAGAGGTGGGAGATGCCCCATCCCGGGGAACATCCCAGATCAGCTTTGAAACACGGATCTAAAACAGTTATAAGGTTTTGGCACGTGTAACTACTCAACTGTAAGTTTTGTAGATTTCTTAATGTATGCACTTTCTGGAAGGCTATTGATGACATGATTAGTTTAGCTTTTGTGTAGATTTCTTTAGCCTAATAACTGTGTGATTATGTTTAACGGCCTACTCTCATGGTCCTTAGGCTGTATTTGCCTCCATGCTAACATTTCAGCTGGGTGTAAACAGTTAATGACGAGGAAAGCATGCGTGTAGAAGCAAGAGGCCTCACGAAGTCAAAAGAAAGAAGGGTTAAAAGCAAGGACCGAGAGATTAATGAGTACAGAGAAGAGAGCTTAGCCTTGAGAATAGAAGCATCCTAGCAGGAGTGCTGAAAGAAGGAGGGTAAGAAAGAACCGCTTGGCTGAAGAGCAGAAGGGACAAAGATCCAAGGAGAAGAAACTATCCTCAAGAGACCTGTGACCATAAAAGGGAAAAAGGAGCACCCCTAAAGGTACACGGAGGAGGACGAGACACCCTGAAAGCCACACAGAGGGTTCCGGGAACCCGCAGAAAGCACACCAAGGGGTTCAGGATGCCCCCAAAAGACGACGGGATCAGAAGGGGTCCAGGGCATGCCGAAAGGGATGCCCCAAAAGGCTCATCGGTTGCCCTGGGGTGTAGTGAAAGACACTGAGGGAGATGGGGTGCAGGAGAAAGCACACTGCAGGGCATGGAGATGCACCCAAAGGCACTCCAGGGAGTTGGGGTAGCCCGAAATGCACAGCCAGGGCAACGGGGTGCTCAGAAAGGCATCCTTAAGGGCCCTCAGCATCCGGAATCGCGCACCGATTTCCCTGGAGAGCACTGAAATTCACGCTAAGGGGGCTGTGGCACCCTGGAAGGGAGTATCAAAAGCCAGATAAAGATGTGCAGGGGAACCCCAAAAGGCTGGCCAAGGGTCTCGTAGCACCTGAAAATGTACCCTGGTCTGGGGCGGTCCTCTGACACACAACCAGAAGGCTTCAGGGTGCATGAAAGGGCACACCGAGGGGTTTTGGGTACACTGAAAGGCACATGGAGGGGTGCGGGGAGACCCACAGCGCGCCAGGGGCTCCTTTCCTCGGCCACGTGGGCTGTGTGCGCGCAGAGAGGTTCTGAGCACATGGGCCCCTCCACCCCACCAGCCTCTGCCCTCAGCCCTGCCCAGCCCCGCCCAGCCCCCAGCGCCTTATGATGTCATTGAGCCGTTCATGACGTCAGTGCACGTGTTCACTAGACCTGGGGCGCTGGCGCAGGCCCTGCGCACAGTACCCGCTGGTGCTGTGCTGGTGCTGTGCCAGTGGTGCTGGTGGTGCTAGTGCTGTTGGTGGACGTGGTGCTGGCGCTGCTGGTGGAGCTGCTGGAGCTGCTGGTGGAGCTGCTGGTGGAGCTGCTGGTGGTGCTGGTGGAGCTGCTGGTGGAGCTGCTGGTGCTGCTGCTGGTGGTGCTGGTGGAGCTGCTGGTGGAGCTGCTGGTGCTGCTGGTGGAGCTGCTGGCGGAGCTGCTGGTGGTGCCCTGCTGCTCCTCAGGGCTCGGCTCCTCTGTTCGCAGGCGGCACCCGGCAGCGCCTGCCGAGTCCTGCCTGCCACCGCTCCCCGGGGAGGGGCGAGGCGAGGGGGTGCAGTGCCCATTCCCCCTGGGCCATGAAGAGGTCCTGGTGGTCCCTGCCCAGGAGGAGGGCACGGGAGGGTGCCATGTCCTGTGGGAGCAGCGGTCGCGATGGGCTCTGGCCAGAGGGCTGGGATGAGCTGCACCGTGTGGGCGCCACCGGCGGCTTGGCCACGGTGCAGCCGCTGGTGAAGGAGCACGAGACCAACCGCCGGGACAAGGACGACGGGAAACAGGGCACAGGGAGGCGGGCGCACTTTGGGAAACTCCTGGGCTGTTTTCCTTCCCTGGGGCTTAGCTTGGTGCCTGGGGGTGTTCATTCTCAACAGAGGTAAATGTGGAAAGAGCAGATAATAACGGGCCGTTATTACTGCGATAAGCAGTGCGTACAGCTGGTCGTGCTTTCTGTCCTTCCAGGCACAGTGGCAGTGCACAGCCTGTGCACCCCAGGGAGCAGGAAAACAAGGGAGAAGCTGCTCCAGCCCGAGCAAAAGAGCTGTCAGCATCCAGTGCTCCCCACGGGGCAGGAGCTGCTGGAGTTCTGCAATGTGCATCCGCTCTGGGGAGAGCAGGTAGGACTTCCCAGCGTGGAGGAGCCGATGGGGAAAAGCCCTGTCACCTGCCCTTCTGGCAGGCTGCTGTGGAGACAGGATATTTGGGAGCGATGATGTGGTGTGGCTTATGATCCGGGGAGAAAAGAACTGCCAGGCATTTGTCCCTGGAAAGCAGAATTCCTGAGACACTGAATCCTTTTTGGCTCCATTCTGATCACTTTGAGCGACCTCCCTGGCACATGGCGTGTGCGCTAGAGGAAATTAACTGCCAAGCAGGAGAACAGATGCATTTTGAATCCACATTTTGGTAGGTCGCTCCCTAGGATTTCATGGGCTTGGGGCGTGTGCTTGTGCTGAGATTGTCTCTGGAAGCACGATGATTTGGAAAGCACTCTAGGTATCAAGGAGTTGTATGAGCTCACCCTGGTTCCAATAATATCTGGTTTTAATGTAGATGAGCGTGCCGCCCGTAAGCCAGATGACGAAGCCGTCAAGGAGAGCAAAAGCTCTTGGGGAGAGGTATGTAAAAATGAAGATTTTAATTCCGAGTCTTCGTTACAGGATTATATTGCAGCTGATGCGCAATAAAACTTCCCCATGAAAAATGTCTAATGCCGCCTTGTTGAAATCTCTTTTATAATCGGACGTGAAGTTGGTGACAGTCCTCTTCTGGTTACATGAAATGCTGCCACTGTCTGCTGTTTTGCACTGATTTCCCAAGTTTTGTCCATTTGTGATCTTTCACTTGAACAGGCAGAAAGCATCAGAGCCCACATACCGATGGCAGGGGCTGATTTATCCTCTTCCCACCTGAGCCCTGGAAGTCATCAGACATCAGAAAGTGTCAATGGGGAAGTGCTTCAGAAAGCATGTGAGCAACGGCTTCGAGTGCCAGAAAAGGTCAATGAGAATGTCATTGAGATGCGAGAAACCAACAAGAGCTTGTCTGAGCAGCTGAGCAAAGCCGAAGAAAAAGCTAGCGGGCTGGAAAAGGAAGTGGACCAACTGAAAAAAGCCCTCTGTGAAAAGACATTGGCCTTAGACATGACAGAAAGAGAATTACGCCAGGCCTGGAGGCAGGCAAAGCAGTGGCATGCTCTACAGCATGACAAAGACCAAGAGAGAAAAGATGCCATCAAGAAGGCAGAAGGGCTGCAGGAACAACTGGCCCAGCTCCACAGTGAAAACCTTTTACTCCGTCAGCAGCTGAGAGACATGAAGAACAAGACTGCCCCAGAACAAACGGTGAGTGATGCCTTTATATAAAGGCAAGGCTGACAAAGTAGAAAAAGAGGAGAGGTGAGCACTGACCAGTTTTGTTCTGCTTTTGGTGGAAATGCAGAAGCTTTTGGCAAGCCTTGAGACACGCTTATACGTCTACATGAATGCATCTACCGTCACCTACCTGGACTTGTGCCAGGTAGATGAGAAGGACTTGGGGGTCCTGGTGGGTGAAAAGCTGCACGTGAGCCGGCAATATGCGCTCGTAGCCCAGAAGGCCAACCGTGTCCTGGGCTGCATCCAAAGCAGCACGGCCAGCAGGTTGAGGGAGGGGATTCTGCCCCTCTGCTCCGCTCTGGTGAGACCCCACCTGGAGTACTGCGTGCAGCTCTGGAGCCCTCAGCACAGCAAAGACATGGACCTGTTGGAGCGGGGCCAGAGGAGGGCCACAACGATGATCAGGGGGCTGGAGCACCTGCCCCGTGAGGACAGGATGAGAGAGTTGGGATTGATAATGCTTTGCCTTTCTGTATGTGCTGGGATACAGACAACTTCCTTAAGAGGTGACATTTCTTGTTTCTCCAGAGAACAGTGAGACAGCTGGAAGGAGAGCTCGCGGATGCTTTCAGAAAGCACTGGGTAGCAGAAACTTCACTGAAAGCTTCTACACGCGAATGCGAATACCTGAAGAAAGAAAACTCCCGCTTGCAAGAGGACTTGCACAAGGCTAAGACCAATGTTAGTATGTACGAAGCTGTTCTTTCCCTTCAGTGACCAGAAGAGAAGAAAATATTCTGGGAACAAACACAGGGGAGATTCGTCTGAGGACGTTAAGGAGCTTCAACATCACTACCAATTGTGTCCCAGAGGAGAGGGTGCTTTTAGCTCCTTTCTCCTCCCGGCCTCCTCCCCTCTTGCCTTGAAAATCTCAGCCGGCTCTTCAGGGAGCTCGTTTCGAGGCTGAGGGGAAAAGCAGTGGGTTGTGGGGGCAGCATCTGGGTGGGGAAGAACGAAGAGCTGTGCTCTTTCGAGACTCGCTTCTGTTCCGACACCGTCCAAACGTTGTGGCCAAGATTTGATAGCGCAAGCCACGTGCTTCCAAATGTCTCTGGGCTTGGTGCTTTCTTTGCAAGGTTTTTCTTCTCTCAGTCTCTGCACAAAGACGGGTCTAGTTCCCTGGTAGTGGTGGCTTTGGGGAAGGGAAGTAGCATGTTGTTTGCCTTTGTCTCGTAAGCCAGGCTTCACCCTCCCTCTAAGGAAGGTCTTGAACCTCTTGTCTCTTCCCCCACACTGTCCGCCCCAGGCATTAGCACAGGGGGGTGCGTATGAGAAGGAACGGGGCAGAAGAGGAGCGCCATGGCAGCAAAACGAAACGCAGTGAATGTGGCAAAATGCAAAAGAGCGTCTCCACAGGCACGGACCTGTATGATGCTGTAGAAGGAGCCCGAGTGCCTTTGCCACGGTGCCTTTTTGGGAAGGGGGGAAGGGTGGAAGCTGGAGCGTTCTTTTCGGCAAGGGCTTGAAAGGCGTATTTACTTTCAGAAACGCCAGCGTCTTTTCCCTGGGTTGAAAGACAAGCTCGGTGGATTACAGCTGTGATCTCGATCCATAAGTTTGACTGAGTTTCACAGAGATTTCAGACCCCTCTGCTTAAGAGAGATTGTTACTTCCCCGCATGCAGGTGTGCGACCTCTCCGCGCAGCTGGAGTTGGAGTCCCAAAAATGCCTGCAGCTCGAAGCCATAAATCAGGAGCTGCGAGGGATGGTGCCTCTTCTGCAACATCGCTTGGTGACTCCTGGGGTGGGTCATGCCGCAACAGAGCTTTGTGGAAAAGAGCGTGAGCAGCGAGCGCAAGAAGAAGTGAGAGAGAAGGCAAACCTCAGTCCCCTTTTGCAGGTGAGTTTATGTACCGTTTGTATCGGTAGTCCACGTTGCGTTCATTTGTGGTTGTGGTCGTGCCTTTTAGGTGTTTTGCCTTGGGCAGGTGGTGCTCTCTGTCAGCGCTGTGGGTTTGGCTTTCCTGTAGGGAAGCTGGGGAGATGCAAAAGGCTGCGTCAGAGTGCGTCTGTGTGTGTCGCGGGACCTGCGTGCCTGAAAAATGTGCAGCCCTTCCTCATCCTTGTCTGTACAGCGTTGCAGGCTGTTTCATACAAAAATGGCAGAAAGAGCAGGTTTTTTGAGCGGGGTGGGCATTGTCTTTTTCTTGCTGTTTCTTGAAGTTGCATCTTCTGCCTTAGACACAGGCAGCTGCTCGAGCCAAAATAGAAGAGATCAACAACACTGATGCCTCTTGGAGAAAACTGCTGGAGCAGAGAATTGCAGCCCTGGAATCGGACCTGAAGAGAGCACAGAGCATGCAGGAGCTCAGCGCACTGCAACTGGCAAGTGCGCAAGCAGAAATAAAAGGCTACGAAAAGCGTTCTTTGATGGACCAGGAAATCCGAAGGTCCCTCCCAAAGAAATTAAAAAAGTAAGTCCAAACGTTTTTGTCCTTCCCCCCACGTAACGGAATATGAAAGTTTTCATTGCGGCTTTCCCACGCCACGTCCCTCTCTTGGACCTGCTCAGCATGACGGGTGCACCTTCAAGACCGCATACTTCTCAAAAGAGCTCACCTGGGGCTCTCCAGTTACGGAGGCCTGTTTTCGTTTCTCTGTGCTGACCCTCCAGTGACAAAAGTAATCAAGCCTGCCTGAAGGATGTTGTAGTTAGTTTTCCTTTAACAGTTTTCTGTAGCCATCTCCTCTTCCTGCATGTATGGTGGAAAAGAGGCGCTTCCTTGCTGCTGCTGTTATCCTCCAAGCTAGGATAGACACACTTGAAAGGGCAGAGGGGACAGCACAGCAGCCTGTGAGGGAAAACATCTCTTCAGCTGCCGTTATGACGGTGCATCTGTAGTTTGAGTTTCCACTGGGAGGAGGGAAGGAGTCGTGTGTGCACAAGTCCCACAGTGTGCTGTCACACTCGGGGAACAACTTGGTGCCAATATGAGCAACAGTCGTTCTTGCATGCTGCTGCCTTTTTCACAGGACTACCGAGACGCTCGCAGAAGGCAGTGCCAGGAGCCCTCAGGAGCAGCGGCACAGGCTCTCCAGTGGCAAGGCAAAGAGCCTGAGCAAGACCAAGGGACAGAGCGGAAACCTGTTGGGCTCAGGTAAGCAGCTCCAGACTGGGTTCTTCACTGGTCAGCTGGGTTAGGGATTGCGGTTGGGTTTTGCCTGTGATGCTGAAGTAGTGGAAGTCTTTTCTGTGTAATTCCTGGCCGGGTGGAACTAGAGGAAAGAAGTTGCTTGCTTGTCCTGCAGAGCCGAAAGCAGGTCCTGTTAGGTGGACACCCAAAGCACGTGGGCAGTTGTCCAGAGAAGAATTGAACCTATTTCATGGCAATTGCTCCCCTGGAGCCCCGAGGTGCAATATCGCTGACTTGCTTCTGAGGCTTTGTCGGAATACGGTGGGTGTCGAAAGACAGAGCTTGTCCTGCCACACCATTTCCTGTGACCGCCCGGGCAGGACGGATCTGTGCTGTGCTGGGAGATTCCCTTGGCCTGGCTTCGACAGAGAAGCTTTGCCTGTTCAAAGACAGACGATCCTGTGTTTTGGGCCGGAGGAATGCAGAAGCTGGTGAAAAACCTTGTGCTCCATAGAAGCAAGCCCTCTTTTGAACTTCCAAGGAAAATGGGGCACTTGAGGGCAAAGAGGTCTCGGGGCTCTGAAGTGCAAGCAGATGCCATGTGCGGGTTTAGCGTGGGTTTCTTTGTGGTGCGCAGCCTCTGGAATTCCCTTCACAGGCTCTAGAAAGCTAGTTGCCTGATGGTCAAACGTGGAAAATCTTGTTTCTTCCTTTGCACGTGTCCCTTTCATCCTTTGTTTCCTCTGGCGGGCTTAAATCTCGCCAGATCTGTACAGCGCCCTGTCACACTTGATAGCTGTCCATGGACTTCTTGGGCTAGGTCTGCTGTAGAACTAACATTGGATCTTGCTTTTTCTCTCCCAGTCACTGCTGACTATGAAACCGGGTCTGCTGGGGATTCTCCCTGGACATCTTCGGCTCCTCTGCCAAATGTAAATGAAGCGCAGGATCCCCCTTCCGGGGCAACACCGCCCAGGCACGGTGCTTTGAAGAGCAATTAATAAACTCATAGAAAACACTATAGAAAGTCTGTGTTTTTCTGTGCCAGTCTCACGTATTTGCCCATCACTGCCCTTCGGCTGGCCCCATGGCCTGGGCATGGCCCTTCCCTCCCCCCGCAGCCCGCTGCCGGGCCAGGGGTGTCAGAGCCCCATCCAACCTGACCTGGAATGTTTCCAGATACGGGGCATCAACCACCTCCACCCTGATCACAAAAAATGTTTTCCTTATAATCTAGCCTAAATCTCCCCTCTTTTAGTTTAAAGCCATCACCCCTTGTCCTATCGCAACAGGCCCTGCTGAAAAGTCTGTCCCCATCTGTCTTCTAAGCCCCCTCTCAGCCCTGGCAGCTGCTCTAAGGTCTCCCCGGAGCCTTCTCTGCTCCAGGCTGAGCCCCCCCAGCTCTCCCAGCCTGTCCTCCCAGCAGAGCTGTTCCAGCCCTTGGAGCATTGCTGGGGCCTCCGCTGGCCCCGCTCCAACAGGTCCATGTCTCTCCTGTGCCGAGGGCTCCAGAGCTGGACACAGCACTGCAGGGGGGGTCTCCCCAGAGTGGGGCAAAGGGGCAGAATCCCCTCCTTTACCCTGCTGGCCACGCGGCTCTGGGTGCAGCCCAGGGCATCTGGGCTGCGAGCGCATGTTGCCGGCTCCTGTCCAGCTTTTTACACACCAGGACCCCCAAGTCCTTCTCCACGGGGCTGCTCTCCATCCCTTCATCCCCCAGCCTGTGCTGATCCCCTCAGCAACCTGAGGGGTTGCCTCAACCCAGGTGCAGGACCCTGCGCTTGGCCTTGTTGAACCTCAGGAGGTTCACACGGGCCCATTCCTTCAACCTGTCCAGGTCCCTCTGGATGGCATCCCGTCCCTCAAGTGTGTCAACCACAGCACTCAGCCTGGTGTCATCTGCAAACTGGCTGAGGGTGCACTCGATTCCACTCTCTGTGTCATTGATGAAGATATTAAACAGCACTGGTGCCAACATGGACCCCTGAGGGACACCACTCATCACTGATCTCCATCGGGACATTGATCCATTGACAACTACGGTCTGGATGTGACCATCCAGCCAATTCCTCATCCACCCAACAGTCCACCCATCAAATCCGTCTCTCTCCAACTTAGAGAGAAGGATGTTGTGGGAGACCGTGTCAAAGGCCTTACAGAAGTCCAGATAGACGACATCGCTAGCTCCTCCCTTGTCCACAGAGGGGGTCACTCCATCATAGGAGACCCCTGGGTTGGTCAGGCAGGACTTGCCCTTGGTGAAGCCATGTTGGCTGTCTCGAATCACCTCCCTGTCCTCATTGTGCCTTAGCATAGCGTCTAGGCGGATCTGCTCCATGATCTTCCCAGGTGACGTGAGGCTGAGGTACCTGTGTGTCATTTTTAAAGAGTCCATAGTTATATCTATTTGTGTGCTCCTTTATGTAGTTATTTCTCCATTTCTTCCTATTGTATATACTGGAAGGCAGGGGCGGGGCACCCGTCCCATCTTGCCTCCTGTATCAGTGGTACCTGCACTACCTGGAGGGCAGCAGAGTCCCGCCGCAGTCGGTGGGGAAAGGCCTGGGGACAGCAAATTCTCGCTGCAGCTTTGGTGTCGAGGCTGCGGCTTCCCTGGAGCCAAGGCTGCCAGAGGCTGCCATTCCCTAGCGTGACTCCTTCCTCGTTTCCACTCTGTCCTGTTGTGCTTTGGGGCGAACGGCCTGGAACATTGTCGATGCTCCTGCCGGGTCTCCGTATGCGGTGCTGCCGCTGCAAGCAGGGAGAGCAATGGGCCCTTGTGTGTCAGAGCGACCTCCTAGGAGCACATCAGCTCCCCGCGTGCTGCGGGTGAGGGCAGGACTAGAGCTCCCAGCATGCCCTGGGGTGAGGACAGGACTACAGCTCCCAGCATGCCCTGGGGTGGCGTCAGCACTAGAGCTCCCAGCATGCCCTGGGGTGAGGGCAGGACTACAGCTTCCAGCATGCCCTGGGGTGGCATCAGCACTAGAGCTCCCAGCATGCCCCGGGGTGAGGGCAGGACTACAGCTCCCAGCATGCCCTGGGGTGGCGTCAGCACTAGAGCTCCCAGCATGCCCTGGGGTGAGGGCAGGACTACAGCTCCCAGCATGCCCTGGCATGAGGGAGGCACTAGAGCTCCCAGCATGCTCCGGGGGTGAGGCATACTCCTGGACCAGGCCAGGCCCTTTTCTGGGCCGGTCTCCATTGAAGCGCCTGTTGCATTAAGAGGCAGATGCCCAAAAGCAGCGTTAGTAGTCCAGTCGTGCCCAACCCCTTTCGCTGGACTCTCACGGGTCCGGATGCACTACGAACATCGCACGACCTGCTCAGCCGGACACCTCCTGAACTCGCAGGGCCACACTCAGAGGTACGGTCGCCTCCAGGGACGAGACACACACGGCTGAGTCAATCAATAGTGCGATTTATTGAAGCGACAGATGCACAAGTTCTTTGGATTGCCGGTGATAAACTCACTGTCTGCAAGCAAGTGCACTAAATTGATTGCGGTCGCGTTACACACGTGTGGGGTGATGAAACAACTCTAGAGATTCCCGCGTATCCCCTCGGGATAGCCGAGTGTTCGAATCTAACCCAGAGGCGTCCCAATGGGGGGGAAGAGAGGGTCAGCCCCTTGGCGGATCCTAAAAGTCAGGAGTGATGGTGTCTTCCCTGACATCCAGCTCTTTTCACACTATTTTGTAGTGTTTTACTTTGCAGGTGGAGCTTGAGTGCCTCTAGTCATACATACCTTCATCAGGATTGGTTCAGAATTCTCTCGCTTGGCGTTTAAAGGTACAGACTCGGAAAAATTCCGTGCGCACGCTCATTGAGGGGTGGTCGCACCTTGGGAGGTGGGTAACTTTGAGAGAGGTGTGCATTTTAGTATTTTTAGTATTATAATGATATTGTAATAAGCAAAGTTCACTCCAAGTACAGCATTTCATCAAAGTTGACAGGTCACTGAGCCAGGGCATCGCATGTGCAGCTTATTAATGTACACACGGTGTACCTTTAAATTCCCTTGTTCACAGAGCGTGGCCGCGACGCCTCCACTCCGCTCCACCCTCCATGCAATTTCTCCCGGAGTCAGCACATCAGGTTCCCCTGATGCTGCCAACGTCTAGGGTTGCCTAGGGAATTGCCATGGTACAAACTCATTGTACATTAGCTACGTTCCACCCGGTCTCAATGCTGTTCTTAGAGGGTAAATTTCCAAATTGCCCCTCAGCGATTACCCCACAGTCCCGCCCTGCCAACAGCGTCCTGGCCTGTATCAGCACTAGTGTGGCCGGCAGGATCAGGGATGTGACCGTGCCCCTGTACTCAGCACTGGCGAGGCCGCACCTCGAATCCTGTGTTCAGTGTCGGGCACCTCACGACAAGAAGGACGTTGAGGTGCTGGAGCGCGTCCAGAGAAGGGCAACGAAGCTGGTGAGGGGTCTGGAGCACAAGTCTGATGAGGAGCGGCTGAGGGAACTGGGGGTGTTCAGTCTGGAGAAGCAGAGGCTGAGGGGAGACCTTATCGCTCCCTACAAGTACCTGAAAGGGGTTGTGGTGACGTGCGTGTTGGTCTCTTCTCCCAAGCAGCTAGTGATAGGACAAGAGGAAATGGCCTTAAGTTGCGCCAGGGGAGGTTTAGATTGGATATGAGGAAAAATTTCTTGACGGAGAGAGTGGTCAAGCATTGGAACAGGCTGCCCAGGGAGGTGGTGGAGTCGCCATCACTGGAAGCATTCAAAAAACGTGTGGATGTGGCGCTTCGGGACATGGTTTAGGGGACATGGTGATGTTGGGTTAACGGTTGGACTTGGTGATCTCGAAGGTCCTTTCCAACCTTAATGATTCTGTGATTCTGTGAACTGGGAAAACTGAAGCGCTGTTGTTCAGCGTGTAGTATAGGACAAAGATGCCTTAAGTTAAAAGAAAAGGGAGAGTCAGAGGAAAGAGTGGAAGATTATATTACACCACCACCGGCTTCAGTGCCAGTCTCTCCCTCCCCCTGAAGGAATGCAGATAATTCTGATGAAGAATCTGCTTCTGCCTCTGAGAGTGCCACTTCGGGTCCTGTAACCCGAGGCAGAGTCCGAGCGAGGATACGAGCCCCCCTCAGACAGGCTATGGGGCCGCAAGGACCAACTCGAATTAAGGTCCCTTTTTCCACATGAAAAACAAGGCATTGCTTTGGGCATATCGGCACAGCGACTGGGACCGTACAAGCGGGCAGTTGTACGCTTCTCTGAACAGTTAGATGAAGTAAGCCAAGGTTGGCCCAGTTGTTTGAGAGCCGTGGCAGCGGTAGAGCTCAACATGGACGGAGCCCGCAGATTTACCCCGGGCCAGAAGATAACTGTGTTGCTGTCACACATAGTTTCAGCAGTGCTGGAACAAGTAGGGAGCACATGGGTTATCACCCTCCCGGTTCCTGAAGTATCAGGCCCTCTTAGCGGAACCGGACGATGTCAACTAACATTGTGAATCCAGCATCTTTTCTCAGTGGCGAAGTCACCGAAGCAGTAGTCCATGAGTGTCCGGAGACACTGGAAGCGGTTTACTCCGGTCGACCTGACTTCAAGGAAGAACCGCTGGAGGATGCCGAAGATCATCTGTTCACCGATGGAAGCAGTTTTGTGAAGCAAAGACTTCATAAGGCCCGTTACGCGGTAACCGCTACTTGTAAGGTAACTGAAGCTAATCCTTTACCTGCAGGAACATCGGCGCAAAAGGCAGAAATCATTGCCTTAATCCGAGCACTGGAAATTTCAAAAGCAAAAAGGGTCACCCTATGGACAGACCCCAGTTATGCCTTCGGAGTGGTACATGGAGCTATTTGGAAAGAAAGAGGGCTGCTGACTGCTCAAGGAAAGCAAGTGAAACATGCTGAAGAGATCTTACAATTGCTGGATGCCGAGCAACTCCTGAAGAAGGTCGCACTTATGCATTGTAGGCGACACCAAAAGGGTAACACTGATCCAGAGGTTGGGAACAAATTGGCTGATTATGAGGCTAAGCTGGCAGCGGAACGGACAGAAATTGTTCTTTGATCCCAGACGGTAAATTCAGTCTAACAGAGAATGAAAAATCAGGATATTCTAAAGAAGATAAAGTTATGATAAATGATCTAGGAGGAAGGAAAGATCACCAAACAGGAATATTTTCAATGCCAGCTGGTAGAGTAATAGTGCCTTATAACATTTTATGGAAAATCCTACGGGAAGAACATAATGAAACTCACTGGGGAGCAGATGCATTGTATAAATATATAAATCAAAAAAGAGTGAGTCGAAATTTATATACTACAGTGAAACAAGTCAGCCAGAGGTGTGAAACATGTTTGAAAAACCATCTGAATACCGCGCATAAGATACAAATTGGGAGCATTGGAAAGGGAAATGTGCCCGGACAACAATGGCAAATGGACTTTTCTGAACTCCCAAGAAAAGGGGGGTTTTGGCCTGTGTTAGTATTAACAGATACCTTTTTGGGCTGGCCAGAAGCTTTCCCTCGTAGGACTAATAAGGCTAGGGAAGCGACAGGAGTACTTTTAAACAAAAGTATTCCCAGATTTGGAGTACCAGCAGTAATATCTTCTGATAGGGGTACTCATTTTTGTGCGCAGATAGTGCAACGAATGAGTAAGATTTAGGGATTGATGGCAACTACATACCCCCTACCGACCTCAGGCGAGTGGGCAAGTTGGGAAAATGAATCACTTACTTAAAAACCAGCTAGCTAAAACTGGTCGAGAAGCAAATCTACGTTGGCACCAAGCGCTCCCGCTGGCCCTATTACGAATGAGGGTAAACCCGAGAACTAAAGAGAATTTAAGCCCATTTGAAGTTTTGTTTGGGAGGCCGTACCAATCCCAGTCCCAAGAGGAAGATCTCACCCAGTTAGGCGAAAATAATCTGCAGAAATACATAATAATATTAGGAAAACAACTCAATGAGGTAAACAAGATAGTTTTAGGAACCAGATCTAGAGGTCTGGATTATCCTGTTCATCCTTTTAAGCTGGGAGACTGCGTTTATATTAAGGCTTTTACAGGTGAACCCTTGGAAGAGAAGTGGAACGGACCCTTCCAAGTGCTGTTAACCACCTTCACTGCTATCAAGATTAAAGAGCAATCGGCGTGGATTCACTACTCAAGGATTAAAAAGGCTTCCCCTCCATGGGTGATAGAACAACAGGACTCTTCGAAGCTGAAGATAAAACGACAAAATGTATAAATACGTTGTGTTTATGGTAAATTTGATAACCACGAGTCTAAGTTGTGAAATGCTTTACTGGGATCAGAATACACACCTGACACTGTCCCCGAGTGTTATCCAAATTCTACACAAGAGTGATTGTTGGATAGGTACTGCAATGCCTAGAGATTCTAGACAGACACTACCTCTTAATGGGAGTTCCAGTTCCGGTTAGCATCTCTCTATTTAATAACCCCCACTACGGAGTAGGTTACTGATAAGAGTACCTGGTGGCCAGATCTTTCCAAAAAATGGGAACAGATTGCATTATCGGTCTCTATCATAAATCTTGCTTGCAATTCTTCTGTTTGTCTATATGGCCCAGGATACGATTGCCTCTCCTTGTACGATTTTTGTAAATTTCTTAATGTAGTAGTTGCCTTCTGCGTTCTCTGATCCCGACTACTCCATGCCATGTGCCCGCTTTTCCGCGTTGCCCTCCGTCTGTGCACTTAAAGGGAGATGGAAGGGGACAAGGGAAATGGAATAGGAGCATGTGTGGAGGAGCAAGGAGGGGATCTGAACATCCAGAGAGAGAAAGAGAGTAGATCTTGAATGCTTCTGTGATGGAGGGTCTATAAGGATGCTTGGGTGGGAGTGGAAGGAATCAGATCATGCAGAAAAGGGTGTAGAGGGGATCTGCGTATGCAAAGAGGGAAGCAGAAAGGATCAGCATGTGAGCTATGGGGCAGAGAAGCGATCTGGGTGCACCTGAGTGGGAATGGAAGAGATGGTTGCATACTCAGGAGGACCTGGGATGAATAGGAAGCACAGTTTGCATGAGGGGGAACCAAGGAAATCTGCTTGGAGGGGGAAGCAAGGACATCTGCTCGGAGGAGGAAGGGGAGAGGTCCTCAAAAATGTATCGGCCTGGAGGGCCTCTGAACTGGAGGGGATTTGAACTGGCACAGAAGGGCCATGGTGGGGATCAGAACGGTCCCCAATGGGAAGAGAGCAGATCTCCCCAGGGAGGGAGCAGAGGATCTATCTCTGAGGAGAATGAAGAGGATCTGAGCACACATGAGTTGAGGTTTATTCAAAGCCTACTGGGCTCCAAGCGCAATTCCAAAAAAATTTTTTTTTTTTCCAATCTGCCAAGCTCTGCTATCCATGCGATCCAGTGTGAAGGATATTTGCTTGGAATTTGTCTTCTTGCCTCTCCTCTCAGGCTGCTCTTTATAGCCATCTCAAAACAACTTCAAATAATCTTTTCCCAAGACATGTGGTCCCCTGCATCTCGAGGTTCTCTGCTTGTGCGACTTTTGAGCAAGGACTCCTGAAACTTACATTACCCTTCAGGTTTTTTTATTTTCAACTTGACTTTTTTCACCCTTCAGGTCTCCTAATCTTGTTTCTCTGGCACCGTGTTTGTGTCTGCTCAGGTGAGACAGTCCGTGAGTCTTTGGGTCTCCCAGTGGGTGGATGGGATCAGCCCCCCAAAGTGCGCTGTGTGACACAGGCTGTGGTCACAGTGGGACACCCTGCCTCGCTGTGACACCTTCTGTCTCTCAATGGCAGCCCAGCCCGCACTTCCCTGCAAGTTGGGGGCGAGCCCAGGCGTGGGAGGCTGCTCTCACCACCGCTCTGCTCTTGGCAGCAGCTCTGCAGCCAGGAGGAGAAGGCGGAGGCAGGCACGGCCATAGCGCTGTGGCTGTTCGGTGAGGTGGAGAGGAGTGGAGGACGTCGGCCAGGAGGAGCTGCGACCATGCAGTGGTTCTCTTCTGCCTTCCTCCATGCTCTGTCTCCACGCCTTGCGGATTTCACGAAGAAGGGCAAGTGCTGCCAGAAGGTCCCCTGCTCATAGAATCACAGAATGCTAGAATAGTTTGGGCTGGAAGGGACCTTCTAGCTGAAGGCCATCTAGTCCACCCCCCTGCAATGAGCAGGGACATCTGCTACTAGATCAGGTTGCTCAGGGCCCTGTCCAACCTGACCTTGCTCAAGATGGATCGCTGTGAACTCTGAGACACCTTTCCATCGTGGGTGGGAAGATGTCCTTGTGCAAAGCCTCCTGTCTTTATTTCAAGTACAGACCTCTGTGTCCGCAGCGCGGGAGGTCTTCTCATGGGGACACAGTTGAAATTCAGCTCTGCAGGCTGACTGCTGCACGGGTGACTTCAGCGGGGAGGTGGTGGTGTGGGATGATGCCTTGGATGATGGCTTGGCACGCTGGGGGGCTTATTGACTTCAAGCATGGCCTGCCTTCCTCTTCTTCCCCAGAGATCGCAGACATTTGGGATAGCGTGTCGGAGTGCTACCGCCAAGAGCTGCTGATGAACAAGGTGGGGCTGCTTTCCTCGTACTCCCTCAGCCCTTGAGGTATCCTGACCCTTCCCCCTGCCCTTTATTCCTGCCCCAGCTTAAAAAGCAGAAAAAATGCCCCAGAAAGATACTGCAGTGGGCAGCTCTGCCAAAGAACAACTGTTGGGTGGACGAAGAGACAAAGCAAAGCCCTGCTGTAGATGTAGAAGGACATGGGCTTTCTTCTTTGGAGTCTTCCCTAGCCCTGCTGGCAGGCTGTAAAGACCAGGCAGAGAGCCTGGGGCAGTGTTCAGGGCTTTTCCCAGGGCTTGTCCCTCCTCGGACCCTCTCAGGCTCCAGGTGGTGTGTCCTGCTTGCTCTTCACCTTGCAGGCCCTGGGAAGAGGGCGGGGGGGTGAAGGGGAGGCCGCAGATCCCCCTTAGTGTACCTAGGCAAGTCTTCATGCTGTTCCGTTGGAAAAGTTCCAACTTCTGTCTCTTATTCACTCTTGTTTGCAGGCTGTCAGGCTAATGGGCGTGGGCACTGTCTGCATCAGGGAACAGGACTTTTGTAACGGGAGCAAGGCGAGCTTCATAGTCCAGAGACCCATGTTCCACCTGGACGAGCCAGTTCTGGTGTGGACCAAGCTCCGCTATGAGGCCAGATCAAGGCCTGGTAAGAAGAGACCTTCAGACATGTGCTTCCCCCAAGACTCAGAGCTGGGGTTTCCCTCCATCTCCTCCTTGATAGGGGCAGCAGTTTGCGTGGGGGCAGGCTGCTCGCTGCTGAATGGGGAGTCATTGGGGTGGAAGGAGGGTCAGTGGGCTCTTGAACGGGGTCGTTGTGCGGAAGGGTGATGTGAGTCTGCTGACAGCTGATCAAGTGACTTTGTTGTTGGGTGGTTTCTTCACAGTGGAACTGGAAGTTGCGGAGCTGATCTACACTGAGGCCGCCTTATGCCTCCACATCCCCAAGAAAAGGGTCTTGAAGTGCGTTGAGGCAACCGTAAAAGTCATTGCGTGGGCCTTGACCGAAGGCAAGGACTTTGAGTTTGTCTTCAAGAACATCGGCATCCTGGTGTGCCGAGGACGGAAAGTGGTCATGAGGTTCTTCGAAGACCTGCTCCAAGATGTGGACAAGACCGGGAACCTGGCAAACACTTTCCTCCAAGTTCCTTTGTGATGTTTTCAGTGCTCAGTCTAACTGAATTGCAGCCGAGTCAAAGCCATGACCTTGGGCACGTTCAATCCCGTCTCTGTCCTTCGTGCAGAAACCAAGCCTGAGGCCCTTGGTGATAGCCTGCACAGAAACAGCAGTTTTCCAGATGCCTCCTGGGGGGATCTTTGTGTTCCCACAGTGAGTGTGTTTGCTTCTGTCGCCCTGGAGTGACCAAGCAAGCAGCTTGTCAGCCCGTTTGGTCCAGCTGCCCAGAGGTGCCAAGGACCAAGTTACTGGGGCTGGTCTCCTCCTGAAGCTGGTGTGGAGTACCTGTGCCCAAGGGGTGCTTATCTGTGAAGTCCATGGTCACTCCTGCTTCTTTGGGAAGCGGGATGTTGTCAGGTGGAGTCCCAGGGAAGAGGGCCTGCTTTACCTTCCCACCGATCTGGGACATGGAGAGGCAGTGAGGGACCATTTTCCACAAAGCTTTGTCTGGTCCTTCCCTTTCCTTTGAGTGAGAATGAAACAGAAAAAACCCCAAACAAACCAAGCCCAAGATGTCATCATTTTCAAACGCAGTTTGGTGGTGCTCGTTTCCTAATATCTATTGCCACCTTGTTGTATGTTCTGCTTTGCAAAACTGGAGACTTGACAGGAGCTCAGCTCTCGAGCAGCTTCTTAGTGGGGGCTGCAAGGGACACTACGTTGCTCCTTACTGAAACCACTGGTGCCGCCTTATTTGCAGGTTTCTGTACAAAAATGAGATGTCCAAAAAAGAACCGGCTGAAAATGCTGCCCGTCAAGGTACCGTAACGACGCACCGGTGTGGTGTAGAGGCGCAAGAGCGTGTTCCCTACATGTGACTCCACCTCCTCGGTGCGAGAGGTTCTCTGAAGTGACCAACACGTCCCAGCTCACCCCCTTTTCCCAACGGGGACCCAGGTAAGGAAGCAGTGGGGCAGGAACTGCTCAGAGAGCAGCGTGGCCCTGTACAAAGAGAGGGCTGGGAAAGAGTGGTAGTCGGAAAGGGCTGAGACCGTCCTAGGAGCCTGAGTGCAAGGCCAGAGGAGTCCAGGCCAGCACGAGTAGCACATGCGTGCACAGATGGTGTGTCTGTCTTGCGGGAAGCGTCCCAGAGGTGCAGCTGTGAAGGGCTTCCTGGTTTTTGTGCTTCCAGTGCCTCGTCCCGGCAAGCGCCTGCTCTCCTGAGGGCATCTTTCTCCTGTCCGGACAAGTGCCCTTGCTCTCACAGGAGAAAAGAGGACAGAGGCAGGGACTGCAGCAGGTAGCATAAGGTGAGACTCTTCAGCCACACCTGAGCAGTACAGCTCATGGCTGTCTCATCCTGGTTTTGACTGGAGGGTATTTCCTAGCCCAGACCTAACTTCCGTGCAGAACTGCCTCGTGCTGCCTGCCCGGGGTTGGTCCATGAGCACCAGCTGAAGGACAGGCTCCTGCTGCTCTCATACAAGCTCCTCGTGCGGTGTGTTTGCTGCGTGCTGCCAGCATTTGAGGGGAGCCGTGCAGAGGAACGCAGGGAAGACAAAGCGTGGGACCGTCTGGAAGTCAGGCTCCCTTCTCTGGACGGTCAGATGGGAGCAGCAGTGGTACGTGGTACAGGTGGACGTAACGATGGTGTCACGTGTAGGAAGACGTGGCTCTATGGAGAGGGTGTCCTCAAAGACACCCCCCTGCACTGCGGGCGTGTTCATCCCATCGCTCTTCCTTTCCGTCTGGCCAATGACTCCATCTTCAAGCCACCACACTTGGCTTGCACGTGGACCCTCCTGGTTCCCCCGCTCCTTCCCTGGGGTCCCTGCCGAGGGCATTTCTCCACCCTACAGGTTTCCCGCGTGGGCTGGGAGATGGCAGGGGGCTTGCAGGCCCTGGCTTCTCTAGTGCCTTGTTCTCTAGTGCCTTGTCCAGGCACAGGAGAGAAGTGAGACTTGGGCTCAAATGTTCCTCCTCTTCCCACCCAGGCAAAGCGTCAGTCTGAAATACCCCAGGTGCGCTGGCCTGGCTTGTCACTGTGCTTCCCCTGGCCCAGAAGTACCAGGCAGGAGGGGGCCAAAGCACAGCCAGGACGGGAGGAAGCCATCTCCCGGGGGAAGACACATGGGGAGGAGATGTCTCGCTGCTGTTCCCAAGCAGAAGAGAGGAGAACACCGGCCCCTCGGCTGGAGACAACAGAGCCAAAGTAAGCATGTGGCAGCTGCTGGCAAGGACAGGGAGAGTCGAGCGGCAGAGACCATAGATCTGTGGGGTCAAGGACCCAATTTCCCCTGACACGGGCATGCCCGGTGTCAGCCCCGATGCCTGGTGTCTTGGCAGCCCCAGCCTGGGCGCAGGGGCCAGGGCAAGGGTGCGAGGGGGAATTTGTCCTTGCCGTTGCAGCATCTGGCCACCACGAGCAAGGCAAGTCCTGACAAACCTGGAGCTGTACAGATCCAGCCGGGAGGAGTGGAGGAGGAATGTAGAGCTCAGTCTTCACTGGCAACGTCTCTTCTGACACCTCTCGAGTGGATGGAATGCAGGATGGGGTCTGGAGGAACAAAGTCCCTCCTGCTGTAAGAGAAGATCAGGTTCAAGACCACCTGAAGAACCAGAACATATAGAAGTCTATGGGACCTGATGAGATGCATTGCAGAGTCCTGAGAGACTTGGCTGATGTAGTTGCCAAGCCACTCTCCATGATACTTGAAAAATCATGGCAGTCAGGCGAAGTCCCTGGTGACTGGAAAAAGGGAAACATTGCACCCCGTTTTGGAAAGGGCGGCAAGGAGGACCCTGGGAACTACCGACCTGTCACCCTCACCTCTGGGCCTGGGAAGGTCATGGAGCAGATCCTGCTAGAAGCTATGCTGAGGCACATGCAGGGCAGGGAGGTGATTGGAGACAGGCAGCATGGCTTCTGACCCGCCTGACCAACCTAGTGGCCTTCTACAATGGAGCGATCACAGCAGTGGACAAGGGAAGAGCTACGGATGTCGCCTACCTGTTCTGTAAAGCCTTTGACATGGTCCCCCACAACATCCTTCTCTCTAAGTTGGAAAGATACAGATTTGATGGGTGGACAGTTGGGTGGATGAGGAATTGGCTGGATGGTCGTATCCAGAGGGTAGTGGTCAATGGCTCAATGTCCAGATGGAGATCACTGGTGAGCGGTGTCCCTCAGGGGTCCGTATTGGGCCAGCCTGCGAAGAAGGACTTGGGGGTACTGGGGGATGAAAAGCTGGACGTGAGCCGGCAACGTGCGCTCGCAGCCCAGAAGCCACGCGTGTCCTGGGCTGCACACAGAGCCGCGTGGCCAGCAGGGCGAGGGAGGGAATTCTGCCCCTCTGCCCCGCTCTGAGGAGACCCCCCTGCAGTGCTGCGTCCAATTCTGGAGCCCTCGGCACAGGAGAGACACGGACCTGCTGGAGTGGGGCCAGAGGAGGCCCCAGCGATGCTCTGGAACAGCTCTGCTGGGAGGACGGGCTGGGAGAGCTGGGGGGGCTCAGCCTGGAGCAGAGAAGGCTCCGGGGAGACCTTAGAGCAGCTGCCAGGGCTGAGAGGGGGCTTAGAAGACAGATGGGGACAGACTTTTCAGCAGGGCCTGTTGCGATAGGACAAGGGGTGATGGTTTTAAACTAAAAGAGGGGAGATTTAGGCTAGATAAAAGAAAAACATTTTTGACAATGAGCGTGGTGAAACACTGGCCCAGCTTGCCCAGAGAGGTGGGAGATGCCCCATCCCGGGGAACATCCCAGATCAGGTTTGAAACACGGATCTAAAACAGTTACAAGGTTTTGGCACGTGTAACTACTCAACTGTAAGTTTTGTAAATTTCTTAATGTATGCACTTTCTGGAAGGCTATTGATGACATGATTAGTTTAGCTTTTGTGTAGATTTCTTTAGCCTAATAACTGTGTGATTATGTTTAACGGCCTACTCTCATGGTCCTTAGGCTGTATTTGCCTCCATGCTAACATTTCAGCTGGGTGTAAACAGTTAATGACGAGGAAAGCATGCGTGTAGAAGCAAGAGGCCTCACGAAGTCAAAAGAAAGAAGGGTTAAAAGCAAGGACCGAGAGATTAATGAGTACAGAGAAGAGAGCTTAGCCTTGAGAATAGAAGCATCCTAGCAGGAGTGCTGAAAGAAGGAGGATAAGAAAGAACCGCTTGGCTGAAGAGCAGAAGGGACAAAGATCCAAGGAGAAGAAACTATCCTCAAGAGACCTGTGACCATAAAAGGGAAAAAGGAGCACCCCTAAAGGTACACGGAGGAGGACGAGACACCCTGAAAGCCACACAGAGGGTTCCGGGAACCCGCAGAAAGCACACCAAGGGGTTCAGGATGCCCCCAAAAGACGACGGGATCAGAAGGGGTCCAGGGCATGCCGAAAGGGATGCCCCAAAAGGCTCATCGGTTGCCCTGGGGTGTAGTGAAAGACACTGAGGGAGATGGGGTGCAGGAGAAAGCACACTGCAGGGCATGGAGATGCACCCAAAGGCACTCCAGGGAGTTGGGGTAGCCCGAAATGCACAGCCAGGGCAACGGGGTGCTCAGAAAGGCATCCTTAAGGGCCCTCAGCATCCGGAATCGCGCACCGATTTCCCTGGAGAGCACTGAAATTCACGCTAAGGGGGCTGTGGCACCCTGGAAGGGAGTATCAAAAGCCAGATAAAGATGTGCAGGGGAACCCCAAAAGGCTGGCCAAGGGTCTCGTAGCACCTGAAAATGTACCCTGGTCTGGGGCGGTCCTCTGACACACAACCAGAAGGCTTCAGGGTGCATGAAAGGGCACACCGAGGGGTTTTGGGTACACTGAAAGGCACATGGAGGGGTGCGGGGAGACCCACAGCGCGCCAGGGGCTCCTTTCCTCGGCCACGTGGGCTGTGTGCGCGCAGAGAGGTTCTGAGCACATGGGCCCCTCCACCCCACCAGCCTCTGCCCTCAGCCCGGCCCAGCCCCGCCCAGCCCCCAGCGCCTTATGATGTCATTGAGCCGTTCATGACGTCAGTGCACGTGTTCACTAGACCTGGGGCGCTGGCGCAGGCCCTGCGCACAGTACCCGCTGGTGCTGTGCTGGTGCTGTGCCAGTGGTGCTGGTGGTGCTAGTGCTGTTGGTGGACGTGGTGCTGGCGCTGCTGGTGGAGCTGCTGGTGGAGCTGCTGGTGCTGCTGGTGGAGCTGCTGGTGGAGCTGCTGGTGGTGCTGGTGGAGCTGCTGGTGGAGCTGCTGGTGGAGCTGCTGGTGCTGCTGCTGGTGGTGCTGGTGGAGCTGCTGGTGGAGCTGCTGGTGCTGCTGGTGGAGCTGCTGGCAGAGCTGCTGGTGGTGCCCTGCTGCTCCTCAGGGCTCGGCTCCTCTGTTCGCAGGCAGCACCCGGCAGCGCCTGCCGAGTCCTGCCTGCCACCGCTCCCCGGGGAGGGGCGAGGCGAGGCGGTGCAGTGCCCATTCCCCCTGGGCCATGAAGAGGTCCTGGTGGTCCCTGCCCAGGAGGAGGGCACGGGAGGGTGCCATGTCCTGTGGGAGCAGCGGTCGCGATGGGCTCTGGCCAGAGGGCTGGGATGAGCTGCACCGTGTGGGCGCCACCGGCGGCTTGGCCACGGTGCAGCCGCTGGTGAAGGAGCACGAGACCAACCGCCGGGACAAGGACGACGGGAAACAGGGCACAGGGAGGCGGGCGCACTTTGGGAAACTCCTGGGCTGTTTTCCTTCCCTGGGGCTTAGCTTGGTGCCTGGGGGTGTTCATTCTCAACAGAGGTAAATGTGGAAAGAGCAGATAATAACGGGCCGTTATTACTGCGATAAGCAGTGCGTACAGCTGGTCGTGCTTTCTGTCCTTCCAGGCACAGTGGCAGTGCACAGCCTGTGCACCCCAGGGAGCAGGAAAACAAGGGAGAAGCTGCTCCAGCCCGAGCAAAAGAGCTGTCAGCATCCAGTGCTCCCCACGGGGCAGGAGCTGCTGGAGTTCTGCAATGTGCATCCGCTCTGGGGAGAGCAGGTAGGACTTCCCAGCGTGGAGGAGCCGATGGGGAAAAGCCCTGTCACCTGCCCTTCTGGCAGGCTGCTGTGGAGACAGGATATTTGGGAGCGATGATGTGGTGTGGCTTATGATCCGGGGAGAAAAGAACTGCCAGGCATTTGTCCCTGGAAAGCAGAATTCCTGAGACACTGAATCCTTTTTGGCTCCATTCTGATCACTTTGAGCGACCTCCCTGGCACATGGCGTGTGCGCTAGAGGAAATTAACTGCCAAGCAGGAGAACAGATGCATTTTGAATCCACATTTTGGTAGGTCGCTCCCTAGGATTTCATGGGCTTGGGGCGTGTGCTTGTGCTGAGATTGTCTCTGGAAGCACGATGATTTGGAAAGCACTCTAGGTATCAAGGAGTTGTATGAGCTCACCCTGGTTCCAATAATATCTGGTTTTAATGTAGATGAGCGTGCCGCCCGTAAGCCAGATGACGAAGCCGTCAAGGAGAGCAAAAGCTCTTGGGGAGAGGTATGTAAAAATGAAGATTTTAATTCCGAGTCTTCGTTACAGGATTATATTGCAGCTGATGCGCAATAAGACTTCCCCATGAATAATGTCTAATGCCGCCTTGTTGAAATCTCTTTTATAATCGGACGTGAAGTTGGTGACAGTCCTCTTCTGGTTACATGAAATGCTGCCACTGTCTGCTGTTTTGCACTGATTTCCCAAGTTTTGTCCATTTGTGATCTTTCACTTGAACAGGCAGAAAGCATCAGAGCCCACATACCGATGGCAGGGGCTGATTTATCCTCTTCCCACCTGAGCCCTGGAAGTCATCAGACATCAGAAAGTGTCAATGGGGAAGTGCTTCAGAAAGCATGTGAGCAACGGCTTCGAGTGCCAGAAAAGGTCAATGAGAATGTCATTGAGATGCGAGAAACCAACAAGAGCTTGTCTGAGCAGCTGAGCAAAGCCGAAGAAAAAGCTAGCGGGCTGGAAAAGGAAGTGGACCAACTGAAAAAAGCCCTCTGTGAAAAGACATTGGCCTTAGACATGACAGAAAGAGAATTACGCCAGGCCTGGAGGCAGGCAAAGCAGTGGCATGCTCTACAGCATGACAAAGACCAAGAGAGAAAAGATGCCATCAAGAAGGCAGAAGGGCTGCAGGAACAACTGGCCCAGCTCCACAGTGAAAACCTTTTACTCCGTCAGCAGCTGAGAGACATGAAGAACAAGACTGCCCCAGAACAAACGGTGAGTGATGCCTTTATATAAAGGCAAGGCTGACAAAGTAGAAAAAGAGGAGAGGTGAGCACTGACCAGTTTTGTTCTGCTTTTGGTGGAAATGCAGAAGCTTTTGGCAAGCCTTGAGACACGCTTATACGTCTACATGAATGCATCTACCGTCACCTACCTGGACTTGTGCCAGGTAGATGAGAAGGACTTGGGGGTCCTGGTGGGTGAAAAGCTGCACGTGAGCCGGCAATGTGCGCTCGTAGCCCAGAAGGCCAACCGTGTCCTGGGCTGCATCCAAAGCAGCACGGCCAGCAGGTTGAGGGAGGGGATTCTGCCCCTCTGCTCCGCTCTGGTGAGACCCCACCTGGAGTACTGCGTGCAGCTCTGGAGCCCTCAGCACAGCAAAGACATGGACCTGTTGGAGCGGGGCCAGAGGAGGGCCACAACGATGATCAGGGGGCTGGAGCACCTGCCCCGTGAGGACAGGATGAGAGAGTTGGGATTGATAATGCTTTGCCTTTCTGTATGTGCTGGGATACAGACAACTTCCTTAAGAGGTGACATTTCTTGTTTCTCCAGAGAACAGTGAGACAGCTGGAAGGAGAGCTCGCGGATGCTTTCAGAAAGCACTGGGTAGCAGAAACTTCACTGAAAGCTTCTACACGCGAATGCGAATACCTGAAGAAAGAAAACTCCCGCTTGCAAGAGGACTTGCACAAGGCTAAGACCGATGTTAGTATGTACGAAGCTGTTCTTTCCCTTCAGTGACCAGAAGAGAAGAAAATATTCTGGGAACAAACACAGGGGAGATTCGTCTGAGGACGTTAAGGAGCTTCAACATCACTACCAATTGTGTCCCAGAGGAGAGGGTGCTTTTAGCTCCTTTCTCCTCCCGGCCTCCTCCCCTCTCGCCTTGAAAAACTCAGCCGGCTCTTCAGGGAGCTCGTTTCGAGGCTGAGGGGAAAAGCAGTGGGTTGTGGGGGCAGCATCTGCGTGGGGAAGAACGAAGCAGCTGTGCTCTTTCGAGACTCGCTTCTGTTCCGACACCGTCCAAACGTTGTGGCCAAGATTTGATAGCGCAAGCCACGTGCTTCCAAATGTCTCTGGGCTTGGTGCTTTCTTTGCAAGGTTTTTCTTCTCTCAGTCTCTGCACAAAGACGGGTCTAGTTCCCTGGTAGTGGTGGCTTTGGGGAAGGGAAGTAGCATGTTGTTTGCCTTTGTCTCGTAAGCCAGGCTTCACCCTCCCTCTAAGGAAGGTCTTGAACCTCTTGTCTCTTCCCCCACACTGTCCGCCCCAGGCATTAGCACAGGGGGGTGCGTATGAGAAGGAACGGGGCAGAAGAGGAGCGCCATGGCAGCAAAACGAAACGCAGTGAATGTGGCAAAATGCAAAAGAGCGTCTCCACAGGCACGGACCTGTATGATGCTGTAGAAGGAGCCCGAGTGCCTTTGCCACGGTGCCTTTTTGGGAAGGGGGGAAGGGTGGAAGCTGGAGCGTTCTTTTCGGCAAGGGCTTGAAAGGCGTGTTTACTTTCAGAAACGCCAGCGTCTTTTCCCTGGGTTGAAAGACAAGCTCGGTGGATTACAGCTGTGATCTCGATCCATAAGTTTGACTGAGTTTCACAGAGATTTCAGACCCCTCTGCTTAAGAGAGATTGTTACTTCCCCGCATGCAGGTGTGCGACCTCTCCGCGCAGCTGGAGTTGGAGTCCCAAAAATGCCTGCAGCTCGAAGCCATAAATCAGGAGCTGCGAGGGATGGTGCCTCTTCTGCAACATCGCTTGGTGACTCCTGGGGTGGGTCATGCCGCAACAGAGCTTCGTGGAAAAGAGCGTGAGCAGCGAGCGCAAGAAGAAGTGAGAGAGAAGGCAAACCTCAGTCCCCTTTTGCAGGTGAGTTTATGTACCGTTTGTATCGGTAGTCCACGTTGCGTTCATTTGTGGTTGTGGTCGTGCCTTTTAGGTGTTTTGCCTTGGGCAGGTGGTGCTCTCTGTCAGCGCTGTGGGTTTGGCTTTCCTGTAGGGAAGCTGGGGAGATGCAAAAGGCTGCGTCAGAGTGCGTCTGTGTGTGTCGCGGGACCTGCGTGCCTGAAAAATGTGCAGCCCTTCCTCATCCTTGTCTGTACAGCGTTGCAGGCTGTTTCATACAAAAATGGCAGAAAGAGCAGGTTTTTTGAGCGGGGTGGGCATTGTCTTTTTCTTGCTGTTTCTTGAAGTTGCATCTTCTGCCTTAGACACAGGCAGCTGCTCGAGCCAAAATAGAAGAGATCAACAACACTGATGCCTCTTGGAGAAAACTGCTGGAGCAGAGAATTGCAGCCCTGGAATCGGACCTGAAGAGAGCACAGAGCATGCAGGAGCTCAGCGCACTGCAACTGGCAAGTGCGCAAGCAGAAATAAAAGGCTACGAAAAGCGTTCTTTGATGGACCAGGAAATCCGAAGGTCCCTCCCAAAGAAATTAAAAAAGTAAGTCCAAACGTTTTTGTCCTTCCCCCCACGTAACGGAATATGAAAGTTTTCATTGCGGCTTTCCCACGCCACGTCCCTCTCTTGGACCTGCTCAGCATGACGGGTGCACCTTCAAGACCGCATACTTCTCAAAAGAGCTCACCTGGGGCTCTCCAGTTACGGAGGCCTGTTTTCGTTTCTCTGTGCTGACCCTCCAGTGACAAAAGTAATCAAGCCTGTCTGAAGGATGTTGTAGTTAGTTTTCCTTTAACAGTTTTCTGTAGCCATCTCCTCTTCCTGCATGTATGGTGGAAAAGAGGCGCTTCCTTGCTGCTGCTGTTATCCTCCAAGCTAGGATAGACACACTTGAAAGGGCAGAGGGGACAGCACAGCAGCCTGTGAGGGAAAACATCTCTTCAGCTGCCGTTATGATGGTGCATCTGTAGTTTGAGTTTCCACTGGGAGGAGGGAAGGAGTCGTGTGTGCACAAGTCCCACAGTGTGCTGTCACACTCGGGGAACAACTTGGTGCCAATATGAGCAACAGTCGTTCTTGCATGCTGCTGCCTTTTTCACAGGACTACCGAGACGCTCGCAGAAGGCAGTGCCAGGAGCCCTCAGGAGCAGCGGCACAGGCTCTCCAGTGGCAAGGCAAAGAGCCTGAGCAAGACCAAGGGACAGAGCGGAAACCTGTTGGGCTCAGGTAAGCAGCTCCAGACTGGGTTCTTCACTGGTCAGCTGGGTTAGGGATTGCGGTTGGGTTTTGCCTGTGATGCTGAAGTAGTGGAAGTCTTTTCTGTGTAATTCCTGGCCGGGTGGAACTAGAGGAAAGAAGTTGCTTGCTTGTCCTGCAGAGCCGAAAGCAGGTCCTGTTAGGTGGACACCCAAAGCACGTGGGCAGTTGTCCAGAGAAGAATTGAACCTATTTCATGGCAATTGCTCCCCTGGAGCCCCGAGGTGCAATATCGCTGACTTGCTTCTGAGGCTTTGTCTGAATACGGTGGGTGTCGAAAGACAGAGCTTGTCCTGCCACACCATTTCCTGTGACCGCCCGGGCAGGACGGATCTGTGCTGTGCTGGGAGATTCCCTTGGCCTGGCTTCGACAGAGAAGTTTTGCCTGTTCAAAGACAGACGATCCTGTGTTTTGGGCCGGAGGAATGCAGAAGCTGGTGAAAAACCTTGTGCTCCATAGAAGCAAGCCCTCTTTCGAACTTCCAAGGAAAATGGGGCACTTGAGGGCAAAGAGGTCTCGGGGCTCTGAAGTGCAAGCAGATGCCATGTGCGGGTTTAGCGTGGGTTTCTTTGTGGTGCGCAGCCTCTGGAATTCCCTTCACAGGCTCTAGAAAGCTAGTTGCCTGATGGTCAAACGTGGAAAATCTTGTTTCTTCCTTTGCACGTGTCCCTTTCATCCTTTGTTTCCTCTGGCGGGCTTAAATCTCGCCAGATCTGTACAGCGCCCTGTCACACTTGATAGCTGTCCATGGACTTCTTGGGCTAGGTCTGCTGTAGAACTAACATTGGATCTTGCTTTTTCTCTCCCAGTCACTGCTGACTGTGAAACCGGGTCTGCTGGGGATTCTCCCTGGACATCTTCGGCTCCTCTGCCAAATGTAAATGAAGCGCAGGATCCCCCTTCCGGGGCAACACCGCCCAGGCACGGTGCTTTGAAGAGCAATTAATAAACTCATAGAAAACACTATAGAAAGTCTGTGTTTTTCTGTGCCAGTCTCACGTATTTGCCCATCACTGCCCTTCGGCTGGCCCCATGGCCTGGGCATGGCCCTTCCCTCCCCCCGCAGCCCGCTGCCGGGCCAGGGGTGTCAGAGCCCCGTCCAACCTGACCTGGAATGTTTCCAGATACGGGGCATCAACCACCTCCACCTTGATCACAAAAAATGTTTTCCTTATAATCTAGCCTAAATCTCCCCTCTTTTAGTTTAAAGCCATCACCCCTTGTCCTATCGCAACAGGCCCTGCTGAAAAGTCTGTCCCCATCTGTCTTCTAAGCCCCCTCTCAGCCCTGGCAGCTGCTCTAAGGTCTCCCCGGAGCCTTCTCTGCTCCAGGCTGAGCCCCCCAGCTCTCCCAGCCTGTCCTCCCAGCAGAGCTGTTCCAGCCCTTGGAGCATTGCTGGGGCCTCCGCTGGCCCCGCTCCAACAGGTCCATGTCTCTCCTGTGCCGAGGGCTCCAGAGCTGGACACAGCACTGCAGGGGGGGTCTCCCCAGAGTGGGGCAAAGGGGCAGAATCCCCTCCTTTACCCTGCTGGCCACGCGGCTCTGGGTGCAGCCCAGGGCATCTGGGCTGCGAGCGCATGTTGCCGGCTCCTGTCCAGCTTTTTACACACCAGGACCCCCAAGTCCTTCTCCACGGGGCTGCTCTCCATCCCTTCATCCCCCAGCCTGTGCTGATCCCCTCAGCAACCTGAGGGGTGGTCGCACCTTGGGAGGTGGGTAACTTTGAGAGAGGTGTGCATTTTAGTATTTTTAGTATTATAATGATATTGTAATAAGCAAAGTTCACTCCAAGTACAGCATTTCATCAAAGTTGACAGGTCACTGAGCCAGGGCATCGCATGTGCAGCTTATTAATGTACACACGGTGTACCTTTAAATTCCCTTGTTCACAGAGCGTGGCCGCGACGCCTCCACTCCGCTCCACCCTCCATGCAATTTCTCCCGGAGTCAGCACATCAGGTTCCCCTGATGCTGCCAACGTCTAGGGTTGCCTAGGGAATTGCCATGGTACAAACTCATTGTACATTAGCTACGTTCCACCCGGTCTCAATGCTGTTCTTAGAGGGTAAATTTCCAAATTGCCCCTCAGCGATTACCCCACAGTCCCGCCCGGCCAACAGCGTCCTGGCCTGTATCAGCACTAGTGTGGCCGGCAGGATCAGGGATGTGACCGTGCCCCTGTACTCAGCACTGGCGAGGCCGCACCTCGAATCCTGTGTTCAGTGTCGGGCACCTCACGACAAGAAGGACGTTGAGGTGCTGGAGCGCGTCCAGAGAAGGGCAACGAAGCTGGTGAGGGGTCTGGAGCACAAGTCTGATGAGGAGCGGCTGAGGGAACTGGGGGTGTTCAGTCTGGAGAAGCAGAGGCTGAGGGGAGACCTTATCGCTCCCTACAAGTACCTGAAAGGGGTTGTGGTGACGTGCGTGTTGGTCTCTTCTCCCAAGCAGCTAGTGATAGGACAAGAGGAAATGGCCTTAAGTTGCGCCAGGGGAGGTTTAGATTGGATATGAGGAAAAATTTCTTGACGGAGAGAGTGGTCAAGCATTGGAACAGGCTGCCCAGGGAGGTGGTGGAGTCGCCATCACTGGAAGCATTCAAAAAACGTGTGGATGTGGCGCTTCGGGACATGGTTTAGGGGACATGGTGGTGTTGGGTTAACGGTTGGACTTGGTGATCTCGAAGGTCCTTTCCAACCTTAATGATTCTGTGATTCTGTGAACTGGGAAAACTGAAGCGCTGTTGTTCAGCGTGTAGTATAGGACAAAGATGCCTTAAGTTAAAAGAAAAGGGAGAGTCAGAGGAAAGAGTGGAAGATTATATTACACCACCACCGGCTTCAGTGCCAGTCTCTCCCTCCCCCTGAAGGAATGCAGATAATTCTGATGAAGAATCTGCTTCTGCCTCTGAGAGTGCCACTTCGGGTCCTGTAACCCGAGGCAGAGTCCGAGCGAGGATACGAGCCCCCCTCAGACAGGCTATGGGGCCGCAAGGACCAACTCGAATTAAGGTCCCTTTTTCCACATGAAAAACAAGGCATTGCTTTGGGCATATCGGCACAGCGACTGGGACCGTACAAGCGGGCAGTTGTACGCTTCTCTGAACAGTTAGATGAAGTAAGCCAAGGTTGGCCCAGTTGTTTGAGAGCCGTGGCAGCGGTAGAGCTCAACATGGACGGAGCCCGCAGATTTACCCCGGGCCAGAAGATAACTGTGTTGCTGTCACACATAGTTTCAGCAGTGCTGGAACAAGTAGGGAGCACATGGGTTATCACCCTCCCGGTTCCTGAAGTATCAGGCCCTCTTAGCGGAACCGGACGATGTCAACTAACATTGTGAATCCAGCATCTTTTCTCAGTGGCGAAGTCACCGAAGCAGTAGTCCATGAGTGTCCGGAGACACTGGAAGCGGTTTACTCCGGTCGACCTGACTTCAAGGAAGAACCGCTGGAGGATGCCGAAGATCATCTGTTCACCGATGGAAGCAGTTTTGTGAAGCAAAGACTTCATAAGGCCCGTTACGCGGTAACCGCTACTTGTAAGGTAACTGAAGCTAATCCTTTACCTGCAGGAACATCGGCGCAAAAGGCAGAAATCATTGCCTTAATCCGAGCACTGGAAATTTCAAAAGCAAAAAGGGTCACCCTATGGACAGACCCCAGTTATGCCTTCGGAGTGGTACATGGAGCTATTTGGAAAGAAAGAGGGCTGCTGACTGCTCAAGGAAAGCAAGTGAAACATGCTGAAGAGATCTTACAATTGCTGGATGCCGAGCAACTCCTGAAGAAGGTCGCACTTATGCATTGTAGGCGACACCAAAAGGGTAACACTGATCCAGAGGTTGGGAACAAATTGGCTGATTATGAGGCTAAGCTGGCAGCGGAACGGACAGAAATTGTTCTTTGATCCCAGACGGTAAATTCAGTCTAACAGAGAATGAAAAATCAGGATATTCTAAAGAAGATAAAGTTATGATAAATGATCTAGGAGGAAGGAAAGATCACCAAACAGGAATATTTTCAATGCCAGCTGGTAGAGTAATAGTGCCTTATAACATTTTATGGAAAATCCTACGGGAAGAACATAATGAAACTCACTGGGGAGCAGATGCATTGTATAAATATATAAATCAAAAAAGAGTGAGTCGAAATTTATATACTACAGTGAAACAAGTCAGCCAGAGGTGTGAAACATGTTTGAAAAACCATCTGAATACCGCGCATAAGATACAAATTGGGAGCATTGGAAAGGGAAATGTGCCCGGACAACAATGGCAAATGGACTTTTCTGAACTCCCAAGAAAAGGGGGGTTTTGGCCTGTGTTAGTATTAACAGATACCTTTTTGGGCTGGCCAGAAGCTTTCCCTCGTAGGACTAATAAGGCTAGGGAAGCGACAGGAGTACTTTTAAACAAAAGTATTCCCAGATTTGGAGTACCAGCAGTAATATCTTCTGATAGGGGTACTCATTTTTGTGCGCAGATAGTGCAACGAATGAGTAAGATTTAGGGATTGATGGCAACTACATACCCCCTACCGACCTCAGGCGAGTGGGCAAGTTGGGAAAATGAATCACTTACTTAAAAACCAGCTAGCTAAAACTGGTCGAGAAGCAAATCTACGTTGGCACCAAGCGCTCCCGCTGGCCCTATTACGAATGAGGGTAAACCCGAGAACTAAAGAGAATTTAAGCCCATTTGAAGTTTTGTTTGGGAGGCCGTACCAATCCCAGTCCCAAGAGGAAGATCTCACCCAGTTAGGCGAAAATAATCTGCAGAAATACATAATAATATTAGGAAAACAACTCAATGAGGTAAACAAGATAGTTTTAGGAACCAGATCTAGAGGTCTGGATTATCCTGTTCATCCTTTTAAGCTGGGAGACTGCGTTTATATTAAGGCTTTTACAGGTGAACCCTTGGAAGAGAAGTGGAACGGACCCTTCCAAGTGCTGTTAACCACCTTCACTGCTATCAAGATTAAAGAGCAATCGGCGTGGATTCACTACTCAAGGATTAAAAAGGCTTCCCCTCCATGGGTGATAGAACAACAGGACTCTTCGAAGCTGAAGATAAAACGACAAAATGTATAAATACGTTGTGTTTATGGTAAATTTGATAACCACGAGTCTAAGTTGTGAAATGCTTTACTGGGATCAGAATACACACCTGACACTGTCCCCGAGTGTTATCCAAATTCTACACAAGAGTGATTGTTGGATAGGTACTGCAATGCCTAGAGATTCTAGACAGACACTACCTCTTAATGGGAGTTCCAGTTCCGGTTAGCATCTCTCTATTTAATAACCCCCACTACGGAGTAGGTTACTGATAAGAGTACCTGGTGGCCAGATCTTTCCAAAAAATGGGAACAGATTGCATTATCGGTCTCTATCATAAATCTTGCTTGCAATTCTTCTGTTTGTCTATATGGCCCAGGATACGATTGCCTCTCCTTGTACGATTTTTGTAAATTTCTTAATGTAGTAGTTGCCTTCTGCGTTCTCTGATCCCGACTACTCCATGCCATGTGCCCGCTTTTCCGCGTTGCCCTCCGTCTGTGCACTTAAAGGGAGATGGAAGGGGACAAGGGAAATGGAATAGGAGCATGTGTGGAGGAGCAAGGAGGGGATCTGAACATCCAGAGAGAGAAAGAGAGTAGATCTTGAATGCTTCTGTGATGGAGGGTCTATAAGGATGCTTGGGTGGGAGTGGAAGGAATCAGATCATGCAGAAAAGGGTGTAGAGGGGATCTGCGTATGCAAAGAGGGAAGCAGAAAGGATCAGCATGTGAGCTATGGGGCAGAGAAGCGATCTGGGTGCACCTGAGTGGGAATGGAAGAGATGGTTGCATACTCAGGAGGACCTGGGATGAATAGGAAGCACAGTTTGCATGAGGGGGAACCAAGGAAATCTGCTTGGAGGGGGAAGCAAGGACATCTGCTCGGAGGAGGAAGGGGAGAGGTCCTCAAAAATGTATCGGCCTGGAGGGCCTCTGAACTGGAGGGGATTTGAACTGGCACAGAAGGGCCATGGTGGGGATCAGAACGGTCCCCAATGGGAAGAGAGCAGATCTCCCCAGGGAGGGAGCAGAGGATCTATCTCTGAGGAGAATGAAGAGGATCTGAGCACACATGAGTTGAGGTTTATTCAAAGCCTACTGGGCTCCAAGCGCAATTCCAAAAAAATTTTTTTTTTTTCCAATCTGCCAAGCTCTGCTATCCATGCGATCCAGTGTGAAGGATATTTGCTTGGAATTTGTCTTCTTGCCTCTCCTCTCAGGCTGCTCTTTATAGCCATCTCAAAACAACTTCAAATAATCTTTTCCCAAGACATGTGGTCCCCTGCATCTCGAGGTTCTCTGCTTGTGCGACTTTTGAGCAAGGACTCCTGAAACTTACATTACCCTTCAGGTTTTTTTATTTTCAACTTGACTTTTTTCACCCTTCAGGTCTCCTAATCTTGTTTCTCTGGCACCGTGTTTGTGTCTGCTCAGGTGAGACAGTCCGTGAGTCTTTGGGTCTCCCAGTGGGTGGATGGGATCAGCCCCCCAAAGTGCGCTGTGTGACACAGGCTGTGGTCACAGTGGGACACCCTGCCTCGCTGTGACACCTTCTGTCTCTCAATGGCAGCCCAGCCCGCACTTCCCTGCAAGTTGGGGGCGAGCCCAGGCGTGGGAGGCTGCTCTCACCACCGCTCTGCTCTTGGCAGCAGCTCTGCAGCCAGGAGGAGAAGGCGGAGGCAGGCACGGCCATAGCGCTGTGGCTGTTTGGTGAGGTGGAGAGGAGTGGAGGACGTCGGCCAGGAGGAGCTGCGACCATGCAGTGGTTCTCTTCTGCCTTCCTCCATGCTCTGTCTCCACGCCTTGCGGATTTCACGAAGAAGGGCAAGTGCTGCCAGAAGGTCCCCTGCTCATAGAATCACAGAATGCTAGAATAGTTTGGGCTGGAAGGGACCTTCTAGCTGAAGGCCATCTAGTCCACCCCCCTGCAATGAGCAGGGACATCTGCTACTAGATCAGGTTGCTCAGGGCCCTGTCCAACCTGACCTTGCTCAAGATGGATCGCTGTGAACTCTGAGACACCTTTCCATCGTGGGTGGGAAGATGTCCTTGTGCAAAGCCTCCTGTCTTTATTTCAAGTACAGACCTCTGTGTCCGCAGCGCGGGAGGTCTTCTCATGGGGACACAGTTGAAATTCAGCTCTGCAGGCTGACTGCTGCACGGGTGACTTCAGCGGGGAGGTGGTGGTGTGGGATGATGCCTTGGATGATGGCTTGGCACGCTGGGGGGCTTATTGACTTCAAGCATGGCCTGCCTTCCTCTTCTTCCCCAGAGATCGCAGACATTTGGGATAGCGTGTCGGAGTGCTACCGCCAAGAGCTGCTGATGAACAAGGTGGGGCTGCTTTCCTCGTACTCCCTCAGCCCTTGAGGTATCCTGACCCTTCCCCCTGCCCTTTATTCCTGCCCCAGCTTAAAAAGCAGAAAAAATGCCCCAGAAAGATACTGCAGTGGGCAGCTCTGCCAAAGAACAACTGTTGGGTGGACGAAGAGACAAAGCAAAGCCCTGCTGTAGATGTAGAAGGACATGGGCTTTCTTCTTTGGAGTCTTCCCTAGCCCTGCTGGCAGGCTGTAAAGACCAGGCAGAGAGCCTGGGGCAGTGTTCAGGGCTTTTCCCAGGGCTTGTCCCTCCTCGGACCCTCTCAGGCTCCAGGTGGTGTGTCCTGCTTGCTCTTCACCTTGCAGGCCCTGGGAAGAGGGCGGGGGGGTGAAGGGGAGGCCGCAGATCCCCCTTAGTGTACCTAGGCAAGTCTTCATGCTGTTCCGTTGGAAAAGTTCCAACTTCTGTCTCTTATTCACTCTTGTTTGCAGGCTGTCAGGCTAATGGGCGTGGGCACTGTCTGCATCAGGGAACAGGACTTTTGTAACGGGAGCAAGGCGAGCTTCATAGTCCAGAGACCCATGTTCCACCTGGACGAGCCAGTTCTGGTGTGGACCAAGCTCCGCTATGAGGCCAGATCAAGGCCTGGTAAGAAGAGACCTTCAGACATGTGCTTCCCCCAAGACTCAGAGCTGGGGTTTCCCTCCATCTCCTCCTTGATAGGGGCAGCAGTTTGCGTGGGGGCAGGCTGCTCGCTGCTGAATGGGGAGTCATTGGGGTGGAAGGAGGGTCAGTGGGCTCTTGAACGGGGTCGTTGTGCGGAAGGGTGATGTGAGTCTGCTGACAGCTGATCAAGTGACTTTGTTGTTGGGTGGTTTCTTCACAGTGGAACTGGAAGTTGCGGAGCTGATCTACACTGAGGCCGCCTTATGCCTCCACATCCCCAAGAAAAGGGTCTTGAAGTGCGTTGAGGCAACCGTAAAAGTCATTGCGTGGGCCTTGACCGAAGGCAAGGACTTTGAGTTTGTCTTCAAGAACATCGGCATCCTGGTGTGCCGAGGACGGAAAGTGGTCATGAGGTTCTTCGAAGACCTGCTCCAAGATGTGGACAAGACCGGGAACCTGGCAAACACTTTCCTCCAAGTTCCTTTGTGATGTTTTCAGTGCTCAGTCTAACTGAATTGCAGCCGAGTCAAAGCCATGACCTTGGGCACGTTCAATCCCGTCTCTGTCCTTCGTGCAGAAACCAAGCCTGAGGCCCTTGGTGATAGCCTGCACAGAAACAGCAGTTTTCCAGATGCCTCCTGGGGGGATCTTTGTGTTCCCACAGTGAGTGTGTTTGCTTCTGTCGCCCTGGAGTGACCAAGCAAGCAGCTTGTCAGCCCGTTTGGTCCAGCTGCCCAGAGGTGCCAAGGACCAAGTTACTGGGGCTGGTCTCCTCCTGAAGCTGGTGTGGAGTACCTGTGCCCAAGGGGTGCTTATCTGTGAAGTCCATGGTCACTCCTGCTTCTTTGGGAAGCGGGATGTTGTCAGGTGGAGTCCCAGGGAAGAGGGCCTGCTTTACCTTCCCACCGATCTGGGACATGGAGAGGCAGTGAGGGACCATTTTCCACAAAGCTTTGTCTGGTCCTTCCCTTTCCTTTGAGTGAGAATGAAACAGAAAAAACCCCAAACAAACCAAGCCCAAGATGTCATCATTTTCAAACGCAGTTTGGTGGTGCTCGTTTCCTAATATCTATTGCCACCTTGTTGTATGTTCTGCTTTGCAAAACTGGAGACTTGACAGGAGCTCAGCTCTCGAGCAGCTTCTTAGTGGGGGCTGCAAGGGACACTACGTTGCTCCTTACTGAAACCACTGGTGCCGCCTTATTTGCAGGTTTCTGTACAAAAATGAGATGTCCAAAAAAGAACCGGCTGAAAATGCTGCCCGTCAAGGTACCGTAACGACGCACCGGTGTGGTGTAGAGGCGCAAGAGCGTGTTCCCTACATGTGACTCCACCTCCTCGGTGCGAGAGGTTCTCTGAAGTGACCAACACGTCCCAGCTCACCCCCTTTTCCCAACGGGGACCCAGGTAAGGAAGCAGTGGGGCAGGAACTGCTCAGAGAGCAGCGTGGCCCTGTACAAAGAGAGGGCTGGGAAAGAGTGGTAGTCGGAAAGGGCTGAGACCGTCCTAGGAGCCTGAGTGCAAGGCCAGAGGAGTCCAGGCCAGCACGAGTAGCACATGCGTGCACAGATGGTGTGTCTGTCTTGCGGGAAGCGTCCCAGAGGTGCAGCTGTGAAGGGCTTCCTGGTTTTTGTGCTTCCAGTGGCTCGTCCCGGCAAGCGCCTGCTCTCCTGAGGGCATCTTTCTCCTGTCCGGACAAGTGCCCTTGCTCTCACAGGAGAAAAGAGGACAGAGGCAGGGACTGCAGCAGGTAGCATAAGGTGAGACTCTTCAGCCACACCTGAGCAGTACAGCTCATGGCTGTCTCATCCTGGTTTTGACTGGAGGGTATTTCCTAGCCCAGACCTAACTTCCGTGCAGAACTGCCTCGTGCTGCCTGCCCGGGGTTGGTCCATGAGCACCAGCTGAAGGACAGGCTCCTGCTGCTCTCATACAAGCTCCTCGTGCGGTGTGTTTGCTGCGTGCTGCCAGCATTTGAGGGGAGCCGTGCAGAGGAACGCAGGGAAGACAAAGCGTGGGACCGTCTGGAAGTCAGGCTCCCTTCTCTGGACGGTCAGATGGGAGCAGCAGTGGTACGTGGTACAGGTGGACGTAACGATGGTGTCACGTGTAGGAAGACGTGGCTCTATGGAGAGGGTGTCCTCAAAGACACCCCCCTGCACTGCGGGCGTGTTCATCCCATCGCTCTTCCTTTCCGTCTGGCCAATGACTCCATCTTCAAGCCACCACACTTGGCTTGCACGTGGACCCTCCTGGTTCCCCCGCTCCTTCCCTGGGGTCCCTGCCGAGGGCATTTCTCCACCCTACAGGTTTCCCGCGTGGGCTGGGAGATGGCAGGGGGCTTGCAGGCCCTGGCTTCTCTAGTGCCTTGTTCTCTAGTGCCTTGTCCAGGCACAGGAGAGAAGTGAGACTTGGGCTCAAATGTTCCTCCTCTTCCCACCCAGGCAAAGCGTCAGTCTGAAATACCCCAGGTGCGCTGGCCTGGCTTGTCACTGTGCTTCCCCTGGCCCAGAAGTACCAGGCAGGAGGGGGCCAAAGCACAGCCAGGACGGGAGGAAGCCATCTCCCGGGGGAAGACACATGGGGAGGAGATGTCTCGCTGCTGTTCCCAAGCAGAAGAGAGGAGAACACCGGCCCCTCGGCTGGAGACAACAGAGCCAAAGTAAGCATGTGGCAGCTGCTGGCAAGGACAGGGAGAGTCGAGCGGCAGAGACCATAGATCTGTGGGGTCAAGGACCCAATTTCCCCTGACACGGGCATGCCCGGTGTCAGCCCCGATGCCTGGTGTCTTGGCAGCCCCAGCCTGGGCGCAGGGGCCAGGGCAAGGGTGCGAGGGGGAATTTGTCCTTGCCGTTGCAGCATCTGGCCACCACGAGCAAGGCAAGTCCTGACAAACCTGGAGCTGTACAGATCCAGCCGGGAGGAGTGGAGGAGGAATGTAGAGCTCAGTCTTCACTGGCAACGTCTCTTCTGACACCTCTCGAGTGGATGGAATGCAGGATGGGGTCTGGAGGAACAAAGTCCCTCCTGCTGTAAGAGAAGATCAGGTTCAAGACCACCTGAAGAACCAGAACATATAGAAGTCTATGGGACCTGATGAGATGCATTGCAGAGTCCTGAGAGACTTGGCTGATGTAGTTGCCAAGCCACTCTCCATGATACTTGAAAAATCATGGCAGTCAGGCGAAGTCCCTGGTGACTGGAAAAAGGGAAACATTGCACCCCGTTTTGGAAAGGGCGGCAAGGAGGACCCTGGGAACTACCGACCTGTCACCCTCACCTCTGGGCCTGGGAAGGTCATGGAGCAGATCCTGCTAGAAGCTATGCTGAGGCACATGCAGGGCAGGGAGGTGATTGGAGACAGGCAGCATGGCTTCTGACCCGCCTGACCAACCTAGTGGCCTTCTACAATGGAGCGATCACAGCAGTGGACAAGGGAAGAGCTACGGATGTCGCCTACCTGTTCTGTAAAGCCTTTGACATGGTCCCCCACAACATCCTTCTCTCTAAGTTGGAAAGATACAGATTTGATGGGTGGACAGTTGGGTGGATGAGGAATTGGCTGGATGGTCGTATCCAGAGGGTAGTGGTCAATGGCTCAATGTCCAGATGGAGATCACTGGTGAGCGGTGTCCCTCAGGGGTCCGTATTGGGCCAGCCTGCGAAGAAGGACTTGGGGGTACTGGGGGATGAAAAGCTGGACGTGAGCCGGCAACGTGCGCTCGCAGCCCAGAAGCCACGCGTGTCCTGGGCTGCACCCAGAGCCGCGTGGCCAGCAGGGCGAGGGAGGGAATTCTGCCCCTCTGCCCCGCTCTGAGGAGACCCCCCTGCAGTGCTGCGTCCAATTCTGGAGCCCTCGGCACAGGAGAGACACGGACCTGCTGGAGTGGGGCCAGAGGAGGCCCCAGCGATGCTCTGGAACAGCTCTGCTGGGAGGACGGGCTGGGAGAGCTGGGGGGGCTCAGCCTGGAGCAGAGAAGGCTCCGGGGAGACCTTAGAGCAGCTGCCAGGGCTGAGAGGGGGCTTAGAAGACAGATGGGGACAGACTTTTCAGCAGGGCCTGTTGCGATAGGACAAGGGGTGATGGTTTTAAACTAAAAGAGGGGAGATTTAGGCTAGATAAAAGAAAAACATTTTTGACAATGAGCGTGGTGAAACACTGGCCCAGCTTGCCCAGAGAGGTGGGAGATGCCCCATCCCGGGGAACATCCCAGATCAGGTTTGAAACACGGATCTAAAACAGTTACAAGGTTTTGGCACGTGTAACTACTCAACTGTAAGTTTTGTAAATTTCTTAATGTATGCACTTTCTGGAAGGCTATTGATGACATGATTAGTTTAGCTTTTGTGTAGATTTCTTTAGCCTAATAACTGTGTGATTATGTTTAACGGCCTACTCTCATGGTCCTTAGGCTGTATTTGCCTCCATGCTAACATTTCAGCTGGGTGTAAACAGTTAATGACGAGGAAAGCATGCGTGTAGAAGCAAGAGGCCTCACGAAGTCAAAAGAAAGAAGGGTTAAAAGCAAGGACCGAGAGATTAATGAGTACAGAGAAGAGAGCTTAGCCTTGAGAATAGAAGCATCCTAGCAGGAGTGCTGAAAGAAGGAGGGTAAGAAAGAACTGCTTGGCTGAAGAGCAGAAGGGACAAAGATCCAAGGAGAAGAAACTATCCTCAAGAGACCTGTGACCATAAAAGGGAAAAAGGAGCACCCCTAAAGGTACACGGAGGAGGACGAGACACCCTGAAAGCCACACAGAGGGTTCCGGGAACCCGCAGAAAGCACACCAAGGGGTTCAGGATGCCCCCAAAAGACGACGGGATCAGAAGGGGTCCAGGGCATGCCGAAAGGGATGCCCCAAAAGGCTCATCGGTTGCCCTGGGGTGTAGTGAAAGACACTGAGGGAGATGGGGTGCAGGAGAAAGCACACTGCAGGGCATGGAGATGCACCCAAAGGCACTCCAGGGAGTTGGGGTAGCCCGAAATGCACAGCCAGGGCAACGGGGTGCTCAGAAAGGCATCCTTAAGGGCCCTCAGCATCCGGAATCGCGCACCGATTTCCCTGGAGAGCACTGAAATTCACGCTAAGGGGGCTGTGGCACCCTGGAAGGGAGTATCAAAAGCCAGATAAAGATGTGCAGGGGAACCCCAAAAGGCTGGCCAAGGGTCTCGTAGCACCTGAAAATGTACCCTGGTCTGGGGCGGTCCTCTGACACACAACCAGAAGGCTTCAGGGTGCATGAAAGGGCACACCGAGGGGTTTTGGGTACACTGAAAGGCACATGGAGGGGTGCGGGGAGACCCACAGCGCGCCAGGGGCTCCTTTCCTCGGCCACGTGGGCTGTGTGCGCGCAGAGAGGTTCTGAGCACATGGGCCCCTCCACCCCACCAGCCTCTGCCCTCAGCCCGGCCCAGCCCCGCCCAGCCCCCAGCGCCTTATGATGTCATTGAGCCGTTCATGACGTCAGTGCACGTGTTCACTAGACCTGGGGCGCTGGCGCAGGCCCTGCGCACAGTACCCGCTGGTGCTGTGCTGGTGCTGTGCCAGTGGTGCTGGTGGTGCTAGTGCTGTTGGTGGACGTGGTGCTGGCGCTGCTGGTGGAGCTGCTGGTGGAGCTGCTGGTGCTGCTGGTGGAGCTGCTGGTGGAGCTGCTGGTGGTGCTGGTGGAGCTGCTGGTGGAGCTGCTGGTGGAGCTGCTGGTGCTGCTGCTGGTGGTGCTGGTGGAGCTGCTGGTGGAGCTGCTGGTGCTGCTGGTGGAGCTGCTGGCAGAGCTGCTGGTGGTGCCCTGCTGCTCCTCAGGGCTCGGCTCCTCTGTTCGCAGGCAGCACCCGGCAGCGCCTGCCGAGTCCTGCCTGCCACCGCTCCCCGGGGAGGGGCGAGGCGAGGCGGTGCAGTGCCCATTCCCCCTGGGCCATGAAGAGGTCCTGGTGGTCCCTGCCCAGGAGGAGGGCACGGGAGGGTGCCATGTCCTGTGGGAGCAGCGGTCGCGATGGGCTCTGGCCAGAGGGCTGGGATGAGCTGCACCGTGTGGGCGCCACCGGCGGCTTGGCCACGGTGCAGCCGCTGGTGAAGGAGCACGAGACCAACCGCCGGGACAAGGACGACAGGAAACAGGGCACAGGGAGGCGGGCGCACTTTGGGAAACTCCTGGGCTGTTTTCCTTCCCTGGGGCTTAGCTTGGTGCCTGGGGGTGTTCATTCTCAACAGAGGTAAATGTGGAAAGAGCAGATAATAACGGGCCGTTATTACTGCGATAAGCAGTGCGTACAGCTGGTCGTGCTTTCTGTCCTTCCAGGCACAGTGGCAGTGCACAGCCTGTGCACCCCAGGGAGCAGGAAAACAAGGGAGAAGCTGCTCCAGCCCGAGCAAAAGAGCTGTCAGCATCCAGTGCTCCCCACGGGGCAGGAGCTGCTGGAGTTCTGCAATGTGCATCCGCTCTGGGGAGAGCAGGTAGGACTTCCCAGCGTGGAGGAGCCGATGGGGAAAAGCCCTGTCACCTGCCCTTCTGGCAGGCTGCTGTGGAGACAGGATATTTGGGAGCGATGATGTGGTGTGGCTTATGATCCGGGGAGAAAAGAACTGCCAGGCATTTGTCCCTGGAAAGCAGAATTCCTGAGACACTGAATCCTTTTTGGCTCCATTCTGATCACTTTGAGCGACCTCCCTGGCACATGGCGTGTGCGCTAGAGGAAATTAACTGCCAAGCAGGAGAACAGATGCATTTTGAATCCACATTTTGGTAGGTCGCTCCCTAGGATTTCATGGGCTTGGGGCGTGTGTTTGTGCTGAGATTGTCTCTGGAAGCACGATGATTTGGAAAGCACTCTAGGTATCAAGGAGTTGTATGAGCTCACCCTGGTTCCAATAATATCTGGTTTTAATGTAGATGAGCGTGCCGCCCGTAAGCCAGATGACGAAGCCGTCAAGGAGAGCAAAAGCTCTTGGGGAGAGGTATGTAAAAATGAAGATTTTAATTCCGAGTCTTCGTTACAGGATTATATTGCAGCTGATGCGCAATAAGACTTCCCCATGAATAATGTCTAATGCCGCCTTGTTGAAATCTCTTTTATAATCGGACGTGAAGTTGGTGACAGTCCTCTTCTGGTTACATGAAATGCTGCCACTGTCTGCTGTTTTGCACTGATTTCCCAAGTTTTGTCCATTTGTGATCTTTCACTTGAACAGGCAGAAAGCATCAGAGCCCACATACCGATGGCAGGGGCTGATTTATCCTCTTCCCACCTGAGCCCTGGAAGTCATCAGACATCAGAAAGTGTCAATGGGGAAGTGCTTCAGAAAGCATGTGAGCAACGGCTTCGAGTGCCAGAAAAGGTCAATGAGAATGTCATTGAGATGCGAGAAACCAACAAGAGCTTGTCTGAGCAGCTGAGCAAAGCCGAAGAAAAAGCTAGCGGGCTGGAAAAGGAAGTGGACCAACTGAAAAAAGCCCTCTGTGAAAAGACATTGGCCTTAGACATGACAGAAAGAGAATTACGCCAGGCCTGGAGGCAGGCAAAGCAGTGGCATGCTCTACAGCATGACAAAGACCAAGAGAGAAAAGATGCCATCAAGAAGGCAGAAGGGCTGCAGGAACAACTGGCCCAGCTCCACAGTGAAAACCTTTTACTCCGTCAGCAGCTGAGAGACATGAAGAACAAGACTGCCCCAGAACAAACGGTGAGTGATGCCTTTATATAAAGGCAAGGCTGACAAAGTAGAAAAAGAGGAGAGGTGAGCACTGACCAGTTTTGTTCTGCTTTTGGTGGAAATGCAGAAGCTTTTGGCAAGCCTTGAGACACGCTTATACGTCTACATGAATGCATCTACCGTCACCTACCTGGACTTGTGCCAGGTAGATGAGAAGGACTTGGGGGTCCTGGTGGGTGAAAAGCTGCACGTGAGCCGGCAATGTGCGCTCGTAGCCCAGAAGGCCAACCGTGTCCTGGGCTGCATCCAAAGCAGCACGGCCAGCAGGTTGAGGGAGGGGATTCTGCCCCTCTGCTCCGCTCTGGTGAGACCCCACCTGGAGTACTGCGTGCAGCTCTGGAGCCCTCAGCACAGCAAAGACATGGACCTGTTGGAGCGGGGCCAGAGGAGGGCCACAACGATGATCAGGGGGCTGGAGCACCTGCCCCGTGAGGACAGGATGAGAGAGTTGGGATTGATAATGCTTTGCCTTTCTGTATGTGCTGGGATACAGACAACTTCCTTAAGAGGTGACATTTCTTGTTTCTCCAGAGAACAGTGAGACAGCTGGAAGGAGAGCTCGCGGATGCTTTCAGAAAGCACTGGGTAGCAGAAACTTCACTGAAAGCTTCTACACGCGAATGCGAATACCTGAAGAAAGAAAACTCCCGCTTGCAAGAGGACTTGCACAAGGCTAAGACCAATGTTAGTATGTACGAAGCTGTTCTTTCCCTTCAGTGACCAGAAGAGAAGAAAATATTCTGGGAACAAACACAGGGGAGATTCGTCTGAGGACGTTAAGGAGCTTCAACATCACTACCAATTGTGTCCCAGAGGAGAGGGTGCTTTTAGCTCCTTTCTCCTCCCGGCCTCCTCCCCTCTCGCCTTGAAAAACTCAGCCGGCTCTTCAGGGAGCTCGTTTCGAGGCTGAGGGGAAAAGCAGTGGGTTGTGGGGGCAGCATCTGCGTGGGGAAGAACGAAGCAGCTGTGCTCTTTCGAGACTCGCTTCTGTTCCGACACCGTCCAAACGTTGTGGCCAAGATTTGATAGCGCAAGCCACGTGCTTCCAAATGTCTCTGGGCTTGGTGCTTTCTTTGCAAGGTTTTTCTTCTCTCAGTCTCTGCACAAAGACGGGTCTAGTTCCCTGGTAGTGGTGGCTTTGGGGAAGGGAAGTAGCATGTTGTTTGCCTTTGTCTCGTAAGCCAGGCTTCACCCTCCCTCTAAGGAAGGTCTTGAACCTCTTGTCTCTTCCCCCACACTGTCCGCCCCAGGCATTAGCACAGGGGGGTGCGTATGAGAAGGAACGGGGCAGAAGAGGAGCGCCATGGCAGCAAAACGAAACGCAGTGAATGTGGCAAAATGCAAAAGAGCGTCTCCACAGGCACGGACCTGTATGATGCTGTAGAAGGAGCCCGAGTGCCTTTGCCACGGTGCCTTTTTGGGAAGGGGGGAAGGGTGGAAGCTGGAGCGTTCTTTTCGGCAAGGGCTTGAAAGGCGTGTTTACTTTCAGAAACGCCAGCGTCTTTTCCCTGGGTTGAAAGACAAGCTCGGTGGATTACAGCTGTGATCTCGATCCATAAGTTTGACTGAGTTTCACAGAGATTTCAGACCCCTCTGCTTAAGAGAGATTGTTACTTCCCCGCATGCAGGTGTGCGACCTCTCCGCGCAGCTGGAGTTGGAGTCCCAAAAATGCCTGCAGCTCGAAGCCATAAATCAGGAGCTGCGAGGGATGGTGCCTCTTCTGCAACATCGCTTGGTGACTCCTGGGGTGGGTCATGCCGCAACAGAGCTTCGTGGAAAAGAGCGTGAGCAGCGAGCGCAAGAAGAAGTGAGAGAGAAGGCAAACCTCAGTCCCCTTTTGCAGGTGAGTTTATGTACCGTTTGTATCGGTAGTCCACGTTGCGTTCATTTGTGGTTGTGGTCGTGCCTTTTAGGTGTTTTGCCTTGGGCAGGTGGTGCTCTCTGTCAGCGCTGTGGGTTTGGCTTTCCTGTAGGGAAGCTGGGGAGATGCAAAAGGCTGCGTCAGAGTGCGTCTGTGTGTGTCGCGGGACCTGCGTGCCTGAAAAATGTGCAGCCCTTCCTCATCCTTGTCTGTACAGCGTTGCAGGCTGTTTCATACAAAAATGGCAGAAAGAGCAGGTTTTTTGAGCGGGGTGGGCATTGTCTTTTTCTTGCTGTTTCTTGAAGTTGCATCTTCTGCCTTAGACACAGGCAGCTGCTCGAGCCAAAATAGAAGAGATCAACAACACTGATGCCTCTTGGAGAAAACTGCTGGAGCAGAGAATTGCAGCCCTGGAATCGGACCTGAAGAGAGCACAGAGCATGCAGGAGCTCAGCGCACTGCAACTGGCAAGTGCGCAAGCAGAAATAAAAGGCTACGAAAAGCGTTCTTTGATGGACCAGGAAATCCGAAGGTCCCTCCCAAAGAAATTAAAAAAGTAAGTCCAAACGTTTTTGTCCTTCCCCCCACGTAACGGAATATGAAAGTTTTCATTGCGGCTTTCCCACGCCACGTCCCTCTCTTGGACCTGCTCAGCATGACGGGTGCACCTTCAAGACCGCATACTTCTCAAAAGAGCTCACCTGGGGCTCTCCAGTTACGGAGGCCTGTTTTCGTTTCTCTGTGCTGACCCTCCAGTGACAAAAGTAATCAAGCCTGTCTGAAGGATGTTGTAGTTAGTTTTCCTTTAACAGTTTTCTGTAGCCATCTCCTCTTCCTGCATGTATGGTGGAAAAGAGGCGCTTCCTTGCTGCTGCTGTTATCCTCCAAGCTAGGATAGACACACTTGAAAGGGCAGAGGGGACAGCACAGCAGCCTGTGAGGGAAAACATCTCTTCAGCTGCCGTTATGATGGTGCATCTGTAGTTTGAGTTTCCACTGGGAGGAGGGAAGGAGTCGTGTGTGCACAAGTCCCACAGTGTGCTGTCACACTCGGGGAACAACTTGGTGCCAATATGAGCAACAGTCGTTCTTGCATGCTGCTGCCTTTTTCACAGGACTACCGAGACGCTCGCAGAAGGCAGTGCCAGGAGCCCTCAGGAGCAGCGGCACAGGCTCTCCAGTGGCAAGGCAAAGAGCCTGAGCAAGACCAAGGGACAGAGCGGAAACCTGTTGGGCTCAGGTAAGCAGCTCCAGACTGGGTTCTTCACTGGTCAGCTGGGTTAGGGATTGCGGTTGGGTTTTGCCTGTGATGCTGAAGTAGTGGAAGTCTTTTCTGTGTAATTCCTGGCCGGGTGGAACTAGAGGAAAGAAGTTGCTTGCTTGTCCTGCAGAGCCGAAAGCAGGTCCTGTTAGGTGGACACCCAAAGCACGTGGGCAGTTGTCCAGAGAAGAATTGAACCTATTTCATGGCAATTGCTCCCCTGGAGCCCCGAGGTGCAATATCGCTGACTTGCTTCTGAGGCTTTGTCTGAATACGGTGGGTGTCGAAAGACAGAGCTTGTCCTGCCACACCATTTCCTGTGACCGCCCGGGCAGGACGGATCTGTGCTGTGCTGGGAGATTCCCTTGGCCTGGCTTCGACAGAGAAGTTTTGCCTGTTCAAAGACAGACGATCCTGTGTTTTGGGCCGGAGGAATGCAGAAGCTGGTGAAAAACCTTGTGCTCCATAGAAGCAAGCCCTCTTTCGAACTTCCAAGGAAAATGGGGCACTTGAGGGCAAAGAGGTCTCGGGGCTCTGAAGTGCAAGCAGATGCCATGTGCGGGTTTAGCGTGGGTTTCTTTGTGGTGCGCAGCCTCTGGAATTCCCTTCACAGGCTCTAGAAAGCTAGTTGCCTGATGGTCAAACGTGGAAAATCTTGTTTCTTCCTTTGCACGTGTCCCTTTCATCCTTTGTTTCCTCTGGCGGGCTTAAATCTCGCCAGATCTGTACAGCGCCCTGTCACACTTGATAGCTGTCCATGGACTTCTTGGGCTAGGTCTGCTGTAGAACTAACATTGGATCTTGCTTTTTCTCTCCCAGTCACTGCTGACTGTGAAACCGGGTCTGCTGGGGATTCTCCCTGGACATCTTCGGCTCCTCTGCCAAATGTAAATGAAGCGCAGGATCCCCCTTCCGGGGCAACACCGCCCAGGCACGGTGCTTTGAAGAGCAATTAATAAACTCATAGAAAACACTATAGAAAGTCTGTGTTTTTCTGTGCCAGTCTCACGTATTTGCCCATCACTGCCCTTCGGCTGGCCCCATGGCCTGGGCATGGCCCTTCCCTCCCCCCGCAGCCCGCTGCCGGGCCAGGGGTGTCAGAGCCCCGTCCAACCTGACCTGGAATGTTTCCAGATACGGGGCATCAACCACCTCCACCTTGATCACAAAAAATGTTTTCCTTATAATCTAGCCTAAATCTCCCCTCTTTTAGTTTAAAGCCATCACCCCTTGTCCTATCGCAACAGGCCCTGCTGAAAAGTCTGTCCCCATCTGTCTTCTAAGCCCCCTCTCAGCCCTGGCAGCTGCTCTAAGGTCTCCCCGGAGCCTTCTCTGCTCCAGGCTGAGCCCCCCAGCTCTCCCAGCCTGTCCTCCCAGCAGAGCTGTTCCAGCCCTTGGAGCATTGCTGGGGCCTCCGCTGGCCCCGCTCCAACAGGTCCATGTCTCTCCTGTGCCGAGGGCTCCAGAGCTGGACACAGCACTGCAGGGGGGGTCTCCCCAGAGTGGGGCAAAGGGGCAGAATCCCCTCCTTTACCCTGCTGGCCACGCGGCTCTGGGTGCAGCCCAGGGCATCTGGGCTGCGAGCGCATGTTGCCGGCTCCTGTCCAGCTTTTTACACACCAGGACCCCCAAGTCCTTCTCCACGGGGCTGCTCTCCATCCCTTCATCCCCCAGCCTGTGCTGATCCCCTCAGCAACCTGAGGGGTGGTCGCACCTTGGGAGGTGGGTAACTTTGAGAGAGGTGTGCATTTTAGTATTTTTAGTATTATAATGATATTGTAATAAGCAAAGTTCACTCCAAGTACAGCATTTCATCAAAGTTGACAGGTCACTGAGCCAGGGCATCGCATGTGCAGCTTATTAATGTACACACGGTGTACCTTTAAATTCCCTTGTTCACAGAGCGTGGCCGCGACGCCTCCACTCCGCTCCACCCTCCATGCAATTTCTCCCGGAGTCAGCACATCAGGTTCCCCTGATGCTGCCAACGTCTAGGGTTGCCTAGGGAATTGCCATGGTACAAACTCATTGTACATTAGCTACGTTCCACCCGGTCTCAATGCTGTTCTTAGAGGGTAAATTTCCAAATTGCCCCTCAGCGATTACCCCACAGTCCCGCCCGGCCAACAGCGTCCTGGCCTGTATCAGCACTAGTGTGGCCGGCAGGATCAGGGATGTGACCGTGCCCCTGTACTCAGCACTGGCGAGGCCGCACCTCGAATCCTGTGTTCAGTGTCGGGCACCTCACGACAAGAAGGACGTTGAGGTGCTGGAGCGCGTCCAGAGAAGGGCAACGAAGCTGGTGAGGGGTCTGGAGCACAAGTCTGATGAGGAGCGGCTGAGGGAACTGGGGGTGTTCAGTCTGGAGAAGCAGAGGCTGAGGGGAGACCTTATCGCTCCCTACAAGTACCTGAAAGGGGTTGTGGTGACGTGCGTGTTGGTCTCTTCTCCCAAGCAGCTAGTGATAGGACAAGAGGAAATGGCCTTAAGTTGCGCCAGGGGAGGTTTAGATTGGATATGAGGAAAAATTTCTTGACGGAGAGAGTGGTCAAGCATTGGAACAGGCTGCCCAGGGAGGTGGTGGAGTCGCCATCACTGGAAGCATTCAAAAAACGTGTGGATGTGGCGCTTCGGGACATGGTTTAGGGGACATGGTGGTGTTGGGTTAACGGTTGGACTTGGTGATCTCGAAGGTCCTTTCCAACCTTAATGATTCTGTGATTCTGTGAACTGGGAAAACTGAAGCGCTGTTGTTCAGCGTGTAGTATAGGACAAAGATGCCTTAAGTTAAAAGAAAAGGGAGAGTCAGAGGAAAGAGTGGAAGATTATATTACACCACCACCGGCTTCAGTGCCAGTCTCTCCCTCCCCCTGAAGGAATGCAGATAATTCTGATGAAGAATCTGCTTCTGCCTCTGAGAGTGCCACTTCGGGTCCTGTAACCCGAGGCAGAGTCCGAGCGAGGATACGAGCCCCCCTCAGACAGGCTATGGGGCCGCAAGGACCAACTCGAATTAAGGTCCCTTTTTCCACATGAAAAACAAGGCATTGCTTTGGGCATATCGGCACAGCGACTGGGACCGTACAAGCGGGCAGTTGTACGCTTCTCTGAACAGTTAGATGAAGTAAGCCAAGGTTGGCCCAGTTGTTTGAGAGCCGTGGCAGCGGTAGAGCTCAACATGGACGGAGCCCGCAGATTTACCCCGGGCCAGAAGATAACTGTGTTGCTGTCACACATAGTTTCAGCAGTGCTGGAACAAGTAGGGAGCACATGGGTTATCACCCTCCCGGTTCCTGAAGTATCAGGCCCTCTTAGCGGAACCGGACGATGTCAACTAACATTGTGAATCCAGCATCTTTTCTCAGTGGCGAAGTCACCGAAGCAGTAGTCCATGAGTGTCCGGAGACACTGGAAGCGGTTTACTCCGGTCGACCTGACTTCAAGGAAGAACCGCTGGAGGATGCCGAAGATCATCTGTTCACCGATGGAAGCAGTTTTGTGAAGCAAAGACTTCATAAGGCCCGTTACGCGGTAACCGCTACTTGTAAGGTAACTGAAGCTAATCCTTTACCTGCAGGAACATCGGCGCAAAAGGCAGAAATCATTGCCTTAATCCGAGCACTGGAAATTTCAAAAGCAAAAAGGGTCACCCTATGGACAGACCCCAGTTATGCCTTCGGAGTGGTACATGGAGCTATTTGGAAAGAAAGAGGGCTGCTGACTGCTCAAGGAAAGCAAGTGAAACATGCTGAAGAGATCTTACAATTGCTGGATGCCGAGCAACTCCTGAAGAAGGTCGCACTTATGCATTGTAGGCGACACCAAAAGGGTAACACTGATCCAGAGGTTGGGAACAAATTGGCTGATTATGAGGCTAAGCTGGCAGCGGAACGGACAGAAATTGTTCTTTGATCCCAGACGGTAAATTCAGTCTAACAGAGAATGAAAAATCAGGATATTCTAAAGAAGATAAAGTTATGATAAATGATCTAGGAGGAAGGAAAGATCACCAAACAGGAATATTTTCAATGCCAGCTGGTAGAGTAATAGTGCCTTATAACATTTTATGGAAAATCCTATGGGAAGAACATAATGAAACTCACTGGGGAGCAGATGCATTGTATAAATATATAAATCAAAAAAGAGTGAGTCGAAATTTATATACTACAGTGAAACAAGTCAGCCAGAGGTGTGAAACATGTTTGAAAAACCATCTGAATACCGCGCATAAGATACAAATTGGGAGCATTGGAAAGGGAAATGTGCCCGGACAACAATGGCAAATGGACTTTTCTGAACTCCCAAGAAAAGGGGGGTTTTGGTCTGTGTTAGTATTAACAGATACCTTTTTGGGCTGGCCAGAAGCTTTCCCTCGTAGGACTAATAAGGCTAGGGAAGCGACAGGAGTACTTTTAAACAAAAGTATTCCCAGATTTGGAGTACCAGCAGTAATATCTTCTGATAGGGGTACTCATTTTTGTGCGCAGATAGTGCAACGAATGAGTAAGTTTTTAGGGATTGATGGCAACTACATACCCCCTACCGACCTCAGGCGAGTGGGCAAGTTGGGAAAATGAATCACTTACTTAAAAACCAGCTAGCTAAAACTGGTCGAGAAGCAAATCTACGTTGGCACCAAGCGCTCCCGCTGGCCCTATTACGAATGAGGGTAAACCCGAGAACTAAAGAGAATTTAAGCCCATTTGAAGTTTTGTTTGGGAGGCCGTACCAATCCCAGTCCCAAGAGGAAGATCTCACCCAGTTAGGCGAAAATAATCTGCAGAAATACATAATAATATTAGGAAAACAACTCAATGAGGTAAACAAGATAGTTTTAGGAACCAGATCTAGAGGTCTGGATTATCCTGTTCATCCTTTTAAGCTGGGAGACTGCGTTTATATTAAGGCTTTTACAGGTGAACCCTTGGAAGAGAAGTGGAACGGACCCTTCCAAGTGCTGTTAACCACCTTCACTGCTATCAAGATTAAAGAGCAATCGGCGTGGATTCACTACTCAAGGATTAAAAAGGCTTCCCCTCCATGGGTGATAGAACAACAGGACTCTTCGAAGCTGAAGATAAAACGACAAAATGTATAAATACGTTGTGTTTATGGTAAATTTGATAACCACGAGTCTAAGTTGTGAAATGCTTTACTGGGATCAGAATACACACCTGACACTGTCGCCGAGTGTTATCCAAATTCTACACAAGAGTGATTGTTGGATAGGTACTGCAATGCCTAGAGATTCTAGACAGACACTACCTCTTAATGGGAGTTCCAGTTCCGGTTAGCATCTCTCTATTTAATAACCCCCACTACGGAGTAGGTTACTGATAAGAGTACCTGGTGGCCAGATCTTTCCAAAAAATGGGAACAGATTGCATTATCGGTCTCTATCATAAATCTTGCTTGCAATTCTTCTGTTTGTCTATATGGCCCAGGATACGATTGCCTCTCCTTGTACGATTTTTGTAAATTTCTTAATGTAGTAGTTGCCTTCTGCGTTCTCTGATCCCGACTACTCCATGCCATGTGCCCGCTTTTCCGCGTTGCCCTCCGTCTGTGCACTTAAAGGGAGATGGAAGGGGACAAGGGAAATGGAATAGGAGCATGTGTGGAGGAGCAAGGAGGGGATCTGAACATCCAGAGAGAGAAAGAGAGTAGATCTTGAATGCTTCTGTGATGGAGGGTCTATAAGGATGCTTGGGTGGGAGTGGAAGGAATCAGATCATGCAGAAAAGGGTGTAGAGGGGATCTGCGTATGCAAAGAGGGAAGCAGAAAGGATCAGCATGTGAGCTATGGGGCAGAGAAGCGATCTGGGTGCACCTGAGTGGGAATGGAAGAGATGGTTGCATACTCAGGAGGACCTGGGATGAATAGGAAGCACAGTTTGCATGAGGGGGAACCAAGGAAATCTGCTTGGAGGGGGAAGCAAGGACATCTGCTCGGAGGAGGAAGGGGAGAGGTCCTCAAAAATGTATCGGCCTGGAGGGCCTCTGAACTGGAGGGGATCTGAACTGGCACAGAAGGGCCATGGTGGGGATCAGAACGGTCCCCAATGGGAAGAGAGCAGATCTCCCAAGGGAGGGAGCAGAGGATCTATCTCTGAGGAGAATGAAGAGGATCTGAGCACACATGAGTTGAGGTTTATTCAAAGCCTACTGGGCTCCAAGCGCAATTCCAAAAAAAATTTTTTTTTTTTCCAATCTGCCAAGCTCTGCTATCCGTGCGATCCAGTGTGAAGGATATTTGCTTGGAATTTGTCTTCTTGCCTCTCCTCTCAGGCTGCTCTTTATAGCCATCTCAAAACAACTTCAAATAATCTTTTCCCAAGACATGTGGTCCCCTGCATCTCGAGGTTCTCTGCTTGTGCGACTTTTGAGCAAGGACTCCTGAAACTTACATTACCCTTCAGGTTTTTTTATTTTCAACTTGACTTTTTTCACCCTTCAGGTCTCCTAATCTTGTTTCTCTGGCACCGTGTTTGTGTCTGCTCAGGTGAGACAGTCCGTGCGTCTTTGGGTCTCCCAGTGGGTGGATGGGATCAGCCCCCCAAAGTGCGCTGTGTGACACAGGCTGTGGTCACAGTGGGACACCCTGCCTCGCTGTGACACCTTCTGTCTCTCAATGGCAGCCCAGCCCGCACTTCCCTGCAAGTTGGGGGCGAGCCCAGGCGTGGGAGGCTGCTCTCACCACCGCTCTGCTCTTGGCAGCAGCTCTGCAGCCAGGAGGAGAAGGCGGAGGCAGGCACGGCCATAGCGCTGTGGCTGTTTGGTGAGGTGGAGAGGAGTGGAGGACGTCGGCCAGGAGGAGCTGCGACCATGCAGTGGTTCTCTTCTGCCTTCCTCCATGCTCTGTCTCCACGCCTTGCGGATTTCACGAAGAAGGGTAAGTGCTCAAACTGAATTGCAGCCGAGTCAAAGCCATGACCTTGGGCACGTTCAATCCCGTCTCTGTCCTTCGTGCAGAAACCAAGCCTGAGGCCCTTGGTGATAGCCTGCACAGAAACAGCAGTTTTCCAGATGCCTCCTGGGGGGATCTTTGTGTTCCCACAGTGAGTGTGTTTGCTTCTGTTGCCCTGGAGTGACCAAGCAAGCAGCTTGTCAGCCCGTTTGGTCCAGCTGCCCAGAGGTGCCAAGGACCAAGTTACTGGGGCTGGTCTCCTCCTGAAGCTGGTGTGGAGTACCTGTGCCCAAGGGGTGCTTATCTGTGAAGTCCATGGTCACTCCTGCTTCTTTGGGAAGCGGGATGTTGTCAGGTGGAGTCCCAGGGAAGAGGGCCTGCTTTACCTTCCCACCGATCTGGGACATGGAGAGGCAGTGAGGGACCATTTTCCACAAAGCTTTGTCTGGTCCTTCCCTTTCCTTTGAGTGGGAATGAAACAGAAAAAACCCCAAACAAACCAAGCCCAAGATGTCATCATTTTCAAACGCAGTTTGGTGGTGCTCGTTTCCTAATATCTATTGCCACCTTGTTGTATGTTCTGCTTTGCAAAACTGGAGACTTGACAGGAGCTCAGCTCTCGAGCAGCTTCTTAGTGGGGGCTGCAAGGGACACTACGTTGCTCCTTACTGAAACCACTGGTGCCGCCTTATTTGCAGGTTTCTGTACAAAAATGAGATGTCCAAAAAAGAACCGGCTGAAAATGCTGCCCGTCAAGGTACCGTAACGACGCACCGGTGTGGTGTAGAGGCGCAAGAGCGTGTTCCCTACATGTGACTCCACCTCCTCGGTGCGAGAGGTTCTCTGAAGTGACCAACACGTCCCAGCTCACCCCCTTTTCCCAACGGGGACCCAGGTAAGGAAGCAGTGGGGCAGGAACTGCTCAGAGAGCAGCGTGGCCCTGTAGAAAGAGAGGGCTGGGAAAGAGTGGTAGTCGGAAAGGGCTGAGACCGTCCTAGGAGCCTGAGTGCAAGGCCAGAGGAGTCCAGGCCAGCACGAGTAGCACATGCGTGCACAGATGGTGTGTCTGTCTTGCGGGAAGCGTCCCAGAGGTGCAGCTGTGAAGGGCTTCCTGGTTTTTGTGCTTCCAGTGGCTCGTCCCGGCAAGCGCCTGCTCTCCTGAGGGCATCTTTCTCCTGTCCGGACAAGTGCCCTTGCTCTCACAGGAGAAAAGAGGACAGAGGCAGGGACTGCAGCAGGTAGCATAAGGTGAGACTCTTCAGCCACACCTGAGCAGTACAGCTCATGGCTGTCTCATCCTGGTTTTGACTGGAGGGTATTTCCTAGCCCAGACCTAACTTCCGTGCAGAACTGCCTCGTGCTGCCTGCCCAGGGTTGGTCCATGAGCACCAGCTGAAGGACAGGCTCCTGCTGCTCTCATACAAGCTCCTCGTGCGGTGTGTTTGCTGCGTGCTGCCAGCATTTGAGGGGAGCCGTGCAGAGGAACGCAGGGAAGACAAAGCGTGGGACCGTCTGGAAGTCAGGCTCCCTTCTCTGGACGGTCAGATGGGAGCAGCAGTGGTACGTGGTACAGGTGGACGTAACGATGGTGTCACGTGTAGGAAGACGTGGCTCTATGGAGAGGGTGTCCTCAAAGACACCCCCCTGCACTGCGGGCGTGTTCATCCCATCGCTCTTCCTTTCCATCTGGCCAATGACTCCATCTTCAAGCCACCACACTTGGCTTGCACGTGGACCCTCCTGGTTCCCCCGCTCCTTCCCTGGGGTCCCTGCCGAGGGCATTTCTCCACCCTACAGGTTTCCCGCGTGGGCTGGGGGATGGCAGGGGGCTTGCAGGCCCTGGCTTCTCTAGTGCCTTGTTCTCTAGTGCCTTGTCCAGGCACAGGAGAGAAGTGAGACTTGGGCTCAAATGTTCCTCCTCTTCCCACCCAGGCAAAGCGTCAGTCTGAAATACCCCAGGTGCGCTGGCCTGGCTTGTCACTGTGCTTCCCCTGGCCCAGAAGTACCAGGCAGGAGGGGGCCAAAGCACAGCCAGGACGGGAGGAAGCCATCTCCCGGGGGAAGACACATGGGGAGGAGATGTCTCGCTGCTGTTCCCAAGCAGAAGAGAGGAGAACACCGGCCCCTCGGCTGGAGACAACAGAGCCAAAGTAAGCATGTGGCAGCTGCTGGCAAGGACAGGGAGAGTCGAGCGGCAGAGACCATAGATCTGTGGGGTCAAGGACCCAATTTCCCCTGACACGGGCATGCCCGGTGTCAGCCCCGATGCCTGGTGTCTTGGCAGCCCCAGCCTGGGCGCAGGGGCCAGGGCAAGGGTGCGAGGGGGAATTTGTCCTTGCCGTTGCAGCATCTGGCCACCACGAGCAAGGCAAGTCCTGACAAACCTGGAGCTGTACAGATCCAGCCGGGAGGAGTGGAGGAGGAATGTAGAGCTCAGTCTTCACCGGCAACGTCTCTTCTGACACCTCTCGAGTGGATGGAATGCAGGATGGGGTCTGGAGGAACAAAGTCCCTCCTGCTGTAAGAGAAGATCAGGTTCAAGACCACCTGAAGAACCAGAACATATAGAAGTCTATGGGACCTGATGAGATGCATTGCAGAGTCCTGAGAGACTTGGCTGATGTAGTTGCCAAGCCACTCTCCATGATACTTGAAAAATCATGGCAGTCAGGCGAAGTCCCTGGTGACTGGAAAAAGGGAAACATTGCACCCCGTTTTGGAAAGGGCGGCAAGGAGGACCCTGGGAACTACCGACCTGTCACCCTCACCTCTGGGCCTGGGAAGGTCATGGAGCAGATCCTGCTAGAAGCTATGCTGAGGCACATGCAGGGCAGGGAGGTGATTGGAGACAGGCAGCATGGCTTCTGACCCGCCTGACCAACCTAGTGGCCTTCTACAATGGAGCGATCACAGCAGTGGACAAGGGAAGAGCTACGGATGTCGCCTACCTGTTCTGTAAAGCCTTTGACATGGTCCCCCACAACATCCTTCTCTCTAAGTTGGAAAGATACAGATTTGATGGGTGGACAGTTGGGTGGATGAGGAATTGGCTGGATGGTCGTATCCAGAGGGTAGTGGTCAATGGCTCAATGTCCAGATGGAGATCACTGGTGAGCGGTGTCCCTCAGGGGTCCGTATTGGGCCAGCCTGCGAAGAAGGACTTGGGGGTACTGGGGGATGAAAAGCTGGACGTGAGCCGGCAACGTGCGCTCGCAGCCCAGAAGCCACGCGTGTCCTGGGCTGCACCCAGAGCCGCGTGGCCAGCAGGGCGAGGGAGGGAATTCTGCCCCTCTGCCCCGCTCTGAGGAGACCCCCCTGCAGTGCTGCGTCCAATTCTGGAGCCCTCGGCACAGGAGAGACACGGACCTGCTGGAGTGGGGCCAGAGGAGGCCCCAGCGATGCTCTGGAACAGCTCTGCTGGGAGGACGGGCTGGGAGAGCTGGGGGGGCTCAGCCTGGAGCAGAGAAGGCTCCGGGGAGACCTTAGAGCAGCTGCCAGGGCTGAGAGGGGGCTTAGAAGACAGATGGGGACAGACTTTTCAGCAGGGCCTGTTGCGATAGGACAAGGGGTGATGGTTTTAAACTAAAAGAGGGGAGATTTAGGCTAGATAAAAGAAAAACATTTTTGACAATGAGCGTGGTGAAACACTGGCCCAGCTTGCCCAGAGAGGTGGGAGATGCCCCATCCCGGGGAACATCCCAGATCAGCTTTGAAACACGGATCTAAAACAGTTATAAGGTTTCGGCACGTGTAACTAATCAACTGTAAGTTTTGTAAATTTCTTAATGTATGCACTTTCTGGAAGGCTATTGATGACATGATTAGTTTAGCTTTTGTGTAGATTTCTTTAGCCTAATAACTGTGTGATTATGTTTAACGGCCTACTCTCATGGTCCTTAGGCTGTATTTGCCTCCATGCTAACATTTCAGCTGGGTGTAAACAGTTAATGACGAGGAAAGCATGCGTGTAGAAGCAAGAGGCCTCACGAAGTCAAAAGAAAGAAGGGTTAAAAGCAAGGACCGAGAGATTAATGAGTACAGAGAAGAGAGCTTAGCCTTGAGAATAGAAGCATCCTAGCAGGAGTGCTGAAAGAAGGAGGGTAAGAAAGAACTGCTTGGCTGAAGAGCAGAAGGGACAAAGATCCAAGGAGAAGAAACTATCCTCAAGAGACCTGTGACCATAAAAGGGAAAAAGGAGCACCCCTAAAGGTACACGGAGGAGGACGAGACACCCTGAAAGCCACACAGAGGGTTCCGGGAACCCGCAGAAAGCACACCAAGGGGTTCAGGATGCCCCCAAAAGACGACGGGATCAGAAGGGGTCCAGGGCATGCCGAAAGGGATGCCCCAAAAGGCTCATCGGTTGCCCTGGGGTGTAGTGAAAGACACTGAGGGAGATGGGGTGCAGGAGAAAGCACACTGCAGGGCATGGAGATGCACCCAAAGGCACTCCAGGGAGTTGGGGTAGCCCGAAATGCACAGCCAGGGCAACGGGGTGCTCAGAAAGGCATCCTTAAGGGCCCTCAGCATCCGGAATCGCGCACCGATTTCCCTGGAGAGCACTGAAATTCACGCTAAGGGGGCTGTGGCACCCTGGAAGGGAGTATCAAAAGCCAGATAAAGATGTGCAGGGGAACCCCAAAAGGCTGGCCAAGGGTCTCGTAGCACCTGAAAATGTACCCTGGTCTGGGGCGGTCCTCTGACACACAACCAGAAGGCTTCAGGGTGCATGAAAGGGCACACCGAGGGGTTTTGGGTACACTGAAAGGCACATGGAGGGGTACGGGGAGACCCACAGCGCGCCAGGGGCTCTTTTCCTCGGCCACGTGGGCTGTGTGCGCGCAGAGAGGTTCTGAGCACATGGGCCCCTCCACCCCACCAGCCTCTGCCCTCAGCCCTGCCCAGCCCCGCCCAGCCCCCAGCGCCTTATGATGTCATTGAGCCGTTCATGACGTCAGTGCACGTGTTCACTAGACCTGGGGCGCTGGCGCAGGCCCTGCGCACAGTACCCGCTGGTGCTGTGCTGGTGCTGTGCCAGTGGTGCTGGTGGTGCTAGTGCTGTTGGTGGACGTGGTGCTGGCGCTGCTGGTGGAGCTGCTGGTGGAGCTGCTGGTGGAGCTGCTGGTGCTGCTGCTGGTGGTGCTGGTGGAGCTGCTGGTGGAGCTGCTGGTGCTGCTGGTGGAGCTGCTGGTGGTGGTTCTGGTGCTGGTGGAGCTGCTGGCGGAGCTGCTGGTGGTGCCCTGCTGCTCCTCAGGGCTCGGCTCCTCTGTTCGCAGGCGGCACCCGGCAGCGCCTGCCAAGTCCTGCCTGCCACCGCTCCCCGGGGAGGGGCGAGGCGAGGCGGTGCAGTGCCCATTCCCCCTGGGCCATGAAGAGGTCCTGGTGGTCCCTGCCCAGGAGGAGGGCACGGGAGGGTGCCATGTCCTGTGGGAGCAGCGGTCGCGATGGGCTCTGGCCAGAGGGCTGGGATGAGCTGCACCGTGTGGGCGCCACCGGCGGCTTGGCCACGGTGCAGCCGCTGGTGAAGGAGCACGAGACCAACCGCCGGGACAAGGACGACGGGAAACAGGGCACAGGGAGGCGGGCGCACTTTGGGAAACTCCTGGGCTGTTTTCCTTCCCTGGGGCTTAGCTTGGTGCCTGGGGGTGTTCATTCTCAACAGAGGTAAATGTGGAAAGAGCAGATAATAACGGGCCGTTATTACTGCGATAAGCAGTGCGTACAGCTGGTCGTGCTTTCTGTCCTTCCAGGCACAGTGGCAGTGCACAGCCTGTGCACCCCAGGGAGCAGGAAAACAAGGGAGAAGCTGCTCCAGCCCAAGCAAAAGAGCTGTCAGCATCCAGTGCTCCCCACGGGGCAGGAGCTGCTGGAGTTCTGCAATGTGCATCCGCTCTGGGGAGAGCAGGTAGGACTTCCCAGCGTGGAGGAGCCGATGGGGAAAAGCCCTGTCACCTGCCCTTCTGGCAGGCTGCTGTGGAGACAGGATATTTGGGAGCGATGATGTGGTGTGGCTTATGATCCGGGGAGAAAAGAACTGCCAGGCATTTGTCCCTGGAAAGCAGAATTCCTGAGACACTGAATCCTTTTTGGCTCCATTCTGATCACTTTGAGCGACCTCCCTGGCACATGGCGTGTGCGCTAGAGGAAATTAACTGCCAAGCAGGAGAACAGATGCATTTTGAATCCACATTTTGGTAGGTCGCTCCCTAGGATTTCATGGGCTTGGGGCGTGTGTTTGTGCTGAGATTGTCTCTGGAAGCACGATGATTTGGAAAGCACTCTAGGTATCAAGGAGTTGTATGAGCTCACCCTGGTTCCAATAATATCTGGTTTTAATGTAGATGAGCGTGCCGCCCGTAAGCCAGATGACGAAGCCGTCAAGGAGAGCAAAAGCTCTTGGGGAGAGGTATGTAAAAATGAAGATTTTAATTCCGAGTCTTCGTTACAGGATTATATTGCAGCTGATGCGCAATAAGACTTCCCCATGAATAATGTCTAATGCCGCCTTGTTGAAATCTCTTTTATAATCGGACGTGAAGTTGGTGACAGTCCTCTTCTGGTTACATGAAATGCTGCCACTGTCTGCTGTTTTGCACTGATTTCCCAAGTTTTGTCCATTTGTGATCTTTCACTTGAACAGGCAGAAAGCATCAGAGCCCACATACCGATGGCAGGGGCTGATTTATCCTCTTCCCACCTGAGCCCTGGAAGTCATCAGACATCAGAAAGTGTCAATGGGGAAGTGCTTCAGAAAGCATGTGAGCAACGGCTTCGAGTGCCAGAAAAGGTCAATGAGAATGTCATTGAGATGCGAGAAACCAACAAGAGCTTGTCTGAGCAGCTGAGCAAAGCCGAAGAAAAAGCTAGCGGGCTGGAAAAGGAAGTGGACCAACTGAAAAAAGCCCTCTGTGAAAAGACATTGGCCTTAGACATGACAGAAAGAGAATTACGCCAGGCCTGGAGGCAGGCAAAGCAGTGGCATGCTCTACAGCATGACAAAGACCAAGAGAGAAAAGATGCCATCAAGAAGGCAGAAGGGCTGCAGGAACAACTGGCCCAGCTCCACAGTGAAAACCTTTTACTCCGTCAGCAGCTGAGAGACATGAAGAACAAGACTGCCCCAGAACAAACGGTGAGTGATGCCTTTATATAAAGGCAAGGCTGACAAAGTAGAAAAAGAGGAGAGGTGAGCACTGACCAGTTTTGTTCTGCTTTTGGTGGAAATGCAGAAGCTTTTGGCAAGCCTTGAGACACGTTTATACGTCTACATGAATGCATCTACCGTCACCTACCTGGACTTGTGCCAGGTAGATGAGAAGGACTTGGGGGTCCTGGTGGGTGAAAAGCTGCACATGAGCCGGCAATGTGCGTTCGTAGCCCAGAAGGCCAACTGTGTCCTGGGCTGCATCCAAAGCAGCACGGCCGGCAGGTTGAGGGAGGGGATTCTGCCCCTCTGCTCCGCTCTGGTGAGACCCCACCTGGAGTACTGCGTGCAGCTCTGGAGCCCTCAGCACAGCAAAGACATGGACCTGTTGGAGCGGGGCCAGAGGAGGGCCACAACGATGATCAGGGGGCTGGAGCACCTGCCCCGTGAGGACAGGATGAGAGAGTTGGGATTGATAATGCTTTGCCTTTCTGTATGTGCTGGGATACAGACAACTTCCTTAAGAGGTGACATTTCTTGTTTCTCCAGAGAACAGTGAGACAGCTGGAAGGAGAGCTCGCGGATGCTTTCAGAAAGCACTGGGTAGCAGAAACTTCACTGAAAGCTTCTACACGCGAATGCGAATACCTGAAGAAAGAAAACTCCCGCTTGCAAGAGGACTTGCACAAGGCTAAGACCAATGTTAGTATGTACGAAGCTGTTCTTTCCCTTCAGTGACCAGAAGAGAAGAAAATATTCTGGGAACAAACACAGGGGAGATTCGTCTGAGGACGTTAAGGAGCTTCAACATCACTACCAATTGTGTCCCAGAGGAGAGGGTGCTTTTAGCTCCTTTCTCCTCCCGGCCTCCTCCCCTCTCGCCTTGAAAAACTCAGCCGGCTCTTCAGGGAGCTCGTTTCGAGGCTGAGGGGAAAAGCAGTGGGTTGTGGGGGCAGCATCTGGGTGGGGAAGAACGAAGCAGCTGTGCTCTTTCGAGACTCGCTTCTGTTCCGACACCGTCCAAACGTTGTGGCCAAGATTTGATAGCGCAAGCCACGTGCTTCCAAATGTCTCTGGGCTTGGTGCTTTCTTTGCAAGGTTTTTCTTCTCTCAGTCTCTGCACAAAGACGGGTCTAGTTCCCTGGTAGTGGTGGCTTTGGGGAAGGGAAGTAGCATGTTGTTTGCCTTTGTCTCGTAAGCCAGGCTTCACCCTCCCTCTAAGGAAGGTCTTGAACCTCTTGTCTCTTCCCCCACACTGTCCGCCCCAGGCATTAGCACAGGGGGGTGCGTATGAGAAGGAACGGGGCAGAAGAGGAGCGCCATGGCAGCAAAACGAAACGCAGTGAATGTGGCAAAATGCAAAAGAGCGTCTCCACAGGCACGGACCTGTATGATGCTGTAGAAGGAGCCCGAGTGCCTTTGCCACGGTGCCTTTTTGGGAAGGGGGGAAGGGTGGAAGCTGGAGCGTTCTTTTCGGCAAGGGCTTGAAAGGCGTATTTACTTTCAGAAATGCCAGCGTCTTTTCCCTGGGTTGAAAGACAAGCTCGGTGGATTACAGCTGTGATCTCGATCCATAAGTTTGACTGAGTTTCACAGAGATTTCAGACCCCTCTGCTTAAGAGAGATTGTTACTTCCCCGCATGCAGGTGTGCGACCTCTCCGCGCAGCTGGAGTTGGAGTCCCAAAAATGCCTGCAGCTCGAAGCCATAAATCAGGAGCTGCGAGGGATGGTGCCTCTTCTGCAACATCGCTTGGTGACTCCTGGGGTGGGTCATGCCACAACAGAGCTTCGTGGAAAAGAGCGTGAGCAGCGAGCGCAAGAAGAAGTGAGAGAGAAGGCAAACCTCAGTCCCCTTTTGCAGGTGAGTTTATGTACCGTTTGTATCGGTAGTCCACGTTGCGTTCATTTGTGGTTGTGGTCGTGCCTTTTAGGTGTTTTGCCTTGGGCAGGTGGTGCTCTCTGTTAGTGCTGTGGGTTTGGCTTTCCTGTAGGGAAGCTGGGGAGACGCAAAAGGCTGCGTCACAGTGCGTCTGTGTGTGTCGCGGGACCTGCGTGCCTGAAAAATGTGCAGCCCTTCCTCATCCTTGTCTGTACAGCGTTGTAGGCTGTTTCATACAAAAATGGCAGAAAGAGCAGGTTTTTTGAGCGGGGTGGGCATTGTCTTTTTCTTGCTGTTTCTTGAAGTTGCATCTTCTGCCTTAGACACAGGCAGCTGCTCGAGCCAAAATAGAAGAGATCAACAACACTGATGCCTCTTGGAGAAAACTGCTGGAGCAGAGAATTGCAGCCCTGGAATCGGACCTGAAGAGAGCACAGAGCATGCAGGAGCTCAGCGCACTGCAACTGGCAAGTGCGCAAGCAGAAATAAAAGGCTACGAAAAGCGTTCTTTGATGGACCAGGAAATCCGAAGGTCCCTCCCGAAGAAATTAAAAAAGTAAGTCCAAACGTTTTTGTCCTTCCCCCCACGTAACGGAATATGAAAGTTTTCATTGCGGCTTTCCCACGCCACGTCCCTCTCTTGGACCTGCTCAGCATGACGGGTGCACCTTCAAGACCGCATACTTCTCAAAAGAGCTCACCTGGGGCTCTCCACTTACGGAGGCCTGTTTTCGTTTCTCTGTGCTGACCCTCCAGTGACAAAAGTAATCAAGCCTGCCTGAAGGATGTTGTAGTTAGTTTTCCTTTAACAGTTTTCTGTAGCCATCTCCTCTTCCTGCATGTATGGTGGAAAAGAGGCGCTTCCTTGCTGCTGCTGTTATCCTCCAAGCTAGGATAGACACACTTGAAAAGGCAGAGGGGACAGCACAGGAGCCTGTGAGGGAAAACATCTCTTCAGCTGCTGTTATGACGGTGCATCTGTAGTTTGAGTTTCCACTGGGAGGAGGGAAGGAGTCGTGTGTGCACAAGTCCCACAGTGTGCTGTCACACTCGGGGAACAACTTGGTGCCAATATGAGCAACAGTCGTTCTTGCATGCTGCTGCCTTTTTCACAGGACTACCGAGACGCTCGCAGAAGGCAGTGCCAGGAGCCCTCAGGAGCAGCGGCACAGGCTCTCCAGTGGCAAGGCAAAGAGCCTGAGCAAGACCAAGGGACAGAGCGGAAACCTGTTGGGCTCAGGTAAGCAGCTCCAGACTGGGTTCTTCACTGGTCAGCTGGGTTAGGGATTGCGGTTGGGTTTTGCCTGTGATGCTGAAGTAGTGGAAGTCTTTTCTGTGTAATTCCTGGCCGGGTGGAACTAGAGGAAAGAAGTTGCTTGCTTGTCCTGCAGAGCCGAAAGCAGGTCCTGTTAGGTGGACACCCAAAGCACGTGGGCAGTTGTCCAGAGAAGAATTGAACCTATTTCATGGCAATTGCTCCCCTGGAGCCCCGAGGTGCAATATCGCTGACTTGCTTCTGAGGCTTTGTCTGAATACGGTGGGTGTCGAAAGACAGAGCTTGTCCTGCCACACCATTTCCTGTGACCGCCCGGGCAGGACGGATCTGTGCTGTGCTGGGAGATTCCCTTGGCCTGGCTTCGACAGAGAAGTTTTGCCTGTTCAAAGACAGACGATCCTGTGTTTTGGGCCGGAGGAATGCAGAAGCTGGTGAAAAACCTTGTGCTCCATAGAAGCAAGCCCTCTTTCGAACTTCCAAGGAAAATGGGGCACTTGAGGGCAAAGAGGTCTCGGGGCTCTGAAGTGCAAGCAGATGCCATGTGCGGGTTTAGCGTGGGTTTCTTTGTGGTGCGCAGCCTCTGGAATTCCCTTCACAGGCTCTAGAAAGCTAGTTGCCTGATGGTCAAACGTGGAAAATCTTGTTTCTTCCTTTGCACGTGTCCCTTTCATCCTTTGTTTCCTCTGGCGGGCTTAAATCTCGCCAGATCTGTACAGCGCCCTGTCACACTTGATAGCTGTCCATGGACTTCTTGGGCTAGGTCTGCTGTAGAACTAACATTGGATCTTGCTTTTTCTCTCCCAGTCACTGCTGACTGTGAAACCGGGTCTGCTGGGGATTCTCCCTGGACATCTTCGGCTCCTCTGCCAAATGTAAATGAAGCGCAGGATCCCCCTTCCGGGGCAACACCGCCCAGGCACGGTGCTTTGAAGAGCAATTAATAAACTCATAGAAAACACTATAGAAAGTCTGTGTTTTTCTGTGCCAGTCTCACGTATTTGCCCATCACTGCCCTTCGGCTGGCCCCATGGCCTGGGCATGGCCCTTCCCTCCCCCCGCAGCCCGCTGCCGGGCCAGGGGTGTCAGAGCCCTGTCCAACCTGACCTGGAATGTTTCCAGATACGGGGCATCAACCACCTCCACCCTGATCACAAAAAATGTTTTCCTTATAATCTAGCCTAAATCTCCCCTCTTTTAGTTTAAAGCCATCACCCCTTGTCCTATCGCAACAGGCCCTGCTGAAAAGTCTGTCCCCATCTGTCTTCTAAGCCCCCTCTCAGCCCTGGCAGCTGCTCTAAGGTCTCCCCGGAGCCTTCTCTGCTCCAGGCTGAGCCCCCCAGCTCTCCCAGCCTGTCCTCCCAGCAGAGCTGTTCCAGCCCTTGGAGCATTGCTGGGGCCTCCGCTGGCCCCGCTCCAACAGGTCCATGTCTCTCCTGTGCCGAGGGCTCCAGAGCTGGACACAGCACTGCAGGGGGGGTCTCCCCAGAGTGGGGCAAAGGGGCAGAATCCCCTCCTTTACCCTGCTGACCACACGGCTCTGGGTGCAGCCCAGGGCATCTGGGCTGCGAGCGCATGTTGCCGGCTCCTGTCCAGCTTTTTACACACCAGGACCCTCAAGTCCTTCTCCACGGGGCTGCTCTCCATCCCTTCATCCCCCAGCCTGTGCTGATCCCCTCAGCAACCTGAGGGGTTGCCTCAACCCAGGTGCAGGACCCTGCGCTTGGCCTTGTTGAACCTCAGGAGGTTCACACGGGCCCATTCCTCCAACCTGTCCAGGTCCCTCTGGATGGCATCCCGTCCCTCAAGTGTGTCAACCACAGCACTCAGCCTGGTGTCATCTGCAAACTGGCTGAGGGTGCACTCGATTCCACTCTCTGTGTCATTGATGAAGATATTAAACAGCACTGGTGCCAACATGGACCCCTGAGGGACACCACTCATCACTGATCTCCATCGGGACATTGATCCATTGACAACTACGGTCTGGATGTGACCATCCAGCCAATTCCTCATCCACCCAACAGTCCACCCATCAAATCCGTCTCTCTCCAACTTAGAGAGAAGGATGTTGTGGGAGACCGTGTCAAAGGCCTTACAGAAGTCCAGATAGACGACATCGCTAGCTCCTCCCTTGTCCACTGAGGGGGTCACTCCATCATAGGAGACCCCTGGGTTGGTCAGGCAGGACTTGCCCTTGGTGAAGCCATGTTGGCTGTCTCGAATCACCTCCCTGTCCTCATTGTGCCTTAGCATAGCGTCTAGGCGGATCTGCTCCATGATCTTCCCAGGTGACGTGAGGCTGAGGTACCTGTGTGTCATTTTTAAAGAGTCCATAGTTATATCTATTTGTGTGCTCCTTTATGTAGTTATTTCTCCATTTCTTCCTATTGTATATACTGGAAGGCAGGGGCGGGGCACCCGTCCCATCTTGCCTCCTGTATCAGTGGTACCTGCACTACCTGGAGGGCAGCAGAGTCCCGCCGCAGTCGGTGGGGAAAGGCCTGCGGACAGCAAATTCTCGCTGCAGCTTTGGTGTCGAGGCTGCGGCTTCCCTGGAGCCAAGGCTGCCAGAGGCTGCCATTCCCTAGCGTGACTCCTTCCTCGTTTCCACTCTGTCCTGTTGTGCTTTGGGGCGAACGGCCTGGAACATTGTCGATGCTCCTGCCGGGTCTCCGTATGCGGTGCTGCCGCTGCAAGCAGGGAGAGCAATGGGCCCTTGTGTGTCAGAGCGACCTCCTAGGAGCACATCAGCTCCCCGCGTGCTGCGGGTGAGGGCAGGACTAGAGCTCCCAGCATGCCCTGGGGTGAGGGCAGGACTACAGCTCCCAGCATGCCCTGGGGTGGCGTCAGCACTAGAGCTCCCAGCATGCCCTGGGGTGAGGGCAGGACTACAGCTTCCAGCATGCCCTGGGGTGGCATCAGCACTAGAGCTCCCAGCATGCCCCGGGGTGAGGGCAGGACTACAGCTCCCAGCATGCCCTGGGGTGGCGTCAGCACTAGAGCTCCCAGCATGCCCTGGGGTGAGGGCAGGACTACAGCTCCCAGCATGCCCTGGCATGAGGGAGGCACTAGAGCTCCCAGCATGCTCCGGGGGTGAGGCATACTCCTGGACCAGGCCAGGCCCTTTTCTGGGCCGGTCTCCATTGAAGCGCCTGTTGCATTAAGAGGCAGATGCCCAAAAGCAGCGTTAGTAGTCCAGTCGTGCCCAACCCCTTTCGCTGGACTCTCACGGGTCCGGATGCACTACGAACATCGCACGACCTGCTCAGCCGGACACCTCCTGAACTCGCAGGGCCACACTCAGAGGTACGGTCGCCTCCAGGGACGAGACACACACGGCTGAGTCAATCAATAGTGCGATTTATTGAAGCGACAGATGCACAAGTTCTTTGGATTGCCGGTGATAAACTCACTGTCTGCAAGCAAGTGCACTAAATTGATTGCGGTCGCGTTACACACGCGTGGGGTGATGAAACAACTCTAGAGATTCCCGCGTATCCCCTCGGGATAGCCGAGTGTTCGAATCTAACCCAGAGGCGTCCCAATGGGGGGGAAGAGAGGGTCAGCCCCTTGGCGGATCCTAAAAGTCAGGAGTGATGGTGTCTTCCCTGACATCCAGCTCTTTTCACACTATTTTGTAGTGTTTTACTTTGCAGGTGGAGCTTGAGTGCCTCTAGTCATACATACCTTCATCAGGATTGGTTCAGAATTCTCTCGCTTGGCGTTTAAAGGTACAGACTCGGAAAAATTCCGTGCGCACGCTCATTGAGGGGTGGTCGCACCTTGGGAGGTGGGTAACTTTGAGAGAGGTGTGCATTTTAGTATTTTTAGTATTATAATGATATTGTAATAAGCAAAGTTCACTCCAAGTACAGCATTTCATCAAAGTTGACCGGTCACTGAGCCAGGGCATCGCATGTGCAGCTTATTAATGTACACACGGTGTACCTTTAAATTCCCTTGTTCACAGAGCGTGGCCGCGACGCCTCCACTCCACTCCACCCTCCATGCAATTTCTCCCGGAGTCAGCACATCAGGTTCCCCTGATGCTTCCAACGTCTAGGGTTGCCTAGGGAATTGCCATGGTACAAACTCATTGTACATTAGCTACGTTCCACCCGGTCTCAATGCTGTTCTTAGAGGGTAAATTTCCAAATTGCCCCTCAGCGATTACCCCACAGTCCCGCCCTGCCAACAGCGTCCTGGCCTGTATCAGCACTAGTGTGGCCGGCAGGATCAGGGATGTGACCGTGCCCCTGTACTCAGCACTGGCGAGGCCGCACCTCGAATCCTGTGTTCAGTGTCGGGCACCTCACGACAAGAAGGACGTTGAGGTGCTGGAGCGCGTCCAGAGAAGGGCAACGAAGCTGGTGAGGGGTCTGGAGCACAAGTCTGATGAGGAGCGGCTGAGGGAACTGGGAGTGTTCAGTCTGGAGAAGCAGAGGCTGAGGGGAGACCTTATCGCTCCCTACAAGTACCTGAAAGGGGTTGTGGTGACGTGCGTGTTGGTCTCTTCTCCCAAGCAGCTAGTGATAGGACAAGAGGAAATGGCCTTAAGTTGCGCCAGGGGAGGTTTAGATTGGATATGAGGAAAAATTTCTTGACGGAGAGAGTGGTCAAGCATTGGAACAGGCTGCCCAGGGAGGTGGTGGAGTCGCCATCACTGGAAGCATTCAAAAAACGTGTGGATGTGGCGCTTCGGGACATGGTTTAGGGGACATGGTGGTGTTGGGTTAACGGTTGGACTTGGTGATCTCGAAGGTCCTTTCCAACCTTAATGATTCTGTGATTCTGTGAACTGGGAAAACTGAAGCGCTGTTGTTCAGCGTGTAGTATAGGACAAAGATGCCTTAAGTTAAAAGAAAAGGGAGAGTCAGAGGAAAGAGTGGAAGATTATATTACACCACCACCGGCTTCAGTGCCAGTCTCTCCCTCCCCCTGAAGGAATGCAGATAATTCTGATGAAGAATCTGCTTCTGCCTCTGAGAGTGCCACTTCGGGTCCTGTAACCCGAGGCAGAGTCCGAGCGAGGATACGAGCCCCCCTCAGACAGGCTATGGGGCCGCAAGGACCAACTCGAATTAAGGTCCCTTTTTCCACATGAAAAACAAGGCATTGCTTTGGGCATATCGGCACAGCGACTGGGACCGTACAAGCGGGCAGTTGTACGCTTCTCTGAACAGTTAGATGAAGTAAGCCAAGGTTGGCCCAGTTGTTTGAGAGCCGTGGCAGCAGTAGCGCTCAACATGGATGGAGCCCGCAAATTTACCCCGGGCCAGAAGATAACTGTGTTGCTGTCACACATAGTTTCAGCAGTGCTGGAACAAGTAGGGAGCACATGGGTTATCACCCTCCCGGTTCCTGAAGTATCAGGCCCTCTTAGCGGAACCGGACGATGTCAACTAACATTGTGAATCCAGCATCTTTTCTCAGTGGCGAAGTCACCGAAGCAGTAGTCCATGAGTGTCCGGAGACACTGGAAGCGGTTTACTCCGGTCGACCTGACTTCAAGGAAGAACCGCTGGAGGATGCCGAAGATCATCTGTTCACCGATGGAAGCAGTTTTGTGAAGCAAAGACTTCATAAGGCCCGTTACGCGGTAACTGCTACTTGTAAGGTAACTGAAGCTAATCCTTTACCTGCAGGAACATCGGCGCAAAAGGCAGAAATCATTGCCTTAATCCGAGCACTGGAAATTTCAAAAGCAAAAAGGGTCACCCTATGGACAGACCCCAGTTATGCCTTCGGAGTGGTACATGGAGCTATTTGGAAAGAAAGAGGGCTGCTGACTGCTCAAGGAAAGCAAGTGAAACATGCTGAAGAGATCTTACAATTGCTGGATGCCGAGCAACTCCTGAAGAAGGTCGCACTTATGCATTGTAGGCGACACCAAAAGGGTAACACTGATCCAGAGGTTGGGAACAAATTGGCTGATTATGAGGCTAAGCTGGCAGCGGAACGGACAGAAATTGTTCTTTGATCCCAGACGGTAAATTCAGTCTAACAGAGAATGAAAAATCAGGATATTCTAAAGAAGATAAAGTTATGATAAATGATCTAGGAGGAAGGAAAGATCACCAAACAGGAATATTTTCAATGCCAGCTGGTAGAGTAATAGTGCCTTATAACATTTTATGGAAAATCCTACGGGAAGAACATAATGAAACTCACTGGGGAGCAGATGCATTGTATAAATATATAAATCAAAAAAGAGTGAGTCGAAATTTATATACTACAGTGAAACAAGTCAGCCAGAGGTGTGAAACATGTTTGAAAAACCATCTGAATACCGCGCATAAGATACAAATTGGGAGCATTGGAAAGGGAAATGTGCCCGGACAACAATGGCAAATGGACTTTTCTGAACTCCCAAGAAAAGGGGGGTTTTGGTCTGTGTTAGTATTAACAGATACCTTTTTGGGCTGGCCAGAAGCTTTCCCTCGTAGGACTAATAAGGCTAGGGAAGCGACAGGAGTACTTTTAAACAAAAGTATTCCCAGATTTGGAGTACCAGCAGTAATATCTTCTGATAGGGGTACTCATTTTTGTGCGCAGATAGTGCAACGAATGAGTAAGTTTTTAGGGATTGATGGCAACTACATACCCCATACCGACCTCAGGCGAGTGGGCAAGTTGGGAAAATGAATCACTTACTTAAAAACCAGCTAGCTAAAACTGGTCGAGAAGCAAATCTACGTTGGCACCAAGCGCTCCCGCTGGCCCTATTACGAATGAGGGTAAACCCGAGAACTAAAGAGAATTTAAGCCCATTTGAAGTTTTGTTTGGGAGGCCGTACCAATCCCAGTCCCAAGAGGAAGATCTCACCCAGTTAGGCGAAAATAATCTGCAGAAATACATAATAATATTAGGAAAACAACTCAATGAGGTAAACAAGATAGTTTTAGGAACCAGATCTAGAGGTCTGGATTATCCTGTTCATCCTTTTAAGCTGGGAGACTGCGTTTATATTAAGGCTTTTACAGGTGAACCCTTGGAAGAGAAGTGGAACGGACCCTTCCAAGTGCTGTTAACCACCTTCACTGCTATCAAGATTAAAGAGCAATCGGCGTGGATTCACTACTCAAGGATTAAAAAGGCTTCCCCTCCATGGGTGATAGAACAACAGGACTCTTCGAAGCTGAAGATAAAACGACAAAATGTATAAATACGTTGTGTTTATGGTAAATTTGATAACCACGAGTCTAAGTTGTGAAATGCTTTACTGGGATCAGAATACACACCTGACACTGTCGCCGAGTGTTATCCAAATTCTACACAAGAGTGATTGTTGGATAGGTACTGCAATGCCTAGAGATTCTAGACAGACACTACCTCTTAATGGGAGTTCCAGTTCCGGTTAGCATCTCTCTATTTAATAACCCCCACTACGGAGTAGGTTACTGATAAGAGTACCTGGTGGCCAGATCTTTCCAAAAAATGGGAACAGATTGCATTATCGGTCTCTATCATAAATCTTGCTTGCAATTCTTCTGTTTGTCTATATGGCCCAGGATACGATTGCCTCTCCTTGTACGATTTTTGTAAATTTCTTAATGTAGTAGTTGCCTTCTGCGTTCTCTGATCCCGACTACTCCATGCCATGTGCCCGCTTTTCCGCGTTGCCCTCCGTCTGTGCACTGAAAGGGAGATGGAAGGGGACAAGGGAAATGGAATAGGAGCATGTGTGGAGGAGCAAGGAGGGGATCTGAACATCCAGAGAGAGAAAGAGAGTAGATCTTGAATGCTTCTGTGATGGAGGGTCTATAAGGATGCTTGGGTGGGAGTGGAAGGAATCAGATCATGCAGAAAAGGGTGTAGAGGGGATCTGCGTATGCAAAGAGGGAAGCAGAAAGGATCAGCATGTGAGCTATGGGGCAGAGAAGCGATCTGGGTGCACCTGAGTGGGAATGGAAGAGATGGTTGCATACTCAGGAGGACCTGGGATGAATAGGAAGCACAGTTTGCATGAGGGGGAACCAAGGAAATCTGCTTGGAGGGGGAAGCAAGGACATCTGCTCGGAGGAGGAAGGGGAGAGGTCCTCAAAAATGTATCGGCCTGGAGGGCCTCTGAACTGGAGGGGATCTGAACTGGCACAGAAGGGCCATGGTGGGGATCAGAACGGTCCCCAATGGGAAGAGAGCAGATCTCCCCAGGGAGGGAGCAGAGGATCTATCTCTGAGGAGAATGAAGAGGATCTGAGCACACATGAGTTGAGGTTTATTCAAAGCCTACTGGGCTCCAAGCGCAATTCCAAAAAAAATTTTTTTTTTTTCCAATCTGCCAAGCTCTGCTATCCGTGCGATCCAGTGTGAAGGATATTTGCTTGGAATTTGTCTTCTTGCCTCTCCTCTCAGGCTGCTCTTTATAGCCATCTCAAAACAACTTCAAATAATCTTTTCCCAAGACATGTGGTCCCCTGCATCTCGAGGTTCTCTGCTTGTGCGACTTTTGAGCAAGGACTCCTGAAACTTACATTACCCTTCAGGTTTTTTTATTTTCAACTTGACTTTTTTCACCCTTCAGGTCTCCTAATCTTGTTTCTCTGGCACCGTGTTTGTGTCTGCTCAGGTGAGACAGTCCGTGAGTCTTTGGGTCTCCCAGTGGGTGGATGGGATCAGCCCCCCAAAGTGCGCTGTGTGACACAGGCTGTGGTCACAGTGGGACACCCTGCCTCGCTGTGACACCTTCTGTCTCTCAATGGCAGCCCAGCCCGCACTTCCCTGCAAGTTGGGGGCGAGCCCAGGCGTGGGAGGCTGCTCTCACCACCGCTCTGCTCTTGGCAGCAGCTCTGCAGCCAGGAGGAGAAGGCGGAGGCAGGCACGGCCATAGCGCTGTGGCTGTTCGGTGAGGTGGAGAGGGGTGGAGGACGTCAGCCAGGAGGAGCTGCGACCATGCAGTGGTTCTCTTCTGCCTTCCTCCATGCTCTGTGTCCACGCCTTGCGGATTTCACGAAGAAGGGCAAGTGCTGCCAGAAGGTCCCCTGCTCATAGAATCACAGAATGCTAGAATAGTTTGGGCTGGAAGGGACCTTCTAGCTGAAGGCCATCTAGTCCACCCCCCTGCAATGAGCAGGGACATCTGCTACTAGATCAGGTTGCTCAGGGCCCTGTCCAACCTGACCTTGCTCAAGATGGATCGCTGTGAACTCTGAGACACCTTTCCATCGTGGGTGGGAAGATGTCCTTGTGCAAAGCCTCCTGTCTTTATTTCAAGTACAGACCTCTGTGTCCGCAGCGCGGGAGGTCTTCTCATGGGGACACAGTTGAAATTCAGCTCTGCAGGCTGACTGCTGCACGGGTGACTTCAGCGGGGAGGTGGTGGTGTGGGATGATGCCTTGGATGATGGCTTGGCACGCTGGGGGGCTTATTGACTTCAAGCATGGCCTGCCTTCCTCTTCTTCCCCAGAGATCGCAGACATTTGGGATAGCGTGTCGGAGTGCTACCGCCAAGAGCTGCTGATGAACAAGGTGGGGCTGCTTTCCTTGTACTCCCTCAGCCCTTGAGGTATCCTGACCCTTCCCCCTGCCCTTTATTCCTGCCCCAGCTTAAAAAGCAGAAAAAATGCCCCAGAAAGATACTGCAGTGGGCAGCTCTGCCAAAGAACAACTGTTGGGTGGACGAAGAGACAAAGCAAAGCCCTGCTGTAGATGTAGAAGGACATGGGCTTTCTTCTTTGGAGTCTTCCCTAGCCCTGCTGGCAGGCTGTAAAGACCAGGCAGAGAGCCTGGGGCAGTGTTCAGGGCTTTTCCCAGGGCTTGTCCCTCCTCGGACCCTCTCAGGCTCCAGGTGGTGTGTCCTGCTTGCTCTTCACCTTGCAGGCCCTGGGAAGAGGGCGGGGGGGTGAAGGGGAGGCCGCAGATCCCCCTTAGTGTACCTAGGCAAGTCTTCATGCTGTTCCGTTGGAAAAGTTCCAACTTCTGTCTCTTATTCACTCTTGTTTGCAGGCTGTCAGGCTAATGGGCGTGGGCACTGTCTGCATCAGGGAACAGGACTTTTGTAACGGGAGCAAGGCGAGCTTCATAGTCCAGAGACCCATGTTCCACCTGGACGAGCCAGTTCTGGTGTGGACCAAGCTCCGCTATGAGGCCAGATCAAGGCCTGGTAAGAAGAGACCTTCAGACATGTGCTTCCCCCAAGACTCAGAGCTGGGGTTTCCCTCCATCTCCTCCTTGATAGGGGCAGCAGTTTGCGTGGGGGCAGGCTGCTCGCTGCTGAATGGGGAGTCATTGGGGTGGAAGGAGGGTCAGTGGGCTCTTGAACGGGGTCGTTGTGCGGAAGGGTGATGTGAGTCTGCTGACAGCTGATCAAGTGACTTTGTTGTTGGGTGGATTCTTCACAGCGGAACTGGAAGTTGCGGAGCTGATCTACACTGAGGCCGCCTTACGCCTCCACATCCCCAAGAAAAAGGTCTTGAAGTGCGTTGAGGCAACCGTAAAAGTCATTGCGTGGGCCTTGACCGAAGGCAAGGACTTTGAGTTTGTCTTCAAGAACATCGGCATCCTGGTGTGCCGAGGACGGAAAGTGGTCATGAGGTTCTTCGAAGACCTGCTCCAAGATGTGGACAAGACCGGGAACCTGGCAAACACTTTCCTCCAAGTTCCTTTGTGATGTTTTCAGTGCTCAGTCTAACTGAATTGCAGCCGAGTCAAAGCCATGACCTTGGGCACGTTCAATCCCGTCTCTGTCCTTCTTGCAGAAACCAAGCCTGAGGCCCTTGGTGATAGCCTGCACAGAAACAGCAGTTTTCCAGATGCCTCCTGGGGGGATCTTTGTGTTCCCACAGTGAGTGTGTTTGCTTCTGTCGCCCTGGAGTGACCAAGCAAGCAGCTTGTCAGCCCGTTTGGTCCAGCTGCCCAGAGGTGCCAAGGACCAAGTTACTGGGGCTGGTCTCCTCCTGAAGCTGGTGTGGAGTACCTGTGCCCAAGGGGTGCTTATCTGTGAAGTCCATGGTCACTCCTGCTTCTTTGGGAAGCGGGATGTTGTCAGGTGGAGTCCCAGGGAAGAGGGCCTGCTTTACCTTCCCACCGATCTGGGACATGGAGAGGCAGTGAGGGACCATTTTCCACAAAGCTTTGTCTGGTCCTTCCCTTTCCTTTGAGTGAGAATGAAACAGAAAAAAACCCAAACAAACCAAGCCCAAGATGTCATCATTTTCAAACGCAGTTTGGTGGTGCTCGTTTCCTAATATCTATTGCCACCTTGTTGTATGTTCTGCTTTGCAAAACTGGAGACTTGACAGGAGCTCAGCTCTCGAGCAGCTTCTTAGTGGGGGCTGCAAGGGACACTACGTTGCTCCTTACTGAAACCACTGGTGCCGCCTTATTTGCAGGTTTCTGTACAAAAATGAGATGTCCAAAAAAGAACCGGCTGAAAATCTGCCCGTCAAGGTACCGTAACGACGCACCGGTGTCGTGTAGAGGCGCAAGAGCGTGTTCCCTACATGTGACTCCACCTCCTCGGTGCGAGAGGTTCTCTGAAGTGACCAACACGTCCCAGCTCACCCCCTTTTCCCAACGGGGACCCAGGTAAGGAAGCAGTGGGGCAGGAACTGCTCAGAGAGCAGCGTGGCCCTGTAGAAAGAGAGGGCTGGGAAAGAGTGGTAGTCGGAAAGGGCTGAGACCGTCCTAGGAGCCTGAGTGCAAGGCCAGAGGAGTCCAGGCCAGCACGAGTAGCACATGCGTGCACAGATGGTGTGTCTGTCTTGCGGGAAGCGTCCCAGAGGTGCAGCTGTGAAGGGCTTCCTGGTTTTTGTGCTTCCAGTGGCTCGTCCCGGCAAGCGCCTGCTCTCCTGAGGGCATCTTTCTCCTGTCCGGACAAGTGCCCTTGCTCTCACAGGAGAAAAGAGGACAGAGGCAGGGACTGCAGCAGGTAGCATAAGGTGAGACTCTTCAGCCACACCTGAGCAGTACAGCTCATGGCTGTCTCATCCTGGTTTTGACTGGAGGGTATTTCCTAGCCCAGACCTAACTTCCGTGCAGAACTGCCTCGTGCTGCCTGCCCGGGGTTGGTCCATGAGCACCAGCTGAAGGACAGGCTCCTGCTGCTCTCATACAAGCTCCTCGTGCGGTGTGTTTGCTGCGTGCTGCCAGCATTTGAGGGGAGCCGTGCAGAGGAACGCAGGGAAGACAAAGCGTGGGACCGTCTGGAAGTCAGGCTCCCTTCTCTGGACGGTCAGATGGGAGCAGCAGTGGTACGTGGTACAGGTGGACGTAACGATGGTGTCACGTGTAGGAAGACGTGGCTCTATGGAGAGGGTGTCCTCAAAGACACCCCCCTGCACTGCGGGCGTGTTCATCCCATCGCTCTTCCTTTCCGTCTGGCCAATGACTCCATCTTCAAGCCACCACACTTGGCTTGCACGTGGACCCTCCTGGTTCCCCCGCTCCTTCCCTGGGGTCCCTGCCGAGGGCATTTCTCCACCCTACAGGTTTCCCGCGTGGGCTGGGGGATGGCAGGGGGCTTGCAGGCCCTGGCTTCTCTAGTGCCTTGTTCTCTAGTGCCTTGTCCAGGCACAGGAGAGAAGTGAGACTTGGGCTCAGATGTTCCTCCTCTTCCCACCCAGGCAAAGCGTCAGTCTGAAATACCCCAGGTGCGCTGGCCTGGCTTGTCACTGTGCTTCCCCTGGCCCAGAAGTACCAGGCAGGAGGGGGCCAAAGCACAGCCAGGACGGGAGGAAGCCATCTCCCGGGGGAAGACACATGGGGAGGAGATGTCTCGCTGCTGTTCCCAAGCAGAAGAGAGGAGAACACCGGCCCCTCGGCTGGAGACAACAGAGCCAAAGTAAGCATGTGGCAGCTGCTGGCAAGGACAGGGAGAGTCGAGCGGCAGAGACCATAGATCTGTGGGGTCAAGGACCCAATTTCCCCTGACACGGGCATGCCCGGTGTCAGCCCCGATGCCTGGTGTCTTGGCAGCCCCAGCCTGGGCGCAGGGGCCAGGGCAAGGGTGCGAGGGGGAATTTGTCCTTGCCGTTGCAGCATCTGGCCACCACGAGCAAGGCAAGTCCTGACAAACCTGGAGCTGTACAGATCCAGCCGGGAGGTGTTGGGATCACTTTGCACGGCTCGACCTTAAGGAGAAGGAGCTGCAGCATTGAGAAGCTGGTAAACAGCTAGATATCTGCACGGCTCGGCCTTGAGAAGAGGGAGCTGTGGCACTGGGAAGCTGGTAAACAGCTGGACATCTGCAGGGCTCGGCCTTGAGGAGAAGGAGCTGTGGTAAACAGCTAAGAAGAAGCACTGTATAAGAAAAACAGGATGGAACCCGGACCACGTAGCAGTAACGGCAAGTAGGAGGAGTATGATAATGCAATCTTTAGAGCTAAGCCAATGATTGTAAGACAAGTATGCATAAGGTAGAACTTAGTGTATAAATATGTATAAAGTTTTGCAATAAAGTTGAAGCTTGCTTTATCACTCATATTGAGTCGACTGCATGCCTTCCCTCGCTCGTCGCAAGTGGCGCCCGAACAGGGACCCCATCCTTGTTTTTCACCGGACAGCGAGATCGGAGAAGCACTGGTAGCAGCGACCAGGGAGCAGAAGATCGGTGGACGCTGCCGCGGCGCGCCTGATCCGTGCTTGAACCCAGGATAATTAAGAAGGGGTTCGCCGTCCGAAAGAAGGCTACCCAAGGGAAAAGGCTGCAAAAATAATTGACCGGATAATTAAGAAGGTCAACATAGCGCGCAATGGAAATAGAGGTAGCATTCGAAATCTTAAAATGCTTTTTAGAAAAGCGGGGAGTAAGCCAATTAAAAGATCTGGCTGGGTTAATTGCGTTAGGGAAAGCGAAAGGGTTTTTTAAAGACCCTGAAAGTATGTTTGAAGTAGACGAGTGGCGTTCTTATGAAGATTGTTTGTGGGATCTAGTAATCGATTATGAAAAATCAGCAAAAAATTAATGAAATCTTGGAGAGATGTTATTCATTGCATGAAAAGATATAAAACTGAAAAGCGAATAGCACAGGCAACAAAGACAGTATAAAATCTACGACGCTCTAGAGGTTGATCCTAGAGACATTAAAAGAACTAAAGGCAGAACGCATCGCATGAAGAAGGGGCGATGGTCAGACTCCTGCCACATATGCTCTCTAAGAGAGGACTGAAATATGATGAATATACACTTAGAAGGCTTCTAATTTGGTGCCAAAAAGGGTACCCCCCCGATGCGTCTGTGGCGTTTAAGGCAGAGACGTGGGAGGAGATAGGAAAAATGTTATAGGAACATATTGGGAATGGAGATAAAACCACCGCAGAGTTAGTGACGACATGGAAGTTGATGTTAAACACATTAAAAGCCTTAAAGGCAGAGAGAAAAGCTGCAGCTGATATGGAGGAGGCTGTTAAACCGTCTTCAACCAATCCCTTTTTAACGAGTCAGAGGGTCCAGGACCTTCAGCGGCTCCGACTGCACCTCCTGAGGTGCCAGATGCACCGAGTAAACCGGCTGCATAGATAAGCCAGAGAAACAGATCTACGATGATGTATGTGAGGGCAAGACGGGACAACGTTGCCCAGAACAATGTACTCAATGTTCCCCTGTGTGCCCATGTGAAAGATCCATGGGGTGAGTCTCGAAAGGAGATGGGCAAGCAGCAGAGCTAGCAACAACATGGCAATTGCTATTGGAGACTGTTTTGAAGAGCCAGGGGCTAGCAGCAGACTCTGCAACAGCTTTTGAGTTACCTACCTGGGAGAAAGCAGGGAAATTGGTGTTTGAGGCAGCCTCTAAAGAGGATCATACGGCTGCGAAAGTGTTAACAACCTGGCGATTAGTCAGAGACTCTATAAAGGCGATAAAATCAGAGCGGACGGCAGCAGCAGCTGCCGCTGCCACAGCCTTGGGAGAGAAGGGAGGCCGAGCTGGGGATGGTGAGAACGAGCAACCCCCACCCGCCCCCCCACCCCCACCCCACCCCCACCCCCCGCTAACGCAACCAACGGAGGTGGCGAGTCCTCCTTGGCCCCCGCCTCCTGACCCGTGCGTGCCGCAACAGGAGGGGGCTGCCTGGGATGATCCTTCCCCCAAGTCAAGATACGACCCTGCCCAACATTGGCGAGGCATGAGACAAGAGACTTTGGCAGAGAGGGAGGGGACGGAGTGAAGCAGGTACCGGCCAGGTCGGTACGGCCGACAGTAAGACCTGAAGATCTTGTCACACGTCCCACGGACGCAGTCAACTCCGTTGTACCACCAGCTGATGCTTTCACTCTTTTGTATGCAGAATGATGGCTCGTTGACTGTCTCAGCGGCTCTCCCCGGACGGTCAAGAGCAGGAACTTCAATATGCCATATTTGTAAAACGGTGTTGTGGGTTTGTTCTATGTCGTTGTAATTATTGTCACAAATGTATCATTTCTTTTGCAGGGAATCGAAGAGTATATTTCAATTGCTTTTTTACCATTCCCTTAGCAGCTGAGGATGCGGAGAAGTTTGCCTTTACGGTACCATCGGTAAATAAAGGAGAGCTAGCAAAAAGTATCATTGGGTAGTGTTACCACAAGGAATGCAAAATTCACCTACGATGTGTCAGACATTTGTGGCATGGGCTCTAGAACCGGTGTGGAAAAAGTATCCAGATTTAATAATGTATCATTATATAGTTGATATATTAATAGCAGGGACACAATTGAATGCAGACCACATTTTACAGCACTTAGAGCACTATTTAGGAAAACGGGGTTTAAAAATAGCACCAAAAAAAAAAAAAAAAAAAAAAAAAAAGGCAAAAGAAGGGACCATGGCAATATTTGAGCTGGGTTATTACCAGGGCAAGCGGTCCACCCACAAAAAATAAAGATTAAGGCGAAAATAGAAAATCTTTCTGATGTCCAAAAATTAATGGGGGATATACAGTGGGTTCGCAATATTTGCGGAATTACTAATGATGATCTAAGGCCATTGATGCCGCTCCTGGAGTCTTCGGTGGAGGCTCCAGAGCGACGTCAACTGAATGAGGATCAACACCAAGCTTTGCAGAAAATTACTGAGAAGATAGCCAGGTCACAGGATGTAAACCCCACGTTAGCCATTTTTCAGAATGCTACCAATTGGTGTAATTATACAACGAGCAACATCTCACGCTCTACTATTGTCCCAATGAGACTCCCTAAAGGAATATTCTTGATTTGTGGTGATCGTGCATGGCAAGGTGTTCCCTCCCGTTTGAGAGGTGGTCCTTACACATTGGGGCACCTAACATTGTTAACTCCCAACACTTCTATGATATTGAACCTTACCCGACGGCATAGAATAAGATGACAGATTTGAAAATATCAGGAAAAGTGCAATGACCAACTGGATTTTTGGACTGCGGACAAAACCATACTAACCTCTTTCCTTGCCCCTGGGGTCGCTGCTGCCCAAGGCTTAACCACTTTAAATAAATTGGGATGTTGGCTAGCGAAACAAACCAATGCTACTTCTGCAACACTCAGTGCTTTGTTAATGGAAACTGACTCAATAAGGCATGCGACATTGCAAAATAGGGCAGCTATCGACTTCCTACTTTTGGCCCAAGGGCACGGGTGTGAGGAGTTTGATGGCATGTGTTGTATGAATTTAACAGATACATCACAGTCGGTAACTCAACAATTACAAAAACTGAAGGACTTAACGGACAGGTTACAGACAAGTTCACTAAACCTCGAATCATAGCTGTCAAGTTTGGGCCTAAGTGGATGGTTACAAGACTTAATAAAAGGGGCAGTTGTTATAGTACTTGTTATCTTAATACTAATGCTTATTGTACCATGTTTATTGCATTGTCTACAAGGAATGGTTCAAAAGGTAGTAAAGAATGCTTGGCTAGCTAATAACTCAAACAAGTATCTTACACACCCAATGAATGAGCTTTGTTAGATAATCACGCTCAAAACAAAAAGGGGGAGAGGCTACCACATTACCCTAAGAACGTTTGAATAAAGCCTTATATGTGTTAAATTATTTGCGGAAGGAGAAAGGACCTTTTCAACTGCTAACCAGGGGACGAGGTTGACGGTGGTGGCTGTTTAAAACCATGGGTAAAACCATGGGTAACCCACTTTGCAGGTGCCTCAAAGTGGGTGAGGCCATGGGTGGGGCAGTCGCCATCATCATCGTTGGACACATCATGACACTATCAGGTGTCATCGCAATCTGGATGCCACCTCAGTCAAAAGAAAATGTAGGGGTAAATCACACTGAAATTTGCGGTATCATGAGATGAACGTGGAAAGCTTTTGAGGCAAAGCGTTCTATAACTACAAATGCTTTGGTAAGATATAATATTGGTCTTCATAGCCTTATACAAGTACCTTTTTTCTATCACTAGGAGTAGTTTATATCACTAGAAGTAGTACAGCTAGAATTGTTTTGCTTTGTAATATTCTGCTATTGACTTAAGCATAAGTTGATATGTGACTGCTGAGTTATGAAAAAATGCCATGTGAACAAAGCCTATGAACCAATAGACGGGATGGCTGTGGCGCGTGCAGCACGTCTGGCCAGCGGGCGCATACGCCATAGGCTCCCTGTGTTAAAAGGTGACAAATGAGGTGAGTTCCGACACTCGCTGGCCACGTGTGTCGAAACTCGTTCCTCTACAAATGTGTAATACCGGGATTTCCTGAAGGGCAGTGGGCTGGTGTACAGCAAGGCCACCGTTGCCTCCGTGGGGACGCCCACGTAAAGCTGGCACCTACCAACTGCTGGGCTGAGTTCGCGGCACAGGACGATACAAGAATGTACAGAGGGTCCATCTTCCTCACAGTCCTTGGGTTGCAAATGATCCATCAGGTTTTGTTTATACAAAAACAAAAAGGGGGAGATGTTGGGATCACTCTGCACGGCTCGACCTTAAGGAGAAGGAGCTGCAGCATTGAGAAGCTGGTAAACAGCTAGATATCTGCACGGCTCGGCCTTGAGAAGAGGGAGCTGTGGCACTGGGAAGCTGGTAAACAGCTGGACATCTGCAGGGCTCGGCCTTGAGGAGAAGGAGCTGTGGTAAACAGCTAAGAAGAAGCACTGTATAAGAAAAACAGGATGGAACCCGGACCACCAGCAGTAACGGCAAGTAGGAGGAGTATGATAATGCAATCTTTAGAGCTAAGCCAATGATTGTAAGACAAGTATGCATAAGGTAGAACTTAGTGTATAAATATGTATAAAGTTTTGCAATAAAGTTGAAGCTTGCTTTATCACTCATATTGAGTCGACTGCATGCCTTCCCTCACTCGTCGCAGGGAGGAGTGGAGGAGGAATGTAGAGCTCAGTCTTCACCGGCAACGTCTCTTCTGACACCTCTCGAGTGGATGGAATGCAGGATGGGGTCTGGAGGAACAAAGTCCCTCCTGCTGTAAGAGAAGATCAGGTTCAAGACCACCTGAAGAACCAGAACATATAGAAGTCTATGGGACCTGATGAGATGCATTGCAGAGTCCTGAGAGACTTGGCTGATGTAGTTGCCAAGCCACTCTCCATGATACTTGAAAAATCATGGCAGTCAGGCGAAGTCCCTGGTGACTGGAAAAAGGGAAACATTGCACCCAGTTTTGGAAAGGGCGGCAAGGAGGACCCTGGGAACTACCGACCTGTCACCCTCACCTCTGGGCCTGGGAAGGTCATGGAGCAGATCCTGCTAGAAGCTATGCTGAGGCACATGCAGGGCAGGGAGGTGATTGGAGACAGGCAGCATGGCTTCTGACCCGCCTGACCAACCTAGTGGCCTTCTACAATGGAGCGATCACAGCAGTGGACAAGGGAAGAGCTACGGATGTCGCCTACCTGTTCTGTAAAGCCTTTGACATGGTCCCCCACAACATCCTTCTCTCTAAGTTGGAAAGATACAGATTTGATGGGTGGACAGTTGGGTGGATGAGGAATTGGCTGGATGGTCGTATCCAGAGGGTAGTGGTCAATGGCTCAATGTCCAGATGGAGATCACTGGTGAGCGGTGTCCCTCAGGGGTCCGTATTGGGCCAGCCTGCGAAGAAGGACTTGGGGGTACTGGGGGATGAAAAGCTGGACGTGAGCCGGCAACGTGCGCTCGCAGCCCAGAAGCCACGCGTGTCCTGGGCTGCACCCAGAGCCGCGTGGCCAGCAGGGCGAGGGAGGGAATTCTGCCCCTCTGCCCCGCTCTGAGGAGACCCCCCTGCAGTGCTGCGTCCAATTCTGGAGCCCTCGGCACAGGAGAGACACGGACCTGCTGGAGTGGGGCCAGAGGAGGCCCCAGCGATGCTCTGGAACAGCTCTGCTGGGAGGACGGGCTGGGAGAGCTGGGGGGGCTCAGCCTGGAGCAGAGAAGGCTCCGGGGAGACCTTAGAGCAGCTGCCAGGGCTGAGAGGGGGCTTAGAAGACAGATGGGGACAGACTTTTCAGCAGGGCCTGTTGCGATAGGACAAGGGGTGATGGTTTTAAACTAAAAGAGGGGAGATTTAGGCTAGATAAAAGAAAAACATTTTTGACAATGAGCGTGGTGAAACACTGGCCCAGCTTGCCCAGAGAGGTGGGAGATGCCCCATCCCGGGGAACATCCCAGATCAGCTTTGAAACACGGATCTAAAACAGTTATAAGTTTTTGGCACGTGTAACTAATCAACTGTAAGTTTTGTAAATTTCTTAATGTATGCACTTTCTGGAAGGCTATTGATGACATGATTAGTTTAGCTTTTGTGTAGATTTCTTTAGCCTAATAACTGTGTGATTATGTTTAACGGCCTACTCTCATGGTCCTTAGGCTGTATTTGCCTCCATGCTAACATTTCAGCTGGGTGTAAACAGTTAATGACGAGGAAAGCATGCGTGTAGAAGCAAGAGACCTCACGAAGTCAAAAGGAAGAAAAAAAAAAAGTCCGAAATGCACACCCAGGGCAACGGGGTGCTCAGAAAGGCATCCTTAGGGGCTCTCAGCATCCGGAATCACGCACCGATTTCCCTGGAGAGCACTGAAATTCACGCTAAGGGGGCTGTGGCACCCTGGAAGGGAGTATCAAAAGCCAGATAAAGATGTGCAGGGGAACCCCAAAAGGCTGGCCAATGGTCTCGTAGCACCTGAAAATGTACCCTGGTCTGGGGCGGTCCTCTGACACACAACCAGAGGGCTTCAGGGTGCATGAAAGGGCACACCGAGGGGTTTCGGGTACACTGAAAGGCACATGGAGGGGTGCGGGGAGACCCACAGCGCGCCAGGGGCTCTTTTCCTCGGCCACGTGGGCTGTGTGCGCCCAGAGAGGTTCTGAGCACATGGGCCTCTCCACCCCACCAGCCTCTGCCCCCAGCCCTGCCCAGCCCCGCCCAGCCCCCAGAGCCTTATGATGTCATTGAGCCGTTCATGACGTCAGTGCACGTGTTCACTAGACCTGGGGCGCTGGCGCAGGCCCTGCGCACAGTACCCGCTGGTGCTGTGCTGGTGCTGTGCCAGTGGTGCTGCTGGTGCTAGTGCTGTTGGTGGACGTGGTGCTGGCGCTGCTGGTGGAGCTGCTGGTGGAGCTGCTGGAGGAGCTGCTCGTGGTGGTTCTGGTGCTGGGTGGAGCTGCTGGTGGAGCTGCTGGTGCTGCTGGTGGAGCTGCTGGTGGTGCTGGTGGAGCTGCTGGTGGAGCTGCTGGTGCTGCTGGTGGTGCTGCTGGTGGAGCTGCTGGTGGAGCTGCTGGTGGTGCCCTGCTGCTCCTCAGGGCTCGGCTCCTCTGTTCGCAGGCGGCACCCGGCAGCGCCTGCCAAGTCCTGCCTGCCACCGCTCCCCGGGGAGGGGCGAGGCGAGGGGGTGCAGTGCCCATTCCCCCTGGGCCATGAAGAGGTCCTGGTAGTCCCTGCCCAGGAGGAGGGCACGGGAGGGTGCCATGTCCTGTGGGAGCAGCGGTCGCGATGGGCTCTGGCCAGAGGGCTGGGATGAGCTGCACTGTGTGGGCGCCACCGGCGGCTTGGCCACGGTGCAGCCGCTGGTGAAGGAGCACGAGACCAACCGCCGGGACAAGGACGACGGGAAACAGGGCACAGGGAGGCGGGCGCACTTTGGGAAACTCCTGGGCTGTTTTCCTTCCCTGGGGCTTAGCTTGGTGCCTGGGGGTGTTCATTCTCAACAGAGGTAAATGTGGAAAGAGCAGATAATAACGGACCGTTATTACTGCGATAAGCAGTGCGTACAGCTGGTCGTGCTTTCTGTCCTTCCAGGCACAGTGGCAGTGCACAGCCTGTGCACCCCAGGGAGCAGGAAAACAAGGGAGAAGCTGCTCCAGCCCGAGCAAAAGAGCTGTCAGCATCCAGTGCTCCCCACGGGGCAGGAGCTGCTGGAGTTCTGCAATGTGCATCCGCTCTGGGGAGAGCAGGTAGGACTTCCCAGCGTGGAGGAGCCGATGGGGAAAAGCCCTGTCACCTGCCCTTCTGGCAGGCTGCTGTGGAGACAGGATATTTGGGAGCGATGATGTGGTGTGGCTTATGATCCGGGGAGAAAAGAACTGCCAGGCATTTGTCCCTGGAAAGCAGAATTCCTGAGACACTGAATCCTTTTTGGCTCCATTCTGATCACTTTGAGCGACCTCCCTGGCACATGGCGTGTGCGCTAGAGGAAATTAACTGCCAAGCAGGAGAACAGATGCATTTTGAATCCACATTTTGGTAGGTCGCTCCCTAGGATTTCATGGGCTTGGGGCGTGTGTTTGTGCTGAGATTGTCTCTGGAAGCACGATGATTTGGAAAGCACTCTAGGTATCAAGGAGTTGTATGAGCTCACCCTGGTTCCAATAATATCTGGTTTTAATGTAGATGAGCGTGCCGCCCGTAAGCCAGATGACGAAGCCGTCAAGGAGAGCAAAAGCTCTTGGGGAGAGGTATGTAAAAATGAAGATTTTAATTCCGAGTCTTCGTTACAGGATTATATTGCAGCTGATGCGCAATAAGACTTCCCCATGAATAATGTCTAATGCCGCCTTGTTGAAATCTCTTTTATAATCGGACGTGAAGTTGGTGACAGTCCTCTTCTGGTTACATGAAATGCTGCCACTGTCTGCTGTTTTGCACTGATTTCCCAAGTTTTGTCCATTTGTGATCTTTCACTTGAACAGGCAGAAAGCATCAGAGCCCACATACCGATGGCAGGGGCTGATTTATCCTCTTCCCACCTGAGCCCTGGAAGTCATCAGACATCAGAAAGTGTCAATGGGGAAGTGCTTCAGAAAGCATGTGAGCAATGGCTTCGAGTGCAAGAAAAGGTCAATGAGAATATCATTGAGATGCGAGAAACAAACAAGAGCTTGTCTGAGCAGCTGAGCAAAGCCGAAGAAAAAGCTAGCGGGCTGGAAAAGGAAGTGGACCAACTGAAAAAAGCCCTCTGCGAAAAGACATTGGCCTTAGACATGACAGAAAGAGAATTACGCCAGGCCTGGAGGCAGGCAAAGCAGTGGCATGCTCTACAGCATGACAAAGACCAAGAGAGAAAAGATGCCATCAAGAAGGCAGAAGGGCTGCAGGAACAACTGGCCCAGCTCCACAGTGAAAACCTTTTACTCCGTCAGCAGCTGAGAGACATGAAGAACAAGACTGCCCCAGAACAAACGGTGAGTGATGCCTTTATATAAAGGCAAGGCTGACAAAGTAGAAAAAGAGGAGAGGTGAGCACTGACCAGTTTTGTTCTGCTTTTGGTGGAAATGCAGAAGCTTTTGGCAAGCCTTGAGACACGTTTATACGTCTACATGAATGCATCTACCGTCACCTACCTGGACTTGTGCCAGGTAGATGAGAAGGACTTGGGGGTCCTGGTGGGTGAAAAGCTGCACATGAGCCGGCAATGTGCGTTCGTAGCCCAGAAGGCCAACTGTGTCCTGGGCTGCATCCAAAGCAGCACGGCCGGCAGGTTGAGGGAGGGGATTCTGCCCCTCTGCTCCGCTCTGGTGAGACCCCACCTGGAGTACTGCGTGCAGCTCTGGAGCCCTCAGCACAGCAAAGACATGGACCTGTTGGAGCGGGGCCAGAGGAGGGCCACAACGATGATCAGGGGGCTGGAGCACCTGCCCCGTGAGGACAGGATGAGAGAGTTGGGATTGATAATGCTTTGCCTTTCTGTATGTGCTGGGATACAGACAACTTCCTTAAGAGGTGACATTTCTTGTTTCTCCAGAGAACAGTGAGACAGCTGGAAGGAGAGCTCGCGGATGCTTTCAGAAAGCACTGGGTAGCAGAAACTTCACTGAAAGCTTCTACATGCGAATGCGAATACCTGAAGAACGAAAACTCCCGCTTGCAAGAGGACTTGCACAAGGCTAAGACCAATGTTAGTATGTACGAAGCTGTTCTTTCCCTTCAGTGACCAGAAGAGAAGAAAATATTCTGGGAACAAACACAGGGGAGATTCGTCTGAGGACGTTAAGGAGCTTCAACATCACTACCAATTGTGTCCCAGAGGAGAGGGTGCTTTTAGCTCCTTTCTCCTCCCGGCCTCCTCCCCTCTCGCCTTGAAAAACTCAGCCGGCTCTTCAGGGAGCTCGTTTCGAGGCTGAGGGGAAAAGCAGTGGGTTGTGGGGGCAGCATCTGGGTGGGGAAGAACGAAGCAGCTGTGCTCTTTCGAGACTCGCTTCTGTTCCGACACCGTCCAAACGTTGTGGCCAAGATTTGATAGCGCAAGCCACGTGCTTCCAAATGTCTCCGGGCTTGGTGCTTTCTTTGCAAGGTTTTTCTTCTCTCAGTCTCTGCACAAAGACGGGTCTAGTTCCCTGGTAGTGGTGGCTTTGGGGAAGGGAAGTAGCATGTTGTTTGCCTTTGTCTCGTAAGCCAGGCTTCACCCTCCCTCTAAGGAAGGTCTTGAACCTCTTGTCTCTTCCCCCACACTGTCCGCCCCAGGCATTAGCACAGGGGGGTGCGTATGAGAAGGAACGGGGCAGAAGAGGAGCGCCATGGCAGCAAAACGAAACGCAGTGAATGTGGCAAAATGCAAAAGAGCGTCTCCACAGGCACGGACCTGTATGATGCTGTAGAAGGAGCCCGAGTGCCTTTGCCACGGTGCCTTTTTGGGAAGGGGGGAAGGGTGGAAGCTGGAGCGTTCTTTTCGGCAAGGGCTTGAAAGGCGTATTTACTTTCAGAAACGCCAGCGTCTTTTCCCTGGGTTGAAAGACAAGCTCGGTGGATTACAGCTGTGATCTCGATCCATAAGTTTGACTGAGTTTCACAGAGATTTCAGACCCCTCTGCTTAAGAGAGATTGTTACTTCCCCGCATGCAGGTGTGCGACCTCTCCGCGCAGCTGGAGTTGGAGTCCCAAAAATGCCTGCAGCTCGAAGCCATAAATCAGGAGCTGCGAGGGATGGTGCCTCTTCTGCAACATCGCTTGGTGACTCCTGGGGTGGGTCATGCCACAACAGAGCTTCGTGGAAAAGAGCGTGAGCAGCGAGCGCAAGAAGAAGTGAGAGAGAAGGCAAACCTCAGTCCCCTTTTGCAGGTGAGTTTATGTACCGTTTGTATCGGTAGTCCACGTTGCATTCATTTGTGGTTGTGGTCGTGCCTTTTAGGTGTTTTGCCTTGGGCAGGTGGTGCTCTCTGTCAGTGCTGTGGGTTTGGCTTTCCTGTAGGGAAGCTGGGGAGATGCAAAAGGCTGCGTCACAGTGCGTCTGTGTGTGTCGCGGGACCTGCGTGCCTGAAAAATGTGCAGCCCTTCCTCATCCTTGTCCGTACAGCGTTGTAGGCTGTTTCATACAAAAACGGCAGAAAGAGCAGGTTTTTTGAGCGGGGTGGGCATTGTCTTTTTCTTGCTGTTTCTTGAAGTTGCATCTTCTGCCTTAGACACAGGCAGCTGCTCGAGCCAAAATAGAAGAGATCAACAACACTGATGCCTCTTGGAGAAAACTGCTGGAGCAGAGAATTGCAGCCCTGGAATCGGACCTGAAGAGAGCACAGAGCATGCAGGAGCTCAGCGCACTGCAACTGGCAAGTGCGCAAGCAGAAATAAAAGGCTACGAAAAGCGTTCTTTGATAGACCAGGAAATCCGAAGGCGCCTCACAAAGAAATTAAAAAAGTAAGTCCAAACGTTTTTGTCCTTCCCCCCACGTAACGGAATATGAAAGTTTTCATTGCGGCTTTCCCACGCCATGTCCCTCTCTTGGACCTGCTCAGCATGACGGGTGCACCTTCAAGACCGCATACTTCTCAAAAGAGCTCACCTGGGGCTCTCCACTTACGGAGGCCTGTTTTCGTTTCTCTGTGCTGACCCTCCAGTGACAAAAGTAATCAGGCCTGCTTGAAGGATGTTGTAGTTAGTTTTCCTTTAACAGTTTTCTGTAGCCATCTCCTCTTCCTGCATGTATGGTGGAAAAGAGGAGCTTCCTTGCTGCTGCTGTTATCCTCCAAGCTAGGATAGACACACTTGAAAAGGCAGAGGGGACAGCACAGCAGCCTGTGAGGGAAAACATCTCTTCAGCTGCCGTTATGACGGTGCATCTTCAGTTTGAGTTTCCACTGGGAGGAGGGAAGGAGTCATGTGTGCACAAGTCCCACAGTGTGCTGTCACACTTGGGGAACAACTTGGTGCCAATATGAGCAACAGTCGTTCTTGCATGCTGCTGCCTTTTTCACAGGACTACCGAGATGCTCGCAGAAGGCAGTGCCAGGAGCCCTCAGGAGCAGCGGCACAGGCTCTCCAGTGGCAAGGCAAAGAGCCTGAGCAAGACCAAGGGACAGAGCGGAAACCTGTTGGGCTCAGGTAAGCAGCTCCAGACTGGGTTCTTCACTGGTCAGCTGGGTTAGGGATTGCGGTTGGGTTTTGCCTGTGATGCTGAAGTAGTGGAAGTCTTTTCTGTGTAATTCCTGGCCGGGTGGAACTAGAGGAAAGAAGTTGCTTGCTTGTCCTGCAGAGCCGAAAGCAGGTCCTGTTAGGTGGACACCCAAAGCACGTGGGCAGTTGTCCAGAGAAGAATTGAACCTATTTCATGGCAATTGCTCCCCTGGAGCCCCGAGGTGCAATATCGCTGATTTGCTTCCGAGGCTTTGTCTGAATACGGTGGGTGTCGAAAGACAGAGCTTGTCCTGCCACACCATTTCCTGTGACCACCCGGGCAGGACGGATCTGTGCTGTGCTGGGAGATTCCCTTGGCCTGGCTTCGACAGAGAAGCTTTGCCTGTTCAAAGACAGACGATCCTGTGTTTTGGGCCGGAGGAATGCAGAAGCTGGTGAAAAACCTTGTGCTCCATAGAAGCAAGCCCACTTTCGAACTTCCAAGGAAAATGGGGCACTTGAGGGCAAAGAGGTCTCGGGGCTCTGAAGTGCAAGCAGATGCCATGTGCGGGTTTAGCGTGGGTTTCTTTGTGGTGCGCAGCCTCTGGAATTCCCTTCACGGGCTCTAGAAAGCTAGTTGCCTGATGGTCAAACGTGGAAAATCTTGTTTCTTCCTTTGCACGTGTCCCTTTCATCCTTTGTTTCCTCTGGCGGGCTTAAATCTCGCCAGATCTGTACAGCGCCCTGTCACACTTGATAGCTGTCCATGGACTTCTTGGGCTAGGTCTGCTGTAGAACTAACATTGGATCTTGCTTTTTCTCTCCCAGTCACTGCTGACTATGAAACCGGGTCTGCTGGGTATTCTCCCTGGACATCTTCGGCTCCTCTGCCAAATGTAAATGAAGCGCAGGATCCCCCTTCCGGGGCAACACCGCCCAGGCACGGTGCTTTGAAGAGCAATTAATAAACTCATAGAAAACACTATAGAAAGTCTGTGAAAATTATTTTTCTGTGCCAGTCTCACGTATTTGCCCATCACTGCCCTTCGGCTGGCCCCATGGCCTGGGCATGGCCCTTCCCTCCACCCGCAGCCTGCTGCTGGGCCAGAGGTGTCTGTGGGAGGCCCTGTCCTGGTCCCAGCGTGGGGTGGGGGTCCCCAAGAGCTCTCCCTTGGGCCAGGGATGTTTCGGGGTGGCAAGGGCTTGAAAGGTGTGCTTGCTTTCAAGAAAACAAGCAGCTTTTCCCTGGGTTGAAATAGAAGTTGGATGGATTACAGCTATGATCTCGGTCGCTATGTTTGATTTTCACACAGGTTTTCTAATGAACAAAGAGCCTCTGTCATTGAGCATTTTACTGGGATGCTCAGGAGAGAGGTGTGGAGGTCTTGTACAGCACAAAACACCTTTTGCTACATTATTCGCTGTTAAGAGTTCATAAAGAGCTATAACCAGCGCTTCCACAGCACTTCTAGAGGCAGGCCTTCAGATCTGAATGCTTCAAACTCATCAAGGCTTTAGGAAAGAGTATGTGGCGGTGCTTTTAAAGACTGCACACCTCTGCTCAGAAATGGAGAACATGTCAGAGTATCTACAATGAAAGGTTATGAACATTCACAAATGAACTGTTCATGGTAGCTGAAATTGTGAGAAGAGGACAGATACATGTGTACCGCTTAATGATCATGAAGCAACTGAGGGGGCCGTTTTACCCGGAACAACTTCAGAAAGTGAACCCTGACAAGAACAGACTCTACAAAAGCGACGTCATTGCTGCAACAGGGAAAGGAAGAAAGAAACAGCTTGCTGGTGAAGTGACGTGGCTGGCCACACAAATTTACCAGTTGGGTAGAAGCCTCCCAAGTCCAGGCCTGGCAGTGAAGTAGTGGAGAAAAGAATCATATAATCACCCAGGAGTTTGTGTTGGAAAGGACTTTTAAAGATCCTAAAATTCCAGCCCCCCGCAATGAGCAGGGGCATTTTCAACTAGATGGGGTGGCTCAGAGCCCTGTCCAACCTGACCTGGAATGTTTCCAGATACGGGGCATCAACCACCTCCACCCTGATCACAAAAAATATTTTCCTTATATCTAGCCTAAATCTCCCCTCTTTTAGTTTAAAACCATCACCCCTTGTCCTATTGCAAGAGGCTCTGCTGAAAAAGTCTGTCCCCATCTGTCTTCTAAGCCCCCTTTAAGCCCTGGCGGCTGCAGTAAGGTCTCCCCAGAGCCTTCTCTGCTCCAGGCTGAGCCCCCCCAGCTCTCCCAGCCTGTCCTCCCAGCAGAGCCGTTCCAGCCCTCGGAGCACGGCCCTTCTGGGGCAACACCACCCAGGCACGGTGCTTTGAAGAGCAATTAATAAAATAAGCCACCGAGGTGAAGGGCTTTGGAGTGGACCATGGCGCCGGGGACACTTCCGAAAGCAGCAAAATCACAAAGGCAAAAACACAGGTGGAGAGAGAGAGGGTGCCACAGCCCCTCCTGAGCTGGACAGTGAGCTCCTGGCGAGCGGCAGCTCTGACTCAGCGCGAGCGGGGAGGATGAGAGCGGTGGCGGCCCAAGCCCCTCACGTACCAGAGCAGTCCCAGGGAGCGCAAGTGACCAGGAACGTTGTGAACACGGCGGGCAAACAGGACATGGCGCGGCAGCAGGGCGTGGTGTGGCAGTTGGCGCAGGCAGGGCGTGCAGGGAAGGCATGCAGGCTCTAGAGGCTCTCTCAGCTAGTGGCCATCGCCCTCCCGGAAGAGGCCCAGCTATGGTCGCCGTGTGACAGAAAGCCATCGCCAGAAGGAATGTGGTGACACAGACCGAGCCCCCACTCAAGCACGTGGCTGCCCGGGTGTCCAGCTGCAGGGAGTGCCTGAGCCTGTCACTGGTGCCGGAGGCCAGCGGAGACACCACCTGCGTGCGGTGTGACCGGGGAACGACCTGCTCAGCCTGGGGCAGAGCTGGAAGAGGCCGTGGAGAGGCTGAGGAGCATCAGGGATTGCGAGAGGGAGAGGGATGGGTGGAGCTGCACCCGGCCGGCCCTGAGGCAGAGGCAGCCGGTGGAGGCTCCACACGCAGCAGGGGATCCCCTGGCCTCTTGCTGCCAGGCAGAAGGAGAGGACCTAAGAGACGAGGGAAAATGGCAACAGGTCCCTGCTCGCGGCGGCAGGCGAATCCCCTCCCGGCCTCCCTCACCGTCCCAGCTGCCCTCACACAACAGACACGGGGCTCTGGAACTTGAGGGCCAGGCGCATGAGGATGTAGATGAATGTCATCCAGGGGGCTGCCTAGGGTGAGTCAGTCAGCCCCACATGTTACAACTACCTCTGTTAAGAAAAAAGGAGGGTAGTTGTCATAGGTGACTCCCTTCTGAGAGGAACAGAGGCCCCAATATGCTGACCGGACCCAACCCACAGGGAATGCTGCTGCCTCCCTGGGGCCCGGGTGAGAGATGTCACCAGGAAACTCCCTGGTCTGGTATGGCCCACCGATTACTACCCACTGTTAGCTATGCAGGTTGGCTGCGACGAGGTTGTAGAGAGAAGGCCAACAGCGATCAAAAGGGACTTCAGAGCGCTGGGGCAACTGGTTGATGGAGCAGGAGCACATTGAGTGTTTTCTTCAATGCCTTCAGGAGCAGGGAGGAACACTGAAAGGAACAGGAAAACACATCTGGTTAACATGTGGCTCAGAGGCTGGTGTCACTGGAGGAATTTTGGTGGTTTTTGACCATGGGGAGGTTTACACGGCACTGGCCCTGCTGGCAGCAGATGGAATTCAGGTATCTCCAAGGGGGAAAAGGATTCTCGCTCATGAGTTGGCGGGTCTCATCGAGAGGGCTTTAAACTAGGCTCGAAGAGGGAAGGGATAAAACCAGGCTCACTAGAGATGAACCTAAGGGTGGCATGATGATGTTGGGGGTGAAGTTGATAGTCCAGCTCAGGTGCATCTACACCAATGCATGCAGCATGAGTAGCAAACAGGAGGAGCTGGAAGCCATTGTGCAGCAGGACAGCTATGACTTAGTCGCCATCACAGAAACATGGTGGGATGTCTCACATGACTGCAGTGCTGCAATGGATGGCTATAAGCCCCCCATAATCCAGGAGGAAGCAGTTAACAACCTTCTGTGCCACCTGGACACCCACAAGTCTATGGGGCCTGATGGGATCCACCAAAGAGTACTGAGGGAGCTGGCGGAGGAGCTTGCCAAGCCACCCTCCATCATTTATCAACAGTCCTGGTTAACAGAGGAGGTCCCAGATGACTGGAGGCTTGCCAATGTGATGCCCATCTACAAAAAGGGCCAGAAGGAGGATCCGGGGAACTACAGGCCTGTCAGCCTGACCTCGGTAGTGGGGGAGATTATGGAGAGGTTCATCTTGAGAATGCTCACAGGGCATCTGCAGGACAACCAAGGGATCAGGCCCAGCCAGTATGGGTTCATGAAAGCTGGGTCCTGCTTGACCAACCTGATCTCCTTCTGTGACCAGGTGACCCGCCTAGTGGATGAAGGAAAGGCTGTGGATGTTATCTACCTGGACTAGGAAAGACTCTGACAGCGTCTCCCACAGCATTCTCCTGGAGAAACTGGTGGCTCGTGGCTTAGACAGGTTTACTCTTCGCTGGGTGAGGAACTGGCTGGATGGCCAAGCTCAGAGAGCTGTGGTGAACAGAGCTAAATCCAGTTGGCAGCCGGTCACAAGTGGTGTTCCCCAGGGCTCGGTTTTGGGGCTGGTCTTGTTCAATATCTTTATAGATGATCTGGATGAGGGGGTTGAGTGCTCCCTCAGCAAGTTTGCAGATGACACCAAGCTGGGTGGGAGTGTTGATCTGCTGGAGCGTGGGAAGGCTCTGCAGAGGATCTGGACAGGCTGGATCGATGGGCCGAGGTCAACTGTATGAGGTTTAATAAGGTCAAGTGCTGGGTTCTGCACTTTGGTCACAACAACCCCATGCAACACTACAGGTTTGGGGAAGTGTGGCTGGCAGAAAAGCAGCTGGGGGTGCTGTTTGACAGCCAGCTGAACATGAGCCAGCAGTGTGCCGAGGTGGCCAAGAAGGCCAATAGCATTCTGGCCTGTATCAGAAATAGTGTGGCCAGCAGGAGTAGGGCAGTGATCGTGCCCCTGTGATCACAGAATCACAAAATCATTAAGGTTAGAAAAAACATTTAAGATCATCAAGTCCAACCATCAACCTAACACCACTATGTCCACTACATTATATCCTGAAGTGACACGTCTACATATTTATTGAACACTTCCTGTGATGGTGACTCCACCACCTCCCTGGGCAGCCTATTCCAAAGCCTCTCAGTAAAGAAATTTTTCTGAATATCCAGTCCAAACCATCCCTGGTGCAACCTGACGCCATTTTCTCTCGTTCTATCACTAGCTGCTTGGGAGAAGAGACCAACACCCACCTCGCCACAACCCCCCTTCAGGTAGTTGTAGAGAGCAATAAGGTCTCCCCTCAGCCTCTGCTTCTCCAGACTGAACACCCCCAGTTCCCTCAGCTGCTCCCCATCAGACTTGTGCTCTAGACCCCTCCCCAGCTCTGTTGCCCTTCTCTGGAAACGCTCCAGCACCTCAACGTCCTTCTTGTCGTGAGGTGCCCGACACTGAACACAGGATTCGAGGTGCGGCCTCGCCAGTGCTGAGTACAGGGGCACGGTCACATCCCTGATCCTGCCGGCCACACTAGTGCTGATACAGGCCAGAGTGCTGTTGGTAGGGCGGGGCTTCAATGGAGACTGGCCCAGAAAAGGGCCTGGCCTGGTCCAGGAGTATGCCTCACCCCCGGGGCATGCTGGGAGCTCTAGTGCCTCCCTCATGCCAGGGCATGCTGGGAGCTGTAGTCCTGCCCTCACCCCAGGGCATGCTGGGAGCTCTAGTGCTGACCCCACCCCAGGGCATGCTGGGAGCTGTAGTCCTGCCCTCACCCCAGGGCATGCTGGGAGCTGAAGTCCTGTTCACCCCAGGGCATGCTGGAAGCTGTAGTCCTGCCCTCACCCCAGGGCATGCTGGGAGCTCTAGTCCTGCCCTCACCCGCAGCACGCGGGGAGCTGATGTGCTCCTAGGAGGTCGCTCTGACACACAAGGGCCCATTGCTCTCCCTGCTTGCAGCGGCAGCACCGCGTACGGAGACCCGGCAGGAGCATCGGCAATGTTCCAGGCCGTTCGCCCCAAAGCACAACAGGACAGAGTGGAAACGAGGAAGGAGTCACGCTAGGGAATGGCAGCCTCTGGCAGCCTTGGCTCCAGGGAAGCCGCAGCCTCGACACCAAAGCTGCAGCGAGAATTTGCTGTCCCCAGGCCTTTCCCCACCGACTGCGGCGGGACTCTGCTGCCCTCCAGGTAGTGCAGGTACCACTGATACAGGAGGCAAGATGGGACGGGTGCCCCGCCCCTGCCTTCCAGTATATACAATAGGAAGAAATGGAGAAATAACTACATAAAGGAGCACACAAATAGATATAACTATGGACTCTTTAAAAATGACACACAGGTACCTCAGCCTCACGTCACCTGGGAAGATCATGGAGCAGATCCGCCTAGACGCTATGCTAAGGCACAATGAGGACAGGGAGGTGATTCGAGACAGCCAACATGGCTTCACCAAGGGCAAGTCCTGCCTGACCAACCCAGGGGTCTCCTATGATGGAGTGACCCCCTCAGTGGACAAGGGAGGAGCTAGCGATGTCGTCTATCTGGACTTCTGTAAGGCCTTTGACACGGTCTCCCACAACATCCTTCTCTCTAAGTTGGAGAGAGACGGATTTGATGGGTGGACTGTTGGGTGGATGAGGAATTGGCTGGATGGTCACATCCAGACCGTAGTTGTCAATGGATCAATGTCCCGATGGAGATCAGTGATGAGTGGTGTCCCTCAGGGGTCCATGTTGGCACCAGTGCTGTTTAATATCTTCATCAATGACACAGAGAGTGGAATCGAGTGCACCCTCAGCCAGTTTGCAGATGACACCAGGCTGAGTGCTGTGGTTGACACACTTGAGGGACGGGATGCCATCCAGAGGGACCTGGACAGGTTGGAGGAATGGGCCCGTGTGAACCTCCTGAGGTTCAACAAGGCCAAGCGCAGGGTCCTGCACCTGGGTTGAGGCAACCCCTCAGGTTGCTGAGGGGATCAGCACAGGCTGGGGGATGAAGGGATGGAGAGCAGCCCCGTGGAGAAGGACTTGGGGGTCCTGGTGGATGAAAAGCTGGACGTGAGCCGGCAACGTGCGCTCGCAGCCCAGAAGGCCATCCATGTCCTGCGCTGCCCCCAAAGCCGCGTGGCCAGCTGGGCGAGGGAGGGGATTCTGCCCCTCTGCCCCACTCTGGGGAGACCCCCCTGCAGTGCTGCGTCCAGCTCTGGAGCCCTCAGCACAGGAGAGACACGGACCTGCTGGAGTGGGGCCAGAGGAGGCCCCAGCGATGCTCCGAGGGCTGGAACGGCTCTGCTGGGAGGACAGGCTGGGAGAGCTGGGGGGGCTCAGCCTGGAGCAGAGAAGGCTCTGGGGAGACCTTCCTGCAGCTGCCAGGGCTGAGAGGGGGCTTAGAAGACAGATGGGGACAGACTTTTCAGCAGGGCCTGTTGCGATAGGACAAGGGGTGATGGTTTTAAACTAAAAGAGGGGAGATTTAGGCTAGATTATAAGGAAAACATTTTTTGTGATCAGGGTGGAGGTGGTTGATGCCCCGTATCTGGAAACATTCCAGGTCAGGTTGGACAGGGCTCTGAGCCACCCCATCTAGTTGAAAATGCCCCTGCTCATTGCGGGGGGCTGGAATTTTAGGATCTTTAAAAGTCCTTTCCAACACAAACTCCTGGGTGATTATATGATTCTTTTCTCCACTACTTCACTGCCAGGCCTGGACTTGGGAGGCTTCTACCCAACTGGTAAATTTGTGTGGCCAGCCACGTCACTTCACCAGCAAGCTGTTTCTTTCTTCCTTTCCCTGTTGCAGCAATGACGTCGCTTTTGTAGAGTCTGTTCTTGTCAGGGTTCACTTTCTGAAGTTGTTCCGGGTAAAACGGCCCCCTCAGTTGCTTCATGATCATTAAGCGGTACACAGGTATCTGTCCTCTTCTCACAATTTCAGCTACCATGAACAGTTCATTTGTGAATGTTCATAACCTTTCGTTCTAGATACCCTGACATGTTCTCCATTTCTGAGCAGAGGTGCGCAGTCTTTAAAAGCACCGCCACATACACTTTCCTAAAGCCTTGATGAGTTTGAAGCATTCAGATCACAGAATCACAGAATCACTAAGGTTGGAAAGGACCTTCAAGATCATCAAGTCCAACCATTAATCCAGCGCCACCGTGTTCCCTAAACCATGTCTTGAAGCGCCACATCCACACATTTTTTGAACACTTCCAGAGATGGCAACTCTACCACCTCCCCTGGGCAGCCTGTTCCAATGCCTGACCACCCTTTCAGTGAAGAATTTTTTCCTAATATCCAATCTAAACCTCCCCTGGCGCAACTTGAGGCCATTTCCTCTCGTCCTATTGCTGGTTACTTGGGAGAAGAGACCAGCGCCCTCGTCGCCACAACCCCCTTTCAGGTAGTTGTAGAGAGTGGTAAGGTCTCCCTTCAGCCTTCTCTTCTCCAGACTAAACAACCCCAGTTCCCTCAGCTGCTCCTCATAAGACTTGTGCTCCAGACGCCTCACCAGCTTTGTTGGCCTTCTCTGGACACGCTCCAGCACCTCAACGTCCTTCTTGTAGTGAGGGGCCCAACACTGAACACAGGATTCAAGGTGTGGCCTCACCAGTGCCGAGTACAGGGGCACAATCACTTCCCTACTCCTGCTGGCTACACTATTTCTGATACAGGCCAGGACGCTGTTGGCCTTCTTGGCCACCTGGGCACACTGCCGGCTCATGTTCAGCCGGTTGTCAACCAGCACCCCGAGGTCCCTTTCCCCCAGGCAGCTCTCCAGCCACTCCTCCCCAAGCCTGTAGCATTGCATGGGGTTGTTGTGACCAAAGTGCAGGACCCAGCACTTGGCCTTATTAAACCTCATACAGTTGACCTCGGCCCATCGATCCAGCCTGTCCAGATCCCTCTGTAGAGCCCTCCTACCCTCCAGCAGATCAACATTTCCACCCAGCTTGGTGTCATCTGCAAACTTACTGAGGGAGCACTCGATCCCCTCATCCAGATCATCTATAAAGATATTGAACAACACCAGCCCCAAAACCGAGCCCTGGGGAACACCACTTGTGACCGGCCACCAGCCGGATTTAACGCCATTCACCACAACTCTCTGGGCTCGGCCATCCAGCCAGTTCCTCACCCAGCGAAGAGTAAACCTGTCTAAGCCACGAGCCACCAGTTTCTCCAGGAGAATGCTGTGGGAGACGCTGTCAAAGGCTTTACTAAAGTCCAGGTAGACAACATCCACAGCCTTTCCCTCATCCACTAGGCGGGTCACCTGGTCATAGAAGGAGATCAGGTTGGTCAAGCAGGACCTGCCTTTCATGAACCCATGCTGGCTGGGCCTGATCCCTTGGTTGTCCTGCAGATGCCCTGTGTGCACTCTCAAGACCAACCGCTCCATGATCTTCCCCGGTACAGAGGTCAGGCTGACAGGCCTGTAGTTCCCAGGATCCTCCCTCCGGCCTTTCTTGTAGATGGGTGTCACATTGACAAGCCTCCAGTCTTCTGGGACCTCCCCTGTTAACCAGGACTGCTGATAAATGATGGAGAGTGGCTTGGCAAGCTCCTTCGCCAGCTCCCTCAGTACTCTTTGGTGGATCCCATCAGGCCCCATAGACTTGTGGGTGTCCAGGTGGTTTAACAGGTCCTTAACTGCTTCCTCCTGAATTATGGGCAGGTTATCGTGCACTCCATCCCCATCTTCCAGCTCAGGGGGCTGAATACCCTGCAGATACCTGGACTGGCTATTAAAGACTGAGGCAAAGAAGGCATTAAGTACCTCAGCCTTGTCCTCGTCCTTGGAGACAATGTTCCCCGCCATGTCCAGTAGGGGATGGAGGTTCTCCTTGCCTCTCTTTTTGTTGTTAATATATTTGTAAAAACATTTTTTGTTATCCTTTACGACTGTGGCCAGACTGAGCTCTAGCTGGGCTTTTGCCTTTCTAATTTTGTCCCTGCTTGACCTAACGAGATCTTTGTACTCTTCGTGAGTTGCCTGCCCCTTCTTCCAGAGGTGATAAACTCTCCTCTTTTCCCTGAGTCCCAGCAAAATCTCCCTGTTCAGCCAGGCCGGTCGCCTTCCCCGCCAGCTCTTCTTACGGCACATGGGGACTGCCTGCTCCTGTGCCTTTAAGATTTCCTTCTTGAAGACTGTCCAGCCTTCCTGGACCCCTTTGTCCTTCAGGACTGTCTCCCAAGGGGCTCTCTCAACCAGTGACCTGAACAGGCCAAAGTCTGCCCTCCGGAAGTCTATGGTAGCAGTTTTGCTGACCCCTGTCCTTACTTTGCTCACAACTGAGAATTCTATCATGTCATGGTCGCTAAGCCCAAGACGGCCTCCGACCACCACATCTCTCACCAGTCCTTCTCTGTTTGTAAACAGCAGGTCCAGAAAGGCACCTCCCCTGATGGGCTCACTCACCAGCTGTGTCAGGAAGTTATCCTCCACACACGCCAGGAACCTCCCAGATTGTTTCCTCTCTGCCGTGTTATACTTCCAGCAGATGTCCGGTAGATTGAAGTCCCCCACAAGAACAAGGGCCAGTGAATGTGAGACTTCTGCCAGTCGCTTATAGAATGTCTCATCTGTCTCTTCGTCCTGGTTGGGTGGTCTGTAACAGGCTCCCAGCAAGATATCTGCCTCATTGGCCTTCCCCCTCATCCTTACCCATAAGCACTCTACTTGGTCTTCACAACCATTGATTTCTATGCAATCAAAACACTCCCTAACATACAGAGCCACTCCACCACCTCTCCTTCCCTGCCTATCCCTTCGGAAGAGCTTATAGACATCCATTGCAGCACTCCAGTCATGTGAGTCATCCCACCATGTTTCTGTGATGGCAACTACATCATAGCTGTCCCGCTGCACAATGGCTTCCAGCTCCTCCTGTTTGGTGCCCATGCTGCGTGCATTGGTGTAGATGCACTTGAGCTGGGCTATCAATTTCAACTCTGGCACACCACCCCTAAGCTCAACTCTAGAAAGCCTGGTTTTATCCCCTCCCCCCTTCAAATCTAGTTTAAAGCCCTCTCAGTGAGGCCTGTCAGTTCATAAGAAAGAATCCTTTCGCCCCTTGGAGTCAGTTGCACTCCATCTGCTGCGAGGAGGCCTGGTGCCATGTAAACCGCCCCGTGGTCAAAAAACCCAAAATTCTGACGATGGCACCAGCCCCTGAGCCATGTGTTGATCAGGTGTGCTTTCCTGTTCCTTTCAGCGTTCTTCCCCGTCACTGAAGGGATTGATGAAAACACTACCTGTGCTCCCGCTCCATCGACCAGTTGCCCCAGTGCTCTCAAGTCCTTTTTGACTGCCTTTGGGCTTCTTAGTGCAACCTCATCGTTGCCAACCTCCATGACCAACAGTGGGTAGTAATCAGTGGGCTGAACCAGACCAGGGAGTCTCCTGGTGACATCTCTCACCCAGGCCGTGGGGAGGCAGCAGCCTTCCTGTGAGCTGGGTCTGGTCGACATATTGGGCCCTCTGTACCCCTCAGAAGGGAGTCGCCTACGACAATTACCCTCCTTCTTTCTTAACACAGGATGTCTTGATGCGTGGGGCTGGCTGACTCACCCTAGGCACCCCCTTGGACGGACCTTCGTCAGGGTCCTCATGTTCCTGTCCCTCACATTCCAGAGCCCCATACCTGTTGTGTAAGGGCAGCTGGGACGGTGAGGGAGGCCGGGAGGGGATTCGCCTGCCTCTCCGAGGAGGGACCTGCTTCCATTTCCCCTCATCTCTTAGGTCCTCTCCTTCTGCCTGGCAGCAAGAGGCCAGGGGATCCCCTGCTGCGTGTGGGGCCTCCACCAGCTGCCCCTGCTTCAGGGGTGGCCGGGTGCGGCTCCACCGATCTATCTCCCTCTCACACTCCCTAATGCTCCTCAGCCTCTCCACTTCCTCTTTCAGCTCTGCCCCAGGCTGAGCAGGTCGCTCACCTGGTCGCACCACACGCAGGTGATGTCCCCGTCGGTCTCTGGAACAACCGACAGGCTCAGGCACTCTTTGCAGCCGGATACTGGGACAGCCGCGTGCCTGAGCGGGAGCTCTGTCTGTGGCGCCACATTCTTTCTGGCCCCGGTTTTCAGCCGAGCGGCGACCATGGCTGAGCCTCCTCTGGGAGGACGATGGCCACTTGTCAGAGAACCTCTAGTGCCGGAGGGGAACTGCGACCCGCCCGCACGCCTTCCCTGCACGCCCTGCCCGTGCGAACTGCCGCACAAACTGACGCGCCACGCCCTGTTTGCCCGCCCTGTTCGCCGCGCTCCGGGTCGCTCACGCTCCCGGGGGCTGCTCTTGTAGGCGAGGGGCTTTGGCCGCCGCCGCCCTGGGCCCCGCCCGCGCTGAGTCAGAGCTGCCGCTCGTCAGGAGCTCGCTCCGCCGGCCAGGGGTCGGGGGGGGAGCTGGGGCACTCTCTCGCTCCCTGTGCTGCCGCCTTCGTGGTTTGGCCGCTTCGGGAAGGGTCCCCCGGCGCGATCCTTCGCTCCGTAGCCCTTCGCCTCGGTGGCTTCTGCAGGCTTGCCTCTAGAAGTGCTGTGGAAGCGCTGGTTATAGCTCTTTATGAACTCTAACAGCGAATAATGTAGCAAAAGGTGTTTTGTGCTGTACAAGACCTCCACACCTCTCTCCTGAGCATCCCAGTAAAATGCTCAATGACAGAGGCTCTTTGTTCATTAGAAAACCTGTGTGAAAATCAAACATAGCGACCGAGATCATAGCTGTAATCCATCCAACTTCTATTTCAACCCAGGGAAAAGCTGCTTGTTTTCTTGAAAGCAAGCACACCTTTCAAGCCCTTGCCACCCCGAAACATCCCTGGCCCAAGGGAGAGCTCTTGGGGACCCCCACCCCACGCTGGGACCAGGACAGGGCCTCCCACAGACACCTCTGGCCCAGCAGCAGGCTGCGGGTGGAGGGAAGGGCCATGCCCAGGCCATGGGGCCAGCCGAAGGGCAGTGATGGGCAAATACGTGAGACTGGCACAGAAAAATAATTTTCACAGACTTTCTATAGTGTTTTCTATGAGTTTATTAATTGCTCTTCAAAGCACCGTGCCTGGGCGGTGTTGCCCCGGAAGGGGGATCCTGCGCTTCATTTACATTTGGCAGAGGAGCCGAAGATGTCCAGGGAGAATCCCCAGCAGACCCGGTTTCATAGTCAGCAGTGACTGGGAGAGAAAAAGCAAGATCCAATGTTAGTTCTACAGCAGACCTAGCCCAAGAAGTCCATGGACAGCTATCAAGTGTGACAGGGCGCTGTACAGATCTGGCGAGATTTAAGCCCGCCAGAGGAAACAAAGGATGAAAGGGACACGTGCAAAGGAAGAAACAAGATTTTCCACGTTTGACCATCAGGCAACTAGCTTTCTAGAGCCCGTGAAGGGAATTCCAGAGGCTGCGCACCACAAAGAAACCCACGCTAAACCCGCACATGGCATCTGCTTGCACTTCAGAGCCCCGAGACCTCTTTGCCCTCAAGTGCCCCATTTTCCTTGGAAGTTCGAAAGAGGGCTTGCTTCTATGGAGCACAAGGTTTTTCACCAGCTTCTGCATTCCTCCGGCCCAAAACACAGGATCGTCTGTCTTTGAACAGGCAAAGCTTCTCTGTCGAAGCCAGGCCAAGGGAATCTCCCAGCACAGCACAGATCCGTCCTGCCCGGGCGGTCACAGGAAATGGTGTGGCAGGACAAGCTCTGTCTTTCGACACCCACCGTATTCAGACAAAGCCTCAGAAGCAAATAAGCGATATTGCACCTCGGGGCTCCAGGGGAGCAATTGCCATGAAATAGGTTCAATTCTTCTCTGGACAACTGCCCACGTGCTTTGGGTGTCCACCTAACAGGACCTGCTTTCGGCTCTGCAGGACAAGCAAGCAACTTTTTTCCTCTAGTTCCACCCAGCCAGGCATTACACAGAAAAGACTTCCACTACTTCGGCATCACAGGCAAAACCCAACCGCAATCCCTAACCCAGCTGACCAGTGAAGAACCCAGTCTGGAGCTCCTTACCTGAGGTTTCCGCTCTGTCCCTTGGTCTTGCTCAGGCAGAAGAAGAGCCACCATCCCTCGCAGCTCCTGATTTATGGCTTCGAGCTGCAGGCATTTTTGGGACTCCAACTCCAGCTGCGCGGAGAGGTCGCACACCTGCATGCGGGGAAGTAACAATCTCTCTTAAGCAGAGGGGTCTGAAATCTCTGTGAAACTCAGTCAAACTTATGGATCGAGATCACAGCTGTAATCCACCGAGCTTGTCTTTCAACCCAGGGAAAAGACGCTGGCGTTTCTGAAAGTAAATACGCCTTTCAAGCCCTTGCCGAAAAGAACGCTCCAGCTTCCACCCTTCCCCCCTTCCCAAAAAGGCACCGTGGCAAAGGCACTCGGGCTCCTTCTACAGCATCATACAGGTCCGTGCCTGTGGAGACGCTCTTTTGCATTTTGCCACATTCACTGCGTTTCGTTTTGCTGCCATGGCGCTCCTCTTCTGCCCCGTTCCTTCTCATACGCACCCCCCTGTGCTAATGCCTGGGGCGGACAGTGTGGGGGAAGAGACAAGAGGTTCAAGACCTTCCTTAGAGGGAGGGTGAAGCCTGGCTTACGAGACAAAGGCAAACAACATGCTACTTCCCTTCCCCAAAGCCACCACTACCAGGGAACTAGACCCGTCTTTGTGCAGAGACTGAGAGAAGAAAAACCTTGCAAAGAAAGCACCAAGCCCAGAGACATTTGGAAGCACGTGGCTTGCGCTATCAAATCTTGGCCACAACGTTTGGACGGTGTCGGAACAGAAGCGAGTCTCGAAAGAGCACAGCTGCTTCGTTCTTCCCCACGCAGATGCTGCCCCCACAACCCACTGCTTTTCCCCTCAGCCTCGAAACGAGCTCCCTGAAGAGCCGGCTGAGTTTTTCAAGGCGAGAGGGGAGGAGGCCGGGAGGAGAAAGGAGCTAAAAGCACCCTCTCCTCTGGGACACAATTGGTAGTGATGTTGAAGCTCCTTAACGTCCTCAGACGAATCTCCCCTGTGTTTGTTCCCAGAATATTTTCTTCTCTTCTGGTCACTGAAGGGAAAGAACAGCTTCGTACATACTAACATTGGTCTTAGCCTTGTGCAAGTCCTCTTGCAAGCGGGAGTTTTCTTTCTTCAGGTATTCGCATTCGTGTGTAGAAGCTTTCAGTGAAGTTTCTGCTACCCAGTGCTTTCTGAAAGCATCCGCGAGCTCTCCTTCCAGCTGTCTCACTGTTCTCTGGAGAAACAAGAAATGTCACCTCTTAAGGAAGTTGTCTGTATCCCAGCACATACAGAAAGGCAAAGCATTATCAATCCCAACTCTCTCATCCTGTCCTCACGGGGCAGGTGCTCCAGCCCCCTGATCATCGTTGTGGCCCTCCTCTGGCCCCGCTCCAACAGGTCCATGTCTTTGCTGTGCTGAGGGCTCCAGAGCTGCACGCAGTACTCCAGGTGGGGTCTCACCAGAGCGGAGCAGAGGGGCAGAATCCCCTCCCTCAACCTGCCGGCCGTGCTGCTTTGGATGCAGCCCAGGACACGGTTGGCCTTCTGGGCTACGAGCGCATATTGCCGGCTCATGTGCAGCTTTTCACCCACCAGGACCCCCAAGTCCTTCTCATCTACCTGGCACAAGTCCAGGCAGGTGATGGTAGATGCATTCATGTAGACGTATAAGCGTGTCTCAAGGCTTGCCAAAAGCTTCTGCATTTCCACCAAAAGCAGAACAAAACTGGTCAGTGCTCACCTCTCCTCTTTTTCTACTTTGTCAGCCTTGCCTTTATATAAAGGCATCACTCACCGTTTGTTCTGGGGCAGTCTTGTTCTTCATGTCCCCCAGCTGCTGACGGAGTAAAAGGTTTTCACTGTGGAGCTGGGCCAGTTGTTCCTGCAGCCCTTCTGCCTTCTTGATGGCATCTTTTCTCTCTTGGTCTTTGTCATGCTGTAGAGCATGCCACTGCTTTGCCTGCCTCCAGGCCTGGCGTAATTCTCTTTCTGTCATGTCTAAGGCCAATGTCTTTTCACAGAGGTCTTTTTTCAGTTGGTCCACTTCCTTTTCCAGCCCGCTAGCTTTTTCTTCGGCTTTGCTCAGCTGCTCAGACAAGCTCTTGTTGGTTTCTCGCACCTTAGACATTTGCTCATGCACAGCCAGCCACTGGGCACATTCTTTCAGAAACATTTGTACTTCGACACCTTCTGTTGTCTGATGACTTCCAGGGCTCAGGTGGGAAGAGGATAAATCAGCCCCTGCCGTCGGTATGTGGGCTCTGATGCTTTCTGCCTGTTCAAGTGAAAGATCACAAATTGACAAAACTTAGGAAATCAGTGCAAAACAGCAGATAGTGGCAGCATTTCATGTAACCAGAAGAGGACTGTCACCAACTTTACATATGATTATAAAAGAGATTTCAACAAGTCTGCAGTAGACATTGTTCATGGGAAAGTCTTATTTCACATCAGCTGCAATATAATCCTGTAATGAAGACTTGGAATTAAAATCTTTGTTTTTACATACTTCCCCCCAGGAGCTTTTGCTCGAGGTGATGGCTTCTCGATGCAGTTTATCCTGGCCCTCTGGCTGAAGCTCATCGGCGCCCAGAGGACAAAAACAGCCCAGGATTTTCCTAAAGTGCGCCTGCCTCCCTGTGCCCCGTTTCCCGTCGTCCTTGTCCCGGCAGTTGGTCTTGTGCTCCTTCACCAGCGGCTGCACCGTGGCCAAGCCGCCGGTGGCGCCCACACGGTGCAGCTCATCCCAGCCCTCTGGCCGGAGCCCATCGCAACCGCTGCTCCCACAGGACATGGCACCCTCCCGTGCCCTCCTCCTGGGCAGGGACTACCAGGACCTCTTCATGGCCCAGGGGGAATGGGCACTGCACCGCCTCGCCTCGCCCCTCCCCGGGGAGCGGTGGCAGGCAGGACTCGGCAGGCGCTGCCGGGTGCCGGCTACGAACAGAGGAGCCGAGCCCTGAGGAGCAGCAGGGCACCACCAGCAGCTCCGCCAGCAGCTCCACCAGCACCAGAACCACCACCAGCAGCTCCACCAGCTCCACCAGCAGCTCCACTGACAGCACTAGCACCACCAGCACCACTGGCACAGCACCAGCACAGCACCAGCGGGTACTGTGCGCAGGGCCTGTGCCAGCGCCCCAGGTCTAGTGAACACGTGCACCGACGTCATGAACGGCTCAATGACATCATAAAGGCGCTGGGGGCTGGGCGGGGCTGGGCAAGGCTGGGGGCAGAGGCTGGTGGGGTGGAGAGGCCCATGTGCTCAGAACCTCTCTGCGCGCACACAGCCCACGTGGCCAAGGAAAGAGTCCCTGGCGCACTGTGTCCGGGGTCACAGGGTTGCCCGAGGCCACCTCTCCAAGGGTCCCACCTCCCTGCATGCTCTGCGGACCCACCGTCCTCCCTTCCTCTCCTGGCAGCTCCGCTGCGCTTGCCTGCATGGGAGACGGGTGGGCTTGGCAGAGCAGGCTCTCACCAGCATGGCTCCCTGGACGCTCAAGAGATGGTGGCTGGACACCCCCTGTGCCTTTTTGTGCTTCCTGGGCTCTTGGCCTGTGTTTTGGGGTATCCTGGACCCCTTGGTGTGCCCCTCTGCATCCCTGGAGCCCTGAGTGTCGCTTTGAGGGTACCCCAAACCCCGGGTTGCATTTTGGGATGCCCCTACACCTTTACTTTGCTACCAGGTGTGCCCAGTCCGCCTGATTGTGCCTTTTGGTGCACCCTGGGAGACCCAATGGCCACACCCCGCACCCCTCCATGTGCCTTTCAGGTTGTGTGGCATCCCTTGATGTGATTTTCAGTGTGTCAGAGACCTGGGATATGCCTTTTGGCTCCTCCCCAGCCCCACAGTGTGCATGCCAGCATTGCCCGAGCTTCCTAAAACATTGTGCGTTTTAGTGCATTGTCAGACCCCTCGCTGTGCCTTTTGGGGCACTCCAAAGAGATTGATGTGTATTTCAGGGTGTGCCATTCTCACAGGGTGTGTTTTAGGGCATCTCCAGACCCCTGGATGTGCCTTTCCGGTGACCCTGGATCCACTCCTGTGCCCTTCCAGATACCCCTGTTAAGCTCGTCCCTGAGGCACGGCTTTCTGGAAGCAGGAGGCCAGGCCCAGCCACAAGTACCATGGAAAACCTGCCCACAGCCATGGCTTTTACCTGGCTGCAAAGGAGCTAGAGGGAGCACTGAAAATGTGCCAAACATACATGGAGAAAAGCACTAGCCAGGGTCCCCATCTTATCCATGTCTTGGAGCAGGTCTTCAAAGAACCACATGACCACTCTCCTTTCTTGGCACACCAGGACACCAATGTTCTTGAAGATGAAGTCGAAGTCCTTGTTTTTGATGAAGGTCCACACAATTACTTTTCACGGTCATTTGATGCATGTCAACACCTTCTCCTCTTAAACTGGACATTGGAGATTACATATGCACCCTCTGCACTGCAATACCTGCACAAATCAAGGAGAAGGCATGTTTGAAAACCGGGCCCTGAGCCCTGCTGAAGCAGAGTTCTGCCAACCTTCCCACGAAAGCCCCAGTGGCACAGAACCATCTTGGAGGAGCAGGCAGGAGTTTCCCCGGCAGGGCTGGCTACCAACGGACAGAGGGCAGCAGCCTGGCCTTGGAAATAAGGGCTTTGCTTCTGGGAAGCCTTGAGCTGTCCCGAGGGATAAAGGATAGAATCATAGAATCTTTGGGTTGGAATGGACCTTTTAAGGTCCATCTAGTTGAACGCTCCCGCAGTGAGCAGGAACATCTTCCACTAAACCAGGTTGCTCAAAGCCCCATCCAACCTGACCTGAATTTTTTTTCCAGGGATGGGGCATCTACCACCTCTCTGGGCAAGCTGGGCCAGTGTTTCACCACCCTCACTGTGAAAAGTTTCTTCCTTATAGTGTAAATCTCCCCTCTTTTAGTTTAAAACCATCACCCCTTGTCCTATCGCAACAGGCCCTGCTGAAAAGTCTGTCCCCATCTGTCTTCTAAGCCCCCTCTCAGCCCTGGCAGCTGCTCTAAGGTCTCCCCGAAGCCTTCTCTGCTCCAGGCTGAGCCCCCCCAGCTCTCCCAGCCTGTCCTCCCAGCAGAGCCGTTCCAGCCCTCGGAGCATTGCTGGGGCCTCCTCTGGCCCCACTCCAGCAGGTCCGTGTCTCTCCTGTGCCGAGGGCTCCAGAGCTGGACGCAGCACTGCAGGGGGGGTCTCCCCAGAGTGGGCCAGAGGGGCAGAATCCCCTCCCTCGCCCAGCTGGCCACGCGGCTTTGGGGGCAGCCCAGGACACGGCTGGCTTCTGGGCTGTGAGCAGAAGGGCTATCAAGGCTGCGATACCCCTGGACAACCAAAATAACGCAAAAATCCTCTGACAACCTCCCGGCATCGCCTGGCGTCACAGGGCAGTCGCTGTCGCAGGACGGACTGCGGGGACCCCTGGGTCCATAAACAAAATGCTCTTGGGCCATCAGCTCCCTGCAACACCAGCCGTGGGGCTGCCACGGGGCTGCGCTGCCTTCCGCTGCCTGCTCTCAGTGGGTAAGCAGGGCAGCGGGGGGAAAACGCACGCCCCGCCCCACCTCCCGCTGCCACTTCCGCTTCCTGTGACGCTTGCTATTTGGTGTCACTTCCGCTTCCGGGTGAGGCGGCCGCAATGGCCGTGTTGGCTTCTAACCCCAACAACCCCGTGGTCTTTTTCGATGTCACTATCGGCGGGCAGGTGGGTGAGGGCGCTGCCCCGGCCCCGGCCGAGCTCAGGAGCTGCGCGGTGGAGGCTGGGTCCGGGCTGGGGCTACGGGGGAGCACCGGGGGCTGTGGGGACGCACCCAGGCGTGCACGGAGCGGGGGGGCTTGCAGGGGTGCGCGACGGGGGGGCCTGCACGGGTTATTTGGGGGTGTAGGTGTGCAAAGGGGGATGGCGGGGGGGTCAGGGGTTCACTTTGGGGCTTTCAGGGATGGGGGCGTGTGGCAGGATGTAGAGTTTGTGGGAGTTCCCCGGGTGGGGAGGCTGGTGTGTGTGAGTGACGCCCAGAAGGCTGATCTGGCCACCCTCTCCCCAGGAGGTTGGCCGCATGAAGATTGAGCTGTTTGCTGATGTTGTACCCAAAACGGCGGAGAACTTCAGGTAAGGAGCAGCTGATGTTCCTGCAGTGCTGCCTGGAGCTGGGCTGCAAATTCCTGACCTTCATGGTGCAGAAACGTCTCTGGTGACAGAGTGACTACTTGCCCCTCAGAACTGCTGCATCTGCTTTGCTCCTCTCTCCATTCTCAGAGATGTGATCATGTGGCATCCTGATCCCTCAGGGGAGCCCATCTGGCTGGAAGGTGAAGGACTCCAGTCCCTCTCCGCTCTCTCTGTGGAGCCTCTGATACACTCGGTGTATTTATAAAAGGCAGTACCGTAATGCCATGTTAGAGTTCTCTGCCACTGGCTGAAGGATGTACAGCTTGGACATCCCACTTCCATGTAAGAAATGAATATACCCTGTTCTGTGTGAAACACAGTGCCTGCTCCATGTTGTCTTCTACAACCTTGGTGTTAAATATGTGACCTCAAATGAAGAAAGTGCAGAAGTCTGTGTTGAAGTGGAAGTGGGGAGGAGTTACTGCCAGTTACCATTTCATTGGGGATATCCCAGATGCAGCAAGTAAAAGTCCTGCACAGCAGTCAGTGTATGTTTGCTGAATGCAGCCCTCTGTGTCCTTGGAGTTCAAATGTGGCTCATGCTTTGCTCTTTTTTGTTTTCCAGGCAGTTTTGTACAGGTGAATTCAGGTAAGTGGGCTATAGTGTCCTTTTAAGTAGCACTGAGAGAAACAGGTCTGGATTAGTAGGAAGAAGGCTCACTTGGAAGTTTTTCTTACTGTACCAATATAAAACGGAAGAGTTACAAAAGTCTGTTCTGATGAAATTGTGACATATTGGTCACAGAGGTGGCAAACTTTCCCTTTTGGGCATGACTTTGTTCATGCTCAGGTTGCTCTAAAAAGCTCTGTCTGCAAATCCCACCTGCTCATGCTGCAAATTGCAGTGGGATCCCGTTAAGATGATGGGATAGATGTTGTAGGGAACTGTGTCATTTAATGAGCAGAGCCCACTCAAGGTTTCCCTTGGCCTCTGATAGTGCCAGCTGAGAGCCAGGCTGCAGTGCTTGGCTGTATATCGAGACAGCTACTAATGTATAGGGCAAACTTTTGGGACTCTGAACTCCTGGGAGGGTTTTGTGCTGGGATATCCAGTAAGCTGCAATGATTTTTCCCTTCTATTTACTTGCAGGAAAGATGGTGTTCCTATAGGTTATAAAGGAAGCACTTTCCACAGGTAATTCTACTTTTGTTTAGGCACTTAAATAGCAGTCTGAGATAGATGTGGTTTCGAGACCTGCCTCAAAGGCATTAATGGTCTGGGAGGCGTTTGTAGGTCATGGCTAATAGCATCCTTCTGTAGCTTTGGGGGATTTGGGGGTGCTGTCAGATGTGTATGCTGGGGTCACTGGCAGGGATCCCCTGTTCCTGGTGTGTCAGGTCAGAGGTCATTTCCTGGCATCTGTCACCTAATCTCTATTCCTGGTTGAACAGCAATGGGTCCCAAATTACCAGATAGGAACCAGTTGTTAATATTTATTGTAGATTTTGGACTATAACATCCATAGACCCTGATAATGTTTGTTGTGCTGTGAGGCAGAACTCCTTTTTATCACGTATTAAGCTTCTTGAGGTATTTTTCTAGTGAGAACTGATTATCGTTTGCTTCTCTAGGGTAATAAAGGATTTCATGATCCAAGGAGGTGACTTTGTAAACGTATGTACTTCTATATTCCTTTTGTACTTTTCCTACATGGTATAATATGCAACTATTTCCAAGGGTCCATGCTGATTTATGGGGTCTGTTGGCTCTCTTTTGAGGAACCCAGTAGTAACTGGAGGTTTCTTCATAGCATTGCTGCCATCTTACTGCAACAGACTGTAATGTACTTGAGAACAATTCTGGAGTCTTGGGTGAACATATCTTCTCCTTCCCAAAATAATTCTTCTCTAAAAAAAGCATGGTGGTACAGCTAGAGGCTTTTCCAACTTGCAAAGATTTTTTTTTTTTTCCCCCTGTTTTCTTTCCCCCTCTCTTGTCCTCCTCCTAAAAGAAACCCTGTGTATTTCTATTACCTTTGTAGAGAGAGACCCTAAGTACAGAACCAAGCATCTAGTGCAAGAGAGAGTTTAAATCAAAACTAACTTTTTATAAGTCAATTGTCTCAAAATAGAAAAGACTTTGTGCCCACAGTGATGGTCGTGCTCTGACCTGAGGATAAGCAGAGTATATGGGGAGGGCAGGAGGACCACAGAGTCTCTTCATTGTCCTGGGACCCACTAAAATTATTTAATTTCTGGAAGTGTTTCAAAATGAGGGTGTGATAAAGCTTTTTTAATACAAAATTGATAAAACTTAGTTGTATGAAAGTCACTGAGAGAACTGACCACACAGTGGGTGGCTCAGCTACACCAGACTTGTAGGTAGTTGCTACCTACAAGTAGCAACATTTTGCTACTCACACATCTCTGGGCTTTATTACTTCCACCGAAGCTCAACAAGCATTACAGATTGCACCAGTATTTGTAGTTTATTAATTACACTTATTACAAAGCCATCTGGGGAGCAAGAACGGTCACACTGACCACTAAGATAGGATATGTGTTCCTGTCTCAGAGCCGACAGTTTAAGTAAACCACAGAGAATAGGAGGAAAAGAAGCAAGGGCCAGGTAAGCAGAGCAAAAGATGTGGAGCTGCACATGGTATATTACTGGCATCTTATTTTCATGTTAAGTTTGGCCTAATAAAGAACGTATATTTTAAGTAGAAAGACAATGGGGACAGGTTGCAGCAAGGCAAAAGAAATGAAGCTGAAGTGACACAGGAAGGGAAAATCAACACAGAAAGGGAAATTGCTGTCAGAATAGTAAATTTAACTGACCATGCAGAGATACCTGTTTGCATTGCTTCTACAGCTTTCCCCAAAGGGTTACTCGCTGCAGCATCTTTAAGGCCATTCTGTTGAAGGGTCCCTGCTCAGTCCTTTTGGCATCATACAGGAGTGTCTCTGCCACGCTGCACCAAAGGTCGGGGTGGCCTTTCACCAGTCCCACAAGTTAGGTGTCTTGTGTGAACCATGCATCAGACTTCTGCAAAGTTATAAACTTTTGAGCAGTCAAAGCTTGCAATCTGCAGCTGTTACGGACCATGCTGCTTTAATTGTCTTGAGATCTGAGTGCCAGGGCTTGTAGTTAAGTACAAGATGTCTCGACTTGGTAGAAAGTACAGCAAAAATAAGAAACTCCGTATTTTAGAAACTGTCCTTGCTAAACAGAGAGATCAATTCCCTGTTTCCAAGGGAAAGTCACAGAAAATAAGGTGAAATAAGTACCATCAGCCAGCTTTTTCCACACAACCACTTCTGCTTTCCTTGTCCCACCAGCCCATATGTTCCCTCCCTTTTCCCTGCCAAGTCCAGGTGGGTCCCTATCAAGCAATCTGTAGCCTCCATCTCACTCTGGGAGGCTTGGACTTAATCCTTACCATCTCCATGGGTTTCTGCTGACATGGATGGCAAACAGTGTACTGTGTAGTTAGAAACCAGTCGCTGTTCCTCTTTAGAAATGAAACATTGCACTTGTTCACTGCTGCTGTACAGAAATGTCAGTACAGCATCCATTTTGGGCTGAGTTTAACCCTGTCCTTTTGCATGGGGATTTTAACCTTAGTATTTAAATTGAATTGAATTGAAATGCTGCAGCTGACTGGGCACCTCTGTTGTGCAGGGAGACGGCACTGGAGTAGCCAGTATATATAGGGGTCCTTTTGCAGATGAAAACTTCAAGCTGAAACACTCTGCTCCTGGGCTGCTCTCTATGGTAAGTATAAAATTGTCATTATAAGACTAAAAAGCTTTTGGTACTTTCTCTGTACCCTTTTCCTAAGTGTATAAATTATTTGCCAGACAACAGAAATCTCCACCATTGGATACAAGGTCTCAAAGACTTGCTTTGTAACTATTTTAGTCAGAAGGCCACTCATGGGTTAATGTGTTGAGTAACACAAAAGTCCTGATCCTGCAGCATCCTTTCTTTTTTACCTGTTGGAGTGCTGGGGCAGGCTTTCTTTTTATCAGCTTTCAGAATAGCTTGATTCTTACAGTTTTCATAGAGTAGCAAGTTGTGGTGGTTTTTTCTTCCCTGATAGTGTTATCAAACACTGACCTCAGCAAGGATGAAACAAAGAGATTTGGGAGTTTCAAAGCCATAGCGGCGTTACCATGGTATCTTTTATAAGATACACTTCCTGTTCAACATTGTAGGAAAAACTGCAACCATTGGATGTTTTCTGGTAGGAACAATACACTGACTTTTGTAATAGAAAGCAAGTGGAGCCAGTGCTTCAGTGTTCCTATCCATAACTGCTGCTTCCCCAGCTCTTTCAGCTGCACTACCCTTAAAACCACTTGCTTTGGGTATTCACCATTTGGATTAGTTATTCATCCAGTTCAAAACGTGGCCCAAAAAGAGGTGACTTGACACAGCAAAGCAAACAGTGTACTGTAGTGTGGGAGAAGGGCTCCATGCTGATATTACCAGCTTTGTGTTAAAGTGGCATGGCTCTGGAGTCTGTCTGCTGGGCCAAATCATGGTCCATCCCAGCTGGATCCTTCCAAAGCTGACTAGCAATAAGTAAAAGATCCAATGTGACTGTGTCCTGTGCGGTCCTGCAGCTGTAAAACTTGCCTGGTTCACTTGTCAGGACAGAAACATGCTTTAGTACCTCCTGGTTGTCAAAAGAGCTTTGAAAAATTGAAACGGATTTAAGTGTTGCAGAGATGTTTTGTTAGCAGAGCGCAAATGCTCTGGGTGTTGCGCTTGGGTGTGAATTAAATTTCGTATCTGCATGACACTGTCCCTGTGAACCCTGTGCCAATATCATCGTTACCTTCCTCATCATCAGAACAGACACCTGGTTTGTTTGGGGTTTTTTTATTCTGAGGATACCTTCCAAATAGCAGAAATCAGCTTCTTTTTTTCTGTCCTGGTTCCTGGCTTTCAGTTTTCCCCAGGATGATACTCATCGCCAAAAATTTTAGCCTTTTTTCATGAGCGTGCTCTAGAATCCCGATTTCAGCACAGTCTTGTGCGGAATGTGCCTTTGTGGAAGTATAATAAAAAGTTGGTGGTGTGGGTCTTGTACACACTGGCATGACCAGACTTGGTGGCGTGCCATGTCCCAGCACAGGGTACTCTCCTGCAGATATATATCTTGCTTCCTTTGGTTTGTGTAACAATAAGCTAAAAATAAGCTAGGCTAGGTCTAGAGCAGTATCTCTTTCCTATGTGAGATACATCTGCCTTCAGTTTTGGGAAGTCCTAATTTGTATGCTTTCCATATTTTACCATTCTCAACCCCCAGGCAAACAGTGGTCCAAGTACCAATGGCTGCCAGTTTTTCATTACATGCTCCAAATGTGACTGGTTGGATGGAAAACATGTTGTGTTCGGTGAGTACCTGCGGTGGAGGTCTGATGTACCAGTTCACAGACACTCCCTGTGGCGCAGCTGCTAAAATAGCCATGGACTGCTTGTTCTTCCCCGCCCTTGCTTGTGCTAGCAGAGATGTCTGTGCAGCCAGATACTGAGATGGATCACTGTTGAAATGAAACATTTTTTCCCCAGGTTAGCTTTAATCCAGATCAGTTCCTTGATCGGCGTATCTTGTTACTACATAAATCCTTGTGCCAGTGCAGAAGGCGCAGATGAGTGAAGGAATACCTTTCTTCTCTACTGTCGGAGAGGTCTGAGCTTTCTGCAGAGTTTTTAGATAGCAGCTGTATGAAACCACATCTGTTAAATTCTCATGTACTGCCACTTGAGCTGTAGGATTTCAAGGCCAGCCTTTAAGCTGATGTCCTACTCACTACTTCCTCCGATCCCTAAGTAACACTGATGTCATTCATTGCCATTTTTGCATCATTACAAAGGTTGTGTTGATGGAGAGGCAGTTCCTGCTGTATTTTGGCACACCTGGTGGTGGTAGGTCTCAAAACCTAGGTTTCTGCTCATGCCACCCCTGCAATGGGAAAATGCACTTAATCTGTTCTGAATGTGGAAAATGTTTGAAGAGGGATTGTTGGCTTTATCAGTTTAGAGATCGGTAGCAAACCCTGAAGTGCCCAATAGCTATACACTGCACAAGACTTTTCAGGAGGAACAAAAATGCATGGACCTGTGATGAGTGATGGGGAGTAAAGGTGAAAACTGGCCATACTGAATTGGATACATTTTCTCATTCTAGGTAAAATTGTTGATGGGCTGCTGGTCATGAGAAAAATTGAAGTAAGTTGAATTTGCCTATTTTTCTGTGAATGTCTATGGCGGAAAGTCATGTAGAGGATTAACAAGGGTTGTTCTGTTCTCTCCCGCTGTCTGTTTACAGGATACCAGGGAATGCCATTGTTGATAACTGGTATTATCGGTTGACATCATTATAAAATAGCAGGAAATCTGTTGAGGCAAAGGCTGTCATATAGATTGACTTTAGAAAGGCTATGCTTTCGTGGTTGCTGGTTAGTCTGTGAGCGGGGATTGTGGTGTTGTGCCTTTATTTGCAATGCTTTGCATTTGTTCAGGAAGCTGAATTGAAAAGCTGTTCCATCAGCAACTCAGACCAGAGTGTAAAGCAGATCACTTCTGTGCCATTGCCTGGGATTACTCAGTGGATGCTAAATCATCAGTTCTGCTGATCTGTGATCAGCATGTTTAATAAGAAAAATTAAACGAATCTTCTCATGGGCTTCCAGGAGCTGAAGATAAATACACATGGGGTGGTGGTTGCTACTGATGTTGTGACTGGGTGTCAGGGCAGGATAGTGAGTAGATTTAACAAATAGTAGTTTTTGAGACAGATGACGTGAACTTCATGGCACAGACAGGGGGTAATGTGCACAAGGGCCTCTTTCACCAGAGAATCCAAAAAGCGGTGTGCAAACAGAGCTGACAACTGTTAGGTATTGAGAAAAGGTTGCATGCAAGGAGCTCTACAGCATGATACAATCCATGCATTGCTAGCTGTCTTCACCAAAAGCACTGATGGAGGGTTGTGGTATGCCTGCTCTGTGCATCACTGAAGTGAGGGGCAAGTTAAAGGAAGTAAGCAAGAGGCTCATGATGGAGCAGCTGAGTCCAGCAGAACAATTGGTTCAGAATGAGGTATCCTTTGCGACTATCTCATATGTATCTACGTATTCCCTTTCTGTACAAATACAAGTTTGCTTTGCTTGTTGCAGCTGTAATTAGTAATTTTAAAGATGTAAGCCAGAGCAGCCTCAAGTGACATGATGCCTGCTGTATCTCATGAGGAGCTCTCAATTTTTTTCTCTGTTAGTTCCCTCCCACTCAAAGGATCAGGCCCTGGCCTGTATCCCAAACCTCCACACACAGAGTTCACCAGCTTATGGCTGGGTCCGTTGCCAAAATGCGTAACGGTGCTTCTATGTTACTCGGAGCTGTGTCTAGATTTCCCGGTCCCTGATGTTGTACAGACATCTTTTAGCCAGTCTTCAAGTACCTGTCACCCACTGGACTTGCTGTGCTTTTATAAGGTTTAACATTATGTATTTGTTTGTCCCCAGAATGTGCCTACAGGTCCAAATAACAAACCCAAGCTGCCAGTTGTGATCTCTCAGTGTGGGGAAATGTAAAGCGATGAAACAGAAATGTGGTAAGTCTCAGTCTTCACAGGCACCCAGTGCAATTGAACTCTGGACTGCTGTGCTCCTTACTTTTCTCTTGACTTAGTTTCACATTCATGTGAGTCTGCAGAGAGCTGACTCAGCTCAGTGAAACACCAGAAAATGCTTCTCTAACAGTGTTAGTTTTTTGCCAGCTCAACTCCCTGAACTGGCTTCCCTCTGAGCTACGCAAACACCAAAGGCAGCACTAGAGGGATAAGATTTTGCAGCTGCAGTCAAGGGGAAGATGGGGTTGTGGGAGCTCTGCCTTGGATGGGGTTAGGCTGTCTTGAAGCCTCGGTTTTAGAAACCAGTGGATGGGAACTGTAGCAGGAATCCAGCTGGTATTACCCAGGCAGTCTAGGGGATGGGGGGCTTCACTTTGATCTGCAGGTTGGTGAACTCTCCAGCTGCTGAGCACCTGCGTGTGGGGCAGGTAGGGATCAACAAAAGAAAAGGAGAAAGAGAGGACTTGAACCTCCTTGCTCTGTACAGCCATTAGACTGCCACCACTGAAGGGCCAAGGAATTATCATGTTACATAGTCTTACCTTAACTTGGAAAAATACTGCTGTCCTCATCCAAAGGGATGATTTATTATTATTCAGGATTTATTTTCGTTAAACCAATAGGTTCAAGACAGATCAGGCTAACATACAGTATTCTGCTTCCATTTGTCTGCCCATTTCACTGTAAAAAACCACAAGCATTTAAACAAATCTGTGTAGACTTCAATGTGTCAGGCTGCAGCTTGTCAAAAATCTGCTGTATTAGCCTTTTGGTTGCTGATTTTTCAAATTTCGGCAGGCAAGCACTGGCAAAAGCAAATCCTCACAATTTTTGACCTTCCATTAAATGATTTCCAAAGATATCTGGAATTGCCCATGAAGACACGTCCCTGCTTACTTAATAAAGTCTTTTAGATCTGCAGCACTTCAGACTCTTGGGAGCTCCTCCTGTGTGATGAAGTAACACCAGGGAATGTAATCATTCTTTCACTTTCCTCATACTTCTGGTGGCATTTATAAGCTTTTGACGATAGCGACAACCTTGTTAATAGGCTTTCTTGCAGATGGGCAAACCAGTGCCAATGGATCGCGTCCCCTTTGGGGTTGTCCTCAGAAATGATCAACAGGCCTGGGCCTATTTGGAGTACATGATCTCTGACCAACATCCAGCTTGAGACTGGAAGCGTTTAATTTCTAGGTATGAGGCTGGTGCCACCTTGCTTATTTCCCAGCCAGGTCTTAGGACCTGCCTTTCTGCACCCAGCTGCCTCTCAGCTGCCTTGTAGACAAGAACAGCATTTGTCTCGCCCAACTTCAGACAGCTAAATCCATTACTTGTCAAGATGCTTTAAAATTGGCCAGGAAAAACATCTGCTGGTTTTAAGTTCAGAGGTACATGCAGTTACTTGGCATGGAGACCCAGGAGGACTCCTGAGTTCTCTAGCTCAAGGCTGATGTGAGCTAGTGCATGCAGCAAGTAGTACTCGCTTGAAAATCGCTGTAGTGGCACCCAGTGTCACTGCACAGTCTTACTGTTGTAGGATGAGTTGGGAATGACTGTCCAGCATTTAGGACCTGTTTCTTCTTCATTGCAGTGTTCCTTCACCAGTGGTTAGGCCTGTGCTGGCTCCATGCAGTTCCAACTCCAGCCAGTTCCCCCACTGCCCCAGTCTCTGCAGGCCAGGCCAGATCCATGCTCTTGACGTTCTCCTGAAATTATTTAATAATTGGCATCTGTCTTTTTTTTTTTTTTACATTTTGAAATGTAAATAAAGGATTTTGTTAAATATGTGTGCAGTGCACATCAGTTAACATGCTTGGGAACAGATTTTCAGGTGAGAAGGGCTGTGGCATCTTCAGCAACATGTGTTAGCCCTAGCTGGTTCAGCCCGGAACATTTACTGTGTGTGGTATTGAGGGGCGTTGCTGCTGGGCATTTGCAAAATGAGAAAGAACGGGTGAAAGGAACGTGGCAGTACTGTGCCTCATCAGCTTCTTTACTTGGCAGGTAAATAAGGCTGCCTGGTAGAGAGGTTCTTGGAAATCTCCAGAACATTCCACATGCAGCCTTACTGAAACAAGAAATTGCTATAGCCCAAAGACTTCCATCACCATGGGTTTTCTGGGCTCTGACGTGAGTTATGCTGTAAATGAGCATTTGTAAAATCTCCCCGGCACATCGTGGCGCTAGGCCATGGGGCTGCTATGTGCCATGGGTCTTACAGGAATTTACATGGGTGCCTCAAGGGTGTTAGAGCAGGGCTTTGGGCTACGCAGCAGAGAATGATTATGCTTTAGGAGTACAAAATTGGGGTTCCTTATCCTGTGTGGTTACAAAGAGCACAGGTGAGGATGCAGGTAGCTCACCTACCTGCTGGGGGGCTATAAAGCACCCCTCATGGGGGCTGGGCTACAATGTGAGTTTCCTCATCCAGCAGATTAAATGTAAAGGAGTTGGGAGAAAGTCTGTTCTGTCACATGCAGGTGCCTCATCCCATCCGGATAGGTTCCATCACTCCTTGGGCAGCAGGAGCATATTGTGTGGGGCTGTCTTGGGGAGGTGCAGTCCATGCATTACTTGTGCATTACCCATTGCTGGATTGCAAGCACTGACGTACTGGAGGGCAGATCCTGCAGGCATGCTTTGGTATGCTCTTTTATCTCATGGCTGTGTAAAATCCTTGAAGCAGGCTCTGGCTGTCAGGATTTCCACGTCTTGGTTCCTGGGATTGCACAGCTGCTAAGGACACTTGTGCTCACTTCTCTCCAGCCTGAAGCATCTCACCTTTTAGTACCTGCAGAACATCAGGTGATGAAAGAAACACAAGGCATGCCATCCTTTTCCTCTCCAGACCCAAAAAGTCTTTGCAGAGGGCTCTTTCCTGTGAGAGGAACATTGAGGATTCCCAATAGGGGAGGAGGAGACGGGAGCCGGATGACGTGTGAGATGGAGGTGACCAAAAAGAGAGAAACTCAGCTGCTGGTCCTGCTCAGGAAACGTGTCCAGATGCTCCTTCCCTATGGGGTTTAGGCAGGAGCTTGGCTCTAGGCAGCTCGGGGGAGCTCTGCCTGCCAGCTGCAGTGCTGGGATTTGCAGTTCTGGCTACTGGTACCCAAATTCACTGTACTTTTTCACCAGGGAAACCAGCTTATTTCTGTGTTCAGGCTCAGCAGTGCTTTCTCAGCCTTGTGTATTTATGTCACTGTGATCAGCTAGTCTTGCTTCCCGCATAGCAGGGGTCTTAGAGCTTCCCCAAATTAATTAACAGCGGCAAATCCATTACAACCTCTTTGAAGGTTGTTCCAATGGCTAGTTATATCCTGTTATGTTTCTCTTCGATGCTGAATGTGCAGAGTTTCAGCTTTCCAGCTTACGTATCTCGCTGTTCCTTATCTGCTGGCTGAAAGTTTTTTTAAAGACTACATTTTTGGGTTTAATTCTCTTGTGATGAAGTCCCCCTTCAGTTATGTTGTATGTAGCAAGTCCTGGAATCTCCTGCTGTAGAGCTCTCTGAGCTCCAGCGTCTTGCTCCAACTGTGGATGCTGCAACTGGAGACTGCATTTCTAATTGCCTTTGTATTCATCTGAGAATCAGATTAGCCTCTGGGCCCCACAGTATTAACCCCCAGAAGACATTGTTAGCTGTTGGGTGGCCCACATTTTCTTCTGTAAATGCATGGCCCTGACATCCTCACAGGCTTCATCACAGATTTGAAGTTTTCTCCCCAGTTTTCTCCCTCTAGGGTCTCTTGCATGGTGGATTTGCCATTATATTTTAAGACTTATTTTTCAATGAATTTATGCTCAGTCATCCAGTTTTACCATTCTGGTGTCAAGGTCATGATCCTGATGCAGATACATTGTGGGATTGTATTATTGTTTTAAAGCTCTTTCCTTCATTAGCCGAGTGGGAGATCTCATGAGATACCAAAGCTTGATAAGACAGCTTGATGCTAAGAACCTGTGTCTGTAAACCCACACTGGTTGTTGTAGTGGGTTGACCTTGGCCCTGTCTGAGCCCCTCACCTGGCCATGGTGTAATGTGGGAAACTGGGTCCCTGTCTTCTGTTTTTCACACTAGGATGCGGGAATTGGCAGTAATTTGTGTGTGGTGCCGGAAGGGCTTATCCCAATGGGATACACATTGCTCACAAAGATGGTGGAGTGATGGGTCATCTCCCAGAAGACTTCTTGGTGGTTGCTGGTAACCTTTCCTTCCTCGTATGTGGGAGAAATCAATAGCCAAGGGCACAGCCATGAATCTGTGACCAACATCCACGTGTTTCAAGTGCCCAAGGAAAATAACTTGGTTGACAAGAACACTGGGTTTCCCCTGGACCTTCCCTCTGGGGAATCCAGCAGACATCTTCCTGGATCTCTCCAAGCTGTAAGATGAGGACATAAGGGATGGAGGCAACGAGGAGTGGAAAGGTGATCGTTGGAGAAAGGCTCCGTCAAGATAAAAAAACCCAGCAGTGATGCTTTCCCAACTGCCTGGGTGGGGAGAAGGGCTCAGGGTAAGGTGACCTGCCCCACACTGTCTCTCCCCACCCCTCTGGCAGAGAAGCACTGCTGGGTTGAAAAGGATGGGATGCTAGGAAAAGGCTAATTAAAGACAAGACTTTTAAGAGACCTCTGACCCAAGGTTACAGCCTGGCTCTCAAACGGCTCAGTTAGGAGGCATTTATCATGAACCGCTGCCCAGGCAGGTGCAATCGAAGGAGCTCCTTGGGGAGCCGGACAAGCACGAGCAGAGCCAGTGCCATGCAGCTGCGGCGTGGAGGGGCTTGAGGAGCACCTCAACCGGGTCCCAAATTTATGTGGGCAAAGCTCAGACCCTTTCTCCTCCTCACCAGGAGGCCTGGTACAGGGCTCAGGACCTCCGCGTGCTGCCTGCACCCTGGGGTGGGGGCTTAGGCCGGGCTGCCTTCGGGAGTTGGACCAGGTCCCCCACCTCAAGCACCAGCTGCGGCACTTGGGCCAATTCGTTACCCGCCCCCGCAGTCCTCCCCGCAGGAGGCCGGTTACAGCGCTTCAACTACACGACATTACGCATTTTAAGAAGCTCCGCCATGTCTCCAGATCCGTCCTCTCCCACCGTTAATTCGCGGGCTCCTTCGTTTGGATTATTATTTTTGTTAAAGGGAACCGCGCGCCCCGGGGGAGCGCTCGGGCTGCATCCAGCCCTTGTAACGGGGCCGGAGGCGGGGGCCGCCCGCACGATCGCTCTGCCCCGTGTAGATCCGGTAATAGTGCGGCTAGGGCAGCCCTCAGCCCAGGTGAAAGGGATCGAGAGGCGCCGACGGCCCCGCGTGGGAGGAACCGAAGGTTCGCAGTGCTCCCGGGGCGGGAGGGGACGGAACGAACCGGCTGCCGCCGCCACATGGTCGCCCGCACTTCCCCGATCGGGCTCGTTGGGGGCGGGAGCAGCGCCAGCGCCCAATCACGGGGCGGGGGTGGGGACTCCGGGTAGGCCGGTAAGAAAAGAGAGCCTGGCAGCCGCCGCCGCAGCCGCCAATGGGTGCGCGTTCCTGAGGAAAGGCAGGTGCCGCCGCCAATAAGCCTTCCGGGAGGGGCGGTGGCCGGGAGGGGAAGAGCCAATGGGTTCGCTGGCCGTTTAACGGGCGGGCCGAGCGGCGAATAGCATCGTGAGTGGGCGGGGCGCGCGGGGTGGCTAGCCGGTGCGGGCCGCCATTGTGGCCAGTTCGATCGGTATCGGGAGCGGAGAGCGGAGCTCAGCGAGCCCGGAGCAGGGAGCAGCCCCCCCACGGCCGGCCTCAGTCACCATCACACCGCGGGAGGCGGCGCAAACAGCCAGTCACCACCACCGTCCGCACCGAACAGCCGCCGCCATGAGCAGCGAGGCCGAGACCCAGCCGCCCGCCGCCCCCGTCCCCGCGGCGGCCCCCGTCGCCCCCGCCGACTCCAAGCCTAACGGCGGGACCGGGAACGGGGGCAGCGGCCTGGCCTCGGCGGCGCCTCCCGCCGGCGGGGACAAGAAGGTCATCGGTGAGAGGAGGGAGGGGTCCGCGGCGGTTGGGAGGCCACGGCGGCGGCGCGAGCCCCCCCCCCCCCCCGCCATCGCTGAGGGGCGGTGCGAACTCCCCCTCACTGAGGGGCGGCGCGCGCCGCCGCTTCTTCCTTCTCCTGGCGCGCGCGCCCCCTCGCTCGCGCCCGCGGCGGCCGTTGGGCGCCCTCCTCCTTCTCCTCTTCCTCCTCCCGCGCGCGCCGCCGGGCCCCGCGTGTCGGCGGGTGGGGGCGGGGCGGCTCAAAATGTCCGCCACGCGGGGCCTTTGTGTGCGCCGCCCCGCCACGTGCCGCCCTGACGCCGCCGCCTCTCTCCCTCCTTCCCCTCCTCTCCCTCTCTCTCCCCCCCTTCCCCCCAGCAACGAAGGTTTTGGGAACAGTGAAATGGTTCAACGTGAGGAACGGTTACGGCTTCATCAACAGGTGAGGGCCCGGGGGCCTTGCAGGCCTTGAACCCCAGACCGATTGGGGGGCACGCGCTGCCGGGAGCGGGGCAGCGCCTTCGTCACCTCTGTCACCCTGCTTGGTGACGCGGGGCGGCAGGAGCCGGTAAGATGTGTCCTACCTCCATCCCAGGGGTCTTACCCGCCGGTTTTTATGGGATTTGCTTTCAGTACTTTGATCCTAGCAAGAGCCTTGCTCTCGGTGAATTTATTTTCGTGGCGGTATTTCTTGCATTAAGATGATTTTTTTTATGGTGGTTTGGGTTTTGGTTTGTTGTGTTTTGTTTTTTTTTCTCTTAAAGGTATAAAAATCTGCTGGCTGTTAGCACGCGCAAAATATTTGTTTGAACGCCTCCATGAACTTAAGTGGCATCAATGCAAGCAAAAATTGCTTTGAGCGCTTGGTAGTTAAAAGCGTGCTCTCTTGGGGAAGCCCTAAATGTACGGGGAAATGAGCAAAATTCAGATTTCTTTTATATCGCGAGACTGGATTGTGTAAAGAGGTCTCAAGAAACAAATGCCTGTAAGGTTCTTTTTATGACAGTAGTTGATGTTAAAGAAAAATTTGAACACTTAAAGTGCTGTGTAAATGCTTAAATTAGGCCTATCAGTGAAGCTATCCAGTAGTAGAGTCGTCCTGGAATTGCTCTGCAAACCAGTTCTGGGAAAATGGGAAATGTTGTACCTGTGGGTTATTTTGCAGAGACCATTTTCCAAAGAACTGTTCCCCTTAAACATCTAGTACCTCAAACCCATGCTTTCAGAATTTGGCAGAAGACTTGTGAATCCTTCTTCAGGGAAGCAAGTGCAGACACTGGTGCTTTTATTGGGCTTTTTATTTAGGTTTGTTTTAAATACAACTTTTTTTTTTTCTAGCTCTGTTACCTTATGACCCAGTCTTAAGTGTCTGCCAAGCTCCTTAATTGGTTTTGTGTCTGCAACTTTAAAAACTTGAGTCTGAGTCTGCCCAGTTTGCGTTCTCCATGTGGCATTTCAATGTTAAATGTCATATAGTTGTCGATGCTGCAAGCTTTACCGTCTTTGGCTTTTGTAAACACATATAAAGTCATAGGCCACAAATTCTACCTCTAGGGAAGGCTTTTTTCCTGTTTCCCTCAGTAGTGGAAATGCTTAGTGATGTGAGTCAAGCAGGGAAGCAACAGCAGCTAGTTAAGACATCCGAATAGCTTCCCCAGTCATTAATTTGGCAGCTGTTTAATCCCTGAGGTTGCCATTTTTAATGAGAAACCCAGCGTGATGTTGTGTTATCAAGAGATTAGAGCCGCAGCCCGAGAAATGAACTGGAGGACATTTCCTCAACTCTGGAATCTCTCTGGCTTGCCGCAAGGGAAACTTTGCGGGAGCTGCTGCCCTTGCTTGCCTTTGCTTCAGCCGGGTCTGCTTGCATCTAAAATTAGCTTTGGAACTAAAATTTAGCTTTGATGTAGGTGCATGTTAACTTCAAGTATTTCCTGTGTTCTTTTAATGTTAAAAGTGCATTTCTGTTCTGAAATATTAGTTTGAATTGTGAGTATCTGTCAGTTGTTTATCACAGTTGTCAAAATAATAATTGGCTGTGCAGGCCACAGACTTGGTCCTCTGACTGTAGTTGGAGCTGCATGTTGATACCTGGCTTTGTATTTAGTGCTCTGCTGGGCTTAACAGTGGCGTTTTCTTTATCTGGCTGCTTGTCTGATTCCTTTTTTTATTTTAGGAGAATCATTTAGTGCAGATAAGCTGAAGGACTTGTTAGGCCTTCAGAATGGGGGTGTCTCTTGTACCATTTCAAGTTTTCTCTGAGAAAGTGATCGCTGTTACTGTGACACCATCCAGGCAGCAGTAGGCTTGCTGCTTCTAGATGTGCTGGCTGGAAAAGGCCATCAGGAATCAGGCACTGGGCTTCAGAATTGACCACGGATACACCTTGAGTGGGATCTGTGTAACCAAGTCATTCGTTGATCTAAATCTCCAGTGTCCTCTTAAATGGAAACTGCATTTTCAGAAAGGACTTTAAATTAAACAAGCATCTTGGTATGGTTGCCCGAAACTGAACTGGGGCAAGAGCGTAGAGCATCCACACTTGCAGAGCACAGATGATGAGCACTTCCTACCACTGTTTTCCAGTTGAGAGTGAAGGAAGGTGTGAAGCTGCCTTTTTTTGTTTTGTTACTGAAAACCTGTTACCTCTTTAGAAGGTTTTCAGCTTTTGCAGCATCTGGCAGGAGATCTTGCATTGTGAAGAAGAAAGTATTTAGGCTCAAGCTTTGCAAGGGCTTCTGGATCCTGCATAGTGGGGCCTTGGAGATAAGCTGCCTCACGATCATCGGACTGGCTTTGCTTTGTTGCCTTTTTGGCTACCTTTTTCCAGTAACCCTTGAGGCTTGCAGGCATCAATTCCATGAGGAAACAAGGTGACTTATTTTTACTGGTGCTGTCTGACAGAGTAGCGGTAGCTTGCATTGAATTTTTTGAAAAGTCTTAATTGTCATCCTCATGTTTTAAAGCCAGTGGTGAGGAACACCTGGCTTTATCTTTAAAAAAAAAAAAGATCTTGATTGTCATCCATACCTGCAAGCTCTCCAGTTCTGAACACATTTTAACCCAAGCTTGCTTTGCGATGTCTTTAACAAGTTATTCTAGGAAATAAAAGCCACTTTGCTATTGATTCAGACTGTTCGTAGACTAATGAAACTAATACTGCAGCGAGGTTCAGTTGGTGTGATGTGAGCTTGGATGTATGGCTGTAAGTTTGTTACGAGTGGTGAAAACAACATGTACAGCTCTCAAACCAGTGTGGAGGCTGTTTTGGCTGTGCTGCTTAATTGCAGAACAGAAACTTCTCTGACTTTGCTTGGTACCATATTGCTGTTGTCCAGCTTTGCTCGGAGTGGAAACTGTATCATGATCATGCTGGGGGATGCTTTTGGATTCTTCTAGGTATAGACTTGAGCTGTTTTCGCTTTTTTGTGGGGGGAGAACCCAAGCTCTTCTCTTTCTGTGCTCACAATTGCAACTTGACTAATCCTACTGCCTTCAGTGGCCAGCTAGTGTTGTTACTCCTTAAATGAAGGAAGCCTGCAGGCTGAGAGGATGTAACTCTGGAGAGATCACGCAAAGTTTGAGCGGTGATGATGCAGCTTGTTTCAAAGATTGTGATAGCCCATCTCCCACACAGAGCACTACGAGAAGTGATTGACTGGTCACTGGCACGTTCTCCTTCTTCACACATCCCTATCGGTGGGCTATGAAGGACAGAGGGATGTGCAGGAGGAAGGAAGAATGCTTTCACATGCGACTTACTGGACTTCAGTGTGTGCTCTAAACCTTGCATAGGCTACCCGACAATCACTTCTATCAGCAAGCTAGTAGGGGACTAGTTGAGAGCAGGTTGAGGAGCAAGGCTGATGCTGAAAGCTACTTGTCTTGGCAGTTGCCTGTTTTGTTCCCACCCCAAACAATTGAATGTTTAAACTGGCTGAATTTACTGTGCCTTTCATACATGAATTTCAATTTCCTGTTGTCTTGCAGGAATGACACCAAGGAAGATGTGTTTGTCCATCAGGTAAGATTTCCATGAAACTGAAACACGTTCCCTCTCTGGAACTCACTATGCATGACCGATGTAAGTGGGATTGAAGTTGTGAAAGAGCCTCAGGCTTTCCAAGAACTGTTACCTGAACACAAAAAGTGTTTCTCACTGAGTATGAGCCTGCTTGCACTCAAGGGGCTTTTGCACATCCACATACAACCGTCGTGAGGACATGAGATACATGGGTTTGAGCAGGCTGGAACTGTACAGTGGTGAAAATTGTGCTGTCTGCAAGTATGCTCTGACTTGGGGATAACTGATGTCCAGTTAAGTTGCCTTGTGGGTTCATACAGTCGTTAGTAAGCATATGGAAATAAATGAAAAGCTTGCAACAGGAAGAGAAATCAATTGGGCTGTAATAGGGATGAAGTGCCAGTGAAGATTTTTTTTTTTTCAAAACTTTTATGAAATTTATTGCTTCAGGCTTTCAGTGTAAGTCTTCAAATGTTTTAATAGGTACTTTTTCAATTTAACAAATATATACACTTAGATATAACATGTGACAAGCATGTTGAAAACTAGACCTCTGGAAACTAGACCAGAGTGAGACTGCACACCACACCTGTGGTTTATTTCATGGAGCAGCTTGGCCTTAGTTTAGTCCTTTGACTTGTAAGTCTGTGTGGTCAGCTCTGTGTGTTTACTGTCTGCTTTAGGATCTTGCTGTAAAGCAGCCCACAGAGTTGGTAGTGGAGCATGGCTGACTTCTGGCATTTAGGAGCCCATGGATTGTTCTTTTGTTTGAGTTAGGGATATAATATACTGCTGATGTTGCAAACAAAGGGAGGAAGTAACCCATGGAAAGTGTTCTGGCTTGAGTTTGATTGGCCATCTCTCAGCTTCTTGCTTGTGCTATGTCTGAATTACCTGCTATTAAAATGTAGAGGCATTTATTTATAAAAGGTTATTCTATAATGGGCAGTGGAGAAAGTCCAAGTGACTCTACTGTGTTTCTGTGTACTGAGGCAGGAATATATACCCTGAAGGAAAGCTTTCAGACTTTATTACTCGATTTGCAAGTAGGGTAACCTGTAAGTGACCTTGACTTAATGTGAGATTTCAGGACTTGTCATGTAACTACTCTATAGGTTTCTAAAAGCACAGTTTGGCAGTGATTTGTTTTAGTGTAGTAATTTTCACGATAAAACAGTTTTAGGGGTTCAATCTGAAAGCAAGCAGCTTGTTTTAGGAGTCATGGCTGTGTTTGCTTTTTCTCTTCCCCATTAACAAGCTTGGGTTTCATGAAGAGCTGTTACACTCAGCTACTGTTGTAATAAGGTTTCCTGTCTTCCCCTAAAACCACTGCTTTATAGGCTGAGTCTTATGGGCATGTTTTTCCATAGATTTTTTTCCCATTTAGGGGAAAAAAACAATCTAGTAAATCCTGTTGCTGGTGGGTTTTTTTTATATTGTTAGTACCCTTGTATTAACTGTTCAGTTAAAGTGATAAGCAGGATGTGGCTGGGAGTGGTGCGCACTGAGTATTAACTCGTCTGTCAAAAATGTAATCCACTGCTGAATAGCACAGAAAATGCAGTGTTTTCTAGTAATGTCATTTAACATGCGGATGCTGATGCAAAAGCTCGCCTGGTGCTGACACCTTGGAAGAGCTAATCCTTGACGTATCATACACAGCTAGAGTAGACTGGTGATTAATTGGTCAGTACTGTGGCTGAAGCGATGGTATTGGAAGCCTGAGAGAAAGAAATCTCTTCATTTCTGGCCATGGATGTGTTTACATAGCTTGGGACAGCTTCATTTGCCTGTAGGCTACCGCACGCTGCGGTGGCATGGGGAATGGCAGAGGGCTGGAAACCTGAGCGGGCGATTGGAAAGGCTTATTGGTATATGTATGTCAGAGGAATGTATAAATACTATGGGTGTGTTTAGTGCTAAACTCTGGTTAGGAATACTATGGCCAGTGTGTATTGTATGTGGGGTGTGTGTGTTTGTTTTCAAACTGCTTTTTCAGCTAGCAGGCAGCATGTTGACAGATGTTTCTAGTAAGCTGTTACACATTTCAGATGGGCCAGAACTATAATAATGGTAAATTTTATGGCTTCCTGAATTTGCATGGTTGTTTAATTACTTTTTCAGGAGTACAAGTTGTCTTCCTAAAATATTAAATACTCAAAATTCCGTAATCTTTAAAAAAATTTTTTCAGATATGCTAAGTAGTATTCTCATGCTGTACCTGTAAATGTAATTCAGCAATATTATGTTGTTAGACTGCCATAAAGAAGAATAACCCCAGGAAGTACCTCCGCAGCGTAGGAGATGGAGAGACCGTGGAGTTTGATGTGGTTGAGGGAGAAAAGGTAAACACATCTCTCGGGTGTTAGAGTATGCACAGAAAACTTGGTCTGCAGGCTTTGGTGTGGTGCCTGTGGTTTGAGTGAATGCCTGATGACATCCAAGGAGATGAATGGTTTTTCATTGCTTTACAATGTGGATGTAAATTGTTACTCAGTACTAAATTGCATTATGCTATAACTGATTTGATGCTGACTGTTTACTTACCTAATGTTATCCCCGCTCTTTAGGGTGCGGAGGCAGCTAATGTTACAGGTCCTGGTGGAGTTCCAGTGCAAGGCAGTAAATACGCAGCGGACCGTAACCATTATAGACGATATCCACGTCGTAGGGGTCCTCCACGCAACTACCAGCAAAACTACCAGAACAGTGAGAGTGGGGAAAAGAACGAAGGAGCAGAGAACATACCAGAAGGCCAAGCCCAGCAACGCCGTCCCTATCGCAGGCGGCGGTACCCACCTTACTATATGCGTAGGCCCTACGGGCGTCGACCACAATATTCCAACCCTCCCGTGCAGGGAGAGATAGTGGAGGTAACATTTGCTTAAAAACTGGCTTGGTTGCTTTGGAGCAGGGTGACGGGATGCAGCTTTTCACCACTTTTTCAGATAATCAAGATGGTTTTGGTAAGGTTTGGCAGTAGCATGGAACTTCGGAGCAGATCTCAATAAACTGAAGGTCTTAATGTTACAGCTTTTAAAAAACAGAGTGTGTTAACTTCCTGTGTTATAACAGGCATTATGTGTTATATTATTTATATAATATAACAGTGTTATAACACAAATTCTACACAGCGTGTACTCTTGTGCCCTAGGACTGCTGCCCACCGCGGACTTAACCTGCCAGCCCCCTTACAGCCATCTTTCTCACAGCTTGAGTAGTTGTGGTGTTGATGTGCTTTTGCATGTGGCTAAGAGGGTTTGTTGCCTAATGTCTTCTAGGGTGCTGACAACCAGGGTGCAGGAGAACAAGGCAGACCAGTCAGGCAGAACATGTATCGAGGTTATAGACCACGGTTTCGCAGGTATGTTGCAGATCAACTCTTTTTTTTTTTTTTAAACTTTGCCTTTTAGCAACAGAGACGGAACATGGCGATGGTCAGATGCTGCATTGTTAAAGCCTAGCTTGACTTTCAGGGGTCCTCCTCGTCAAAGACAGCCTAGAGAGGATGGGAATGAAGACGATAAAGAGAACCAAGGGGATGAGACCCAAAGTCAGCAGCCACCTCAACGTCGGTACCGTCGTAACTTCAACTACCGACGCAGACGCCCAGAGAACCCTAAACCACAAGATGGCAAAGAGACGAAGACAGCCGAACCACCAGCTGAGAACACGTCCGCTCCCGAGGCCGAGCAGGGCGGGGCTGAGTAAATACCGGCTTACCATCTCTACCATCATCCGGGTGCGTGTCCAGAGGTTCCTGAGGATACGATTTGATGACTGACTCTTCTTTTGACGCTTTCCTTTAATTTTTGCCTTAAAGGCTTTGGACTATTCTTGCTCATGCATGTTGTAACCAAACTGGCTGCACTTCTTCCACCCAGAAATAGTACTTCAAGCAGTGCTGGTATAGTGGCTTGGAAGTAGCTAGGAGAGACAGGTACTGGGGTTTACTCAGCTCTGTAAGTGCCTGAGCTTTTATTGCTCGTCCCAAAGGGGAAGTGAGTAGCATGAAGACCTCTAGGCATTAACTTCGAGAAAGTTGGTGCAGAAATTGCAGGAGTGTCTCAGTAGCAGCGTTTTATCTAAACAGAAAAGTGCTGGAAGAACTGGTGGAGATGGTCGTTTTTATGGAGCATCCAGGGTGCCTGCAGTTTAAGTACTGAGGTACTGGTGTGGTTGCAAGGTAGACTGGCTGTGACTTGGTGCTTGTTTGGTGCTGTCTTCTGATGAGCAGTTTGGCTGATTTGGGATTATTTTTATTGCTAGGACTTTTTCTACTTGTCTGCTTTTTTTTCTGGCACCTTCCTTGTCTGTTCTTCCTTTCTCCCCCTACTTTGTCTCTCGCCAGCGTTCGTATTCCATTTCTGTTGTGTCTCACTCCTTCTTGCTCTTTGCCTGGAGGGCAGGCGCACAGGACAACGCGTTTAGGCTCTGGTGGGAGCAGTAATGAACGGTCACTTCAGTGGGATGAACAGGGAATGCAGGAGTTGGGCACGGATAGTAGCTTGGTGACCTCTCCCAGCTATGGGAGCTTAGGGACTTGTTCTTCAAGGGCTCGAGTGCTGCTGGATTTGTCATGCAGGTGGGTTACTTGATACCTCTTCAGGCCTTGCCGCAGCATTTTCTGTATGCTTGCTGTGAACCTTTGTTTTATCCCGGTGTTCATCTTGATGGTTAACATGAGCTGGATGCATTCTTAATGCCACAGGCTTCAGAGAAACATGAGGATGACACTTGGCTGCTCTTTCTGTCTACTGATGGTATTGGAGACCATAAATTGTGGTTTCTGTGGTCTGGGCAGTAGTTTACTGAAGCCACTCTGCCTCTGTTAGGCACAGGTAGAAATCTGCTCTTCAGCTGTCTTCTGAAGATCTTCAGTTGTCCTTGTGCCTTCCCAGGGTTGGCTCGGAGTTGACCAGCTGGGTGTTCAGACCTGGTCCCACAGCACAGAGCTGCGGCCACCTGCAGAGCCCATGGTGAGCAGCTCTCCCCAGGAGGCTGTGGCGAACCGGGCTGAAGCAAGAGGCCAGGGAGGGCAGAGGTGTAGACAGGGTTCCTTTGTGTTTAAATTAAATGTCTTCTCTTTATGGAGTCCTTTCTGTGCAAAGCAAATGCAATATGGCAGTTTTGGTCACTGGAAGTGGTCTGGTGGTGGGAGTGTAGTGAACAAAGTGCCTATGTAAGCTTCTGACACCTGCCTGATCATCTTTCTTTTTTTTCCTCTTTTTCAGTTTAGTCATCAAAGAAAAGACTTAAGAAATGAAGAAGAAAAGAAAATGAAATTCCAGCAATAAGAAATGAACAAAAGAATTGGAACTGAAGACCTTAAGTGCTTGCTTTTTGCTGTTGACCAGATTACTAGAACTATCTGCATTATCTATGCAGCATGGGGTTTTTATTATTTTTACCTAAAGAAGTCTCCTTTTGGAAACGATAAACATGTTTTTTAAAAGCCTGTTTTTTCTCAATATACCTTTAAAGGTTTTTAAATTGTTTCATATCTGGTCAAGTTGAGATTTTTAAGAACCTCATTTTTAATTTGTATGAAATGTACACCTGATTTTTTCAAGTCAAACTGCAAGCATCTGTTAATAAAGGTCTTAAAGAATTACCTTGTGTGCTTGGTTGTTTTAAATCCACTTTTGCATGAAAGGGTTTAAGTTCAGCTTTCATAAAAGGTTTGGGGAAAAAAACTGCTTTATTTCTTCAGCATACAGACTGTTGGGGTAAAATGTGAAACAAAATATTAAAGTGAAAACATTAAAAAGCAATTGTGCCCAGCTGCAGCTGGGTGGGGGAAGGCTCTTGGAGGGTCAAGAGGGTAAGTGCTTGGTGCCAGTCCAGGGTGTTTCCATGAGCCGTTTGCTGGAGCAGCTCAGCTGTGTCCTGCTGGAATAGGACCCTTGCAAAACTGAGGTGGTATGAGGGTGCTTGAAAAACAAAACAAAAAAAGCCAAACCCCAAAACTTGACATTGGAGATGTGCACAGCGCAGCTGCTTTGACTTCTTACAACACAGCTGTGATGTCTTTACAAGCCATTTGCTGCAAGAGGTGCTGGTGTCTTGCCCTTTGGTGTGGGACAATCCAGGGAAAACTGGGGGAAAAGGCAGGTTCCCGGCAGGCTGTGAAACGCAGAGCTGCCGGCAGCCTCGTGCTGCACACGGGCTTGGTTCCGCGTGGGCTGCTTTGCCTCTCAAGGCAGGCATTGGAGAACCCGGACTGCTACCCACCAGCCTGGTCAGGCGGTGACGCACTCCTGATGTCCCTGCGGGGACTCGCTGCGCTGTCACGCTGGGGCTGAAGGAGCATGGAAACCGTGCAGCGCCATCAGCAAGACCGGTGCTCGGATCTCGTGGTGGGAGCCAGACACGTGTGCTGGGGCCGCTCCACCAGTGTCGGAGCTGATTGTTCTCCCGGTCGCTGCTTGCTCAGCCTGGCCCAGCTCCCCATGCTTTGCTCTAGTAACACCAGTCACAAATCGCGACTGGTGTGGAGCAGCGCGCGGTGGGTAGGGCATGGTTGTCTGATGGCAGCTTTTGAGAGCTTTCCTTTCTACGCGCTCGCGAGCGATCCGCTTGGGTCAGGCGCATGCTTGCTCTTTTAATTGTTTCCCTGTGTGCTCAAGCGCCAGCTGTTAAACGCACGGGGCCGTTAGGTTTTGCTCTCCAAATGCCTCCGAACAGGCTTCTGCCTGCCCGTCCCCCAGATGTGCCGCCCTCGGGCCCATAGACATCCTGCCCCATAACAGCAAGCTCAGTCATGCTCTTTATTTCTGTCACACAGCTGTAGTGATTGGGTTTTCTTCATCTGTTGTTCAGGTCACTGAGGAAAAATGATTTGCCTTTCAAAAAAAATCATTAGTAATTTAATAAATTGGTCTATGCTAATAATATTGTCAGACTTGCTCCTGTGCCGCAGGACATGGCAGTTTGCATAGCACCCAGAGTGGGGGGCTGCAATAAAGCACCAGGCTTGCTGCCTTTTGGCTTCGTGTGAGATTAGAAGCGATGTCCCCGTCTTCCCCGGGGACGGGTGATGTGGGAGGACCCTTGCAGCTCTTCTGGATTGGGGCTGTAGGCGTGTGGCAGCCTGCCTAGGCGAGCCCCTTCTGCACCTTTCCGCCGCAGGGACTGTCTGTAACCCTGCGACAGCGTCTGCTCGGGCCAAGGGCTTGGCCCGTTGCCTTTCGAGGTCACAAAACCCGTCGCTGCAACGGCTTCTGTGTGCTAACCTTTGGGTGGGAAGTAAGGGATCAGGGCTTACTCTTTAGTGAGCAGTCAGCAGCTGCAGTGGGGTTGGTGGTGGTTTTGGGTTCTGGTTTGGTTTCATAATGGTTTGCAAGTGGAGGAGGATAATAATTCACTTGGGAAGTGGAATTTCCTTTTTCTGTAGACTTAAAAACCCAACTTTGCAGGTAGAGCACCTCCATTAGGCTTCAAACAGACTCACCTCCTTCTGCCTGACGTGTATGGCTACAGCCTTCCTCCACGGATAACCTCAGGATAACAATAAATGCTCCGGTCTACCAGCTTCACTCACTTTTTAAATGCAAACCTTGTGCTGCCAAATTTCTGAGCGCAGGGGCGGTTTCCAACCGGCTGGTGCACGAGTGACCAGGGCCACCAGCCACGTGGCGTCAGTGTTGCTCTGTGCAGAAATGGCTTTCCACCAAATTCCTCCAAAGCAGCGGCTGAGCAATGTTGGAGGAGCTCCTTTGCCCTCAGTGTCGCAACAACTTCTCCAGGGGATTTGGGGACATTTTTTCTTAAAACAATGGTTTTCTGGGGGTTATTTTCATGAAATCTGACTGGAAGTGGGAAAGAAAACCCCCTCTGTGGGTGACTTCTACAGCACCCTTGCTTTTTTGCAGCCACTGAGGCTACAGCTTGCGTGGACCCTGCAGTCAGAGCCTTAAAGCCATGGCAGAGACGTCCCCGTGCAGGTGACGGTGCTTTAATGGGGCCAGGCTGGAGGGGAAGAGCGTCCCACAGCAGGGCCGGGGGCCGGAGGTGCTGCTTCCCATCACACGCGGGAGTCCATGGCGTACATCTTGCTGGTAGCCGTTCGGCCCTGGGGCTGCGGAAGCCTCTGGGGTTGCCAGTGGCTACTGGGGTCTGCCAGGAGAGAGTTGGGGTTGTGTCACGGCCGGCAATAGCAGGGGGGCTTGGGGGGTTCTGCAGCATGGGCACATGGCGGGAGACACGAGCCTGGACAGCCAGCACTGTGGGGCTGACCTCCACCCCATGGGACCAGCACAAGGGCTGCAGGTGATGTCTGGTGAGGCATCACCTGCCCCGTGTCCCTGACGGTGGGACGGGCAGATTTTCACTGGCACATCGCTGCAGCCACCAGCTCAGGCTTTGGCGGGTCACAGTGATACATATCCAGCACAGCCGCTGCTTTGGGTAGATGACAACACATCCTCACCAGGACCTCGAGGTCTCCCAGCTGCGGATGGAGCATTTCTGCACCCCCTCCATGCCCTTACGGGGCTTACGGAGTCCTCACTCAGCCCAGTCCTGCCTGGCATGACCCAGCCTCCCACGCCAAAGTGCACAGGCCAGGCACGAAGGGCTTCCCCTTGATTTGGCTGGACCCTGCGAGCGGTGCCTGTGCCCTCTGAGCTGGTCCTTCACCCCACGAACATCCCTGCAGGGCAAAAAGCTACCTGAGGTGGGATGAGGTGGGACAGGGCAGACTGACCTGTGCAGGCATAGAGGCAGCAGGTCAGCAGGACACATGCCACGAAGCAGCCCGTTGAGCCAGCCATCCCCAGCCAGCACGACCACCCGAAGTCGTAGTGGACTCCCAGGAATATATTGTGCGACACCAGCATGGCCCTCTCCACGTAGACGTCCACCGCATACCACACAGAGCCCACAAGACCCAGGATGCCTAGGAGGAATGGGGCTAGTTAAGAAAGAACTGTACAACACCCCCTCTGAGGGGGGTACCCCTAGCTCCCGGCATCCCCCCCCACTCCCCGTGGCACACGAGGTCCACCTGCCCCTAAGCTCTCCCAGCCACGCACTCCCAATGCCAAGGATGACACCAGCCCCGTAGCACATCTTCAGTTTGACACGAGGCTCTTCCTTGAGGAACTTGATGCAGTCAAGTCCAAGCAGCAACATAGCCAAAGCCAGGCCAGCCAGGAGGTCTGCTGTGATCATCAGGGTCCGCGTCACCACTATCTTCACTGGGCAGGGAAGGAAAAAAAACAGAAAGGGGACTGAGGAATGGTCAGAAGAACTGGTCTCCCCACTCTAGATTGCTGCCTGTGTCCCCACTAGAGTCATCCAGCCCACCAGTGGGCATGTCCATAGGAGGTACCTACACTGGACACCAACCCCATGCTTGCCATGCGCTGTAGGCAAGGTGCTCACCAGGTTGCTCAACTTGCAACAGGATTTAATAATCCCATTATTGGACTAGCTCAAGAAACCAAACAACTTAAGGTGCACTGGTCAGCACCTGGGATGTGGTCACCTACTCAAGACCTTCTTGCACAGGCTTGGACAGAAGATGCTACTGTTCAGACTGTCTGTTTTTTCCTCCAAGTTGTGTAGCTAGTGTTTTGAACAGCAAATGTGGACATACCTATGAAAAATAAGAGAGCTGGCATGGGTCACATCACCAGCTGTATGGAGTGTGAATTCTCCCTACAAGGCTTTTTCCCCAGAGGAGCACAGCAGCCCCACTTAGTCCATGCTGACTTCTTGTTCCTTTCTGCACTGCCCGAATCTGTGTTTTCCCATGTCATGACCCTATAAAAGGTTTCTTCTGTGTAGGGCCTGATGTGCCCTGTGCAGGCCAGGAGAAGTCTCCATACCATGATATGACTGTCCATCAGCTGAGGACACAAGTCCTTGGCCAGTGGGAATGGTCTTCACCCCTGCAGGCAACATCAGTGGGGTTGCAACTGCCACGATGCAATGAGGGGGCGGGAGCTGTGCCTGGGCTCTGTGTGCCAAAACACCTTTGCTGTGAAGTGGCACAGCTTCATGGCCTTTCTCCTGCTTGGTGACCCTATGGCAGATCTGGCTGAACCATGGGTTGCTGTCCAGGCTGTGCCGATGGCACAGGAGACCAAGAGAAGCCTTGGGCCTGCATTGCTAACTGATGAAGGTCAGGCCTTTGCAGGGAGGATCACCTCGAAAAGGGAAGAGGGAAAACTCTTAACTGTGAACTTAAAAAAATGACGGCAGGCCATGTGTCTTACCGGGATGGTCAGCCAAAATGGAGTCATACTGGTCACAGGTCCTGACCCCGTCCTGCATGTTGGTGACACATTCCCTCCAAAGCCCCCGGCATTTGTGACTTACCTGGAAGCAGGAGAAAGTCACTCAAGCAAAAATCTCCAAAAAGCACCGCAGCTCCCCATGGATACCCCAGCCCAGCAAAGCAGATCTTCAGGCTCTCACCACCACAGCTGGAGATGTTCCAGTGATTCCTTACCCATGCCTTGCTCCCTGTCCCTCCTTCTGCTCCAGCATTTCTCTCTCTCTCTAAACATCTAATCCTCCAACTCATGCAGAAAGCAGTGGGTTTGTCCCACCATGTGGCCTTTCCAAGCCCATGGAGACATGGTGCAAACCCCATAGATGTCAAGGTACCCACCTTGCTCCCAGCTGCTAACCTTGAAGATGGTTGCTCTGCTCACCTCCAAGCTGTCATCAGCGTTCACCATCCAGCAGTCAGTGCATGTGGCAAGGAGCAAGAAGAGGGTTGAGAGAAGAGCAAGACCGAATGCTGTCATCTGCAAGGCTGTATTCATGGGGTCACCTGTAAGGGCACAGAGACCTCCACCACCTCTGCTCTGGCCACTTTCAAGGTACCTGATCCACCAAGGACAAACGGCCACCTAGGCCAGGGTGTCCTCTGGATCCCTATGGGTCATCTGGGGCCCATCTCATGGTCCTTAGTGCTGCCAAAATGCTCTAAATACCCTTAGCCGAGGTTGGGCCACCAGGTTTACATGTAGACATGGCTTTCAGGGATACATTAATTTTTCTATGGAGACATACCCACGCTGGGTTGCTCTCTAGATGTTCTTATTTCCAAATAGACTATCTGAAGTTGCCAGCCATTAGTACTTGCCCTTTGGGAATCAAAAGCTGCTGGAAACCATTGTCAAACAACTACTGCTGTCAAAGCCTGCGATCTGAGCAAGTGTCTCCTGATATCCTGAGGTTTTCTTGATGCCTCCATCCCATATCCATGTGATTCGGTGGGAGGATCACCTACCTTTTCTTGCCTTTTTTTTTCCCCCAAGACAAGCAATGAAGTGCTGAAACATCCAGGCTGGACAAAAGCAAATGTCCCATGGAGGTGTCTAATCGCAAACGGAAAGCATCTCCCATTACAGAGGTGGATGAGGGCTGTTGGGGCTTAATGTGAGTGCCCTTGAGTGCTGCCAAGGCTTTCCAAAGACGAGAGGGGATGGGACCATCACTTGTCCATCCTAGCCAGAGATGGAGGGACTTTGCAGAGAGGGGAGCTGTGCCCAAGGAGCAGAGGACATCATATCTCCACAGCCTGGCCATGAATCCCACTTCGCTGTGTTTTGCAACCCAAGCTGCTAAGCATTTTAGTGCCTGAAGTTGCAACCGCTGTGACAGCCCTTTGGGGCAGAGGGATTCCTGTGGGTGGGTTAATTAATGAGACCAGACAGGTCTCTGAGCCGCATGGGTTAATTATTGTAGGGTGATGACTCTTCACCATGCCAAGGTTTGTGACTTTCAGCCCTCAGATGCTGCCCACACTGGCATGGCACAGGCTTCCCTGCAGGGCAGAGGTGGGAAGGAGGGTCACATTCCCCACACCCAGTGTGCAACATCTCCCACATCCTCTCTTGGGTCGCTGGGAGGAGAGGTAACCCTCACCCCGCCTCTTCCAGCATTTCCATCAGCTTCACTCTGAGAGCGTCTGTTATTACCAGGCAGCCTCTCAGACCCCAATTTACAATATTCTTTAATTTCTCAGACTCCCTTCTGAGCTAACTCTCCATAACCTTGGTTTTTTCCACTAGATCCTGGCTGTTTTGGAGCCTTTGAAGAAAATCTGTTCAGCCATTTGAATTATATGAGCAAGAAAAAAAAAAAAAGAAAAGAAAGAAATCCTTAACCCTTGTCAAAAAACAACTCTGAACCCTGTTAGCAACAAAAAGAGGCTCTGGGGGAGCGTTACCTTCACCGCAGGCTCATCCTTGTCAGGGTGGGACAGTGGCCAAAACTCTTTGTCGCCTGTGACTGGGGCTGGGTCGTGGGTCTTGAAGGCTTTCAAGTGCCGACGGGATTTGATCCTGACCCACCTGATGGAGTCGGGGAAATGCAACGCCTGCCGGAGCCTGTGCTGGGCTATTTAAGGTTTTTCCAAGGCACGTCAGATGGGCTTTGTGCTCCACAGCGTGATGGGCATCCCCGCGGTTAAAACGGTAATAGGTTGGAAATGGAGCCTCCCCGAAAAATACCACGTGGAGAAAACTGTGGGAACCCACTGGGAACACTCCCTAGGTAGGGGACTTTGTGTCCCAGGCAAATATCCCACAGTTTTTAATGAGAACTTTTAATTTCTGCCTAGGATTGAGTGGCCTAAGATGTGTTGGGTCTCCAGGACCAGTGCAAGAGAGTCAGAGGGGTGGAGGTGGTCAGCGAAAGAAGCCAAAATGCAAGGAGCGTAATTAAAACCCTTTGGCCAGGCATGCAGCCAGTGTTTAAGACCCCTTTTTTTTTCCCCCCATGAAGTGGAAAGCAAGTGGTAACCACTGCAGTGGTTACGGCTCAGACGAGGTGCCTGGTCAGCCCCTGAGGAGGTTTTTGCGACCCTGGAAAGTGGCACCCCGGCGGCCTGAAAACTGCAGCTTTGTTCCCAGATCCCCTACTATTCGGAAAAAAATCACTTTTGCTGTCGCTTTCCGCAAGGCATCGTGTTGCAGCATCCTCTGAACGTCCTCGTGGCTTGCAGACATCGCTACACCCTCGGCTCCTAGACAAACACATCCGTGTTGCCATTTCACGGGTTATATTTAAGAGATGCACTTGGGATTTTTCGGTTTGTTTCGTTTTTTTTGTTGTGGGGTTTTTTTTTTCCCCCTCTAGGTAATCCTCTGCAGCATTGAACTGTGGGGATTTTGGCAGCGCACCAGGGTCTTGGCAAATCCTCGAGCTTCAGCCCCGCGGCGGCACCCGGGTGCTTGACGTGTGCAGGTGCTGAGGCTTTATTTTGGGTTATCCTATTTTCCTGGGATTTCGGCACACGGCAGGTCTATGGGTATTAGTACTGAAAATGTCCAGGATGGTTTGTGTACCTTCATTTTCCAACGTTTGAAGCTCAGGAATTTAAGGTACTTGGACATCCATGACACGTGAAATGCTGGTGTGACCCCAAGCGATACAAAACTGTGGGTGCATGCACCCATAAAATAGTTTTTGGAGTTTTTTCTGTTCATCGGTTTATTATATATCAAACTAACTATCTGCCTTGCTGATTCTCAATTGAAACCTTTAGGAGGGTTGAAAAGATACAGGCAGAGCGGCAGGTCTATCAGTCCTTGTATAATTAAGATCTTTTCCCTGGTTAATGAAAGTGAAGATCAGATCTCGTGTCCCACAAGGTTTCTAAAACCCATGTGTTAAAAAAATGGTGCTGACAGGAGACCCAAATCTTTGTGTTTTAGCACAAGTTGTGCCACATAAACCTGCTATGGCTGAAAGGAAAAAAAAGGAAATAAAGATGTTTTCTTTGATGGGATCATCTCACAGAGGTGGAGAGGACTCTGTGGATGCCGGTGGGGCAGGGCCGATGACTAAAAATGAATAAAACGGAATAAAACAGTCATGGCTCAGCGGCGTGAGAAAAGCCCCTCTGCGTGCAGACCGGCTGCAGGTCCCCGGCCAAGGGCAGCGCTGCCGCAGAAACATCTTCTTGCGAAATGTAACGAGGGGCGCTGAAATGGATTTTTAAATTATTTTAATAATTTTATTTATCATTTTTTAAAGAAAGAAGGTGATTTTTATTCCTACTCTATTATTTACGTGGAATTTCAATGCCGTGGCAATTTGGTGAGATTTGCTGCAACCTTGGCATCTGGGGGGGTCACTTTCCCTTTTCCCTCATTTCTGCCTATTTAAAAAGTAATGTCGTTTCACAGGGTTTAGAATGCAAGCAAGAGGTATGACAAAAAACCTAAATATTGTTCATCATACCAGTTTTATTAAATAAAAGCAGTGTGTTGGTGGGCGGGAAACATGGTTTAGCCTGGATGCGATCTGGAGGCAGATCCCACGTACCGCAGCAAGCCTGGCGCCCCATTCCCATATTTTATCCCGCTTTGCCCTGTGCAAAACACACGAGGGATTGTCCGGAGGACAGTGGGGGCCTTTATACCCCCAAACACATTATCGCCGCTCAGCTATTTTCCCACCCCCTGGCTTTGATGTGCTTCCAGCCCAGGCATCCATGGCCAGCGAGCCCTCGGGTGACCTGTGGAGATGTCACGGGAGCCACTAAGGACCCCAAATCCCTGCTACTGGAGGTGGGATGGGTGTATTTTGCAGACCCGGTGCCACAGGCAGGACGAGGATGCTGAGGTGAGACGCTGGCTCTGGAAAAACCTGGATGGAAAGCATCATCCCCCAAGGAGAACCATCAGGGAGGTTGGGGGGGTCCTGCCCCACTACAGGGAAAAGCAAAAACCAGTTTAAATTAGCAAAGGGCACGATTAGGCACAAGCCAGCTCCGAATTCATGGGAAATGAGAGAAAATGAGGGCGAGCCCAGCTTTGAGGGTCCACAAGAGGGTCCACAAGAGGAGGACGCTGGTGGCATTTCAGCTTGGGAAGAGCCCTGCAGAGGGACCAAGCGGCGGCCGCAAGCACGAGAGGCCGCATGGGACATCGGGGCTTTGGCAGGGGTTTAGCCTTTTAGCAATTTTTAAGGCCCCATCCCCTCCTTCGAGAGCGGCACATGGCAAAGACTCGAGATACTCGGTGAGCACCTGCCCCTGAGGGCAAAAAAGGTTCAGCATGGGGGAGAACCTCCTGCTTGGACCGTGCTGCAGAAGCTGCTTCGACCCAGCAGAGGAGTCACTGGCGTGAGACTGGCCCAGATTTGGAACGGGGGAGAACAAAGAGATGGTTTTAGAAAGATGCCCATGATCGGAAATATTTTAATATCACTGAGTCACAATTTTTAGTACAAACAATCGGCAAAAAAATGCATTTAAAAACCCCAACCAGCCCCATTCCCACGGCCGTGCATCCCATAGAAAAGTTAATGCAATTTTATATTAAAAGAATAAAAACATTCTTCTACGCAGCGCTGTACTCTTGATATAAAAACGCCTTTTTGATTGATTTTTTTCTTTTTTTTAAAGCACAAGTTTCCTTTTCAATCCTCACTGCAGTAGCTTTTGGTGTGTATTTTTGGAGGGGAACCCCATACATTGGGTTCAGCCAACCAAGCACCTGATGGGTGAAGACAGACTATAAGCACTGCTCTCCCCTGATGGGTGAAGAAGACATTTTTACAGGGGGTCTGCAATTTAAAAGAGAAAGAGGGCTGTTAGTCCCGCGTGAGAGAGAGAAATCAACCCCCCTCCCCGGCCTGAAATCGCATCGCTTCCCCTCCTGCATGGACCAGGGCCCAAAGCAGTGCACGGACATAAAATAAAATAGAGGAAAATAAAATAAAGGACAGTAAAATAAAATAAGATAGAGTAAAATAAAATAGAGAAAAATAAAATAAAATAGAGCAAAGTAAAATAAAAAAATCAGCTACTTCGGCTAATTGAGATAAAAAAAAAAAAAATATATATGTATATAATCAGGCTCTTTGGATCATTTCCCCTTTTTCCTGCACATCAGCTGTCATAGCACATGCAACATGGATAGATGGATGGAGATACGTGGAGTATCGGGGGGATTTATGGATGAAATTGGAGCTACGGTGTTTGCAGAGCAGTTAGTAGCGGTCGAGACGAGGTACGAGGAGGTGAAGGCAATTAGCACGCCGGCGTTTGAAGACTTCACTGCCCACTCCAGGGGATCCTGTCGCGGGAAGAGGGATTTGGACACAGCGGGGGAGACATCAAAATTCACGGGTCTGTCCATCTGCTACCCAAAAATAGCTGTGCTGGGCACGAAAAATAAAAACAAACCACTGCTTTGTGTTCAAAGTCCCCTTTTTGCCTCCTTTAATTTGCCCAGTGCCATTTATTCTTCTGCTTAACAAGGCCACATACTTGTGCCTGGTGAGAAATAAGCCCAGGGCAGATTTTAGCTGGCAGAGCTCAGCTGGAGCACCAGCAACCGGGCGGCTTCTAATTCCTCGTCTGCTCAAGTCGAGAATTAATAACAATATTTTTATATTTTTTAAAACATTTTTAAACATTAAACATTTTTTTAAATGTTTCTTTTGGGTAGCAACGAGGCGGGGAAAGCTTGCACCCTGAAAGCACCCCTCTGCCAAAAGCAGGGCGCAGGGATGCTCGAGCCCTGGGTTGGGCTGGGTCTGGTGGAGGTGGGCGGCAGCTTCATCCCAGGAAAACCAAGCGCCGGCTTCGCTCCCCACTTGCTCCCGAAAACAGGACGCAGCGGCGGGGGGGGGTCACAGCACAAAGCGCCTCTGTGCGGCACGCCCCCGTGGGTCCGGCACCATGCCCCCGCGGGGACCGGCATCACCCTCCGTCCGTCCGTCACGTGGCCGCTGTGACGGACGGACGGCGTCCCGCCGCCCGGGGGGAGCACAGCCGTGGTGGGTATGGGAGCTATGACCCCCAAACCCCCTATTTTAGAGGATGGCGCCGCAAATGGTGCCGCAACCTGGAAGATGAGGAGGAGAAAGGTCTCATAGGGCATCCAGGGACCACGCAGGGTGGGAGCGCCGGGGTCTTGCCTGGTTTGGGGGGGGGGCGGCGCTGGGCAGCAGGAGGGCAGGGTTAGGGATCAGACGTACTCCCGAGCCGTCGAAGGCTGCGACTGCCGGTAATACTGCGGTCCTCGCCGCTCCTTGGCGGGGCAGGAGCAGCACAGGAGGGAGCCCCCCAGCATGGTGAGGCTGGCGGCCCCCCACCCGATGAAGAGAGCCGAGCCAAATTCGTACCTGTGGCGATAAACAGACGGGAGCATTGGGGGGGAACAGAAAAAGCAGAGCTGCAAACTGAGACGGGCACAAGGGTGCTCGAAGCCCTGACGAGGCCACACGCGACGTCGAGGAAGATGTTGGTTCCCCTTCTCTTTGGCCATCCCAATCTTTCACCTTGGCCAGATCCAGCTGCCACGTTTGCCTGGGCTTTAATCTCCCCTGGGCTGAAACTCCACATGAGTGCTCTCACTCTGTCCCAGCACAAAGTCTTTGGTGGTACCAACTAAAACTGTAGCGTTGGGGAGATCTTCTGCAACACAGCAGCTGTGGGGTAGCACAGGTCCCATCCCAGCCGCCCAGCGCATCCGCCCGCGACCCCGCACATTGCCAAAATGGGCAAGAGAAGGTCCTGTAGGAAGCGCAGGGACTAGCAGGGATTCAGATAAAGAACATCCCCGAGCCGGGCTCTTACCTGGCGTTGATGGGGACGGTGCTCTTGCTGAAGAACTCCTGGGTCACCTGTGTCGCGTACAAGGACACAGCAGCCAACGTGCACAGACCTGGATGTCAAACGTTGAACAACACCCAGCCCATCACCAAACCAGTTCCTCACCCTTTCGTCCACCAAACAGCTTTTAAAAGGTGTTTGAGGTCATCTACATCAGAGAGGTGCAAGGGCCTTACCAGAGAGGACGAAGAGGACACCACCGGCAACAGCGATGCGGCTCTTGGTAACAGGATCCTCTTCACCAACTTTGGTGCATTTCATGCCCACCACGCTCACAATGATGCCAAAAAAGCCCAGGAGGAGAGAAATCACCATGAGAGCCCGGGAGGTCTGGATGTGAACTGCAAGGGGAAGAAAAGCCGCTCGCCAGCACTAGCTTTCGGCCACAGCCAGTCTCTCCAAAAGCAAGGTCACCTCGTCCCACGCTGGGGATGAACCTGTCCTTAACCCTGTCCTCGCTGCGTGGCTCCCATGTCACCCCTTCCCTGCGCAGCTGGTGGAGAGACCTCAGCTCAACCCAGGGCACTGCTCCCAATGCCTTCCCTGACCTTCCTCCCTGCCATACTCATCCTCGCTGTGATTTCGCGGGCTGGGAAACACCTTGCCCACAGCAGCACCACAGTCCCCAAATGCCACAAGGGTCACGCACAGCCCCAGGGGTTGCGATGTCCCCATGGGAAACTGTTGGTCCCCAAACGTGATGCCCACCCTGGAGATCAAAGCCACAGGGACCGGCGGTGGGGGGGTATCACACACCCAAAGGGGCTCAAACCCATGGGGCCAAGAGGGGTTCAGCCCCACAGGGTGGAGGGGGGAGGCTTGGACCCATGTTGTGGCTCAGATCAGTGGAGCGGTAAAGGGGGCTCAGACTCTTTTGAGGGGGGCTCAGGCGCATTAGAGGGGCTCAGACCCATGGTGGGGGGGCTGTGCAAGGAGGGCTCAGAGCTGCAGAGGACTCAGAGCACTGGAGGGGCCAGGGGAGCTCAGACCCATGGGGGCACTCAGTGTGGTACAGACCTATTTGGGGGGGTCAAACCCACAGAGGGGCTCAGACCCACAGGAGGGGGCAGTTCCAAATTCATAGAAGGGTTAAGACCCAGGGGAGGCTGACTCCAGCTCAATGAGTAGCTCAGACCCCTGTCGGGGGGGACAAACCCATAGAGGGGCTCAGACCCATATGGGGGGGGTCAAATCCAAGGAGGGGTTCAGACGCATGGAGGTGGTCAAACCCACAGAAGGGCTCAGACCTGCAGGGGAACAAGGGCAGCTCAGAAACTCACGGGAGCTCAGACCCACGGAAGGACCGGCGCTCACCCCGCGGGTCCCGGCGCCCCCCCGTCCCGTACGCACCGTCGAGGGAGAGGAGCGAGTCGTGGAGGCGGCACTGGACCTGCCCGGTGCTCTGCGCGGCGCAGCTCATCCACAGTCCCTCGTGAAGCCCCACGGCCGTGATGATGGCGTCCCCCGCGTACGAACTCTGCCTCCACTGCGGCAGCACGGCCGCCGCCAGCGCCGCCACCCACCCGCCCAGCGCCGCCAGGTACCCGGCCAGCTCCCGCGCCCCGCCGCCCATCGCCGCCGCCTCACGCCTGCCCGCGCCGCGCTGCCCCGCCGCGGCCCGCCGCGCCCCCGCCCCCCCGGCCCCGCCCCGGCCCCGCCCCTGGGGAGATGGGGGGCTGGGGAGGGGCTGTGGCTGACGTGGAGGGATCGCGGGGGGTGTGTGTGTGTGGGGGTGTGTGTGTAAGATCCGGGAGGGGAGACTGGGGTCGGGAAGGAGATTTGGGGGGGGGGGGGGGTGTGATCTGGGGTCAGGAGGGGGCAGATTTCGATCCTGGAGGGGGGAGATTTGCGCCGGGGGGGCGGATCTGAGTCCTGGGGGAAAGAATTGGGTCCTGGGGAGTATTTAGGTCCTAGGAGGGAGATTTGGGTCCTGGGGGAGATGGGGACCCCTAAAGGCAAAGTGGAGGGAGATGGGGAAAATGGGGGTCCCCAAGGGATCCAGGGAGGAGGGGGCTGGGGGAGGTGACCACCCACCCCATCCATGACCCCTTGCACTCCTGCCGGGGGCCAGGACCCCTTGTCCAGCTGCAGAGGCCCCGGGGGTGGCTCCAGGAATTCAGCACAGGAATGGGGAAGGGGGTCGTGCCCCCCACACCACCAGGCCTGACCCTCACCTCTCTGCGGGGGGAATCCGGGCACGCCCCCGCGGCATCGACAAGAGCCGGCATTGATGGTGGCGTCCCCCCCGCAGGAGGGGGACACGGGGTGTGGGGGGGGACACGTGCCACCGCCCCGGTGACACCAAGCAAGTGGCAGCCCCAGGACCTGGCAATCGTTAACCGCCCCAGCCTCATCAGCAGTCTGCTCACGCGCTCGGCTGGCCGGGGTCGGACACCGGGATGGTGGGCAACCACCAGTGGGATCATCCATTCATCCCAGAGCAACAGTCGCCCAGGACCCCCCACCCCCCCGATGCTGAGTGGGACCTGCCCTATGCCCTCTCCAAATATTATGGGGGGGGTCCAGCTCCAGCGACGCAGGGCAGGATTTATTTACTCACATTCCCTGGATGGTTATGGTAATGGCCAGGGCCAGACACCCGCGGGAACAATTCGATGCCTGTTCGGGGGGTGCCACGGCCCTCAATGTCCTTCTTGTTCAAGGACAGTTCCCTCCTCCCCGAAATCGTGGGTCCCTTCCCACGCCCCAGGAGCAGGGTCCAGGGGATGCTCCGGGGCTTAGCCGGGGACTGCATCGCCCTTGCCAAAAATGCCCCAGCACCTTTGGGACGCACTTGCCCCTCAAAAGTCCTCTTTGTCCCCAGAAAACACCTTCCTGGGGTAAACCCTCGGGTAAACGTTTGCAAGGAGGGAAGGATGCATCCCACCACGGGACGACAGCCAAGGGGTGGGGGGACACAGCAGCCTCCAGCCCCTCACTCAGCAAGAGACAGGTTAGTAAAAAAAAAAAAAAACCAAAACAACAACACACCTTTATTCACCCATTTTCTGCAGAAGGCACTTAAATAGTCGCAGGTTCGGCCGAGCACAAAGGCACGTGTCTGCTACTGTGGCACCGGGTCCTCACCCCTAAAAAAGCATCCCTCCCTTGTCCCCCCCCCCCCGAGTCTCTGCAATCCCCCCCAGGTCAGCTCTGCCGGGGGGATGCTGGATGCCGCAGGGGCGGTGCAGGGCATCCCCCAATTCCCCACCCCACGTCGGTTGGGGGCAGAGAGGGGTCCTGTCCAGCAGCCCCACGGCTGAGCAGCTTGAAGCCACAATGCTGGTGTCACTGGTCCTGGCAGGGACGCTCTGGTCCCTGGGGGATGTCACAGCTCGTCCTTCCCCACCACAACTGTGGCTGGCGGCACCTGCTCCAGCTCCGTCTCCCGCAGCAAATCCCCCTCTTCTGCGCCAAAAAGCATCTTCACCAGGTCATCCGCCTGCACGCGTTCCTGTGGGGCAGACCCACGGGGATGAGCATGGCCATCGTCCTCAAAAAAAAACCCTACCTGCTGCCAGGGCGGGAGCTTACCCGCTCGCTGTGCCGAGGGTCCAGGGTGAACCAGAGGGCGATGGCGCAGCGTTGGCCCTTGGTCACGGCTTTCACCCCGTGGGGGTTCTCCGAACCAGAGGAGAAGCCCACAGCACGGCCGCACTGTGGCTGAACCTCTGCCTGCAATGGGAGACAGGGTCAGCATGCACTCAGTGGGCGAGGGGACGAGTTGGTACTCCTCAACCCAACTTCATCCCTCGTGGTGGCACAGGGGATGGGGCCACCAGGCAGGAGCTGGGTTTGGTGCGGCATGTGGATCCTCAAGGAGCTCAGCTACTTACGGTCTCAGTCTTGGCATCCAGCTCGGTGAAGTAGAAAGTTCCGCCTTCAAAGTCTCCGTTGAGGTAGAGGATGGCACTATAAAGCAAGCAGGGGACAAGCAGAGGTGACAACCATCACCACGGCTCCAGCATGCAGGTGAGTCTGGAGCTCCCCCAACACCACGGCAAGAGCCAGAGGCAGGAGAGCCTAGGCTGCGTTGTCCTCCCACCCTGCTCCTCCCGACCCAGGTGCCACCAAGCAGCGGTGCCCTCCGGTGGGGAAGCTCTGGCTGATAGACACCACCAATACCTGTAATCCCGGAAGGTGTAGGCTGGAGGTTCCTTCACGCACACCAGGGCCTCTGCGTTGAGGATGCAGTTGTCCACGTGCACCTCATGACTGTTGTCACTCCGGCCTTCTTGCTTCTCTAGGGTGGAACAAGAGCTGGCACAGCAGGACCCTTTGTCCCTGCAGGACCAGGGTCTGTCCCCAAGTGTCATGTGCTTGGAGGTGACAAGAAAGTCACCTGTAGCCTAAAGCCCTTCCACTCGCTTGTCCCTTGGCATCTCCATGGCCCTCCAGACACAGCCTCTCCCAGCACCCGATCCCAAATGCCTCTGAGTGCTGAAATCCTGCATGGCATGAAGCCACCTGCCCCGCGGAGGCAATCCACAGAGCTGCTCATCTTCCCAAACTGGGCTTAGGGACAAGCTCCCCACACCTTCCTTTTGGGAAAAGGAGCAAGTTAGGGAGCAGCAAGGAGGTCTCCAAGGAAAGGTCCAAGACTGGACCACCCCAGCTGTTGGAGGGGACCCAGACAGGACAAGAGACTGAAGGAGACTTGCTTCTCCTCAGGTTGTGCTCCTCTGAGGCCATGCTCACCATCGATGGCCGTGCGGCACACCAGGTGGGAATAGGAGAAGTGGAGTGGGACCTCCAGGCGGAAGTAGGACTCCATCATGTGCCGCACCTTCTCTGTCACGTTGTAGTAGAGGTAGGCGCTCTGCAGGGGCACCTTGCCCTCCTGGCCCAGCTGCGGGGGATGGACACAGGCTCAGCTCCAAGCGCCTTGGGCAAGCACGGGCAGCTGCCTGCCTTCAACCTGCCCCACCCCTGTGTCTCCACAGCCTGTTCCCCGCCCTGCAACCATGCCAACCTTGAGGGCCTTGAGGACAGTCACGCCATAGAAGGTCTCACTGGGGGTGTGAGGAGATGTCTTCCCACGATAACCGTCCCCGGCCGAGGCAGCTGCCTGCAAAACCCAATCAGCGTTATCGGTCTGACTTCTGAACCACAGGATGGGACCCTTCATCTCCTGCTTCCTCCCTGCCCACTCCTCCTGTCCCCACACGCACGTTGGTGAGTCTCTGCAGCTCCCGGCACTCCTCAGCAGAAAGGACTCCGTCCACCACAACGCGCTGGGAGCCGTTCAGGGTCTTGGAGTTCATGGTGACACTGGCTCCTTCATACACCAAGGGGCCACCTGTGGCACAAATGGGATCAGAAGGACACAGGGATGGGTGCCACCAACCCTGGGAGAAGCTATGGTCCTGCCAGCTGCTCCTGCCACCATCCGTGTGGAGGGACAGTGAGCTGCCAGCAGGGGACATGGAGGTCCCCATCCCACTTCCCCTCTCGGCCCTCCGCACCTTCTCGGATGAACTTGCTCATATCGGCAGACTCCTTGGCCTTCTCCTCCACCAGTGTCTCGATCTCCTTCATGAGGTTGCCGATCTCCTCTGAGATGCGTGCTGCTGTCTCCCGCTCCACCCTGGGCACGCGGCAGCCATCAGCTCCACCACCCCACTATCCCCATGTTGGGAATGAGGGGCACCAGGACAAGAGTAGGACAAGTTGTCTCCAAGGGCCAGTGACAAAGCCCAAGGCTGGAGAGAGTCATCTCAATGCATCCCTCACCCTGAGCTGCTTGCGATGACCTACCCATCCCCATCACCCCAAGGGCTGATAGGGAGCAAAGTTCTGCCCTCCAGCAGGCTCTTCCAGCCCCAACACCAAAAAAACCTCCCTGGCAGCAGCTCCATGGCCACAGCCTTTGGCCCAAACCCCACAGAGGAAGAGAGGTACGTCCCATCAGTCCCCCTGTTGCGTAGGCTTGGCCATCAGCCTGGGAGAGTACTTACTTTTGTTTCTCTCGCAGCCTTTTTGGTATCACCTCTTCAGGAGTCCATGTGTCCTGCAGCCAGAAGAGCAACATCAGAAGCTGGACGACGATCTGTCTGGGACACAGACCCCTCATCCCCTTCCCATCTGGCCACTGCGCCCAGCCTGGCCCAGCACCACTCACCGGGTCCACGAAGGGGATGCCAAAGACATCATAGCTGAAGAAGAGCAGCTCCTTCTCCATCAGGCTTCGCTGGTGGTACGCCTGGATCTCCTGTGGCAAGGAGCAGAGGGACAGGTAAGGACACGGCACGAGGGCTCTGGAAAGACCCCGAGTGAGGGCCAGAGGGTGCTGGGTTTACATCATTCTGGTCCTTGCTCCAGACCCTCAGCCCTGGTTTCCCGGTCCCTCTGGCAGCCGGGAAGCAAGTGGCTTTCCCCATCGTGCACGAACTTCCCTGTCCCGTGTGGATGAGCCCTTGGGAGAGGACGGGGGAGGCAGAGGCACAGACACATCCGTCCTGCAGGAAGCTCTTCGGAAGCAGATTCCCTGCTTTCCTGCTCCACCTGACATGGGGCAAAGACCTCCATCCCTGCCTACTACCTCCCAGGCAGCACCTGAGCATCCGGATCCAGCTATTTTGAAGCCAAATTCTCTCATTTTTAAGCAATTTCAATTCAGTTGTGGAAGTCTGTAGCAGAGGTGGGCTCAGATCCTCCTAAAAAGTCTGTCTGTTTGCCTCTTGCAGACCTCTCTCACAAGAGCTGGTCCATTTGTGCAAGCCATCAAGCCTTCACTTGGCCAAAGATATTTTGTCAGTCATGTTTTTCAGTCTCTCAGCTATTTTCCAGCTTGTTGGGTCTTGCATCCATCCATTCCTCTCCGCCTTGCCACTGAAGGACCAGAGCAGACCCCAAAACCTCTGCAAAGTTTACAAGCCCTAAGAGGGGAGAAGATGTCCCTGCAATGGCTCATCCCAGCCGGTCGCTCACCTCTCGGGGTTGGATGGGTCCTGCCAGGTTTTCCCCCAGGACAGCGGTATAATAGGCCAAATTCTGGTTCATCACCTCGTCATTTGGGAAGAAAAGCAAATAGGTTTTGGCACATTCAATGGCTTTTTCGTAATTTCCGTCTGCAAAGAGAAATGGGGCTGTTATGGCACGTCCAAGAGGATCAGAGACAGAGCAAACATGGATATGGAGGAGAAACAAGAGAGAAAGTCCTTGTTGTTCTCCAAAGGGTCTCCCAAGTAGGGCAGATACCCTGGAGCAAAGATTACTCCTGCCATGAAAGCAAAATTAAGAGTCCAAGGCGCTCTTCTGCCTCCAGAAATCACCTCACCAGAAATCAGGGCCACTGCTTGGGTAGTTTTCTTGCTTGGAAAACACCTTGAAGCCTATTTCCAGGCAGCAAGACCCAACCATTTCCAGGCTAACCTGCAATTTTCAACCACTTAGGCACCGTGACCCACTTTCTGCAGGAATCTACAGGATTGCAGCCTTTCAATCTTCTTTGACTTCATTTTTTTTCCCCCTCCTTTTGGAGAAATTTGCACAGAAACAGTTTAGATTTTTCTGAGGAGATGAATAAAAAAAAAAAAAAAGGGGGGGTATATTTGCCTGGGTTAGAACTGACTGTTCTGGAGAGGAAGGGTGCCTCTGTGGTTTGGAACAAGAGGTGGATAGCTGGCAGGAGGAAAAAAAATGCTCCTCTAGGCTGTTATTTCACTTGGAAATCAAAGCTGCCCAGGAATCAAGCATCTAAAGTGACATGGAGAGTTCTTGCAACCAGGCAAGGCAAGATCCAGCTCTCTTGTGCCACATTTCAGGCTGGAGGAGTGGGGCTGTGTGAACCTCATGAAGAAGGTCAAATGGAAGGTCCTCTACTGGTATCAGTAAAGACTGGGGAATGGATGGGTTTAAAGCAGCCCTGTGGAGAAGGACTTGGAGATACTGGTGGACAAAAAATTGGACATGAGCTGGCAATGTGCGCTCGCAGCCTAGAAAGCCAAGAGTACCCTGGGCTGCATCACAAGAAGCGTGGCCAGCAGGTCGAGGGAGGTGAGTCTGCTCCTTTACTCTGCTCTCATGGGATCCCACTTAGAGCACTGCATCCAGCTCTGGGGTCCACAGCACAAGAAGGATATGGATCTGTGAGAGTGGGTCCAGAAGAAGGCCACAAAAATGGTCAGAAGGCTGGAACACCTATATGAAGAAAGGCTGAGAGAGTTGGGGTTGTTGAGCCTGAAGACAAGAAGGCTTCACGAAGACCTTCTTGCAGCCTTTCCATATATAAAGTGGGCTTATAAGAAGATGGAGACAACTTTTACCAAGGCTTGTAGTGACAGGACAAGGGGCAACTGTTTTAAATGGAAAGAGGGTAGGTTTAGGTTGGCCATAAGGAGGAAATTTTTTATGATGAGGGTGGTGAGACACTGGAGCAGGTTGCCCAGAGTTGTGGGTGCCCCATCACTGGAAGCTTTCAAGGTCACGTTGGATGGGGCTTTGAGCAACCTGATCTAGTGCAAAATGTCCCCGCATCTTGGGTTGGACCAGACGATCTTTGAAGGTCCCTTCCCAGCCCAAACCATTCTGTGAGTCTATGATTTCTGCCCATGAAGAAGTGCCTGTGCAGAGCACAATGGCCAGTGTCAAAGGCCACTGGAGGATGGAGCAACGAGCTGCTTACTGTTGTAGTAGGCAAACTGCAGGTAGTTGAAGTGTGAGGGCAGAAAATCCTCCAAGGGCTTCTCCCGGCCAGGCTGGGAGGCCAGCTCCGTCACGCAGCCCTGCTTGCAGCTTAGCACCTGCATGTAGTGATCTGGTGGAAAAAAACCCAGTGTCACTGCACATGGTCATCCAAGGAGTGGTAAGACAGGACCTTGGGGGTCTCCACTCCACCCTCCTGCTCGCAGCAGGGCTGTTGACCCCAAGAATGGTGGTTGCCCACCTCTGTGTGACCGGGGCTCTGCTGCTCTCCGGGGAAGGAGTGACCATCCTCAGCTTCCCACCCCTGCGTCCTGATGACCCTCTGCTGGTCCCTCTCCTGTTTCTCCACATCCCTCTGGAATTTGGGGGGCTCCTGGGCATCACCCCCAGTGCTAAGCGCAGGCAAACACTTCCTGCCACTTACTGGCCACGCTCCTCCTAGCGAAACCTAGGATGGAGTTTGCCCTCTTTGGGGACTCATCACCCCTGGGCCTTTGGGGACCTCTTTGGGGACCACCACCCCCCAAGATTGTCCCCAGCTCTCGGGATGGGATGCAGCACACGCGGCTCCAACCTGTGATGGCCTGGAAAAGGTCTGCGTTGTACTCCAGGTAGTTGTAGCCCTCGTAGTCATAGGGTCCCTCACAGAGCGCACGGCACTCAGCGTCCGCAACGAAATATTCCTCCAGCGCCTTCTCCAGGTGCAGGATGGCGGCAGCTGGCTGCTCCTCCGTGTAAAACCGCACACCCAGCCGAAACTCGCTCTGCGGAGGAGTGAGAAATGATGGGGGGGCTCAATGTCACAGAGGACCTGGGGCACCTTGTCTCCACGGGACAGACCTCAGCACCAAGGTGGCATCTCATGAGCTTGCTGAGCCAACAGCCGTGGTGTGACGTCCCCAGGTCCAGCAGCGGAGGGGTGTTTTCAGTGAGGTTGCCCAAGGTGGGGGGCGTGGGGGGGGTCTCACCAGGTGGGGTTTGGCCTCCAGGTCGGTGAAGTCGTCCTCATGGACGCCCGCCATGGCTTGGTAGTACTCCAGGTTCTGCCTCATCTCCTGGTGCCCCGGGTTGGCCACGAAGAAGGTGTGTGCCGCTGCTGCCGCCTGCGCCGGCCGGTTCATCTGGGCGGGACGGGGTGAGGAGTGAGACAGCAGCCGCCCCACGGCGCGGACCCCGCATGGGGTGAGGTGGGGACACCCCCCCCGGCCCCGGGACAGCACAGTGGCCCCGGGGGTCCCGCAGCCGGGAGGAGGGCGGTGACGGGGGGCGGCTCCGGCGAGCTCCGACGTGGCACTGCGGGGGGCGGGGGGGAGGGACGGGCAGGGCCCGGGGCCGCCGTCTGACACCCCCCACCCCGCTGGGGCCGACAGCCGGACCCCTCCCGGACCCGGGGAACCCCCTCTGCTCCGGGATCGTCCCCGCCCGGTTCTCTCGGTCCCACACCGCCCACCGCCCCGGTCTGGGGATCCCCCCGTCCCTTCCAGGCGTCGCCGCCGGCCCTGCCGTCCCCGGACCCTCCCCCCCGCCCCCGGTCCCGCCGCCCGTCCCGTACCTTGAAATAGGCGACCTGGAGGTAGTTGTAAGGGCTGCGCTTGCTGAACTCGCGGTCCAGCTCGTCGCCCAGCCGGTACCGGGAGGGCGCGGCGGGTCCGCAGCCCCGCAGGCAGGCGGCACGGCGCAGCAGCCCCCGGAAGAAGAGGAGGTCGCGGAGCACCGGTTCGGGCTGGGGGTCGGCCCCCTCCGCCGGTCCGGTCGTGGCGTTGGCGCAGCGCAGGCGGCACCGTACCAACCGGGAACGCACGGCCGCCCGCGCCCGTAGCGCCCGCTCCATCTGCAGCACTACGGCGGGCCAGTCGCCCCGAGCGTACGCCTCGGCGCCGGCGGCGAACAGAGCATCCGGGGACTGGGCCGGCAGCGGGGGGTCAGCCGGTCCCGGCCCGGGCTCCGGCGGCGTCGCCGCCCGCACCAGCAACGCCAGCAGCGGCAGCAGCGCGGGGAGCGCCATGGCCGAGCCTCGGGGCCGCGCCCGCGGACGCCCCGCCTCCGAACCGAGCACTGGGGCGCACCACGTCCCGCCCCCTACGCCTCGCCCCGCCCTCCGACCAATCGCCGCCCTCAGACACGACGCCTTGTAGCCCCCGCCCCGGTATGGTCTGTAGTTGCGGCCCACGGCGGAAGCTCCGCCCCGCTGTGCGGAAGGGGCGGGGCTTGGCGGGTCGCTAATGGCGGCGGAGGGCGGCGAGGAGAGCGGCGGTGGCGGAGCGGGCCTGGCCCTGGTGGAGAGTAGCGCAGGCCGCGCCGCCCGCGTCGGGGACCCCGGGGACCTGGTGGCCCTGGCCCGGCAAGTGCAGCAGGTGAGGGCCGGGCCCCGGCGGCGGGACCGCGGAGGCAGGGCCTGGGGCTGCGGGAGCGCCCGGTGTCCCGCTGCCTCTTGGCCGTCTCCAGGGCCTCCTCAGCCGCCGCCGGCGGCGGCCCCGGGACGTCCCGCTGCTCTCTCGTGTGTCCAGCGGCTTGTCGGTGCGTCCCAGGGTCTGTGATGCCTCCCACTGTGTACCGGTATCCCTTCTCGGGATGCCCTGGTACCCCCGTGTGCCTTCCAGTGCTCTCCAGGACCTTCCCGTGTTCCGCACTGGGCCATACTGTGTCTTCAGCACCTCTCATCTCACCTCAGTGTCTCTCTCTGTGTCTTCCTGTCCCCTAGTGACTCCCAGAACATCCCACTAAGCTCCCAATCCATCCCAGTATGCCCTACTGCTTCCCAGTACATCCCACTGCCTTTAGCCACTCCAGTGTATGCAGGCACATCCTACTGCCCACTCTCCCAGGCGATCCCAGCACCTCCTGATATTTCATATTACCCCTTCTCTGAGTCCCAGTCCATCCCAGTGCCTCTCAGTTCACCCCAGTTCATTATGATAGGTCCTACTGCACTTCCTAGTGCCTCAGCTCACTCCAGTGCCGCACAGTATGTTCTACTATCCCCTCCCAGTGCCTCCTAGCACATCCTACTGCCTTCCAATACTATGTCCTAGTCCAGTATGTCTCCCAGTGCTTCTCAGTCCACCCTGTTCACCTAAGTGCTTCCCTAGAAGTCCTACTGCCTCCTCCCAGTGCATCCTACCATGTCTTGGTCTACCCTAGTGCTTCCCAGTATGTCCTGCTTCCCCCTTCCACTGTAACCCAGCATGTCCAGGCACCCCCAGTGCCTGGTCCCTGCTCCATGGCTGTCACCCCACCACTCGAGGGTGCCACAGCTACCCCCAACTGCATGCAGGGCAGCTCCTGCACCACCCACAGCCCCGTTAAAGCCTCAAGTGAGGCCACAACTGCAACTTCTCCAGCACATAGCCAGCATGGCAAGGTCCAAAGGGCTCTTCCCTGTCCTGACCAAACGTCATTCTTCCTTGCAGGCAGATGACTTCATCCGAGCAAACGCCTGCAATAAATTGACCGTCATCGCTGAGCAAATCCGGTACTTGCAGGAACAGGCTCGGAAGGTGGGGATGTGTCTGCGAGCTGGGCAGAAAGCTTGTTGCCATGTGCTTGTGAGGGGAGGGAGGTTAGTGTCTGTCTTAACTGCCAGACACTTGGGGAGAGCTGTGGCCTGGATTTGAATCAGGGCCAGAAGCCAAGTAGAGAAGATTCAGTGGGAAAATAACAAGGCTTTATTGTCTGGTATGAGCTGGGGACAGGGGAGGATGTTGTTGGTGTTTTCCCTGAGCTCTGCACATCGGGGAGGACTTCTGTTAAGGTAGAGGAGTGAGGGCGGCTAGTCAAAAGCAGCTCAGGTGTCAGGAAGGACAGAGAGATGACTCTGGTTTTGGGATAGATGACTCCTGTCTCTTTAGCGTGTATGCTGTGCTCCTGGGAGGACTCGGTGCAGTGGGGTGACAATGTGGCTCTGGCTGGATCAGAGTCCCTGGGAGAGATGAGCTATTACCTGATGATGGGCTTGGCTTTCCAGTTTGTCCCAGCTCATTTGCTGGAGCAGGTGGCCCTGGCAGCAAGCCCAGCAGGGCTCAGCTGTCCTCTTTGATTCAGCCTTCACCCTTGGGGGTGAAATCTCAGGGCCTGAGTGGGAAAGGATCTGCCAGTCACTGCGACTGGCCTGCTGCCATCAAGGCCACTACGTCATATAATGGTTAACTGGTGGAGCTGGAGCTGTGGAGTAATCAGCTGGCGGAGCTGGGGAGATGAACTCCCCTTTGTTTGCTGTCCCTTCCCTTGGGGACTGTAGCAGGGAAGCTCTCAGGGTTTGGCAGCTGTGTATGGACATGAGGAATGAGACCAGCATGTGGTGGGGTCAGGCACAGAGGTGAACCTGGGGCTGTGGTGAAGAGGTCCTTGATGCTTGGAGGTATCTACACCTCTGTGGAAGGGTGCAGGCGCTCTGAGGTGCAGCTGACAGGGGAAACTTGGAGAAAACTTTGTCTCTTCGGAAAGCGTCTCCTTCCAGGGGCAAGTAAAGATGTGCCATGTGAAGCCAGACGTGCGCTGGAGAGGACAAGGCTTTGCGAGTGGTGTGTCAAGTGATATATCTTGGGCTCTGGCTGAGAGGCAATAGCATGTTGTCATTTTATTTCAAGTGTGGAAGTTTTAAATTTTTTTTTAGGTCTTGGATGAAGCTAACAGAGATGCTGATCTTCACCACGTGGCCTGCAACCTTGTGAAGAAGCCAGGAAACATTTACTACATGTACAGGCGGGAGAGTGGCCAACGATACTTCTCCATCCTCTCTCCTAAGGTAGGTGGTAACAGCCCTTGAGGAAACAGGGAGGGGAAAAAAACACGTTTCTGGTGCTTGGGCACTTCTGGACCTCAGACAAAAGCACTAACTTGATGGGGGTGTTTGCTGGCCCCTGCTCAGTTGGTGTTTGTCCTTGGTCTGAGTTACCCTGCTGGTGTAAGAGCCATATTATGAAGTTCTCTTGGATCGTGGTGAATGGCGGGCAAGAAGACCTTTGGTGTGTGGACCTGAATTCTGCCTTTCAGTCCCTACAGTTCTTTCTCTTGAAGTAAAGAACTGCAGACATGCCCTGTCCGGTGTGGCTGTTGGGCAGTACGGTCTTCTCAGGGCCTTCAGTCCAGGGAGTGAGTTTGTCTGCAGCTTGGTAGGGGTGGTCTCATAGGTATCCTCCTTCCAGGCCACCTCTTTTCTTATGTGGTGCAGGGTGAAGGCTTCAGTGCAAAGCACTGAGCACATAAAAGAGCTCTGTGCAGGTCAGGGAGATCTTGTATCCCCAAGCCTCCCTGCATCAGCAGCACTGTACTTTGACTTGGTCTTAGACTCAGGGCAGTTGAGCCTATTTTTAAGTTAGAAAATGGGATGGTCACATAGCTGGGACTGCTTCAAAGGTGGTAGGGCTATCCAGCATGGGCAGAGGTCGGGCTGAGGGACAGCACAGCCCAGCTCCAAGGGAAACTGAGCAGCAATGTGAATCTCTCCTTTCTCCTCCAGGAATGGGGTACCAGTCCCCATGAATTTCTCGGTGCCTATAAGCTCCAGCACGACATGTCCTGGACTCCGTTTGAGGACATTGAGAGACGAGATGCTGAAATAAACATCCTGGATAAGCTGCTGAGCCGTCAGGCAGCTCTGCCCCCGTGTACAGAGCCCAACTTCCAGGGCCTGACCAAGTGACACAAGTGACCATACAGGACCCCATTTGCAGAGTCCCTGTGTGAGGACACGCAGTGCCTGCATGCCGCCAAAAGCAGAGCAAGGAAAGAGACCAAGAAACAAAAATGCTGATGCTGCCAGTACTTGCTCTGTGCTTTAACAAGACTAATTCTGCATTCAGTCTTACTGGATTTTCTAGTAATTGAGTAATTTATTTCTTTGATTTATGCCAAGCGAGAGGCTAATATCAGGTGGAGTCAATTCCAAGAGGGCTTGGAGCAAAAAGCAAAAATGCTTCAGGCAAATGTGATAATGCTATAAATACATCCTACCTGTCCGGCTCTGGTGTACCTCCCTGTGAGTAGCTGCGGCAGGTAGTGATTTCAGGGCTCGATTTTGCCCCTCGTTAAAATGCCCATATTTAGGAAGCTCTGTGGCCTGGGAAAAGCAGTCAAAACTGGGCACAGAAGGGTCCGTTGTGACCAGAATCTGCTAGTCTCTGTCCCAGCTGGTCCTAACCCCCGAGTCTGGCACATGGGGTGACCTGGAGCTCTCTTCTCTGGGAAGAGAATCCTCAAAAATGCCATGTAGGCTTCAGGTGCTCTCCAAAAGGTGGGTGTTTCACAGTCCTTGTGTGTTCCCCTTGGCGTCAAGTGGTTGAGCTGCCAGGATGAGATAGGAACATGCAGGGACACTGAATGTCTCTGTGCCGGAGCACTGCAGAAAATAAGATAAATCAATCTTAATCTCAGATGTACCTTCGAGACAGGTCCTAGCCTCCTCCTCCACTGGCGACGTGTGAGGGTTGGAGATGATTTGTGTAAAGGGAATTGTGACCCTGGAGTCTGGGCCCACCAAGGGTGGAGCTGGTGACTCTTGGTGGAGCTGAGCCGCAAATGCACTTGCGGTTGGGCTCCATCAAGAAGCACCACCTCCATCTACGTTTGTGGTTGGACTCTCCTGACTTCCGAGGTAGTGGTGAAAGAGTGGTGTCCTCTGTTCCCCACAGCGTGGCCTTGGGTGCAGCAGTCGCTCACCTTCCTGGGAGCTTGCTTGTTCCAGGCAGTCACTCAGCTCCAAGTGAACTTCCCAGGCGCTGCCCCATCTCCCTTTATGCACTGCCGAAGAAGACACTGCTGCCTTCAGCTCTACTGGGTGATGCCTGACACAATTCAGGGCTAAGTCTGCATCAGGTTTGGATTGGTTCATGCCTATGCTCTCAAAATAATCTCTGTAACACCTCTAAACCTCCTTGTTCCCTTTCTAGCATTGATTTGTTCCTCTTACACCAAGTCCCCAGAGTGTCCTGCTCCTCCTGGCCCTTGCCTGCAGCTGGGAGAGGTTTGGGTGCCCCGCCAGAGTCCTGCAGAGGAGGATGCTGCCGCACTGCGTTCTTCCAGATCACCCTTGACTCTGGCCTCTCCATCTCCATCTGAACTTACTGCTTCGGGTTGGGTGCTGCAGTGACTCTGCCAAGGGGAGGGAGGACCTCTTTGCATCCCCAAGAGACTCTTGGGGACCATGACCATCTCTGGGTCTTGCCATTGCTGCAGTTTATTCCCCCTTCAGCAGGGCACAGCCTCTCCTCCAGCCCCCAGTCTCCCTCTCTTCTCATCCCCACACCCTTGGCACACCCTGGGAGTTGCCCTGAAAGATGCTCGAGGCTGCTGGCAGCACCGATACCCCATGGGAAGAGCCATTCCCTGCTAGGATCACAGAGGAATGGGAGGTTTGAGACAGCTCCCCGGAAGCCCAGGCTTTTTTTGTCCTAGATTTTTTTCTCGCAGCTCTGCCAGGTGCAGTAGCTCAGCCCCATCTTATTGTGTGTGAGCCTCCGGTTGGCAAAGCCTGCTCTTTGGAGTTGATGCGGGACATTTCAAGCACCTTTTCCCAGCTCATCCTCCCTCACTTGGAGCACAAGGGCAGATTAAAATTAATGTATTATTATTATTATTATTATTAGACCAGGGTATAATTAATTCCTTATCGAGTCACAAGTGTCTAATTTGATGGGTTTTTTCCCTGCTTGTTTCATGGCCCCAGGTCTTATTTTACTGCATGTTATTAAATCTTAACTCGGAAGGGAGAAAGTTAATTACTGCCTGGGCTTTGCCATGGTGCTAATTACAGCAACATCAGAGATCTTCACATGTGTTGATTTATGCTCCCCTGGGAAGAGGGGATTCCTGCCCCAGTTTTATCTCTCTCTCCCATAATTAAAATCTGTACAATGACATGCACGAAGGCATTGGGGTGATGTTAATAGACCTCTGTAGGTTGTGATTTTCAAGCCTTTGGTGGGATTGCACATGTGCTTTCCTACATCTCCAGCCCCTGACCCTCCATACCCCATAAGTCCCCGGTGTCCTGCAGCTCCTCTGAGCGCTGGCAAGTCTTTTTCTTGGATTTGCCCCAAAAGACCAAAAGCACTACAGCCATAGCTTTGTATGCAAATCTACAAAGAAGTTATCGAGAGACAAGGCATGGAGGTGGTGGGCTTATGCTCGGTGTTCTCTGCACTGTGGGGAGCAGGGATGTGGCTGCCAAACGGTCCTGCTGCGGAGCAGGGAGGTGATGCCAGAAAGGGAGAACGGTTCCCCCAAAGTGCTGGCTGGTTTCCTTGAAACAGCTCACCCAGTGTTGCCATCTTGGCTGGTTTTTGATTTAATTAAACCCAAAGGGCTGAGGCAACGTCAGAAATACTGGAATGTACTGCTGCAGAGCCGAGCAACCCATCCTATGGGAAACGGGCAAGGATGGAGCTGGAGCCTCCTGCAACGCTTGCAGCGAGGATGAATTTATGGAGAACTGAGGAGATGGTGCTCGGTGGAGAATTCCTCAAGTCCTTGCAGGTTCATGACCTCATCTGCTTGGCTCAGCCTCTACCGAGCTGTTGCCTTTATGGGTTTTTGGCTCAATGGGGCAGGCATTTCATCCACAAATCAGCTGGGAAGAGTCAGTGGGATGTGGTGCCGGAGGGCAGAGGTTGTCTGCAGGTGAGGTACGTGCCATATCTTGCTCCTACACGTTTTTCAAGCCTTTCATTTAGAGGAGCATGTGCCCTCTGCTTTGCTTGGAGGAACAGCCAGGTGGGTAAGGAGTGAAGGCGGCAGGACCAGAGGCTGCAGGCTTGTGGCTGCTGTTCCAGCTACAGTACAAAATACATTTCCTAGATAAAAAGGTTAAAAATCAGCCATCTCCTGCAAGACTTTGTTTCCATTCACAGTTTCATCTTGAAAATTTTGAAAATGTTCTTCTCCCTTTGCTCTTTTGTGAGCACTTAGGGCAGCAGTGAACATGATCTGAAGGCAATGGCTCGCTCTGAAATCCCCAGGGATGGACAAGGAGAAGACAGAGATGGGCTTCTGACACCGTTAATGTTGGGCAGAGCCATTTTTGCTCCATCTTTGGACATGCAGGATCTTTGGACTCTAAACCAGGTCTCATTTAGAAGGGCTGTCAGAAGGATGCTCGTAACATCTGATCCTCTCTTGTATGCTCCCAGAGCCGATGTTTGCTGACTCTTAGGGCTGCCGTGAGCCTTCTTGTCTTCTTCTGGTCCTGAGAGATGGATTTATTAATGGCTCAATGACACAAACGATAACTAAGTGAGGGAAAACAGCTCTTGGATGTGCTAAAACTGCAAGAGGCACCAAACCAGGGCCAGGCACTGCAGGCAAAATTAAAACGGATATATAGTTTTTTTTTCAGATAGTTTTCAGCTGCCCACAGCAGGGATTTTTGACCACAGGCTTTCTGCTGCTTCCACATCACCTTCTTCAGCCACACTACAAGACCAGCAGGTCTTCCTGGCTTTTAAAAAAGGAATTAACTTTAAACAAGTTTACTGTTTCAGGACAGATTTTGGCTCCTGCTTCTCAAATTGGCAGCACCCGGAGATTTTCTTCTTGTGCTCTTGTTCCTGAAGGGTAGTTTTTATTTTATTCGGGGTGTTTAGGGGGATTTGGCTATAACTCCCCGTGAGTGCCCACAACAAGAGCAGTTGTGGCTCTTTGGCCCTTTTTGTTTCAGCTTCAGCTCCAAGCAGAAAAAAAAAAAAGGGAAGAAAAAAATTGAGGGAGTTTGGAGACGGTAACACAGGGATGCACGTGCACCCTGTAGGGGGCACTTTGCGCCCTCCATGTGTTCCTGCAGCCCCGGGGTGCATGCAGGGCACTGCGTGCTTGGCTCGGGGGCTGCTGCGGGCACGGCCCAGGGCCTCCCCCGGGGCGGACGGCGCTCCCCGGCGGCGCAGCCCGGCAGCCGGGCCCCCCCGCCGCGCCGTGCACGGCGCTGCCGGCTGCGGCGCGCGCCCCCGCCGGGGGCGGGGCGTGCCAGCCGAGCAGTGCCCCCTGCCGGCCGCACCGCTCCCCTCCTCTCCCCTGCCGGCCGCGCCCCTCGCCGCCGCCCCGCCCAGCGTCCGCTGCGTGGTGACGTCACAGCGGCGTGCCCCTGTGCCTGAGCCGAGGAGACCCCGCAGCGAGCTGCCAACGCCCGGCGGAGACTCCGAGGTGAGTGGCCGCGCCGCGCCGGGGCGGGCGCGGTGCCGCCGGCGACCCTCTCCAACCCCCTCCCCCGTCGCCGCGACCACCCACGCCCTTTTCCCCGGCGTCCGGTCTGGCGCCCCTGCCGTGCGGGAGCCGCCCTCCCGGGGCCCGCGGTGTGTGTGCGGGGCCTCCCCGGGCGGCCGCCAAGCGGGATGTGTGTGGGGGCCTTCCCGGCGCCGTGGGGGTGTGGGGGGGTGCGGGCTCGCGCGGAGCCCTCTCCGGTCCCTGCTGTAGGGGGGACTCACCCTTTGCGGGGTCGGGTCGGCGGTGCCGGGCCTCCTCCTCCCCTCCCCCGCTTCCTGGCGCGGCGGGCGGGGGCCGGACCCTCGGCACTCGGGAGCGGCGGCAGGAAGCGCTCCCGCTCCTGGGCTGGGTGCATCGGCCGCTGCGGGGGCCCGGGCCTCGGTCCCCGCGGGGGCTGCCCTGCCCTGGCGTCGGCGGCTTCCCGCTCCTCGGTGCGGTTTGGCTGCACTCAGGGGCTGTGGGGAAGAGCCCCGCGGGTCAGCTTGTGCTTGTGGGGCTGCGGGTTGGGCTCTCTGGCTTCTTTCAGGCAGGCAACGCCGGGCACCATACTAGCTCTGAGCCACAGCGGGGGTGCAGGCCCTGTAAAAGGCTTAGGTTAAGCTGTATGCACTGCAAAAAGTCAGTTTGTACACGAGAAGGAGTTGGGAGCCGCTTCTGGGCTGTTACGTCCCTCAGTGCGAGGTCGTAGGTTTACTTGAAGACCATCCCGTAGTTGTCGTTATACAGTGCCAACGGTGTTGCTCGTTTTGGCTAGGGTCGGAGCCAGTGCTGCTTCGAGGGCTGGTGTTGACATATGTTTCTCTTTGAAATATCATCAAGATGTAGGTACTACCACAGTATGTCACCTAGCTGTGTTTTAAAGGTTTGTTTTAGTGATCTGGACTTAAGTAATTTTTTTTCATGTAAGTGGGTAGAACTTGCAGCTGGTGGCAATAGTGGGAGACACTTGTATAGCCAGGTAGCTGTGAAGAAAACAACCGGCATTGTGAAACCTGTGCTTAATGAAGAATTGCAAAACGGTCAGAATTCCTCTTGCCCTTCTTGTGTGGGTACTGCAACCGGTGGAGCCAGAGCTGCTTTGCTACCCTCTTTTGATAAAAGCATGGGGAAGACAAGGCCTCAACGAGGAGGCCATGTTAGATGACAACTGTGTAGTCAGAAGTAGTTCAGTCTGGCCATCTGTGATTGTCTTTGTCTTGTGTTCATCTGTGCTGCTTCTCTCTTCGGAAAGGAGGTGCTAGCTGTCTTCATTCAAAGTATTAAATCACAGTGCCCCAAACATCCTTTTTTTGGAAGGGTATTTAAAACCTGGATCAAGCTCCTCGTTTTGCTAATCGGAGTAACTCAGTAAAGCACTTAAAGCTTCTCCCTTTCAGTTAGCGAAAGGGTCTTATGTAAAACCAACTTTACATAGAAAGCCTTTGTATTCAGCTAGCTATACGTGGAGAATCCGTTGTTCTGCTTTGTAAACTGTTCCATCTTGTTAGTGTAGGATTATGGAGAAGGCAGTATAGGCAAATATATATTTGAAATGGGTCTTATGGACCCACATAAAACTTGAATCGGTATATTGCTAACTGTAGAAATAATTCTGTGTTTAAACTGTTCACTTGTATGCTTCAACATAGTAACTTGTTCCAAGTAACAACAAGGAAAAGGATTTTTTAAGTCTTGGCAAGGAGTAAAAACTACTGCAATGCAAGATAAAACATGTTTGCAGTTTGGTAACATGTTCTAGGCAGAAATTTTAATAATTAGATTTGCATACTTTGAACTTGGTTATTCATGACCTGCAACTGATGCTCTTAGTTCATTATATACCCTGCTTTGGGGTTATTTGTTTGCCTGAAACTGGTGGCCAGTTTTGGGAAGTTTATGATGTTTTTTCTGTTTAATAGAAATGTTCTGGAAGTCTTACAGTGTCTGGAATATCTAAAATGGAAACTGTAGAGATTCTACTAAAAGAGCCCATCTGAAACTCCTAGGGGTTTCCCTGATGAGTGTGCAACTGTCCTTTTCTTACTTTCCTGTAAAGCATCTGAAAGGCTGATGTGAAGTGCAGCATGAAGTTGACCGCTAATCCTGATCTAAAAGTTCCTCCTGGTTAAAATACAGCTGTAGTACTAAAATAAATATCCAAGTCTTATGAGCACAGACAGCTGGACATCTTAATTAAAATCTTTTCAACAGCTGTTATCTTACAAGCTTCAAAGTTAATACAGCATACTGATGTAGCTGGCTTCCAACCCTGCTTCTGGCTCCTGAGAACTTGTATGATAAATGAATATGCATCATCGCAGTTGAGGTGTGTGTAATCTGTTTTACACTAATGTGAGCGCTCACAGCTTTTAAGTTGTCTATGGGTGTGTGTATTTTAGCCCTTTCTTTTCTCTGCCTGCCTCTGTGGTCAGCTGAGCTTTCATGCTGTTGTTAGGCTTGATCATACAAATTGCAGTGATGTGGCTTCTAGAGTAATAGCCTGTAAGGAGGAATTGTGGGGGGGGGTGTAGTTATCCTTGCTCTTGAGGCTCTGTTCCTGAGGAAAGAACGGCACCTTTTTTTTGTAGAAGATGAAGGTGCTGTCAAATTAAATGGAAGTGAAATTTGTTTTTTGGTACTCCAGGTAGCAAGAAGCTCTCTTTTAACGATTTAGCATATTGTAGACTTCTGCCTTGGCTCCTCTTACCCCATTATGCTAAATGCAGGTGAACACCCCTCCCTATTTTTAGTATTTAATATGACAAATAAAACAATATATTGACTAGATAAGCTTTTATGCTGAAGTTTTAAAGAAATTTAAAGTATCTTCACATTTCTCCAGCCTATCATCATTTAATTACGTGGCTTCCTTCAAGCCCTGTGTAAAATAGCTTACACCATACTAGGTAAGGGTATCCATCAGAAGGAATCACCCCTAGAAATGGCAGGTAAAACCCTTTCACCAGAGTATCTCCTAGGGCTAAAGCCTGGCACAAAGTTAACCCTCCCCGAGTGCGTATGGCCACCCATATGTTGAGGTTAGCTGCCTCTTGCAGCTCCTGCTGCATCTTTATATAATGATGTGCAGGTAAATGCCTGAGATACGTAACAATAATAGCATTAAGGCAAGATATTCCCAGCTTCTGGTGGTGTATCCTTTCAACTGCTGTTGGGTGTAAGAACTGGGTTTGTTTATCCAGTCCTGGGTGAGCAATAAACTGAAAATGGTGAATATGAGCAGCAGAGTTTCAATGGCTGTCATGTAATTGATCTTTGTAATCTTCCCTTGGAGTTTCAGATAGTGACTGCTGTTTTAAAGAGTTTGAAAACTTCAAAAATATTGTCTGGCCTGTTTTATCATCAGTAAAGCAGCTATCCTTTTCTTGATGTATTGACTTTTCTTCTACACAAGTAACATCTTATAAAGAGAAAGCAAAGAGTTTTGCAAAAGCTTTTAAAACCTGTTGTTCTATTTTAAGCTCTTCTTGTGCTGCTAATTCACCCCATTACTTTTGAATGTTATGGTGTAATTCCTAGCATGAGAGTTGTTCCATGAGTTGTTCTCTTGTCTCCTGAAAATCCAAAATAAAAACCTTTTTAAATACAGTAACGCAGGGGCTTCCTTTGAGCCTTTCTGTCTGGAGGGGGTGTGCAGATATCAGCTCATCTGTACTGCAGCTTCTGTGCCTGTGGTCGGATTGCGTGGTATCAGTGCGTGTTTACTAAGTGTAGACCAAACTATGGCAGGGTGAAGGTTTTTACCAAGCTAATACAGTGTTAGAGCAAGCCTAAACCGTGTAATGGAGTGGGACTAGTCAAGGCCCAGAGGCAGTCTGCCTTGTACAGCGGGAGAGGATTGCTGTCACTTGTGGTGCCAGACTCGTAGCAATAGCTAAGGCTGCCAGAATTGTCTTAGTTTGTAACAAGCTGTTTTGAATTGCTCAGCTCTTCTCAAGTTGAAAGATGCTGTGCTGTGTTTTTGGCCAATGATGAGTGTTCTGTTTTGGGGGGAAAAAATGACAAAAATGCTCCTGCAGCTTTGGATGTAAGGAAAGAAGGCATCTGCCACTTCCTAGACTGGTGTAGCTGTTTGTGTTGGGCCAGCTGTGGTTGGTAAACAGCTGAATGCAAAAGGGCTTGTTGTGGGCGGGAGGCTGTGTACTGGGCTTGGATTTGACAGCGGGTGTGCTCTGGGTTTGGTTCACCTTGGTGCGTTTGAGCAGTTAGCTTGAGTTCAGTGATTTTGGGGTTTTTTTAAGTGCTTGTGAAGTGTTTCTGAGCTAAAGGCTTAGTTCCCCTCAGAAGGATCATCATCTTCCATGTCCTAGAGTGGGGGCTGTTACTTCTCCTTTAGTGCCTTCTGCATTTACCTACTGCCGAGAAACTCCCAGTTGCCCCGCAGACTGTGGTCCTGCTGCCTCGGCCAGGATCGTGCGCTGCGGGTGGCTTGTCTTCTGCTGCGCAAGGCAGGGCGGCTGCAGCTGCTCTGGTTCCCTCCTCTGGTTAGGTGAGTGCAGGGCAACCCAGTCCTAGTGTTGGCAAGCTTTCCAGCTACTTCATTAGTTTTAATAGAAACTCCGAGGTAACTCAGTGCCTGGGAAAAGTCTCTTTGGGTTTTTCAACAAAGCTTCATCTCTTTAGTCAGCAACAGTATGTTGCTACTTGGCCTGAGCTATCCCCCTGAATGCACTGCATCCTTAAGGTACCTTTCAGGCTGTGTGCATATGGAGCACCCGGAACCGTCCCGTTCCCTGAGCGTAATGGGAATGAGGGGTGATCTGTTGCAGCTGATGTGCATGCAGGGTGCTTCCCATCATGCAAAAATGTGCCTTAAAATAGAGGAACTTCTGCCAGTGTCTGTTTTACCACTGTTAAACGTAGCTGGGCAGGGGCATGGGCAGAGAAACACTGAGACTAGTGTGTGCTGTGATTTGGTAGTATGTGCAAATAGGACTATAGGTACAGCTTCTGTTTTTTAAATATTAACAGTATGAGACTAAGCTAATAAAAATATGGTTTTTTAATGTATTAAAATGCTGAACAGGATTTTGTTACACTGTAGAATAAAACAGCTTCCTGAAGAGTATGAAAGTGAAGAGTAATAATGTAAGATTAAAATGCCTTTGACAGAACAGGACTTAATGTAAGCCCACATACTTCCCAGTGTTTAATCTGGGGCAGACTTTCCCAGTGCTGATGGCTGCTTTTGATGATGTAACCTTAACCAGAGTGATAACAGAAGTTGACACTTTTGCTTTTTTGTGTTGTGTTTGTGATAAATTTCAGGTGGTAGTTTTGTGCCATTGAAGTGGGACAGACGGGCAGTGCCAGTGCTAAAGCAGTTGGGCAGATGTTAGGCAGGGCTGCAGCTGCCTGTAACTGGTGTGGCAGCAAAGAGCCCACTGAGCCATACCCCCTTCTGACCAGGCTGTAGAGGCAGCTTTCTTGTTTTGAACTTAGGACTAAAATAGGATGGCATGGCTTTTCCCTTCTTTTTTTGAAGCTGCAGAGCTTGAAACATCTTGGTAGTTTAGGTTCAACCTTTTAAAATTCCCCCACCCAGCTGTCTTCACTTCCTATCTTGTGAATGTCTCTGTTTACCAGTTTGTTGTGAGGTGCTTTTATGAAGATAGGCAAAGCAGCTGTCAATTCTTACTTTCTCTAATAATGTAAGTGGTGTTAAGTGTAGAAAACATTAGTTGATCTCAGACAGTTGTGTTTTGAGAGAAGTTCTCTTACTTTTTCCTTGGTAATTTGTAGTAACTTGTCCAGAAATGGGTTCTTCAAAACAACAGAGGTGTTGGGATACACAAGATGCTCCAAGATCCCAGAGACAGACATGCTTTATCTTGAACAGGGATTCCCATAATGGTAGCAAATTTTGAGGGTTTCAAGAAGAACATCTTTAGCCAGAGAGCTAAATTAGGTCTGTCATGGTGCCAATCTAGCTATGTCAGTGATGGTTATCCAGTGTCTCTTCATACAGCTTGCTTCTGTGGGCCTGTCTAAATGTTTCCCATTCTTGCATCGAACACCAGGTTGAGGCTGTGGATGTGGGCAGGCATGTGAGATGGAGCCTGCCAGTGTGCTCTGCTGCTTTGAGTCTCTTCATGTTCAGATTGAGACCCACTGGCTGCAGATCTGGATATTTACCCTAGTTCTTGTGTTCATCTTTACCCCAACTTGTAGCTCAACTGAGCTTTCTGGGTGTAAATTAGACACTTTCCATATAAACCAAATAGCAGCTCTGGGTTTTGGAGATAGTTCTCCCTTGTGGAGTGTAAATTCGGAGATAGGGTTTAAAGGATTGTCTGTCTTGCTAGTGGCAGCAAAAAAAAAAAAAAACCAAAACCCAAAAATGCTTAAAAAGAAAGGTGTCTTTTTCAAGATCCCAAACTCATGTGATACAAGATTGTTTCTTGAGTCTGTCCCTTCTGCTTTTTGCAGGTTTTGCCTTAGACTTCATGATCTGCCTTGTTCTAAGGGAGTGCAACTGCTGTGCTGGTTTGTAGTTTGGCAGCCCTTGTAAGTTCTGTTTAAGAAATTAGATACCCAGGCCTTAAGCTCAATCTGGAACCTTTGGGAGCAAATGCATTTCTGTATATAGCTTGTTGTGCCTGCAGCAGTCTGAGCTATGGGGAAGAAGGCAGGTGATCTTGGGCACCAGGTGGTTTAGAGCATAATACATTCTTTTAAATTTCACTTACTGTGTTACTAGCATAGAATTGTCAGTTCTGGGGTGAGACCTCCATGCAGATGGTTCCTAGCAGACTGAAAGATGAGCTTTGGGCTGAAGGATTTAGATAACTTGTGTGAACGGCTGCTGTACACCTGCAGAGGAAAATACTGGCCACGGTAATACTGCTCTTGAAACCAGTTTAGCCTTCTGTGCCAGTTAGTCTTTCTGGAGTTCAGCTCTTAATCAGAGGGTGGCTTGTGTTGGTTGGTGTTTTGCATCATTCGTTTGTGACAATGTCAGTGTGCCAAGAGGTCCAAGGTCTTTTAACTCTCCTGTTGACAGCTGAACTCGTGTGGTCTCTTCTTTAGTGGTTTGCAATCTTTGCAGAGAACTGGTGCATTGTGTGCACAGATGTTTGAAGTGTTTGCTGGGCCACATTTGTAATACAGGTGTGCAATTACCTACCAGCATTATATGGAGAAGGTACTATCTCTGGTGGGAAAAACTCGATTGCTTGGTTTGTAGTGGCTGATTATCTCTCTCTAGTGCTCCTGATTTGGGAGACTTGTCGATCTGCAAACTAAAACTTCTGGCTTTTCTGCAGGGATAGAGGAGGTGGCAGAGGGCAAGGGTGCCTTGAAAGGGCTGTGATTTAATCTAGGAACAAATTATCTAATACAGACCAATACGTTATTTAGAAATGTGTGCTTTTATAAGATATAAAAGGGATGTAGTGTGGAAGGGTAAAAGTGGTTAACAGAGCAGCATATGTAAAACCGTGTGAATATTGTTCCTTTCAGTGTGGACTCCTGAGTGCTTTGAGCCCACAGGAGTTAGATGAATAATGTGTTTACTGTATAATTGCGGGGAGGGGAGGAAGAAAAATGGTCTTGTTTTTCAGAAATGACTCTGTTTTCTTGCAACGTGTAGCAGGCTCTCAAACAGGATCTGGAAGCTGTGATGGGCTGGTTACATTTACACTTGTGAGTTAATGGTGTGTACTAAAGAGCATCATGAAATGGTTCTTGGTCATCAGCCGGCAGTTGCTTGCCGCAAGCTGCGTTTAGCTGGTACCTGTGATGAAATGGCAGCAGTTTCAGTCTTGCCTGAAAGAGGAAGTCATGGTGCTGCTGAGGCTCGACAGGAAACTAGTGCAGGATGTGTAGACAGATTTGACAGCTTGGTTTCCTTTGGCTAGGAGAATGTACACATTTTAACCTGAACACAGACTTTAGTAGCTTAAAAATAAAAGGAATCTTAACAAGCTTGATGGCTTGTGGTTTCTAATTCAAATTGCACAGCAAAAGTGAAGGCAAGATCATGCAGATTCTTACCCCTTGGTGTAGTAGGGAACACTGATTGCGTACAACGGCGCACAAAATTTCGCTTAATTCTTCACAGTCAGTAGTTCATAGATCAACTACAATATATTGCAGCTACTCTGAATTTTTAAAACTAAGAAGCTCCCATAGTAAACACCGCATTTCACATGCTTGCCATTAAGATCGAAAAATTAGGCTTGCGCAAGAGAGGTTGTGGCCCTCGGTGTTGGGGTGCATTTGGGACAGCATTTCTTGCAACTTGTGCTTAGTAAATGGGAACCTGCTGTAGGTACTGTGGATTTCTTCAGCCTTTTGTGATCTGTCAGTGTCTTTTGGTGTGTGCACAGCCCTGTGTGAACAAAGTGCATAATTTCATATTTTCCTTTGCACTAGGGAGGATTACCTATCTACACAGCATCCCACTGGAGACTTGAGTTAACTGTTCATTGCAACACTTGCATCTCTGTTACCACTTTTTGGGGTTAATCCTAAATGCAGATCAGCTGTCTCCCATAAAAATGTAACTGAGCTTTAAAGCTCTCCAGGATACTGTTGAGTTCTGTGAAAACCTGCTGGTGTTATCACATGCCGAACAGATTAAAATCCAAAATATTAGAAGTATGATCAGTTAACGTGTACTTCACAGAAGCACTGAAGTTTTTGATTACAATACAGAGAGGTTTGAGAAATTAAATCAACTCAGTGTTGTGGTTTGTTTTTTTTCTTTAAGATGTCTTTAGGTCTTGTTGAATAGAACCAAGCTATACTGACTTGCATTACATTCCCAGTACTTACCAGCTCTCCTCTCTGAGCTTGGCCAGATGGCTCACGATTACATGGCTCAAAATCTACTCGTTGCACTCAAACTGGGATGACTTCAGCGCTTTCCAGTCTTTTTCAATTCCCTCAGATAATTAAAACTATTTGGAGCATTTTCTAGTCCTACTGGGTGTTATATATGTAGACTTGCTTTTATTAAGCTACTTCAGAGGGGAAACAAACAGAAATCCCTTGTAACTTCTCTGTTTCTACCCCCCTTGGTGTTGCGCTCTGTGGATGAGTTATTCTCTAGTCGGATCTCATACTGCATTAAATGACTTTTAAACCGCAAGTCAATGATGTATGTGTCTTTAAAGCTATTCGTGTGGAAGAGTAGGTCCCAGGATAGTGCATCTAAGCTCCCTAAAAATGAGCTTGTTTTCTCCTGTATTCTTAGAAGCGGAAAACATGAAGTAGCTCATCCAGCTAATCTAGACAGCCTACTAATCCAAGTAAAATAACATATTCAACAACTCCGCTTTCCCACTGGTAAGACTTTGGAGGCCTATGCTTAACATTCTAAATCTTTTTAAAACTTGGGCCACCTTATTTCAGTATTTAAAGATAAACTTATATATCAATTTAAAAAAAAAAAGTATGGGGATCAATACTAAGATGTGCTCAAATGCATTTTGGTTGTTTCAAGAAGTGTCTAATGGGGGTAGGTGAGGCAATTAACTGTGAGAGAGAAGTGGTAGTTGCTTGGTACATAGAGAGCTTCTTAGTGGGCCAGTTCAATGTTTTTCATGGTAAATTTTGTTACATTTCTGCCTTTAGGAAAAAAAACCACAAAACCAAACCAACCCTGCTTAGGCTTTTCCAACCGCACTGTTGTGCAGTTCAGGTTCTGCTTTACGCTCCTGAGTGAGGCCTCAGGTAATGTGCACTCTGTTTTGTTCCCACTGGCAGAAAGCTTAAAGGATCGGGTCACCTGGTTGGAAAAGGTGGTGTGTGGTTTGAGTTCAGAGCCTTTGCCTCATGCTCACACCCGTGTAAGGTTGTACATGTTTGAATCAGTGATGTGGGCCATACCAACTCTTTACTTCAGGAGTGAATTTGAGGTGCATGGTGAGAGTAAGCAGTAAGCAGTGCTTTTATAGGAAATAATCTTAATTTGAACTGCTGGTGTTCTTTACAGTATGAGAGTAGTTATGTAGATGAAGTTGATTGTTCACTGCAAGCATCAGAATTGAGTGTTGCAGGAATAATGCAATCTGTGTGCAAGGCGTGTGTACAGCTTGTGCTTTGTCTTAGCTGGTGTCTTTGGTCTGAGCCCTTACCAAGTATAGCAGCTTCTCTCCCAGAGCCAGTGTGGGGACTTGGCTGTGTCTAAGGACAGGAAAAAAGTGGAGCTTTGCAGTACACTCATGTGATTTGATGTGCTTTCTGATACTTGTTGCTTGCTTGATGCTCTCTGGAGAAAGGAGTTTTAAAGAGTAACACTAAACACGTCTTTCTTCTCAAAGGCATATATGAGCTTTTCTTGTATGAGTGCATATACAGCTTTTTAAGATTTATAGTTACTTGTGGATTGGTATGTTGCAATGCATAGGAAGTGCTTCACAGTCTGAGTTTTTCCTCTAGTGTGCTGTTTTCTGGAAAGGCTGTCTTGAAGCAGATGTGTAACCTGCAGATTATGGGTAAACAAGGAAATACAAATAATTGGGGCAAGAGAGCAGAAGAGGAGGTAGAGCAGGAAGGGAAGGGGGGAATACAGAATGGAGGAGGAGGAGGTGTCTGCCAGGGTGGAAAGTGAGACTGGTTTGTCTACAGGGGTGGCTGCACAGTGCTGTTAACCTGGAGGTGGATGTGCTCCTTCTCCTGTGATGGCAAGAGCAGCTGGAGCAGGGATTTCCTGAGTCTGGGTGGGCAGTGTAATGAATTTCAGTTGAAAGTGAAAAAGCATAGAAGAAGTGGCTGGGAAACCCAGTATGGGGAGTTGTTTTATACTACAGTTATTAACTCTGAAAGGAATTCATGAGGGCTGCTACATGTGCTGTGCAGCGACACAGCTGAATGGCTGTGTTTGGGTAAATCCTAAACCAAAAGGCAGGGGATGGTGCCTTATTGAATGAATAAGGTTGGCAAGCTGGTGAGGCATGCTGGTAATTTGGGCTGGTTTTAGTTGGAGTGTGCTTGAGTTGGTTAGCTAAGTCTGATACCTGTTTTGATCTGTTTTTTCCTTTTAAACTCATCCCTTTCCACCTTTTGTTTTCAGTGTGAAGCCTTTCTTAATTTGGGACTAAGCTGCTCTGTTCCATTGCCTGCTTGCTTTCTGGTGACTTTTTTGTTCTAAAATGTGACTCTTTCCTCTGTGATCGGTGCCACCAGCGTGGCAAGGCAGAACTACGTGAGCACCTTCACAGTTGAGGCAATATTGACTAATACTACTTAAATAAAAAGAGTTAGGCTGACTTGGAACACAGAAAATGTCTTTTGAAATGGAAACAATTGCTTTGTCCTTCTGAGTAAATGTGTTTGCTTCAAGGCCAAATTTCAGAGCTTTTTGTAGTATTAATGAAGGGCCTGTTGATAAGGCTTAGCTGTGCATACTGCTGATCATCCTGTGTGAAACTGAGGTCTGCTGCATAAATTGACAGATTCTCGTGTTTTGATATTGAATACAGCACCAAGTAGAGGACTGGTGATAATGCCCGATGCATATGCAAATCCTTTGACTCTATGTGTGTTGAAAGATGATGTATAGCAGTGTTTTGAGTGTGTGACGTACAAGATGCTGGCTGATGTCCTGCTCTGAGAAAGTCTTTGCTGCCATTCCTTAAAATTGACTGCTTGTGGATCTCTCCATGGCTTGTAGGAATGGTGGTGACTAGTATTCCCCTTACAAATACTGTTTTTAGGAACTTTTGAGGATGTTTATTGTGAAGGTAGCTGGCTCTGTCTAAATCTTTGACCATCCCTGCAGCATTTGAAGAAAAGCTAGTGGTCTGAGGTTTATTTTGAGTTGCTAGTAATTACTTTTCCTTGCAAGCATAACTGTGTGATATGCAGTATCAAATCATGTTGCTAGCTATGACCAGAACACTCAAAAACCTGGAGCTGTATTATCTTTTTTCCAGATCAATCTGTGAAGTGAAATCCCCAGGAAGTGCTCAAATGCATTGTTCAGTAGAGATCAATTCTGTTTTTTAATGGAGTTACCCACAAATGAGAGCCATGGCAACACCCTTGCTAGACTAAAGCATTGCCACCATTCTGAGGGTAAATTTGCCGCAGTGGATGTCTCATCTTGTCCTCTCCCCGCACACCCTGGCAGGGGGTAACTCAGTTTGCAAGTCTTCGCTGCTGAAAATAAAAAGTACTTCAAATAATATGGAAATGTTGAAAGTCAGTGGGAGCTTTGCTGCTAGGCTTGCTGGGATCAGGATTTCACACCTGTATAAGAAAGAATGGCTAAAGGCCTGGTACTTTCCTAATTAGAGTAATATATTAATGAAGGGCAGCTGTGTCTGGCAGTGGAGGTAGCTAAATCATGTTTGGAGGATGTATTGATGGCAAAAACTGATTTAGTTCATGTGTGAGAGTCTGTGCTGGGATGATGTTGAAGTAGCTGGGTGCATCATGATTGTGTAACGTCTGGAGGGTGATATGATTCCTTGGGGACTGGATGCCCTGCTGAGCTTCTCAGTGCTGTTAGACACTTTGAAGTGGAGATACAGATATGTGTTAAGTAGCAACTTTAACCAAAAGTTTGTAGAACTGTAGTTAGGCATTCAAAAAAAAAAAAAAAAAAACCAAAAAGGCAGGGGTAGGAGGAATGAATCATGTTTACTTCTGTGTGTACCTGCTTATTTTTATCCCATAAACTAGTTTCGAAGCTCATACTGCTGTGTTTCCTGCTCTCCAGAGGGAGAGGGAGATGTCTTGGGAGGCATCTGTGTTACTTAGCAGCTATCAAGACTCAAGCTTACACTTTTGGCTTTCACTACATTCAAGACTGGATGCTTCCATGCATTAAAAACAGCTTGGAAAGGCATTAAGACCTTTTTTGCCCACCTCTAGGTAACTAGGCAAAAACTCCATTGTGTATTGGAGTGACTGAATTTACCTAGTCCTTCTTCCCAGTAGAGAAAGGTGACCATGCCAAACATAGTCTTAGGTGGTGTTTGGCAGTTGTATGCAGTGGGAGGGGTCTAGCTGTAGGGAAGGAGGTATTTGCATTTATGAAAATGAGCAGCTTCCTTTCTTGTCCATGTGTGATGGAGAGAATAGATCTACCACGTCACCTAGGAATGTCTTGTTTTCAGATCCCATGTGTGCGATTAGTGGTTTGGGCTCCAGTCAAAGCAGTAAATGTCATTGAGCTATCTAGTGAGAATGAGAAACATCTAAATATGTCTATCTTTTTTTTTTATTCTAGGTTCTCATTGGAGTTGATATTCTAGTAGACTTCAGCTATGCAGACGATCAAGTGTGTAGTCGTGGGTGATGGTGCTGTTGGTAAAACCTGTCTCTTAATTTCTTACACAACAAATAAATTCCCGTCGGAATATGTACCAACGGTAAGTGTGTGGATGGCTCCAGTTATTCTTTGGGCATGATGGGATAAGGCAGCATGAGTTTCCTTCCGAAGTAGCCTTTATGGTGTGCATGCCTTAATAACTTGTTCTTACAGCCTGCTTTCCTGTTGGAGACTGACTAATACATCATGGAAAAGTAATAATCAGTGTGTTTGGTACACTGCTGCTGCCTATCTTTTGCATTACCTGGTAGTGCTGGGATGCCTTTCCTGCATTTGGTTGATTCCTGCTGCCTGACTGCTTTGCAGAATCAGGACTTCTGTTTGTTGATGGCTACCAGCTGGATTCTGTGAACAAGATTACTTGCAGTTGTTAGGACTGCTGAGTGGAGAGCAAGGAGCAGGAACACCTGCTCTTGCTCTCTCAGTTCTTGCCACATCTTCATTTTTAGGGAAAGTACTATTTTATGTTGCTAGAATAGTCAGTGACTACAGTTAACATTTTCTGATGCTCATTTTTGCTTTGCAGCTCTGAAAGATCCAGAGGTCATGCAGTGATCTATGGAGTGTGGCTAGTTATTTCTCATGCTTAGCTGAAGTCATATTTGGATCTAGACTGCACAGTCTCATTCAAGTTGTACTTCCAGACATTTGCCAACTTTTGTGTAGTCCTTGACTATTTCTAAGTAAGCTTTTTGAGTTTTACAGGCTCAGTTTTCTGAGATACTGAATCCCTTGGTTTATCTAAAGATCACGTTGGGAGCAGTTTGCTGACTGCCTGTGAGGCATGTACATTATCTTTCTAATAGGAAAGTGCTTTTCTTGTTCATATTGCATATTCAAGATCAGCATACTGACACTGAGGTGGTTCAGTTTTTTTTAGTGAGGATGCTGAAAGAGACTTTGACATCTGGATGCTCTTTTTCCTGGTTTTCTGTTAGGGACCTGAGAAGGCTGTCTTCTACCCATATAGAAATTTAAGAGTTTACTTAGGTAGCCCAAACAAATTTGGGTCTGGAAATGCATTGCAAAGAGGTTGAATGCCTGTTGGTGAGAGTCAGTGATTTTTTTTTGTTATTATAAAGCAACTTAAAAGAACAGCTAGCTCCTCAGAGATGCCAGGTAGCTCTGCCTGATAGCTCTTTCAGAATGGCTACTTCTTTATAAAAATGTCCTCTCCTTGTGGCAAAGAAGTTGCAGTGAACTTCATTGCCTCTGTTTGAGGTATTGGCTTTGTATGCTGTCCAAACATCTTCAACTTGCCAAATTTGAGATTTGTTGAGAATAGGACAGGCTCCCACAGAATAAAAATATTTGTGTTTAGTTGTAGATCTGAAATGAAAGATGAAAGGACTCCCAAAGCTGAGAGTATTCAGGTTGGATGCAGTGGCCACTGTTAGGAACCTGAGGGTTGTGCTGTAGGCATGGAGATGTAAGTTCATCTCATTGAGATCCTCTCTCTATGGACCGCTGGAGAAGAAGTTGCATTTGAAACTGTGTTTTGCCATTCTGAAGTTTTTGAATGGTGTCAAGTATCTTTTTGTCATTCTTCTAGGACAACTACATCCTGTCTGAACCTCTAGAAATCTGCCCTATTTAAGCTATTCTTTATGGTTAACATAAAGGCAACACAAGACAAATTGAAAATGGTCAGTGAGTTCAGGCAGTGGGTGTTTTTATACTTAGCCCAAGTGAATTGACCCTTAATTATGTTGAAAAATGTTATAATCTTAAAATGTGTATTTTGAAAGCTTGTGAGTTTGTCTACTGTCCTGCAGATGGTAGTACTGTCTGTAAATCTCTGCTAACAAGCAAAGTGGAAAGAGCTATTAAAAGTAAGTTACTTGCCAGTAAAGTGTGTTCAAGGTGTGCTAAGGCTTCTTTACAGCACTTCTTAAAATTGTCCCATGTTTCTGGAATAGTATTTACCTCAGAACCTTATGGCTTGAGGAACTAGCTGTTCTGGGGATATCACAGGCCTATTCTTAATTCTGTGGATGGCCTAGAGGTGTATTTCATACTCTGGTAAGTAACCTCTGATACTCCAGCTAATACTTCTGGCAATAAATAGGCAAAGAAATATAATGGATAGCATTGTTCCCAAAATGAAAGCAGGCTGTCTGAGAGTTGACAAGTTTTAGTATTCCCAGAAAGTTTGTGGCTAAATAAGGACCACTTTTAGAGTAAGGTGGGTAGGACTCAAACTGCTTAACAAAACTGTTTAAGCAGGAAGAGAACCTGGAGATAAAGCTCTGCTTTTGAGAACCTGGTAAATACTGGTGGTAGCTGAAGGCCAGTGTGCCGACAAGCACTGGGAATCCAGCTGCAGCGGCTACTGCAAAGTGTTGAGAGGAAGGTGGCACCCTTCTTCCTTGAGTGTGTTCAGCAGTACAGGGCACAAAGCAATTGGTAAAGGTAGGGCTGCTTTAGCACATCAGTAACAGTCTGGCTTCAAACTGAGCTGCTCTGTGTGTGTGGGCACTGGAGTGGCTGGTGTAAACTGCCTGTGCTGTTGCTCTGCAGCTGTACTTGTGCAGCAAGTGTGGCCAAAACATTGATGGAGAATGCACCAGTTCAGACTGATAGATTAGTTTCTTTGACTTGGCTCTGTGTTTTGCAGCTCTTTTTTGAGGATATTTCTCAGTGGGAGATGGGTTTCATACTGGCACTGCACATGGTTTGTTACCTGCATGTTTTTGACATCATTGCCATTCTCAAAAAAGGCAATGAGGGGCATGCCTGTGGAAAGGCACTGGTGACAGATGGGTAGTGGCAGATCAGGTGTGAGTCCTGTAACACGAAAGCTCATGCCACCTGCTGTAATGGGCTGCCTGGACTGGCAGGAATTGAAACTTCTTGTTGGTCTAATTCTTGCTCTGGTTTTTAGCCTGTTTGGCACAATTGAGGATGAAATTGTCTGTGGATTATGCTTAGACTGTAGTTGCCAGGTTTGTCTGAAGGCTAGCCTTGTAACCCTGGCCTCCTTAGGGCTGAACCCCAGACTGTTTCAATAGTGACTGTGCCTTAAAAAAAAAAAAAAATAATCTGTTTTGCAGACAGGGAGGTTAAAAAGAAACAAATGAATGAACAGAAACCCCACCAAAAACATGATGAGGGAAGAATGCATGCTAATCCCCCTGAAGGGCAGCTACAAGGAGTTTTATCAACCCCCTGTCCCCTGGGCAAAAATGAGGGGATATCTTTGGGGGGATTAAGCTGCTGACCATCTTCTGACATCTGAAAAAAACAAATTCTCTGGCCTTAAGTGTGGAGCATACCAGTTTCTTGTTCTGTGCCTAGCAATAGATGAGTCGTCAGCCTGACTTGGCCTTCGGAGTCTTGAAGTAGTAGTCGTGGCATATCGAATATGCTCTGTGAAATGCCTTCCACCCTCCTCCAGCCTGAAGGTCTTACTTGTAGCTGGACACTTTCTGGGGTGTTCAGTAAGGCAAAACTCAGTGCAGTGTGTAAAGGATTGGGCTGCAGGTGATGGAGATGAGTGTTGGAATCTCTCACAGTGCTTCAAAATCTTGAATGCTAATCCAAAATAGTATGAGAGGTGGGCTCCTGCTTCTAGCTGATTGTTCCTGGGGATATGCAGCATGCTGTGGCCATAGCTGCTTTCTCAGTCACTGTGAGTTGTGAGAAGTTTGGGGGGGAGGGGGGGGCGGAAATTAGTGTGATGTCAGGTATTGCTTTAACCAGAACAGTCAGGTGCAAAGGAGACGGGTCTCAACTCTTGGGCGTTCAGCTTTGAAGTGCTGTCTCGCTGGTGTTATCTCAATTTTTAGTGGGATTTTTTCAAGAACCTAAGCTCTTAATAAAGCCCTGTTAATAGATGCATGTGACTGCTTATTTCTCCATGTCCCTCCCTCCCTCACATGAAAAGCTTTTGAGATGACTGTTAGCCTCTTTAATGTTGTGGTTTATTTCAGCTGTGGGAGCTGCTCAGACTTCAGTTTTTGTGTTGAAGCAGGGCTTTCCTATCCTTATTCAGAGATCTCAGCTGTCTCTGAGTAACCTTGCAGCACAGTATGCAGGGACAGGTTGGTTGTTTTTTATTGTGGGAAGGATTTTTTGCCAAAGGTACTTTCTGAAATACCGTCTATTGAGGTTCTGAAGATAAAATGATTATTGAAATTAAGGATACTGACCTCAGACAGTATACTCCTTAATGCTGAGTATGTGGGCGTTGAAGGAGAAGGCTTTGGGTAGGTCCTCATCCTCAGTTGTATTGTAAACAAGTTACTGGGTAAAGCATTTGGTAGTGTTAGCTTTTGATCTGTGTTGCGGGTCTGCCCTTGAGGACAGGATTGTTGTGCCAGATGCTGTACAAAGACAACATAATTTGGTCTTCTGGAGTTAGGTTCTCCATTAGATTGAGAGTAAATTTGACACAGACTGATTTTGACCAACTATATTGCTTCCTCCAAAGATGGAGGATAAATTCCTGTTGAAAAGATGGATTCTGTATTGAATTTCCTAAATGTTCAGAAAGATGAGCTTCAGAGAACTCGGGTCCTGTGAGAAGCTCCATAGCTCTGTGCCCTGAAGGGCAGGGCTGAAACCTATCAGTTCTGTCTTTGTGGGGACATGTTTACTGTGTCAGACCAAGTCTAAAGGTTGACATTTCTGTGGCAATGTGGGAAACCTCTTTGCAATTACAGGCAAGAGCTGTTGCAGGTGTTTTGCTCAGTGGCTTTTACCTGTTATATGCAGTGGTATACCTAGTGTGCCTTTGCTTTAGATACCTTATAGAAACAGCTAGTGCATCCCTATTTGGAATTGAATTTTTCTTTTAACAGCCTGAATGGTAATAGCACTGTAAACCTAATGGCTTCTGTTATCCTGTGCAGATGACTAGTACAAATTGGAGGTGGTCTGGCAAGGTGAGTAGGATGATGGTTTGAAAGATAGCTTATTCCCATCCTCTTAAATGTATTTCTCTTTTCTTACCAGGTTTTTGATAACTATGCTGTAACAGTGATGATTGGAGGAGAGCCTTATACCCTAGGCCTCTTTGATACTGCAGGTGAGAAAATCAAGTGCTTGTGTCATTGTAACTGCCCAAGATTTAGTGGAGGAGATGTTGAGCATGCAGTCACATAGTTCTTTTTTTCTGTGAAGGGGGGAAAAAAATCTTTCTTGATTCTTCATTACTGACCTGTGGGGAGTTGCTCAGTTGAGTTTATTAAAAAAAAAAAAACAACCAAACAAAACCCAAACAACAACAACAAAAAAAACCCAAGAAAACCTTCCACTTCTTTTACAGCTGTTTTATTTTGTGGCACCATATGACAACTTTAAGTCTTTCACCTCCAATCTAGGTGATACCTGAAAGATAAAGGGTTTCTATGCTTTTAAACAAAACTGAAGGAGAAGAGTGTGTTGAATAAAACATGTGGATTGTATGTGGTTTTTGTTTAGTAAATTGCCTATTTCTTGACCAAATGTCAAGACAAAATGATTAGTATCAGAACATCTTAGATGTGCATGAGGCACGTCTCTGCATCCTTAACCTGGATGAAATCAGGATGTTGTGTGGAGTTTCATAAGCCCTCTCGCTGTGTGCTTTCTTAAATTAGAAATAAACCTACAGGCTTCTTTGTTCATGGTTATTAGACTCTCTCAGTTTCTTGATGGAGAAATGTACAGTGATTAAACAGCTACACACACTGCTTTGCACATGTGAATATTTAGCAAAAAAGGGTAGAAGCTAATTCAACTGTTAGTTACCCAGTCCCCCACCTGTAATAATACCAAACTGGTATGGCAGCATCTCGTATTGTAAACTATCTTCAAGAGAATCCTTCCAGAGAGTTTAGTTGATAAGATGCTACCTAAAATTGTCTTGATAGAACTTAATCTGCCTGTTTTCAGCTGTAATCTTATAGATGCATCATTAGTGTCATATTTGATTGATGAAATGATTTTACTATAGCTTCAATTAGCTCTTCACATTCTTCTCCCAAATGTGATTTGTGTGTTACTTATTGCAAACACCTTAGTTCTTGGGTAAGGGGTTAAGCAGAGGAGAGGCTTCTTCCTGACACACATTGCATAGGCTGGTGTAGGGACCAGTACTTAGGTCTCAACTATAGCATTCTGATACCTGCATGGGTGGAAGCTGTGTTAGGTCCTTCTCTGCCTGTTTTCCTGCTGATGTCCTCTAGGTTCAGACCTCTGGAAACTGCTGAGTGTGTAGATATGTATATCCATGTACTGTCTATCAACATGAGTGCAGTGACCCATCTACTAATTCTGAAAACTTGTCAAGTGGCTTTAGTGCATGTAGGTAATTCTATGCACTTGTGAATAAAAAGGCTTTCCTTTTGGAGCTGGGCTTCTAAGTGGGAGACTTTTGTTCTTTAAAGGTCACCTGCCTTTTGCTAAATAGTAGCCAGCACAAGTTACAGAACTTAACAATGAGTAAACCCCCTATTATTAACTGTCAAATTGAAGAAAAAAAGAAAAAAAAAAATTTTTGTTTTGAACTTGTGCTATGAAGACAAAGCTTTTTGGAGTAGTCTGTTGATGGCAACAAGATATTTTGGTTAGTGGTTTGCTCCTCTGTGTCCAGCCAAGTATGATAGCTGTAACAAGCTGTTAGACCTCTGTCTTCAAACTGTAGGTCTTCCTCTACTGAGATGTCCCAGGTGTTTAGCCATCTCCTTCAAGATCTCAAAGGTCTTTGTCCTGTGTGATAGGTGTGAGAGCATCCATTGAAATCTGAGGCATCTTGAAAAAGTCTTTCTGATTTGGTTGCCAACAAGTACAGCAGCTCCTTTAGTGCCAGGTTTGTTTTCTAAAAACAGTGCTATTGAATTGAGCAGGAGAAGTTTAAGAATGAGCTCAGGCAGAGCCAGGCTGGTGGGTCAGTGCTAATGATGCCCTTGCAGGGACTGCCTGCTCTCTTACGGACCCAAAGGGGAGAGCCTGGCTTCCTCTGAAGCACAGCCTGCACTGGGACTTTGGTGCGTTTTTAGGGGTATGCTGCTTGACAGCCTGAACACACTCACCTCCAACAGCAGCATTCTTCTCTTACTGCTTGGAGGACACTTCCCTAAGTGTTCACAAGCATAAGTCAGAATGTTCTAGTGAACAAAACTGCTTTCTTTTTTTCCTACAAACTGCATGGTTTTTGCAGGGTAATGAAATTTGATGGCATAATACTTTTAATGAATGGTGCAGAAGACCTCATCTATAACCAGATCCATGTTCTGCCACTTTCGTTAGAATTGAAGGAAGTGTTATGCAGTCTGAGGGTGTTTGATCTAAAAATTTATTAGAGCATACTCCTATCAGACTTCCCAGCTCTCCTGTGACTTTTAAGGAGCTTGTTGTTACATAGCAATTGAATGAATTCTGTATTTGAAAACTGGGATCTTCAAATGTTTAGGTTCGGGGCATGTGTATTTGTTTAAGAGTTAGGATTAATAGCAATAATGCTATTGTGCTGGAATATGCATTCTAACCACCTGTAAAGGGCAGTATTTCACTGTATGGGTCTAATACTGTATTGCTTCTCTTCTAGGTCAGGAAGACTATGATAGATTACGACCCCTCAGCTATCCACAGACAGATGTGTTTCTGGTGTGTTTTTCAGTGGTGTCTCCTTCTTCATTTGAAAATGTGAAAGAAAAGGTTGGTGGAACTCTGCCTAAAAAGGGAGCTGCTGCAGTGATTTCAGAAACGTGAGGAGTTATCTTAGGTGGTTAGTAACAAACATTGTGTCTTCTCTGTCTTTAGTGGGTACCTGAAATTACTCACCACTGTCCAAAGACTCCTTTCCTGCTTGTTGGGACCCAGATTGATCTAAGAGATGATCCCTCAACAATTGAGAAACTTGCCAAGAACAAGCAGAAGCCCATAACTCCAGAGACAGCTGAAAAACTGGCCCGGGACCTGAAGGCTGTCAAATACGTGGAATGCTCTGCACTTACGCAGGTGAGGGTTGGCCTTTGACCATTTTTGCTTGTTTGTATTCCATATTTCTTTTCAGTTTCAGGCAAAACCAGATCAATATGGATGTGAAAGGGTATGAGTTCTGTTTCTGCTGTTGACACAGTAGTTTTCTTTTGTCCTGTTGTTTTACAACAACCTCGTACCACAAGGAGTTGGCAGTGGTAGAAGGAAAATCAGCCTGTGAAGATTAGGCATAGTATAGAGGGGTGATGGAGGAGGATGTGCTTGCTGTGTTTGCTTTTGTGTTAGAGGAAAATAGCTATTGCAAACTTAGAAGGTGTGTTAGGGACGAGAAGTGCATTAGGACACAGAATGGAGCTCACTAATGAAGAAAGGCAAAGAAAAAAAAACTGTCAGAAAAGTCAGTTCTGGTACTTCTGTCTCTTCCTGTGCAGTTGGTGGTGAGTTATGTTTCCTGTGCCTGCCTTAAGATGGAAGTTCTGTTGAAACGGAAAATGACAATGAAATAGTTCTTAAGACATAAACGTGGTGATGTGTTCACAAGTTAGTTCATACAACGAGTCTAAAGCCAACTAAAATACCTTATTTGAGGCCAGGAAAGCTGATTATTCTTTCCTTGTGTTAGGAATACTAGAGTGGGGTGGATAGGAGCCATTGGCTGGCTAGCTGGCGTGTTGCCTTGACTTTGGATGCCCTGGGAACTTAATCTTGTATGCCTACTCTTGTAGAATTGATTACAACTCTTTAACAATTTCCTTAATGCTACTCTGTAAAGAATTTGTCCCTACCTGATGTGCATGGAGCTAGGGCTGCACAGTATCGAGTACCTCACTCTTTTGAGTTTTGTTGTGCATTCATCTCTAGCATCTTGAGCACAAAGCTTTATCGCTAAACTTCATGAAGCCTGAAGTTCTGCTTATCTTGCACCTTTTGGCACCAAGATTGCATGTTGACTCTTCCATTTGGAATCCTGAGTCTCTCTTTTTGTAATAAAGCTTTGCCTGAGTGTTTGCTGAGAAGGAAGTGCTTTTGATGGAATTGTGCAGGACACTGGCACTGGAGGTGGTGTGACGAGGCACACTGCAGTTTGTCCTGGGCATCCCTGATCAAAAGGTGGTCTTGGCTGTGCTTCCTTACTGCTCATGTGCAAGCTGAGGGTTATTTGTGCTTGAGTTGTAGTTCTGTTAGATGTTTCAGTCCTGAAATACCATTTTAGATGGTGCCTGGCACATCCTGAATGCTGCTGCTAACTAGGCTGTAGAAGCTGTTAGTTGGACTTTTTGTCCTGTATTGCTCACTGAGACCCTTTCCTCTAGCTTTGAACTTGCGTTGTTCAGTCTGCTCAAATTGCATGGAAGCACTTTGAGTTACTAGACTAAGAGTTGATATGATTAAAAATTTCAGTGTTTATCCATTCTTTTTATTTCCAGATAGACTAAACTGTATCTGTTGCAGAGAACAGCTTTATGCACTTGGAAGCTCAGCCTGCATTTCTTCCAGAGCACTAGTGCTTGTATACCCATTGATGGTTTTAGGAATCGAGAGTAACCTGGCAGGAGGGTTCAGAAGCCTTCTCACCTGGAAGACTAGTTGGTTTGCATCTGCTCTATTCTTCCTTTGTTTGTTGTGACACCCTCCCCACCCCCACCTCCCCAGCCAAAACACCTTTTTCTTCAGTCTGTCAGTAATAGCTGCCAAACAGAAATGGAGATTACCTGCAAAGCGTTGTTTGAAATTCCCGGCAGTGTTCTAGCTGACAGCTTGCTAAACTCAGAAGTCTGCTGGCTCTCCTAGCCAAGAGGGTTGTTTCCCTGCCTGCAAGGCAGTGTTGTAGTAGCTGGTTTCAACTGAAGCTAGACTCAGCTGGGTAGTTCGGTCTCTCTTTACCTTGGCTTCTGTCTACACAGTTCACGTCAGCAGTCTAGGGTGTTTTTTTTTTTCCTTCCCAACTAATTCACAAGTGACTTTGGTTACTTGCTACTGTGGTATCATAAAATCATGGAGCCAGAGCATGCTTTTTTCCCTGGAAGAATTTGCTTGTCTGTGTGGAAGAGTCAATGTTCTGAAAGTACTAGGTGAGTTGCAAGAGGCTGAGTTTCTGAGCCTTTTCTGTAAAGGCAGAGTATCTTCTCCTTGAGTCTGGATGACTGTAGTACTGAGGAGTCAGTTCTATTCCCAGTTTCCTCAGGTTGTGGAATCCCTTTTTGTGATGAAGGCAACTTCAATGTCTGTCTTCAACTTTTCTCTACAGAATAGTACCCAATACCCTGTAAGAAGTAGATAACCCTTTGCTATTAGGAAAGGGTGACTGAGAAACAGATTACCACTAAAATGATTGTTGCTTCTGTTAAATTTAGGAGTTGTTAAATGTCTAAGTGGACTTTCTGAAGCTCAACGCTAGTACCTAACACAGAGGATAACTTTGAATTCAGTTCCTTTTTTCCCCCCTGATACTGGGTTGACAGTTTTGACAGATTTATAAAGTGTCTTAAATTGCACATGAATGGAGGGAGTAAAGGGAGCCTGAGCTCAACCTGTTCCCCACTGCAGCACAGGAGCCATGTTACTTGAACTGGAGTATCGAGGCCTGTGTGCCAGTGGTATCAAACACGCTTCCCTTCACGTGGTTACTCTTATCATGCAGGCTTTTAACCTCAGTCTCATTTGCACAACAATTTTGTCCCTGTTGTGTGTTTTTCCTCCTCTTCCCTTATCCCTATTTTTTGCTAGGTCCTTCAAAACAAATCCCAAATTCTGTTCTTTTAAACTAATTTCTCCTGTGCAATAGAAAACAAAAAGGAGTCTCCAAGTAAGAGAATTAAGCAAGCATGTTTTCTTAACTCTTGCCCTGTCTGGGTTCTTAATCTATCTAACAGTATGTAATTGAGTTTATACTACAGTCTTGTTTTTTGCAGAGAAAGACAATCTAATTAGTACTCAGACTTCACATAGGTATTATTTATTTGAAGTCCCTAGCTCTTTTGTCAGCATGGGTTGCAACTAATTTAAAAAAAAAAAGTTGCTGGGGAGGATGTACAGAATGATTGTACATGGTAATTTCCTTAACTTCTGTTCTTTTAAAGATAATCTTGCATGTAACATGATGGACTTAAATGCTTCCCGATGGAATTGCCTTAGAGATCTCCCATGTATGTGTTTCAGTAAAACAAGATTAAAGACCGTGTAAAAGTGATATATCCAGTCTAACCTGTGAGGGAGAAACCAGTTACATTTGAATGATTTAAAAAAATCTTAATTTTGCAAAGACTGCAATTGTTTACAGGAGGTAATTTAATCTTTTCTGTTTGTCTTTGGGATAAAGCAGTTATTCTGAATTTACGAAGGTCGCACTCATGACAGTAGATTTAGGCGAGTCCAGTTAGCAGAAACTGAGCCAGGCTTCACTTCCGGTGTTCATGTGTAACATGGCAGAGTTGTGTGGGAACGGTAACACTTTGCAGTGTTCCTGTTGTGCTTAGAGCAAATGCAACGCATGCTTTGTGCTCCAGTGTAATCCCTGCAGACTCCTTGCAGCTCTGTGACTGCTTGTCTGGTGTTGGATCTCAGTTATTCCAATCCTAACACCATTTCTATCTTCCTGTGACTTGGGTGGTTATACTTGCTGTGGTAACAAAACTGAATAACTGAAACGCATCATTTCCATGCTGTCTGTCAATGTCAAAATAGCAGCACTAGTAAGGTGTATTTCATTGCTTTTTAAAACAACTGGTAGCCAGTGTCTGAAGATGACAATGGCTTATCAGAGAGGTACTGCTTTGATCCCAGATCCTGTTTTCTCAGCCATCTGGAGATCTTCAGTTATTCAGGGGCTGAATTCACAAAGCAGGGGAGTTGTTGGGAGCCTTTGCTCTGGACTAGCTGCTGCTGGGGTAGTTGGGAGCAGTAAGTCCGTGCATCTGGGGTGGTTGCTTGTCCACAGTGGGCGACTACAAAAGGTTTACCTGACCTTTTGGGTCCCTGTAGTGGGGCAAGCTGCTCTCCACTGTGTTTATTCCCCTTGTAAACTCCCCAAGTATATATTCAGCAGTTAACTGGAAATGACCATGTTCTTGCCAGTTGCTGCTGTGCTTGTGCCTCTGCCCTTCTGGGTGTTCATGTTGTCAAACGTGGTCTGTCACGTGTTCTGTCTGTCCCTGCCATTGACTTCTGGGTCATCTAAATGAGATTTTTCTCCTGGGATCTACTTTGTTTTTTGCAAAGTAAATCTGTTTACTGCCTCTGTGAATTCAGCCTGGTCTATGCTGAATGCTCTTTGTATCTGCTTGTTTTTCTCTAATCCTCTAACCTGGCTGCTGTTTTTTCTCCTCCCCTCTGTCTTGTAGAGAGGTCTGAAGAATGTGTTTGATGAGGCTATCCTAGCTGCCCTCGAGCCTCCGGAAACTCAGCCCAAAAGGAAGTGCTGTATATTCTAAACTTTCTCCTTCCCCTCTTGCTGCTGCTTCCTCTGTCCCACTACTGTAGAAACCTGGTTAAAAATGAATAAAATCACCTTGATTGAAAGCTGTTGTGTCTGCTTACCACCTTAGAGCAACCTCTGTATTAGCTCTTGGACTGAAAACAATACATAAGATCTTTAGTGAAGCGTTGTGACTGTGGAATATGAACTGGACTCGCTTAACTCTGTGCTGTGTGGGTTGCCAGATGTGGGTAGCTTTATAATTCAGGCTGTTGGGGGGAAAGGATCTGGTTACATCATTATTTAAAGAAAGATCAAAAGAATAAGACATGATGTTTGATCTTCCTGAATCCAACGGGAAGAAACAATGCGTGTTTTTTCAATTTCTACTTGTGACTCTTGTTAACTGTATTTGCATGACAAAAGTACATGAAACGGTGATCTGCAAGTTATGCTGTAATGTGAAGGGTTTTCTGGTTCTCCTTTGTGCAGTGAGATGTTTTTCTGTTGCTATTGCTTTGGCTGTCTGTGCTGTAGTGGAGTATTTGTCAGTCCTTGGGGGGAAGGAAATATCAATGTACTTGCTACTGCTTTATGAACTGTTAAAATTCTTGCTTTCACTAACATGGTAGACCTCTTCATTTCAATAATAGATCTTTAAAGCCTGTTACTGTAAGATGTAAAGCTGCTTCTTACTCTTATGCTTCTGACTTTTATTGTTTTAAGGAGAAAACATGAATTGTAGCTTGTCTTTAAATTTTGAAATTAAAAATTGCAGTTGTTTGTATAAATGACTGATGAAGCTTTATTCCGATTTGCACTCCCTGGCTTCAGTTTCACACTTAATGCAATGTACGGTACCCGCTTCGTACTCCTTCCATCTTGACTTCTCTGATAACATGCACAGCTTCTGGGCTCTACCTGGCTGCTTCTAACCGTTGGGCGGCTGGAAGCCTGACCAGAGCGTGTATGGGACTGACTTATCGTTGCATGCTTGCCTTGTCTCTTCTCTCCCCTGACACGGGTGTCTGCACTGCTGTACCTGGCGTGCTGCAGATCGAGCTCTTCCATTTGAATGCAGCACTTTCTGCTTTGTCGTGAGCATGTGAAATGTCTTCGTAGCCAACTAATCATAAAAATTGCCTTAAGGGAATGACTTTGGTACGTGTGTTTTGCTTCTTGTGAAGTATACTGGCCTAGTCTCAAAGGATTCACGTTCTTGTTCAGAAAACCAGATGCTGTGCTGAGGAGCTTCTAACCACAGCAACACAGCTTGGACAGAGCTGGGCAAAGGAGACTGGGAGTTGTAGATGGCAAACCTCGATTCATCATTAGAGGGGTTTGTCTGCCACTTGGCTTTCTGTGGTTTTGTTTGTGTGAAAACTCAAAAATGAGACTGCCCCTTTCTCTCTTTGCCCCTTTTCAGAAAGGCCTAAAGAATGTATTTGACGAAGCGATATTGGCTGCCCTGGAGCCTCCGGAGCCGAAGAAGACTCGCAGGTGTGTGCTGCTATGAACGTCCCTCCACAGCCCCTTCTGCAAAGCTGGTGTTTGATGTCATACTAAAAGCAATGTTTAAATCAAACTAAAGATACAAATTTTAAAATTTGTTTTCGCAATAATGACAAATGCCCTGCACTCCCATCTCCCCCACACGATCCCTGTGTGAGATGAGAATGTTAGTGTTTATTCCCCAGTGCCCCCTCAATTCAGTTAAAGTAGTTAATTTTGAGTAATTACGTATTATCAGAAAACACTGATCAGTACTAGTTTTTTATTTTGTTTACTGTTTCTAATTTTTTTGTTTAAAATCCAGGCATGCTTGTGATGACTTTTTCTGTAACAGACTAATTCTAGGCTGTTTTACTGAAGCCTTGTCCCTTACGCCAGTCTGGCAAGACTTGGGTCTGGTTTCAAGAACTTCTGGGGCTGTTCTGCAGCCAGCCAGTGGCCTGGGTGTGAGCAAACTTTAGTACTAAAGACAAATACAGGAAAGTAAAGTGTCCCAAGCTGGTGCTCCTCTGAGGAGGAGTGTAGAAAATGTATCTGCATCTCCTCTGAAGTTGCCTTGTATCTTTTCCCCTGGCTTTCCACTGTGCAGGTCATAAATTTCTACCCCATCCTCTAAGTTATGAAACCTTAGGAATAGGAGAATCCTTTTCTCTGGATGCACCATCAGACTTGAAACTAGCTTGCCAGTCTCTTCCTTAATCTTTGACGACATAAGCTTTTGTCACATGATGAAGAAATAACAGCACCTTCTTAAGTGTGCCCAACTGATTCAGTTGGCTTTTAACAAATCCATCTTCTGCCAATCCTTAATTACTAGAGAAATGCTTACGATGACCAGCGTATACACTGCTGTTTGGACACTCTGAAAGGACCTGGTGTATGTTAAGACAAGTTTTGGAGCTGGCCCTGGTGGTGCATCTCTTACTGGATGGCTTGGCATCCTTCAGGGAGGGGTGGAAACATAGACCTGCGTCAGTAGGAAGGAACTGCAGGAAGGGGTTTCTGATGTTTAGTGTGGTGCCATACAGGGACCAGTTGAGGGAATCCCCTTTTTCTCCATTTTGCTTGTAAGTAACCTTGAACTTGTAAGATGGGCTCCAGCCTGCTGAGGATTGTGTGCAGGGTCTTTATGTAGACTGACTGCAGTGTTGTAGGGATTTTACCAAAAATATATTTTGGCTTGCAAATTCAAAGTTTTTTAAGACTTAGGGAATCTTCTCCATCTTCCAAAATTCCGATTTCTTGTAGACTCATTAGTGTTGAACCAATGCTTTTTCATGTCTAAGTTCTTTGTATATGCATTCTTTTCAGATGTATTAAACATAAAGTATCTTCACAAGCCTGCCTGAGGGTAGTTATTTCCCTTGCCTTTCTCTTGAGTGTGAAGGACTTGTAAATATGGCTTTTATCCCTTGTGAGCCCCACTCTCCTTGCCAGTTAGAGTCTTTCCTTAATGCTTAACCCTCTCAGTTCATGTCTTCCCTCACCTCTGCTGCTGGCCTCAGTTCTCTCAAGAGTGCTCTAATATTTGATGCAATGTCTTTGCTGTCATACTCAACTCTGAAGAAAGGGCATGGTGCTTCTTAATGAAAGGAATACTCATTGTGCATGTTCACAAATATTAAAAGTTGGCTTTTGGGGGTTATTGGGCGCTTGCACCTCTTCTGTCAAGAAGCTAGTCTTTGTGGAAACTTCCTGTTGTTCCCTGTTCATGGATAGATCGCAAAAACCCTAAAGGGACAAATGACATCCTGCCGATCTCCCTTCCAAAAACACACAGGATTTATTTCACCTTCTTGTTAATTCTCCAAAGAAACATCAAAGTCTTACACTGTTGATGCATAATTTGTATTAATTATTAAAACATATTCCAAAGAACCTCGTTAAAAGTCACTTTTATTTTAAGAAGATGGCTTGTGGGTGCTGTAATCCAAAAGCTTAGTGTGAAATGTGTGTTTTTTTACTTTCCATAGTTGATTAGTGCTGCTGTTCAACTTTGCACTTCAGTTTTTAATTGCTGTCTCTGTGGGAGGCTTGGCTGTAGGTCTGTGGCTCCCAGTTGAAAGTACTGCTGGTACTTGTAATGCTTGATGACAGCTGAGCATTGGTGGCTGCTCTGTGTGCTTACAGCAGACTGAAATGGCCTTCTGCACCTTCAAATAGGTAAACCTAATTCCTATGTCTAAAGCCAGCAGCAAGACTGGTGACCAAGGGATTGTCTGCATGAAATCAGGCAGGAAACTGCCTCTAAAAGTGGAGGGAGAACCCTGCTTTAAGTAGCAGGGTTACCCTGTCAAGCTTTTTCTGTCTTGGATGCATCTTTACGTGGGGGTTGCCTATAGATATCTGGTCCCTCTGCATATGTTTTTATGGCAGCAATCTGTGCCAGTGCTTTCATACAGGTCCATTTGGCTAAGCAATGAAGTCTGCTGTTAAATCAGTGCCATGAGGTTTAACTTGGCTCTGGAGGGAATCCTCGAGATGCTGGATGATGAAAACACATACTTTTCGAAGAGCAGTGCTGCTTTCCTTCCTCTGTGTTGCATTAGCTTTGCAAAAGTCTGATAGCTCCATGACTTTGCTAGTACATAGCTGTCCCAGTCCAGAGAGAGGATAAGGTGCTGGAATTGGTTAAACAAGTTCAAACAACTTAGCTTATGGGCTTTTTCACACCATGCCTCTTCCCTCTGGAGCTCAGTAGTGAGGTCCCTCTCAAACTGGGTGTGTGAAATGTGCTCTGCATTGCCAGGTTATATGAGCTTCTCATAAGAGCTCCTTGATGACTGTCTTGTTTGAACGCATGCAAAACAGGGGCAAAACCAGTGGGAAACACTACTTTCCTCTTTCTGGGGCTGCCATTTTCAGCTAGCAGATTTGAAAGCAGAGGTCTTGGAGGCAGGTGGGAATACTTGGCACTTCCCTTGATATGGTGTGGCAAGCTAGCATGTGGTATGAGCTGGGATTGCCTTATGTGACTTGCTTTTACAATAGAGGACTTGCCTATCTGGAGGTGCACCTGCATCTCAGTGCAGTCATCTTTCTCACCTGGGAGGATTCTTGAAGTACCTGTAGTAGCTCACTAGCACGAATAGTACCTGAGGCCCGGACTGGCTGCTTAACCAACTGCTTGCTACATGTGTTAATGGTGTCTCTTACAAAGGGCCAAAAATCTCTGATGCTGAGAATCATATTAAAATTGCTGCAAGGACTGAAGGCTGCATGGAAACTGAAGAGCAGCTTCCTGTTTTTATAGCTGGGATGTGCAGCAATCTCTTAATGAAATCTTTTGGTTATTCTTGTAACTCTCCTATTCAACAGCCACTTGTCCTGCACAAGGACTATGTTAATGATTTCTGTTTTCATGCTTGGCTCTCACGTGAACCTCTAGTTCCTAATACTAAATCAGTTTTGCTTAAAAGCAGGTAGTGAGTGGAGCTCTTGCTTCTGTTGGCTACTCTGAACAAGTGGCTCTGTATCTTTAGCAGCTGCTTGTTGTCTCTGAAGCAGTGATCCTCTGCTTTCCCCGCCTCTGCTGCGTGTTCCCACCCCATCCTTCACATTAGCTCCATTAAGCTGTATATGGAAGTGATTACATTCACTAATTGCATGGAAATGTAACATCTTGCAGGACACTTTCCTGCTTGAACTAGTGGACTCTACTGCCTGTTTTTTGTGGTCAAGGTAGTGCCAAAATGACTGGTAAGCTTGGAGGTAGGAGAGCAGATCTGGCATAGAGGGCTAGGGAGGTGGTGGGAGCATGCGCACAGTCTGACCAGTTCAGCTGTATCCTGTAAATGCATGTATGCTGTGGTGACAAATAGCATGAATCGGTTTGTTTTCCCACTGTGCTGCTGTCAACAGAGTTGAAATACGGAAGTTGAGGATTATCAGCTAAATAGGCAAGTACTCAATGTGGAGAAAGTCTTGCCTCTCTTGTAAGGGCCATACTTGCATCAGAAACCCAAACCAAGAGGTTGGACGCCAGGTTTGATTACTTGTGGGAAGAGTGCTCTAGGGCAGCAGTTGCTTTTCCAAGCAGGAGATAACTTTAAGCACACCCTTATGATCAGTCCCTCCCTTGCTGATTTAGTTAGTATGTAAAAATTTTCCACTGTGTTTAAGCTGTCTAACCCTGCTATTTCTGTAGCTTCTGGTGCAAGTATGGCCTCTGCATGGCTGCTGTAATTCAGACTGGTGCTAAGATTGTATTAAACTACTGGCTGTATTTTTTCCCCTCTCCACGCTTCCCTGTGCTGTGCCATCAGGAACATGTTTGATGTGTGAGCTTTTTCTTGCTCTCCCTTGCCTGCTTCCCTGTGGGGCAATGGGAAACTCTGTTATGCCTTGGAAGAAATGGTGCTGCTGAACAACAGATGCAGCTAGGGCTGTCTTTTCTTAAACGTTTGGGAGATCAGTGAGACAGGCTGAGCTCTGCAACTTTCCCAGGAGGGTGTTCATTTGCTCGGCCACATTCTTTACTCCTGTCCTCCCTGTCCTTCCCAGTGATGTGTGTGTTCTTGCCGTCAGTGCTATGCATTATACTTACCTAGGTGTGGCCTTTATTAAAACGAGGGTAGGGTATCATGTAAGGAAAGATGAGCACATTTGATAAGACCTCTGAGGCAAGAGCTTTTTGGAGCAACTGCGTCTTTCCACACACCACTGAGTCACCCAGGCTTCTTAGCAGTTTGTTTCATGGCACTGCCCATACTGTGGTACACCACCGGGCGGACGCTGCCCATTGCTTGAACTGCTCTCCAAGCAGTATGCCATCTCATCTGACCTGGGTATGGTCCTCTTCATTGGTCACCCTCTCTGCTTGCGTTATGTCTGCCTGCTCGCTCTTTCCTAAGAGGCTCCCAGAAGGGAGATTTGACAAGGTGCAGCTACTTTACTGTGTTAGGTCAGATCAATGTGCAAGTCTCCAAGTTGACTGTACTTGATGTGCTCTATTTCACATCCCAGAATGTTTTTGGAGTGTGCTAGTTGGGTTTGTACTAGGTAACATTCAAATGGATATTGTTCTCCAGCAGCGAATGGAGTTTGGGTCTTTGGGACCTGGCTAAAGTTAGTTTGAAGGGTCCCCTGAAGAGCATGCAGTGTTGCTGTTGGGTATGGTTTCACTTGGCAAATCTGCTCCTGCCATCTCTGTCATTTGCTGCTGTAGACACAGCTAAAAACAGACTGATGTTTTTGGCATGTTCCCAAGAGGCAGCAGTGTCCTCTATTACTTGGCCACTATCTAGATCTCATTTTGCAGCTGGTAGCAGCTGCCTCCTTTTAAAAACAGACTTTGAGTTGTATTTGTGAGAGTTGTTGTCAGCACTGCCCCTGAGCCAGCCTTCCTCTTGCCTTAACTAACTTAACTCTCACCATGCAGCTATTTTACATGGGGTGCTTCCGCTGTCCTCTGCTGGGGAGGTGCATTGCTTTGCTTTTCCCTGGCTGCCTGTACTCTGCTTCCTCGCTGTTGTTCTTCAACCCCTGGTCTCCTGTCTGAGGACTGCAAGTCACCGTTTGGGTGCCCAGAGACCTTTCTGCTAGTGAGTAGTAAAACAAATAGTGAAGATCAAGCATGAAAGAGGAAAGTACTGCTTCAAAACATGTAAAGAATAATCCTAAAGTGATTAAGAATAAACTAGTTCTAGCTGGAGAAAAGAGCAGGCCCCTGCTCCTGGCAGTGCATTTCTGCTGGTTATGTTACCTTAGTCCCAGTGGTGATCTGTCCCTTTCATGAGCTGAATTGGTTACAGAAACCCAGCCTGGGAAAAGAGAAACCAGGAGCAGGGAGTCATTGGTTGGCTGGAGCTCTCCTGTGAGCTCCTGCCCTAAATGGCTTGTCCAAGATTGTGCAAGAAACTGGTAGCAGCACATGGGCCTGAGCTCAACCGTGAGGTTATCTTAACTAGAGATCCTGCTCCCCTATCATAAATACACTGGCAAGTCCAGGACCTCCTCCCTCTTCTTCCCTTGTAAGCTGGTGCCAACCAACCAACTCCTCACTATTATGAGGTGAGATAAAAATGTCACTTATTGTGGGCTTAGACCAGGAGAAAAAGCCTGGATAAAAAAAGAACTTGGCTTTAGCTCAGAGAGAGGAGCCTGGATGCGGGGCAGGGGAATGAAACTCCTGATGCTGCAGCAGGCTCCTTGTCTGATTTTGAGGACTCTCTTGGGTATAGATTCTGTATTTTATTGGATTTTTTTTTTAGATGTAGCCTGCTGCTGCCCTCTGCTTCTCAGCTTTGTTGGAGGTTGGGAGTAACAAAGGTGGTGTGTTTGTCTGATCACCCCTCATCTAGTGGTCCCTGGAAATTAGCAAAGTCTTTTCCTTACCCTAAGGAGCTCTTGGGCCTGAATTATCAAGGTAAGCCTTGAGAACATCACTGCTAAGGACCAAATCAACACAGAGCCTCCGCAATGCGTCCTGGCAGGCCCCTGGGATTCCTTTGGAGCAAGGAAGAGGGCTTCCCTGAGCCACTAACACTCATCACACCTGAAGCCCATCGAAAAGGGCAGAGAGTATGTGGTGGAGTGTCTCTTAAGTTACTGTGGGGCAGTAGCTGGGCAAGCAGGTTTCAGTGCTCACAAGTGGAGTATCCAATGTGGCCAAGGCTGTAAATGGTTATGTTTCAAGCTGCCCTCTGGTGGTTTCGGACAGAAGGACTGAGATGAAAAATCAGCCTGTGTTACTGACGTCAGCTGCTTGTAAGAGCCTCTGCAGCAAATTGGACTGAGTGTTCTCCATACCACCCCCAGGGAGCTTCTGGAGCTGAGCAACACTTTGAGCAGGAGCTGCCAGGGTGGGACACGGTGGGCTGGACTCCAGCAGACCTCTGGGCCTCCTGGATGGCCTGCAGTGGTGCCTGGGTCATGTGTGCTGCTAATAAAGCCTGATGAGGAACTAAATGCATTGGCTGTAAGGGACACACAGCTTGGTATCTGTATGGGAGGTGACTGGATGTCTCAGGGCAAGGTGTCAGGGTATTGAAGCAGGCTAAAGGCCTTACAGCAGCTTCTTTGTGGGCTGTCTGATAAGAGATGGGCTTGAGCTCTGAACCACAGGTTTACAATCACCTTCAATCCCTTGCCAAAACGGTTTGTGCTGGGATAAAGTATATAAACAGTAAATACCTAGTTCAATTTTAGATCAAGTTCCTGACTTTAGATTTTATGTATGTGTGAAAATACTTCTTTTTGTTAGTTTTGAATTTGCAGCCTTTTCTTGGTTTTGAAGAAATCCAGACCCTGCTGAGGGTTGGCTAGCACATACAGGATGTGCGTGTGCATCTGCTTGCTTCTCCTGTGCCTCTACTTGCTGCACTTCTCATGTTAGATAAGCACCTGTGTGAAAGATGTAGCTGTAAGCGTGCGAGCAAAAAGCCTAAACCCCACAGTACAATAAGTGTACTGGTCTTGTCTGTACATTCACTGGAGATACTGGTCGGAGCTGGACAAATGCTGTGCAGGTTTGTGCAATATGTCTGCCTGTTGTGTGATGGGCTAATATTTCCCTGGTAGTAGTTGCAGCAGAGGAGCTGAATAAAAATTTAGGACATCTACAGGTACTGTGCCAACATCCCAGCAGTGGAGGAGTTGCAAACTTTGCTGCTGAAAAGTCCATCTCCTCACTTTCCTGAATAAAAGTGGTTTCGGTACAAGTACGGGATACTGAAAACCTGCCAATGCTCAGCATGTGGGAGGATATCCACAGCTCTTATTTTGGGGTGGTAATGCTCACCAAAGCCTACCTGTGATTGCATGGGGAGGGGATTTCTCTCACAAACATGCAGAGGGGAATGGTTACTTGATCTGTAATACAGCCCTGGAAGGATGGATGGGTAGTAAGCAAAGATCCCTTAGCATGGGATCTAGAGTCTAGGGTGCTATTTCTCACATAGATGTGACTTCCCTGTGCACCCAGTGACATGGTTACAGCCAGAGGGAGCTTACCCAGGAGAAACTCACAGACCTTGACTCTTCCTGAATGTTTTGTGAGTGATAGGTGGGGAGGTTCCGAGGTTACCTTGCCAAGAGCTGTTCCATTACTGAAGCAGGTAGGTATCTTGCCCCCTCCTTCATAATGCTCTACTGGTTTGAAGGAGTGTCTCTTCCCCTTCCTTCCAGGTGGGAGCCTTTAAAAAGTCCTGCATTCCTGCTCTGTGGCTGGTCCTGGTTTGGATTTGTTACCCAAATCTCCCTCTCGCCTTTCACAGCTTAGTACCCAAGGGGAACTTGAGATGCCAGCATAGTGCAGCATGCTCTCAGCAGGGTGGCCTCCTACTTCTTGATGGTTTCAGAGTTGTCCGCTGTCTTTCACCTGCCTGTCCCGATTCTGGGCTGTGTACCTTCCTTATATCCACGGGTTGGTGTAGGATGAGAAGCAATTCCTTTTAAATGCAGCTGTGGGCACAGAGTGGGGCTAACACGTGCAAAACCAGAAACACCAAATGACAAGTTGGAAGCTCGCAGTGAGCACCTTCATACATGAGTTGAGAACTGATGTCTTCCAAGTGAGGTAAGTGACTCCATTGGCACTTGAGGAGCATTTTATCCTTCTCATCAGCCTGCCAGCGCAGTCAGCTCCTTCCTTCATGCTCTGGGTGGGCTTGCTGCAGGGCTGTGCTTGGTGTAGAGGGGATGCTTTGAATACATGCAGGAGCTAACAGCATGTGAAAGACCTGCCCTATAAATATGCTCTGGCTTCTTCCTTTCTCCTGGAGAGTGTCTGACGCTTTTAGAAACTGCTGAGGCATTGTCCTGGCAGCCAAGAAGCTGTTGCTCCTTTCCTGTGAGGAGACGTGAGGGACGGGTCTCTGTTGCATTCCTGTGCTGACAGGGAGCAATGGCTGTGTCTGAGCAAAGCGGCTGTGGAGGAAACGCCACTCTGCTTTTCTGAAAAGCAGAAGTGGGAGGAAGCAGAAGGGCTGGTAGACAGGAGAGGGGGACCATGACATGGTCACATGGTTGCTTCTCTCTTTTTATCTAACGTCTAGTTTTAAGAGATGTTGGCTGGCTTACCATGTCACTGGCTTCATCCCAAGCAGTGGCTATGTTGGGATGTGCAGGTGGCTGCTGAGGTTGCCACTGACAGTCGGGGATACTTGGCAACCCAGGAGGTGGCTGTGGCAGATCCCTGGAGGCGTTCAGCCCCACTTAGGAGTTGGAGCATCCTGTGCCAGCGAAGGGTGAGCTAACAAGTATTGATTCAACTGTGAATTTCTCCTGGCCCTGGGTCAGATCGTGGTAGGGCATGGGGTCTGCTCAGCTCTTTAGGCACAGCGCATCACTGTGTAGCAGGAACTGGATACTCGGTGGCTCCTGTAGAGCAAATCAGAGATACTGTGGGCATAACTGATGTGGCATTGCTCCCTTTGCTCGCTGTCAGGATTTGCCTGTGGGTAGCTCTGAAGCTTGTCCTGTATTGCCTTCATTCAGTCTAACACACCAGAGCATGTAGCAGCAATCACAGCTTTCTAGCACCCAAAGATCTGGCTCTGAAGCACAAGAAAAAAGCCTTTTCTGTGGCACTGCATTTTTCTGCTCATGTTTCCAGGCAGGTATTGCTTGCTGTAGGCATGGTTTTTACAGGACTGGGGAGCACTTGTAGTAGTTTTTTTGGTTTGGGGGCAAAGAAAAGAGCCCACCAGCCTCTTCTCAGGATGGCCTGCTGCGTGTTCATCTTGGGCAGATAAATCTGGGCTCCTGCACTGGATCTGCTGTTGGTACCCAAGCTCCATGAATGCAGTGAGTATGCCTGACGTCTGTGGGAGACCGGTAGCTGTGAAGGCTGGTGCAGGTCTCTGCCCTGCCTGGTGTGGAGACCATCTGTGGTGAAAACTGGCATCTCTTGGGAGCTCTGCCCCCTGCTGCAGGGTGAGGCAAGGCCAGCCCTGTTGCCGCTTGGGGATTGAGAAGTGTTGCCTTCCATGTACAGGCAGGGATTTAGCGTTTGCTGCCTGTAGTGGGCTCATGTGGAGGCAAGGGCAAGCACAAGCTGTGTGTAAGTCATTGCTATACAGCAGAGCTGGCATTGCTTAGCACAGTGTCCTCTGATGGGATAGGTATCCTTATTGCTGCCCCTGGAGGCAGCAGGCTTTTTTTATTTGAATCAAAGAAAAGAAAAAAGGAAGGGAAAAAAAAGAAGAAAAATAAGTCTTTTATGGCCAATCGTCCCAAGAGGTGCTTATGAACCTGGCACTGATGGATATTTAAAGCCCTGTTAAAATAAACCTTGAAATGTTTTGCGCAATATATTTTTCTTCTCTTATTTGACAAATACTGGTCACCCTGATTTGGTATGTGGTCGAATAACAAAGATGGTAATTTGTCACCTACGTGCAGTGGGGGAACATGCAGGGACAGAGCCAGCTGCAAGAAATAATCTGGAATTTCTCACTGCTGCTCAGCACGTGGGTAGTTGTGGCTCATGCAGCTAACCTTGCTGTGGTGTTCATCAACCATGGTGCTGTCCCTTTCCTCTGTTCACGGTGGCTTTCTCTGGGATCAAATCCAGCATCTGGGATGGAGGTTCTCCATTTTCCTGCTCACTCATGTTCCTGTTGCATGCGGGGTGGCTGCGGCACCGTCACCAGAGCTGCGGGTCAAACTGGAAGGGACTTGGGGCAGTGGAGTCCAAGGGAGGTGGTGCAAGCCTGGCCTCTGATGCAAGTGGAGGTTGCGGGGATAAACCACAGAGTTGTTTTATCCGTGTCAGTTATGGGGTTGCAGGGGCGGACAAGGTCCCCCCTTCTCTGTGGATGCTTATTGCCTGTTCTTTACTAGGCTATTTGGGAAGTCTTTGGTGACCTGAAAGGAGCAGTTTTAGGACCAGCCTGGTGTTTCCAAAGGGTGCTCCAGTTAATCCCAAGTGAGCCCTGTGCTGCAGCAAGCTGTTCCTTGGAGGCTGGAGGATAGGAGGGGAAAGCTCCTGCTGCTTTTCCTCTGCCTTTCCTTCTCCCACTGACAGTCTTCTCACGTCTTGGTTCCCCACGTGTCTTCCCAGTATCCTCTGATACCGTTGTTCTCTGTTGAACCTCTAATGCCTTCCATCTATCTCATATCCTCTGCAATTGCTCCCTTTCCTTCTGTTCCTCCTTCCACAGCTTCCTTCTCTCTTCTTCCCCCTGCCCCATTCTGCCTTCTGTCCTTTTGAGCTGCCTCTTCTTAGGTCCCCCCTTCCCCAGAGGCGGGGACCTGTTTAAGGAGTAGGATGGAGAGATGTAACGTCAGGAGACACGGCCAGGCAGCAGATCCCACGTGCTCAAGCTTGTCTTGCAGACATTTCTGCATGTCATAGGGTCTGCCAGCAGTTGCGCACCTGATTCCCGTGGGGTCACGTATGGTTGAAGCTGTTTGGAGACTGAAAACATGCTGCTGAAGCTGGGCTGGCCTTGCTGCAGCTCCAGAGCAGGTGGGGGAGAGCTGGCCGCTTGCTTACAGTGAGACTTTTAAACCCCTCTTGGTGGGGGTGAAGTGGCACCAGCTCTTCAGAGCTTTCCTGGGGCTGAGAGTTGGTACTGTTGTGTGTTTTGGTTTTTTTTTTTTTAAATGTGACACTCTTGTAGAGCCTTTTCCAAGAGCCAAAGCAAAAGTGATTAGTGTTATGTTTGTTTGTTCAACCTTAACTACAGCTGAACAAACTTTGTTTTTCCTCCGTAGGAATTATTATTTGGGTGAAAATTAAAACAGTTTACTTGTTAGTGCCATTACACAGGATCATGTGTTTTTCTTTCTTCCTTTTTATGTCCCCTTTTCTTTACGATCCTACAGACTCTCCAGTGGGCTGTGGGGCAGCAGGCCTATGTGGGTCCATACAGCCCAAATGATTTTTAATTGAGCTAGCAGCCAAGTTGGCTGGGAGTACGGTGGAAATGTTAAGCCACTTTCCCTTGAAACCGCTGATTTTAAAAATGAAAATATTATTCTTAAAAAAAGTATTTAGCCTCCTCTGCGGACAGGCAAAGCAGATGTAATGCAGGTGGTATCCTTGTTTTCATGAGATGTGGCCACTGTAGCTGTCCCAGGGTGGATTGTCAGCCTCCTACCATGTGGGTACAGACCCCTTGCCCTGATGGATGTTGTCTTGTCCCAAGACATGTTACCTCCGGAGTTGGGGTCTCATCAGCGAGATGCTTTGCCAGGGTCCTGTTCCACACCTCCTCATCCCCCTTGACTCCCTTGCAAAGCTTCAGTGGGCTGAATGGTGACCCAAGAGACCTGTCTTGGCCAAAGCGCAGGGATTTTTGGGGCGGTCCTGCAACTTGGTGCGGCTTTGTGCTGCAGGGCAGCACCTGTGTGCAGGCTTTCCCAAGCCCACTAGATGGCAAACACGTAAAAGCTTTGCTGCTCCACTCCTGGCCAGAGTCAGGCCCTCTTTGCAGTGCCAAGGAGTGGGCTGGAGGTTTGGTGGTTGTTTTTTTTTTTTTTTGCTGGGGGCCGCCTGCGCCAGCAGCCACCGGCTGTAGGTCTAGTGCAATCATTTACATTTCCAGCTCCTTTGTATAACATCAATACTGGAGAGTGTACAAACTGCTGAGCTGTTTACAACTGCGCCGGGGCTCTGCCATCAACAGAGCGTGGCTGAATTAGCAGTGTCCAGCTGGGCTCCGACTGCTGCTGGACTGCAGAGAGCAGCCTAGGCTCTGTTGTTTTTGGCTTCCTCCAGATGAACCCGGCCCTGGTTTAGAGAGGATCAGGAGGAAGAGGAGAGGGGCGAAGGGGTTTAGTGGGGGAGTTTGTTCCACTGACGGGCTGTGCTGAGCAGCCTGGGTTTCCCTGCATCTCCCTGGCTCCAGAGGAAGCTCATTCTAAGTGCTGGTTTGCGCTGAAGCTGTGTCTCTATGACGTAGGTCTGCATGGGGACAGGAGAGTGGGCAGAAGGTGCTGAGCCCCTCTCATCTGAGCCCCCCTGATCTGGGGTTTGCAGAAGTCTGTACCAGCCATGATGTTGCCCAGATGCCCTCTCCTTCTTCGTAGCAAGCCTCTGACGTTCCTTCCTTGCTGCTGTCTGTTCTCCAGTGTCTCAGCCCTGGTGAACTTGGAGTGGTTTGGTCTCTTTGGTGAAAGACATTGCTAAGGTGGATGGGATAAACCTGTCCCAAGGAGGACACTGCCACCAGGCTGATCCCTCTTCCCAGCTTTGGCTTCTGGACCTTTTCATGTTCCTGTGTGAAGGGAAGACACCGCTCAGGTGTGCGGGTTGAGACTTTTCTTTTGAGGGTTCAGCGACACAGTGGGAGCAGCTTCTGTCTCCCGAGAGCAAGCAAGCTTCAATCTGCTGGAGTTGTGTCTCATGAGGTAGAGGAGCTGCTACCAGCTCCAAACGTTGCCCAGGGAACCTGGAGATGTGACGTCTGCAGCAGAGCAGGAGACTTTTTTGAGATGCCTGAGTAGTTCAGGAGCTTGATGGATATGCAGGTACTGAGGTGCCCAAACAGCTGCCTCTGAAAACTCCTCCAGACTTTAATCTGTATCTTGAGGGGCTGAAATATCTTTGAAAATCTGTCTGTGGTGTCTGGCCGGAGCTCAGCCACTGTGCCTAGAAAGCAGTATCACTTTTGAAGATGGGACTGTGTTGCTTGAGGGGGGCTTTTGGAAATGTGAGCTTTGACCCTGTTGATCAAGCATGTCCTGCTCCTGAGCCCTGTCTGGACACGTGATGGGGGATCATTTGCCCTGGGGCTGCCTCCTCTGACTGAGGTGGGTGTTCAGATGCACTCCTAACCCTAGGAGGAATGGGGAAGGGTCTGGTCTGTGTGATGTGACCCTAGTGCTAGTGGGGCATGCATGCAGTGCTTGCATTGCCCTTCAGTGATGACCCTGGCTGTGAAAGCGTTAGCGTGGTGCTGTGGGCATCTACTTTTTGCCCAGGTCCTTCCTCAGACCCCTGCAGCAGGGTCCCTGCCCCGCTGCATGGTGCAGGCTTTGCCTCTGCAGAGGAAGAGCACCTGGGTTTTGATTCCTGCCTCGACCTCCCTCATTTAAAATGTCTGCCCCTTACTCTACTTTCTTCTAGTTTCATTCTGGCTTGGCTCTAGCCTGGCTCCAGCATGGGTTAATCTGTCAAACTGTTCTTAACAAACCTACCCAGACAATAAACCATCTCGGATCTCTGCCCGCCCCCCCCCCCCCACGACTGATGGCAATTTGGGTTTGAGAACAATAGTCCTGGTCAAACAGACCTGATTTCATTCTCTGGGGAGATTGCAGGTTTGGTTGCTAAAGATAACTGAGTTTATGTGGTAGGCTCCAGCTCTGTAAAAGGTTCAATTTACTCTCTTGTTGTTTAAAAACTAGCACAGCATACTGCAAAATGAGTGTGTTGCTCTTTCAACCTGCTGCTCATGTCCCGTGCGGGAGTCAGCCTGCAAAAGGAAGCAGGGGATCTGGTGATGACATCCCTGCCACGTGGGGCAGGGTGCTGAGGGGCTTAGCTCAGGTTTTTGCCACTCTTCCTAAAGTGCAGAGCCTCAGGGCACCGCCTCAGAGTGGTGGGATTGGAAAGGGGATGGGGTACTGTCCATCTCTGCCGTGGGGAGCTCCAGGGTGATGGCAGTCTCTGAAATCACTTTGAGTCACCCAGTGGTGCCATTGCTGTGGCCGGAGGTGATGTTCAGCACCCTTTCCCAGCTCTCCATCTGCACAAGGACTTGCATGTGTGCTTTTAGGGTGTGTTGCCAACATGACGGTGCTCAGAGCGGCTGAAGTCCTGTGGCACCCAGGCTCATCGGAGGTGCCGGTGAGCCCGGCTCCTGCCTTGCCTTGCCTGGCAGGAATCACAGCCCAACCCCAGAGCCCAGGACTTGCTCCAGGCTTGCTCTGCACAGGCGTTGTGAGCGAAGCCAGGTTTCCAGTCCCCTCCTTGCCTGCTCCCTGCCTTCAGGGGGGGAGATCTAATCGCGTGCAAATAACGAAGCCCGAGAGCTACAGCCGCATTATTCCCCATGTGCACCAGATGCATTTTATTATTGTCTTGAATGGAGTTAGTAAATGTCAGGCTGGAGGGAGCATGGTGCACTCTGCAGGTCCTGCTGGGGCCAGAGTTGTAGGGGAGGCCCCATGTGCTGATTGCCAACCCCCCTTCTCTCTCAGTGGCACCCCAAGAAAGCTGGGGGGGGACCAGGGCTCCTTACTGGGTATGCAAGCAATCCTGCAGCCTTCCATGGGTGATGTCTGTATCCCAAACAAACCTTCAGCTTTGCAGGGGAGACATCTGTATCCAAAAGCTGACGCTGGGACCTGGAGTCTGGGAGAAGAGGGACACCAGTAAGGGGGGAGCATGAAAACAAACCACGCTAGAGGAGCTTCCACTGGCTCTGATGACCGATGGGAACATCTCAAGACCAGAGTGCTGGTTTAGGAAGGTCTGCGTCACTGTATTTTCATTTCTGGGAGCAGCTCAGAGAACCAGTGCTCTAGTACGCAGCTGGGTCTGTCAGTCTATTGACACTGTCCTGTCCAAAAAGCCCCTGAACCTGCTGGTTTAGCTTGCCAGCTCTAACTTCTTGCCTGCTTCCCTCCTGAAGGCTGGTTGGAAGGCACAGACATGGACAGAGCAAATACTTAACATGTGTCTTGATGTCGCTACAGTGACAAAAAGGATCATTTTGGTTACTCCAGATGCTCTCAGAGCTTGAAGGACCTTGAAGGACTCACTCTACAGCCAACAGCAGAGGCTGAGACCTGGCTGTGTGTCAGCTGGATGGGTGTATATCGGGATCTCAGAAGGGCTGGCTGGAAAGGTGTCTTCTGTTTTGGGGAATGCTGGCAGCTGGGGAGCCAAGACAAAATGGAAACATTGGTTTATCCAAGCTTTCCTGAGCCTGGGCAGCGGTTTCAGCAGGGTGCCAGTTTCAAGGGGCATCAGGGGGTGGCGATACACTTTGTGTGTCCTGTCTGCAGGTTTGGTGATGCTGGGGTAGAAGTCTGCTCAGTGGCACTGCTGGTGGCAGAGAGTGCTGGGTCAGACCCAGCTGCTCTGGAGCTCGTGGGGCAGGCTCTGTTTGTTCCTGGCTTTTGGACGTTTGTTCCTCCGTGGCCCTTGCTCTTTACTTGTCCCTGAAGACCTTGTGTGGGTAGGGTGGAGGTCTCATGGGTAGATGTCCTAGGAATTTCTCCTGCCTCCATGACATTCCCAAAGTGACTTGGCACTGGTGTGGCATCCAAATAGCCTGTCTCAGGGCATGCTTCGCATTTTATGGCTTCTCTCCTCCTCCCGCCCACCCTGCTGAGGATAAGACCCTGGGGATGTGGCAACAGCCGAATCCCAGCCGCTGGATGCACTGGAGCAGTGGAATACACTGAGGAGACACTGAGCAGCGGGCCAAGCCCTGCTGCCTGGGGTAAGTGCCCAAGAACAGCCTGGTCCTGCCAGACACGGCCTGGCTGGCTCTCCCACTGAGGCCAAAACGTGCATCCATCTGCCAGCCTCTGCCCTGGCCCCCTCAACGTTTTCCTCTCCTGTGGCTTTGCGGATGCATTCAGGGGCTGGAAGCTGCTAGGCGCATGCAGGCATAGTGGAAAGAAGCCCAAGGGCAGGGCAGGGGTGGAAAAGGGGCTGCTTTGTGCTGCGGGGCCTTCCCAGCCCACTGGCAGCCCCCCAAGCCCTCCACCTCTTGCCACTCCCCCCTAGTCCTGGCAGCCCCCAATCCTTGGCTCCTTGGGGCGCTTGCATGAGGCATTGTTTGCTGAATGCCCCTCTCCCTCCCCACCATGGGCTCCAGCACGGGGATGCCTGGCCAAGATCACAGGACAGCTTAAGGATTTAAACAGATAGGAAGCTTAATAGCTTGACCCCAGGACCTCTCCATCGCCTGCTTGGGGCAGCGGCTGTGATTTGGCAGTGCGTGTGGGAACGTGTCCAGAGCCAGGCATTGCTCTGCTGGGGTGGATCTCCAGCCATGCATTGCAACAGGGGCTGGACAGACCTCTGCTCGCAGCAGAGGACCGAGCATCCATGGGCCAAAGGCTTGTGTGCACACTGTGACTCTTGGAGATGTTGGTCCCCCTGTCTAGACAGGCTGTGCAAGCCTGACTTTTGCAGGGGGGATGTGCTGGGTCATGGAGCTGGTTGGGGGAGTACAGGCAGGATGGGCAACCGAGCCCTTGCCTCTCCGAGTGTACTTGAAGGGACCCCGTGGAGGCAGAGATTTGTCCCTGGCCAGGCATGAGAGGTGTGGATTTGGGGCTGATGCTTGGTGACGCAGCTCTCACCTCCTCTGCTTTAGTGGGTGCCCCCAGTAGGATCCCAGCTGTGTCCTGGCATGGGTGACGGGTGGGAGAAGTATGTCCCCAGCTACAGGAGCACTGAACATTGAGGAGGGGCTGGCACACCAGGGTCGTAGCCTCTGATGCCACCTGGGATCCCCAGTACATGCTGATCCTGGGTGAGACACAGTGCTCAGTGCTGCTGTAACCCCACCAGCTGTGCTCCTGCACCACTCCTGACACGTCTCCTCGTGTGCCGGCTCCGATGGGTGCTGCCCTGGGGCTGTCTCGGCGTGCTTGCACAAGGCGGGCAGCCCTGACCTGCTCGGGGCTGCGTGGGTGGCATCCTGGCCTGGCAACAGCAGCATGGTGCCCTGTGCCAAAGGGCTCCAAGCAGAGCTGGCCCAATGCAGGCTGGCGTGCCAAGGGGGAGGATTTGCTGCCATCTCCCCTCCTGTCTTCAGCCGACAGTGGATTTGTCTCCTGGAGAGCAGCCTGGGTGCCTTTGTTGTCACAAGACGTGTCCTGCGTTCCCTCCTTGGGGAGACGGGGCCCGGTTTTACCACTGCTAACCTGTTGTACCCAAAATCACAATGCACAGAAAAGCCTGTCAACTCTGCTTGTGCTGCAGCATTGTGAGGTTCAAATAGGAGCAAGCGCCCTTGGGTGAGTCCCAAAACCCTGCCAGGGGCTGTCACCAAGCCCAGGAACATCCCTGGCTCCAGAAGGGATCGGATGATCCCTGTGGTGACCCGTTGGCCTGCATCCCAGCAGTGCCCGAGCTGAGCAGCAGGGACCAGTGCTGGGGTGAGGGGGCCCAGCAGCATTTCTCCCCCTTCCCCAAGTTGTTATTTCAGCTGCTGGAGCCTCCGTGGGGCTGACAAACACCCCGCAGGTGCTGTTTGCAAGTACCTTCTCCCCTCCACTCGACAGCCTCCGAAACCCCCAGCTCCCCGGCTCGGGACTCCCTCGCTGCCTGCCCCCAGACCTCACGCCTCTCCCCACCCCGGCCCCCCAGGACAAGCACCGCATACACGAATCCTTGTTGCCTGCCTCCGTCCTGACCCGAGCTCTTAACAGAGGCTGCTTTTCTGCCGGCTGCAGAGCCAGCGGCAGTGTGCACGGCCCCGGCCACCAAGCTCCAGCCCTCCAGGGCTGCCTCTTAACCTGGAGAAGCAGCGGGTTATTTGTGTTGCTCTTGGCAGGGATGCCCTGGCCCTCTGAAACAGAGGTGAATACGCGCGGAGCTGTGGGGCGCGGGCCAGCGCGCCCTGTTTGTGTTGGACCCGCCACGCAGGGAATTAGTTCAACTCGGCTGCTAATTGCTTCTGAAGTGCGGGGCTCTGTCAAACGGACGTGAATGCATGACGGGGACAGCAAGCACAGCCGGGGAGGAAAGCTGGCCCCATGCTGTTGTGCTCAGGGCTCTTGAGACCTCGATACCTCACCTCTCCTAGCTGCATCAGCCCCACTTAACCCACAGGGAGCAGACCCAGTTGCCGTGACCCGGTTGCTCAGGAGCTCTGGGACTGAGATGCGATGTGCTGCTTTTGGTGGAGAAAGAGCAACCCCCTTTCCTGTTCCACGTCATCTCTCCTGGACTGGAGAGGGGGAGTTGGCAGGGAAGAGGCTTTCCCTGCCCCGAATCCCTGTGCTGAGCCCTGCCAGCTCTCCCTGCCCTGTCTCAGCCTGGGTTTGCTCTTGTGCTTGTTTGTAAATCCCCCAGTGCTCTGACTGGTGCGACTAGTGGCTGTGAAGGACAAGTGATGGGAAAGGAGGATTTGCCCCACAGAAGGGCTTCCCCCTCTCCTGAGCATGGGCTGACCCCCTCCATCCCTGTCCCTGTGCTGTACCTCGTCCTGCCATAGCTTTGGTGGTGCAAAGGGGTCCGGTTCCCCCATCTTGCTGTGAGTCCAGCTGAGCACAGGCGAGGGAGGAGAGATCTTGAAAGCACTGCCCTGCATGTTGTAACAGAGCGTTTCTGAAACCTCCCGCCATGCCAGCACCAAAGCCCTGGGTGCATGTCACAGGGTGCTGAGCGTTTCCCTTTGCAGTCTGGACACAGCATCATTCAGCATCACTCCCCTTCAAGGAGGCCAAATTCACTGCCGCATCAGCTGCCCATATGTTGTGGGAGGGGATGTCCTTTCCCAGAGGTGGGTGAGATCCAGGGTGGGAGGAGGACCTGCCAGATGCTCTCCTGGCCTTGGGAAGAGGCCACCAACCCTACCACTCTCTTTCATGCAGCCATGACCATGCTGCTGACCCATGGCCCCCCAGGGTGATGTGCAGGGACAGGGCTCTTGGCTGGGTCAAGGACAGAAAGCCCCAGGCAGGCTGAGGTCCCTGGGGTGGACATGGTCCCCTGGTCCTCATCCCTCTCAGATTTAGCATTAACTAACGGCTTTGGGCCTATGTGGGCTAAACCAGGCTGCCTGTCCTGCTGGATGCTGCGCACTGCCCGGTTCACTGTGCCGCTGGCCCCCATCCTGCAGTCCTGCCTATGCCCTCTCCCACCCTCACTGCCTCCCCTCCCTCCCCCTGCTTTCGTTTAGTAATTGTCGTTTAAAAGCCCAAACGCTCATTGTCCAAACAGGGATTAAGCACCATCTGTGCAAACTTTGAGGCCATTTTCGGTGACTGGGAGGAAACGGATGACTCAGAGAGACATTACGACACAGATCACAGATCGGCTGTGACCCGGGGCCGAGTGAGTGGATCTCTGTGGAGCAGCCCTGTTAACCCAGGCACCTCTCGGCAGCCTTTTGAGGCTCATGGCAAGGGAGCCAGCAGGAGTTTTCAGAGGGCTGTGGGGTCTGCCCTGAACCATAAGGTGTTTCCAGCCAACTATCTCTCATGGCCGAGCTTTAGTCCATATGGTCCCACTGGTGGCTCCTGAGTTCTGCTTTTGAGTGGTGCTGGTGGGAAGGGGATGCAGTATGTTGGCTCCATGGTGGAGCACTGAGGCCAGAAGGTAAGTCTGCATTAGTGTGGGACCTTCCAAGACCCTTGTGTTGTGGCCCTTTTCCCTCGAAATGGTGTCTGAAGGATGGTGAAGGTGGCCCTGGAGGAGGGTGACAGAAAGCACAGCATCCACTGATAAACACCAGGAGATGCCTTCTCGTGGGAGCAAGAAGGCTGTGCTCCAAGTAGCCTCACCTGCCCCATGTATGACATGTTCCCATAGTCCATCTGGAGTGGGATGACACCCAAACTGAGGAGGTGGTGGTGGTGCATGGGTGCATGCAGACGAACAGGCTGCTGGCCATGGTGGCCCAGCAGTGAGAAGCACTTGGCTGAGGTAGGAATTTCAGCGAGGTAGGAATTTCAGCAGGACTCAGTGTGGGCCCAGCAAAGTGAGTGTGCACCCTTGCAGGGTGAAGTGGGAGATGTTTGATGCTGGTCCCCTTTTAGCACACCTGAATGGCTGTTGTCATCTCTGACCCCTGCAGGGACTGTGTGCGAGGTGGCCGACTTCCCTGCAAACCCCCTGCCTTAGCAAACTGCAGCCAAAACCCCCTTTAATCCAGTCTCCTGAAGGAGAAAGTTTCGGAAAAGACAAGAGATTTTAAGGTGGTTAAGGTTGGGAAGACTGAGAAGATCAGACATTTTGAAGGATGGTGATTTAGCTGATCCTGTAATTACAGGATGTAGATCTGGGTCCTGAGGAGGACAGGCCCAGCTAAGCCCAAGGAGCTGAGCAGGGATCAGCTGGGTGACGGATGTGAGAATGATGAGTGAAATGCTCTTGATTTTTGTTTGTAGGGATAAAAGGGATTTGTAGCTTGCAAATTTTTCCCTTTGCCCCATGTTATTGTTGCTCCCCAGCACCATCACAGCTGTTTCTGGCTCACCAGGATTCTGCTGATTTGCAAGAGGTGATGCTGGAGCAACTCTGAGCTTAGATCCAATGGCAAGGACGTGACAGGGCTGGACTTTGAGTGCTAGCCATGATATGGAAGGAGCACCAGGAAAATGCTCTTCATTTGAGAGCATTTTGCTCTGCTCCTTCTCATGGTGCTGTCCATGCCCATAGCATTGGGATGGGAAATGAGTGTGAGATGTGTCAGCTCCCAGCTGTGCTGGGGGGTGTGCCTGTATCTAAATCTGGGATCCTGATTACAACTCAGGGTCTTCAGATCCTGAGAGGTGATGGCTGGGGCAGGAAATAAGTAGCCCTCAACAAGAAGCTGTGATTAAGACAGCTTTACACCACAAGTCTGGCCTGGACAGATACAATAACCCCAGAAGTTGGTGAAATTATTAGGCAGAGCTTAAGTAAAATGATATGAAGACAGTGCTAAGGCAGGTGAGATTTTGCTTGGCTTAACGCACAAAACAGAGAAGAAAAGGAGAGGAAAGAATTTCCCCTGTGAAAGTCTCGGCTGGTTCAATTTCCAGTGACAGTCAAAGAGTTAAAGTGATATGTTGGGAGTTATAAGTGTTTATCTAAAAGAAAAACGGCAGGTGAAAGGGATAAAATAACACAGTTTGTAAAGCAATGCAATATGTTCAAATTATCCAAGGATCAGAGCAGGAATTTGGAAGGCAATATTGGATAGAAGGAAATGGGAGATGGAGACAGAAATAGGATGGGGAAAAAACAGCTTGAGGTGGCTTCCCCATTGGTTGTTACAAAGGAAAAGAAAAGGGCTTGGCATTATTAGGACCATTGTGAATTTGTTTATTGGAGGGGATTTTTATTGTACTTTCAGAATTAAGCTCAGGGCCTCTGCTATATCAGGGCACAGAACAGACCCTCCTGAGCTGAGTTTGCCTGGAAAAACATGGGCAGAGTCTGTTGCCATGCCTGAGAACATCCCTGGAAATGGCCGTTGAGCTTGGATGACCTGCGAAATGCCCAGTGCCATCCCTGACCAAGTGCTGGGATCCTTCCCTTCCTCTGGGTGCTCAGCCCTGTGGCAGAATTGGGTTCCCCCCCAAATCTGTGATGGGCTGAACACTTTCTACAGCAGCGATGAAACAATGCTTTCCACCTACGCAACCAAGCATCTACTTCTGCTGTTGTCTCCATAGCATTGGGGGATCTTCTTCACGGGGAAGCATGGTCTTGGCACCATGGGAAGGTGGAGGGGATGCAGCTGGGAAACTGCTTTGCTAGCAGGGCTTGGGCACCTCCAAGGGGCTACTCTTAAAACTGTGGCACAGCCATGCAGGAAGATTTCAGGTAGATTTGTCCCACTGCCCTCACTCTTCAATGGCTTTTATGACCTCTGCTTCATCTGCTCTCCAGGCACCATCCTCACTAGTCCAGAGCTCAGCTTCTTCTGGGCTCTGCCCAGTTCTGGGAGGTTTCCAGCTCGTGCTGGCTGAGAAACTCAGAGAGGGCTTGGGGAAGTCGCAGAACCTCCCCTGCTGTCTCTGCCTTGAGCTTTCTGCCTGGACAGGCTCCCCTACCTCCAAAATCTCCTGGTGTTTCCATTTGCCTCCTCAGCCATGTCTTTGTCCTGACCTCTAGACAGTGTGTTGTTGCCTCCAGCATATTCACCTGCTAAAGCCTTTATGTTGGCAGCTCTCTCATGGCCATGGTATTGGAGGATCCCCTCCCATTGCATGACCATCCTCTTGGGGCTTCTTTGCCTTTGGCACTCACCAAGAAGCCCAGGACTGTTGTTTGAACCTTCATGTGGATTTGCAGGTACAACAGTATATACCAGCCTTCTCTAACCAAGAGAAGGTAAAAGGAAAAAGCCCAGGAGTGGAAGGTAATTGATGCACTGACTTCCTGAATCTGCAGGCAGCCCAGAGCAAGGACTCTGAGGTGTACCATCCCAGCATGCCTCTTTATTAGCCTGACTTTTCCTAACTGCAGCACGTGGAAAATTGAGATGGCAAAGTGACTTTATTGAGAAAAAAAGACACAAAGGACTGATTTATTTTGCATCTAATTCAGCTTTGAGGCCCTCCCAGATGTTCTGGGTTTCTTGGTGGAAGTGAAATGGCTGCAGATTTTCCAGCTGGCCACAAAAAGCAGAGCACTTACACCAGGCCAAGACCCAAATGAGCTATCTGCAGGGCTTCCACTGCTGCTGTTTCTCTTTGGCTGTTCTGCTTTTCCCCATGTTCATCTCAAAGCTCATTTTTCTCAACAGCATCCTGGGAGTCCTGTCTGTCCCAGTCCCCTTGAGATTGCGCATCTTCCTGCTGTGCTGTGGGTTGTGTGTTTTCTTCTTTCTTTCACCCCGCTGGTTACTTGTTCATCCTGCTTTCCATCCAGACCTGGTGTCTTGGCTTTGATGAAACAGCAAAGATATGGCACCATCACATCTGCTTCCATGAACACGAGAGGCTGCCCTGGAGCTGCAGGACCTCCTCTTCCATGCAATTGTCTTTACTGCACCCAATTGTCTTTACTGCAGATCTAGTGAGGTCTACTGATGGGCTTGCAACAAGCCTGCCTTTTGCTCCAAGACAAAGCAAACCAGGTGGAGGAAAGCATGGCTCGTTGCTAATGAAGCAAAAGATGAAGTACTCACATTCACCTGCCTCTGGCTTTCCAGAGAGAGGACTTTGCTCTAGAATAGAAAGCTGCACCATGAAGCCTTCTGAGATGCGTTTCCTGCAGCCCCCCATAAGTCTGGAGAGCGTTGTTACCACGCAAAGTAAGTTAAATATCCTGCTGCAGGTAGAGGCTCCAGAACATCTTCACGGTGTCCTTGGAAGTGGCTGCAACCCTGTGGTTGGCCTCAGATAGCTTGTCTGTGCAAGGTCTGCCAGGCAACATGAATATTGATGTTCCCTTTTTTGCAGAATTCCAGATTTTTTTACTCTTCCAACTGAGCTGCATGTAAACCACAGTGCCTTGACCCCCGGCATTGCTCTGAACATGTTTTATATTTCTGTGGTCTTTCTTGGACATCTTGTTTTATAGCCAAGTTTCAAGTTTGAAGGCATCTGTAATCCTGCCACATGTAATTTTCTGCACAACTTCCTTCCTGGACAGTAACTCAGCAAGCAACTTTTTGCAGTACAACGGGGTGCCTGAACTGTCTTTTTCAGAAGCAGCCTGAAAACTCCCCTTTAAATTTTTAATGCTTGGGTTCAAGAGCCATTCGCTGACAAACCTCCACCTTTTCTCTTCTTAAGAAAAGTTGAGGCTTTGAGGTTCTGAATTACATGCATTGTCAGGTGCCGAGTCTCTTGGGTTTCTTCAGTGCAAACCGTAGATAAGAGGGAAGATGCAGTAGCACTTTTGGTGTCCTACATCCTTTTCTGGCCACGGCAATTTTTTCTGACAGTTCCTTGACACGTGGCGGGAGCAGATTGTACATCTCTTGTTTCTGGACTAGCAAAGCAATGCTTGTACATACATGTAGTTGAAATCATCTCGCAGGCCAAAAGATGGGAACTGGGGAAGCTGACGGCTTCTCAGGTGGGGAAGAAGTCACAGTTCTGTTGAGCTCCTGCTTGGTAAGCAGTGTTCTGGCAAAGGGTGTGTGTACCTCTATGAGACCATCTTCTGGGTACCTGGGGATGATAAGGCAGGTGAGAGAGGTGACCAGCCATCATGGTTTCAGTTTCTGGTCTGTACACCACTTGTGAAGGGAGGTTCTGTAACTGGTGGTTGCCTGCTTTGCAACCCTGCTTGATAGTCATCTTTTGGAAAGAGCTGGAGGCACTGGTGAGACCTTCTCATGGACTGAGTTTGGCTACCACCCAGTTCAGGGAGGCTGGGACATCTGAAGAGACAGGCCATTGCATTTTCCAACCCCTTCTTATTATGTCTTGCTATAATAGCTCTTGCTTGTGGTGTGCATGTGGATATTTCTGTGTTGTCTTGCCTCTGCTTCGTGTGGCCACAATTCTGGGAGCAAAGCTGTGATAGTGCAACAACTGTCCTAGATCAGAACCAGAGAGACAAGTGGGCTCAACAGCCGCTAAGGGTTTTTGAGTGGGTGTTTTTTTTTTTTTTTTTGCACTGCTGAGCAACTGATTCTAATTAAGGCTTGCAATTTGTGCTTTCACTCATGGCCAGTGGAGATCTGGAAGGAGACGACCCCTGATGTATGATTTAGCTGCTTTGGACCAAAATATGGCTGGTGTTGAGGCACTGCACAGGGCAGATTTGGGATCTGCAGTGGTATGGAGACTCACCCAGCCAACACGCCTTGCTCATGTGCTTGAGGAAGTACTAATGGTCAGGTCTGGGATGGGAATTTCTTGCCGGGTCAGCAGGCTAGCCTAGGGGAGCTTGTGGCTCCTGAGGTCTGAGCACAGGCACAAGGATGGGGCTTGTGTGTGGCCACTTCTCTGGGACCTCTGAGGAGGGGCTCTGTGGCTGCAGAAGCATCCCAGACATACCTGTGAGAGATGAGGAGGGGAGCGCCTGGTGCAGGTGCTGCTCGAGTGCCAGATATTAGCATGGTCCAGCCTAAATGCTGAGATGCAGGGCCTGATCCTCAGCTTGGCTACTGCCCCTTCCTCCCCCTCTGCCTGCATGGGGTGTTATGATCCAGTCTAAGGCAGGTTGCACAATTTATTTTCCTGTACTTAAAGCAGGATTTTGGCAGTCAGGGTTGGGAGGCCTCTCTGAGGAGTGCTGGCTGGGCGCCCTCCTGCTGTCACGGGATCACGCTGCTGTCAAAGGCTCTGCTCCGCCGGGTGTCCTTCAGCGTGGCCTTCTGCCCCAGCTTTGGGACCGATGGAGGCAGCGCCTGGGCAGCCAAGACACTGCTGACATCTTCAGCAAGTGTAGGTGGGATCAGTGGTCACCCCAGCATGGGTGCTCTTATGCTGGACTGGAGTGAGACCCATGATTTCTGATCCCCATGAAGTGGCAGCTATAAGGAGGACTCATCCTCTCCTGCCCTCTGCCCATGCAGACAGACACCATCCCATCCTTAAAGCATCCTTTGACAGTGGTCCCAGGCTCTTGTTTCCTGCTCTCTCCATCACCTGGCTTCCCTACAGCCAGCTGGTAAATTCATGTGGATAAAGGGAGAGCAGGAGATAAAGGAAAATTACTGTGGTCACTGCTGCAGGAATATGCAGTAGGATTTGCTATTATGTTCTCTGACAGTGTAAGGGAGGGAAAGGATGCGAGTGCTAATTTGTGCTCTGCATAAGCGCTATTGAAGTCATCCATGGTGATTTAATTGCTTTGTGAGGAGAGCGGCGCGTGAGGCTGAGCATGCCCGGCTAGGGAGGATGAGATAGTTGGGAGTGATGGAAGTGTTCATGGTCAATAAAGGGCATGAGGGTGATGTGGGCAAAACAGCTGGAGAGAAATACCAGATCTGCCCATGCGCTTGGCCCTGTCATGCTCAGATCTGAGGGTGGGGAGGTGGCAAATGTGAAGCCCAAAGCATGGAGTAGCTGAGGTTGAAGGTATGTGACACATGGGGTGGGTTTTCCAGGAGAAAAGGTGAAGAAAAAAGAAGGAGCAGAAGATGGTGGTGAAGTTGGGAGTTTGGGGAATGGGAAAAAATCATGGAATAACCCATCCGCTGGAGCAGGGTGGGGAGGACTTGGAGGGGATGTCCTGTTTTTGCCATGATGATCTCGAGTTGGCAGGGGGACATCCCAGAAGGTTTATGAGTGGGAGAGGCTGGGTGGAGATGTCGGCCTCTGAGTCCTCGGAGGAGAGATGACTTCACCAGGGAGAGGGTGTTGAGGGGGCTGAGAAGGAGACCCAAGTGCTGAGCCTGTGGGGCTGGCATGGGGGCAAGCGTTTGGAGGGATGTGGTGGTGGGGAGAGGGTTAGCAGGATGTTCTCAGAGGCATAGGGGATGTAGGGGACAGGCTGAGTGGGTGGGGGGCACTTGAGGAGGAGATGAACATTTTGCTCCATCCAGGGTCACAGACAAGCTGGCCTCTCCCTACACCTTGTTTCAGCACGGGGGTGAAGCACGTCTTTGTTTCACCACCGTCCTGGGAGGTGGTGATGGGGAATCTGGGACCACTGAGAAAAGATGCTTTGGGGATGGGATGGTGTCCCTCTGCATGGGTAGAGGGCAGGAGAGGGTAAGCCCTCATAGCTGCCGCTTCATGAGAACTGGAAATGATGGGTCTCACTTCAGTCCAGTATAAAACAGTCCCTCACCTGGGGCTGAAGCTGGAGTGGGCAGGGGAAGGGATGGAGCTGGGAGGTTGTGGGGTGGGTTCCACCGGGGGAAGAGAGGAGCTGTTTGAAGGAACGGTTTTTGAGAGGCTTGGGGCTCATTTTCTCTCATCCTACCATCCTATTTCTGCAGCAGCAGTTAAACTTAAAAAAATAGCCCTCAGCCCCTGCCACCCATGGAGGCCAAAGTGAGAGAAGCCATTGGTTTTAGCATGAACTGGGTGGAAAGGTGAGCTTGGTGAGCACAGAAACCGAGAGCTACAACTGAAGAAAGGAGACAAGGCAGTGCATTAGTGCAGCCGGACCCAGTAGCAGCCAGTGCTGAAACGAGCAGCTCTGGACCATAGGGAATGGCATGGAAAGGATGCAGGTGAGTGCCCCCAGCCTGTGGAAGGACAAGGGACAAGTGAAATGCACTGTCTGGGGGCACCTTGGAGTGTGCCAGGCATCTGGCACTGCATCCCCACAAATCCAGCACCTCACAGCACAGGGATGGAGGCAACAGGAGGCAGGTCCCTGATGCAGCATCTGTGGGCAGTTCCTGCCCCCTCCCACCTCAAACTCACCTCAAGACCACTGGCAGGATGTTTCCAGCAGCACACGTAGGAGCTGCGGCCCCTTGGCTGCATGCAGGGGAGGAGAGCACTGTTTTAAGCAGATGAATATCAGTGCCTTCTCGACAGGAGGAAGTCACAGACTTACTGAAATCTAAGATAAGTGGCCTCTTAAGCCAGCAGTGTGTCAAGTGGTTAAGGCAGAAGATAGGGAGCAAACTCTCCTTCCACTGGTGGGAAAGCAAGGATGCAGCCTGTAGTCCAAACACCAGCATCTCCTGAGGAGAGACAGGAGGAGCGACAAGGACAGCCTTAGTGTCCCCTTTACATTGTCAAGAGGCAGCACCCGGGCACCTCTCCTCCTAGCTAAGGACTCTCGGGAGGAGACGAACAACTGTTAGGTGTTTGCAGCACATGCTGGTTTTACACAGCCCAGTGGAGCCTGATTGCTAGGAGAAGAAAAGCCCGTGGTTCATTCAGCACAAACTCATTATTTAATAGACAAAGTAAATATGAAAAAAAAAGCATTCCCCCCCCCCACCTCTGGTGCTGAAATTTACAGTTGTGAGAAGAGCCAGAGTGCCGTGGAGCCGGGGTATCTCTGGGTGACATTTACAGGGCTCAGCTTTCATCGCAGCTTGAAAAAATCCCTTGCGCAGAGATTATCTCCACACTGATCTGGATTGTCTTGTTCAGCTTTGGCCCTCATCCTAGATGGACAGTGAGCAGAAAACTTGGCCAGTGGCCTGAGGTCTGTGGCCTCCTCTGCATGAGCTGGGAAGAGGAGGAGCAGTCTCCAAGGTACTTGAGAACTTGCAGCCTTGGGGGGCTAAAGAGATGGAGCTGGAGGGGAGTGAAGCTTAGTTCCTCCCCTGAGGATTTAATGCTGCACCCTTGACCAACTGAGCCACTGAGAGAGGCAGTCCCTGCTCTGTGCTGCTCTGGTGAGGAGATCTCTGGTTTGCATTGAAGTGGATCAGCTCAGGGTGGCTCCACCTCAGGGTCTCCCCAGGCTGTCAGTCCCCCCACCACCTGGCACCCTTTGCTGAAGGTTTTTTGGAGCTCGGGCTGGGCAGGCAGGAGGGAGGCAGCTGGGGGGGTACTGAGGGGATGCCTCGATGTAAACTTCCCTCGCCCTGTGCTGCGTCAAGTCAGTTGTCAGCAGCCTTCCAGCCGGATGGTGTCTGGAGACCTTCCAGCGACCACAGACTCTCCCCCAGCCCATCACTGCCACAGCACAGACGGGATTTAACGTATGTCTGTGCGTTCCCCCAACCTTTCCCCTCTCAAGATGAAGCAAGGAAGAAAAACAAGACTGCAGGTTTGCAAGGACCCCCTCCTCCAGCCCAGAGGGTGATGGTCACAGCTCTGGGCTTTTCTGGACCATGCAGGGAGCTCCCAGCTTGCACAGGAGGGCTCAGCAATGCCACCCCATGCTGACTCCTCGCTGCACCACAGGCAGATGTTCCTGTTGGCTCAAGATGTCATTTTGAGGTTTTTCTCCGCTCCCCTTTTGCCTCTTGAGTTGCAGACAAGTGGGTGAGGGAGAGAGGAACCAGTTCGCTTTCCACCTCCCCTCGCAGTGCCCCTCTGCTTATTAGTTCTCCAAATATTTCGTCCTGCAGCCCGGCAGCAAGGACTCTGCACTAACCTGATCCCAGGCAGAAGGGAAGCTGGAGCGGGTAGGACAGTGCGTTATCCTCATGGCATTGCTCCAGGCCAGCCTGCGGAGAGCGAGATGGGGCAGCTGGGGCCCTGCTGCACTAAATCCTGGTGCTTGGGCACACATGGCAGCGTCCCTTGGGCTCAGCAGAGCACGAGCATTGCCTTTCCCCCCAGCAGCCTCTTTCCCGCACTCCCAACAGTTGCTCCACTTTATACTTTTGCATTTCTCAGTAGCCAAAGGGACAGGGACTGTCCCTAGAGCCCTCACTGAGTGTGGAGAACAGGCATGTGGAGGAAGAGGAGGAAATCTGGTTGTGGGATGCTGGTGAGCAAGGTGGGCAATTATGGGACAGAGGAAAAGAAATCCCCTGGGATTTCCTCCCGTCAGCTCCCAGCTCTGTTAAGAGTCATTGGACTGCAGGTACCACGGCCTCTCTGGACGCTTTTCACAGACTCCAGCTCAGCAAGATGCTGGAAGAGTGAGGGGAAAAAGGGGCTTGTAAGGGGAAGGGGAGCATGGCAGGAACATTGCGTCCTCTGATAGCCCTGGGCAGCTGCTGAGGAGCTTCTGTAAATCAGAGCAGTCACTGGAGCTGCTCCAAAATCCATCCAACGCCCAGGAGGCCATCGAGCATCCTGCAACAGGGGGCTGCAGGAGTATCCTATGTCCCCCTCATATACTGACCACCCTGGCTGGGCTTCTCCCCGCATTGAGCTTAACCCCTGGAGACATTGCCACCCTGTCACCCATCTTCTGCCACGCACCTGGCTGTACACGCTGGCTGCACACGCTGGCTGCACTTCATCCCCTCCTGAGGCTCAGCCAAGGCAAGCAGTGCTCTGGGATGCTCAGTGCATGCCTTAGACAAATAAAAATAACTGTGATAGAAGATACCGAGTGCCTAATGCTAGCCTCGGCTTAAACACCTCCCATTTGCAATGCTCCGGAGTCAGCAGGGGCTCATCCGATGAGAACAGGCATCATGCAGGTCCCCAGCCAGCCATCGAGAGCAGACATGTCCCTGCTGGCACAGGACACCAAGGTGCTCTGGCTTCAGCAATAAATAAAGCAAGCAAACAAAACAAAATAAAAAAACCAACAATGATCAATTTTTTTAAACTTTAAATATTTTTTTTCTTTAAAATCTGTTTTCCTCTGGGGCTCTGTCTCTGTAAAGAGCTGTGCTCTCCCTGCAGCGTCTGGGTTACTTCCTCAGTCCTGGCCGTGGGGCAAGGGAGAAGCAGGGTCAGTTAGAGAGGGGGATGGATGGGCATTCCCGTCCGTGCATCACCGGCAGGTATGGATTTCCACCACCCGATGGCAGGGTTTGCACTTGACGGAGCAGCACCAGTGGAATTTGCAGCTGCACCTTTCCACAACCTCCACTTCGTCCGTGTGAAAGCCCCGGCCACAGCACATCAGCTCGCAACCGTCAATAGCCTTGGAGGTCTTGTTGCACTGCCGGCCGCTGGTGCCCAGCACCCCATTCTTGAGGTCATGGTCACAGAAGTCGGGACTGGAGTCCAGGTAGACGAGGTCCTCATCTGTGTGTGGCTTGAACTGGGAGTTTTTTGGCACCAGCACTTTGGTGGATCCAATCTCGCTCTGCTCGACCTCTGTGGCACCGTCGAATTTCTCCTTCAGGACGTTGCCCACTTTGCGGAAGGGGGGCATGGCTTTCCAGCACGTCTTGAACTCGCATGAGCCTGACACGCCGTGACACTTGCACTCCACCCGCATGTTGTTCAGGATCGCCTGGAGGAACAGACACGAGAAACAAGACGGGACAGTCAGCTTGGGATGGACACAGCAGGAGGAGTGCAATGTACGGCATCTGGAAGGGTTTTGCAGAAAGCGATGCTGATGCATGTGAGCTGATGGGATTAAGTGAAGCCAAAATGGCTCAAGCAATGGCTGCAGAGCCCAGATGGGATGCTGCAGAACTGTACCGGCTGCCCAGGCTTCCCCCTCACTATTACCTTCCTCCCTGCCTCGTTGTTGTGGAGGTTCATTAATGCTCTGTTGGAAGAAGCCCCTTTGCTCCTCTCACGGACGTCGACGAAGGACTGCGAGAAGGCCACGCCGTAGGCGATGTTATCGGAGCAGCCCGACCACTGGAAACCTAAGGCAGAGAGCAGAGATGAGACAGATACAGCCACCCTGTGTTGCTTGTCCTCTCCAGCCTTGCTCTTCCTAAAATACCTGCCCCCCTTCTGTCTTGCTGCCCAGGGGATTGGGGAAGTTGGGGAGTGCGGCCCTGGGGGGGGACGTGGACAAGATGCTTTCTCTGCCCCATGGGCGATGCTCCCAGATGCCTTTTTGAGGGACTCATGTGGACTAACAGGAGTCTGTGTTTTTTAAAAACTTTTTGCTCCTTTCTGGGTGGCTCCAGAGAGGAGGCATTTCCATGCTCGGCCCGTTTTGCATCCCCGCTCGGCTGCCCCGCTCCCTTTGCACGCTCACCCTGCGGGCTGCCCCCCTGCACCGTGCGGTCGCATCCACACTTGTCCAGCTCGCCGCTGCTGCAGGCGCGCGTCACTGCGAAGGCCACCCCTGCCGAAGAGATGGCATAGACGAATGCTGCCTCCCGCGTCCCTGCAACGGCACAAACGGTGGTGGGAAACGTGGCAGCAAGACACGCGAGAGGGCTTTCAGGAGGGGGTGCGGCCAGATGGGCAAAGGCCCTTGGTGGGCTGTTGTGTGTCTCTGCTCCTCATCCTTCCTAATGCTGGTGTTGCACACAAAACCCCTTGAAAAGCTGGTCTGAAAACTGGCTCTTGGCAAAACGTGCTATGCAGAGCTGTTAAGCCCTTCGTTTCATCTCCCTCCCAAGATGGGGTTCCCCATGCAGGACACTCATCCTCCCCACTCCCAGGGATGCTGTTTGCTTAGTGCCAAGCCTGGACCAGTCTCAGCAGAGACACCTTGGTGCTGGGAGATCATCTGCAGCAGCGAGAGCTCTATCTTGTAAGAGCAAAGGAGCTGGGAACTGCCCCCCAAGGTTAAAAACATGAATGTGATGGGCAAATTTTAACCTGGTAATGAGGGAGCTGCAAAGGCTCTATTGCCAATGTGGGGAGAGCTCTCCAGAGCTTATATGAAGAGACTGTCTTGCCTGGTGCTTACACGGCACCTCTGCCATGAAATCCCTCCTGCATCCAAAATAGTTGTCTGCTTTCCACATCCAGGAACATCCCCTGCAGCTGCAGACCCTCTCACACAGGGTCCTGTACCTCCCAGCACCTCCCAAACTACCCTGCAAAACCCCACACCGCTCCCAAAGTGCCTTGCAAAACTACGCTGGTCCCCAGGGTGCAGCCCCTTCCCAGCTCTTGTGTCTACCTGTGTGGTGCCACATGGTTAGGAAGAGCTTGTTTGGGAAGTCAGGGGACATCCCTGGGCATAAACGCACAGGGCAGCATGACCAGGGATCAGCTCTTGCAACACGCAAATCCCCACCATCCTCCGAGGCCGGCTGAGGACACAGCCCCTCTGTCTCTGAGCGAGGCGGGTTGGCATTTGGGGTAGTCCCATGCTAGGGGTAGAGAGGGGGGATGGTCTGCAAGCAGACATCGCGCCAGCTTGCCGGTCGGACAGAGGGCAGCTACTTTGGTGGTCGCAGCCCAGACTTTGGTGGCCCAGCTGTAATCTGGCCCAGGCGGCAGTGGCTGGGGAGGACCCAGCCAGCGCGGGGACTGAACCGCCTCCAAGTTAATCGAGGTTAATAGTAGGATCGTGTTGGTCGGTTTGTGCTGTGGCTGCCTAAAAAGAGACGACTTTTAGTTTCTGGTATTTCTGGTATTTCCAGTCCCTGAACCTTCACAAGAAGAGATCTTCACCCCTGCGTTGAGGGGAGGAAAGTCAAACAAGGAGCCGGGGGGAGGCTTTGGTCTATGGATCCTGAGATGGGAAGCGAGAGGGTGCATCAGAGATCGCAGTGGCACCCAAGGGGAGGCAAGGGCCGCTTCGGTGCTCTCCAGGGGTTGCAGAGGGGCCTTCCCGTCCGTCGCCTCACCGCGATGCTCTGGGTCCGTGCTTGGTTTGATCACAGCCCTGTGCCTCTGGGATGCCTGCGTGCAGCTGGGATCAGAGGGGCTGGGGGCTGCCCTGGCCATAAATGCCCCCTGAAGGCTGGCAGCTGGGTGGCGGCGGGCGATGATGCTCTCCACGGAGGGTCCAGCCGCCGCGTGTTTTACTCACGTCGGGCGGCAGAGGGCTGTCCTCCCAAGGGCTCGCCCGCAGAGCGAGCGGTGTGCCAGTCTGGCAGCGGTCACCGCTTCGGGGCTGCCCGGAGAAGAGACCGAATAAATCCAGCATCCCGCTGCAGCCGCGGCTTTGTGGAGCGAAGCTCCTGGGCTTGGCAGGGCAGAGATTAGACCGCAGGGTGACTTTAGGGCTCTGCTCAAACTTGGTATGTCCTTGTAAAAGGTCCAGGCTCTCCGGGTGCCCTGGGCTGGTGCCTCCGTGTGATGGGCACCCGCTGGGTGTGAAAAAGGTTTGGGAGGGGAAGCACCCAGCAGCTGCAAGGAACTGCAAGGGTCTGGAAATGCTGCCCCTAATACAGTCAAAAGAGCCCTGCTGAAATGCCGAGGGAAGACTTGTCAGGCCCAAGATCCAGCACTGGGTCATTCCCTACTCTCCCCAGCTGCTGGCCTAGGGGCAAGCAAGTAAAACCCACCCGCAGCCCACCGGCCCACTGTCATAGCCATTCCCCCATGCAGCAGCACCCCAGGTACGCGTCCTCCCGGCTCACCTTGCGTTACCACCTTGCCGAAGACGGGCAGGGTGTCCAGTGTGGAGCAGTTCCAGCGGCGGTTGCGGAACTGGTACTGGCACTCCTCGATGGCCAGCTGGGCTCCGCGCCGCACCGAGTCCATCACCTCCAGGTTCCTCTTGCACATCTGCACCTGGCGTTGGATCAAGCCCTTCAGCTTCTCGCAGGTCTCCTCCTCGGAGATGCTCCCCACTGAAGACAGCTTTGCCAGGTACCTGCCGTGAGAGCCAGCACTACTGGTTAGGAAGCAAGGGTTGGGGGAGCATGAACCCATGTTCAGCTGGGACACCCTGCACTGCAGAAAGCAAGGAGACCTAACCTCTCCCCTCCTCCATAGCTGAGACCTGGTGCCCATCTGGGGTCACCTTAAATGTGCCACTGCGGTGGCTCCGCAGGATGCATTTTTTGGCTGGCAGAGAGCAAGCCCAAGCAAAACAACCACCCCTCTGCAGCCTGGTCCCCTGTCTCTGGGGGAGCCCAGCTGCTGGCTCCCCTTTGCCTCTATTGCCTGCAAGGAAGATATTTTCGGCGTTGTCTGAATGTGCCCGGTCAGGTCTCCTGAGTACTGGCACATCCAAGTGCTACTAGGAAAAGCCAGAGGTCTCTGAAGTCAGCCAAAACAAGCAGGACAGGCGCTCGGCTGCCAGCTCCAGCTGCCACACTGCTGCCGCAGCGTGGCTCTGTGCTCATCACCAACAACATCGCCCTCCAAACCACTTCCCTCCTGGAGCCTGCTTTTAGCTCCTCCAGCCCCCAGCAGGCAAGGATGGCCTCTGGGAGCTGCCAGGTTTCCTGTCACTCGAGATTCAAACAGGGCTTGAAGTGAGGAGGACAGAATCAGGAGCCTGCTGTGGGCAAAATTGCACATGCTGGGCACTTCTTCCACCAGCCCAGCCTGTGAAAATGGCCATGCAGTCTTTGCTGACCTGGAAAAGACCAGCCCTGCATGGAGATGACCATGTGCTCTGCTTTCCATGGCCCCATCCTCAGCAGAAGGAGTTACAGAGCTGCTCTTGGGTATCAGCATTAGGGGGATGGGATGAGGGAGCTTACCCTTCTGGGGCAAGCACCTTGCAAGCTCTTGGCATCCCCTCACTGAGCAGCTGGGCACGATGGTCCATGTTGCACATCCCAGTAACCCAGCCCACCATGCCCTGCATGTGTGCACGCTCGCCCAGTTCCCAGGTCCGTCCTCCTGCCCCAGCCTCTGGATCCCAGAGGGGTTTTAAGATACACGCAGTCAGATTATCCAACAGCTCAGTCAGGCTGTTGGATAATACAAGATCCTCTACAGCTATCTGTGCCTGTGCCAGCACGTGCGTAGCTGAGAATCCCTCCTTCCCGTGGCTGCTGGCACCTGCTTTAAGTGACACTGCCACCAGTGGAGCCTCGTCCTGCTGTGGAGAAGGGAGGTCCCCTGCATGGGACAGGGAAAACTCACACTTGCTCCTGCTGACCACACCGAGCTTTAACGTCCTCGGGAATTGCCAGCGTCAGCTCACATGGCTACCTCATCTGCACTGAGAGATGGGAGTACCAAGCGAAGGCTTTTTGGAAACCTCAGTCCTTGACTCTGCATTTCCCAGCCCTGCAGAGCTTGTGGGTTTTTTTGTTTGCTTGTTTTTTTCCTCCTCCTCCCAAGTTGCGACATCCTGCTAAGGATTTTTCCTTTGAAGCCCTGCTCGCCTCCGAGAAGTGACTGTGCAAAAGTGGCTCCTGTTCCCTGCCTGTTCCCATGTGTCCCAGGAGCCAGATCTGCTGACTTCAGCCACAAAATCAAGTTGTCACAGCCTCTTCCTCCCATTAGCCCTGCCAGTTTGCCCCAGGAGGAGAGAACAGGATTTTCTCTTCTGTGCATCAGCAGAATTATTCACCATCTTGGTTTCACGCTTACAACTGGGGTGCTGTGGGAGATGGTTAGAAAGCTGGCTTGGCTTGCAGTGTCCGTGGGGAGTCTGTGTGGCGAGTCGTCAGAAGCATTCGGCTTTCCTTGTGCATGGAGATCACTTGATGCAATGCCTCTCGGACAGTGGGAAGTGGCAGACTGCCCTGCTTTCAGAGCCAAGTTCTTTTCTAGCCTTTATACCAGCTAAGCATCTTTGTCCAAGGCTTTCTGCTCCTCCAAGGGCACAGCCCTGTTTGCAGAGGACTGGCCACGCGGTTCCCCAGTGCACACGGCTGGCTTGGAAACCCCACCGTGACCAAACCCAGGGATGTCACCTTTCTGCTGGCCCCCGCACCATGCAATGAGTGTCCCTGTTCCTGGGCTGCAGTCCTGGACACAGGGTGCAACAATTGCTGTTCCTGCATCTCGCTGCACTTGGCTGACCCAGGGTGAAGGCAGCAAACCACCCTTGGGAGCTTTGAGGATGTTGGATGCCGAGCAAGCCCGGAGTGACTGTGACAGCTCTGTCCCCTTCCAGGTCCAGCCGTTATTTCAGTTTGGGCATGGGGAAGCTGACACACAGCAGAGTGGTGAGATTGATCCCAAGACACCATGGGTCGGTTGAGCAGCTTTGAGCCTGGAAGCCAAGAAAACTGGATTCTGCCTCCAGTACTAACCCCTTGTGCTGATTAGACTTTCCCCCGCTCCTGCTACTTAAGCAGCATTTATCATACCAGGGAACCAGCTCAAGCAAAGCGGCATGGCTGGTCCTGCTGATGAATCAGTGCCCAGTCTGACTGCAGGCACCTTGGCAGGAGAGCCATGCCGCAGGTGTAACAGCCACGTTAACATCAGCTCTGCTCAGGATGGGGGCATCATCTCCTTTTCTAATATATTTCCCAACTCAGTGGGATTCTCCGGGCAATGGGGAGCTATAAATTCAAAGCACACATGAAGAAAAGCATGACAAGAGCCTTTCAAGCCTTTCCAAGTAGATGTGCCTGATAACATGCCTCCCCAACAAGCATTTAATGCTGTTTGGGATGATAAAATAAAGGCCAAGGATGCTTCAAAGACAGGTACAGCTCTCCAAGAACAGGTCTGGTAATTTCTTTTGCAAGGCAGGCAAATAAGATGAAGCTATCCAGAACGGTGCTCTGGCCTCTCTCCCCCATGACAGGTCCTCTGTATGCCATCATCCCTCCTCAGCCCATGCGTGTCTGCCTCTCCTTGGGATTGGAGGCAACTGTACCTAAAATGCCATGGCCCCATCAGACTCCCAGCTTGCTACCAGTCTCCTGCATCCCAGGAGTACCATACTGCTTCCCAAAAAAGGCATTTTTTTGAGGGGAGAAGGCTCGCATCCTGCTCCCTTGTCCAGGAGGGATCCAGAGGTTGAGTCAACGATGTAAGGAAGGACCTTTGCTGAAGGACCTCAGCTTTGAGGCTTTCACATGGCTTCTCCACACCACATTCAGGGGTAACAGGCAGGAGCATCTCACCCCCTTTGACCTCTCTGGGGCAGCTGAAGGGCGAGATGAGAGCTGGGAAACGTGCTCTGCCTTCACCAGTGCTCGAAGATGCTTCCACCCTGCAACTCACAGACTGGTTCTCAGGGCTGTGGAGCCCAAGCAAGGCACCACCAAACGTATCTGCAGCATCCCATGGTCACCATGGAAACCCAGCTCTAGCACTGTGCCTGGTCCTTAATGAGGACCTTGCTCCAAACTTCGTTTTCCTGGACTGAGGTGGTAGAAACCGCAGGCAAAGCCTCTTGTCTACCAGCACACACGGCAAGACAGGCACAATGGGAGGAAACCCAGCAGTTCCTGCCCTCTGCAAGGTCTCGCTACCGATCTCCATCCTGATACCACATCTTGGTTGCTGTGCAGAGCTGCACTGAGCTCTAGATTATGACTTAAGTCTCACATGCAGCCTCAAAACAGCCCTTCTTGTGGAAAAAACCCAAATAATGGCATATTTTCCTCCTTTTGCAAGATTGGGCAAAGAATGTTTCAAGGGGTGAGCTGCTGCCTAAGCTATTTGTTCAAGTTTTGTCTTGCTTCATCATGGCATTTATGTTTCTTTTCTTCTGCCTTTAAATTCAGACGAGTCATTCACAGAACAAGTTCCCTTTTTATTAAAAGTCATTGATTTAATACAAAACTGATGGAAAGCCCTTCCTTTTTTTTTCCATCCATGGTATATAGATCAAGACTGAAACCCCGTAATTTAAGCAGCTGCAGTTGATCCACCCTGCAAGATGGCAAATGAGGAAACCTCAAATCCAGGGAGCTTTGATAAGGCGGGAGTGGGGTGGACAGACCTACTTAAATAAAAATGACAACAATCATTTCAAGAGGAAGAATAATTGGTGAAATGACAAGAAGACATTGTAAGAGCCACAGCAGTTGGCAGATAGAGCCAGAAGGAGAGGGTAGGGGATTCCCTGCCGTGGGAAGGTGTGGAAATTTGAGTCATTGACAAATTCTCAATAGAGGTGGGTCAGGGAAGATGTAGCAGTTGTCTAGGAGAAAGCAGAAATCTCTGGTGTTTCTTTTATTTAAACAAATGAGTTCCAAGCATGAGAACTCTTTGTATTGTCTCATTTTGGGAATATTTTCCTGAAGATGGTAACAGTTGAACCCAGGCCAGTGGTATCACTGATATATCACTCGGAGATGCTGAGAAGACTGATGAGCCTGAGCTGCACCCTGTTCAGCAAACATCCAACCTGCCTGGGATACCTGCGTGACCAAGGCCACAAAAGGCTTGTTCAGGTCTTGAATTTGCGGAGACGCTCCAGCTCTGCTCCTCTCAGAGGCAGCCTCTGCAAGCATCCTCCTTCCAGAAGGAGCAACAAAGTCAGCCTGGATCAGCAGCACATCTCCCTGCTTCTTGTGGCTGGCTGGCTGATCAGCCAGTGACTCAGGGATGTATTTAGGATTGAGACTGCCTTGTGCAGAGTGGTTTCCTCTGAGGAAGAAGAAAAGGCTTGTTTAGGATGCATAAACCAAAAGTGCATGGAGATAGACAGATGCAAAGAGAGAGGGGTACTGACCAGGCACCGCAAGGAGCCATCCTGCAGCTATGGAGGAGGGTATCACCTTTTCCTTGTTGCTTTCCCTTTCCAAGCAGAGAGAAAACATAGGGAGTTGTCCCAGGGTTGGCAGGTCAAAGGATGCTCTAGGTGGGCCAGAGAGCCCACATGCTTTCTTGTGAAGTCCCGCACTGGACTTAGTACCACTTCCCCTGTGCCAACATGGCCAAGTCTGTAGGTACCACCCACATCCTTGGCATGGTTCAGCAGGTCTGCCAACTCGGGCATGTTCCTGTCAGGATCTGATGGAGACCTGCAACCTGAAAGGTTCCCCTTATCCAGCTGATGGCTCTGCAGCAGGACATGTCCCTCCCAGAGACTAAGGCTTCCCCCTTCTAGATATCCTGCCTTTCCATCCCTTCTAAGTGCAAGCCATGATTTACAAAGTCATCATCTAGGAGCCTGTCTGATTTTTTCCCCTGGAAGAAAAGCAGCTCTCTGGCTCAGTCCTTCCTGTCACAGTTACTGCACGTTTCATCTCTTGGCTGAAACTGTGCTTTTCACACCCTGATCTCCATCTCCAATTAACAGCTGCCAAAACAGTCTCCCAGGAGGAGGCGTTGCCATGCTCACCATTACCTGCCTACAGGCCCAAGTGTGCAGCTCCGCTGCCTGAGCTCAAAGTTGAACCTACGGCTCAAATCCTGTCCCCCGACTCCTTGGACCCTAACACCCTGCACCTAAGAAACACCCATCTACCCATGCACCAACCGGTCGTGGTGCCTGCCTCCCCCATCACAAGTCTCTGGGGACAGCAAGATGGCCAGTGCTGCTTCTTGGCTTTCTGAGCTTCCAGGGGCAACATCTCCACTTTGTGATGGCGAAGACCAGGGCAGAAACTGGGAAGAGCCCGAGAGCAGCATCCACTTTGGAAATCTGCTTTGAATGCGCAGTAGATATCCTTTACTGCATCATCCTTTAAGTCAACAGAAGCTACTCCTGGGCTCAAGTAAAACAGCAATGCCTTGTTGCAAGAGGAGGCAAGTGCAGGCCACCGGGATGAGCTCTGTGGGAATTCCCCTTGTGCAGCTTCAGGCTAGACCTGGTTGGAGACAATCTGATGAGTTTTTAGTTTCAATCAGAATTTCAAATGCGTGGCGAGAGAAGCCTTCTGCAGGATTAGTTTGATCTCGCCCAACTTGCAACAGACCCCAGGCTGCTCTCCATCGGCCAAGATACTCAATTAATTTTTTCCCCAAGTAATTTCTTGAAAGCACAATACTGGCTCCAGTTCTGCTGAGCCAGCCGGATCCTGCACGCCACCTTCCCAGCTGCAAACCGCAACCGCAGCAGCTCCTGGAGAGCCTGGAGGATGCTCTCAGGGGTCACCCACAGGCATGGGGGGCAGACACCCTGGGGCTGGAGCCAAACAAAGGTTACCTGCACTTTGTATCCAGAGCAGAGTCTGCCGTTCGAGCAGCATTGGATGACTGAGTTTTTTGTGGATTCACAAGGCTTTCAAGCTTTAAGAAAAAAATCACCAAGCATTGTAAGAGCCAGCATCGTTGCAACTTGTAAGGAAATACAAGTTTAATACAATTCCTCCCAGGAAGAACCTCCTGGCAACTGTTAACCTCCAGGATTGCTCAGCAATTTCATCGTTTTAAGAAAGTCCAAATAAATGGCTGCAATGCATTTCTCTCCATCTGCAAGGATGAATTAACTGAGAGGACAGTAGATCTCAGCAGAGTAACATAATTTCGCTTCAATGCAAAAGTCCAGTTCTGACTCATGGAGTCATAGCAAACCATTGCAAAAAAGAAATTTGCTTTTTGCTGTTGCTCATATTTGGAGCTGATCCAATTCTGCACAGTCTGGGGTGCAGAGTGGTTTTATCTCACTCATGTCCATCCTCCCTAGAGTAAGGCTCTGCCGCTAAAGATTGGGGTGTAGTTTTACTTGAGGCTTCCTTTGGAAAAGACAGAAATGCCCATCACCACTGAGGAGCTAGAGAGCATGGATCCCTCCTACACCCTGGTAAACGCAGCCCTGAAGTCTTCCTGCCAGACAGGACCAGTGCTCAGAGACAAGCCAAACTGGCTGGAAGTCCAGAGGTGTCTTGCCTCTGCAGGGTGCAACCCTTCAAGTCATCGCTGAGCTAAAATTAGCTGTTTTTGTCAAAAGTGGCAAGACTTGTAAATAAATAAATAATAAAAAAAAAATATTTCCAGTGGAGGCTGCCAGTTTCACTCTCCCTCCCCATGCCCTCAGGGAATGGGTGTCACTGGTTGCATGCACCAACCTCGCAGACCGGGCAGGATCCCCAGAGCAATGCAAAGGAGCCCTGGGCACCCCAGAGGCAGAGAGCTGCTCCTCCAGCCCATGGCAGCCCTCAAAGTAAGGAACTTCTCCATCAAACCCAATCAGCGCAACCCACCATCCCGGCTGCCGGAGCAGAGGTGACCAGGGAACCTTCCTGACGCTGTCCTTGCATCGAAAAAACAAGAGCGCAGGGAGAGGAGCGGGGCTTGGCAGGAGCAGCTCTGCCCTGGAGCTAGCTGCACCTGCCGAATCAGCGCCGCGGCGGCACGGCATCTGCCGGGAAAATGCTGGACCGGTTCCTCGCCAGGTGGAAAATGGGAGGGTCGCAACGACAATGCAAAGAATCCCGTACAAAATTCAACCAAGCCAGGCTCAAAGCCAAGTGAGCTCTCCCTGCTACCAAAGCTGGGGAGACTCACCTTAAAAAAAAAAAAAAAAAAAAAAAAAATCAAGTCTGGTTTAAAAACAGAGACATGCAATTGTAGGACCCAGGCGTGCTTCTTCCCAATTCTTCTACATTGCACAATAACCCAAACTGGCACAAAATGAGCATTCAGGCTGCTCTTGCAACATCCCCACTGCAAAGGTGTAAGGGATGAGCATGGAGAATTGGGCCCCACGTTTGCAAATTGCCATGTGATGTTCAGATGAAAGGGGGCCAGAGAAAGCCAAACTCCTTTATCCTCCCCGCTCCAGCCCTTGAAAGTGGTTACTATTAGAGGGCAGCTGCTTAGCCAGGCTGGTTCGGACACTTGCAAGGTCGTCTATCTTTCCCAGAGTTCTCAAATTCAAATTTTTAAAAGGGTTTAAAAGCCTATCTGTGCTCCTGGCCCTTTAAGTCAAGTCTCAAGCCCAGACGGAAGTTTTAAACCCCTGTAAAATAGGGGGTAGACGGAGCTGCTGGTGGCACACCCTGCTCTGCAGCAGCATAACCGCATCTCAGACTATTCAGCATCCATATGGAAAGCCTCCTCCAAAGCCAGTTTTAGCTGCAAGAAAATGGAAGGAGGCTGTAATGATTCCCAGATAGCTTGATAACCAGGGGTCTCGCCCATAAAGGACCCCTGTCCTGTTGTCTCCGATGTTTTCCAGGCACAGGATTTGACTGTCATCATTCAAACCACCCAAACAGCTACAGTTCACAGCAGCCCCAGCGCCACGTGCAGTTAGTGGATGCTTACACTCACACCCCACTTTGCACATTTTCTAGTTCACCTCTTCAGGTGTACTTCCTCTGAAATAAAGAAATAAATGAATAAATAAATAACTAAATGACTGCTTGCCCCTTACCTCTCACTGAAGCAGGAGCCTGGCGCTCCCATGCCGGCTTTAGAGAGGCGCTCGTTTGGCTGAAACCCTCTACAAAACATCCCCAGTATCAGGATGGTTCTGGACCACTGAGAGAAGGTGCTTCCAAATTCAACCATGTTACTGCACATGCAGGTTCAAAAGCTGGATTGAGGCTGTGAAATGCAAGTTGCTTCGGAAAGTAACTCTGCTGTTTCCCCTGTAAAAAGCATATCCCTGGACTCCTCCAGAGATAAAGCAGAAGCTGGAGGGACCTTCCTGTGCACAACCAGCTAGATGTAAAAGGCAGTAACTATAGCCCTTTATTTAATTTCACAATTCTGTGCCCAAAGAATTAAAAGCTTTAAAGCTCTCTGAGCCTCCAAAGGCAGGAGGAAAAGCAAGCCTGAGGTTTTCAGGACAAGGAGGAACAGAGCATCTCTTCAGATTTGGAGAACAGAGGTTTTCTGGATAGGCAGCGAGCCAAGCAACGTCTCCCAAAATTCGGACACTGAGAAAACACACCTGAGGTTTGCATCCTAATCAGAGAGAAAGTAGCTTGGTCTGTTTAATGAAAGGATTTGGCAAAGTCCCTTCAAGCTCAACGGTCGCTGTACCAGAGCAATCCCTCTGAGAGGTACCTACAGGATCTCCCTTTTCTACGGGATGGGGTGGCTCAGAGGACACCATTTGCATGGACAAAATGAGCCCTTCCCCACAAAGCCAGGCTTACAGAAAACCTTCAGCTCAAGTGTTGCAAGCGGCGTCTCTCCGAAGCGCTGGGGGAATGCGAGTCTGGACAGGTCGAAAGAAGCTGGCGGGGGGGGAGAGTCACAACGGAGCTTAATCACTAATCCAGCAGGTTTCTGGAAAAGCAAACTTCACCGTGCGCTGCCACCCAGCGCACACACCTATATGCAGAAATATGCGCCCGGCGGGGCTGGATCTGGCCCCGATGTGCTGGGCGCGGGCTGGCAGTGCCCGGGCAGCTCTGTGATAGAGCAGAGCTTGCTGGAGCCCACACGCGTGAGGCTTCGAAGACATACGAGGCACACTCATTCCTCGAATATCTGATAACTCCTGGGATCCTTCTAACTCTGTTTATTGCCTCTGGCAGCCTTTGTTTCTGATGTGAGAAGATAAACAATGGGAATTGTCTTAATCCTAAAGGCAAAGAATAAAAAGTACCGAGCGGGGGACGATCCTTTTATCACGATACATTTGTACATCAAAAAAAGTCGACCCCCTTCCTTTCAAACGCACTGAAATGTATCTGCTTTTCCTCCCCTGTTGGCAGGAATGAGCCCGCCGCTCTCCCGCGGCCGAGCCCCCCGCGCCAACCCCTCGCTTCACCAGCACGGACGGCTGCACACAGCCCTCCCCGTCTATTGCGGTGAACCACCCCTCTGCCTCGGCTTCCCAAATACGATCCCAGTTGCGTATGGCGCTGGGGACCAGGGGGTCCCACCTCTGCGCGTCCGCGCCGGGCGGCTTGTCGACCTCACTCATGAAATCCCCCTTTGCAGGCACCTCCCCGCACCCGTCCCGGCGCAGCTGAGGCTGCTCCTCTCTGGGGACCTGCCATCATCCCGCAGGGCTTCTTCAGCAGGACCTTCTCCCTGCAGGGAAAACACTCCCACAGTTCCCAATATACCTTCACCAGAAGCGTGACAGCTTAAAAGACCACCTTGATAGCTGCTATGATCCACCCACCACTTGCTGCAGACGCGTGGCGCGCAAGTCGCTCCATCTGGCAGAGGAGGAGGGGAGGAGGACTAAGTGCTAACGCGTCCCCGGCAGCTACCGACGGGCGAGCGCCCTTTCCCATGGGCAGGACACTTGGAGAACGCCGCTGACCTGGCGCTTTCCCTGGGCGTAGGGAGCATCCACTAAAACCCACCCACATCCCACAGCCTCCAGTAAGCTGAATCTAAAGGCAGGAGAGACTGGAGGGGACTCCTCGTGCAGGGGATGTGCTTGTGGGGCCATGCCCACCTGGGCACAGGTGTTGGGAGAGGTGCAAGCCACTCGGGACCTTTCGTGCTGACAGCCCCAGGGACTCCCCCCCCGGCCTCGGCGTACCAGCCCTTTGCTGATGGAGGCCCGGGGAGGTGAGATGGAGGTGGCCCACGTTCCCAGCCTGAGAGTGGGTCCGCTGGCTGCGTGCACCGGGAACTAATTAGCTGACGGCAGCTGGCAACGCTGGGAGCAGGGGAAGCGCCATCTCCCACCAGACAAGATTAATTAGGAGGAACTGGTGCCTTCATTCAAAGTTAGGTGGGAAGGTGCTATCATGCTCCATCCCCTCTGCCCCAGGGGGGGGTCTCCCCAGAAGACAGTCCCACTGCCTCGGCAAACACACAGGAATTTTCCAGAATGATTTCCGCCCCTGTTTACCTTACACATTATTTCAGTGTTTGTTCAGCGGGTTCCCAATGTCACCGGGCTCCTCTGCAGCATGCAACAGCCCCCCGCCACACGTCCTCCCACTGGGAACAGGGGTCCGAGGCGCGGGCAGCCCTGCCTGCCACAGATCCTGGGGGCCGGCATGCTTGGATGCCCCAGCCCTGCCAAATCCTTCCCTGGACTGCTGGCCCTTGCGCGGCACCTCACCAAGCCCCGGGCCCTGTTCTGACCCCACGCCCCGACCTCCGTCCTCCCCCGGCGTGGTCTGGACTCATAACTTAAGGACAGAAAGGGGACAGGGGCTTGATAACACCTCGGACCCGAGCGGCTGGGGAGGGTCGGCATCCCCTGCAGCCCGTCTGCTGGGGGACGCGGGCTGCGGCCCCCGCTGCCACCGGTTTGGGGGGTCAGCGGGGACCCGGCGCGATGGGGACGGGGGGCCGATGCCCCGCTGGGTCCCGAGCGACGGCGTCGCGGGGGTCTGCGCCCCGATGCTGCCTGACCCCGGCGGCACCTGCTCCGCCGCCCCGGGTGGTATCAACAAGTGGCGGCGGCGGACCCCCCTCGCCCCGCGGCTACTCACAGCCAGTTGCTGGCGTTGGCCGAGAAGGTGGCGAGGATGATGAGCAGCAAGGAGCGCAGGAAATACTCCGGGCTCATCCTGGAGGGCAGGCGGGGAGAGACCGAGCGCAGCCGGCGGCGGCAGCCCCCCCCCCGCCCGCCCGGGGCAGCCGCCGCCGCAGGTGGGCGCCGGGCAGGAGCGGCGGCGGGCGCTGCCCGGTGGATGCGCCCGCGGCAGCCGCCGAGCCCGACTGTCAGCTCGGTCGGCCCATCCCGGGATGGAGCGGCGGGCCGGGGGCGGGCCGGGGGCGGGGGCAGCCCCGGGGGCCGCCCCAGCTCCGCCGCTGCCTGGGCGGGACCCGCCGCCGGGGACACCCCCGGAGGCGGGACGGCGGCGGGGAGGGCACCGGGGGGCTCTCCCGCGCCCCGTACCCCGCTGCAGTGCCCGCCCCCCCCCCCCCCCCCCCGCCCCGTAGCGACCTCCGCGCCTCCCTGGATGGGTTCGGTGGGCGCGGGGGGGAGTGTGTGTGTGCGTGTGGCTTCTCCCTCGAGGTGCCGGGAGAGATGGGGGCGACTCGAAGGGGGGAGGAGGGGTTTTTCTCTCGCATTTGATGCTTTTAGGGTAATTTCCGCGCGGCTGCGAAAAAGCGGAGCCCTCGGGATGGGGCATGGCGCTGCCTCGGGCTTCCGTACCGCTGGGAGCTGCCCCGGCATCGCCGAGGCTGCCCTCCCCGTCGACACCGCCCGTTCCACCCGGAGGGAGTGCCCAAAGCCCTGTTCCGAGGGTGCGCCGCAATGCCGAATTCTGGCATTTGAAAATTCACAAACAAGGAGAGGGGTCTGGGGGGTTCTACCAGCGCTGCCCTGGTGGAGAGCAGCCAGCCGCAGTGCCCTGGTGATGGGCTCCGGGCTGTGCATGTGGAGGGTGATGCTTGAGCAAGTATCGAGGCTTAAATCTGCCTCTGAAGTTGTCTAGAAAGGTCAACTCCTGGGAGTCCCAGGAGCTACCAGGAGCATGGCTTGCCCACCCTGGAGGCCAAGAGGTGCAGTGGGAATCCCCATCTCCTCCCCCATACCTCCATCTATCCCCCGCAGTCCACGTGGGCACAAATGACTTAATTTGAAGCCAGGAGTGACAAGAAATGGCTGCTTGGTCTGAAATCCAAGATCCCAGGCAGCCAACAACTGTGCACCAAATCTCTTCCCGACAATGTTATTAGTTAGGTCCATTACTAAAACCTCTTGCTACCATCTCTAAAATCTTGCCAAGCTGGTTTGGAGCTATTCAAAATTCCCTTTGTCTTTTCAACTCCATTTTCCTGCTCTCAGTGTAGCCAGGACACACTTATTCAAAGCACGGCAGCTTGCACTGGGCTGCACACATGCCTGTCTAAGTGTATTACACCTACTTTAAAATCTCTGCATTAGTTCCCTGTCAAAGCGAGGATTTAATTTCAAAGTGCTTTGACTTATATTCCAGCTCCTGACAGGCGGCAGCCCACCCTCACCTAGTCATTCATCTGGCTTTCACGTCCTTGCTGATTATCCCGGTTGAAAGCGGGATGCTGGCTTCTTTGCCGGTGAATTGGAGGTTGTTGCTGTGAGCCCCGACTGGGTAATTCAGTGCAACTGGAGCTGATTAATCTGGCTCATCGTTCGAGACAAAGCCGTGGCCTTCCTCTGGCTTCTAATCGCTCTGGGTGTTGAGTGAAGTCGTCAGGAAGGCAAGAGCTAATTGAAAGGCTAAGGGGAACGAGAGGTTAGAGGGCCATGGCTGGCTGGCCAGCGCCACGTGGGTCCATGGGAATATCGTATTTTTGGGCCTCATCTCTGTTATTCCCCCCTCCCCAAGGAGAAACACCAGAGAGCTCAACAGAAGCCAGAGGGGTGGCCATGGACCCAGATTTCTGCACGGGTCGCTGGGGCACCCTGGCCGGAGTGGACACCTGCAGCCCAAGGAGCATCCCTGGCCGAGATGCTCCTGGTACCAGGGCTGATGGTGCTGCTGGCAGGCTCAGGGCACCCTGCGGCTCTTGTCGGGGTAGCTGAGTTGGCAGGGTGGTGTGGCGAGTGCCTGGCATGAGCTGGAAGACCTCTGTGAGATGCCACAGTATGATTTCCCGGGGCCCTTTTTATGGGCCCTGTGCGCTCTGGGTGATGCGAGATGCTTCTCCCAGCACTTGGCTCCAGACTAATTTAGCTGGCCCTGTGTTAAGGGCATGTGAGGTGGGTCAAGGAGGAGCTTGGGAAGGCAAATTCCCTGGTCACTCCGCTCCTCATCCTGCTAGCAGCAGCGGAGGTTGCCAGCCACTTGGACCCAACACCCCTGGAGATGCTCCCCCCTGGGTCTGCTCCCTCCTCCCTTTCACTTCCCACCTTCTGCCTGTAATGTACCTGCCGAGACACCTCTCCTGGCCTGGGCGAGGAGCTGTAGAGCATGTCCACCTGCTTCTGCAGTGGGTTCGAGCCACTGTCTCCAGTATGGCAGATAGAGCCGAGGGGAACATCCCGACTTACCCAGCAGGAAGGGACGCATATGCAGAAGGCATGAACGCCAGGCCATTTGCAGCGGTCACAGCGTGGGATCACATCCACGGGATGCGTTGGGGCTAGGATGTCCACGGGCTGATGGGTGGGAACCCCGTGCTGGAGGGAAGGCAGATGCACACACATCTGGAGTGAGTCACCCTGAAGGGAAGTGCTTCGTGAGCTGTCTGTGGAGATGATAACAGCGGGGCAGGGCGGGAGGGGTGTTTATTTTACAGCCTCTGTGGTGGAGGAGATGATGAGTGTGAATGGACGGAATATGGAAATGGGCACTCACCAGGACAGGCAGGTTCCTTGGCCTTTTCAAAGATGCCCATGAAACACTGCTCAGTCGTTACCTGCAGACTAGGCGCTTCCTGCAATATAGATGCTTTTGGCCTTTTGCTCAGAAGATGCCAGGTTGTGGCGAAGACTTCAAAGCACAGCCGGTTTGGAAGAGAGGAAAGGCCAGATCCAGGAGAGCATTTAAGAGAGGCACCAGTCCTCCTGGCCTCGTGCATTGGTGTAGAGCACCCTGCACATTGGGGCTCCTCTTTGCCACCCTCTCAGGACAGCAGCTGGGGGTGAAGAGCCCTTGTCATCCCTGGTGACTCGGAGCTCAGCGCCTGCTGACGACCCCGGCGCGGCAGGGTATCGCTCTTTATTGCTGCCCGCGTGTTGCTTTAACGAACATCAAAACCCCACTAGATAAGAAGGCTCCCTTTGATGTGTAAATATTTCAGCAGATGGGAAGAGGAATAAAATGCACCTGAGGAGTGTTTCATAGGCTTGCCCAGGTGCTTCTCAATTCAAAGAAATTGCCATCGCCATATCAAAGGCGACGAAAAGGTCCCAGTGGTGGTAGCAGGAAGGGGGTTTCCAATTCTGAGACCGATGCGAAAGCACAGGGCTTGCGAAGGACCGTGCAAAGGCGTAGACAGACTCTGGATTTAAGTGATGTAAATACAACTCCAGTGAAGAGTAAGTGCAGGCAGGTAGCACTCTTGCTCAGTTTCTGAATCTGACCAGTGCTATTAGTCGTAGAGGTTGTGGGAGGTATTTTACAGGTTCTTTTTGGCTTTCTGATGCCCCTGGGGCTTGCCAAATGGGATTGAAAGTGGGGTAGTCTGCAACCTGGATGGTGGTCTCAGCCATGTGATGGGGAGAAGAGCTGTGAGAAAGAGGGAGGCAGAACTCACGGGTGAATCTGAGACTGCGGGCGTTGATGCTGAATAGAAATAAATTCTGTTTTGAACTTAATGGAACATAAATATTGGACACTTAGCAACAGTACATGTATTAATCCTGTCCTGGAGAAAGGAGAAGCTGTTCTGAGAGCCTCCATACCAGAAAACACAGGACAATTGTACTCCTTTATAGAAACCTGTGGTTTTTCTGATGAAATTTATTTCAAACTATCCAAACATTTCAGAGCGGCACCGATGACTGCTCAGAGAAGGTGCTGTATAGGAGTGCAGTTCACAGACAGAAGCAGCTTTGCAAAGATGAAAATTGCTCTGACAAAAGAACTGTGTCCAGTGCATTATAAACAGAACGCGAGTGGTTGCTGTAACCCATGCTCACCTGATCCACTAAACACAACACGATGGTCACTAGAAAATCAGGATGGACCTTTTTCAGCTGCAACAGGAAGCCTTTAGCTCCGTGCGGGTTGCAGAGCACTTCAGCATGCGTGCTTGGGGATGTGCATTTGTTTGTGTGAGTCTTCAGAAACCACAGGCGCGGGCATTCAGTCCTAACAAATCTGCCGTGCTATCACCTGAAATCCGGCACCAAGGCTTGAAAAATTCACTCAGTTTATTGTCAAATATGGCATTGAAAAAAAAGCAGGGTGGCTTGGGATTTAAGGTCTCTGCTTTTGGATGTGTTCTCTGAGCACACCCTGAAAGTTTCTCTGGGAAAAGTGAGTGTCTACGGGGAATTTGTGCGTGCTGTCCACGCAGGAAGTTTAAGAGCATCCCTGAATGTGGGGAATGGTTTCAAACCATACCACTGCAGAAAAAGCCAAGTTTTCCACCAGCCAAATATATCCTTTTCCACAGAGCTGTGAATGAATCGTGCTATCTTCAAAGAGATTGTATCACGATTCCAGGCTCTGGGGTTTAAAGTATCACAACTGACTTCAGTGCTCACCCGGGTGCCATCTAAACCAAACAGAGTGCAGCAGTGCTGAAGCAAATCTTGACCCAGGTGCCGGACGAGTGGCCGTAAATGGCGGTTGCACGTGCAGCGAGCCAGCGCGCGAGTGGCAGCCAGCTACCGCAACCTTTGCCCTACTCACCCTGCCCGGGGAGAAAACGAGATTGCGGGCTGGTCGGATACATAACACCCCGATCGACTCCTCGTCAGTGCTTATTATACCTCCCGGCATGCAGGAGCACCGAGACTTTGTCATCAGGAGCTGGTGGGGAGCCACGCTCAGCTGAGCAGGGTGGGAGGAGGGATGGTGACCACTGGAATTGCAAAGGGTCTTCCAGGCTGGTGATGGCCAGGAAAGGACTGGGCAGGGATGAACACCTCCGACCATTCATGACTTGTGGTGGAGTTGTCCTCACACTCTCTTCACTTTCAGCACGTTGCAGATAAGGCCTTTTCCTGCACCAGGTGGTGTTACCAATGCCGAGGTGCTCAGCTTAAGCAATGTCCACGTCTCTCTTCCTGCGTGTGACCATTTTCAAAGGAGGTTACAGGGAAGTGTCTTGTTCCAGCTCTTCCCTGGCACCACCCGACCTGTTAGTGCTCTTGTCAGTGTGGTTTTGGCCCAGCCAGCTTGCACCCCGCCAGGCAGCGGCTAGGCAAAGTTCAAGGGAGGTCTTGTCCCAAAGAGTGGGATAGACGAGGCAGCTTTGTTTTAGGCTTAGCTATATGGTCCCTAGCAGGTACGTACCATTTAACCCTCTGTGCCACCATTCCCTGGCTTGTTTTGCTTAGTCATGCAGACATAGTCTTTTGGGGATACCAACCCAGAGGTGGGAAGGAACAGAAGAAAATCAAGGAAAAGAGAGATGCTGATTGGGATATTTGGTTTACTGATGGTGAATAAAATGCTGCTGGAGAAAATACTCTAAATTGCAGGCAGCAAGAAAAACTGCAAACTAGAGCCTGGAAAGAGCCTCCAAGCTTCCTTCTGGGACGGGGCAGAGAGAGACAAGTAAGCTTGTCTGTGCTGGTGAAGAAGTGCAGGACCAAAATCTTCTGTCACATCTCGCCCAAGGTGTTTGCCTTCTCCATGCATAAATTCCCCTTTTTTTCTTTGTCAAAGAGGCTGTGGAGCTGCCTTGGCAAAGCCCTTTGAAGGCCATATGGAGTACCAGTGAAGAACAGAGCTTTTTCTGTCTGTGGCTATCAGACAAATGACAAGACGCTGGCCTCATGGCAGAGCATGGCTATGCTTGGAGGACATCAGCCTGTCTTCCCCTTCCCTGTGGGGAATGTTTTAAATGAGGACAGAATTTTCCTCCACACTCGTCTCCAGGAGGTCCCAATGTTGAATCATCTCTTCTGTTGGCTTAATGTACAATCTGCATCCACAAAGTGGAGGAAATGGGAACCTGAGATATGAGCAGAACCTTCTGGAGAGCTGGTCCTTTGCTTCATGGGGCCTCTCGTGGAGTGAAGTGTTGGCTCTGGCTTTACAGCTTCTTCATGCTGGTGACCGATGGAGGCGCATGGATGGGGCATTGTCTCCTGGTTGGGAGGAGGACGCAGGCCTGGGCTTTGGCAGATAACCAAGGGACAGGTTCTTGCACTCAGATCAACCTTGAGTCCGCTGCTTTGCCAAAATGCAATCGATAATTGAAGCTGATTCCCTATCCAAATCCCTGTTTCTCCTGAAACACATCAGGTATGAAGCTTGCGTAGCAGTGTTGGGCTGTCTGGGGCTCTTCAGTTTTATCTTATAGCAGGAACTTTTTATTTTAAGTAATGTTCTTTTCAGGAATGACTAATTAAACAACAGAACAGGAAATGTGAGAGACAATAAAATCCCCTCAGCTGTCCAGTACATTTCTGTGTAAATATAGTGGTAAAATGATGAAAAAAAACCCTCTTGGAGACAAAGGCGAGTGAGAGACCTGATGATGCAGCAGTGAAAAAGCTATACTGTGTTATAATAAAGTGAAACCACTGTGTTTATCCTGCATCATGGAGGATTTGGCACAATTATTCTTAGGAAGGGAGGGAAGCCACATAGAAATCAGAATAGTCCAGATTTTTGCTAAATATTTGTACAAATCAGGTTATTCAACTACAGCAAAGGACTTCATTGGGGCTGTTGCTTCTGAAATTATCCTGCAAAACTGGAAGAACCATAAATGCTTGGCTTTAATAGCTAGCTACATACAATACAGACCTAATCAGTGAAGCTTGAAACGTCTGTGGCAGGGAAGAAAGGCAGAGTTTTATGGCTCTGTGGAGGTGTACAGAAGACCGAACAGAAAGGTTGCCAACACACGTGGAGGAAGGCAACCGCTGATCTCCCATCTGCTAAAAGTCACTTTGTGTGACGTTTGTCAGAGGCAACGGGGTGCATTTTCCACGCTGCCACGAGCTGCCTTTTGCCTGGGTTGGTCGTGAAGGCTGGGAGGAGCAGCAGCACGGGACCCCCCTTGCACCCAACCTCCCCCAGGGTGTTTGGGCAGCCTCTTTACCCCTGACTCCCACCCAGGCTGCGTGGCTATGGGGCAGGGACCCCGCAGAAACCATCCCAGCAATCTGGGGAAGAATTAGGGTCACACTGTCTAACTTTCAGTTTTCCCTCCAGCAAAGGCTAAAAATGTTCCACATCACTTAGAGGTGTCAGGTTATTTAGCCGTAGGCTGGGAACGGCCCTCAGAATATCTCGGTTACACATTACCCTAAATATCTCAGCAAATTACTTGCAGCTAATTGAAATAAAGGAAACGCAGTGGCTCGGTTTACCCGATGGACTGTATATAGCAACGCAACCACTGCATTTTGCATTGATCATAAATCAGGATTTACTATCCCACCTGGCAAATATTGACTTCTTTTTTTTTTTCTCGGTTGGTACTTCCTTCTCACATCAATATAGCAGTGTTCATCCCAACTAAAATCAATAGCTTCTTATTAACATTTCATCTGTAGAAGTGCAGAGCCTCTGATTCATCTTAGACGTTCCCCAGAATCCCCAAACCTCTGGTCAGTGGTTTTCAACCTGCTTTGGTTTGCTGAGTCCGAAAAATTTTCCTGTGGCAATGCAGTCCCTTCTAAACAACTTAACTGTACTGATAACAGACTCCAGGTTGATGAGTTACTTTCTGTGGACCCCGCATAAGTAGGGATTTGCAGATCAGAAGTTCAAAAGTGCAGATCCAAGAGATACATGGGAGACAGTCAATCAGTTAGACATGAATCGTTTCGCATATTTAATTTAGAGGGGTTCCTGAGTCATGGGGCAGGTGTGGTCTAGAAAAACCTGTTAACCGAAATCATCAAGAATGGGACGGTTGAAGTGAGCAATGGCTGTGGGTGCTTGCATGTGTTTGACCTATGAATATGCTTTTTTTTTTTTTTAATCTGTGAATTCAGTTTGAAGTCAGGAGAGTGTTGCATGGGTCAGGGGATGGGAAATCAGTCCCGCACTGGCTGTGTTGCATCCTTCACCTGTCCCTTGTTCATGGGAAAGCTCCTGGGGACCATGCGGTGGCTGCAGCCTAGGGAGCCCGGCCGGCCGAGTCTGCTGCACTGGGATTTCTCCAGAGCAGAACAGAGACAGGTTGTAAATACCGCAGAGCCAGGGAAATGGGGGAAATGCAGAGGGGCTCAGACACAGGAAATTTGGGGAGGAGACGGGATCGGAAAGGCACATGTTCACAGTCTCACTCAGGTTAGTGGGAAAGAATGAAATGGCTGGAGGAAAGAGCGGGGAAGCTCCACATGTTTGGGGGACAAGCCTTGGGCGGGTGGAAGGAGCCAGGACTCCTTGGAGAAGGTTAAATAGCAAATGGAGAGGAGACTAAAAACAACAGATCGTGTTGTTCATGTACCTGTGTTTCTTGTACTCAGTAACCAGGTCATGATGGATAACGGAGCAACACCTTGTCTCCCTGATGAGGGGAGCTGCACCTCCAGAGTAACTCCTGGGGGGTTTCTGGGCAAAGGCCAGTGAAGGGATGGCTGGCGGGGGATGAGCAGGAGCTGAGCACTGTTTCTAGGGCTGCTAGACCCAATGTCCTCCCCCATCAAACGGTTAGCACTTGGTCTTTGTGGCCTGGAGACACAAAGAGCACTGTGGGCTACCAGGATCACAGGAGTGTCCAGCCACAGGGTGGACCACTGAGTGCAGAGGTGCAGGAGCCCTACCAGGATGGTGTTAGCAGGGTGGACACAGAAGAACAGTGCTCTGGGGCTGCCTACCAGGAGCGCAGTAACAGAGGTGCTCTTGAGTCACAGCCGATAAGGAAGAGACACGAGGAGCAGGAAGGCACAGTGCAGAAACCCAGCAGTGGAGATGGAGCATGCGGGGCTTCCCATCACCCCTGGGTGTCTGAGTAAGCAGTGCCTCAGGGAAGAGAGATGTTATGGGTACAGGACCTTCCTAACACAGATATTTTCTGAGGCAGATGCTCATCATCAAGATCAAGACCCTCTAGGCAGTAACCAACCTAGAAACTGAAGCTGGGAGGTTGGCCATGTTCCTCCTCCCAAGGGTTTCTTCAGTGTCCTCTGACTTGGACCCTGGTGTGTTCCTTCCCCCCATGGGTCCCTATTCCTTCCCTGGGGAGGGAGAAATAGCAGAACCCATGGCAGGGAAGGCCTTGGGGATGCTAAGGTTTTGGGTGGGGATGCCATGCTGAGATGTGTAACAGCCTACAGTGGTCTCTGCAACATCTGAGAACCTGGAGGGCATCAGTGACGCACTGGACCCCTTTGAAGTCCTTAGACCGGTCCTTTGCTGGGATTTGCAGGATGCACCATCCCACAAAGGCCAGATACCCAGAACACTGGGGAGCTTACACATGTCAGTCCTCCACAAAGGGCTCAACACAACTTCCTTAAGTGCAACCACCTGAAAAATGGGTGTCAACTGTAAGATAATGAGCCAGAGTGCCTTAATCTATAGACAAATGCTGGCCCCTCCAGTGGGTGTTCACCTCATCTCTCCCCAGTGAGTCGTTCTTGAGAGCCTGTGACAATGCTTGGCAAAGCTGTAGAGAAGCCCATGTAAGTTCTCAAGACTGGACTTGTTTTGGGGTGAGTGGGTGAAATCCCTGGCATCCCATGTGAGAAGGACTCAGAAATGAAATTTGTGAACCGCTTGCTGATTTGAGGCATTTTCCCCAGGTGTCTCTGAAAGGGAAATTACAGCAGCAAGTCAGGCTGCCCAGGCCCAGAGAGCTGCTGCCACAGATGCCAGAATTCATAAGTGCAGTCATGGGTGACTCAAGGGTCTCAAAGGACTCCCAGTTGTAAATGCTGACATTGATACATGGGTCATCTTCCATCCTAGAAACATTGTACAAAGTGACAGGCTTCATACAGCCCCAAAATACTGCATGATTCAGGAAATACCTTGGGGCATGTCTGGCATTGAGGGAAAGTCAAAGGGAAGATGTTTAACCATCTCTCTGGCTTTCTACCAAGCTGAGATGAGCAGTACAGAGTGGCCAGTGTGCATGGACCCATGCCTGCTGAAATGAGTAGGAAAATACACAAACGTTTTCATTTTAATTTTTTTTCCTTCCCAAAGTGCATTTTTTGGTCATTTCTTCATTTTTCAGGTTACTGATTTCTGTCATTTGGGGAAATTCCTAGTTTTCAAGTAAACTGGGAAATATTTTGAGCACTGATTTCCAAGCAGTTCCTCTCCAGAGGTGCAGGAGATGAGAGCAAGAGCCTAACAGTGGATGCTAGCAGAGCCTGCAGCAGCATCCTTTTCAGTGGAAGCTCTGATGATAAATGTACAAGGGCACCTAGTTTGGGGACCCCAATTTAGAAACAAATTTAAACACACTGTGGTAGGACGCACTTTTAAGGATCTGGCCCAATCCCAGCGTAATCAGCAGATTCCCAGCATGTCCCATCATCTCTTAGAGCTCTTATGGTCATCTGCTTTAGCACTGTTTCAAAATCAAGAGTGGGTCTGTCCTCCCACTAAAGGAAACACCATGCTGATTCACCACGGTTCTTCTCTCTTGAGCAAACCAGGGCAGTTTGCATTGCTTACTCTACCAGGATATACAAAACACGAAGCTGTGAAACCATTACAGTTGCTTAAGAGAATCAGCCAGCAAAACAAACACTAAATGTTTAGGAAAGCAGGAACAGCTATGTCCCACGGAGCACACACAGCTAACAGGGAGCCTGACCTGCTCTGTTTTTCAGGAGTAAACACAATCTTCAGCCATAAATGCAGCAAGGAAACAAATTTCGATTCTGCCCTGTGGTGATGCTGTGGATGGGGGGATCATGAAACCAGAACTGTTGAGCACGTCCAAGTTAGCAGTGATGCAGAGTGCTACAGCCTAGTTGTGGTGAGGAGGCATCTTGCTAGCTTCACAGCCTGGATGCTAGCTGTAACTCATCTGTTCATCTGCAGGCAGCAGCTGCTAGAAGTGAATTCCAGTTAATCCTCCCAGCCCTCTCAAAAAAACCCCTTCATATGAGGCAGGAGACCCATTATAAACTCTGATACCTGTGACTGGCTGTAACATTGTCCTGCTTGGCCAAGCCATCCTCCAGCCCTTCCTAGTCCAGCTGTTGGAGAGGTTTGAGGGACTGGGAATGTCGTGCTTGCCTTGGTGGACCAGCCCTTCTCTACATAAAGACCTTGCCCTGTCATGGCTGATGGAGGCTGGCGCTCAATGCAGGGCAGCAGCAGCATTTTTTGTTGGAGGTCCTCTTTGTGCATCACAGGTCTGACCACACTGTCACCCAGCACAGGACCACTGAAGAATCGCCAAGGCTAGAATTCGTGGTGACCATGCCAATGGTGAGTGTGTCTGGCTCACCACAGTGGTAGGAGCGTGCTGGCTGGGACACGCCACTAGAGGGGGACACAGCCACGTGTAACGGGACGTGGCCACCAGCCACGAGCGTGGACCTGAGGGGCAGACTCAGTGGCCCAGTGACTGGGTGACCAGTGTGAGCCATTACTGTCTCTGACCTTCTGGACCTCGATTGCCCATGGTGCTGTAAAGCCAGCTCATTCCCAGCCACAGGAAGGCAACGCGCATGTAAAACTCTCTGGCCCTTTGGTTGATGGTGAAACTGTGGTGTGGGATGGAGTGGACTTCGCTCTTCACTCTTCCTGCTCGTCATTGGTATGACTCTGGAGGCTGGCTGGCATTTTCCAGGTCTGAAAATCCTGGAAACCCTGCACTGGGTCTGCTCAGTATATGGAGTGGACATATGGCATGGTGGGATGTAACCTGTGGAGAAGACCCAAAAATGACTCAAATGAGAGGAAGAATTTCAAGAGTTTTCCACTTTATCTTTCCCTTTACTGTGGCATCTCTTTAAAAAGAGATCACTAATTTGGGATAACCAGGCCGTGTGTGTGTCTGCTGTCGTGACATGCAGGCTCCTGCTTCTCTTTCCTTACAGACCTTTTCTTGGGGACTCTTAGCTGCGGTGACTTCTGATGGTACAGCTGGTTTGATCTTGGATGTGCACCTATGTAAAGACCTGCAGGTAGGGCAGGGTTTCAGAGGAACCTAAAGGAGGATGGGACATGATTCCTACTAAACTGTAATGGGATCAATGCTTAATTTTTCAGCCAACTATGAAAGCTAAAATTTTGTGGATCAAATTCCCTAAAAAAGTGTTATACCTGGGCATGAATGACGCTGCTGATCTTCTGTTCCTCTGGAAGTGAAGTAGCTGTTTGTGTGGCTGCAGTCCATCTGCCGAGTGAAGCCAGAGGTGTGATGCCCAGCTGTAGACACGCGGTGGAGAGAGGACCATGGTGTTCAGGGAGGGATGTAGGGTCCAATGATGGCATTTGGTGCCCCGGGTGCATTTCATGTGCTCGTTCAGCAGAAGTGATGTCCGAGGATGGGGGGAAGAGCAGTGTCCCTCCCAGGCTGCTTATAAGAGTCAGTGGGGCACGTGTGGCTTTGGTGGCCTCCTGTTGTACGTCTGCAGTATGGACATTGGTGGTCTGGGTGGACGTGGGACTTGAAGAGCATGTGCGTGTTTGTGTGCATGTTTGGATGGAATCAACTGACTCCATGGCATGTCTCCAGCGGTGGCGTTTCATGTGGAATATCTAGTCCCGTGCACCATCTCTCTCATCCTCAGAGGACCACACCAAAGGTCTGATGCAGATGCCTGATACCGAATTGAAAAGTTCTCTGCAAGTGAGGGGCGACGGCTGGGGATCCCGCTCCCTGCAGCTGTGTGCAAATATGCAGAAACTCAGCAGAAACGTCTAGGGAAAGCCAAAGTCTCTGCATCAAAATCTCTCCTGGTTATGCTTTTCTCTGGACAAAATTGAGGCTGTTACAAGAAGCAGTGGTCCATGCAGTTTGATTGACAGCTCATGATTTTTGTCAAAAAATATGCAAGACCTCATATTTTCCTGAAACGTTTTTTGATCAGCCACAGAAGTTTTCTTTCTCATCTGAAGGCAAAAATTACTTAAAATTCAAACTAGAGTGAATGAATTTAAACTGGTGGCTTGCAATTACCAGCAGATAAGTGAAATTACTTTGCATTGTGTTAGCTAATTTGCTGAATCTTACAGTCATTTCTCCTGCTCAAATGGTAGGTATTTTATTTACTAGATTTATTGCTAACTGAAACTCTCCACAGCAGTGAAATTACTTAGGATTTCTTTAGTATAAATTATTATGAATCTTTGCAATTGATTGCACAATGAATAGCTCTTTTTATCACTCCGGAGAAATGTAGGGATGGGATTTCATGCCATTAATTTTTATGGGAATTCAATGTCAGGGCTCCTCAGGGAGCTTTGAAAATCACAGCCCTTAATTTTTAATTTTCAGCCCTTATAAACAATGCTATTTATTTGGGTGTGCCTGTGAGCTGAGGGCCAGTCAAACATGAGTTCGTCGTAGGCCCTGCCAAGCGCTGAATCCTTCTGAGTTTATTATTTTAATCTGTAGTTACAGGGAAAGAGCTGAGCCCTGATGCACAACCCGATCCTGTGCTGTCCGCCCTTGGTCCCTCACCCTGCTTGGCTCCATTTGATGCCTTTGGCCAAGGACCCATGCCTGGACCTGTATAAGGGTTCAGAGATGTGGCAGGTAAGAGCCAAAAGGGTAGTTTTGGGAGGGGAATTTGATCCTGTTAGGCCAAGTCTGGGCACCTACAGCACCTGCAGGGGCTTGGAGGAGCCAGACTGCGTTTGGAGGAGTCTGTGGCCATGGTGGTCCTTGGAAGTGTCCAAGCTCACAAGCAGATGCTGCACTGGGCTGATCCCCAGGACTCGGGAGCGACTAAGAAAATCAGTGGGGAAACATCTCTCTGGCTGTCTCAGAGAGGGGGTAGGAGGCAGGAGGAGTTGGGGAAAGTCTTCCTGCAGCGTTTGGTCCTGTGGAGATCATGCAGATTTAGTCTTTGTCATCTGCAGCCAAGATCAGAGCTGGCACCCCATGCCTGAAAAATGCCTGCAGCTTTGGAAGTGGGAACCCATACCATGATCTTCACCTTTCTCAAGAGAAATTACATGAAATCCCATGTTTTGCCCCAAGGGACAGGCGTCCGCCCAGAAGTGTCTCAAGTGGCTCCCACTGCAATGACCTTATTGCCCTGACTCACATCCTCCTGGCCCTGCTTCTCCTCTCACTCCCTGCCTGCGCTACCCGCTTGCTGTCAGGGTGCTGGAGGGCCTGCGGCTGCCAGCACCTCCCTCTGCAGTCCTGGGTGATAGACCCATTACACAGCCTGGCACCACCTTTGCCATGCTGCTGCCCATCAGCTGAGGAGCAAATCTGCCCCATGCTGTTGCTTGTAGCCAACCCCGCAGCTCTCAACCTCTGCAGGAGCTGTGTGGCTCTGGGCAAACACAGAGGTGTTTGTACCCAACTGAGTAGTGGCCATGGGTTACATTCAATTGAAAAGATTGTGAAGGTCACAAAAAGGCTGGGTAAAAACCAGAATCACCCCATGTCCATCAAAAGGCATGTGAATTGTCTCCTCTCCTTTGTCTGCAGCCTGTGGGTCACCACTCCATCTGCTGTGCCAAGTGGACAATTTGCAGTATCCCTGGTTTGGGTGCGGAGGGGGTTAATGGAGTTCCTCATCCCACTCAGCGAGACCTTCATGATGGGGAGGAACTGGGGACTTGCAAGGAGGGGCTGGAAACTCCCAGCACCTGAGGCTGGGAGGCAGTGGGATGTGGGGACATGGTCCTTGGCTGGTCCTTCTGCCCTCCAGCAAGGGGCATGTTGCTCTGGGACGTTGGATGGTGATAAGGGACTGGGACTTTGGAGGACTCTCTGGCTTTCTTGCAACTATGGGGAATGGGGGAAAGAGCTTGCAAATGAGGGGATGTACTTGCCCCAAGAGAGGAAGCTCACTTGACTTGGAGGCAGCGTCCTCGTTGATCCTGGTGGCTCGTCAGTTGATGGTGGTCCATTAGCTCATACCTGGCTGTGGCATGCAACACTGAGGTCTGCTAGGCTGGGGTGATGAGGTCCAGGACCCAAGGGAGGCTTTAAGGACTGGACAGCCCTGAGTGTCTTCCATCACCGTGCACGCCTCCACGCGCGGTAGTTTCAGGTGGGAGACTCTTCAGTGACCCCTTACTGCCAGGTGAGCCCTTGTTTGCGCAGTTGCCCGGCGGATGAGATGTATTTATAGCTGTTGTTAAATCACAGCCCTGCAGCTGAGGGACTGGGCTGCTTCCAAGGACTGCTCACGCCGATCTGGCGGGGGATGGAGGCAGGTTACATATTTACACATTAGTTTAAAATGTGGATTTTTTCCCCCGGGGGCCCAGAATGGCTCATAGGCAGCTGCTCCAGCCATCAGCTCAGCTCGTATTTATTTGTGTTTTTCAAACATTTAGTCAGTATTTACACAATAGACGCAATATTAGTAATATCTGCAATAATTTATATGATACCAAATGGGATTTCTCACGGCCAATGGGCTGCCTGGGGACTTGGCCCCTGCTCCCTGTTAAAAGCTCGAAAAAGTACAAATTAACAAGCCATAAAATAACATCTTCATAAAAGAACAGGGGAAAAAAGGCCAGATCCTGGGAGGTGCTGAGTGATCGTGACAGCCCTGAGGGCCACCGGGGATGGAGGGTGCTCAACACCTGTGCAAATCAGGGCTCGGCTGTCCTGCACGGAGGAGGAAGGGCTGGTCTTAGGTGGCTCTCCCAGCGTGGACATTCCGCTGTGCCGCGGTGGGAGCCGGCGTGAACCTGCGGCTGGGTGCCGGTGGCAGCAGGGGAATTCCTTCGCCCTCCAGGCAGTGGCTGGGGACCACAGGCCACCAGGGTGGAAAGCTCCTGGCTTCGCCATCTCCCGCTTCCGCAGGTGCTCGCGGTGAGGAGGTGAGAGGAGGCAGCAGCCAAGCTCTGGGGCAGGGACGGCACGGGGGCACATGCCGGCAGCAGCGCCAGGAGGGAAACCAGCGCGCACCCGACATCTGAGCCCTGCTTCCACCCTGGTCCTCTGGGCATGGCGCTGCTGCAGGGACCAGCAAAGTGACCACCGCACCTCAGGAGCGCATTTCCCTGCGAGGTGGACTAAAATGAGAACGTACGGGGAACAACCTTAATGTAGGCCAATGTTTTTCCATCTTCCTCCTGAAAAGCAAGGAAGGGAAGCATTGCAGGTGGGAGGCTGGGGTTTGGGCTTGCTTTCAGTTTATTCATGAACTTTTGGGTCTTCCATGAGCAAAAGCTATTTTGTAAAACCCTGATGTTGTGCCTCAACTTACCACCAGACCCCCTTTTTATTGGGTGTTCCTCAGGTTTGTTCACCCCAGGAAATGTCGTCTTCCCCACTCCCTTCTCTAGCGGGCGTTTCCCTCTTCCAGGTGCCCCTTCACCGAGCATCCCTCCCTGCACCTCCGGCAGCTGCGTGGCACCGTGATCCAAGGGGCCCTACGCAAGCATCTCTTGCAGGCTCCCACGTCTTCATCCAACGCTGCAAAGCCCTGGCGGATCTCTTGCTTCACTGGAGCCCCCGCAAAGCCCCCGACCCGTGCTAGCTGCAGATCAGGGTGTGAATACAGGGAGAATAAGGGCACCCGGTGCCCCCAGCACCTCGCGCCCTGCACCCAGCGACGTTAAACCGAAGGTCACTTCCCTCAGCTGAAATGCCCCTTGCCTCTCCACCGCCCCTGAGCCAGCCTTAGCACCCTGGGGACAGCTCAGCCCCAGTCCTTTCGCGTCCCGAGCGCTGCAGCCCCCGCAGCGATCGCACACCACCGCTCAGGGGCTGGCGGGGGGGCTCTGCGGAGGGTTAGAGAAATAAGCCTTTGAAATAAGCATCCACCCTGCTTTCTTTTCCCTCTGCGTCTCCCGTCCCGCCCTCTCCCGATGCCAGGAACATCACCGTTTCAGCCATCCTGGCCGTCACGGCCCACCCTACGGTCGTCACGCCGTGCTGGTGCGGGGGGTTGTCCTCCTCCTCCATCTCCTGCTCTTGCCCTTCGGCCGGGGGTGTGAACCGCCCGGCAGTGGCAGTGGCACAGGTCAGGGCGACAGTGGCCCGAGTTGGTGGCATGTGAGGTTGGTGGCACAAGTTTGGGGATGCAGGGTGGGGTCTGGCAGCGTAACGTAACTGCAGGGCACGTGGTCCAAGGGGGCTGGGGGCATAAGGAGGCGTGTGTTGTATTTCAAGCAGCTCCACACTGTCTCTGCCTCTGCAGCCACTTGCCATATTCAAACCAGATGCAATATCCGCTTGTCAGCAGCGTAGCATGCATGGGGGGATTTCATTCATATGTTTTGGACCTATCCCAAGCCAAACAAATGATGGAAAGGCGCAATTAACCCAATCTCAAATCTAATCCGCTCTGAGTGCCTCTCTGTCCTGGGCTCTGCCTGCTCCACATGGTGGTGACTTGCCTCCAGATACATGAGGAGACATCGGACACTTAGCCAATAAAGCGAATGGCAGAAGTTGGAACCAGGGGACTAGTGATGGTGCTGCTGCTGGGGTAGCCTGAGCCTGAAGTGTGTGTGGCAGCAGTCTTGCATGTGGATGGGGAAAGTATGACACAAAGCTGAGATCATGAGTGGGAAGGGACCAAGTCACACATACCACCATCTCCAAGACCATGGTGATGGCTGTGGGACACGAAAGTAGGGACAGAGGGATGATCTACAGAGATCAGGAGGTCCGAGGTCTTTGGTGAGCTATGGCAGGTCCAAGGTTATCACAAGAGGCTCTGGATGGTCTCATGTGGGCTCCCCAGCCCCGTTCACCAGGTCTGTTGCCATGACCAAAGCAGAGGAAAAACGTCCCTGTTTCCACCATCCACTCTGCTTTGTTCAGGGCTGTCAGATGTCCCCAGGACTAAGCTGTCCTCTGAACACTTTCTGGCCTGGTCACACCAGTTCCCCTTTTCATGTCCCTCTTGCTGTGAGGGGTCTTCTGCCAGCCCCTCGCAGGAGCACCCTTCCAAAAAGGGCTTTTGGCAGACCCGCAGGCTTTGCTTTCTCTTCAGTGTGGTGTCCTCCCTGCAGGAGAGAGGAAAGGCTTTTGTATGCCTCTTCCATGGCCCTCCTGACAAGTGATGTCTTCTAAATGCAAAATCCCCAGTTTTCCAGCTTCCTATCTTTTTGTTTAGGATTATCTGAGAGGACGTTGAGCTCTGAGTCTGAGTCCATCTGACCCTCGTGAGTTATCCTGGGAGATGCTAGGGCCTTCTTGGGAAAGCATCACTCTGGAAACGTGTGAAGAAGCTGGCTGTGGTGCTGCACAGGGAAACCAGTGGAAACATTCCTGGGGGCACCGCTGGCCTCCCTGCAACTTCAGAAGTTCTTTCTCCTGCTTGGGTGGACTCTAGGCCTTGGGGAAATGCTGTCTCTGCTCAGGTCCCAGGGAAGGTGTCTGGATTTCGGATTTGCAGGTGGAGAGGGGGATTTGGCATTCTGCTGGGTTGGGCTTGCCAGCTCAGAAATAGCTCAAATCTTGCAGCAGAGAGTTTCCAAGTTGCTGTCAGAGCTCAGGGAGCCTCTTGACCTGATGCATGGCTGCCCTATGTGACAGAGACCCTTCAGCCATGCCCTGGGTCATGGGAGTGGCTTTTCTCATCCAGCCCTGCTCATGATAGGAAAGCACATTGTGGTGGACATGAGATAGGAGGGATGATAGGAAAGCACATCACTGGGAAAGGGACCCAGGAAGCTCACCGATCCGTCACCCACCCTGACTCCATCTTCACCTACTGCTTGCCTGCTGCAAGGCCAGGCATGCACCTATCCCACCCCCCCTGCCTACACCTGCAATGACAAATCTCCATCATTTCCTGCAGGCCATCTTCAGCCTGCTCCATCCCATGTGTCCCTGTTCTCCTGCCTCCCTTGCCCAGCACAGGTTGCCCTTGCTCCAATACCCCACCTCTGCTGCTGCCGCTGCCGCTGCCCTGCTTGCTCTTTCTCCCATCTGCAAGGGGTGGCTCTGCTCTGCAGTTGTGAACTCTGCTCTCCTCTCCCAGCTTCTTGCAATGCTGACAGCTCCGAGGAAGACCAGGATGGTTCCTTCAGCTCATGTCTGCCTTGGTCTCTGCCAGGGCCTGCCTGCCAACTTAGCAAGCCGTTTGGGCTGGATTTCTCTCTCTGGGTCTCTTTGTAGCTCATTGCATCTGTCTGGATGCCTGGCGACCAAAGAGGCATTTTGGCCCCATTATGGCATCCAGCGAGGCCACATGGCTCTCTGAATGTCCTATGGTTATTTTCCTGGGTTAATGATGCTGCTCCAACACAGACGCTCTTTGCCTGAGCTGTCCCATGCAGGGATGGTTTGAGCTGGTGCTAGGGACACATCTGGTCCTGGTCACAAGCCCCAGCAATGTTAAAGATATTGCTTTATCCCTGAGGGCTGGCCAGTCCAAATGCAGATCAGAAATGTGGGGGACTAGCTGCAAGCCCCTCCATTACCCTGCCCTTAGAGCTTCTCTCTGGGTAGAGGCTGGGCTCTAGCAGACATCAACCTTCATGGGACCTCCAGCAAGGACTGGGTGATGAGCTATAGACATGTAGCATCTTCTCTTCTCATCTAGGCCCCTAACACTTAGAGATGCTCTCCAGGAGCCTCCATGGGTCCTGAACCCCCTGAGGTGAAACCTCATGCAGGAATGAATGTTCAGAAATACACTGCCCAAGCCTTCTCCTGGACCCACAGTGAGGACCAGTGCCAGGCAACCTTCCTGTGCTGACTGTGGATTGTTATGACAGAGTTGCAGAGCCCTGGGGGTTTGTCCAGACCAGGCTCACTGGTGTGGGTCGTAACTGGTATTTCATCCAAACTGCGTGAGTTTCTCTGATTCTCCCTCTTGCTGATGCTCTGAGCAATGGGAGCAGGAACGTAGTTGTACTTAGGGATGGGATGTGCAGACAGACAGACAAATACTCCAGAGGAGAGGGGGGATGGAAAACAGCTCACACCTGGGAGTGGAAAGAGAAGTTGGATGTTTTCAGAAAGTGTTGTCTCTGATGTGAAAAGGCTCCTCAGGATGATGGTGTGATCTCTCCTGATGTGGCTCCTCCTAGCATCTCCATAACGTATGAATAGAAACCTGGTTCTAAATGTGTGAAGGGACTACACCACCCTCAAACCAAAAAAAAAAAAAAAAGTGCCATTATGTCATTTTCAGCCATGCACATTTTAGATAAAATCATGCTTGTCCCTGTCTGTGTTGCTGTATTTGAAGATGCACGCGCACTTCAGCCTGGCCACACCTGGGGACAAAGTCATATGCAAGCAAAGAGTGATGAAGTACTCAAAAGCCAAAGGCGAGGGAATCGCCAGCTCTCAGTAACCGGGCGAGCCCAGAGCAGGACTAGCTTTGTTGCTCCATCCACTGTCGCTGCAGTATCTAGCTTGTGCTGTGTTCCTTGTCCCCCAGTCTGCCTTCCTCCCCATCTTCTCACTTCATCTCTGCTAGTCTGTTCCCGTAGCCTGGTTTCACAAGCTTGCATGGAGAATGCCAGATGGGGTGCATCCCAAGTAAGGTACAGTTAAGGACCCCTTGTGAGCCTGCCTCCCTGCCACTTGCACTTCGCTACACCAGTTCCCAGCCCACGGAGTGACTCTTCAGCCTGTGTCTGGTGCACGTGGCCACATCTGCCCGAACCTGTAGGCAGCTCAGCCAGGGGACTGGGTAGCACCCATCACTTCTTCCCTGCCTCCAAATCCGGGGAGCCATGTGGAGCCCAGCTGGGCCCTGCAGAGGGGATGCCACGGTATGGCACCCCACAAAGATCAGGGGGTCTGCTGGCTCAGGTCAGCAGGGCTCTGGCAAGGGGGAACTACAGTGCATCCTCCCTCTGCGAGGTGGAACGGGGTCCATGTGGGGAGGCAGGCAAAGGCAGCAGGGAGTTTGCAGCAAGGAAAGTGGCTCTAACATGGGCTTGCGAAGTGTTCATGGGTCAGGACCTGGCAAGTCACAAGTCTGGCTTTAAAACCAAAATTAAAGCAAAGCATACACTCTGCATGCTCCTTAGATGTCATCTGCAAGTGGCATGCTACAAGAAAGCACAAGAAAGTCTTTACAGATGGGGATGAGGAAGAAGAATGAAGCCTTTCTTTGCTGATCCGCTGACTCCAGCAGCTGGGTCTTGAAGGAAACAGCAAATCTTGCAAAATGTGTGCCCAGAGCTGTCCAGGCGACAGTGTCCTTGGAAGCCTGGTCTCTTGCTGCACTGCTGGGCATTGCTTGGTCACTCCAGACTAGGGCTTCTGGGCATGGCCATGGCTGTTGGGTCCCTTCATGCACATAGGGCAGTGATTGATGTTGGAGCTTCCTCTTGTGTTTGAACTGGTGGGAAGGTACTGTGTGGGATTTCCATGCTAGGAAAGGTGTTGGGCACTATGAGGCCTCTCTGCACATTGGCGTGACACTTGCATGCGTGCGTGAGGATGGGATGGCTTCCACTATGGTGGGATTTGGAGTCCTTTGCCAGTGCTGGACCTCAGAAATCCCCTTCTGCCAGTGCAGCCAGAGGCCATCTCCATTGGAGACAATCTCAGCAGCCAGACGGGGATGCGGGGCCATCTCGCTGTTGAACATCGTCTAGTGGGACGTCTGGGCCTCAGCATGGCTGACCACCTCCATCCCAGCTGCTCCACAGCCCAGACACTTGAGGCAACCAGCTGGCTCTGTCCTTGGCCTCAGAAACCAAAACACTAGCAGATTGCTCCCTTCTCTTCTTCCCCATCCCCAGGCTGTCTTCCTGTGCCCTGGGCAGTTTTGGAAGAGCGTTTTGTAGCAGCGATCTGTTTATGAGCAAGGTAAACAGCTGATGCAGTGGGGGTATGTGCAACGAAGGCTTTGCTTCATCATCCAGTGGGAAGAGCCAGTGAAAACGCAAGTTGGGATGTAGCCGTTTCGATGGGACTGTCCAGCTGGCAAGTTGTGCACATTTGTCCCTTCCAGGGGTTACAGATGTGTGCTGGACACTGTGGGAATGGGATTTTATAACAGTAATTAGTTTATTCCTGAGGTAAGCAGTATAAATAGGAGAAAAATTTGTTTCCTGTTCCAATGCAAATAACCAACTGGCAGCCAGTTGGATAAGGGCCATCGAATATCAAAAGCCGAACAGGGGACTGTGTCAGCTCTATATCCCCTTCTGGCTTATTTGCATGCTGGTTGGTAGAGGAATGTTTCTCTTTAGGTTACTAAATTTACTAGCTTACTGTATTTTTTTAGCTTGGGGCTGGTTATTTGAGTGGCCACTGGCCAACTGGCTGCCTACTATTTATTTGAATGGCTGGTGGCCAGCGTTTGTCACTGGTCCTCTGAGCATCCCAAACCCAATCGACGTTATTGACCCAGGAGGACGGGCTTCTTCTCAGCTGGGCTGACCCCGTGTCAGTGGCAGGGCTCTGCGTTGCATCTCAACAGGCTTCTCCTCCACCAGCCACGAGCTTCGTGTTGCTTTTGCTCTTGGAACAACTGTGTGTTTTCTTTCTGCCTTTCTTGCTAGCTTTTAGTTTTCCCTACAGTGGCATAACCCGCAGCTAGAAAGAGCTCCTGCTGTTCTCTGCTGGGGGATGCTTTCTAATAACGCTTGGGCCTGTCTCTGCACCAGGATGTGAGGTCCTCCTCCTGCTCCAATAAACGTTGCATCTGTCTTTTCCCCAGGCTTCCTTCACATCCCGTCCCAGACTTGTATGGGATCCCCACCCTCTGCACACTGTGGTTTGAGCTACAGCAGGACCCTGCCTGGCTTTGGGTGCTGTCTCTCTGGCCATGATGTCTGGATGGGACAAAGCTTCACTCCTTTTGTGGAGGAGAAGCAGCTGGTTGTTGTCCCATCAACATCCAACCAAACCAGAGGTCTGTTGTCTGGCTATTGATGTTGGATTAGTAGACTGGTGCTCCACTCCCTGCTCATCAAGACCTGCAGCAAAGAAAGACTTTGTTTTCCTTCCTATGCTAGAAACACGTGGCCATTTTTCTGGGACTTCTTGGCTGTCTTATAAGCCAATGGATTTTCTTCCTCCCACTGATGCTTTCACATGAGAGGATGCAGCAGGATTTTGGGGAGCCTTGGCAATCACTGTTTCCTCAGGCCCCTGGCATCTCCCTCCATTTCCCCCTCCACTGCACCTCCTTGTCTGCTGTCCTACTTCCACCTACTATCCTGACAACTTGCTTTATCAGCTCTGCAAGGAAAAGCAACTTTTTGCAGTGGGACAAAACACCAGCCCACCTTCATCTTCCTCCCTCGTAGTCACAGCCTTGTGTGTTTGGGGTGTCACTCTTCTCCATCCCTCTATGTCCCTGCTAAGTGTGTCCAGATGGAGCTCATTTAATGGTAGCAACTGGCTGAACATCCCTGGCGTTTCATCTCATTCATGTGGGATCACTATGTAGGACCAGCCACCTGCTTCATGCAGATCCTTGGCCCATGAGGGCAGCACCATAGGTCATGTCCTTCCTGTGGCTGGTGACAAAGACATTTCATGGGAGCTTTCCCCCAGCCTGTGGCCAGGTCCATAAATTCTTCCTGTTTGCCTGGAGAAACTCCACCCATTACATGTAGGTCGCTCAGTGTTTCCCACCATGAAAGATTCAGTGCTGAGTGCTTCACCACCCAGGCTGGTGTTTGGGGTTTGTTTTGCTAGAGAAAGTGGGAAATTAGGTAAAAATGATCTCTCAGAATAAGGCCAGGAGGAATGCACTGCATGACCCAGGTTAGGAAGAGGCTTGGTGCCTGTGGGTATGGAAAGTTTGGTGCAGGAACAGTCTAGTGTTGGGAAGCTCTTCTTCATCACCGTCTTGAGTATTTCCTATGCCTGGGCAAGGGCCATTTTTTCCATCTGTCTTGCCTTGGAGACAGATAGGATGTGCGAGATGTCCCAGTCTGGACAGTGCTTCCTCGGGGAGCTGGCAGGGGACAGGGCTGCTGCGGTTCAACACAAGTGGTTCTCCATAGCCCAGAGGCACTGAGGTTGGTGCAGGGCATCGCACAGACACCAACAGTCCTTATTCACCAGGCTGAGCTCTCTGGGATCTTGAGAGGGCTTAACACCGATCCCATGGACTTGCATGGGGACCTTCATAAAATGTTCTTCACACACCTGTGGAATAGGTGTGTATTCCTAAATGTAGCCTCCCTTTTCCTGCCTTGCACATGCACTGCAAGAGGCAGACGCTATCATGATGGCTGATGGCTCCGAAGGTGCACAGGATGATGCCCGTGTTCCCAGGGTCCCTGCAGACACAGCAGGGAATCGCTCCAGTGACACTGAGATGCCAAAACACAGATTCAGGAGGGTATTTGGGTGTGTCGCGACATCTAAGCCCCCTTGTGGGGGGGCCCACATCTCCAACTGTTCTGGAGTGAAATGAAAGGATGCCTTCATGCTAAAACAGTTCAGGAGCGGCTGTTTGAGTCAGTCCTAGAGGAGCCTTTCCTTGCAGCAACGGTAAATCCCAGACCTTGCAGGGTTGCAGTGTGGAGAGGGAGGAACCGTGGGCTCAAGCCCCATTCATGGGTCTGGTCAGCGAGGCTGCAGATCCCTGTCAGTGCAGCCCATAGCACAGCACCTTATTATTTCACTTGGTCTCTTGTTTCTATACACACTTCTGGTGCTGCATGGCTCCGCATGGATTCCAGCTCCAGCATCTCCCAGTAGGTGCTGGTGAGTCGGCAGGGCTCTGGCTGCCACGGAGGGGATCATGGCTGTGCCTGTCTCTTCGTGCCATCTCCATGCAACTCCCATGGCAGGTGAGTCCCCTGGCCCTGCTCTGCCAGCCCTCTCTAGGACAGGGGCTGGCATCGCTCCTTTGTTCTGAGCTCAGCCTGGCTGGGTGCTGCTGGAGTCCCCCAGTGCTGGGGACTGGGAGGGAATTTTGTACCATCCCAGATGGGATGGGAGGTGGAAACCCAGCCATGAGGTGCCTGCAGGGGCCGAGAGCATCCCCGGATTGCGGGCTGAGCTGCAGGTCCCTGGAGAGCCCCAGGCCCATCTTGACCTTCCCAGGACCCCAGCTTTCCACAGCAGGTCAAAGGAAGGATGCCTGGGGCATGCTTACACCTCATGGAGGACCTGCTCTGAGGTGATGGTCATGGTCGCTGGGCCAATGCAGGGCTGTCTCTCGTGGGGATGGGCTTTGGAGCCCCTTGGCCCCAGCATCAGAGGTGGGCTGGGCTGGGCTTGGCTAGCGGCTCTTCTTTGTGTCCAGCTGCTGCCACTGGCACAAGCTCAATGAAACGCCTCCTCAACGTCCTCCCATTGAGGAGAGCCCCCCGCCGAGCTGCCTGGTGAATGAGGAGCCACCATCACCAGCCCAGCGGCTGCAGGAGACGAGATTTCATCTCCTCACCCGTAATTCCTCCAGCCGCGCTGCCAAATCCAGCCTCCATCCCGCCTGCTGCTGGCTGGCTCTCTGGTGCATTCACAGCCCGCCATGCAAACCCGCTTGGGATTGTTTTGAATTTAAAATCCTATTAGTCTTAAATTAATTGCCTTTTCTTGCGGAGCAGCGGGTTGGAACTGGCGGGCCTGGCTTGTAATTATTAACTGGGGAAAGGCTTGCACGGAGAAAAGCTGCTTCTCTCCTGCTGGGTTGTGCTCTATAGGCGCAGCCCTTCTGTCCTGCTTTCTTCTTTGGCTTTTATTAACCAGCTCATCCCCTTTTGCTGATCACCCTTTTATCTGGGAAGGGATGGGGAAGCTTTGAACCTTGGAATTAAATTCTCCTCAGAGCCACGACGAAGGGGCAAGTTTTGGTTCATTTCACTCTCGGGGAAAATGGGAAAAGCCCTAATGGGAACCGGTATGTGTTAGCGGGATGTCAAGGGGTTAATGCAGGGGGGAACGACCGCAGCTCCTGGGGAGATGACCCCCGTTCATGCCGGCTGTGCTGAGCCTCAGCGTAATGCAGCCCGGGCTGGCAGCCGGCGTCCCTGCTTGCTTCGTGTGGGAGAGCTTCCCCCGGCGCTGGGATCCTCTCCCTTTTTCTGGCGTAAGGATCCTCAGGTCAGGCACAAGCCAGGAGGAGCCTTGGGTTGTTACTGCAAACAGCGTGAGCACAAAGGCAGACGACACTGCTTGGTTTTTCTTTTAAGATGAAATTAGATTTTAGGAGATTTCTGACACCAAGACTTGGCGTCGGCGCACCCGTGGGATCGAGATAAAGAGGGTTTGCAGACCTGGGCCAGAGCCACGTGAGTCTCCAGACCTGCTGTGCTGGGATGGTGGGATGGTGGCCAGCCCCAGGGAAGGGGTCAGGATGACTGGGGCACCTCTGCTGTGTCCCTGCTTGTGGTCTCACCTGCATGAGGGGCAGGGGCTGGTCCCAAAGTACCCATGGGTGCCAGGGACTGTGCTGGCTTCGGGAGGGTGCTGGGTGCGGAACAGCCTGTGCCCGGGGGATGACACCTCCTGCCCGGGGCAGGAGCAGTGCTGGTCACGCTGACAAACTGCTTTGGCTTTTCCCCTTCCGGCTGGAGCAGAAGGCTGGCTGCGCCAGGTCCCATCCCGGCGGCACTGCCGGCATGGGACTGGCTCCTGGCAGCCACTTGCTGCCCAGGAAGGCTGGTGACGGCCGGCGCTGTGCCTGCGGTGGGTGCGGGCACCCACCCCAGGCCACTCCTGCCCCTGGTCCAGGAGAAACCAGACCCCAACAGGATTTTGCCATTTCCTCAAGGACGCTGGGGGTGTCTTGGGGAACATCCTCACGCTTTAAGCCCCAGTGACCAGCTGGAGCAGCAGCAGCCAGCGGGGCACAGAGCAGTCCCGATTGCCCTCCATGCCCGTCCCCAGACGGGCAGCGCGGCGGGGGAGAGCAGTCCGGCGAGCAGGGCGGCACTGGTCCGGACTTCTCCAGGATTTTTTGATTCCCGGAGACAAATCTCTCTTCAAGTCTGTACATGACTGAAATTCATCTTGGCTTGTGGGAGCTCAGTGAGCCCAGCCAAGGATGAAGGGAGGGGAGCTCAGCTCGCCCAGCCTGCTTGCCAGATTAGGCAGAAGCAGCTCTCGCGACGACGGCTCGTGGGCAGGGTGAAACAGGAACTCCAGCTTCACAGACGAAGTTATTTTGGTAGCTGTGCGCAAACCCCCCACTGGAAAATGTGACACTCTTCTTATCCCCTTGAATTTGCTCACAAAACACTAATTAAGGCATGTAATGAAGACAGCAGCATCCATTAATAAAGAATCATTATGGGGATGGATTAGTGAGCTTATCGGAAACAGGTGGAAGTGAGCTGGAGTCTGCACCGGGCGGCATGTGCAAGCCGAGGCTTTCCCAGCCCTCCAGGACAGCGTGCCGGGAGCCTCCGAGGGATGCGCCCCGTGGCCTTCCGCCGCGGGATGGATGGGGCAGGCTGGGGGATCTGCGTTCCGGGAGCTCCCCTGCCCCGGGTTTCCTTTCAGAACTGAGCTCCGCACCCTTCCCCAAACCGCTCGGCTGCCTGGGATGCTGCCAGCAGCGTTGGGTCCCTCCCTGTGGGAAGCCACATCCGTCCGGAGCAGCAGATAGGAGCTGGCGGGGACAGCGAGACCCATCCAGCCCCTCAGGAAGGGGGGAGGTGGGGAATGGCCACAGCATGGGAAATACTCACTCCTTGGAGGAATAATAACTTCTCAGGCCAGGAGAGCATGGTGCCTGTCGTGCCCTTGTTAGCCCCTGACACCTGCCCGGCTCCTGCCCTGCCACTAATGCAGAGCTGACTCGTGGTCTCTGCGCTCCCCCGGGCAGGATTTAGGCTGCAAAGATGCTCAGCCTGGTTATCTGAAGGTGTGTTGCATCTATTTCTGAGCAGCTCGGCTAGGGCCAGTGGTGAATAAAGGAAGGTGGGCTCTCCCTGGCCTTGTGACCTTTGCTCAGGAGATATTCTGGTGTCAGCCTGCGCTGCTGCCTGTGTGGTTGGGGGCCGCCTGCCCTCCTGTGAATTGGGGATGTGGCATCCCCGCTTCCAGCCACAGACCCCGGTGGGACACCCTCCCCACCGCCACCGCCAGCCCCCATCGTGTTTGCACAGGGAATCCATCAGCCACCTCCAGTCCTTTGCCAGCCGGCGACTCCCACGCTCCCTCTGAGCTTTGAGCTCTGGGGTCCCAGTCCACACACCCAAGTCTTCCCTTATCCCCCGTTATCTGACCAGGTTCACCCAACCCACCATGCCGGTATCTGACGTCCTTCCACACCCCTTTCCCTACCAGTTGGCATCCGTTTCCCACAGGGTTCAAGCCCACCCGGGGTGGTCCTGGCTGCGTGGTCTGATCTCCTGCCCCATGGATGGCTGCACCTGGGCTAGAAGTCAAGTAGGCTTTTGGGAAAAGGGCGAGGAGTCCTCACGTATGGACGTGCTGGGGAAAGCTGCACTTTTTCTGTCTGCCCCATGGGCAGGCAAAAAGTTCCTCTGCTCTCACAAGCATCCTCCCCGTGCTGCTGCTCACAGTATCCTTCAGCCTGGACTGGTGGAGCTTCTGAAGCATTGCCTGGGCTGCAGGAGGACCTGGGGGGCTGGGGCTGTGGTCCCTTGTGGGGGTCTTGGGAGGGAAGCGAAGCAGCAGGTGGTTTTTCTCGCTCAAGGCATGATGCCCCGTGAAGAGCGGAGGAAGGTGTGAGCCAGCAGTTTGGCTTCATGGAAACGGAAACCGGAGAGGGGAGATTTATCCACGGGCATTATGTGTGGTCTCTACAGAAAGCTGGTAATGCAGAGAGGTCATGCGTTTAGCAGAAGGGATGTTTGGCTGGTGGCTGAGGAATATTTTGTGTATTCTGTTTTTTTGTATACCTGTTACCACGGCAGAGGAACTGGGTCTGGGCAGCCCTCCTGCAGCCCTGGTGCTGGGTCCCAGAAGAGCATCACTTACTCCCATGCAGGTCACCCATTGCTCTGAGATGGGGAATGCCCTGGCTTCATCTGGAGCACCTGGAACATAGCATTCAAATGGAGGGACAGTCCATACAGGCATGTGCAGTGAGAGGACTATGCACCCCGTGGCGGGGCCAGACCCTGCCTGGCTTTCCAGGGTGAGAGGATGCTTTGTCGTCGGTGCTGAGCCCCCTGCACCGGTGTCTGGGCTGAAGCTGGATGAGGGACACCTGGGCAGGTACTTGGTCCTCAAGTGCCAGAAGAACTGGCATGATTTTACTTGTCACCTTTTGGCCTCAGGTCGGTTCCTAAAAGTCTAAGCCTAACCCTCCAGCTCGTCTGTGTTTTGGTAACATTGCCCGGTACCGGAGAAGAGAGAACTGTGACAGGTCTCACTTGGGTGTTGCTGTTGGGGTAATGCAAGGTGCTGGCAGCCTGGAGACCTCTGCACCATGGAAGGAGCTAAGGAAACACAAAGACAAGGGGATGGCAACAGCGCTGGTAGGTTTTTTTGTGTGAGATGCTCCTCCTTTTTGGGGAAGGGCGCTCCTCCTTTTTGGGGAAGGGCTCTCCTCCAGTGAGCAACTGCCAGCATCCACCCTACAAGGACCTGCTGAAGCTCGCCCAGGCCTGGGAAGGTTGGGGCAGGAGGACAAAGGGCGAAGGTATTCTTTGGATTGCATTTACTTGCATGTCTCCAAAAGAAAAGCAAAATCTTCTTTTGTTTTGGTGGATGTTTACCCCTGCCGGGAAAGCCGTGGCTGGTTGGCAGAACGTTCCCGGGAACTGATTTCACGGCAGATCTCATAGCAGTGGCTATCTCCCAGCTCAGCCTCTCTGGCTACGCGTTCCCACCGGCCGTGCCGTGGCTGGGATGTTCAAAGGAGCCTCTACTCCCACTGCATTCCTGTGCCTGCACTCATCTGCAAATCTGCTCCGGCAGACCAGTGCAGGGCTGGTCAAGAGGCGCTGGCAGGAAAGGAGGAAATGCCTGCAGTTTTCTTACTCCAGACCATCTGCACATCTTCAGTCCAGCACTCGCTGAAAAGTTTTCCCTGGATGAGAGTGGTTGTCTCCACTCAGTCCGGCTCACGGCACCCTATCCCTTCTGCCTTTCTGTGGGAACTGGGCTTTGCAGTGGGAACGGATCCTCTCCACCACTATGGCTATTTCCAAAGTATTTCCAAGACCTTTGGTTTCTTGGAGCTGGAGGGAGCTGCAGAGCCTGTTGCTGGAGTGCAGAGCTTGGCCACTATCCCTGTTGCCCTGCGTGCCCAGTGGTACATCTCCATGCCCTTCTCCACACCCCTCAGCAGAGATGTCTGACAGAGATGCAGATTCTTGGTGGGGCTCCTGCCTGAGCTTCATACTCCCAGTTTTTGAGCTCCTCCTCACAAAATTTGCAAGGATGAAATTTCCTGGGCAGGGAAGACAAGGGCAGGGTCAGGAGAAGAGCAGCAGCCCCTGTGATTTCGTCTCTCCCTGGTAGATTTTCCTTTCTCCCTTTGGCTCGTTGTTTCTCTTCTCTCCTGTCTGCTCGTGGTTTGTGGTTTCCCCAAGTGTAACCTGAGTAGATTATGTGTTTATCTGCGATTATGCGACACGTTTTGGCTGCCTCCTTGGTTTCTGAGGTTATTTGCGGAGCCTTAGCTCTGGCCAGCCTGGCTTTTTGGGGTCCCCCCCGCACAACATCCTGGCATGGCACAGAAGGGTTTCAGTGCCTCATGTCACCCTGTCCCAAGCATCTGTGGGAAGGCAGAAGTGTCCTGCAGTTGCCCAGGCTGGTGGGGAAGAGCCCAGATCCCCCGTGCATTGCAAGGCATCCCTCATTGCGCGACGTGGGCTCTTCTTCCCTGCAAAACCTCCTCTTCCAGCAGGCTCCGTCCTTTCCTGCTCAGCCTCTCTCCTCCGAAAGACCCTTCCTGCTCAGCCCCAAAAGGGACTATTGTCCTCCTCCCACCCTCCAGCCCTTGATCCTCCTGCCAGAGAGGCTGGCCAGCCCACCCCGGCGGGCAGCTGCCTGACAGCTCTCAGCTGTGGGCTGCCGGTCCCTGCCGCCGGCTCGCTGCTGCCTCTCACAGCGCGGGCAGCCCAGGAGCCTGCCTTCGCCCGCTGCTGCCCGCGGGTGGGAGCCAGGGCTGGTGGCTGCTGCTCCAGCCCTCAGGTGCCGACATCCGGGCAGGGAGAGGGAGAGCAGTGGCACGGGCTTGTCCTCTGGGCTGCTTTGCACTTTTCAGGGCTTCTCCTCCGGGCTGTGCATGTCTCGGGCTCCCAGGTCCTGTTGCCCTTGAGGACTCCTTTTGTGCCCCAGTAGAGGAGGACAGGGAAGGCTGTGATGTCCATCTCAAGCTGTTTTTTTTTCCTATAGGTATCAAAAAAGCTGCAGCCCAGCAGTTTCTTGGACTTCCTGCACAACCTCAGCTCCTCAGAAGTGAAGCCAAGCTGAGACCTATCAAGAAGTGCATGATCCAGGTCTCCTGCTGAGAAGGTGACCATGACCTGAAAGGTCAGCCAGCAGAAGCTCCTACTCTCCTGCTAAACGCTTCCCCCAGCATCCCACCCTCCAATATCCCTCCCTGCAATTTATACCCCATGTTGTACCCCTGGGAGAGGACTTATTTTCTTTGCAGCAGCCTTTTAGGAGCTTGTGGAATTCCCACTTGGTGAGAAGTTTCATCCCATGGTTTGTGTTGGTGGAGGGCAGGCTGATCCCACTGCTCTCTGAAACCATCCCATCCCTGCTCTCCAGGCAACGGAGAGAGGCAACACACTGACCAACATTAAGCCTGTTCAAAATTGCAGGCCTTTTTTCTTTGGAAACATCTAGTTTTTCTGTACAGCAGGATAAAATGAAGATACCCTGGGTTTCTGTGACCTAAATGAGAAGAGGGAATGCAACCTCAGAAAGTTTGAGGGTGACACCAAATTTGGGGAAGTGGTCGACAGGGTGGAGGCCAGAGCTGCTGTTCAGAGGAATGTCAACGTGCTCAAGAGACTGGCAGGAAATTCTCAAGGTTCGGGGCAAATGCAGGTCCTGGCACCTGGGATGGATTATCCTCATGCAACAGGATGCTGGCAAGGACAAATCGGGATGCTGTCCCCCATTTTGGGCTCCTCTACAAAAGAAAGGTGTCTGCACACTGGAGTGGGTCCAGCTGAGGGCCACAGAGGTGGTTGGGAATTGGAGGATGTGATGTCTGAGCAGAAGTGGAAGGAACCATGTTTGCTGGATGTGGAGAAGAGGAGCTTGATGGGGTTCTAACTGCCCGTGTCACTAGCTAAAGGCAACTGTGCAGAAGCAAAAGCCAGCTCAGGTGCACAGAGAAAGGGCAGTAGCAATGGGAACGTGTTGCACTGAGAAATTCTGATGGGACATAAGGAAAAATTTCTTCATCCTGGAAGTGGTCAAGCACTGGAACAGGGGTCCTGAGAGGCTATGGCCGAAAAAACTCTCAATCCTTGGAGATTTCCAGCACTCAACTAGACAAAGCCCTGAGCAATCAGATCTAAATTCAAATTTAGTCCTGTGTTGAGCAGGGAGTTGGACGAGAGACTTCCAGAGGGCCCATCTGACCTACAATTCTGTTCATTCCTGTAATTCATCTTGTAAAATGATTTGCAAATTGCTTCTTCCCGGGGTATCTTCGCTTGTACACACGCTGCCTTGCAAATCACAAGTGAGCAGCTAGAGGCGTAACCTGCAGTTTCGCCCAGAACATCTGTAATTACTCAGTGCAATTCCAAGGTGTGCATTAAATGAAAGATAGCATGAGAGGGAAAATGGGCTGGAGCTAAGGTATTAGACAGGAGTGCCCTATAGCTTAATTCAGTTCCCGAGTTTGTCATTTGTTCCCTGAGGGATTCTGGACAAGTTTCTAGGTAATAATACTTTCTACCCTACACTGACTGTAAGTGCATTTCCAGCAGCTAATAAAATGAGACCTGGATGTTTTTTTGCACGGTGGGGATTGGAAAAAGTACTGTGGGAGCATCAGGAGACAGAAATCTTCCCAGTCTCTCCGACACAGAAAGAAGGTTGTACCTATGCTTTGCACGGGCGAGGTTCTCCAGCAGCTGTGAACGTGCACGGCGGGACAGGGAGCGAAACGATGCCTTGTCTTCATATAAAATGGAGATCTTATAACCTTCCTGTGCCAAACACAGCAGTAATGAATCTGGCCCGTTTCACTGCCTTTCAGCTTATACCATGGCAGGCATATCTGGCAGGCTGTTCAAGTCGTGATTGGCTTTTCAGGTGCATCAGCCACACTTCCACCCCTGCAAATGTTGGTTTGTCATATGGGAAAGCCTGTCTGGCTGCCTCTCTGGCACTTCAGCATTTCTATTTGTCTTCAGTTTCCAGCCAAACCTACCACTACAGTGGCCAAGGTGCTGGGAGGAGGAGGGTGAGATGCCACTGCTCTCTCCTGGGTGGCAGGACAGGTCTTGGACTGTGCATCTGGGCCTTGGAGGAAATGTGGAGACAATGCTTCTGAGGGATGAGAGTGAAATCCCTTGAAATCTGCCATGTCTTCTCCATTTCCTCCAAGGTCTGCTTGCTCTTGGCTCTCGCGTAGCTATACTAAGAGAAAAGGAAGGACTGGGTGGGAGGGTCTTCTCCATCCTTAAGTGCAAATGACCCATGTGTCATTGCCCATTATAGCATCTGTACAATAAGACTTGCAGATGCTTCCAAATCCTATTAGAGCCACCCATCTTCCAGCACTGCCCCCTCCCCGGGGACACAGGGATGAGGGCGTGGGGTGTGGGACCACACAGCTGAGCCTGAGCAGAGATGAAAGATTTTCATAACAAACAGCTCTGGGCTGGGATAAAGAAAGTGATGTTTTCAGCTTGTGAAAGGGATGATTAATTGCACAGTTCTGTCTGTCTGCTCCCTGCTCTCCTCTTAAAAATATCCTCAGTGCTTCCATGTAACCAGCTCATAGGATGGGTGCAAGCAGCACTGAGCGTGAAATCTTTAGGCAAAGACCAGACTGCTTCTCATGAGCCACTTGGAGTGGCTTCCATTGCCCCCGCTGAGCTCCTGGTCTCTCAGAGCTGATCTGGGAATGCAGACGGACACAGAGTGGCTCTGTGGCCATTCCCAGACAGTGGGATGTCTCCTGTCCTTGACCAAATTAGAGCAGAGATTGGGATCTAAGCCGAGCAAGGATGCTTACTTGCATGGGCTGAGCACCCCGTATCCATCCCGGGTTGTGGTGCATTCATTACTAAATGCTGCCAGGCACGGAACGTGGGAAACAAGGAGGAGGAGGAGGAGGAGGCAGTATACGGCTGGTTTGATGCCATCTTCCCTTTGGTAAAGCTGCTGCATAAATCTCCTGTGGGCAGCACATGGGTCAGGGTAGGGGTGTTTGTGATTTAGAGGGTGTCTCCTCAGGGTTGTCTTTGAGTGGATGGGCTTGGAGCAGCCCCGATCTTCATGCAAACCCATCCAGGCAGCCTCATTCACAACCCACCTCCTCACCAGCTGTCTCTGTAGGGATCGCTAACACACCTATCTCAACGCCTCTGTAACATACCCCGAAATCATGAGCCAGTAGAAAGACAGAAGTCTTGCGTGTTGTTGCAATGTGTGGGTCTGGCTGGTTGGAAATCCATCTCTATTTGCTCAGGACAGTCCCTCCCAGGGGGGTGAGAGATGGGAGCTTAACCATCCCACATGGCAGGCAGCATGTAGACAAACACGTGGAGATGTAGCACGTACTGATATGCTATTGGCCTCCCTCCGTCCCTCGTGGTGTGCACATGTATGCAAGAGAAATTCCTCCCCAAAGCACCTGGGGACTCAAAGGACCCATCCAGAGAGACTTAGTCTGCTGGAAACTGATTTCACTTAAAAATATGGGGTGTTAAGAGAGGCACTTCCACAGCATCTTATATGAATGCAATCAAAGTGGGAGAAAGAGGAGCTGGGGGAGCAGGAAAGGCCCGGCAGTGGTTGGTGCCTACATCTCTACAGGGGTGGGGGGACCACCACAGGAGTGGAAAAGGATGGAGGAGGTTTCGGGGACAGCAGCAGCACCTTCCCAGCCCCGCAAGGCGCTGCCTTAGCCGCGGTGCTGGCCCAGCTGAGCTGCGCCTCTGGAGCTCGAGTGGGTGTCGTGGTGCCCAAAGTGGTGTCCAAGTGACCTGTAGTGATCTTCAGTGTTGCAAACACCAGCCATCAGGTCCTCAGAGTTGCAGAAATCGGAGGGTTGTCCCTTTGGGATTCCTATTTTCAAGCTCTGTCTTCTCACAAAGTCCAGAAATATGTGTGTTTTTTTAACAAAAACTGTGACTCCAGGCTGTCGCAGGGCTCCAGAGGCTGGGCTTTTCTGAATGCCTACGGTACTTCAGGTGCAAGAGGCACCCGGGGTAAATTGCCCCGCATTAAACTCAGCCCTGTGGTCGCTGTCAAACCCGTCCGGGGCTGTAAAAAGCAATCACACTATTGAAATCGCCTTAACTTGTTCACAGTGGAAGGTGCTGGACTAATTCAATTAAAGGCCTAGTGCAGATGGATTTAGGAGCTGGGGTGGAGGATGAAAGAAAGCAGAGAAAGAGGGAGAGATCCCCGCGGAGGTGGGGAGCGGTGCTCCCTGGGCTCTAAGTCCATCACCTAATTGCCCTCTGCTTTGAATCAAAGGGACAAAGGCTGCCCCTTGCCTCCTGCCCCCAGCACGGCCTTTTTCAGGGGAGAGGTTCGGGGGTGCCCCCTCCGTGCGTGCAAGGAGAGAGCTGCTTAACTCCCCTTTGGTCTGAAAGGATTTCCCCTAATCCTGACCTCTCCCGGCGCTGCTCAGACGCCGCTGCTGAGAGCAGCGCGTTAGGGCCGGCTCTAATCCCACCCCACCACTCTCCCCTCCGCGGGGGCACTCGCCCCTTTTCAGCCTCTGTGTTTGGGATTGAAAGGCTTGCAAAAGCCTTTGGAGTTCAGTTCAAGAGCCACATTCCTCAGGACACAGCCCGCTCCCCGGGAGCCGGATTGCAGCGGTGGGGATGCAGCTCTCCTAGAAACCCTGCTCGGATGCTGCGGCTCTGCCCGTCTTCCCCCCACCCTGCCTGACCGAGGGTCTCTGAGCAGCGCCAGGACTTGGGCTTGCTGGTAGTGGAGCTGGATCCCCTCTTTGCTGCGTGGGATGCTCTGGATGAGCCCTTTCCAGCTCCTTCCATGGGGTTTTGTCCTAGGAGCAGCAGACAGAGCCCTCGCAGGACGGTGTGATCCGGATAAGGATGCTCTGCCGTCAGATTTATAAGTCTCATGCCGCTGAGGCTGCTATTGCCAGACACAGCTTCTCCCACGCAGAAGTGTTTTCTCCCCTGCAAAGCCTGGCAAGGAACGTGCTTTCCTGAGGAGTAGGAAGCGCAGATCAAAGTGACGCCTGTTCCACAGACTTTTCTGTTATTTTTCACCTGGTTAATCGCTGTCTGTCAACGTGCGAAGTGCTGGGCAGCATTTGCCATGAGAGGACCGGCTTGTTGGCTCGGTGTGGTGTCAGGCGGCTACTAAGGCTGATCCGTGGGTACGCAGAGGTGTCCCTCGGGATGCGTGTCACCACGTATGTGGCGGCTGCAAAGGCTGGAGAAATGCAGCATCAGGGCTGCAGGGCGGTGGGGAAGAGGACGTCTGCTCCGTGGTTCCCTGGCAGCTCTTTCCGCCCGTGGCGTCTCAGGCCGGGGAGGGGAGAGGCAAATTCATGGGCAGAGACCCTAGTAGGGAGGTAACTACAAGACTATCCAGGGCCAACTATGAGCCCAGGGCAGGGAATGGAGTAAGGGGACCTGCAAGGGAGGCAGTCCTCGGCCCCTCGTGGAAGCGACTGATGGCAGAGAGGACACACAGCACCCTCCCAGGCGGGGATCAGCAGCGCTGTGCTACCCGCCGTACCGGTGTTAGCAACTGCGATGGACGAGGTCACCCTGTGAACCGCGGCTGCTCGGCTCCGTCCTCCTGCCCTTGGGGTGCTGTTCTGGTCAGGCCCAAGGTGGGACACGTGTGCTGCGTGAAGCGTTTTTCATGTGGCTGCAGCAGTGCCGTTCAGCCAGCAGAACTGCCTCTGCCCATCTCCAGCGAGCAGACCTGGGTGACGGGTCACACCTCTGCTCAGCTCTGCCGCCGTAACACGGGTGGCCGTGGAACAGGGAGCTACTCAGAGGCTTGAAAGCTGCCTGATCGGCAGCAGGAGAGCCTGTGGGCAGGGCACACGTGCCAGCCTGCGCGGCCCCCAAGTCCTGCAGCGAAACCTTCAGGCCTGAAGGCACGTGCTCTTCCCGGAAAGCCAACACGGGTAGTGATGGGGAGAAAACGCTGCGGTCTGCACTGCAGTGCCAGCCTGCAGCATCTTCTGCAAGGGGCGTGGAGAGAAATCCACTGGCTGGATTCGCATGTCCTGCGCTGCTTGCTCGCTCCGGCTCACTTTGCCCTGAGCAAGGGAAAATATCCCACCATCAGCCCAGCCCTGGGGACCTCATGACATCCAAAAAGAGGCATCAGACCTACTAGGAGAGGAGCAGGCAGCAACGTGAGGATTCCTCCTCATCTGAGACACTCCTCCAGGGGCAGGGATGGCACGGGGACATTTCAGGAGCGCTGCAAGCTCTTGGTGATGCTGGGGAGCTGAGTCAACCCTAAATGAATCTGCACGGGCAGTGTCAGGTTGTTGTTGGATCTAAGTTAGGGAGTCACATTCAGCACGTCCGGTGGCCGAGGGGCTCTTTGTCTCTTCTCGTCTGGGACGTTGAAGGCTGCAGAGATCAGGTTTCTGAGGTGCTCTGGGCTGTTCAGTAAGGGAGACCCATGTGTGAAGCCACAGGGTAGTTTTTCTGCTGCCAGCCATGCTTCACCCAAAGACATTAGATCGGGCTCTGAAGAGATGGGGGCATTTTGGACTTGGGCCATACCAGCACATTCAGCTGCAGATGGTTACAGGAACAGATAACTGGTCCTGCAGAAATTCCAGGAAGTCTGATCACCCTGGAACATAGATCCTATTCACATCGTCTGTAACCTGAGAGCAGCTCTTCGGAGCTGGGATTAGCAAAAGTATTTGGCTTCACCTGCCCTACTCCCAGGGAGCTGGTGGGCCAGTGCTAAACCCCTGCCGGTGGGGAAGAAGAGGAAGGGCTTTCTTCAGGCTAAAGCTGGTCCTGGCATGGGAGAAACTCACTTCTGCTCTGGTAACAGCCATGGAGAGGTGTAAGCAGGGGCTTTACCTGGGTAACTCCCTGCCTGGATCAGCGAGCAGTACAAAATCCATATATGATGGGTCACATACACACCTTGCACCCCCAGACTTGTCTGCAGGGTCAGGCATGTGCACAGATGTGCTCTTGCCTTACCACCCCAAAATATCGCAGCCAGCAGAGATGTGAAAAGCAGGGGGTTGCACAGTGGGAGGGGGTAAGCAAGGAACATGAACACAAAGCACACATTGCCTCTGGAGCCACTAGCAAGGGAAACGCTGAAATCTGCACCTGGAAAATACCCTTATCCTTTGCTGAGGTTCACCCTGCTTCCTGAGACTAGGCAGGGACCCGGCTGCCTGCTCCAGCCCCTGCCCTGCCCTCTGGGTACCTGGTCCCAGAGCAGATCCAATGAGGAGATGGGGCTCCTTCTCCAAGAAAGGGGCGTTAGGCATCCCAGAAGTGATGCAGGCTGGGCAGGGAGATGCCCCATGCCCACTACTGGAAGAGGTGAGCAGCCCTGTGTGGGAAACCGCTGCCTGTCTCTGGCGTTCGTGGCATTGCTTCCCAGGAAAAAAAAAGCTGAGAAATTGCCTGGTGCTAAGGAGTCAAGCTGGAAAGCTGCAAAACAAACTGATAAACCAGACAGAAACAGTCACTGGGGCATGCCACATTCACCAGGGTTGGAGCCAAGTCAGATGTTTAGAGGGCCCTGCTGTCTAAGTTCCTGTCTCAGAAGGCTGAGCGGGTAAATATGATACCAAGTTTTGAGAGACTGACCTAGGAAACTGAAGGTCAGTGAATGCGACTTCTGCAGTGAGCAAGTTATCAATATTATAATAAAAGACCAAATGAATAGACATGTGCATGTTAGCCTGGAAGAAGGTTAAGATGACTTCTTGCTGTGGAGGTGGTGCCGCTCCAGTGCAGCTAGCTGAAGGAAGAAATGTATGTGTAAATCAGGGAGAGTCTCTTGAAAAAGTGTCCTTGATTTTCCAAAAGCTCCTGACAAGCTCCATCACTAAAAGCTCTTATTTTGTCACAGCCTGAGCAAGAATGTAATTTCCTGAGTTAGGAACGGGTGGAGAAAGAGACTTGCATAGGGGGGTCTAACCTGCATAGAGGTTTAAGGCTAGCTACTCCGGTGTGTAACAAACTAAATGGTGGCTCTCACTGCCATATGAGTGAAGTTTGTGAAGGCCAAGCGCATTAAAGGCTCCAAAAAGTAAGTAGAAAATGCCACGGGGAACAGATTCATCCAACATCCACTGTCTGTCAGCTGGGAGGTGTCTGAAGCACAGCCAGGACATGTCTTTCAATTTCTGCAGTTTGTGCTGACCCATATCGTGTCCTGCTGGCTGTGAAGGGGTCAGGGGATGAATAAGCTTGATTTTCCTTTGTGTCTCCCCACCCCACCATTTATTGTATGCTGATGTTACTTGGGCTTTTCTTGGCATCTCTTTCTCAGAGACCCATTCTGCTCATGCCTGAGTCCACGGCTGGATGCAGAGGCATCCCGGTGCTGTTGAGCGGTCCTGCACACTGATGGCTGATGGGGCAGGCTGTGGGTCGGGGCAGGGGATGCACATGGAGAAATGATGGGAGCAGCCTGGTGTGATCCTCACAGAGCCTCTGGAAGAGCTCAAGCGTGACAACACAGTGGCTCAGCCCCCGAAGGGCTGGGGGTCCCATGGTGGGTGAGGAAGGATGCCCTGGAGGATGGATGCCCCTCGAGCATTGGCAGTGCTGCCGCCCCGACAATCTCTTCCCTCGCCAGCCCTGATGGACAGCACTGGCCCCCGCGAAACCCGAGGCCACACTGAGTTGATAATAGTATCAGGGAGATGGCCGCAGGGTCGGAATACCAGCCCCAGCCCCTGCCATACCAGCAGGGCTTCCAGACACCCAAAACCAGCCATCAGCGACACACGGCTGAAAAGCAGGCGCTGGAGAAGACTCACAAGCAGGCCAGGCCGGGGGGCCGCGTATCTGGGGAGGGACGAGCCTCTGGATCAGTTGCCAGACAAAGGTGGGCAGGTTCGAGTGCTTCGCCCTGCTCTGCTGCAGCAGACAAGCTTGGAGAGCAGTTGGCCTGGGGGCAGCAGCTGCGTTAATCCTGGCCCTGTTCTTTATCTAAGGCTCTGTCCGCAAAAAACAAGCGTGTGTCTTGCACACCCTCCTGAGCTTTCTGTCCCCCTGAGCTGTCCCAGGCAGACGGCGTGGCACGGAGGGACAGGTCCGATCTTCCCTTCTGCCAGGACCTTGCTGAAGAAGCAGGCTCAGATCCATGGCCAAACCCAGAACAAGGCTTTGAAAGCGAGATGGCCAGCCTTGAGTCCAGAGAAGCAGTGAGCAACCGGGTCCCCAAGTCACTCGTTCCCATATTTTATTGCTTCCCCTGCTGCAAAGTGTGTGTGTCTGCTGCATTTCACCATCTGGTCTCTGCAGAACTGAAACCCATCTGCTCTCAACAACCTCCTTGCAGGTGTGCAGGTCGAGGTGCACCTCGAGCATCTCTCTGACGACCCAAAGCTGCTGCTGCCTTTCGCTCGGAGGCAGCTTTTCTAGACCTTGAATTGTGCCTGTGACCCTCTCCTGCATTTCCTCCACGTTGCCAACAACTGCTTTGAAGTGCAGACAGCAGAGCTGTGCCCATATTGCAGTGATGGACTTGCTCCCGACATGCACGGAGATGGGCTGCTTCCCCTCTATTCACTGCCCCTTGGCTAAAGCTCGTAAGACTGTTTGCCAGCTAAGCCCCCTTTTGTCCTGGAGCTTATGCTTAGCTCATGTTGTTTCCACAATTGCCTAAGGCCCTTTCAGTGCTGCTGTTTTTCAAGGGAAAAGAACCTGTCTTGTAAGCGTGACCCCCAGTCATCCTTCCTGGAGGTACTTGGCCACGTTCAACGTGCAGCCCTTGTAAGGCCAGGCTTCCGCTGAGCCCAGAGGAGTGGGGAAGGTACCTGGTGGTGTCACGGCTTATAACTCCACCAGGTTTTGTCCCTCGCCTTTCGATATCGCACAAAACCCTTCATATAACATACCCTTAGCATCTGGTCTGGCAAGCTCAGGAGGGATGGATTCGGGTTTGAATGACCAGTTTGGTAACACTGTGCAATAAATGCTACAATACATGGAATGTATTGGAAAAATCCACTGTTGCCGCATATGGTGTTGATTGTTTAGTCTCAGAAAGGATGGGGGATAACTAGAAGAGGCCCAGGGAAAGGTGCTGAGTATGATCAGAGATGTGGACTAGCAGCAATGAGGCCACGCTAGTCCAAGTCTGGGCCAGCGTGGGGAGCCTGGCACCTTGAAGAACTCAATATTTTATTATTTCAGACCTCTGTGTCTCCCCATCACCCCCCAACTGGTCACTAGGATGGAGTTACCCACAAGCACTCGCCTGGTCCTGAGTCCCCGGTCCATTTCACATGAGCAATTTGCACAAACAGTTATGCTAGCTGGTCCCAGATGTGAAGACCCAGACCTGGGGTGTACCACGTACATCTTGTAAGCAGGCTGTTACTGAGCTGACGACTGAATTTGTGGCTCACTGAGCTCTGTGTTTCAGAGCTGCTGCCTGTCCATCTGCACTTGTGGCAGTCTCTTCTGCTTCCAGGCAGACTGTTCCCCATGGAAGCTGCCCATGCCAAGCAGAAAGCAAGGGCTTTATACATTGTCTGCTCCACCCAACTTTGGGAGACACTAGTTTGTTGGTCTTGATGTTCTCGGCTTTGACTCTAGCTCACCCAGACAAGAGAGAAGACAAATCTCTGTGACCACTGGAAAGCAAGATCTTTGGCTTTAGGAGGACACATTGCATCAAAGCAGGGGAGAGACAGCTAGAGGGGGAAGCTGATGCGTCTCTGCCCCCAGGGTTATCAATCTGTATTGACTCTAAAAAGAAGAGTTGCTGTCGGCACCCAGTCTTGGCTAATTTTCCCAATCCCACTGTACAGCACCATTTCACTTTGGAATAACCCCAAGGAATGGTCGGAGGGCCATAGTCATCATGGTTGGGCTGCTGCTGCTGCCGCTGCCAGACTGGAAGGGGACCGAAGGTCAGGGACTACGATCTCATCAGTTGGGGACTGTGTCATTATTTAATGAGGGCTTTCCCCTGCCACCACAGTCATCTCTGAGTCAAAACCCCTTGGAGCTGGGCAAGGAGCTGCCATCCTGTCCATGCAGCCAGCCTCAGGCTGCCCATGCTTAGCTGATACTGAGTTTTGAGCTGCTTCATGGAGGCTTGGAGCAGAGGTTGGACAGAAGGAAGCACAGACTTGAGAGCCAGGGGGATGGGTGGCTGCATGGCTGGCTGTCATCATCTGGAGAGATAAGGTTCAGGTTTGTGCAGAGCTCTTCATCCTGGCAGCATCAGCCACTGACCGGGGCAGCCCATTTGCTTCAAGGTCTTGAAAGCTTCGGAAAGAATGTACTAGATCAGGCTGGTAGAAGGCCAGCTGGGGTCTTGCACCTTCATTTGGACACCTTCAAAACTGTCTGTACTTAAGGGATTCAGTGCTACTGTGGCAAGTATCTGTTCAGCAGGGGGTTAGGACCAGGTCTGGATGCTGGATCAGTTTTGGTTCCTGTTCATGACACTCTTTTGTGCTCTTCATTTGGGTGTTAGTAGCTGAAGGGCACCAAAGGTCCCAGGCTTCCCAGTTCTCTTTTCAGGTGCTAGAAATCACCTTTTCTTTCCTTCATGGTCCCTTCATGGCCATGGACTCAGTGCTCATATCTCTGTGCCTTGCTGGTACTAGGAGGCTGCAAAACATCCAGATCTAAGCATAATCTTCCACACAGTTGGGGCAAATGCTGGTCCTGGATCCCAAAGTACTTTTGGGTGGGAATGAATGAAGCTTCCTTGTAAATGCTGGGCAGATACCGCCCAAACAAATGACCACAAATATTCAATTACAGTTTGAAATGCATTTGTGCCAATGTGCTCTCTTGAGAATGAGCTTTCCTAGGCAAACACTCAGAAAACCAACATCATAAGCTCAATTGCTCCCTGAAAACAAATGTCGGAATCATTTAAGTAACCACTAATGGTGGGAATTGGGGATCTGGCATCCAAGACACTGTCTTCAAAAGGCAATCAGAGGTCGCTGCTTGGAAGGGATAAGCAAGGGCAAACAGCTCTCCTCACACCAACCTGGTCCTCAACCCCTCCTGCCCCATCCTCTTGTCCCGTAGGATGGTGAGGGTCACACCTGGGCTGAAGTCATCTCTTTGGAGTGTCCATCCTTCTTTGGTGCATTTCTGCTGCTATGCTGACCCAAAGAGGAGGCCATACATATTGACAATGAGACAAGGAGCACCTGGGCAGATGCAGGCAGAACTCCATCCAAGTGGCTGCCTCTTGCTGGAGGCTGATCTCTGCAGGATGTGGACACGCTTCTTGCTTGTCAGTCTCCCCCACCCCAGTGATCTTCCATGCCCTGGCACCCCGGGTCAGCTCCCTGCCCAGTGCCCAGCACCTTCCTGGGGGGGCCATCTAAGGGACCTGCTCCAGCCCATGGCGTGATGGGGAGACTCAGAGCCCAGCTCTGGCCTTGCAGAGCCAGCTCTGCCAGTGGGGGGAGCGTGACCTTGTGACTCCCCACAAATCCCAAATTAATTAATCCCGGGGACGCTGGGGCGGCATGAACAGCCCGTTTGATTTCTCTGCAGTTTTTTCCTGGGGCTCAAAGGGATTAGTGCAGGCGGGAACAGGGAAACATAACAAGGGGCTCAGCTTTCAGCTCCTGCTCCCAGCCAGCAAACTTCTGTTCTTACCAGAGGTATTAGCAGCAGTAATCCACAATGTCTCCGAGCGTTATCTGTGTGCGGCATCCTCTTCCTCTCCCCCCCGCCCTCACATGCGTGCTCCCATACTCAGCTCACTCGTGTGTGTTCATGTCCTGCCTGATGAACTCACACCATCACAACTCTCTTGAACGCATGGCCCTCCACGCACATCGTGCACCCCTATGTCCTAAGGCATATGCAATGCCCCACACAGAACCCACCCAAATTACTGGGGGGTCATGCACTTCTTGCACATTTGTCCTCACGGCCTAACATACTTTATGTGCAACCCATTGATGTGTGCTCTCACACACATGTTCTTTATCATGTATACTCCACTGGGCTTGGGCATGTCTGCATCCCTCCCCGTGCATGCACACCTCACTCACGTAAAGTCACACGTGTACTCACCGCCTGCCCATCACAGTCTCATCACCCTCCTCACATGCTCTGCATCAAATACTAGCTGATCTCTGCAAGGCTCATGTTGTAGTCTGGGGGCTCAGTTCATTTCTCTTATGCCATCCTTCCATGACTCCTTGAGAGTTAGACATGCTGGTCCCCACTGAGAACTACACCATGGAAATGGTGCTTCAGAGTCAACGTAGTCAAGTTGAGTCAAGCTCAAACCCTTTCTTAGAAGGAGTTTCATTACAGCCTGACCTGGTACTAACTGCAGGACCCATGAAGACATCTGGGCTTTGTGTCATCTCAGTGCAAAGAAGTTTTCAGTGGAAATGGCGGAGCTGCCACCATCGCTTCCTCCGACAAATCTGCTAGCACCGTTGCTGCCTGGCACACCTCTTAGTACCCCTGGGGTAACTGGGAGCAGAGGGCGTCCCTGTGGCCCAGTAGGCTTGGGCATCTCTGGGAACACTTGGGGTCACTTGACTCTGAGTCACCAGCTCCAGTGTCTGGCCATGACTGCTGAGGTCCCAACTAATAGGGAGGTGAGGATGGATCTATTTAGTGGCCCATGGGCACCATTGACTGCCTGGTATCCAGTGCCTCTTCATCCTGCCAGAAAGATGTGAAGAACCCAGAGGGTTGTGAGCACAGTCACCCTTAGGATAAGGAGAAGCAGAAAAGTGTGGCGCAGACAAAAGTGATAGGATTTTGTTAAAACACCAAATCACAGGGGTGTCAGAAGTGTGCCCTGACTGTGCAGGGAGGAATAAGCCCTCCAGAAGTCAGCTGAGCCCATGCTGCTGCTGAGAATAGACCTGTGCAAGATCTCACCCCTGTCCCTGCTGTTGTTAACCATCTGCCATGTGCAAACACAATATCCTCATTTCCAAGAGAGGAGAAGGGGAGAAACTTAAACAGTGAGAGAGAATTGGGGCTCTCCTAAAAATGATCAAGTCGTTCACCAACCAGAGCCATTGAAACCATTGAAAGAGTGGGGAAGATCTGTGAAGGTAAAAGAGTTTCTCATGATTTTTCTCCACAGGCAAATGGACTGACTGAGTATTGATGAGGGATGGAGGGATTGAGGAATGGCAAAGCCACAGATGGAGCACGTACAATGGCTTGGCTATGCCTTGTCTTTGGGGCAGCAGCAAGTGTGAATGGATGAGAGCCTCAGCCCCAGGGGTCCAAGCAGAGAACTGGAGAGGAGATGGCTGCTGCTTTGGTATGCTTTGCCAATGGGAACACTGCAGGTGCCAGTGGTGCCACTGCCACCTCCCAAAAGGTGGCCACCAAACAGCAGCAGGACCCACTTGGCAGCAAGAGCTGTTTAAGAAACTATGTCTCCAAAATTCACGTCACACCTCCTAGGGGAAGAGATTCCTGCTGGGGGATGATTGTTTCACCCTGTAGGAACAAAAAAAATAAAGAAAAAAAAAGAAAAAAAAGAAAAAAAAAAAAGAAAGGGTATAAGAGGACCTTGCAACTTGAAATTGAAGCTCAGCAAAATCTGACTAGAAATGAGGAAGAGATGTTATCACCCAGGGGATTAACCACAGCAACAATCTGCTGAGGGATTTGGGGACCCTCCAGCACAGTGGAGGCCAGCCTGTCCCTCACTTTATCTCCACCCTGGGTCCAGCCTGCTGTCTTTTTTTACAAGAAATCCTCTGAATGTTAATGTCTCAGTGACAGGAAAATTGCTATATTCTGAGACAGCCCAACTTGGCTTCATAGCTGCATCTTCACATCCCTTTCGGAGTGGGCTTGCTTACCTCCCCCCTGAGGGATGAAGATGGACAGCAGAGGCATTTGGTGCTCTCTCACCCTCCAAGGGAAGCTCACAGTGATGGATGCTTTCTTTTCCCCACCTTCCCACCTCGTTGCTCCACTCCTGCACCTTGTGGCAACCCCAGGAGTATGAAACCTGCAGAGCAAGAGCCAGCGTGAGGCTGATGCCTCCCAAAGGGCACCAGTAAATCCTCCGACACTGCTCTGGACAGAGGGGCGTGGGAAGAGATGTGCATTCCCCACTGGCAGAGAGTCAGCCTCCAGAGCCTGGTCAGCAGTGCTTGGGCTGGGGCAGAGGAGAGTGCAGCAGATGGGGATGCTAAACAGTCAGAAATGCCCTGGGTCAGCGGAGTTAGCCGAGTGCTAATGCCAGGGTGAGTTCGTCTGTGCTTAAACCTCTCAGAGACCACAGCTGCGTGTCTTCCTTGGGCTGCCTCACCATCTCCCCATCCTCTGTCGCAGCCTGAATCGGTGTCTCAATTCCCTTCTGTCCCCCTGCTACTCAGAAGAAGGACCCACACTGAGTCTTTCAGAAGGACCCAGCTGCCCTGGAGCCTTGGGTGAGGCAGGGGATTCAGCTGTGGAGAGGACTCTTGGATGCTAATGTGGGCTCAGGAAAGCTGAGAAGAAGGTGACTGTAGGAACCACTTAGCGATGGATTTCTTCATATGCTGGAGACAACACACTCTGCACCCAGGTTGTGGTGGGGAAGTCGTGAAGGCCGACATCCGTTTGGCTGCAGGCATTTGTCTGGATGGAGGGGCCTTCTGGATGGCCCCCGGTGCCTGCTGGTCCTAGGCATGTCCTAGCAGAGTGGGGGAGTCTGAAGACAACATCAGAGGTTGTTAAGCTCCAGATAAGCTCAATGGAGAAGCAGGTGCCCCATGTAGGTGTTTTGAACTACTCTTCAGTCTATCTAGAAGGCTTGGGTGCTGGGCTGGACCAGATGCCTGGCCTGAAAGTACTTCACTGCTCACTTGTAGTGCTGGACATGAACATCAGGGTGTGGCCCTTGTGCTGCAAACACATGAAATAACTAAAAATGCCTCCCCCAAAAACTCCTCCAGCACTTGCACATGAGCTGGACTTCAAGTATTTTTTTTCTCAGTGGGTGAGTGGAATGTTGCCCAGCTGCTTTCCTGTAGGCATCTCCAGAGGAGGGAGTTGGAGGGGAGGACTTGTTGTGACCGAGAGGGCATGTCATTGTTGAGCACAGGGTGAGGGGTGACTGGAGGTGATGGTCGTAGTGCAGGATGGAGAGGGTTGAAACTGCATCCTGAAGAGCAAACTGGTGCATCATGGGGCCCAGTGAGCTCGAGACTGCTGAGAAGCTGCTGCAGAGGCGACATCACCAACTTCCCGGAGGAGAAAGTCTCCCACAAAAAAGTTTTCGTTTAATTTTTTTTTTCTTTTAATGCTTTTATCCCAGGAGAAAAAAAAAAAATTTTTTTTGTCTCCATTTGCCAGTGAGAAATTGCAGGGTGAGGTGGAAAGTCCAGTCGCATTTCAAGCTCAGCTTTTCATTTTGTGTTTCAAAGCCTTTCTTTTAAACTGGAAATGGGAAGTTTTCCCTCTTCCATCTGTTTGCTGCTGGGGGCAATGAGATGACTCATGTCCTGGATGAGTCCTTCTTCTCTGCCTTTTCCCCATTTTATTTCCCCTTCGTTTTCTCCAACTGCAGGGAAGTTATTGAATAGGAAAAGGAACATTAAGACTGTGACACCTTGTCACCCGGTGACTTGCCCAGCACTGCTGAAATTTTGAGACATTCTAAATGGAAAGGAACCAAGAAAGGAGGAGGGAGGACTGAAGCTGGTGATTTATCAGAAATAAAGAAACTTTTCAGAGGCCAGCATTTACATTTTCATTCATTTTGAAACAAAATAACTTTTCTGATTTGCTTCACATCAAAATTTGCCTCCCCACAGGGAATATTTTCTAATAGAAATGATCTCACTTTAATATTTTGGCAGGATTTTCTTGTGTATTTTTTCTGCTTGGAACTGCGCTAATGCTGGGCTGTAAAAGATGACGGACTGGCGAGCTGTGTGGGTGCTGAAAGGGCTGAAACTGCTGCTTTGTAGCTGCAAAACTCACTTGCACATGTAGCCAGCGGAGCCTCCTCCAAGGTTTTGCAAGGCCAGGACTATGCACAAGTCAAGAGCAGCTGGTGCTGCCTGCACCGCCTGGTGCAAAACCTTCAAAGGGAGCTCGGTGTTGATGCATTTTAAAGCAGGACCCGTTTCCCGAGCTGAGAGGGAGCCCAGGAGCGATGGCTCATGGAAAATGAGTGTACCCATGTCCCCCCACCCAGCGGAGAGCGAAACAGCTGCAGTTTTCCTAGGAATTTTCATGGGTACTTAGTGCCGCGGGACTGCAAGAAAGGGTTAAAGTGTTTTCGGTTACGCAGTGCACAACAAACAAAGGGGATGTGGTAATCCCTCCTGCCACAGAGTGAAAAGTTCACTTGATATGCTACTTTACACTGATTCTCACAGACTCCGGGATTAAACCGGACACACTCTGACGTCCAGGTTTTCTAGCAAAGGGCTCCAGCCCAGCCTGCCGCATTCACTTCATATTTGGGAGCATATTCTCTGAAAATCCTGCTGACAGATGAAGAGCAGGAAGACGGCCAGTTTCCCATGGAACAATAACTCCATGCAAACCACATCTCGCTGCGCCCAACCTGGCCTTGCTGGGGTGGCTGCTGGGGATGTCGGCTGGAGCAGCACCCCTGGGTGCCGGCCAAGCCCCAGGTGCTGTCAGCCAGGACTGTCCTTCTGGTGCACGTCGCAGGGTCTTGCTTTTATGCCCTGGCTCCCCACCAGGCTCTGGGGCTGAGCTTTGCACAGCATTAACCAGTTACACGCCAGGGAGCTTCTCCCGAGTTGGGGGGCAGAGGATGTGGGAGCCCAGTGCTGGGGTGAAGCGAGATGCCTTGCGCGACGGTTGGGCTGGGACGCTGAGCGAGCTGCTCTCCCTGGATGCCCCTGGCATCGCTCGTTCCCATGCTACTATGTCTTAAAAAGCTCTTGCAGAGTGGCCTTATATATAGGAACAATTATCAGAGCTCCCCGAGTTGCACCTCTGTCAATGCTGCCAGGTCCACAACAGTTCAAAGGCCAGTGGCACATGAGGACATGCAGGACATTGATTTTTATGGGATATTCGAGCTATTTGGAGAAAAAATGACAATCTGACTGTCAGGGAGGGCAGACTCCTTTCATCTACAAGGGGATGCTTGCCCTTCAGGTGTTTTGAGTTTGCACCCTTCAAGGCCTACCCAGCTTTCCCTTTGCTGGGAGATGTTGCAGTGGTCTTTTCGAATTCAATGCTTTTTCTTTTTTCTGATGAAAGACTGAAAATTTTCTCTGAAAGCAGATGTTTTAATGAACAGGAAGCATTCAGGTGAAAATCTGATTATGTCTTGAAAATCTCCCTTTGGTGGATGATTTATGACCAATTTTTCTGCAGATGCTGTTCAAGGAACAAGGTGCAAAACTTCCCTCTCGTTCAGTTCTTCATCTATTTCCCTGCTTAGGCGCCCAACTATTAGCTCCTCTGTCAGATTCTGACACAGTGGGTGTGAGAGTAGGAGAGAAGCTGCCCTGGTACGCACTTGGCGGGGACGCCACGAAAGGTCCCTTTTTAGTCATCAACATGAGCCTGCCCACGTGGCTGCTCCCAGCTGCTCGCTGGAGCAAATACTTTGGGTTTGAAAACAACAAGGGCAAAAAGGTAGGTCTCATGGAGACATGTTTACCAAAGGCTGCAGCCTGCAAGGCTGGTGTGACCAGCAGCGGTGGGAGGCTCTGCTCTGGCCTCAAAGCATGCTGTGGACGTGCACAGGATAAGCCAGGGCAGACAGGTTTTTAAAATTAAAAAAAAAAAAAAAAAGGTCTCCTTTCCCCCTCATAGTTGTCCAGAAGGGTTTTGCTCCAACATCTCTTGGGCTGATACGAAGTCAAGCTCCAAATTCAGTTCAAGTCACAGCATTGCTCCCAAGTGTTACCCAATGCCCTTTTACATTCACCACTGGGCCGTCAGGGGCAAGAGTATGTCCTGTTTCGACCCTTCTCTGTGGCAAAACAGCTCTGAATGGAGACCTCTTTCCTACAACTGATCTCCTCTCCTTCGAGACCACTGCAGCCTGCAGGGGCTGGGGATGGCACCTGGGAACATCCAGGACATCACCGTCTCTGAACCAGGAAAGGATCTCGCCCTGGCATGGGAGACCTGCGTGCTGTGGGTAGGTTAAGGCCAGCGGGGTGGGATTGGATGGGGGGGAAGCCCTCGCCCTGCAAGACCCACAGCGATGGGAGCTCCTTGGCCATGCACAACACGATCCCTGTTGTGTTGTGTACCCACCATGATAGGCGATGGGTAGCGTGTACCACCACCTCCCATCCCATCGCACCGCGGCTTGGGTAATGCTGAAACCCAGCCTGTCCAAAATGGCAGGACCCTGATCCTGCAGAGTCTAGGGAAAGCCAGGCTCGGGCTTGATCCTGCTCCCAACCCACACTGATGGCAAGCTGAGCTGAGAGGGCTGGGGGCTTGCAGACCCTGCCCTGTAACAAAGGCGATGGGCACAGCCACGCGTGGGCGGCTCCCGGGATCGGAGCTGGGGTGGCGTGGGGCGGCTGGGGTTTTCGGACAGCCAGGGCTCCCCAGCTGCTTCCCCCCGCTGTCCCCTGGCTGGGGGAGGAGAAGGTGCTTGCTAACCTCCAGCTGTCCATCCTGTGCAGGCCAGGGTGTCTCTAGTTATGGGGACACCATATATTCTCTAGTGAATTGAAAAATGCAACATTCCCCTGCCCCATCCTCCTCCTCTCCTGCTCCCTGTCCTTCCCCCATGCTCTCCATCACTTGCCTCTTCCCACGGTGGCCCACCATGCTCTACCCCCTCTCACCAAACCTGGTCCCTCACCCTCAAGTCTCCCCCCCGCGTCATGACAGGGACAGGACATGAGGGAGGAAACGGGGAAACGGGTTGAACTGGTGGGGAAGAAGCAACGAGACCTGCAGCTCCTGTCCCTTCGGGAGCTGCAGGGGAACATCTGGCTTCCAGGGAAAAGGGTTATTCGGAAGGAAATGGCCACTAAAGCCGTTTCCTCCCAGCTGAAAGACCTCCTGGGAAGACGAGGCTCCATCCTAAAGCTGACCTGTGGAGACCCCCTCCGCCAAGGCGTTCTCAGGGGCGCAGCCCCGTGCTGGCTGGGGTGCGTGCGGGCACACGCACGGGCACTGTGAGAGCCGTCTGTGGATGCCCGAGCCCTTTCGTCGTCCCCCAGCAGCACCGCACCGGCCGGGGTTTCGGAGAGCGCCCTTCAGTGTCGGGAGAGGCGGCTGCAGCCGGGTGTTGGGGGACGGTGTGGGAGGGAGGAAGGGGAGCTGCGCGGCTCCCAGATGGGGAAGGCGGCTTTAGGTTTTGGCTGGACCTCAACAGCAGCTCTGCTGGCAGCGTCGGTCTGGGAGACGCACGGTGCCTCATCCTCCGGCCAGATCCCGCCCGCTCCGGGCCCCCCGCGCAGCCACTTGTGCTACTGCGCGCTGCCAATCCCACGCCCAGCGGCCGCAGCGCGGGGCTGATGCCACACACGCAGATGGGTCCCGGTGACCCATCTCCCCGTCTCTGCAAGTGGGAGCGGGGGGTGAGCACGGACACGCTCCTTGCACCCTCAGCTGGAGGCTGCGGGGTGCTTTGAAGGTGGATGGTGGGGGCCAGCTGGGGCGAGGGGTTTGTGCCGGTCCTGCCTGGCACCTGAACAGGGCAGCGGGGTGGAAACGCAGCACATGGGGCAGGTTTCTACCATGGCACCTCTTGCACGGCTGGGAAACATTCAGATGCTGCAGCATAAAGAGTGGGAACAGACCCCGTGAGGAGGAGGAGGCACAGCTCCGGGCTGGCTGGCGGGGTCCCAGCGCCTGGGTGACAGAGACATGGTCCCACCGTCCCCGCAGCCGAGTGGCCTCGCGACGCTCCGGCGGCGCAGCCGAGCGAGCGCTGGGGGGATGTGGGAACAGCTGCCGGACAATGCCGTGCAGCTGTGTGCTTTCACGCTGGGTAATGCACCAGAACCTCTCGACAGCGGGCTGCTGTCCTGCCTGTTCCTATGGAAACTCCTTTCAAAGGAGAGAGGCAGACAGACAAACACCCACCAAGGGGTGCTGGGTGCTGGCAAGCCCGCGCGGGAGCCGGGGCTCGGATGCTCTCGCAGCCCTGGTGCAGGCTGGGCTGGCCGCAGCAGCCTCTGCGAGCCCAGCGCGGGGCTGTGGGGAGCGTGGCCAACCAAGGGGGACGATCCCGGTGCCTGAGCACCCTGGAGGGACTTTTGCTGAATCCTCACAACTTCAGGGTGGCAATGTAGGCAGTTAAATAGGAAGATGAGCTACTGAAGGAGAGGGGGCAGTTCACAGCCCTCTCACAGGTTTGGGGACTGGACCGCTGTGGCAATGGGAGGATGTCTGGCCATCTAGAGCCATGCAGGCAGCTGCAGGAGACCAGAGGCAGCAGGAAGAGGTTTGGAAGAGGAAAAGGGGTGTTCCTTTTCCTAAGTGTGTGGCACTTTCCATCCTTGGAAGTGAAAGGATGCTCCATGCATGAAAGGCTGTGCTGGTTATCCGCCACCCTGAGGGCAGAGCTGTGCTGGGGAAGAGCGTTTCTGCCACGGATGCTTCGCTTTGCATCTGCAGTCAGCAGGAAGGAGCCCTGCAAAGAGCCATGGTGGGGTTTGCATTGGCTGGCACGGATGCAGGAGGGATGAGGTGGGATGTGCGTGGGGAGGCAAGGACCGGGGCTCCATCTGTCCGTACTTTCTGCAGGGTGCAGGGACCAGACCATGGGAAACCGCCTGAATTTCCATAGCAGGATGGTGGTTAAGTGTGGCAACCACGGGCCTGCCTCAGAGAGCAGATCTGTGGAGCACGGGAGGCAGACATACCCTCAGGGAAGAGCTGTCCTGCAGCCCCGGAAATTGCAGAGGTTTAATTAAGTCCATGACATGTTGCAATGCAAAGTCTCCCCTGACCCAGGCAGCAGCTACTGGATGCTCAGGGCATGGTGCGGAGGACAAGGGTGCTGAGACCTCTCCTCTCCTCTCCTCTCCTCTCCTCTCCTCTCCTCTCCTCTCCTCTCCTCTCCTCTCCTCTCCTCTCCTCTCCTCTCCTCTCCTCTCCTCTCCTCTCCTCTCCTCTCCTCTCCTCTCCTCTCCTCTCCTCTCCTCTCCTCTCCTCTCCTCTCCTCTCCTCTCCTCTCCTCTCCTCTCCTCTCCTCTCCTCTCCTCTCCTCTCCTCTCCTCTCCTCTCCTCTCCTCTCCTCTCCTCTCCTCTCCTCTCCTCTCCTCTCCTCTCCTCTCCTCTCCTCTCCTCTCCTCTCCTCTCCTCTCCTCTCCTCTCCTCTCCTCTCCTCTCCTCTCCTCTCCTCTCCTCTCCTCTCCTCTCCTCTCCTCTCCTCTCCTCTCCTCCTGCTGCAAGACAGCCCCAAGTAGTGAGTTTGTCATCTGAACACATTGGTGCAGGCTCTGCCAGTGGCCAACATGGCTTTTTGCCTACTAGCTCCCAGCTCCTGGCCTTGCAGATGTCCCAGAGAGGTGGGAGCGAGGGGAGCAGAGCTATCAGGTCTGCACAATGAGGAGAGAAATGCACTAGTGGGACAACCCTCGCACAAGCTCCGGGGGACAGGCTGGCACATGCTCTCCAGTCGACCATGCTCTTCCTCACCCTGTCCTTCCAGACTGGATCAGATCCTGCCACCGGTTCAGTGGCAGCTGGCGGTGCGGAAGCGCATCGTGGTAACTCAAACCACAGCCCCGGGGGCCGGCTCGAGCCGGGGGACAGTGCTGGGGGTGGTGGCTGACCTAGGAGGAGCCTGGCAGGGACAGACATGAGGGTGAGCTCTGGCATGAAGCATTGCTTGGAGCTGCCTGGCTCACATCCCTGCTAGCCGTGCTTTCTGCTCTTTGCTTGCAGAAGGTGGATGTGACCTCTGGAAGTGGAGAGCCTCCTCCCACACCACCCTAGGGACGGGGCCGTGCCATGGGGACACTGCGGTCTTTCAGAGTGGAACTTTGCTGGCCCAAGTGGGGACTGCAGATGTGTGGGATGGGTGGAAAAGCTGCTGTGGCTTTACTGGAATGGGAGTGTGGAGGCACCTGCTTGTGCTGAAACTAAACACAAGTGATGTAAGGCAATGAGTTAATACCATCTTGCCTGGGCTGCCAAACAGCGTCAGATGGGCCTTTGCTATTGCCTTAATGAACCCATTTCTCTGGGCAGAGGGGGCTGGAAGTCATGTGCCTAAAGCTGCCTCCTGGTCACATTTAATTATGTTTCTGTGTTGGTTGGACCTCTGACTGCTTTTGAGGTGTGCTGGTCAGTCAGTCTCCATTATTAGGATGTGCATAGTGTGCTCATCAGACAGGTATTTCCTGTTTCATCACAGTCCAGCTCTGGCCCCAGGTCCTTACCTGGGTATGGAAGGTGGTAAGTCCCTCATTATTCAAAATGCATTTTAGCAAGCAGGGAGATCAGATGCTTCCCAGAAGATTGGTACCTGCTAAAATCTGAACTGGTATTAACCTTTAACGAGGCTTCAGCAGCTCGAAACTGTCTGAGCATACATTGGGTTTCTGCCTTAGAATAACACTTGTATTGTTCCCAGTGAGCGTTGGGACATCTGGGCAGGCAAGTATGCCCACAGGTGACATTCCTGCATGATCATACAGATGCCCAAGTCAGAGGGCTCCCAGGGACTCAGCAAATCATTTTGGGACCATGATGTCCAGTTGTCTCTTGAGAACGTTGCAGATGTGCTGCCAAGGTCATGCATCTGTCACGAGCTTAATCGTGCCAAGATTATTGGAGATACCCCAAATCAACTGCACAAACTGGGGTAAAGCTCATCCGTTTCATCTTGAGCAGATTTCTCTCACCTCTGAAATAGCCTGGTTGCCACAGGGCATGGCAACAGTCATTTTTGATCACACAAATGTCTTCCCATCTTGTACTGCAGTTGCCCATGCAGCATTTGAGTGGTGCACAGAGACATCTTTACCTGGGAGGCTTTCTGTTGGAAGAGATTGTGAAGAGGCATGTTAAGATGGCTCAGTTCCTGTTGCCATATGTTGTGTTGGGGGGATGTAGTCTTACCTGCAATCATGTTAGCTTGGGCAGGCTTAAATCTTGTCGTTGCTTGATTCAATCACATCCAGCCTTGGAAGGAAATTGCCCTGAATATATAGAGACACCAGGACTAATAAATATTTCTGATGGATAAGTTTCTTTGAGTTTCTTTTGTGAGCTCGAGAGACTTCCATCCCAACAAATACTAAGTCAGGCAAAAATGCCAGGAGGTTTGCATGGATGAACAAAGAGCTCCTAGCCAAACTCAAACACAAAAAAGAAGCATACAGATGGTGGAAGTAAGGATGGATAACTGGGAGGAACACAGAAACATTGAGCATCCAAGGTTGAATTTAGGAAAGGTGAAGCCCAACTGGAATTGAATCGGGTTGGGGATGTCAAAAACAACAAGATGGGCTTTTATAAGTACATAGGCAACAGAAGGAAGACCATGTAATGTGGGTTCATTGCTCAACAAGATGGGGGACCTGGTTACAAAGGATATTGAAAAGGCTGAGGTTACAAAGGACACGGATCAGGCATGTGATGGACAAGAAAATCATAAGGAGTATTCAGCATGGCATCACCAAGGGAAAGTCATGCTTGACCAACATGATAAACTTCTATGATGAAAAGACTGGCCTGGTAGATGAGGGGAGAGCAGTGGACATTGTCTGCCTGGACTTCAGTAAGGCTTTTGACTGTTTCCCGTAAGACTTTCATAGACAATCTGTGGAGGTATGGGCTAGATGAGCAGACAGTGAGGTGGATTGAAAACAGGCTGAATGGCCAGGTCCATGGGCGGTGATCAGTGGAATGAAGTCTAGTTGGAGGCCAGGAACTAGCAGTGCACCCCAGAGGTCAGTGTTAGGTTAAGCCTGGATGCACGTCTGACCTCCCAGAAATGTGTCTATATCCATCTCCTCGCAAGCAGCTGCTAAAAGTTGAAATCTTCTTGGGAAAGCCTTGAGGAAAAAGTCCATCATCCAGTGAGTGCTTGCTTTTCATGGGACAGTTTGGTGACCCCCAGGCCTTCACCACAGACTTCTGTAAGTCAGTGGTAAGGAATATAGCCCTCCATGGAGTGATCCAGGTCATCCCTAGACAGATACTTAAAAAAGGTCACCACCATGTGTACAGGGAGCTGAGGGACATACTTAGATACGGGCTTTTAACTTTTGGGTATTTGTGGCTCAGTGAAATGGAAATGGTGAATTTACAGGCACATACTCATCATTTCCAAGCATGTGATAAATCCAGTTAATGCATGGTTACAAGTAGCTGATGTTTGCCAGCTGCTTCTCTCCAACTAATTGCTATCAGACTGTTGACTGAGTTCAGTGGCTCAAGGTGGATGGTGGGCCCACGGAGCAGAGCAGCCCCTGTAGAGTGAAGGAAAGGGTTAATTCTATCTCTTTTGCATAGCATATCACTTGCTAATTTTCATCTGCCTGCTAAGACTTGATTTTAAACTGCTTTTGCAGTGTGGGTATCATCTTCTGACAAGCTACAAAGAAGGAGGCGAGTGTGAGCAAGGCTGTCCAAGGGGAAGTGGGAAGTGGAGAAATGCAGAATATTGTCTTCAAACACATCACAGAGAAATCGAGGACACTTCTCATGAAAGCACCCTGGACTGGGTTAGGTATGAAGTGTCTGCCCTGGTTGACCTATCCAACCTGTACAAAGAGCCAGTCACAAATGTGTCCAGGACTGCAGACCTCGCAAGAGCACTGGGCTCTTACAGTGGGCTCGGGGCTAAGGACCTTGCTTGATGCTGTCCAATGTATTATCTAGCCTCTCCCAAGGGTCATCACACTCCCTGTCCCATCTGTGGGATGTCTCCCTCGATCATGGTAAGCTCTCATGCAACCCTTCCCGGAGGGGTCTCTGGATAGCGAAGGGTTGGCAATGCAGAGAAAACTCTTTGCTGTTGGTGTTTCCCCTATTAGTGCTTCTTTTTCTAGCTCACCAGGGCATCTGCATGGAGCAAGGAGGAAAGAGCTACCAAAAGTGTAGAATAAGGCCAGGCAGCCTGGGTCATCCCAGGCCCATGTAGGGTCCAACATGGACTGGTGGGTACCTGCTGCCTCCTGGCCTTTCAGCGCTTGCTGAACAAGGCCTATCTCCTCAAGCTGAGCCCTTGTATCCTCCCCTCACAGACTCTGTTTTCAACTTAGCCCCACTCTGACCTGAGGTCAGAGCAAGGTGTGGGTCAAAGTGGCCTTTTGCCTTCATTGGGGTGCAAATTGGAGCCACCACCAGGGCTTCAGTGGGATGTTGAAGATAGCCAGAACATGGTGCTGTTCCTCCTGCCCAGGTGAGCCCCCTGCATCAGGGCTGGGAGCAGGACCTGGAGAAGACACGTGGGTCTCAGGGGGATGGAGGAACATCCTCTGGACTCCCATGCTGCAGCACCATAAGGGCTGCCCCATGGCATGCACCCATTGCTGGCAGGGCTGCCACCCCACAGGACCTCCCACCCCAGAGAAAGGACTGAGAGGAGGCGGCAAGGGAGGGAGTGGGAAGGGAGAGGGCAGGAGTGGGAGAGGAGCCCTGAGAGGGAGGCTGGGCAGGTTTGGGAAAGCGCTGCGTTTGCACTATTCAAATGGCCTGAAAGGAGCAGTGAAAGGAGGGGGCAGGGCTGGGCAGCAGCTGCCAGGGGAGTGAACGTCCCGCTCCCTCTCCCTTAGTCTGCCTTTGTCACCTGCCCACAATTAGGCGCAATTTATCACCCCAGGAGTCTGCAATAAGTCACTCGGCCGCCTGAGACTGCCCAGCCCCTGCGTTTCCAGAGAGTGAGTCTCTGCGTTCCCATGGGTAGGCAATTAGGTGACGGCCTACCCTTTGTGTGAGCTCAGGGTGGAGGAGGCTGATCCTTCCCCACTGTCCCAGGCTCCCAGGCCAGGCCAGGCCAGACCAGCTGTCCTCACCTGCTCGTCCTGCTCCCGGTGGGCAGCAAACCATGGTTGGGACTGAGGTCTCTGCATAGTCATGGGGGAGAAGCAGGCACTTTGGGTATAGTTTGTTGCACCTTGCAGGAGGAGGTCCAGCCATGCTTCATGCCAGGCAGGGTGCAAAGCTAGCTGTGCTCCTTCCTCCACCATTTTACCCAGCTTGTTTCATGCTCTTGGGCTCAAGGCCATGAGCAAGGGTTTTGGACAAACATCCCTCTTCCACTCATACAGAGGGAGGTCATCTCGCTGAGTATTAGCCACAGATTCACATGAGGAGGAGACTCACATGCTGTGATGAGATGCCCTCAAAGTCCATCCTTGTGTGCCACTGAGCCTCATCTTCCAGTTTGTTGATGATCCCTGCCACAGAAAAGCAGCAACTGAGCATAAAGGCTGACGAGACAGTGCCTGTCAGGATCAGTTTAGGACCACGCTTCACACTGGCAAAGGCTGCCCCAGGGTAGGAGTCACCGTTCAGCAGAGCCTGCAGGAGCTGGGCTTCATCCGTACCTCTGCCCATGCATCGCTGTGGCAGCCCTCACCTTGCACTGCCTATTCCCCTGGGACACTTGGTCCAAGCAGGGGTTGCAGTCCCGCAGACGATGGAGGTAGGGTGGTTTGCTCACGTAGTGGAGAGCATGCAGAGGGAGGCTTAGCTGCCGTCCTGCTCTGCCCCCTCCACCAACCCCCTCGCTCAGGCTTCTACACAGTGCTTCAGAGAACGGTAGGACTTTACACCTTGCATGGATGCCAGGCTCCTGCCCCTGCCTGTTGCTGCTTGGATGAGGGGGTAAAGGGTGCCCAGGCTGCTACAGACCCTCTAGCCCTTGTAGCGTGTCAGCCTCTGAGGGGGCACAGGCTGGGAGAAAGCCCTGCCTGCCCTTTTCTCTCATCTCCATGCTGAAACCCTGCCCACGGGGATGCTTCTTACTGTGCCCCGCAGGGACTGGGCTGGGTTTTGCAGGGCTCTGCACACCACATGAGTTTGCCTGTTCAGTCTCCTGGGGTAGGAGCTGAGTCATCCTGAGCAGCAAAAGGTAAGGGATGAGCAGCAGGTCTTACACCGCACCTTCATGCCAACACATCTGGCATGGCCCATCTCTGTGCCTGGCACCCAAAAGAGGTGATGGGCACATCCAAGGGCGCACAGGGTGACGGGTGATCCAACTCAAAGCATGGGTAAGCAGAGCTCCCCAAAATTCCACGCTTTCTCTGCCACGCCTCTAACCCAGCCCTCCTTCTCCCCAGAGCCTGGTTCTCCGCTGCCACTAAATTGCCTCTTGCCTGCAGGAAGGATAAGTCTTGAGCTGCCTCTGTTATCACCACAAACACCATGGCAGCGGGGAAGGATGGGTGGTAGCCCTGACAACGCAAGTAAGCAACTTGTGCTGTGGAGTGTGACCAGCAGCCAACTCATCCCACCAGGTAGACCCTGGGGCAGTGACTCATCAGGGTGTCACAGCCAGCGCAGTCCAAGCTGGTGTGTGGGAAGTGCCCATGGTGCTTGGCAAAGCCTCGCTGATTGATGGGATAAGTGCTCTTCTGCTGATAGTATTTATGGCTGCCTCCAGGGAACATGTCCAAAGCTCTGGTTTTGCTGGCTTGTTGCTTCCCTGCCTCTTTCCAGCCATCATGTTGCAGACACAGGCTGTGGTTAGCATCCTGACCAAGGACTTGGAGCACCTCCTTCCTGCTTCTTCCTCCATGAACTGGTCATGAGGTGGGTGGCCTTCAGTTTTCATGAAGCTATGTGTGCCCCATCCCATCCATCTGCCCATAGCTGTGGTTGCTCCTGGTGGCTATAAGCCACTACAGTGACACTTACTTCATCCTACAAAGGGGAGGCCTGAATGGGAAACAGAGAAGACCATGAGGTCCTCCCTTGAGCCACTAATGTCTCTGAAAAAGCAAATTGCTATAGTGGTAAGAGAGAACACCTGGAAGAAGGTGTGAACACCAGTCTAACAAGACTGTTAGCATCCTGTCCATCAAGCTTTCCCTCCCCGATGCGAGCATGAGCTTCTGCTCTTGTCTGATTGCTCCTGGAGCACCCGAATGGTGTGGGTATGGGGCTGCCCTCCCACTGCGTGTTGTTCAGGTGGGTAAGCTCCAAATCCTGCCCCTCCTTGCCCCGAGTACCTGCACCAACACTTCTCCCATCCCAGGGGCCACCTGCTGCCCAGGGGGTCCCAGCCTGGACCCAGGCGAGGTGCAGCAGGGCAAGATGGGTGGCTCATCCCCAACAGGTCCCAGCCCTTGTCCTGGCCATGTCCTAGATCAGGGAGCTCTTCCTGCCCTCCACGCAGTGCTGTGCTGGAGCCAGGTGGTTTCCTATGAACCCACGGAGAGCTGGGCTGTCCCCCCCAGGGTTCGGTGGCAGCAGCTGGAGGCCACCTCCCCTTGCCCTGCAGGGAGGTGGTTAGTGCAGCCCGCACTGGGACGTGCTGGGTGGTTTTTCAGCATCTGCCTCTGACACACGGCACAGAGGAGAGCAGGTGCTGTGTTGTTCCCAGTGCCCTTCAATCTAACGAGCCTGGGACAAAGCCTGCCAGAGCTGCCGCGCAACCCCACCGGGTCTCTGGTTACTGGCACCGTGTGCCTTGAAACAATCCCAGCGCCGTGCCCAGGGCTGGCAGGAGCAGAGCAGGGGGAGATGCACTGGCCAGGGTGTGAGACCAGGCAAGTGTCAGAGGTTCCCGCTCCCTTCCCCAGAATAACCCACCCACGGGGGAAGCTACATCACTGCAAAGTAACTCCCTCCGTCCCATCCTGCTGGCCGGATGCGCGCCCTTGCTGCTGCTTGCTCCCCGGAGCCGAGATCTCCATCGGGCAGGCTGAGCCAATGTGTGCAGCCAGTCGCCCTTCCCCATCACTGTGGACGTTGGTATTTGATTTATTACCTATTCAGGAGGAACTCTTAGACTTCCCTTCGGAGCTGGAGGCAGATCTGAGCAGCTGTGTTTGGCATGGCGGGGTCTAGCGGTTAGAGCTGGAGACGAGACGGCAGGACTCCTGAGCTCATTACTGTAATGAAGCTCGGGGAATTGGTTGTTGGTTATGGAGCTTTCCATTTAAGGAGGCCAGACTAGATGATGGTCCCTTCTGGCCTTAAAATATATGAAGCTACAAATAACTCAGCCAATAATTAGAAATTTGAGTCTCATTCCTGTGAATATTACAGGCTTGTTGGACTAGAAGCTACAAAGGCTGCACCGAGCTTTCCTCGTGTTTAAAGAGAAGTCATTTCCTGGTAGTGGGTCCCTTGTGCAAACCCCAAGACTGATGTCATCGGCATGGATATGGGAGCACGTGCAGGTAAACCACATCACTGTGAACTTGTGTCATGCCCCACGTCATCCGGATGTGGCAAATATGAATAATAAAGAGGGAAAGAGCAGATGTCTTATGATCATGTCTCCTCTGTAGTTAGGACTGACTTTGGTACCCCTATCCCAACCCCACAAAGCATGGGCAGAGCCTCCTAAAAAGCAAAAGTGATGCTTGGTAAGAAAACTTGGAGGATGAAATGCTACATCCTCACCATGCGACGTTCACCATCTTCCCCCGTTAGTCAGGGCACATCTCAGGAGAAGTCTTGTGTCCCTTATAGGTCCTGCCATTGCTTTTGGCTCTGCTTCCCATCCTCTTCACTTTGTTGTTGCCTTTCATTTGCTGAGGTCAAGTCTATGGGCAGGATAACCCTGACGTTGGGTTTGTGTGGGGGCACGGGTGAGGAAGGCATTAGGAAGATGGAGGACTCCTGTTGCTTTCAGCTATGGATTCATGGACACCTGAGCCTAAATAGAGCTATGAGGAGAGGTTTGGTAGCAAGTTTTGGGAATCTATCACCAAATACACCCCACATTAGGAAATATCCTCTCCCAGTTCCTTATACAGCCCCACTCAGTATGGCCTGCATCCTCTCCCTTTTTTTCTCACCTTCCACACATGCAGCTTGGTTTCACACAAGACACTTCAGACTTTCTTCTTTGTTTTTTTAACCTCAATTCTTGCACTTATCACCATTCCTTCTTTCCCTCCCTGGCTGCAGCAATAGTCTCAGAGCTGCCAGTGGACCAGGCAGATGGAGGCAAGCTCAGAGAGTCAGGACATAAACCTGTGCTCAACAGAGCTTGGCTGACTATAACTGATACCTTTTTAAAACACAGGGAAAGGCTGCAGTGAACTAGGAGTCTGGGTCCCTCTCTTCTTTCACTCCTCAGTGCACACATATTTACCCTCCAAACGGGAAACAGCCATGGGAAAGTGTATCCCTTGGGACCAGGGTAATGAGTCCCAGGCAGAGAAAAATACACAAAGAAAGGGAGGGAAAGGGGGTGACCATGTTACCTAGGGGATTCGCTCCACAACAAACAAAAAAAGGTGTGACAAAGCGCTGCGTTGCACATATGCAAACAGCAGTCAGAGGTATTTCCTTGAGCAGGACCTGAATGCCAGGGCTGAAAGCTCAACAGCTCAGCATTGCACAAGTGAAAGGTTGGAGTCTAGTCTGTTCTTGTTTTCCTAGTTAAATGCCATTTTTGAAATGTTTTATCCTTTGTGTTGTTTAATCTCTGCCATAAACTATACAGGACACATCATGAATTAGTGCTACAGCAGATGCTTTGGCTTGGGGAGTTTCCCTCTCTTGAATAAAACATTGCTTCCCCTTATGGTTGTGCAGTTTCGGCACACACATCCCTCTCAGATCTAGAAACCAAGGGTAAGAACAGGGGTCACAACAGCCATCGAGAATCTTTCATTCATATCTAAAAAGACCTGAAAAAACCCTTCCTATTCATGTCAAGCAATCTCCCTGAGAAATCCTTTCTGCATTGTTTTTTGCTGACATCTGTACTGCCCCAGGTATGATTAATTCTTCTGCTCACAATAAAATGCTTCTCCTTTGCCTCTGGAGCAGCTTGCAATTTCACAATTAGTTGGTAAAACACACCACGCATTCACCTTAAGCAGCAACGTGAACCCGGGCGGCTTTGCTCCTGACAGCACGAGGGAGATTTGCCCTCGAGGGGAAACCGCTTGGCACTTGCAGCTTTCTGACGAAGGATGTTCCTGACAGAGTTCAGAGGTGTTGGAGAAAGTGGTTTAGGTTTCTCAAAGGGCTGGTTGTTCTTGGGAGGCTGTTCCCGGGGTCTGCGAGGCTCGGGGTGGGTTCGGCAGGAGGGTGCGTTTGGGAAATCACCGTGGGCTCCGGGTCGGGCTGATCCCAGCGCGGCCCCCGGCACCCCCCGCCCGCCGTTTTGGAGCATACCTCTCATTCCTCCCGCCTCAATTACTGCAGCTGATCCCTTCCCTGCCAGAGCCCCAAGGACACAAACTGACACCCGCTGATCAGGCTTGGGCTCCTCCGGATCCCTGGGGCCCCGTGGGAGCAAAGGGACCTCCGCCAATGCTTCCACCCGCAGCACAGGCTGCCCCACAGCTCCCCACCACGACCCTCGGGGTCCAGGGGGTCCCTGGCAGTCTTTGGGTCCAGGAGAGGTCTGTGCTTCTGCTGGGGTCACGCAGTGCCTCGCAGCCGGAAAGCCCCCCTGTAAATCCTGCTGCAGGGAGCGCCCAGTCCTCACTTGCACATGATGATAGAAGATGCTTGTTTGGAAGGGCGCTGGCAAATATCGCCGCACGACCTCTCCGGGAGCACTTGAGACCGGTCCGTGGGGTGGTCCGTCTGCGGGGGTAGCTAATCAGGGTTAATGCTGGGAGGCTGCAGTGCGGGGCTGTGGTGGGGCGGGTGTGGGCAGCCTGGCTGATAATTTATCGCTTTTGTTAGCTGTGGAGAGCAGGGCCCGATTACCGAGCAGGCGTGTGAAGCCAGCGGAAAGCTGCGAGAGCTGGCTGAGCGGCGCTGGGTGTAAAGCTCCCCTAATGGAGCCCAGTGCTCTTGTTAAAACTTAAGGGTTCAACTTCTCCTCCTCGTGCGCAGCCTGCTCGCAGGAGAGGCGTGGACGGACGGATCAGCACCTAGGTCCCACCACAAAGCACCTGGGGTGGTGCCAGCCCTGGTGCCTGACCCTCCCCTGGGAGAGCTTGGCAGAGGGAGACATAAATGGGTACCCCCATCCTGCATGGCTACTGAACGGGGACCCCAAGTCTACCTTGGGTCCAGATGAACTTGGGGAACCAACAGTGAACCAGAAAAGTGATACTTTCCTGAATCCATAGAAAGCCTGAAACAGTTGCCTGAGGAGATGTGAGTTGTCTCGGCAGGGACCCTCTGATTCTGTGTGCTGTCAAATGGGCACTTTCCCAAAGCGCTGTGGTTGCAGACAGTGCTGCGCTGCAGGGAGCACGTTGCTCACGCAGACGGTGCAGCAGGATGCAGGTGGGCAGAGAGTCCCAGCTAGTAGGTACCTGGCTGCTAGCACTCTCTGGCCACTGCTGTCCTCAGGAAGATGCTAGAAAGGGCATCTCTGAGCACTGGGAATCACCGAGTACAAAGTGACAGGGCATTACTATAATGCAACTTCTCCAAATCAGGTGTCTTCTGCAGCTGGGGAGATGTCAAAGCTTTAGCAGGGCTGCTTAATGGGAAAGATGCCTGGAGCTCAGGGACCAGGCACTGAAGATGCTGCACAACTCCTTCAAATCTAGTGCGAATGAAAAAGATGGTGACCTAAGGCTGGACTTCCCATCATGTAAAGCTTCTCCACAGACCCTCAACTCTCCCATTCCCACAGGCCATGGCTCCAAACCTGTGGCAAAGACACCCTGCAGGCATGCACAGCATCTTTTTCGGTGATATCGGAGGCTCTTTCTAAGATGAATCTCCCTCTGTGCCATTGTAACCTGCCTTTATCATCAGTCAAGCCCATGGTGGCTTGTGGCTGCCCTCAAGGATGTGTGCCTTGGTCATGTATTTCCTGGCCATGTTTATCTGTTCAACCCCTAAACCCCTGCACTCCAAAGGAGTGTTTTTCCCCTCTAGATAATGCTTGCACGGTCATATTTTAGGAGTGGAGAGAAGCTCACATAGGCTGGCAATGCAGCAGGCTACTGGTAGGATGGCATGAGCCCACCGGAGGGATGCGGAGGAAGAAACCTAGGAAACAGAAAGAGCTCAAACATGGCACAGTGAATACAGAGAATAAATCTGTAACGTGATCTTGAAACAGGATAAAGGAAAATGTCATGGGCATGGATGCAGATGGAAAACTCATAGTCCCCTGTGCTGAAAAACCTCAGGAGGGACCAGCCTGGTGGCTTCTGGCTACCGCTTTGCCAGGGTGAGACTGGAAGGGAAGGTTGGAGGGAGAAGCCAGCCTGGAGACGTAGCTGAAGGGCTAGCTGGAGACAATCTGCAAAGGGAACAAAACAGCCTTGGCTGCCATCCCTCCCTGATCCGTTATCACAGAAGCAGATGGTCTGAGAGCTGCTGTTCTGCTTCGTTCTCTTGTTCTGGTTTCCACCCCCTCCCTGACTGGATGTTTGCATTCGCATTTCAGTCCTTGTTTAGGCTGGGAGACTAGATGATGACGAGGGAAGTAAAACACTGACACTGCTGAGCAGAAGGGGGTGAAATCTAAGGTACTTGTAAGGAACCAGACTTTTCCAGACTGCTTTATCTGAGGTTTCTGTGAATTGCAGCAGCCTAATTAATATTTTGACTAAAGGGAGCCTTGAAGGACAGATTCTCCCTCCTCGTCACGGAGCTGTGAAGACACAACATGCAGCATCCCCTTATTCCTCTTTAAGTCCTTGAGTCAGTTTGACTCACCCAGGTGGCCCCATTTCTACCTTTCCAACATCTCTAGGGGGAAAATTGAGCAAAACGCTCTCTTCATGAAATGCAAATTCCTGCCACTCTTTTTCCCTGTATCAGAAAGAAGGAGGGGGAGGCATAAGCCCACGGCATAAATCCCTTGCAAGTCCCCTACCTGTCTCACTTTTAATTAAATGTTGCTAAATTATCCTCTGCATCAGCAACCAGGTGGCAGAGGCTGGTGCTTGGAGCAGCCAAGTGGAGATCCTCGGGCAGGGCTCAAGGGGAACACGGGTTTTTTGTAATGTAGACCTCACTTTAACTTCCTGAGTTTTCTGAATTCTTGTGCTGTCGGGTAATAAAGGCAAAGGGACAAAATAAAGGTGAAAGCATGGCTTTTCTGCACAGCTGGTGTGTGATGGGGAGTCACGGACATCTCTTGCTGTGCCTGTGGTCTCCTGCTTGGAGCTTCGCGATGCTGCTCGCTCTGCTGTTGCACCCAGGTTTGCATCCCTGTTGGAAATGGCTGGAAAATGGATTGCACCAGCACCCTGAAGGCAGGGGCAGATGGGTGGCTGGGGTCTCACTCCTCGTCCTCACACCCCTGGGGAGGAGGGGGATCTGTGCTGCCCTGGGAAGCTCCGGCATGGCCACCATGGCCCGGATCACACAATGTCCACCATGGCCAACTGACCCCTGAGCCAGTTTAAGCATCGAGGCCACCATCCAGGCGGCTGCTTTGTCCTCCCTGTGCCCATCCCTGCAGCCGCCCCAGGGCAGCTGCTTCCTCCCGGTGCTATTTGGGGTGTTGCCATGGGAGGCTCAGCAGATTCCCCAGGGCTGCGGCTCTCCAGGAAGCCAGATACCAAATCCTCTCCCCTTCCCAGGCCCTCCCAGATCCAGAGTCTTGCCTCAGCATCTGTTTATAACTCCTGGAGCTGGCCAGGCTGTTTGGTTTGGGATAAAGCGCAGTCTGGCAGGGTTCCTCCCTGCCACCACAGTGGCACGCGGCCACCTTATCTCCCATGACAGACGCTTTCCAAGAGCCCTGGGAGCTGGGCTGCCCTCACTGGCCCCAGAAGGCGTATGCCCAGGGATGGGCGTGGGAGGAAGACAGCAACACTAGCTGCGTTTAATCATCCAGGATGTGCCGAGGAGCTGGGCGGGACTGGCTGTGGTGGCAGGCGATGGTGCTGGAAGCAGGGAGATAGCCCCAGGCTGGATGCGCCCTGGGAACGTATGCCGGGAGAGCTGGGGAGGAGAGCAGACGCTGGGCTTGCTGGGCATGGTGGCCACAGGGAAGTCTGGATATCAAATCCCAAGCAGAAGAAAGCTCCTTTGCAACCATCTGAGTTTGGGGAGGGTCACCAAGTCTGCACCCCAGCACTCCAAGATGTCCTCAGAGGCTCCTGAATATTTTGAGAGGGTGACTGGCCAAGCAAGGCACTGGCTTGGCCACTCATCGGCATGAAGACCTTGTGCTGGGGTGCTGGAGCAGACCCCATAAGGGTAGTGGCTGCTACTGTGGGTGAGGATGCACATGGGGTCATGGGATGCTTTGCCTCTTGCCTTGTTCTGCCCCGTGGAGAGCATGAGAGGGCTCTTCCCTGCGTGACAGCAGCACCATCAGGAGTGCTCCTCCACCAGGGCAGCCCAGGCACCCACAGGAGGTGCTGAGGTTCAGGGGACAGTGTCAGCAGCACGGACACGGGCTTCCCCCACCACAGGGGTTTGAACTTCATGCCCAGCCCCTGTTCTGCACAGTTGCCCTACAGCACCCTTTGCACAAGGCTGGAGCTGGTCTCCTTCCCTGGTAAAGCACAGAGTGCTTTGCCGTGTGGGTGGGAGAGGAAGGATGGACAAGCCACAGGGAGTGATGGCCACTGGCATCACTGACACAAAGACCCTCCTCTATTCCCCAAGTGTGGCCATAGCAAGAAAGTGGTGGCCTTACTGCCTGCACGGAGGATGCTGTCAAGGCTGTGGAGCCCTGGGTGGCTCCAGCCCATCTCTGTCACTCTCTGTGTGCTGGGTCACTGCACTCTCAGACCTGCAGCACAGGGCACAGCCCCTGAGCACAACCTCCCACAGGCACCAGGCTATGAAACTCCCTCTTTTCCCAGGCTGGCAAAGGGGCAGTGGCTGCCTCCCACTGCACTATCAGCATGAAGTGATAAAGGCAGCTTCCTGTCACTGGAGGCACTTGCTTTCATCTCTCACATGAGCTTATGGACAATATTAGCATGAAAAAGCTTTTAACCCTAGACTTTCTGCTGCAACACTCCAGCCCTCATCTGGGCATAAGGCACTGGGCCAGTACCTGCGTGATTTAATGTGCTTATGGGGAAAGGCAGAGCCCGAGGTCAGCCTGGACCTCCTGGAAGAGGGCAAGAATCAACCAGCATTCACTTGCAGGCAAGTCACAAAACTTGCCAACACCTTTGCTGATTCATCAAAATTGAAAAGTTTTCGAGGAGAGGGTTTGGTTTTCTGCATTTCTGATGGGAAGCAGGCAAAGGGCCAGAGGAGACGTGCCTGAACCTTTCCAGCCGCCCAACTTGCTGAGGGCTGCCTGCCAGGACCTCTGCCTGGCTCCATCATGGGGAACTTGGAGATTTCTGGGTCTGGGTCCAAACCATGGAGAAACCAATATTGAAAAGTCCCAGTGCCCTGGAGAGGGGATCTGCTGCCTCTGCACATCTCTCCTTGCTCCCACATAGATGCTATCAGGCAGTTGACAGGGCTCCCATGGGGTAGAAGGTGAAGTGCCCATTTCTCCTGGGTTGGAAAACGATCACGTTCACTGGGGCTGATTCAGCCCTGCTCCTGGTAACCCTCTCCTCTACAGAGCCTCGCAAGCCTGTCTTGCTCTTCAGTGTCACTGCCTTACTTGATCTACGAGATTCGTGTTTCCACACAACCCCCAGTTGACACCCTGGTGGAGTCCACTTCATGTTGGAAGCACTCTAGATAAGTACCTCTCATTGGATAATGTTTCTTTGCAAACCTGGGAGACTTCTTTCTGATATAGCGCATGTCTGAGCCCTCTGCAAGCTCTTGGGATGAGTCACTGGGCTTGTTTTCCAAACCTAAGATCTGAAATTTCTAAGACACGCAGAGGCTGGGGGCTCTGCTCGTTGGACACTGAGGTTCCTGCAAGACTTGGCTGAAGACATCATTATGGGAGCAACTAGGACATGTTTGTCTTTCAAAATCTGTCTCCATCTGCAGTTACACTATTCCCACCAGCTGAGTTGCTTATGCCTTACGTGCAATTTTTTCACTGTGTTTGCAGACTGGGGGCAAACCTTCTCTGTCCATGCAAAACACAGCACATAAGAGGCCAGTGACATGTCCCCTCTCACTGCACAGCTGCTGTCAGCTGGAGGGAACAGTTGGGCTGTAAATCCCAATGCAAACTAGGGCAACGGATGCTTGGACAGCCAAGGCCTGAGGGAAGATGGAGGTATGGAAGGTGAAGGGGAGGTTTGCTAGGTCCAGTCTCTGTGCCTCCAAAAACTTTGAGCTGAATGTTATCGGTGCAAGACTGGAGCTTGTTATGGAACAGGTCATACAGATAACAGACTGGAAAAAATGTGATGACTGGGAAACTGGGCAGGAGGGCAAGAGGCAAAGAACCGCATCCTGGCAAGCTGGGCAGAGGGGAGACTGGGATCTGCCTGCAACAGAGGCCAAGCCTTCCTCCAGCCTTCCTCCACAAAGAAGAGGTTTTATGGCATCCTGTACATGAAATCCCTTGGCAGGGCATGCTGTCCCCTGTGTTTCTCACTCCCTTTTTCTTCTATTCTTCCTCCTTCCTTCCACACTCTTCCTCCTCTTCCTCCAACACTGAGACATGGAGGCAGAGAGACACACAGCTGAAGTACTATGGTCTCACTGCTTTGCAGGGGATGGGGAGCAGAGTGAGAGAGGACAAGAGTGGTGACCCTCCAGACTGCTCCTTCTCTGAAGCACAGTGGCAAAAAAAGGGGCAGAAAATGAAAAAAATCCCAACATGTCAAGCCTTTTTCTCCCCTCGAAAGAGTGCTTTTAAATCAGCCAGTCTGTTGAGGGGGTGTCCACAAGCAGCCGCCCTGCTCTAGAGACCTTCTCCAAGTGTTTGGTATCCATAGTCTTCTGCCTCCGGTGGTGATTCATCTGCCCAAATGTAAGTTTATCCCATGGAGGTTTGTATTCATAAAGCTCCTTGCATGACAAGGTGTTGGTCTGGAGGGCCTCCAGGTGAAGCTATCCTTTATTACATGTCAAAAAATAGCCCTCCTGCTGAATAAACTCCACCACAACCCCAGAGAAAGAATGCTGCCTACCTGCAAATGATTGGGACCATAATATCTTCAGGAAAGGAGACTATGGCTCAGCAGAGGCTGTGAAAATTCTGGGAAGAGCAGAGAGTAGACTAGCAGCCTGGGCTCAGGGGTGAAAACGTGATAAAAGGGCCCATGTTGAAGGCCCAACCTGAAGGTGTCTTGTTGTGCCAGGTTGGATCAAAAAGTTCACAGCAGAAAGACCACAGCCAAACACGCACAAAGAGGTGGCTGGCATAGGAGTTGACATGATGTTGGGAGAGGTCTGAGTGGGGCACAAGGTATTTCTGCAGGATAACTCTTTCCTTCTTTGCCCTGTCAGGCCTTTCCCAAACCACAGCTCAGTGGGAGGTTGGTAGGAAAAGTCTAGTTTGGTCTGTCTGAGAAACGGGAGCTCAGGCCATTGCATGGGATGGGGAGAAAAAATCGAGATGTAAAAAATCCCTGATCCTCCAAAAACAAACTGCTTTGATGTGAATGAAACTGCATATGGCAGAAAAGGGGATGACAGCTACATGGAGTGACCACTTACATCAAAACCCAGTCTCTCTGCTGGGGGCACCAGGATCAGCCCATCTTCTCCAAGCAGCCCAAGCGGTAGGAAAATGGATCAGGGTCTCAGACACCTGGGAAGGTCTCCAGTTGTGTCAAGCAGGTCATGCCAAGCAGGCTGGGAGCAAGGTCCTGTGGTGCCAGCAAGCAGAAGCATCAGCTTTGGAGTGGGCAAAAGAGGCCAACTCCTCATGGGGAAGGAAGTCTGAGGTCATATTGGAGAGCTGGGAAGAAGATGGGACCATGGCACTGAAGGAAGGCCAAGGGGCTCGGGGCAACCTCTTGGTGGAGACAAGAAGAGAGAAACTCCTGAACCATCACGAGTAACTGAAGCCATGTCCTGAGTTACCTCCAGCCCTGGCCAGAAGGCAGGAGGTAAGAAAAAACAGAAGATGAAAAAACAGATGTGAAGTTGAACAGCTCCATCCCCAGACTCTCAGCTGACTGCAGGGACAAGGTCCAGGTTCACTGAGCATGGGTGCTGGGACATCGCACCGTGACAATACCAAGCAGCTATTGCACTCCTTCTGGCCAACGCATTGAGGCATCTTCTGCCGCTGGCCATGAGCTGGTTAATGGTGGGCCATGCTATGCAGCAGTTCTGCTGAAGCAGGATGTGGGAAGCACCTCAGGACTACTATGAAATGTTCACAGGGCTTTTTCACAGAACTCACATATGAAAGGTCAGTGCTCTGTTTTGGGCCTTGACCAAGAGGTTCAGATGACACTCAGATGCTCTTTCTCCTACATCTCTGCGCAGGAATGAATCAAGTGACAAAACCTGAAAGAGGGGTTGGAGAAATAAGCCTGATGGGAGTCTGGGAGTGTTATTTTAACAGCTCCAGAAAGCACAAGACCAGCAGTACTTTGCAGGGAATGGACCATATGCTGACCAGACCTCTCCTATCAAGCCATGCCTTCTCCAGGTCTTCTAACTCCAGCACAAGGTATTTTTAGGACAGAAATTGGAAGAGGTAAAGAAAGAAAATATAGAATGTCAGGTTAAAGAAGGATAAGAACCAAAAAAAGGTTGTCTGTAGACCTGTCCCTCCTTGCTCTCTCTGTCCTTCCCTTAGTACTCACTGACTTTGTGGCAATCCCTCTCTGTGTCCCTAAGAAGCCTTGCTCCATTGTCACCTCTGTGCCCAGGCTGCCAGTCTGCTCCCTGCTTTTCTTAGCATTTTCACAGCCTCTGCTAGGCGATAGTCTTCTTCCCTGGAGATACAATGGTCGCAGTCATGTTTTTCTCCACCCTTCAACTCTGTCTCATTCCCCTAAGCTCAGTGTCCCATGTCCTCCCATGGGAGGACCAATCTCTCCTCCCTTAGAAGGGCTTATCTTGTCTTTCCATTTTTTAAGGAACGTGAGGGCAAAGCAGCGCAACAAATCCCCTCCATTGCAGAGGGACACTTACAAGTAAGCTCCAGGTGCTCTGGAGATGAATGAGGCTGGGACAGGAGAATGGAGCCTTCAAGACTCCCTGCCTTTGGGGTGGGGACAGTGATCCAAAGACATTTAAGTGCACTGGGACAAGATGCCACCACCAGCTGGAGTGGATGCCACAGGCTGGAGCTACCACTCCCAGAGCCCCTAACAAGCTGGGAGGAAATGGGGCTTGCTTGAGTATGGGTGGCCATCTCCCGGCTGGAGATAGGTACCTTGCAGATACCTGAGAGGTGGTGCAGGACCCTGTGGGGAGCAGGAAGGTGACACCAGCAGCCAACATCACCCCAATGTCTCTGTGAGCTTGTAGGAGGTGCTGAAGGGCAATGGAGGGGAGCTCTGCCCATGAAGCTGACCCCCCAGGAATGAGGCATGGGGCAAGTCTCTGAGTACCCTCAGCATGGAGTGTACTGTGTAGATGTCCAGGGTGGCTGGCTGGAGAAGACGGCCCAGGTCATCATGACTCTGTTCTTTCTTGGCTTTCTGCATGCCCAGCCTCCAGCATTTGCACATCGGGGCATTAATTCAAACACAAACATTTCTGCCTTCCCCAGCTTTCTGCAGCCCGTTCAGCACCTTCCACCACTCCCACACCATGTGTTCGTTCATCAGCTTTCACCCCGTTTCTCACCGCAGAGCTGAAGGGGATCTGGACACCAAGCCCTGCTAGGGGCTTTATGAACTTCCTACTTCATAAACCTCTCTGACTCATTCTGCTCCTGCCTGACACGTCCAGAGCGTCACTTTATTTCAAAGCTGTGGTGGGAGCCCCCATTCACGGGCAGGGGTCCTGCTCCTGCTCCTCGCCAGCAGAAGCAGACCACTGCTGCTCTTGTTTTTTTCTAGGAGGGAGTGGCTTTTTCTAATTTTCGTTATTTATTTTGAAATTGCTCATGACTATTCCTGTATTTAAAACATTTGGAGTCCTGTGCTTCAAATACCTGCAGGGACTCTCAGGAGCTGCCAGCGCAGCGCAGAAGAGACTCGGGCTCACAAACTTTTAACTCAACGTGGGACTATTTGTCCTTTCGAGCTCAGTGCTGGAACGCTTCAAGGTGTTTAGGCAAGGCCAAGGCCAGGGCATGGGAACGCAGGTCCTTACCAGGCTTTGCCCGTAATTGCCTCCACGCCTGCACTCCCCTGTCCCCCGCAAAGCAGAGAGGAGGGAGCTGTGCAGATGGCCGAGGAGAAAGGTGACGGGGAGGAGTCGGGCTCCAGCCCTGGGAAAAGCAGGACACAGGGTACAGGGCTTTGCAAACACTTGGCATGTGATAAGATGAGGCACTGATGCACGAAAGCGGTCCCTGGTTATCCTCACGAGCAAAGCCCGGCAGAGAAGAGCTGGGAGAGGGGCTGAGAGCGCCCAGCGAGGACCAGGCAGCGCCCGGCGGGATGCTGCGCGCTGGCCGGTCGCACGCTGCTCTCCAGCGCGGCTGCCTCCCCAGGCTAAGGTCATTAAAGATGTCAAAGAGCTGTTTTTAACAGGAGGGGGTGTTCAGCTCGACACCTGGCTCCGCTCCAAAGGGAATAAAATCACAAGCTCCCCCCCGCACCATGTGCAGCTGCAGTGCCCAGTGCCGGGGGGCTGCAGGGCCGACGTTGCTGGCGGAAGTGTTCTGGACGCCCAGGGCAGCCTCCAAATTTCAGCAGCCCCCCAGGGTCCCCATGGACCGGGGGTGATGCTGGAAGGTGGAAGGTGGCCGGAGGGTGCCCAGGTTTGGAGCCGCTTTGGCTGCACCTCAGAAGGGCTGGGACCTGGGAGGGGTGCGCTGAGCAGCACCCGAATGCAGTGGAGGGGCCCTGGGGAGGCTGGGGGAGATGGGGAGGGAGCTGGGTGGCTGCTGGAGAAGGCAGAGTTGCAGAGCCTGGGGAAATGGAGGGAGGGGAGGAAAGCAGAGGTGAAGGCAGGCATGAGTGGACATTGTGGGGAGGGGAAGGGTAATTCCTCCCACCCTGTGGATCACTGTGGTAGGACATCAGGGTACCAGTGGTGATCTCCAGTGGCCAAAACCACCTGAGCTTTTGCTGGTGGCTCTGTGCGGCGGAGACCTGCCCACACGGATGGCTTTGCATGATGGACTTGGGGTGGTGGGCACAAGTGCTGGATGGGGAGACAGAAGCTGGCTGGGGAAAGAACTTGCAGAAGGAGGGGACCCAGCAGGACAGGGCATGGGCACCACTGAGGCACTCCAAACTGCTTCTTACAGGGGTGGCTGGCATGGGGGAGGGAGAGGGTGCAGTGGAGGGGACAGGGACAGGCCAGTGGTGGTGGGGGGGGGCCGCCCTGCACCTGCAATAACAAGCTCCAGGCACGGGGCCTGACAGCGGGACGGGGGCCGAGCTGGAGTTACAGCCCCCGGGGGAGACCCTGGTGGCTTGGTGCCCGGGAAACACCTCCGAGCCAACCCCCCCTCCACGGAGGAGCCGGGTGCGCAGGGGCTCCACCAGCCCCATGTCTGCCCGGACGAGACCTTCACCCCCTGCTCTGGCTGCCCCTGTGCCAAACAGCCCTGGGACCCCCTCTCCTGCCCCATGTGCGGTCACCTGCTCCCAAACCCCTTCTGCTCCCCCCTGCACTTGAGGCACCCTACGGCTGCCTCTTGACCGCAGACACCCTTGTGCCCTATGTATCCCCCTCGAAATCCCTCCATCACGTGTAATGTCCTCTGCCCATGGCTTTTCCCTGCCTACCCCAAACCTTTCCATGCTAGCCCACCCCAGCATGAGTTTTTCCCCCTTCCAGCCTCCTTGCAGGGCTTAAGCCCTCCTGCTGCCCTCCCTGTCCCAAATCCTGACGCTGCTTGCTCCAACTCCAGCTCAGCAGAACATTGCTCCCACCACGTCCCTTTCAAAACCCTCTCATCCCTGCCTTTCTCTCAACATCTCCCTCTCCTCCATGGTCCCTGGTCAATCTGCCCCAGAGCTGGCACTGCTGGGGTAGCCAGGGAAGAGCCCCAGACATGCCCTTCGCTCCGTTCCCACTCTCACCGGCATGCTCACGCCATGAAGGATGTTGAGGAAAGCCCATATCAGCGCTTGTTCCACTTGTCCTGGGCATGTTCCCAGTAGGGTCCAGAGCTGGTCCTCACCATGGCAGTCACCCCTACTCTGCAGCCAGGACTATCTCTCCCATATTTGCCTTCCACTGCTGGGCCCTCTCCAAGGAGTGTATGGGCATGAACACCACCCCAAACCTTCCCAACATCAGGGGAAGCTCCTGGACTCTCCCAAGCAAAGGAGTTCGTGCGGACCCTTTGCTCATGCCTTTAGTCTTTGCACCTGCTGTGACCAGCCCCAAGCTGAGTTTATGTGGGTGCCTGTTGCCAGGGTTCAATCCATTCAAATCTAGCTGCTGCATGTGGGGCAGTATGCCAAACCATGCCCACCCCATTCCCAAGGAGTGGTGGAAGTGCCCCTTGGTGTCTCCTTGGTTCTTCCCATGCCATGAAGCTTTGGTTGTTTACAGCAAAGCTTTAGGGGTTCTCTGTTTTGCAAGGGATGGGCCAGGTAGCAGAACCCCAACTCCTTCCTCATAGCTGAAGGCTGTAACCACAAAGTTCTCGTATTTTTCCACTGGATGATGTGAAATACATTTCTGGCAGTGTCACAGCCCAGGTTCAGCAGGATGAGGAGACTCCTCCTGCTTTCCAGCCTGCACCTCCAATGTCCTCCAAACTGGGGCGCTCTTGGGAGGTCGACCAGGAGAGGATGGTGGAAGCGGGGTCTGGGTTTCCTACCTCTTGGCCACATTGGCTTTGGAGTGCCCATTGTGCAGCCCTGCCACCATGCTGAGCTGGAGGCTGAGTGTTTCAGGCTGGACCTGCAGATGGCAAATCAGAGGCATCCCCCTTCTGGGTTGCTGTCAGCTTCTGGGAAGAGGGATCTGCTCAGAAAGCTTTACAGATTAACAAGCAGGTGTTAAGCACTGGAAGAAAAACTTGCCAGAAATCTCAAGTCAATGTCTTGGGGCAGGGCATGCAAGTTAGATAGTGTTATCTGAAAAGCTGTCCTAGATGTAAGTGCCTTGCTTGCCATTTAGTCAAGTGGCTGCCTGCTCAAACTTTGCCCGAACTTTCCTCTGGTGACTCAAGCCTTGGGAAGGACACTGGGAGATGTGTGGAGCTTTGCTGTTCCTGGGCACCGAGTCTCACTGTGGATGGTGCTGCTCCCAGTGGTCTTTAATCTACCTGTCCACGTGGGAGGGGGACCTTGGAGCACTGCTGGAGGATTGCTGCTGACATGGTAGTGGGTTGTCCAAAGGAAGAAATAGCAATCCCTCCCACCAGCCATGATCCTGTGCAGACATGCAGCCCTATACGACTCACTGGGACGATCGCACAGTTAGCAGAATGACCTGGCTTGTTCCAAACCCCCTCTAAGCTCACCTTGTAAGTTTGGGGAACCTCCAAAGGTACAATGTGGCCTCCTGGGAGAGCAGGGGTGCATGTCACTTCACAAATCCCCCCATGAGACTGTGATCCAGGCAACCTCCAGGGACTGTTTGTCAGGTGTCATCTGCATCTATTCCCTCAAAAATGCTTCCACTCACACAACCCGGCAGTCTGGATATTGCTTTTCCTGCAATTAAGTGCAGGTGTTCAAAGAAGGAGGGAGTTAATGGGACTTGGGAGCTAGACCTCCCCAGAAGGACCTGAAAGCCTGGTCCAGCCTAGTTAAGTAAGGATGGTCACAAAGTCCAGATCCTACCCAAGCAGGTGACATGAGCCTCTCTGAGTCAGAAAGCTAAGAGGGTCTAAGTCAGGAGTCAACTGCACTGTCTGGAAGTGGGGAGACAGGAGCGTGGCAAAGCCTCTGCTTTCCTGCGGATGAAGACAAGCAAGGAGGAGAGGCTGGCGAATGTGAGAGCTGATGCATGCAGCATGCAAATGCCAAAAAGGAGACGCATCCCTTCCTCACGGTAGCTTGTCTTTGCTGGATAGACAATGCAGCTGGGGAGGGTCAGTCTGCTCAGGTCAGGGGTACCCCAGACGTGGCACTAACAGGGGGTGCCACTCAGTGTCCCCCGCAGCTTCCCTCCTTTCCTCTTCTTCCTCCTTTTTCCTTCGGGCTCCTGTTCTGTGTCTTGAGGTCATACTAAGGCCCCTTGAATCTTGACACATAGACTGGGGGGTGCCGGCACCTCTGCTCTTGATCCACAGCCCCGTGGGCAGGAGATCTCGCCCAGAAAGGCCAAACATAGTTTGTCTGCCCAGTAACCTGGCAACTGCACTAATGCATGCGTGCTCATAAAACATCCCCCTGAACCGGAGCCAGCACCCACCGAGGACCGTATCCCCTTACACTGGGGACATGCTGTGCTCCTTGCGTTGCTGCTGCACCCTGGGCCCTTCTGAAGGGCAAATCCTGCCCCACGCTTCTGTCTTATTCCAGACATATCTTCCCTTCGCCCATTTCCATACCACACCCCACGTTGCAGTGGGATGGTCAGAGGTGGAGGAGGCTCTGGGTATGGAAGGGAAGGAGCTCAGCTTGGTGTCAACACCACAGAGAGGCATGGGCAGACATTCCATCAGGAATGCCCACCCCAAGCCCTGAGAAATGCATCTCAGTGTTAAAGCCCAGGGCGAGCTCAGCCCTGCCTGGCTGCCTAGCCGTCAGGAGGGGAGGTGGCTGCCCCACACCAAAGGCCAGCTCCTGACGTGCTGTGGGGTTAAATGTTCCTGCAAGAAGTGTGCCCGGTGCCCAGGTCCGATGCCCGCTCAGTAGGCGTGCAGGGCTGAGCTCTGCTGGGGTCGAAGACTCCTGGCCTTGTATTCAACCTCTCAACCTACAGAAAAATGTTGTTCCAGGGGTAGACAATGAGTCTGAGGATTCTAAGGGTGGTTTGACTTTTCTGGAAGAGACTAAATCTGGCACGTCAGATAAAATCTGCAGCCCTGGAAAGAACGGCTCGTGCTCCCCACCCAGCATCTCCGTGAGCTGGGCGGCATTTGGAGGGAGGCTTGGGGGCTATGCTGGGGCAAGACCCTCGAGGAGGATACGGGAGGAGTCATCTGGCTGTTTGAATTTGTGTCTTGCGGCTCCAGGGGTTTCCTGAGCCTGGAGGGCAGAGGGAGGGAGGTGAAAAGAGAGAGGTGGCTGATTTATAGCTTACCATCTTCTCTGATCTTGATCGCCCTTTGTCTTGGGAGTCTTTCTTATCCAGACATGGAGATGGGAGGAGGGGATCTGTTTCAGAGATTGCTGAACTCTGGGTGTTTGCCGTTTCCTGGAGATCTTTTGATGTTCCCTTTGCTTTAAAACATTTTCAACGTTAAGTTTCTCAGTCTCCCGCTGCACCTCGACTCTCGACATCGGAGCACGATCCATCATGACTTACCCAAACAATCTCCAGCAAGGCGAGACCTCCCATCTCCGGGGCTGGCGAGGCAATCTGTCCCTGCAGGACCAGGCAGCAGGGCTTCTGGGGCACCTCACCGCAAGACCATGGGCTGCTACAGGCTACCCATTGCTCGTTCCCTTTCAGCGCGGTGGGGGATGGTGGGTGCCAGGGCAGTGCCGAGATATTTTGGGAAGGCTGGACTGCACAAATGGTGTGGGTTGAGGTCTATCTCTCGTTTTTCTCCAAGGCAGCCCAGCACAATGACTTCTAACAGGATGAAAACCACCTCTCTGGGTGACATATCACCAGGCTTGTGCCCTTAAGTGAGTCCTATAGTTATTGCTGAAAGCTTGATTTAGGACTCACTAGAGGAAGAAGCGCAGACAAAAACCGTTCTGACCCCAATCTCTACCAGGCTGTGAAAAGTCTCCAGCTCAGAGACAATCTTCTCTCTTGTCCAGCATGTGCAACTTGTCAGCTCTGGTAATGGACATCAGGTCTGTAATTAAAAGACCATCAAACAGTCGTTCTCTGTAAATCCTCTCACAGCACTGTCAGTTCATAAAATTGATTTCATTTAGCTGGTGCCATTTTCCAGAAAAGACAGGCCAAAGAACAACATCGCCTGTAAAACAATCTTTTTTCTTCCGTGAAAGTAATTAGTTTTGCTTGGACTTAATGTGCTTGGGGGTTAATTAGCCTAAAACTGCCCATGAACTCCCATGATGCGGGGATATTTGTGCTGGACTGCCGGAGGTGACAATTCTTGCAGCAAGGCTCTTTATGAGTCTTAATGATGCTCATGGTTTTCCTTGAATTCTCAGCTTAGTGGCATTGTGTGCTTTCATGAAAATTTGCTTTCACAGCTTGTCCCCAAGAAGTTTCTAGCCTTCACGGTTCAAAACTATGACCTGAGAGCACCTGGGAGCAAAAGACAAATAAGATTTACTTGTTTATTACAGGTTTAATCATGGTTTTTATGCCAAAGCCATAATTTTGCAGAGCCTTGAGTTACGATTTTTCATGGCTGGGGCTGTCAGTGCCAGCCTGTCCTTACAACAGTCCTAGACAGCTTTTTTGGGGTGAAAGAGGAGGCCACAGAGGGAGATGGTCCCAGGCTTTGCTTGTAGCAATGTGCTTTCCAAGTGCACGGTCTGTAAAGGTGAGATCATGTCAGAGCTGGTGGAGGTTGAACTTCAGCTCAGGAGGGGCTTTTGGGTGGAAAAAGGTGAGAACTCCTGAACTTTCACCGCATGTTAGGGTAGAAGAAAAACATGCAACCAAAATATCTCATAAACCGTTTTTCTTTCTATTCTTTTTTTTTTTTTTTTTTGTGTAACGAAATGGCTATACACGGCCGTTCTACTTGTAACCCAGCCAAGAATAATTTGAGGCAGGAAAGTTTGAGTATTTGTAAAAATAAAATAAAATAAAAAAAAAAAATTGAAAGCACATTAGAGTACTTTAGCGTGAACCCAAACAGACAGACGGGTATTCGGAGGGCAGAATAGCCCCGATAGCATGACACTCTGCATTTCTGGCCATGTGTTGAAACAGGGTTTTTTTTTCACGTGTTTGTTTTATTAATCACAGTACAGAGCTCAGTGCAGCACTTGCTGATTTTTGTCTTGTTAACATTTTTCTGTCCCACTGCCATTTGGTCTCCATTCGAGCTCTACACCTGCTTCCCACGTGATAAATGGGAGCCTCACACAGTGTAGGAGCAGGAAGCCACTTCTTACCCCCGCCCTGGCACGTCTGACCCCAGGGCTGCACTGACCACAGGGCTCTCTGCGTGAGGACCTTATTCACATGGGACGGGTCTTCTTCATGCAGGTGCTCCCCATGGACACCAACGGACTCTGCCATGAGCAGATGCATTGCAAACAGCAGAGCGAACAGCCGGGCTGAGCTGGGAAGGCAACTAACACCGCGCTGCTCTTGCCCCAGCCCACCGAAAAACACAGACTTCTGCGCTAAAGGGCCATGGCCAAAACACTGCGGTGTCGAATATGGAGCAGGGCAAGGGAGAGCGGCGGAGAGGGTCTGCGCTGGCTGTGGGATAACGCAGGAACGCGGCGAGATGAACAGGTGGTGGCCGCGGGTGACGAACAGGAGCGTCTCCACATGGAGCAATTTGCCACAGGATGTTGCTGAAGCCGAAAAGTGAAGTGAGATTCCAGCCCGGGCTGGACATTTGCATGGCTAACAAGAATATCCAGAATTACAATAGTTAATACTGACACCGCGCTCGGAAGAGATATCAGATCCGCGGCCCCGGGGCAACCGCCGACTGTAACAGATTAGGAAGAGGCCTCTGGTGGGGGATGGATTTGGGGGGGATGGATTAGACACCTGCCTGATGTGGGGACTCACACCTTTGCTGAGCGCTGGACGTTAACCCCTCCAGCGGGCAGCCCATCTCCCACCAGAGACTGCTGATTCATCAGGATGGAAATATTCCCCGGAGATCCGTCGCTGCGGATGAAATCCTGATGGAAAACCGCCCGGTTTCCTGCCAGCATACCCTTGGCAGCCCGCCTGACCAGCTGGTAGCAAGAGGAGAACATGGGAGCCCGGCTCCCGAGACATTAAACTCTCCTGACTCCCGTGCAGCCTGCTGGGCGAGGGATGGCGGGCTCCCAGCTGGTGGACCATGGCGTGGTGTCTTCCAGCCTCCCAGCTGGAGCCCACCAGCTGGGGAGAAAGGGGAGCGAGGGGCCAGACTGCTTTGCCTTTGCAAAGGCTGCTTCTGGGTTTTCATCTCAAATTGGTCCCACATAAATCTTGGGTCACCAAAAAGCAGCGGCAGGGCTTCACAGTCCTCCCGTCTGCTGCCTGACTCTGCTCATCCACTCCTCCATTCACATCCAGTGCCCCTTCCCTCTTTTTCTGATCTCTGCCCATTGCCTGGGTGACCAAATGTCTTCCAGGGTTGCAGAAGATCCTGATGGGCTCCTTACAGGCTCTCCACCAGGCAGAGCTGGCGTGTGTCCATCTTTGCTACTGGACAGAGGAAGCTGAGATGGGTGTCTCAGGGTTTGGCAGCCCCAGATGCAGGTCCCTGTCTCCCACAGCAGTACTGGCATACCGTCTCCCAGTGCTCTGTGGTGCAGGGACCCTCAGGGGTCCCTCATTCATCTTCCTCCCAGGGTTGGGGGCGCATATGAACGGGGCATGAGCATGGGGCTCTCCACAGATGCAACGGTCCACTCTTAGCCTGACTCCTCAAGACCTGTCTCTGCTGTTTGCAGGTGGCTGGAAATGGCATTTTTTTCTTGCTTCAAATGCACACTCGCTTTTGTTAAGACAATCCCGAAACAGAAAATTCTGCCAGAGTTTTCCTCCCCGAGAAGGTTGCCTGTGCCCTGGCCATGACAAAACTCCCAACAGCCCACGCCATCCCTCAGATAAGCCGCCTCTCAGAGGAGAGGTTCAACAGTGACCGAAAACACTTGGGATATTAAATTCTTGGGCATGAAAGCTGTGCTTGGATGTGCCACTCGTGGAAGAGTACACAGTGCCATCTAGCCGCGCTGGCCCGAAGTACAGAGCTCCCTGCAGGTACCTTCCCAACCCCAAAACCCTCCACACCCCCGATCTCAAGAAGCTTTGCCACCCCTTTTCCATCACTGACCAACCTTCAGGCCAGGCTACCAGGAGATTAACATTGCCAGCACCTTACCCACGGATGGGGGGATGCGCTTATTTCAGACATCTGAAATGTCATCATGTTTTTAGCTCATGGTGAGGTTTGTACCTAAGCAAACCAACTTATGGGAAACGATGATGTTTTTGGTGAAAGATGGGGCTTGAACTGACTGTCCCCATTTTTTCATGGTCTCCTTCAGGGTGGTGGCTATGTCTCCTGGTGTCTCCCTTCCGTTCATGTGCTGGGAGACTTGGTCTCTCCCTCACCGTTTCTGTTCCCTTTTCTGCACCTGATGGGTGGGAGAAGCACAGAAAGGTGCTTGTCATGGATTCAGGCATTTCCCCAAGTCATTTCTTCTGGCCCTTGCCATTATTTCCCTTCTTCCTCTATCTGACAGATCTCAGTGCCAGCTCCAGCATCCAAATCCGGAGAAAGATCAGAGACACTAGGACAGCTGTAGAGCTTCTGGTGGCTTTGAGCTCCGTCTAGCAATACATTGAGCTCCCTTGTCCCAGCATGGCCATGCTCACAAACGCCTCTCAGGTGTCAGAGCCTGTGTCCTCCAGCTGGCTTCAGCCAGGGGTTTCCTTTGATGCTCTGGCATTTCACTTGTGAGGAAACTGTGTGTCTTGCTGGTGCTGAGTGTTGGTTCTTGGTGCCCATGGAGGGCAAGTCCTGTCTCTTGGAAATGTCACAGCTAAAGTTGACAAAGCTTAGACTGTGCTGTTCACCATCTCTCTCTCCGTTCTTCCCCTCTACCATTTCTCCTTCCCTGACCAGAGGATGGGATGGAGAGAGAAATGTGCCAGGCACCTACCCTGTCGTCTGACATGGAGGGAGATTTAAGACCTGAAGTAGCTGGACTAGGATTTCACTAGGACTTCTGCTGGATGCCTGACAATCATCTTCAGCTAAGCCTCATTCCAGCTGCCATCATCAGCCAGGAACACCTGCAGGCCTTGCTGCTGGACACCTCACCTGTTCATAGTCCACTCTGCCTCCGATCCTTTGCTACTTAATCTGCTTTTCTGGCCGTTCCGGAACTCTGGTGCTGAGAGCATGGGCCTTTATCACTGTGCTGTGTCAACTGCATTAATTTGAACCTCACCTCACATTGCTTTTTCATCCTTGTCCCACCTATTTCTCTGTTGCTGGACTATGCGGAGTAAGTGGAGCACCTTGCATAGATCTGGGAAAAGTTCTTCTTGAGTATGGTGTCTATTACCCTTGGATGTGTAGTGCCTGGGATTGAAAATGCTCTAAGATGTCCTTCACTAGCTAAGATCTTATCACCATGAACTGTAGAAGAAGGACGGTCAGGATCCTTGGAATGATCGGTTCCTTGGGTCTTCTGTAGTTATGTGTGAACTGAAATCTTTACGATGCTCATAACTTGGCAGAAGTTATGACAACACTGAGCTACAGGCACTCACGTACACACAGACAAATTCTTTGAGCAAAGACCAAACACTATTTCTCCTTGGCCCAAGCCTTCTGGCTTAGGTTTCCCCTACAGACAATCCAGCCCAAAACAGTATGTGAGGGTGGGATAAATTAAATCATCTGTAGACACCAGATATCTATGGGAGAGACAGTTGTGTAGGCACCTTCTACAGTTAATGACAAGAAACTTTGTTCTACCTGCAATGTTTGCCTCAGGATGATGTGATTTTTCCCCTAGAAGCCCCTATTTCTCTCCAGTGACTATAAAGGCAGGCAGCTCTGTAGCTGGCTGAGATGGAAAATAGCCCAGCGGTTAAAGTCTGGTGAAATGTAAGTAACTGAAAAGAGTGATTTATAATAGGAAACACTGCCTTAACACCAGACCTTGCTGTGAGACCCACCTGTGACAGTGCAGGAACGGAGGAGGCAGAGCCAGGTCTCAGTTACATTCTGCCTCCGGGGTATTTTCGTGCAGGGCTGGGTGTTCAGCTGCAGTTTTACATTTATTCCCCATGGATTGTACCGGTGTGGTTTCAGAGAAATGGAGACCAGGACACGTCCCACCTCTGCCAAGCATCTCTTTGGCCACACTGAGATACCATTGAGCTGAGGACTGCTGTCCACCATGGGTGGTTGGGTGGGTGAGGAGCTGGGCTGGACAACCACGTCATGCTGCTCGGTGGGAGAAAATGAGAAGAACGGGAGAAAATGGGAGAAAATTAATTTCGTCCAGAGCTATTTTGCATTAAGGAGATACATCAACAACAGCAGATGGAAATATGACAAAACCAGGAAGTTTTCATCCAAAAGGTGAAATTTTCTGAAAGCTCTGAAAAGTGTTAAAACCCAAGAATGAAGATGTGGCTGCACTCCTAGCTCTATCAGGTGTAACATTGCCAACTTGGGTGATATTATTGCAAGTGTCTCTAAAATTAGCATTTTCCTTAAAGCTTTGGCTACTGGAGACAAATAAAAAGCATCTATTGAAGAACCAGGATTTTTAAGCCAATCTCATGATTTCTGGAGCCTGATGTTTTAAAGGTAGTTGAATTTTTTCATATTTGTGACTGGCAATCCTGTAGGTCCCAGAATACAGCTGGGAACTCACAGAAACCCCTGGGCGTGAGCACACGTGGGTGTTGGTGTGTGACGAGGTGCTGCCAATACGCATGATTTCAGCTGGTAGTTGTTTCCCTAACAACCCAAGATGCTGGAGTCCTGTGAATACCTATGCGCCTCAGCTTTCATTTCAAATAAAATTCCTTTTCTAATCCTCCCAGTTGCAGAGGAAAAAAGTTGACAGACTATTTTGAAAGCAGCTTAAGCACCCTGAAAGCAGAAGGCCTATAAACCAAATTAACAAATGTAATATTTAAAGAAGATTGCAAGCAGCTTAGGCCATTTCCACGCTACTTTGAAGTCTCACTGTGCTCTGTGCCTACCTTGGCTACAGTTGGGGTGGGAGGTGATGTAGGCGAAGGAAAAGCTATAATCTGCTCTGTAGCTTAACTCTGTTTCTGGGTCTTGTTCCTTAAAAAGTCACCTCTGGGGCACCTTTCTAAAGGGCTCTACCGGAGTGAGGGCCATGTGCGTCTTTGGGGAGTGCAGGGAAATTTTAATGTGGGTGAACTGTGAAATGCACAGGGAGAAGGGCTGGATGGACATCTTCCCTGGTGCTGTGCAAACCCCAAGGGAACCAGATGGGACCCCTGGCTTCTCTGAGGCTCGGCATTCACGGGCTGCACCTCATGCTCCGTGTCTTGGCCTGACACCAGGGCAGGGATGCTCACTGGCTGAGAGCTGACAGTGCATGTTACAATAGCTGTTCGGAAACAATTAGGAGCGTCTTACTGGAACCCCACCACTGCTTCTGGGAGGCTTTTGTCTCTAAGGCTCCAGTTGTAGCTGCAGACATTTAGGTCAAGAGGAGGTCAGGTTAAAAATACAGGATACAAGCGCACAGTCCAGACAAGCTCCATCTGACACTCATGGCTACTTGGCTGCATGGCTGCACACAGACCTTTGACCTTGCACAAATACATGGTAAGTACACTGGAGTGCCATCATTGCTGGTGTTGTCATGCTCTAAGGGTAAAAGCAAAGCAACGTTTGTAGAAAGAAACCATCTTGTTTGTTAAGCTGATTGCCATTTGCAATCCTGTATGCAATATGCAATTCCTGTATGCACAGGATCACAGGATAGTTCAGGTCAGAAAGGACCTCAGGAGGTCTCTGGTTCAATGTCTTGCTCAAAGCAGTATCACCTATGAGATTAGGTCAGCTTAGTCAGGGCTTTGTCCAATCTGGTCTTGAAACCCTTCAAGGATGGAGATTGCACAGCCTCTCTGAACAATATGCTCTGCTACTGGACTGCGCTTAGAGATAAGAGAGGTTGAAATCTCTGTTAAGGAATACTTTACATACACAGACATGCACAGACTTTTATGTACACACACACAAACATATACACACAGAGGCAGGGAGATGCTCATATTCACTGCGCTCACCTTCTGAGATAAACACTTGAATCACTTGAGCTAAAAAGCCGACTTCTTGCAGCAAAGCCCCCCAAATTCAACCAGTTTGGCCCCAAGGAGGCCTCTTAACACCCTGAGACCAGATATTTGCATCCATTGCTGTGCCAGTACCACCACAGACACATTTGCGTGAAGGCTGGGTGGAAACTCAATGAGGAAGAAAAGGAGGTGAAGGGCTCAGCCAGGAGAACAGTCGTCCTGGGACATGTCATGCCCACAGCACGAGAAGATCTTCCATGCTGAGGTGATGGGGAGCTGAGGACAGACAGACCTTGGGCAGGTAACACCCAGCCCTCCTGAGTACTTTGGGCTGGAAAGGCTGAGTGCAGAGTGGAGCAGGACTGAGTCCAGTGTCCCCATCCTGCACCTCTCTGCTCCTTTAGATCCAGGTCTGGATCATGTTCCTTCACATTCAGTCATCAGTCAGAGCTCAGACTCTAGAGAAGGGCTTCAGCCAGTGAAGAAGCTCCAGCAGCTAATCCCAACAGCAGGTCAAGAGCTTGTAGAGATGGACCTCACAAGAGGCACCCTCAGAGAAGGTGGGACTCGGTGTGCAACCGCCCATATCCCAGTTTGGAGAGGATCAGAGAGGAAGATATAAAATGCATTTGAAAGTGCAAGTTCCAGGTACTTTGGGAGAAAAACGGACATTTATTTAAGGACTCAGACAAGGAAGAAGAGAAAAAAACTCATGGAAGTCCAGGCACATCCCCCTGGCAGTCCCTCTGACTCCTACATCATTTGCAGTACCCTCAAATGGTTTTCCAATCCACGTTTTCATTCTCTGACTGACAGCAGTGCTGGTTTAACTGAAATGCTCTTAAGCTACTCAGTGTAAGCAGGCATCCAGCCTGGGAAACTGCAGCCAGGACACTGAAAGTTTGTCAGAGGCTATAACAACTTTAACTATAGGCTTCCCGAATTCTGCTGCCTCTAATAAGCCTATCCAGCTCCCTTCCATCCTGTAGGCTACCGTCCCCTTGTTTCTGGATCATCTTGTACAAATAGGACCCTTTAAAGAGGGAGGGTCTAGAAACAAGTTTCTCCTTGCGAAATCAGGGCCTGAAAGTCATTGCTTCCTGTTAGGATGATTGCTGTGAAGGGTCTTTGGGCTGCTATGAAGTGAAGGACAAAAATCAGCATGATTCAGTGGCCACTTTGGCTGAGTAGGACCTTGCCCTGTGAATAATGTTGCTGAGAGCAGAAGGGGAAGAAGGATCAGGCTAAGGCAGGTGCTGGTGGATACTGAAGAGATGCAGATTAGTTTGGAAATGAGGAATTCACAGGTTGGTGGTGGCAAAGATCAATGAATGCATCATCAAATAGGAGCTGATCCATAAAACAAGCTGCCACTGCTCAGGAGAGAGACTATGCTGGGACCTCCCAAAGAGACAGTGATAAATGGAGCAGACATCCCACTGGCCTGTGTTATCAACAATAAATGCTTTGATCCTCTCTGCTTTTGGCCAAAGGGTGCTGGCGTATCAGAGCACCCTCTCATGACCATAATGGAGCTATACTGGTTTACACTGGCTAAGACCCACACTTCCCAGACGGTAGATATACAGAGTGGAAAAAAGTCCCCCATTGAACTCATGACTCCAGTTGTTTGGGAAACAGATTCTGAAAACTGCTTCAAAGCAAATGGGATTAATAGACAAATAAGCAGAGTGGGAGAATGAAGGTGTGGGGCATGTGGGAGAGAAGACCTTCCCCAGGCTCTTATATGAGCCCAGCTACCTGTGAATGATGGTTTGCTGAGGAAGGGTGCCCAATGGGGAGAAACACACGGCGGCTGAGATAGATGTTCATGGACACTTGTGATTCAGCTGTGATGAAGTTTTGCACAAGTGCATGAAGGAGTTTGAAGGAGGCCACTGTAGTGCCACAGGCTCCTTCGGAAATCCCAGCCTTTCTGAACCAAACAATGTCATGCCCAGTCCTGCAGGGTACAGAGGAAAGGGTTAATGCCTCCTAAAACCCTGTTGTGTAGGGAACACAACAGAAAATCTGAAAGCAGGTCAGTACCTCAGCTGCTTCTGAATTCTCATTAATTTGCGTTCCCCTCTCATTTATTAATGGGCTGACTCACACTGTATTTGCTTTCCCTTTGCTGCAATTTGCAAAATTCCTTCTTATTCCCAGTAGCCCTCTTGGCAGTGTTATTTTTCTCTGCTTTTCCCTGGCCTTTATCATTTCCTTGCAGTTCTTAGCTGAGTTTGCATATTCTTGCTCAGTTCCCCTGGCTATTTCTTTTCAATCTTTTTTTTTTCATCTTCAGGCCTCCTAAAGCATCCCTTGGGGCTATCTCAGTGTCTCTGGGAGCAGCTGGGAATATCCTGCCACCCACCGTGCCCATGAAGGGAATTTTAATAGCTTCCTTGGCCCTCCATTCCCTTTTTCCTTCCAGTCCCATGTGGGGACCCAGATGGCCTCCCAAGGGCTTGGAAGTTCCCAGGGCTTGAAGCAAATGTGGGTTTCCAGGCAGGGAACCACAGATCCCAGTAGCCAGCAGGTCCTGTGGAGATGCTGCGGTGCTCTCCACTGCTGCCTGCTCACAACTGCTCGGTTACTGCAGTGGACAGACTGGTGTCTTCTCCTGTGCACCGGCAACACTGACCATCTTGCTCTGCCTGTGGTGGAGCCCAATCTTCTCCACCCCAGGAGTCAGGCAGCCTGTTACAGATGGCCCAAGACAGTGGTCCCTGCACTGTTGCACAGCCTTTGCTCCCCTCATTTGGCTCAGTCCAGGATCTGCACTCACAGAGAGCAGGGTCTGACTGTGCGAGCCCATCAGGGGAGCAGTGTTTGGCTATATGAGCCCACCATGAGGGTCTGTGCGGTTATATGAGCCCTTTGGGTCTCTACACATTTGTTTTCCCAGGCACTGGAGAGTGCAGCATGCCTGGTGGGGGTTCACCATTTGGTGCCGCAAATGGGGCGAGGGGCTGTTTTTGTGGGTGCCAGCCTTGCCAGGGCTCCCCGGGTGCTCCCCTTGTCCTTCCCTAAATTTGCCCACAAGAGGGAGGCAGCGACTTGCGGTGTCTGCTCCCACACTGCATGGGTGTCGCAGGGCCCGAGCCACGACACCTGAGCTGTGTGGGGGCCTGTGGGTTGCGTGGGGGCCGTGCCCACCCTGCACCGCACAGCTGCACCGCCAGAGCCCAGGCGTTTGGATGGGATGGCCAACGGTGGGTGGCTGGGGCTTGTCCGCAGCGTATCTCACCCTGTGTGGGAAGAGCCAAGGGGGAGCATCCTCTTGCCTCACTGGCTTTTTTAATGACAAAAAGTGGAAAGATGTTGTTGGTGTTAATTTTTTTGACCTGAGTGAGATTTTTGTTTTCTGCCAGGGCTGGGTGAGACGTGTCATGGTGCTGTGCCCATTAGCAGAAGACTGCTCCTTCGCCCGTGACACAGGTAGTCCTTTTCCTAGCAGAAGACAGGAGCTGGAGGGTGTTGGCCTGGAGAACCCTTTTCCATATCTCTCCAAACCATCAGTCCTTTCCTATGGTGGAGCAAAGAAGACCAAAAGGAAAGGCTGAGGCACTCCCTGGTATATTTACCAAGGTGATCCTTGGAAATTGATGCCTTTCCATGGACCTGGGAAAGGCAGAAAAGTCCCGTAGGTGGAAGGACTCTGCTCAGTGGACCTGGATCCAAGGCATTAGCTCTGTTCCCAAATAGTCCTGAGACAAGGCAGCAGGCAGCCAGGCTCCAGTGACAGCTTTGTCCTCGAGAAGCGTGGCAAGACCTTTCCCACACTGGGGAGCTACTGAGGTAGTGTGGTTAGCTCTGTTCAGCCCAGGTGGATGGGAGGTCACCCTTTGTTCTGATATCAAAATAACAGGTTCAACACACGTCTTTTACTCAAATGCTGCCCGGGTGACTACAAACATAAGCATGTCCCTTTGGGAAGTTCAAGGGAAGTTGATAGCAGACGGGGATTTCTGTCCCAGGCCCTGGATCTTTCCATTGCCCAAGAGACCCCCTGCTCTCTGGGGTGCACTCATGCAGTTGTGATGCCATCCTGGCTACCAGGGGCAGAGTTGAGTCCTGAGGCTGCTGTAAGATGGACCATCCCAGATCATGTTTCCTGGCGGGCAGCAGGCTCTGGGGTCACCTCACCCCAAATAAGCAGTTCATTCTTCCATACAAAGTGGCCCCGCTCCAGCAAGGGCAAGGAGTTTGCTTGCCACGGAGAGCTGTAACTTCAACAAAGGCTTCCTTTCTCTGCACCGCAACACAATTGTTGGAGTTAAATAAATCTGTCACACACAAAGCAAACTGCGTTAAACAGTGTCCTCTCCCACTCTAGCTGGATAAAAGCTGGGCACTTTGGAAATTGTTTAAAAAACATTTTTCATTCCCTTGTGTTCACTCTTCCCTCCTGTTGCATCCTCTTTGCACTCACTCATTCAGGAGCCTGCACAAGGACCTGAATTTTTAATAGGAACAAAAAAAGCAGAAGGGGAATAAACCCAGTGTTAAAACCCATTCAGAGCTTCTATTATTTGGGACCAAATGGGGAAGGTCTCTTGCAGGTCACTTTTAAATGTGTCTGTCTAGATGCAAAGAGATTCCAAGTGCATTTATCATCCTTCTTATTCACCCTCTCCGTTGTCCACAGCAACCCAGGGATTTTTTCCTGCTTCGTGATGTGGTGATTGCTACAAACCCGTCTGGGCTCAGCCACCATGTGAGGAAGGAGGGCTCTCCTCTGCCTCACACATCATCAACACGGCTGTGAGCTGCATACCACTGTCGCAGCGTCGGTGGTGACACGCAAGGTAGAAGGGGCCCGGGACGACTTGTCCCAAAACTCAGCTGCGCTGCAGGGGCAGCGAAACTCCGGGCTGCGGTAGGAGCAGCCAGCTGGAACCTTTTACGCATAGTAATTCACCAAAAATGGGGTTTCAGCAGGACCAAAAGGAGCTGTAAGTTCATGTTTCAGTCATTTGGATGTGTGTGAAAGTGTCAGCATAGTCCTGCTAGATGTTTCCAAGGTAAAAATGTCTCATTTCAGAAGTGCCGGAGTATTTCATTAGACAGCCTTGAAACAAAACTCTTTTCCTATTTTCATAGGGCATTTTTATTTAAAAGCTGACCCAAAGCAGGAGAATATGAGGCTAAGCAAAAACACTGGGTATCCCAAAGGAAAGGGTTCCTTTTGGGTCAAGGGGACAAACGACTCCAGAGAAACCTCTTGTGATGGTTCTGATCCCTGGGCTTGGTCCACAGCCCCAAGGGTCCTCACCCAGATGTAGGCTGAGCTTGAGGAGAAACCACTGGTGTGGCAGATCAGCAGAGTCATTGCAAACTTCAGGACTGGAGGGACGGTGAGGAATAGGCACAAAGGGAGCCCAGGGAAACAGCATGGATGGGAGAGAGGAAAAGGTAAGGGCAGCATATGGGTGATAGCAGAGGAGGAGAAGTGGGAGAGGCAGATCTTCTGCTTAGCTTTCAGTGGCGAACAAATCCCTGAGTAAGACACACTGAGGTATGGGTTGAAGGCTCTGGGGTTTCCTCCATCTTACCCCGTGTGCTTTTGCTGGGAAAAGGGCCCCATGGACCATCGAGGGGTGAGGTCCATGAAGCTGGTTGAGCTTCATTGAGGTTCAGGAGAGGAGTTCAGCATTGGGCAGGCTATGGAGGGAGCAGGGCAGCCAGGCTGTAAGACCCAGAGCCTGGGGAGCACAGTGGTCATGTTCCTGGTGCGCTGTCGAGGCAGGTGGGACCCACATGTGCCAGTGGGACAGAGAAGGAGTCATGGGGTGGTCTCTTCCTATGGTACAACATCTCCAAGTCCTTGTACCCTCCAGGATGCTGATGTGGGACAGGGTATCTCTCCTCTTTGACATATCTGGCCAGTGGCTGCTTGGCTATCTTTCCTCTTGCCCCACTAGGTACAGTCTGGCTTCATGTCTTACCCCCATGGCATCCCTTGCAGCCTCATGTTCCTTCATGTACTGCTCTTCTCAATGATGTTAACATTGTCATCTGTCAGTCAACACAGTTCTACCCCAGCTCTGGATCCAGTCTGGGGCCTTTTAGGTCCCCTCATCTCTTTCCAAACAGGTGGCTATGAACTAATAAGGTCTAGGGATAGTTAGAGAGTTATAAATATCTTCTGAGATAATGAATTTTAATCAGGAGCCTCTAACGAGCACAAGATGAAATCAGGAATGAGAATGATGGTCCCCCAATGGATCTTCATTAACAATTTAAATGACTGAGGTCTTAATTAAAGGGCTCAGGACTTAGCTAAGGGATTACAGATTGCCCAGGGGAAGAAATCAAAGACTTCAAAACCCTCTTTTTACACAAGGTAATGAGCTTTGAAATTAGATTTTTTTTTTTTTAAATGGACAAGGCCTAGCTGCTTTATCTGGCTTCTTCACTCATTTAAACGATGCTCAGATTTTGAAACATGCAACCTTGGCCTGACAGCCCTCTGTCACATGTAAATCCCCACACTGCTCCTGTTATCACCTCACCTCCACGTCCCACTAAACACTGACCCTTGGGCATGGAAAGCACAAGGGTACTCATGTTCCCCTCAGGGAACACCCCAGGGATTCTTGATCTCAGGGGAGATGTCTGCAGGGAGACATTGAGACGGGCCCAACCTCCGATCAGCTTTACGATGATCTTAGTTGCTTAGTTGCTCTGAAATATTTTTCCCAGAGAAAAATGTTGCATATGTTCAGCTTGTGTTTGTGACAAGTTTTGGGACATACAAAACAAGATTTTATTGACAATTCTAGTATTTGGTCATGCTCAACCCCAAGCCCATTCCCTATGGCACACTTGACTCCAGACAGAAGTCTTCACTCCTAGGCAAGCATTTATCTCCTCTGCAACACCCAACCCAGAAATTGTCCTCCTTCCTGGGATGGAGTGACCCTCTTGTCTCTATTCCTACCTGCCACCAGCACAACTCCACCTCATCAGGTAGCCTGTTGTGCAGGTGGCTCTCCTCAGGCTGAATTACCTGGGTTAGGGTGACATCTGAAAGCTGGTGATGTTAATCCACCATGGTGACCTCTGCTTAACGCCAGGGTCTGTCTGTGATGGCTGTCTCGCTGTCACATCAAGTGGACACAAGGAAGGAAGGCATGCTTGAAGGTGGTTGCATGAGAGAGCTCAAGGGCAGAGGAGGAGTTTCAGATGGTGGGGCAAAGATGAGTGCTCAGTCCTCCGAATCTAGTGTTTCTTTCCAAGAAGGAGAGGGACAGACAGTAGCGGAGCCAGACAGGAGAATGCTGCAGAGAGATGGGTGAAAAGAGACAGCCAGGATGAACAATTAAGGTGAAAGTAGCTCCAAAATTTGTGGCTTGGTCTGACTTCTAGGTCTGATGAGGCTCGGGAGCAGGTCTCACACAGAGGGAAGGACACATCCATGCTATGCTTCACAGAAGCTGCTCTTCAAAAGTATGGAGATGTTCCTGGCAGCTCCTGAATCTCCACTGCTCCCACGGCAAGAAGCTCAAAGAGGGTTATCTGCAGGGGTGTTTTGAGGAACCTGTGCGAAGAACAAGCCATTTGGAAAGAGCAGAAGCTGGAGATGGATTTCCTGGCTATTTGTGCCTGGAGGAGCAGCCTCCGTGGGGATCCTCTGCAGGTTAATAAGGTCTGAACTTCCCCAAACTGCCCTCAGGCATCTGTGAAGTCTTACCTCCTCCACTCTCCTCCCAAAAATCTCCCAGGAACATCATATTGCTCAGAACTGCACTGCGTGTTCGGAGCTGAAGCTGGGCAAGCTTTCAGAGGGCTGAGAGAGATATACAGAGGCACAGAGTGCTATCCCGTGACCTCTGTTTCATTAGGAAACTTGGCTAAAATGGACGGATGCACTTGGAAACTGAAGCAGGAGCCCTTTCCAAAGGGGCTGGCCTGGCTGAATGCAGTCTGCTTCGGAGCTAAGATAAAGGGCAGTATAAAACCTGCAAAAGCCCCTGAGCTGGCGTGCTGAGTCTCACCCTGGGCTCCAGGTCAGAGAGCTGCCATAGCTCCAGCACAGCAACGGAACTGTGGCTGGGAGCTTCGAGCGGCCGCAGCATGGGGCATCCTCGCCTTGGAGGGGGCCTGCTGGCAGCCCAGCATGCCTCCCTGGACGTGGTGCCTCCAGGCCCAGCCACCTCTGCACGGCTCCTGCAGGACGCAGGGGTGACATCAGATGAACACCGTGTCCTGCACAGCTCCAGGTATGAGGGTGGAAGGACGGGATGCAGTAGGACTGGGCACTGGCTCTGGCAAAGCCCTGCAAGGGAGCGGGGCTGGGTACCAACCTAGAGGACTGCACAGGGGGGTTGGCTCTGGGTGAGAGGCGTGGGAGTGCGGAGAAACTGCTGTGGAGTCCTCCCTCTTCTTCACACTGTCATGGTAGAGCTCAGCATGGGAGGCATGATCCTAAAAACAGTGCCCATGTGCTTCTGCCCTCACTCCCTGTCCCAAAGGTACCATGGCCTCACCATCTTGGCTTGCATGGCTTCAGGGATGCTGGAGGGAGGCACTGGCTCCTCTGAAGAGGCAAAGGACTATCATTGACCCCCAGATTGTGTCCTCTGGGAGAGAGAATTGGGCTGTGAGAAGAACAGGCAAACCCCTGGTGTCCTGAGACAATGAGCACAAGAAAATAAGTCCCTCCAGCGCATGGCAGCACTGAGCAAAGGGGCTACTTCGCCTCCTGTGCCTGCTCCCTCTTCCGCATCCTTGCCCTTGCCCTGGAGCCGTGCTGCCCAGGGTGCCAGGACATGGGGCTGGCTTCTCCCCGTCAAGAACCCCCACGGCGGCTGACCCACTCTGCCTCCTGCCTCAGCCCCTCTCCTGGCGAGCCCTGCTGCAACAGGTGACTGCCCCGGCCTCCACCACCAGCCGGTAAATCACCCCAGGGCAGGCACGGGTGCAGGGGTGGCTGATTTACCCTCCCCATGCTTGGTGCGCCGAGGCCTCCTCGCCACCGAGCCGTGTCTCCGGACAGGCGCTTGGGTCTGTGGAGACGCGGGAGGCAGCTGGACCGCGGTCTGTCTCATACAGTGAAGGTCTGGCAGGAGGGTCCTTGCTCGTTCCCTCATTGGAGATGGCTGAGGATCTGGTGATTTTGGACCTCTGCAGCATAACGGGTGGGAAGGGTGCATAGCAGTTTTGTGTCTGCGCAAGGTAGAGGCTTGTCTCCCTTCCATTGCTTCCCAATCAGATGCTGGGACAGAGGTCAGGGATGATTTTGTTGTGCAAAAAGCCCTGGAAATATTGGGGGGGGCGCAGTTTCTCTGAGGATGTGACAGGAGGGAGATGAATGGGGCTGCGGAAAGGATGGATGGGAAGTGGTGGACCCTCCCAGCCACAGAAAGTTGATGTTTTTATCACTCTCAGCATGGCAGGTGCTTTCCAAACTCCAGAAGACAGTCCTTGTCCCAAAGAGCCTGCTATCAGCAGATGATGACAAGCGGGATAGTGAGGGTTAAGACCTGGCACTACGAAACATCAATGGAGATGTGAAGGGCTTTAAAGAGAATCTCCCCTATGTTTTTTCCTCCTCTTGTTCATCTGTTCAATGCTTGGTGACCATATGCCTTCTGAGCTCCCTGCCTTCGCCTTCCTTCGGAAGGGGCAGCAACCTCCTGCCCGAAGGGGCAAGCTGCCTATGCAAGCTGTGGGGTTCAGGGACATGGTCCTTGTGGGCAGCAGAAGATGGTTGCAAACAGGGAGTGAACCCTGGAAGATCCTACCAGAGAAGGTGGCCCAGCTGGTGCCTGCAAGGGATTACTGGGGTCAACCCAGACCCATCTCTACCTTTTTCTGTAAATGAGCTGCATGCATCTCATGGCTGAGGTCATGCATCCCCTAAAAAAGTGCCCCATCCGTTCACTTGTGGTGCTGGCCCTAGTGCACCTCTGGGTGCTGGTGTTACCCAGCACGGCCCCGGTTGCTGCCTGCGCTTGTCCCGTTGCAGAAACACGTCCAGACTGATGCCTGTGGCGCACCACCGCCTGTACCGGCCCCGTCGCCATCCCCACAACCTGAGGCGCGAGGGTGACTTCACCGGCTGCCCGGGGCTGGCTCAGGAGGGGCAGCAGCTGCGGGTCTGGCGGGGGCTTACACCTATCACTCTGTAACTTCTGACGGTGGCTGGATTTGCTGAAATGTTCACTGGATTTTTTCCAGCCTGCTGGGGCCCATAAATCTGGCTGTGCAGAGGCCGCTCCTGCTCCTTCCCCTTGGTGAGCGGGGCTGGTATTTTTCTTGGAGGGCGAGACTGGTTGCAACCCTCCTTCCAGCACCTGCTGCTCCACCTCGAGCCACATTCCTGAGCGGTGGCGGAAAACTGGTGTGTCTCCGCCAACCAGGGATGCTGTGGCCTCTGAGCTGGCCCCGCTTTCCCCACAGCAAGGCAGTGAGGAGGTGCTGGTCTGCTCCCTGCTCCCACAGAAGCCCCTTTTCTCCAGCCGTCAATCTGCTTCAGAGCCGGAGAGCCTGGCTGAGCGTGCATTAGGGGCAGGTCTCTGAAGATGACCTCTGACGGCTTCTTCTTGGACAGCGGCACCAGAAACACCCTGTGGATGCTGAACATCCTGCAGCATCAATTCCCGAGGGAACGCCCTGGCTCAGCCGGGGGTTTGCTGTGGAGCGTGGCTCCAGGGCATTTCGTGGGACTCTCCTCCCTCTTTTGGCATGGGTCTCTCTGTGCCTCTCATCTGGAGCCCGGGAGACCTTATTGCTGGCAGCAGGGAGCTCCCAGATCCCAACAAACAATCTGGGATCCCCAACACGGAGGACCTCTCCCCTCTGCATGGGCCTTCTTGATCCCCAGGTGGGTGGACCACCAGCTGCAGCCAAGGGAGCAGCAGAGCTGACTGGGAGTTGCAGCAGGTGAGGAGGAGGGAGGTGGCCCGGCTGCGGCAGCTCTGGATGCCCACCATTTATAGGGATGCCCATCATTTAACATTTCTCTCACAAACCAGGTTCTGCAACAGCCCAGCTGCTTTTCATCCTTTTATCCTTTACCAGTTCCTCATGCCCTGCTCCAGAGATCACTTTTGAGCAGGAGCTCTGCTTTGGCCTCGTTGATGCACCAGAGAGGACTGTGGTGCACCACTGGGAGATGCTTCAATGCTGAGCGAATGTCCGAGCAGTTCCTTCTAGATATTAGGAAAAACTTCTTTATGGAGTGAGTGGTCAAGCATTGGAACAGGCTGCCCAGGGAGGTGGTGGAGTCACCATCACTGGAAGTGTTCAAAAAACATGTGGATGTGGCGCTTCGGGACATGGTTTAGTGGACGTGGTGGTGTTGGGTTAATGGTTGGACTTGATGATCTTAAAGGTCTTTTCTAGCCTTAATGACTCTGTGATTCTGTGATTCTTGCTCACCTCCCACCGCAGTCCTCTCGCCCCCATCGCCTGGACGGTTTTCCCCACCTGTTGTCAGCGCTTTCCAGGTGCCACATCCCAAAGCACGTGCCATGCGATGCGGCATGGCTGGCCGAGGAATGCCGGGTGAGCATGGCGGCTCCTCCTGCTGAAAGCTGCCGGGGACGCGCAAAGGGAAACGTGTGCACGTAAAAGCGGGCACCGGGACGCGCCCCCGGGCCGTGCGTGGAAAGCTAACATGGAGAGCTCTTCCACAGGCCGGGATCGTGTTACAGGCCTCGCCGTAATTAGCCTCTGACTTTCCCTGCAGAACGAGCAATCCTTGCTGGAATCTGCTAGAGCAGAGTTACGGGCATGTCAGACTGGCACAGGGGGGCTGTAAAACCAGGCCCGCCCAACCCACAGCCATCGTTTGTCAAAAAGAAACCACCTGGCCCGAGAAAAAGGGATTTATTTACTTCTTCCTTCATCCCATTCTCGCAGGCAGAATGTCGGTTCCTTGGGGAGTCCAAGGCTGCAAAAAGCAGCCATTTGTGCCTTCTTTGGCTCTGTTCCCAATGCGTCTAACCTGGAGTCACACTCCGCACAGGTATACTAAAAACCTGCACTTTCTGGCCCCAGAAATACCCTGCACTTGTCCCTGATAGCACAGGGACAAGTCAGAAGAGTTTTGCACCAGGCTTCAAACGGCTCTGTTCTCCAGGCCTGCTCTGCGCGGACATGGGATGCTCTGTGGCAATTTGCCCAGGTAAACACCCCACGCTTTCCCCAAATCTTCTTTGTTCTGTTTGGTTCCAGGCATGTTTAGCAGGAGGTGTCTGAAATCCAGATGGATCATCTCCGGCAGCTCAGCTTTTCTAACTGACCATCACCCGCTGAAGGTCATGCACCAGGAAAAGGTCACATAAAGTCTCCACAAGGAAATACGTTGTTCTTCAACCCCCTCCTGTAAGACGTCAGGTATCTTACAGGCAGATCAAGGACCTGGGATGCAACTTTCTTCAAATTTAAAAGCACATTCCCTGGAGTTACCCAACTTGGCCTGAAAGATTCAGCCAAATTCCTGGTCCTCCTGGTGCACTACATGCTCACCTGGTGAGACCTCCCAGGTCCTGACACTTTCTGCTCACATCTGTCCCCCCTGTATCTGACCCTATCAACACCAGCAGCACCTTTGCTGTGTGCCAGTTTGGATGCCCGGCGCATGACAGCATCTTGTCTTATGGTAGATGACTCATTTGGGAGCTGACCCAAGTCCCACTCTGAGATTTCTACTCCAGCCACATTATTAACTCCCAGCCTTGATGGATGGGCTCATTAGCCTTAGGTTACTCATGAAGCATCTTTCTTCTGTAGTTTCTGATTAAAAACATCTTTCTATTTCATCTTTATGGGAATTACAGCACTTATGGCTGGGCTGCAACTTCATTTAACCTCTTTGGCCTCAGTTAGCCAAAAATAACTAAACACATCAGGTTTTCAGAAATATATCTACTTCCCAGCTGTCTCTTCTGGATGTGGAGAGACACTCAAGTGTTGGTTGTTTGCCTCCCTGAGAGACCCCACTTGCCCAGGCACTACCAGCACACTGGGGTGCTCTTCACCTCTGGGAACATGAAGGTTGGATCCAACAAACGGCTGGGGAGGTTGATGTGTGTTTAGGGTGGCCCCATCTGCTCTGCTTGGTACCTCAATATCTGCATTTGATTGTGTCTCACCTGAGGTCAACTTGGCCATAGACCACAGAAACTCTGTCTTACCCCATCATTGAGCAGTGGTGACACTGCTCAGTTTGTGCATGAGAGTCTACTGGTTAGAGCAGTTGGCATGTAACCAGAAGTCTGGTTTTCTAGGCCGCTGGGACCAGAGGAAACTCTTAGGAAGGGCCTCAAGTACAGCTTACACAGCTCCCTGAGGAGCTTCCTTGTTGGACAGAAGCAAAAACCTGTCAGACCCTTGCCTAGGGAGGTCAAGCAACTCTTCTCACCCCTAAGTGAGAACCTGTATGCTGGAGAGGTGTTCCAAAGGAATGCAGCCCTTCCTGACTGAAAGAGAAGGCATCGGTCCCTATGCCAAGTGCAGAAGGTTGTCTCCACCTCTGGTCAGTCTCCTCATGGTTTGGCAGACAGTGCTGAGACCAGACTGTCCTGTGTCTGGTGTTTCCTACCGTGTCCCAGCACAGCATGTTGCCCGACCTGAGCTGAGCCCCACATTTCTTGCACAGGACATACAGGTGCCTGAATCTGCCCCTAGAGCTGGGACATCCCGTCAGGTTTTGCATGGTGGATCAGTGCAAGGTGTAAGGTCTGCAGGAGAACAGCTCAATCCCATGTTCAGCTCCAGTTGGATGACCATCAGGCCAAGGCAGCGTGAGTGTGTGTGTGCAGTTTACCGAGGCTGGAAGAGCAGGGTCTGAGGGGGCTGGATTACAGCACCCAGCTTGGTGTTTCAGAGTGGCTTGAAGTGCTGTCTGGTGTTTGCTCCCTTTCTTTCATCACTCACATGCAAAGAAACAGACGAAATCTTTGAAAACTGTGAACTTAGAAGGAAAAAAAAACAATCCCCAAACTAGAAAGATCAAGGGAACTTGAAGGGCTTTATCTTCCAAGAATCTGGGATTATTTTTGGGAAGGCAAGTGGGGCAGAGAAGTAAAAGGCAGCAGATAGCCCCTGCCTCCAATTACATCGGGCTGTGGGTGCTGTAAGGCCAAGCCCGTTTCTTGGATCCAGTTGGGCAGATCCCAGGCTGTGGAGAGCCAAGACTCGGATTTATTTCTGCAGTTTCCCATTATCCAAATGTCCTGCTGGAACTGCACCAAAAGGCAGTGCCGGGAGTTTTGTAACACTATTTTCTACTGCAGTGCGTGGAGTTTGCACATGCCGCAGCCAGCCTGGGCTTCCTGGTGCAGTCAAAGGGTCAGATGAGGCTGAAGGGATATTGACTCTCCTGCAGCACCCCAGATATGCAGCTATTCAGATCCAAGATAAACAGAAGCTCCCCTGTGGTGTCACCGAGAGGTGAGAGAGGAGACGATATAGTAGGATGCTGGCCCCGGAGGAGGGGACACGTCCCAGCTTCATTGCTTCCTCCGAGGGCGCATGCTCGGATCGTGCAGGGTGGTTTGTACCTCTGCCCTGACCCTGGCTGCAACTTTGCCCTTTGGCTCTTCCTTCCCTCTCCAGAAGTATTCCTCCAGCAGGGAGCCAGGATCTAGCCACAAACTATGAAATAAGGCAAATTGCTACCCTTTGTGCCCACAGTTTAAAGATGCTGCAGTGAGAGACACTAGAATCATTACACTTCGGGCCGAATCAAGTCACTGTGGCCAGCAAAGGATTAGCTCCCACCAACATGTGAGCTAAAGGCAAAGATGTGATCTGTTCCCCAAATGCTGTTGCTTTTCCTGTAAAATTACAGCATCAGTTAGTGCGGGGACCCCTTTGCACTGAGCGCACACACGGCTACTCTACAAAGCACTGCTGGCCCGGTTGGGCAGGTGGGAAAAAACCCACCTTGCTGGCCAGGAAAAGCCCACATATGTTTTCCTGCAACGTTTGCAGGTAGAGGAGCTGGGTAGCAGCTGCTCTCCAAAGAGAAGATTTTTACATGTCTGCAAAACAACGCTGCCTGCAGTCAAGGGGTTTTTCTGTAAAGGGTTTCTGAGGTGGCAAATAGTGGCCACTGTAGGTTTCTGCATGTAGTGCCTTACTCTTTAAGAACATGAGACTGTTTTAGAGAAATAACTGGTTAAAAGCTACTACCCCCTCACTCTAAAGCATTTCAGCAAAGCATCCATAGGAGGCGAAGGCATCCCGAGGCTGGCTGGCCCAAGCAAGGTGGGTGATTCACCCTTGCCCAGAAGCAGCAAGCCGTCCGCTCCCCTTGCCGGGAGGCTGCTCCAACTCCAGACAGACGACGTTTTGTACACAGCTTGCACAATCCTGCTTGGCAGCTCAGGCTGCGGGGTTGCAAAACACGAAGCTGTCCGCGGCAGTCACACTCTGGCGACTCATCCGACAGCAAGCCGTTGAGATCATCTGTCAGGGGTGCCAGGCTTTTCAAAAGCACAGACAAAGATGCCCATAAGCAGGGTTTTAACAAGCAGTAAATTGGGAAAGTCCGCCTTTTCTACTGATACTGGGCAAGATGGTTAGGCTTGATGGTCCTAAAGGTCTTTTCCAACTTAAATGATTCTATGGTTCTAAGAAAAGGAGCTACTGCAATGTCCCCAATATCGTGGATGTCAAGGTGTGTGCAAGGTGCTGGCTTGCTGGCAGGGGGAGGGAGGAATGGGGAGGGAGAAGGGATCGTTTTCCATTTTTCAAAACATTTGCCATTAATAAAGCACCTGCACGGGTGCAGATCAGGCCCCCCTGCGGTGGGGAGCAGGGGCAGCTCCGTGCTGGGTGGTTGTGCCGGCCCCTATCACCGGGCAGGGCTGTCCTGATCTAATGCGGTCAGAAGTAATCCCACACAATTATTCTGAACAAACGCTGTTTTCCTTGGAAATGAAGAGTCTTCTTTCAAAATATCCCATTTTTATGAAATATTGTTTTTCTGCTGCCAAGTTTGATTGGGATTTTTTCCAAAAATTATGATTTTTTAAATTCTCTCTCTTTTTTTTTATCTGAAACTCTCCCAAAAAACTCCATCAGAGAAAATGGAAAGAGCATATGTTTTCTGTTGGCTCAACACCGCACCCGGCCTCAGCGTGATGGGTAACCTTGGTTTATTAACGGAGATACTGTGCTGCCCCAGAGCGATGCACTTGCTACTGCTGTGCACCGATGGCTTGCTGCAGACTGTGAACCTGAGGCAAGCGGCTTGAACCTGAAATTGTTCAGACCTCTTCTGATTACTGCTAAGAAGCTAAGTAGCTTGCCCTGAGACATTATGTGAAACTACAACGTTTAAGCTGTTTGTAATGGGTGAGGGAGGTTGACGGCCTGTAAACAACACTGCCTCTGCCTGCTGGGCTGGCAGACCCGATTTTCGCACTTGCACCGATTTCTGCAGCATCCCTGAGGTCCCCAGGTCGGGTTTTTCTCTCATTCATCTCTGAGGACTGGCTGTGTCTCTGCTCCCTGCTCTTCCCAGAAGTTTCTTCCCCAGCCTTTCCCAGAGCACAGCCCCAGCCGTGGATTTCTCCTGCCTGCGTGGAACCATCGCCCGCTCCCCAGAGCAGCGCCAGGGACGTTCTCCAGCCAGACGGGCAGACGGCAGCCTTCCTCCCTGGAAAGACCTGAAGAATAGGTTGTAAAGAAGCAACTCACAGCCGTGCAGACATGGGGCAGGAGAAGGGCGCGTGCCTGTGCCTGTCGTCCTGCTGCCCAAAACCACCTGCTAATAAACGGCACAGAGAAAACTAGAGAGGAGGGAGCCACAAAGTGCGGGTGCAGAGGAGGGGATCGGACACTGTCGAGGTGAAGGGCCCTTCCCTGGGTGTTTCCTCACCGCAGGGAGGAGGTGGAAGAGCAGCACTTATGTAGCTCCAGCCCCCGGCAGAGGAGAGCGTGCAGCTCCGTGCTCGAGCGCGCACTGTGCTCCGGAGGGCAGCTCAAAATGCAGCCAGTAATGCAGTAACAGCGTGGCAGAAAAACACATGGAAAAAACAAAATCCAGCAGAGTCAAATCATCAGCACGCACCATAGCACATTCAGTGCTCTTGCCCAGTGTGCAGAAAGCATATTAGGAATGCCTCCCAGAAAAGGAAAGCAAGAAAACCTCTTTCTCTTGGACTAGCTTTTCCTGCACAGAGGACGGGGATTGTTAAGCTGGTGTAGGACAGCTTTTTCAACCACATGACAATGGCCACGGTCTCTGTGTCATTAAAATTGCCAGCCTACCCTTTAAATGGCATCGTTTGCAGGCTGAACTTTAAAGCTCCTTGACTGGTCATCATTACCAAGTTTCCTAGAAAATTTTAGCACATGAGCTTGGTGGTGGCGTTTAATACTGATAAACAAGCCATGATGCCGGTGCTCTCTGTCCCCAACACTGCAAGCGAAAACATCAGAGGTTTCTCTTTCCTGTGAAAAGGCCATAAGCCAGCCAGGTATTAATGTTCTGCTTTGGAGAAGAGCTAAGTCTGGCAAGGTGTTAAAGCCAGGAGCATTAGCAGAGCTCAGCCCCTGCTGAACCCCGGGAGAGACGGATGTACCTTCTCCTGGGGGCCTGCTCAGCTGGGAGGCAGCTAAAGAAAGCAAAAAAGGCTTCCTAACAGGAATTGTATCCTGAGTCATTCTTTTCAGATACTTGAGTGTCAGCCAAGGACATATAGTGAGTATGTCCCAGCATGAGCCCTGCTGATTTTATTGTCCTGTTATTCCATCGTGCACAGGGCTGCTGCCTATCCTGGGTTTTCTGTGGTTGACCCAGCTCTACCTGACTTCTCACCAGACCTTGGTGCGACCCAGCAACAAGCAGGGCCCAGTGCACGTCTCAGAAAACTGCCATAACGAGGAGGTGTCGTCGCATCCGGGGGTACCAGCGCTTCACCATTTCCCCATTCGACATGCGATGCATTGGGGTTCCACCATGAGCTGTGGTCTTTCCACAGGGGACGTCCTCCAGGCAGGGGCAGCTCTGGTTACTTGGGGACCTGGAGGCTTTCCCGAGTCCTCTTACAAACCAGACGGGTTGTTGCACAACTTGCAGCAGACGTTTCCACCTCCTCCTGCCCAGGGCTACTTCAGGAGGGGTGGAGGGGAGGCTGGGGTGTTGTTTCTGCCCTCCCCCCCCCCGCCCCATTGTTGCAGTAGTCATCCTAAGGGACCAGGGCAACAGCCTTCTCCCCGTGCTGGGATCGGTGACCCGCAGGCCCGTGTGAGGTGATTTGATGAAAGAAAAACACACGTTTTGCCAAGTCTTTTTGCGCCGTTTGCTCTTCACTGACAACCGCCGACTGTGCCCTCACCAGCTCCCCCGTGCAGGTGGGTTGGCTGGTGGCCGCAGGTCATGGTGGAGGTTCATGGACAGGCTGGGGCAGATGGTGGTGGCTGGTGGTGATGCGGCTCCCGGGTCAACTGGGCTAAACTGGCCAGTTGTGTCAACAGACCGGGCTGTGCCTTCCCAGCACGGGTTCCTTTCATGTCTTCAGTCCAAGTGCCATGACAGCCCTTGGCCTCAGAAGGTACGAACACCAGCCACCCTGCAGACATCGCATCCTGGGTTGGGTGCCTCGCGCATGATCCAGGATGGGTCCCTTGCTCAGGCTTGGCCTTTGGGTCGAGCTGATGCACATCGGGGCTTTTTTATGGTGCAATGCAGCAATGCGGGGCATCACCTCGGGGACGAATACCCGTCTCCAAGGGGTGACGCATCTTCCCCCTATGCTGCTTCTTCCCTCTGTCCCTTCCTTTGCTCCATCCTGCTGAGCTCGAAGAACAGAAAATGACTCCGCAGCAGCTTGCTGCATTTTTGCAGGGGCTGGGGGATCCCCTCCCCCCTGTGTGTAAGTGTTTTATTGTTTGCCTGTTGAGGTGTGAATGAAGTAATGGGCTTTCTCCATCACTTCATCCGTCTCCGGCTGACAGCTTTGCTTTAGACACATTGTGCTGTGCTGTATAAACCCTGTCACCTTGCCATCTCCAAACAGACAGCTTCCTCTGGGAAACTGTAATCAAGCCCTCCTGAGCACTCAGCTAGCACTGTCCGCGGCTCGTAAATCACGGCGGCTTTCCTGGAAAATCACGAGACGAGACAGACGGACCGACACGCACGCACCCAGCCGTGGGGTCCCACAGCTCCCGGGCAGGCGGGCAGGAGTCACAGCGCTGGCCATGGGCAGCGGGGCCTTCCGGGAAGGAGGGAGACTTTGGCTGCCGACGCGAGCATGCCTGGCTGGGACGCAAGGACCTCGGTGAGGTGAGGAGACGTTTCTGCTGACCCCAGGGCTGCACCAGCCTGTGCATCGGCTGGCACTGCCGCAGCATCTCTGACGTCCCTGCGGTTGGAGGCGCCTGTTTTGGGAGCCGAGGCTGACACACTGGCAGTGGGGATGCTCGCTGAGGCTGGTTCATGGTCTCTGTGCCCAGGCATTAGATGGGTGACCCCTTTCCCCCGGTGGTGCTGAAGTCTCCTCTGATACCAAGTCATCATCTCACACCATCAGAGCGGGATCATGGACCTGGCTGGGCTGCTGCTCCTGAGTGCTCCGCCATCTCAGGGTGGTGCTGGGTACCCCTCGACCCCACGCTGGGACAAGCATGCCCTGTGAAGCGCAATGGGAGACAGCACCCAGCCTGCAAGGACCAGCTGCCTCGGGGTCCAGCTCCACTCCTCCATGCCACACTCTCTGCTCATCAAGTCTCAGCTTCAAACTCCTCAGCTCGTGCATCACCCTGGGCATCCTGGTAAGCCACCTCTGCCCAAGACCTGCCAGTCCTCCTGGGATTTCAGCCGTCAGTGTGTCAGAGCCGCCACATAAACCTCTCAGCACTGGGAGAACAATGCATGGGGCTTTTCTCCATCCACCTGGGTTTAAGCGCTGAGTCAGGAAGAAACTCGGCTGCTCCTGTTAGCAACCCGTGCCTCTCACTCAGTTATTTTGGGGAGGACGCTTGGCCAGCTTCAGCTGAGAGCTGGTGGGAGGTGAGCTGGGCCACTGCCATGAGTGCCACCAGCAGCCCTTGAGCTGCATCAGCACCCATGCAAAGAACCCACCCATGCAAGGTGTGGGACCAGCATGTCCAGATCGACTGGGGCTGGGGAGACGTGGCTGAGGGTTTTGCCCTCTCAAGCACTCACTTCTTCAGGGACTCTTCAGCTGGAAAAAAAATCTTGTGCTATTTTTTGCTGGTTCTATCCACTGGGTTAGGAAATTTCATGCTGGTGGGAGCGGAAGCAGAGCAGGAATGACGGGTTTGGCACTGGTGGGAGAAGATCTGTCCTCCCTCCAAAGGGGCCAGATGCCCTGATGCAAATTTTTGTTTGAATTCTTCACAAAGTTTATTCCTGTCTAATTAGGGCTGCATATCATGCTGATCGTTTCTTGAATTGGGCTGGGGATTCGGGGTCCGGGCTCCCTGCTTCTCCACACCTCCCCACATCACTTCCTGATGGAACTCTGTTGCCATCAGAGACATCCATTTCAGAGGACATCCAGGCTTTATGGACCAAAGTCCTCATTTCACAACGCCTTTTCCCTGGAGTCCATCACCTAGCTATCCAGCCTCCCCTCGCCTGAGCCTGAACCTGTGTTGGAGGTGCAGAGCTCCAGAAAACAGGCCAGAAGCTGCCTGGGAGCTGGACCTCTCTGGCTGCAAAGGAGATGAAGGCGTGTTGCTGGTCCAGCATAGCTGGCGGGAAGGCATATATCTGCCCTGTGATGATGGAGTGTGAAATACCAGCAAAGCACGAGAGGAGACAGGGGCTGAGCAGGAGTCAGGGCTCTCTGTGAAATACAAGAGGACTTTATGTCTCTTTTAGGAGCCTGCAGCAGCAGGCTGATGTTGAGCTGGAGCACAGTGCATTAACCTGGGATTACAAGAAGACTGTGATCTCCCGCCCGGTGCTGTCATCCCTCAGCGTGACGGATGCTTAAAGACTTTGCCGGCACCATCCTGGAGGATGGACTGGTGTGTGTGTGGAGAGGCAGGTGGGGAGAGGCAGGGAGTCCAGGCCCTGAATCCCCAGCCCAATTCAAGAAATGATCAGCATGATATGCAGCCCTAATTAGAGGGGAATAAACTTTGTGAAGAATTCAAACATAAATTTGCTCTTGCTGATTTCAGACTTTGCACACATTCACTGAGTGGACGGGTTCCCCCAGGACCCTGCAGCGAGCTCTGCACTGTCTCTGATTTATAAGGTCCTCTTGGACATGTTAAATATAGTATTAAGTGTAATAAATGTAGATCACTTTCCTAAATATTCTGTGATTTATGCCCAGGCTCCTTCCCCTGAGAGCTGGGCTCATAAATCCTCTGTGCAGAGCTGTCGCGGGGGGCACATTTCCTCGGGCGGGTTGGAGACTTAATAAGGGGGAAGGGAGCACCAAGTGTGAAAGGGAGCAGGGGAGAAAAGCCAAGCTGGAGAGGGTCAGAGGGAAAGTGGAGGGAGCTGTGAGGAAGGAGGGAGGGTTCCCATCACCCTTTTTTTGGCACATGGGGCACCCCTGTGTTGGGCAGTGGGATGCTGTGAAGCTCCCACTGGGAAAGGGGCTGTGGATGTCTCCCCCAGGCCAGGCAACACAACCCCAAAGCGGGAAGGGTCCTGGAGCCCTGGGCACTGCTGCAAGGCCAAGGTCCATGCGTAGGAAGGTGCCATTGCAGTCTGCAGGTTTGCTTGGCTGACCACCCTCCTGTGCCAGCATCCTACGGGCATGTGCTGCTCTTTGATTCCCTTCTCTGTGCAGGATCCACAAGGGATCACGCAAGCCCAGCTGGAGGGAACGGGAAGGGTTTTACCCGGCAGAGCACAGCCTGGGGAATGGGCGTCCCTTGGGATGTCCAGGGCGGAGCTCTACTCCTGCCCTGGCAACCATGTCGAGACCAGCCATCGAGACAATCCGAGACCACCCGAGACCACCGTCTAGCAGACGATGCCCTCTGCTAGATGGGGCAGTTCCGAGCACCCTGCAGTGCTGTTAGCTCTGCCACAGCTTGGACATCAGGCCGGTTGCAGACAGGGATGACGGCTGCGAAACAACCGGGGAAGATGCTTTGCACGATTCCCCGCAGGGCTGTGGCAGGGGCTTTCCCCAGCTGAGCTGCCTTCTTCCTCCTCACTGCTTCCCTCGATTCTTGTGTCTGCTGCTGCAATCCCTCTTCCCTTCCCATCCCACCTCACCCCTGGACACCTCTTTTTCCTCCTCTTAGGTCTGATTCTCTCCCTTTTGTTCCTCCATCCCCCTCTGGCAAGGTCCAGACTCTTGCCCACTAGACCATCCTTCAGCCAAGCCCTCACAGACCTTCACTCCCCTCCTCACCAGCCGTCTCTTCCCACCACTTTCTCCAGTGCCCGTTCTCCGTCCCCATCATGGAGCACATCAGCTCATCACCCTTGCCTCTCCATCCCATGGGACCACTCTCTCTGAAGCTGTTGCTGCAGCTCAAGCACTGTCTGGGCAGTGGAGGGACCAGCAGCTAAAATCATGTTTCTCCTGAAGAAGCCAGGCCACCCTTGCAGCGATTTCCCACTCCACCCGATGAGAAAGCAGCCTAGGATGAGGTGTGCTATCTGATGGGAAAGCGACGCTGCGGGCTGGGAAGGGTTGTAAGTTCAGAGGAGGAACCTCTGGGCCACATGGGAAAGGGACCTGTTCAAAAAGAGCCTCCCAAAGGGAGAAGAAGGGGGAAAAAATGGGAGAAGTGGAAAAAAAAGCTGCAGATTGACATCAGCATGCCCTGTGGAGAAAGGCTTGTTTGTGATCACAGACCGTGCTTCCCGAGGAGGACAAGAGGGTGATTTATCTGCAGGAACAAGAGATGGGTCAGGCAGGGAGAGACATGAAACGTGGATTTGGTCAGAGAAAATGGTCCCGCCAGCCCTCGGCACAACAAGGGAGGCTGTTGTGGGAGAGAGGATTCAGCAGTCCCTTTTTCGGGGATGATCACACCAGTTTGCCTCCTTGGTACACGCAAGGATAATCTCAGTGTGCAGCTTCATCGCTACTCGACCACAGCCAAAGCAGGAGGGCTAGCGCGGGGCACAAGGCCAGCTCTTTAATGACTGTACTCTGCATTACGGATTTCCAGTAAAAATCCATCATGATTAACGCGTTGCATTTGTCACAGCCTAGACTTTCATGACAAAAAACATGACTTTTTGGGTTTTCTCACAACAAGTCATGTTCTTTGTAATCTAATAAGCACTGCTCCCCCACAGTCCTTTACAAACTCGGCTCTGTTTGGTTCCCGGGTCGTCACAGATGGGAAAATGACCAGAGCTGTGAAACACTTTCATGCCATTTGTCAAGTTTTATTAAATGGCTTGGAATATTTTTATTACCAAACAAGGGTTTCTCAGTGGGGCTGGGGACCCTGTGTGGGCCCTCCTCCATCTCCAGGGCTTTCGTGTGCTTTGTGTGACTCTTTTCCCCTGTTTTGCCCGCACAAACAGGCCGCCTTAATGGGAATCTGAGACTTCTCAGCAGCTCACGTCAAGCAGGGGAAACGTAGAGGAGCGTTCGTATTCAGTTGCTTGAGGTATTTCAGTGCAAAAACTTGAACTGAAAATGACAGCAAACAGGCAGTGAGGTACGAAACCCCTTAAACCATTTTCCCCTATTGGGAGGAGATAAAAACACCCCATGCAGATTTGTTCCCATTGGTATCAGCAGGGCTGTAAGAAGCTCCCAGAGATAAGGATGGGACATGCAGGTCACATCACCAGCGTGACACATCTTCTGCCCTCCATCCCCAGCCATCTCTTCCCCATGCCGTGCCATTTCATGCCATGCCGTGCCGTGCCGTGCCGTGCCGTGCCATGCCATGCCATGCCATGCCATGCCGTGCCGTGCCGTGCCGTGCCGTGCCGTGCCGTGCCATGCTGTGCCGTGCCATGCCGTGCCATGCCATCCTGCTCTATCTTACTTCATCCCACCTTGTGTTTCTCAGTGCTGGCCTCCTCGTTCCCTGCTCGCAGTTAGTTTGTAAGGTCAGCACAAGGACTCTTGCATGGAGTCTTGCAACCTGTCCAGTCAAAAAGTCTCTTGGTGTAAATTGTAGCAATGAAAATTGAAGAACATGAAATCCTGGCAGCTGGTATAAGCTATAAAGTAACATGATGGTCTCACAGCACAATATATATGCGACCAGAGGGTATTTGTGATACAAGCCCACATACAGTTTAGGTATTTATTGCAGAAATTGCAGGGATGTGGCAAAGAATGGTAAGAAGGATGCAGGCTTGGAAAGCCCTTCTGACCACGGGGTTTTGCAACGGAGGTGGGAAGTCCCCACCATAGGAAACCATCGCGGTCACCAAGGAGGGTTTGTCTGGGGAGACAAAAATATCTCGATTGCTTTGGCCAGACTTTAATTACAAGGCAGGAAGATGTGTCTTATCCTGGGGCAGACTATCCTCTCCTGTCAGGTCAGGCAAGGCACAGCCAGGACCCCAGATGACCTGGATGTCCAGAGGAGCTCTGCAGCACCTCTGTGTTTCTGCCTCCTGGGCAGTGATGAGCTGGGCAGAATTTAATGCTAGAAGCTCATTTTTCTGCCTTCTGGGGAATTTTCTTCCTGTGATGACAGCAGGGCTGGGCTCTCTGCTTGGACTGGCACCAGTCTGGGGGGATGAGGGGGAAGTCCAAGCACGCTGGAGTGCAGGTAAGGGGCCCACCAGAGGTGCAGAGGATGTTTCCCAGCCAGAAAGGAGCGGTAGGACAGTTCTGAAGAGGCCTCTGAAGAAGTCCGTCTGAAGAAACACCACCCTGCACATGTGGTGTCAAACACAGACCACTGCCCAGTGCCTATGCCTTAGGGCAGTGAGTGGCACCGATTTACCCCATAAATTTTGGCATGGTAAGTTCTCCAGTACCTTGAAGGCTGGGGACTCTGTAAGATTAACTCTGAAATCAACAACCAGTAACCCTGGTCTGATAAACCGGGGCCTGTTTATCTCCTACATCTCAAGGGCCAGCAGTGTGATTTGGATAACACAACGTTATGGACAGTGCCAGTGGAAATGAGCAGGCTGCTGGGGACTCTGCTCATCGGATGCTGCATCATGGCTGGGTGAGCTACGCGATGGGATTATTTATCCAGAAACAACATTTTCCTCTTTGTAAGCTTCAAAGCAATCATTGCTGTGTAGTGTGCGTTCCCCCGCTCAGCAAATAGCAATGCACCCTCCAGCCTAACCGGTGAATAAGGAAGAAATATTTGAATTTTATGAAAGGCTCTGTAGGTTGGAAGACAGTTTATGGGACCAGACCCAGTATATAATACTGGGGTCTGCAGACCATTTAGGTCAGGAGAAGAAACCAGTAAGGAAAGTCTAGGCTAATCTCTTAGCGCCATGTATTTTGTCATATTACAGGTGTCAGTCTCCCATCACATGTATATAAAGAGGATCCAGGCAAACCCAGGGAATGGTCTTTTTCCAGGAATTGTTGCAGGTAGATGGATAGGGAAAGAGAGGACCAAGTCCTTTGTCAGGGTTTTTGTCCAGAGTCTTTCGTTGTTTCCTGGATTGAGACTGATCCTGGGAACATGGCCCAGCTGTGGAGTTCACAGAATCACAGCCCTGGGACACCAAATCCCTCTGAAGCCACGTCCAGTCTCCCTTCCTGCTGCCTGCAGTAGTGATGGATCTCCAAGAGGTCAGTGCATTGCACTGTATCCAAGCACCTTCTATTTACTCTCTTGCCTTAGACATTCTGTTTTCACTGAGCTGCAGATTACCTGGTTCTGACCCTAACAAACTTGCTTGTAATTCTTTATAGGTTTGCTGTGTGTTTTCATTTTGCAAATTAATATTATTTCTTTCTGTCCTTAGTCTGAAGCACACTCAGCTCTTTGCAGCTTCCCCTATCCTGTTTGGTGTTGGCAGTATGTCAGGTTGTCTCCACATTATCTTATCAGGATAGTAACTTCTCTCTCCAGCTATGAATGTGTCCAACTTGCCTGTTTCCCTTCCCACCAATTTAATAGGCTTCTAATCTTATAGATTGTTTCAGGGCTGTTTCTCAAACCGCTTGGGCCCTTCTTTTGTCTTTTGAAGTAAGACAGAGTGATCATAGAATCATAGAATCTTTGGGTTGGAAGGGACTTTTAAAGGCCATCTAGTCCAACCCCCCTGTCATGAACAGGGACATCTTCAACTAGACCAAGCTGCTCAGAGCCCTGTCCCACCTGGCCTGGGATGTTCCCAGGGATGGGGCATCTACCACCTCTCTGGACAACCTGTGCCAGTGCTTCACCACCCCCAATGTCAAAAATTTCTCCCTTATATCTAGCCTAAATCTCCCCTCTTTTAGTTTAAAACCATCAACCCTTGTCCTATCGCAACAGGCCCTGCTGAAAAGTCTGTCCCCATCTGTCTTCTAAGCCCCCTCTCAGCCCTGGCAGCTGCTCTAAGGTCTCCCCGGAGCCTTCTCTGCTCCAGGCTGAGCCCCCCCAGCTCTCCCAGCCTGTCCTCCCAGCAGAGCTGTTCCAGCCCTTGGAGCATCGCTGGGGCCTCCTCTGGCCCCGCTCCAGCAGGTCCATGTCTCTCCTGTGCCGAGGGCTCCAGAGCTGGATGCAGCACTGCAGGGGGGTCTCCCCAGAGCAGGGCAGAGGGGCAGAATCCCCTCCCTTGCCCTGCTGGCCATGCGGCTTTGGGGGCAGCCCAGGGCATCTGGGCTGCGAGTGCACATTGCTGGCGCGTGTCCAGCTTTTCACCCACCAGGACACCCAAGTCCTTCTCCATGGGGCTGCTCTCCATCCCTTCATCCCCAGCCTGTGCTGATCCCCTCAGCAACCTGAGTGGTTGCCTCAACCCAGGTGCAGGACCCTGCGCTTGGCCTTGTTGAACCTCAGGAGGTTCACACGGGCCCATTCCTCCAACCTGTCCAGGTCCCTCTGGATGGCATCCCGTCCCTCAAGTGTGTCAACCACAGCACTCAGCCTGGTGTCATCTGCAAACTGGCTGAGGGTGCACTCGATTCCACTGTCTGTGTCATTGATGAAGATATTAAACAGCACTGGTCCCAACATGGACCCCTGAGGGACACTACTCGTCACTCATCTCCATCGTGACATTGATCCATTGACAACTACAGTCTGGATGTGACCATCCAGCCAATTCCTCATCCACCCAACAGTCCACCCATCAAATCCGTCTCTCTCCAACTTAGAGAGAAGGATGTTCTGGGGGACCGTGTCAAAGGCCTTGCAGAAGTCCAGATAGACGACATCAGCAGCTCTTCCCTTGTCCACTGAGGGGGTCACTCCATCAGAGACGACCCCGAGGTTAGTCAGGCAGGACTTGCCCTTCGTGAAGCCATGCTGGCTGTCTTGAATCACCTCCCTGTCCTCATTGTGCCTTAGCATAGCGTCTAGGCGGATCTGTTCCATGATCTTCCCAGGCACAGAGATGAGGCTGATGGGTCGGTAGTTCCCAGGGTCCTCCTTGCTGCCCTTTCTAAAAATGGGTGCAATATTTCCCTTTTTCTAGTCACCAGGGACTTTGCCTGACTGCCATGATTTTTCAAATATCATGGAGAGTGGCTTGGCAACTACATCAGCCAATTCCCCCAGGACTCTGGGATGCGTCTCATCAGGTGATTCATGTCCAGGCTTCCCTTACAGAAGCCTGGGGATATTTAACCTGTTTCATTCACTACCAGCATCTGCTAATTTGATGGCACAAGCAGAAAAGTGAGCCAAGCTAGCAAACGTGGCTGTTACAGGTCTGTACCGAACATTTATTTCCCTTTGTCATTTTGCAAGCACCATTTTTATGCCCCATTGTTCACCTTCGCTTGGAAGGTGATCCTGAAATGTACAATTACAGCAAGCGGCTTCTTGCCTCATTCAGTGCTGGTCCCGACAGCCATTCAGTTTCTCATTATTTTGACCCTGGTTTGGTGCATCATGCATCATTGCTCCCCTGCTGCCACAGGACATGCTGCAGTATACCCTGTTGCCATGTATGGTATTTGGTTTTTAACTTTTTTCTTTTATTAAACTCCTGTTTCATACTCGGTAGTAGCACCGGAAAACACAGTCATTCCTGAAGGATGTGAGCTCTTCCATCTGGTTTGGGGAAGGCAGGGGTATATTCTTGGAAAGGCTGCATCTGAAAACTGTCTAAAGGGGCTGCGTGCACGAGAAAGCAGAAACGTCCTGGCCTGAGACAACGATGCCTGGGGGCAATGTACTGCTGGAAACACAGGGTCCCAGCAGGGCTGGTGAAGGGGGCTCGGCGGTCTCCGGACCAACCTCCCACTGGCAACAGGGCTATCTCCAGCACTAAATTGGGGTGGCAGTGGCTCTGTCTGGCTGAGTCTTGGAAAACCCCACCCTGCACTTCTCGGGGGGCCTGACCCAAGGCATGGGGAAGAAGGGTTTCTCAATGTCCTGCCTGGACCTACCAAGCCCCGATATGCAACCATTGCCCCTGGTACCATCTGGTTTGGCTCTGTGCATCTTGTAACTGCTCTCCAAATACCTGCTGCTACATTTCATCGCAGGGTGAGGTGGCTCTGTCAGGACTGCCATACCATGCCTGGTCTTGGTCAGAGCTCAGAGGGGACCCTGGAGCCAAGATGCTTGGGCACCAGCCCTCATGTATCCGTGGGGCAGGCTCCCAGGGACCCCACAGCTGCCACTTGTGTGAGCAGAGGTGATTTACGCTGACTCTTCATTTTGTTGTTTAGTAAATCAGGAACTTGGAAATCAGCATGGTTTCTTGTGTAAGCCTCACTAACAGCCGAGGTTATCACAACAGCTATAAATCCCCCACGATTCTGGATGGGAAATCTCATTATTTCTCCTCTCTCCTCCCCTCCCTGGGCCATGAGACCTGGCAGAGCCATGGAAGAGAGGAGTTGATTCAATCCAGCTCTGGCTAAAGTGATCAACCATGTATCATCATCTCCTGGAGACCCTACCCTTTGCTGAGCCTTGACTCCCAGGGAAGCTGAGCCGGCTGGTCTGTGAGCAGGCATTGCCTCCAAGGCTAAAGCAGAGGGTGAGGCTGGACATCTGCTGCCCTGACAAGGCAGACCGCCACGCAAGAGAGGGGGAAATGATGCTGTTCTCCTTTTTTTGTCTATTCCTGCATTCTCTGTGGGGACACAAAATGGCCAAGAGAGAAGGTGGACAATGATGCTGGACAACCACCAAGAGCAGTTCTTCTAGGACTGGATAAGACTGTAAAAGACCTTCAGCCAGCTAGGTCATGAGGACAAACACTCATGAACAAAGACAGACCCAAAGAGAATTCCTCTCCTCTCTCCTGCTGTCTTCCCATCTATCTCTGCACCCCAGGAGGGGAGTGTTTCCGCACCACCTTGCCCCACAGGTCCCACTGTCCTGCCCCCTGCACCCTTCCTCCTGCAGCTCCTGAGCCTTGGTGCTGTCTTAAACAGATGCTGCGGACCCGTGCAGTTGGCATGTGGGGAGGACGTCTTCCTCCTTGCCAGCAGCCCAAGGAATTCAGACAGTTTATGACCTTCCCTTGCACTTGGCAACCCTCTAGAGAAGCTGTGGGTGTCCATGTAAGTCCTTTTTAGCTGGTACATCTTGTACAAATTGCTGCTAAAATAAGTGCAATGCATCAGTGAGTCCCACAGCAAGACGTCTCCTTTTCATCCGCTGCAATTAACTCCCTCACGCCCTATTTTTGTATAACAGAAGATGGTGAGATGGAGGATACCAAGTCATCACATACCATCATCAGTATCACCATTCCACCACCCCCTTCTTGCCTGCTCACAACATCAAACCATCCTCCCTCCTGGTCTCCCTGGTCGACTCCACTGCTGTTTCCCCCAGCCTTTCTGCTCCTCCCCATATCCCATGGGGCATGACATGACTGCACGGGAGGGCACTGCTCCAGAGGAGGGCACCCCGCTGGTTCCTGTGATGGCTTTATAATATATTCCAGATTCCCCTCCATTCCCATCTCTGCTGTGTCCTATCATTTCCCTGTTGTTTTTTTTTTTTTTGGGGGGGGGGGGGCGGTGATTGCTGCTGAGCACAGATCTTTGTGTGCATATTTTTGTTAGTAGCTCAGTCATTTCATTCTTATGTTCCTACACAAGTCTTGGATGCATCATAGGGGCTCGGTGACTTATTGCTCTTCAGTGTGTCAATTTATTCCACCAACTTCTTCTGACACCACTGTTGCTCATTTTATAACCTGAAATGAGCAAATCCAGGGTAGGTTTCTCCCCAGCACCCTCTGTGGTCCTGAATGATGAGACCACTCAGCTTCCCATTGCTACTTTCTGCCATCACCCTCTGTTTCTCTCCCAGGCTTCCAGCTAACTCGCAAACATCAGATTTTATGTCTTTTTATTGCTTATTTTTATACCTTTTTTACTTTATAACATTTTTTGCCATTTGCTCTTGTGAAATCCCATCCTAATTCCCTTGTTAGGTAATCCCTGGCATGCTTTATGCTTGCTTCTATTGCCTGTGCTAAGGCTGGATTTCCTTTTTCTGAAGTACCCTGTTCAGGTCAAATACACGATGAAACCCTGTCATTTCAGCAAACGCTGTTGATTTTCTTTCCCACATGGGCCTTTCTGCTTTTCCTCTTAGGATATGCAACCTTCAAAGCCTCATTGATGGGCACAGACACAGCTTCCATATCAAAGCTATGGCCTTAAATGAATTTGCCTTTAGGGCCCTCTAAATGAACTCTCCTCATTTATTTATTTTGAAGTAAGTTCCCACTTTCTAACATTGAGCAGCCTCCAGCAGTTGTGGAGACAGCACTTCCCCCAGTGACTCTGGCTAATTGCATTGTGATCACTGGAAGTTAATAGCTCGCCACTGGCAGCTTCTTGAAGTAAAAACCTCCATGCGACTTCGGAGTGAGGGCAGAAATGACAAGATATCTGTTTAAAAAGCCCAAGTAAACAACCCAGGCAGTAGTCGTAACTCCGTGTGTTGCTGTCTGGCTCAGATCAGTCACCCCTGCCTGGACTGGAACCCAAATAGTTTGTGCTGTGGTTGCAGTTATTTGTGGGAGAAATGTAAATTTTGTTAGCAGTCATTACAATCAGTTTTGAGAAACTTAATGACGAATTCAAAGCAGTTTCATCAGTTGGGTTCTGGATTCCTTGATTCCAGACTGAAGACATGAAAACAAGGATTGAAGCAGCATATATTTCCCCAAATACTGCAGATTCCCAAACTTTCCAAACCAGAGTAAACTTGCAAACGCAATTATATGCATGCCTGGGCTGAAATGTGTGTCTTAAAAGCATCCCTTGCAAAAATATCCCATGTGCACTGTGGTGAGGAACTATTTCTCTAAAGCACGCCCCGCTGGGCTGTCCCTTCGTGCTCCAGGGCTTGCGCTGAGGCTTTGCAGGCGTGTTGCATCTCGGATGCGTCCCCAGCTCCCGCGTAGCACGGGCTGGCGGGGCTGCGCGCAGCATCCTGCCCCAGGCGCCCTGCTCAGGACGTGCCTCCCGAAACAGCAAGGCAACTTCTCCCCCTTGAGGGCTCTCTGCACACCCGCTGACTGAGAAACAGCAACCTCATCCCCGTGTCCCGGCAGAGGGGACGCCGCTCCTGCTGCCCTCGGCCGCCGGGGAGCTGCTGGATGAGGAGGGCGGGATGCAGGCTGCCGCAGAGCCTGGTGCAGGCAGCTCCCCGCCAGCTCCTGCCCGGAGCCAGCATTCCTCAAGTGGCAAGCCTCCCGCCCGATGAAAAGCCCCGATTCAGCTGCCTGCTCGCCGAGTACCTGACACCTTCCCCAGCACAAAGAGGGCTTTCTGCGTCCCGCACCCGGCTGCTGCCGGGGAAGTGGTGGGCACAGAGGGCTGCCTCTCACGCAGAGGGGTCACCGAGCCACATCCTGCTCACCCCCCGAACAAAACCTGCTTGTCTTGAGGGGCGGTGGAGAACATAGCCTGGGTCAGGTGGCTGCCAGCTGAGATCACGGCTCCCGGCCGGCCAGACTCCCGATGAGGTGGCTCTCCTGGGTCTCCAAGCCTTGCTCGGGTCAGTGGGATGGCGAGGTTTGAACTGCAAAGGCTTTAGAAGCAGCCCCTGGGCTCCCGTCTCTGAGCTGCTGACTTGTCCAGGCACTCTGAGGTGACCGGTGCTCCCTCGTCCCTGTGCTCCTCCACAGCGAGCCTTGAGCTGGGGCGGAATGGGTGCTCACCCCAGACTGCCACACTCTGCGGGCTGGACGGCGCACAGCGGTACGCAGGCTTGGTGCGGAAGCGCGGGGTGATCTCAGCACTGAAACAGGATTTGTGATGGATGGAGGGTAACTCGTTTAGAGAGGTATCCACTGGGAAGGCTGCTAGCCTTCATATCATGTTCTTTGCTCTTCCTGTTCCCTAGTAGAGCCAAAGTTGGAAATGGCCCACAAAACCTCCCTTGCCCGCCAGTGCCTCAATGCAGGCTACAGTGTGTGACACAAACCCCACAGGACGTAAATTACTCAGCTCAGAGACCCTGCATCATCATTTCTGCTTTTCATCCAGGGACTGTCAAACGCGAGGTACATAAGCCATCTAGGAGGAGAGGACCAGATCCCAGGGCTCCCATGCTGCCGCTGAGAGCCAAAGCCTCCCGACTGCAGCCAGGGCCTCCTGTGCCTGCTCTCTGCCTGTGCCTTGGAGCCTCTCCCTCACTCATCAGTGGTTTCCTGGTCCAATGCTGCCACCGCTGGGTGTTGGGAAGCTGCCTGGGCCCCCTCCCCAGCTTCCCTGTTCACCACAGAGAGAACCCGGCCTTGCAAGTCTGTCTCTTGATCCAGATACCTAAAACTCAGGCTGTGCAGTGCAGAGCATCGCAGCAAACCCCATTCAGATCCAAGGATCTGGTCCTGTGAAACTTAGGGTGCACGTTGACTTCAGCCAGCTTTGGTGCCAGCCCTGCGGTCATCCTGCCACAGAAGTGGCAAAGGCAAATCACCCTCCCCAGGTCTGGTGTCCCACAAGCCCCAGGCACTGTCCAAGGAGGCTCAGCCCATCACGAGAGACCAGGGAGATGCTGGATGCATTTGCATTCCTTCTGAATACAAGTCAGATGTGATGTGAAACATCACAGTTCAGGCAGATTGGCCAAGAAACCAAGATTGCTCTCAGCAAGATGTGCAAACCCTTTCCTGTCTCCCCTAATCATCATTCTGCCTTCTATTGCTCTCATGAACTCTCTTGCAGAAAGCACATGTGGCTTAAAAAATACCCAGAACCATTCTAGGTTATTGTTCATTTCCAAAGAAACAACCGAGCACTTTGAAGGGGAAGCAAGAAATCACCTAATGGGTCTAATGAAGGGATAAAAGGCTGAAGACCCCAGTAGGTATCATGGGGTACCTTTTCCAGATATGTGCAGATTTTGCACAGGTGTGTCCAAGCAGGTACCCCAGCACAGCTCACGCATCTCATGGCCACCATCTATGACAGCAACACTGCGTGCAGACTGTTGGACGGGTACAGTGCTTTCAGAAAGAAATGGAAAAGCCTTGCTCTATCTGTACGTAACACTTGGGAAGAGCAAAATCAATCAGCCTCCAAAGCCTGCTTTGCTTTGTCTGCTTAATGCACTGAAGGTCCTGGGCTCCAAGCTCTCCAGCAGGGATTGACGCCAGCAAAGGTTTTGTTGAATACAGAGTTCTTTTTCTAGCTCCAGTTTGTCCATCATAATCATGTCTGAAGATTAAAGGTGAGCCCAAACCACAAAGCTTACATAGAGGTCCAAATTCACCCAGCAACATCTGGCTTTGGGGGTTGAGCTTGGGTGCCCATTAGGAATATATTCATCTAAACCACTGTGATGCTCATTTTCAAGCCTAGCCACGAGGAAGGCTTTTCATACTTTCCCCAGGGATGAATGGGGATGGGCAGGAGTCAAATAAACAGATGACAACTTCTCATACACCTCTACATTTTGGACGTTAATGGTGATCAACAAGTTTTCTGAACACTCCATCTGGCAGGACCACAATATATTTTTTTCAGCTATTGTTAGGTTGTAGGGTGGTTTTTTCCTTCTCATTGTCATTCCAAGAATGCAGATGAGCAGTTTTGCTGATAGAGCCCAGTTTCAAGAACTGAGGTCACTCTCCTCCCCTGCTGCTTTACATTTCCTGAAATTATGATCAGGACAGATGTCAGTTGTGCTCATCCCCAGCAATCTTCCCTCATTACCTGTCTTTTCAAGTGCTTACCAGGCCATTTTGCCAAATATCGCACGCGCAGTTATTGGATATTAGTAAAGACCATCTTTGGTAGCTTCTAAGCATAACCGAGATTTGGTGGTGTACCAAGGCAAAGCCAGCAATTCATTTATCGCTCTCTACAGCTAGCTGAAAGGAGGTTGTAGTGAGGTGGGTGTTGGTCTCTTCTCCCAGGTAACCAGTGATAGGACAAGAGGAAATGGCCTCAAGTTGCACCAGGGGGGGTTTAGACTGGATATTAGGAAAAATTTCTCTATGGAGAGAGTGGTCAGGCATTGGAATAGTCTGCCCAGGGAGGTGGTGGAGTCACCATCACTGAAAGTGTTCAAAAAACGTGTGGATGTGGTGCTTCGGGACATGGTTTAGTGGGCATGGCAGTGTTGGGTTGACGGTTGGACTTGATGATCTTGAAGGTCTTTTCCAACCTTAGTGATTCTGTGATTCTACGATTCTAGGTGTTGCATCAGTGGTTTTGTGGAGGCTGCAGGCATTTCTGGTCCCCAGAGGAAGCTGGTGTGTAGTGCAGAAATGGCCTTGTGATGGAAAGCATTGCAGCGCTCACAGCATAGGGCAAGTCCCTCCGTCACTGACACATCCCCCAACAACAGCCCAGTTGCTCTGGAGGTTGTGAGGCCTGATCCAGGCATTCCCATGCGATCAGCAGGCACTTCTACTGAGGAGAGGACACTGTCAGGACCATCGGAAGAGACACTTAGCTATGCTGCTTGTTGCGCCTAGTGGGACGTGCTTGGAGGTGGCAGCAGACATCTCCCCACCTCCTTCCTTTCCTTCCACATCCCAGCATCGCTCCCTCAACCCTTTTTCTTTCTCTCTCTTCTGCTTGGAGCTCCCCCATGCAGGCAACCAGGGCAGAGATGCTATAAACAGGATATGGTCTCTGGAATTCTGCAAGCGGGAGCAGCTGAAGGTATTTAATAGTATCCCTGCAGTAAACAGGGATAAAGGGGGATCAGCTGCATGGAGTAGGGAGTCAGTGTCAGATGGAGTTGCTCTGCCATGCTGACTATTTACTGAAACAGGAAACAAATATTTTTTTGGCTTTGCCAAAGAAAGATTTCCTTTAAAAATGTGTTAATATTAGAAGTAAAAATGTAGCTTTTAGACATGTTAAGTGGCCACATTCACTAGAGTTTTATTTACTATATAAAGGTTAGCACTGGTCTGTTTATCCTACAGATGAGATTTCCAGCAAATTACAAGAAGGGTCATGTAACAGTCAGCTCCTGCTTGCTTGAGCTTATTTGCCAGAGCCAAATCCCTGGAGACTGCGGAGCTGGAGCAGAGAGAAAAGATATTCAAAAGGACTCTGAGAACGGGGGAAAAGAAATAATAGAGCTTTAAGTTGCTTTGAGTTCACTCCCTAGGAAGGCTGGGCTCATCCAGGTGCTGGGGTGGGGTGGTGAGAGGCAGAGATGCTGCGTCGGACACTGTCAGAGCCGCCTGAGAGAGCGGCCAGTTGGAGGAAGGCTAAAGAAAACCCGTTGTCAGTGCAAGCAAACTGCTTTCCTGCTAACCCGAAAGAGCCCGTTTAAAGCCTGGATCAGGAGATTTTATCCCTGGGCCAACACTTCTTACGTAGTTTTACTATGATTACTCTGCTTGAGATATGGTGGTGCTCCAGAGAAACATCCAGTCTCTGTCCTTCATCCAGGCAGGACATCCTGGGACTTGTGCTGAGGCAACACCGTCATTTAAATTTCTCTCGCAGACATGCAGTCCCTTTCCTGAGGGGCCCGGCTGCCTTGCACCTTGCCCTGTCCCCCATGACCTGGCAGTCCCCTGCCTTGGACAGGCTTGATGAGGTTGTCCCATCTCCTTCTGCCAGTTTTGCGACTTACTTCTGCCTGCAGCTTCCCACACTGCCCTGTGGGAAGCTCAAAACAGTTGTGAAAGTCTTCAAAAATTGTTCTATGTTAAAAAAAACATCGGAAAATGGGTACATTATTAATGGCCCTGCTGTCAGCACCATAAAATCCTGACTGAACAGTGAGGCAAGGTTTTTCTTTAATGAAGCAGTGCTGGTGCAATCAAGTAACACCCCTATCTGGAAGAGACGCTTTAGCCAAATTATTAGCCCTGATATAGAAAAATCAAGGTAAATATCAAAGGCTTGAGATACCTAGGAGGTTGAATTAGGTAATTTACTACATTCCTGGTGTTAAACTCCGTGATTTGCATAGCCTTATTAACTGGAACCAACGTGACCTTACAGAGGTCCTGGTGGAGGACAGGCAGAGAGCAGGCAGGGGAGAGCCCGGCTGCAGTCTAGAGGTCTTGGCTCTCTGCTGCAGCGTGGGAGCCCTGAGATCTCGTCCTGGTAAAAGGCTGCTTAACACCTAGAGACACCTCAGCCACCAGTTTGTGTGGCCATTCCTCAAAGTGGGTGGCACCAAGAGGTGCAATGTGACCTGCTGCTCATTCACGGTGTGAAGAGCCGTTGGTGGCCCCAACTCGCTGGGTACTGGCAGCACTTCCACTCCACATGTGTAAAACCTGGCATTGCCACGGAGGATGGGGGCAAGTGTCTGCAGGGGAGGGACGGCCAAAGCAAGCTAACGCCAACCCATGCATGTCCAGCAAAGGGCCAAGCTTTGCACCTGCCACCATGTGTGGTCCCATCTGGCTGCAGGAGCTAGGGGACCATCTTGCCTGGTCATGATGGGCTTTTGTGGAGGGGGCAGTTCATTTGTCCCTGCCACGTTTCGGTATCTACCCACACTGGCGAGGTATAGGAGCTGATAGAAATTAAAATATCACAAATACCACTTCTGCTCCAAAGTTGAAGGATGGAGGGAGTCACGAGCCACTCTGCAAGGGCACACAACAGAAAGTCTCCAGCAGCGTTAGCCGTATCTGCTGCTATACACATTGGATATCACAAGAGGGAAAGTCTGAATCAGAAATAATGAACCAAGAGAGCTGTGGATGGTAAGAATGGAGACGACTCTCCTGAACCCCAGGAGCATCCCAGCATCAGCCTGAGTGGGATTGCCCCTCTCAGGTGAACCTTTCCAGGACCGGTCCTCCTCAGCGGTCCAACTTCTTGCTTTCGTTGCCTGGTGAATAATGAGAGACCTCCCCAGGCAGCCATTTTGCCAGAGAGGTATGAGCAGCTTTCCATGGCCTTCACGGATCTGTGTTTCCTGTGCTCCACAAGCAGGAAAGCCGATCTCTGTCCTGCCTGAGGGAGTCGTCGTAAGTTGGGAGGCCCTGAAGGAAATCTCCAGCATGCCAAATTTCCTTTTCCCCTGGTGATGGAGGGGCAGCCTGCACTGTGAGGGATGGGGAGAAGAGTTACCCAGTTACATCCCAAAACATCAGGTTAACCAGGGTCTGTAGCTTCTCTGAGGGATCAGCCCAATAAGCCATGAAAAAGGATGGGTTTCTGTCCTCTTTTTGGAATAGGAAGCTGGCACTTTCCTCCACTACATGCAAATGTTTCCTCACATGTCCCCATATGTTTCCCCATATTCCCACATATTTCCTCATATCTGTGAGAGAGGGTTTAGAGGAAAAGGTGATTTTATTTCAAACAAAACTGTTTTCACGCACTGAAGTGCCTCACACCCAGAGCACCAGGACAACTGTCCAGCATTCAGGCACTGAGACATATCTGCAGGCGGTCAGTCCAGAGCTCCTTGGAATGACACAGAGGAGAAGGGATGCCAGCTAGAGAGTCCTCACATCTCCTGGGCTCTCAGGCTGCTGCCCATGCATTGGCTTTGGGTATACATTTTGGTACCATTTAGGAGTTGATCATTCTCTTCATGCTGGTCCACTCCATGAGTCAGTGGGTAACACTGCTGATTTACACACTTTTGACTCTTTTTTTTTTTTTTGAGTCCTTTTTATGGCATAGTCTGTCCTTAATTTTATGTAGTTCTTTGGGGCTGCCTTTTCTTTTCCCAGTTGGTCTGTCTTGAAAAGCTGCTCACTGCTGTGCTGTAATCTGAATTACCTTGGTGCCATCAATGTCTGACAGTCTTTTACCCCTTTATGACATTTTTTCCTGAGCTTTGACCCCTATACACCCTCCTTCAGTCTTTATGTTTCTATTACACATTCCATAGATGCTCACAGACAGGTCTTTCGTTTACTCCTGTCCTCTGCTCTGATCAGGGGAGGTTGTGTCAATAAGGCATGACTTTTGAGAGCTTTTCACCTTTTCCTAGACCCTGCTGCTGGGCAGTCTTGTGAGGATTGTGTCTGGCACATGCTGAGCCAAGGGGGGCACAAAAACCTTTGCATGTTTTTCAGTCTGGTGTCTGCTGGTGGTGATGGGCAGTTTGGGCATTATTTCTCCTTTCCAAACAAGCTCCTCAGACTCTGAGACAGAACAAAAGACACAAAGCAGTGGGTACCAAAACGGTTTCAGTAATTTTATTCTGCACGTGTAAAGCTGGCGTGGCCCCCAGTAAGAGCCTTTGTCTTCCCAGGAACAACCGGCACAGCCTCTTCTTTCTTCTCCCCCAGGGAAGGCTTTCATCCATGTTTCTTTGACTGCTGGCAAGGTGATGCAGCCATGAGAGGAGTCATTTGGCTTCCAACAGCTCATGCTTCACCTGTCCAGCTGGTACAACTCTAATGGAATGTCCTCTCTTTCTGGCCATTGCCCTCTTCACACCATTGCTGGAAATGGAGGATTAATAAACTGCAGCTCAAAAATGTCGACGAACGTGTGGGTTGGCTGTGTTGGACAGAAGATAATTTGTGGTGAAATCCACAAAACGTCTGGGATTTGTAAATGTTTTCATGATGACTTGGCTCTTCTCCAAACACTCCCATCTACTGACAAACATGAGCCATGAATCACTGCGCACAGGAAAATCTTCCAAGCCCTTGACTTACTCCTCACCCAGCTCTGCTAGACTGCCAGTTCTGATAGCACTCGCTGCCTGGTGGGGAATGAAGGCTTCAGAGTCAAGGTGAGGGAGATGCTTGGCAGCCCCACAGATGCTCTGTATATGTCCCTGGGCCAAGAAGGTGGAGACATGGCACACTGGTTCTTCTGGGTAGCAGCCCACAGGACAAAGCAGTGCTGGGACTGTCCTAGCTGATGTCAAGGCTCCTTGATACAGCCCAGAGATTACCTCCTTTCACAGAGAGGGGATTTGCTTTCCACTGTTGAAGGTGGGGCCCAGGCAGTTTTCTGCCTGGTATCAGCTGGGGTTAGTGATGCCTTTCTGCAGACTGGGCTGTTTGGGGTCTTGCAGAGCTCCTTGCTGGCTGCCTGCAGCGGTTCCCATCAATTCTTATTTTTGGACTCGAGACCACTGGCTTAGCAAGAAAAACCCTCAAGAGCTGCTAGTGCAGGACATCTTTGCCGTCTGTCACCCTGCACCCAGCAGGACCCTAGGGCAGGATGGCGACTCACCCAGCCAGCAGCCTGGCTGCTGGGGACGGTTCACCTAAACCCAAGTCATGTTGATTCATCAACACAGTAGCTGGCTCAGGGCTCAGCCTGTGTGCCAGGGACAGACTCACAAGAATGTTATTTGGGGGCAGAATGCTTTGTCCCTCTGTCCATGATCCCATGTGTTCCTATGTTTAGCTTGCTTCACCCCTTCCTGCCTCCATCCCCTAATAAGCCAGGAGAAGACAGAGAAGTTACTTCCAAGCAGCTTCTGGTCTGCACTGTCTCCTGGTCTCTCAAGAGGAACATATTAAATGGATTCCTTCCTTGTCAGAGCTTCTCACGTGGGCTGTTACAGCAGCCACGCTTTTCAGCCCCGGAGCACTACATCCCCTGTACCTGACAAGCAGCACGTCCCCGGAGGGTGGACATCCTGTGAGGTGCCTTGGTGGCTTTGTGGCATGCTGTGTGTGCAATATCGTTCCTGGGATTGCAAAGTCGCTAGTAACAGCATGTCCTCCTGCAGGAGGGAATCAGAATTGGGGGTCCTCTCCCTCTTCTGCTCCAGTGACCCCCAGTGCCACAATATTCTGTGAAGATACAACCACCACTGCTTTTTCCATTTTTGATGGCTGGCAGGAAGGACACGTTCTGCCAGGGAGGGCCTCCTCTGACTTGGGGAATGCAGGTATTTATGCCACTATAGCCTCCAGCATGGTATGGAGCCCTACGGCTCTTCTTCAGATGCACGTGATATGTGAGATGTACCCTACCTGTAAATGAGATGGAGCCCAGGGATCTGAGCCCACAGCAATCACTGGCAAGACACTTGATGTTTCCTCCTAAGTCACCTTCACTTTCAACACCAAACAGAAGGAAGTGCTGGGTTTCACTCCTGTTTCCCCATGGCCATGCTATGTTCTGCTTTGTTGAAGCCCCTTAGATCCTAGGACTGGTTTGAGGACTCAGCCAGAGGTCAGTCCACTGTCTTTGTCTGATCCAAGCAAGAAGGATTCTCAGAAAGGACAAAATGTGTGTCACCATTTTGTTGCCTGGGATCACCGGAGACTTGAACCCATCCTCCCTACTGCAGAACTTGACCTGTGCCTTTCCAGCACCTCTCTCCTCCATCCCAGATCCCACCCTTGGCTTACAGCAGGTTATTTTTTTTCTCTCTCTCACTTTTTCCACCTGACTTTTCCTGTGATGTGTCCCCCAAAATGGATCAATGAGCAAATCCCAGTCTGTCTGGCACAAGGTGACAGTAGATCTGGAAGCAGGATTTCCAAACACACTGACCACCTAGCTGGTCCTGGTGCCTCCTCAGAAGCAGGAGCGCTGTGCTGTTTTCTAGATGACAGGGCAGGGATGAGAGGATGTGGAGCAGAAAGAAAGGAAACTTCCTCCAAAATGAGCCGTAGACAAAAACATTCTTTCTGTTTGCCCCTTGCAACCCTCAGGACTGAATTTGTAGAGGGAGCCTGGCCTCTCTGGCAACTTTGTACTGATCCTGCAGAGATGGACCAGGCACCTTTGGATGGCAAGTGGAGGAGAGAAACATCTCTCCCAGCTCCAGAAGAACAGTCCAAGGTTGGGATTAGAAAAGGATACCCCACAATTTCTCTTGCAAACCATTGCCACTTGTGGGAAAGATGAGAATTTTGTTTTGCTGCTTCCCGCCTCCTTGTCAGTGGTGAGATATTAGACTGTACCCACCTCCCTCTCCCATTTGCATCGCGGGAGAAGTGCCAGGAAAGGAAAAGGAGAACAGAGCAATGTCTTGGTGGTCAGACATGTGTCCCCATAGATTTGCCAACTTTTTGGCACTAGCAGTACTTAACCATCACATGGCAGAAGTGCTCTCCCTGCAAACAGTTTGAGATCTTAGGAAAATGCCTTATTCTGTATTGGACTGACACACAAACCTCATGAAATCTTTCAAAGGAAGAAAGCTACCAAGATATTTTGTTTTGGAAACACCTGCAGTCCAAACAGTTTGCTATTTCTGAAACCAAACTATTTGCAACTTCCTGCAAACCTGGAAGCCGCTGCTTCCTGCCAGCTGCTCTGGACGTGGCTGAGGAGCATGGGAGGGCTGGGACTTGTGGTCGCCTCAGAGCTGGGTGGGCAGAGGAGCCAGCAGGGAAGCAGGCAGAGCTCAAAGATACCAGCTTGCACTCAGTCAAAATCTGCACATCGCACTTTCAATGATGCTATGTTCTGCCAAAAACCATCCGCCAGTGAGCTCCAGCCTGTTCCAGTCCCACTTCCCAAGGAGATACGTTTCATTTAGCGCACCGTGGCAGAGAGGAATAGCAGCCAGAATGGGTAAGCAACAGGCAGCTACGTGTGAAGGCTGAGCATGTGGCTTCCGTGTCATAGGACCAGGAATGCTCTTCTTTCCCTGCAAACCTTGAATTCATGCTTTCAGGGCAATGCCACACAACCTGAACAGCGGTACCGTTATACAGGAAGGTGATGATATCTACAATGTGATGGTTCGACTAGACAGTCTGTGGCATGGGCCAGCTCTCTCCCACTGACTGGTAGATGTGCCCCTTCTGACTATAAATATCATGACACATGTGGTCTCACACCTTCCTCTGTACAGGTTTTCCAAGGTAGGTAGGCCAGGATAAGGACAGGGTTGGAGAACCAACAAGCTAGGAACACGCAAGGAAATATTTCAAACTCAGAGGCATGGAAAATGTCTCCTGATAATGCCTTTCGGTCAAATGCTTCTTGGGTGAGTGTCATCCTTTACTAGTAGGTGCTTTTCTTTATCAGCAGATTTCCTTCCTGAGACTTTCACGTTTGCTGAATGACTTGCACGCCCAGGACACGATCACTGATGTGGCAAAGGGAAAGGTCCTCGCTTCTGCCAGAACTGCAGGGGATCAAACCATTGGCCGTATCTGTCATACTGCTCATGGCCACAGCATCTCTGCAGCCCTTCCCAAGAGATTGTCTGTCTCCATGCACAGCGTGGGTTTGAGATCAGATTTTACTGGTGGCATTAGGCTTCTGGACAGGTCATGCTGTATTACAGAGGGCAACCAGTAATTTAGAGAGGCTAGTATTAGAGGTCTCATGCTAACGATACTTAGCCCTTGGTGGAAATGAAGTTGCTTGTGTGAAGTTTTCAACCAAAAGGAGCTAACTAGAAGAGATGGTTTGGGAAACCCCAGAGGGAGTTTGTGCTGTGTAGACAGCAAGTCACCCACAAACATGTACAGTGTAGTCTGTGGGGAAGGAGTCTATTTTCTGGGGATTTGCAATGAAGTTTTCATTCAGCATTGGAATTAAAATTCATTTTATTACGGGACCTTTAAATATTTCCAGAGCCTGACCTTTTCTGGAGGCTGTTGACTAATTAATGTCTGGTCTGGTATTCTTCAAACTTTCCACATAGTTCAACTTGTTGCCAGCTGCTTTCAAACACATTTTTCAAGAAATTAGGTTGTAATTAAGTACAGTTATTAATGACTCTTTTCCTTGCCTTTCCCATTGGGTTTGCAACTTACTTTGCTCCATGTGGCAGAAAAGATGGCCAATATTTCATGGGGTGAGTGAAGGAATGTCTAATATGATCTTTGACATGTTGATTTGACTCGGCTCCAACCCTGCAACGCATAGTAGTGACCACCAAACCACACAGGAGAGACCTAGGTAGAAAAGTACAGCCTGGGTCAAGTCTCTGTTAGGCAAGCTGACAGATGGGGCAGGGAGCTCCTTCAGCCCTGGAGACCCAGTGCATGGGGTAAGCAGTTCGTGAGACGGGACGATGCGTTGGTTGCTCTTTGCCCTGCTCCCCAAAGGATGGAGAGGAGAAGCTGCTGACCCACCGGAGCGAGGGGAATCGCTCTCGTGCTTAAAATTCAGGACATACTGATCTGGGAGCTCTGCAAATAATGTCAAGCCCATTTGTGTGAACGCTCCTCTCCTGCCCGGACCTCTTTCCACCCAAGAGGGACTAACAGGGAGATCTGTCTGCGGAGAGAGCAGATGGAGCCAAAGGCAGCCACGAAGGGAAGCGGCACTCCTACGCAGAGGCCAGAAAGATTTTACACGATCTCCGCTCTCCGGTGTCGCTGAGGTCACTCCTCTTTGTCAGGCACATGGCAGCAAATCCCCCTCTAAGCCCCAGATCTCGGAGGCATTATAATAATAAAAGCCTGGGCTGAAGCATCTGAGCAAACACATCAGCTGAGCAAGTGTTTTTCCCCAGCCCCAGGACCAGGTTATTCTGGGAACTGGCAGCGCCGAAACGTCAAGGCGGCAACATCATCCGGCAAAATCTGCTGCCAGAGGGTCGGCAGGGGCGCGGGGGACGATGGGCAGGTGAGGGAGCCCACCCACGAGGGGGGACCAGGGGGTTGGGTAGCACCTTTTTAATTTCCTGACTGGCCTTCATCTGAGTCCGGGCGGCTCCGGGCAGCCAAGGCCATGAGGGTGGGGACAGATGCTGACAAGTAACACGCACGGGCACGGACACGGGGGTGCAGACGCGAACAGCCCCTTGCCAAAGGGCTGGGATTTCTCCAGGCATTTTGCACCTCCCTTTTTCCAGCGTCTCGTCCTTTTCCTTTTGCTTTCTCCCAGCTGTCCAGAGGCCACGCACACCCATAGGGCGGAGGAGCCCTGTGGACTGGCACCACTTTGGCCATGGGGATGAGCATCCATGCGAGCACGCACAGGCTCACGCACACACACACGTCGCTCCCGGCAGACGTGAACACGTTGTGCACGGCAGGTCTGCAGGCACAGTGCGTGCCACAGCCGGGAGCACCCGCGCATGCGCTGGGTGATGGGCCAACATGGATGCTGATGCCAAAGGTATCCCAACATTGCAGAAATCCATCTGTGCCCGCTCCCAACAACAAAAGCCACACTCAGGAGTGAACGATAAAAACAACCCCAGCAGTCACCTGCCTGGAGAGGTGCTGAAGGGCAGGTCAGCCCATAGAGCATCCTTTCTTCCCGTGCAGCTCCAGCCACAGCGAGGACCTGTCCCTCCTTGTATTTTATCAGCAGATGTCTAGTCTACACAACTCAGGCTGCATTTCGGTTTATCACCATCTACTGCCCCTTCAGCACCTGGGACCTGGTTTTGGCTGATCTTCACGGGCTCAGTACTTGATGCCAGCCCTGGAAGCAGCTGGAGGAAGGAGGGAGGTGGTGACAGAGGAGATGGGGAGATGAGCCACCAATGGAGGTGAACAGAGAAAGGTGGGACTTGGCCTTCATCAGGACCCAGGGCAGCCCGTGGCCGTTCCCAGAATCGGAGCAAGGCTGGCTTCTCCGAAAGGATGAACAACAGGCTTCATCAGCTCAGCCGCTAGGAAGGACGGAGCAGAGCCAAAAATCCAGGAGAAAAATGTTATGCAAAATTGTTCATCTGTTACTGATTGGGAGGCTGAGAGCTCAATTCAAACCACCCAATAAAACCGGCTTGGACGAGAATTTCCTGAATCCTAGATTAAGTGAATAAAGATGTTTCAGGAGTTCAGGGCCGCAGTTGGGTGGTTTGCACACAATTTGCTGTTGGTTTCACCCTTTGTTGCTTAATGAAGAACAGAAGGAGGATCTCCCATCTCATTCAACCAAGGGAAAAAATTATTTCTTCTAAATTTAAATTAATTTCCTGTTGCAGGCACAGCTCTGTTTATCTGACCTACACAGGGGCTCCATCTTGGATTGTAGCTCATTCTGCTCCATGCAAGACACTCTTCCCCTCAGGGACTGAAGCATCCCAAGGCTGGTGGTGTCGAGTCAACATGGCAGGGTTTTTGCAAGTGGAGCTCAGAGGCTGAAAAGCTGATGGTAAGAAGTGCTTTGAAAGCCAGGTCTCAGTTCTAAGGAAAAACCTGCAATTTTGCACACCCTTTGTGTGTCCACGACTCATTCAGGGAGCAGGTCCTTCCTCTCTATACACCTCACTGCCACCAACGTGCTCCTCAGTTGTGCCCTTGGAGGAAGCCCTGAGGCGCGGTGGATGCTCAGCTTGATTGTAGGGGCTGAGCAACAGCCAGGTTCAGTGAGGGCCACACCCCACCCCACGCTCGCTGGGGACTGAGGGGATCCCCCACCCTTGCTTCATTCCATGTTGGAGAGCTGCTTGACCAGGGGGCTTGTACAACCCTGAAAATCACTTCTTTTAATAAGCCTCTTCATCCCAGAGTCCTGAGGGAATGGGCTGATGTAGTTGCCAAGCCACTCTCCATGATATTTGAAAAATCATGGCAGTCAGGCAAAGTCCCTGGTGACTGGAAAAAGGGAAACATTGCACCCATTTTTAGAAAGCGCAGCAAGGAGGACCCTGGGAACTACCAACCCATCAGCCTCATCTCTGTGCCTGGGAAGGTCATGGAGCAGATCCTCCTAGAAGCTGTGCTAAGGCACATGGATGGCAGGGAGGTGATTCGAGAGAGCCAGCGTGGCTTCACCAAGGGCAAGTCCTGCCTGACCAACCTAGTGGCCTTTTATGATGGAGGGACCACAGCAGTGGAAAAGGGAAGAGGTGCCGATGTTGTCTATCTGGACTTCTGTAAGGCCTCTGACACGGTCCCCCAGAACATCCTTCTCTGTAAATTGGAGAGACATGGATTTGATGAGTGGATGAGGAATTGGTTAGATGGTGGCATCCAGAAAGTAATGATCAATGGCTCAATGTCCAGATGGAGATCGGTGACGAGTGGTGTTCCTCAGGGGTCCACGTTGGGACCAGTGCTGTTTAATATCTTCATCAATGACACAGACAGTGGGAGGAAGTGCACCCTCAGCCAGTTTGCAGATGACACCAAGCTGAGTGCTGTGGTTGACACACTTGAGGGACGGGATGCCATCCAGAGGGACCTGGACAGGTTGGAGGAATGGGCCCATGTGAACCTCCTGAGGTTCAACAAGGCCAAGTGCAGGGTCCTGCACCTGGGTCGGGGCAACCCCCGGTATCAGCACAGGCTGGGGGATGAAGGGATGGAGAGCAGCCTTGCCGAGAAGGACTTGGGGTTACTGGCGGATGAAAAGCTGGACATGAGCTGGCAATGTGCGCTCGCAGCCCAGATGCCCTGGGCTGCACCCAGAGCCGCATGGCCAGCAGGGCGAGGGAGGGTATTCTGCCCCTCTGCCCCGCTCTGGGGAGACCCCCCTGCAGTGCTGCATCCAGCTCTGGAGCCCTCAGCACAGGAGAGACATGGACCTGCTGGAGCGGGGCCAGAGGAGGCCACAAAGATGATCAGGGGTCTGGAGCAGCTCTGCTGGGAGGACAGGCTGGGAGAGCTGGGGGGGCTCAGCCTGGAGCAGAGAAGGCTCCGGGGAGACCTTAGAGCAGCTGCCAGGGCTGAGAGGGGGCTTAGAAGACAGATGGGGACAGACTTTTCAGCAGGGCCTGTTGTGATAGGACAAGGGTTGATGGTTTTAAACTAAAAGAGGGGAGATTTAGGCTAGATATAAGGGAGGAATTTTTGACATTGGGGGTGGTGAAGCACTGGCACAGGTTGTCCAGAGAGGTGGTAGATGCCCCATCCCTGGGAACATTCCAGGTCAGGTTGGACGGGGCTCTGAGCAGGTTGGTCTAGTTGAAGATATCCCTGCTCATAGCAGGGGGGTTGGACTAGATGAGGTCCCTTCCAATCCAAAGATCCTAAAATAAACAAATAAAAAAAGGAGCCAGGCCATATGTACTGAAGTATTTAGAAAGTTTCCAAGTCATGTCTATATTCCTTGCTCCTAAAGGCATCAATCTATATATCTACCTATCTCCCTTTTTCTCCATCATTTACCTTGCTAGTGAAATGCTGAAGTCTCTTTACAAACTGCAAACCTTTAAATCATCTAGTGCCTGAATCAGTCCTCTAAGTGGTATCACGTATCTTGCTAAGACTTAAAGCTCTAATTAAGTGTGGAAGAGGGATGAAGATCCCTGGAGAAATCAGAGATCAAATTTTAAAGAAGGAAAACTAGATCAGAACAAATGATAAAGAATCATCATGAGAAAATTCAGAAATATGGAAACAAGCTCTTCACTCAAGGGTCCATCTCTCTAAGCCCCATGCTTGATTTTGCACAAAACCTCTTCAGAATACTCTCCTTTGAAGAATTTATGGGGAATCTGACTTCTTAGGAGGAGTCCAAAGGCTCCAAGGATGAAGAAAGCTATTTGCAGCCTTGGGTCTGGAGTCATTACCACCATACTGTAAAATGTAGCTCGTCTAGATGGCAACCCAGGGAAAATATGACAGTAACTGTCAGCAGGAATGTGATGGGTATGAACACCAAGGAGAGACATGCTTTCAGAGAGCCCCATGGGAGGATCAGCAGGAGTAATGGGATGTATGTGAGCAACAGCATATTTAGGCAGAATATCAGGAAACGTTTCCATCTCAGCTATTAGTTTTATTAGGAAAAGTCTCCCGTGGGAAACTGGAAGCTGCATCACTTGACTCACTCCAAGCTAAGCACTAGATAACATGAAGCAGAGAACAGGCGTGTATTGGTGGGGGCAGATGGCCCAGATGACCTAATGGTCTTTTCCATCACTCTGATTACAATCTAGCCTGGGTAGAGGCTCTTCGCTCGTCTCCGTCTGACTCAGGGTAATGACAGGCTGGAGAATAACATGTGAGTTTGTTCCAGTGTTATTTTCCAGTTTTTTCATTTGAGGTCTCTGGGTAGAAGATGGGCTGCAGAGTGACCTCAGCTGAAGTGACAATATTTCCCAGTCCTCTTGCCAGGTCCTCCTTCTCCCAGGGCTTGTATGTGTTGGCATGGGATGGCATGGGCCCCAAAGGCCAGGTCCTGGTTCAGAAATTGGTACATAGCAAAGGAGTGGAGGAAATACAGATACAAAAGCCACCAGAAAAGCTAGAAAAGCTTCTCACCTGCTTTTGCCATCTGAGACGCAGCTGCTCCAGAGCTGGTTATTGCCTTTGCTTGGCAGTTGCTGGTTTCCTGCGGAGAGATGGTGGTAGCAGTGGGAGATGCAGGATGATTTGGTGCAGCCAAAAAAGCAGAAGGGTGAAGTGCATCTTCGCAGTGCTTGGGGAAAGCACAGCTCTGCTGAGATGGGGCCAGGACAGACCCAGGGATTCATCTCATTCCCAAAGGGAACCCTCTGGTGAAGGCTGTTCCTCTGAAAACAAAGGTTTTCCCAGCTCCTCAGATCTCCTGCCATGGTCCAGGCTGGCCAGAGGTGTGCAGACTGCCACCTGCTTGGCTGATACCCACGTGGGACCCATGCTGGGCCCTGCTCTCTCTCCTGGGGTGGAGTTTGGGGTTTACCCTGGAGCGGGGACCTCCAAGCCCATGGTAGTTCCCCATTGCATTATCCTTAATGTCTGGGAGCAATATTCCTTCTTCTCATCTGACTTCCCTCTCCCCTCCCCTTCAAATCCCCTTTTTAAACTATTCCACCAGAAATCCACCAGCCTCTGCTCTCCCAGCCTGCCCAGGCTGTTCCTCAGAGGACACAGGGCAGCAACAGAGGGCACAGACTGCCCTATGTTGTTCAAAGCTGAGACGAAGCAAGCTGACGATCTACTAAATGGCACAGCTTCAGCCCACCCCTCTCCCTGCCACATGCAGAGCCAAGGGGGACGTGCAGGTAGTCGGTGAACAGCGCTGGAGCCCATCCAGCTCCTCTGCTGAAACCCCCAGGTTGTCTCTGGCTTCGCAGGGCTTGGGCTGACACCGGCCCTTCAGCGATACAGCTCAAACAGGTACGGCCAAGCTGACTTTTCCATGCTCCTTCCATTGCAAAGCACTTAACCGAAGTTCACCTCTTAACATTGAAGATATTTCCAAGTGCTTTATTAAGAGGCACCATAGCCTCTTAAATACTTTGTTAACTAAGAGCCTTGACAGCTAGATGGGAAGTATCCCCTGGAGATATGCAGAGCGTGCGAACCCAGCATCTGCTGTGGGGAAAGAAGCGCAGCGCCCGCCAGAGCCGTGCCTGCGGTGCAGAGCGTGGGGGGCACAGGGGTGCTGCTGCCCGGCTCCCATCCGTCCCGGCGGTGGGTGAGGATCCTGAGCTCTGCTAAGAGGCACATGCATGAAAGCTGGAACAAGAATTTGGATGCTGCATTCCACTGACTCTTTTTGGCTATTTGAAAAATGGGACTTTAACTCCCATTGTCACTCGGCTTTGCCTCGGTTTGCTGTCTAGTCTAGGAGCCATCTGGGATTCTCTGCAGCTGAAGAAGAAAGGTGGATCCCTCCAAACAAAATGTCCTTTCAGTATTTCAGATGCTTTTCCAGAGTGGGATGCACTGCTTCTGTCAAGACCATGATACCCTTCCCAGGATGCAAATTTGGGACTGCCTGTGACGGTTCCTAAAATGTTCTCACTTTAGAAATACCTGACTTAATGCTACAGAAATCAACTGGAATGATCTGTACTGTGCAAAGTGATGGCAAAAGTTTTCTTTCCCCTTTGGAAGCAACTGGTATGCTGCAAGCACAAGAACTTCATGGGAAAAACTTGTTTATGGTATTAATGACAGCACAGTGTGGTTGCCTGAGATGGGATAAAATCTTATCTAAAGAAAAACACAGATGGATACCTGGTGGCACAGGAAGAAATCAAGCTGGAGGGATGTAGGCACCAGAATACAGAAAATCAGGGATACTTCAGTGAAAGTTTAATGATTGCTTGATATCAGATGTGCAGGCCACTTCTGCGATGACGGACCAGGGAAAGCAGGGACTCTGGAGAGGGTTTAGGCGTCAGCTGAAACCCAGAGAACAGAAACTCCCACTGCTGCTGCAAGGCCGAATATGATCTTGATATGCACAAGCAGGGAACATCATGGAGGTGGCATTACTCCTGCATGTGATTTTAGTGACATCATCACCAAAATGGCACATTCAGGTTTAGTGCTTGTACTTGAGAGTGACACTGAAAACTTGGAAAGGACTCAGGAAAGAATTAGAAAATTATCCCAGGGCTAGAAATCATTCTCAGCGAGAGACTAATGGAACATGATCTGTTTAGTTTATCTAGTTTTTAAGAGGTGATTTAATCATGGTCTGTGAGAACTGATGTGGGGGAATACTTTGAGTGCAAAGGACTCTTTAAGAGGGCAGACAAAGACAGAAAAAGATCCAGGGACTGGAAAGCAAAGCTGGTGGTTGTCGGGCTTGAGATAAAGTAACTATTTTTAACAGTGGGAATAACTGAGCATTGGAACAAGGAGCCCAGAGACGTGGTAAGCTCTCCATCCCATACAGCCTTGAAACGTAGACTGGCCACTCTTCTGTGACCATGTGAACTGAAACGCAGGTGAAATTAGAAGTGAAGTTAGAATTTTCAGCTAAGGAAACCTGAAATGACCCACAGTGGCAAGAGAGAGGTATTCCATCACATGCTGACATGGTGGTAGGGCCTCGCTTAGCTCCTATTGACATCTGCAAAGGCAGACAAGCTTTTGTGCTTGCTCTGTGTAAAGTCCTACCTGAGACTGTAAAACTTCTGCTATTTCAACCTCCCTTTTCTGATACATTCATCTGTGTTGACCCTTTCTTCTTTTGTATCAATGCAATGCTTCTGGGAGCTTGTTCTTTACCTGGCAAATGTGAAAGAATACCTTTCTGCATCTGACTGATACTTTGAAAATGTATTTTCATGAGGAGTAAGCTCCTGGGAAGTTACCTAGAAGAAAACTTCCTGAAGCAGGAGTGTCGTGGCTGGGTCTTGTGGCAGTTGAGTTGCTCATTCTCACATTCAGCATAGCTCACAGCTTCTCTGTCATAAATAGGCTATAGCACTGCTCAGCCCAGCATGACAAGGATAGTATCATGAAGGTATCAGGAGCAGGATTTCATGATTGTGCAGATTATTACCTCTGGTGAGGATCCTGGCTGGTGACCCTTGGAGGGAGGGTCTCCCCTTTTTGCTTAGTGTGCAATAAAATTCATTTCCCTGGGCATCGCTGGGAATTCTAGAAAAGCAAAAGGTTACATTTTTCAGGACAAAACTGAAAATAAGCTTGATCGAAGAAAACATGAAATGAGGAAAACCCATGCCTGAACTTCTCCTGACAATGTTTGCTCAAGGGTCCTGTAGATGCAGGTGCCAATGGGGCAGCTCAGGTCTGCCTCCCTCCCCAAACACATTTTGCTTAGGAAGCCCCTCTTCCTAGTTACACCGAAGTGTTAGCAGATATGCTCAGACTCATTTTGGGAGTTTGCCCTCCTGCCTCTAGGAAGGATCAGTATAATATCATATCTTTCAGGGCTGCTGGACTGCAGCTGGAGCAGCAGAAGAGTCTTTTAGAGGCTGCTTTCACCCAGGAGGAGTTAGTGGACTCGCCACTTCTCTAGGCACCTTCTGTGGCATCACAACACATAGTTTCTGAATTAGGGAGACTGTCACTCCTGGGACATGATGCAGGGGCTCCCAGGGCATTGTTGGATTATATTATGACAATTACAGCATACAAATAACCTAGCTTTGCTCTGTGGGTATGGGGCCCTCCTCCGTGTCTCATCAGTCTAAGAAGGTCACAGCACTGCCAGGGTAAAATGTTTTCTGGTCACTTAGATTGTGACCTACCTACCTTTGTGTAGGTAGGTCTTTGCACCTCAAATGTCCTTTCTCTGATGTGAAAGGGCTCAGACAAGCGTCGTGGCAGGAAGGTTGCATCTGATGTTGACGTGACTTAAACCGCAGGCTCTCCACATGGCAGCCAAGTTGGCCACCTCTCTGGTTGACTGTCCAGCAGGAAGGCTGATGCAAATACCAACTGTGGATGCTGGCACTCGCTGGAGAACAGCACAAACATGCATCTGTGCCTTTTGCCAGCTGCTATTCAGCACCCATCTTTCTTCTGTTTGTAAAGCTTCAGGTCCATCCAATCCATAAGCAGAAGCCACTACCTGTGTCCAAGCAGCCCAGTCAGGCATCATGGCAAATGAACAACAAGTAAGCAAAAAATATTCTGAAAATAGTTTGAGGCTAGATATTGTTTGTCCAACTTACTTGACTGAGACTCCTGAATGAGGAAGTCATTGGCAGGAACTGAGATCACCCTGGGAAGGATTCGGAAGAGAGTGAAATTCATCATCTCCTTCGTCTTGCTGGACAATCACAGCTTTCATCCTTGACCAGTCGTGTTTTGAAACACATCTCATACTTGAAGCCAGAGTGGATGCTTTGGTCAAACTATTCAGTGCACTGAAAGCCTGGGCTTAAAACTGTACTCAGCTGTGCTCAGCTCACAGCTGCAGACAAGGTTTATCCAAGCATGCTATCAAGGCTATGAGGAGTCCTGGATCCTGATACAGATGTGAAGAAACATAGCTGCAACCTTACGCAGGTTTCTGGGCCCTGAGGAGGACTAGGATCTTCTAGATGACTTCTCTGTGAGACTAGGAATATATTGGGAACTGAGAGGTGGAGACAGAGCCTTCTTCCTAACCCAGCCCAACCCATTTTACACATCCCTGGCTGCTGCTTAAATATCTTTAATGAGTACTTTCTTGTAATGAGGCATTTGGAGTAAGATCCATATTAGTTGGCTGGGAAGACAGTTCATTATTATGATGTCTTAGGTCTGCCTGAACCTCACACCATGCCTCCTAATCAGGTGGGATTCATTTGTAAAGCATGGGAAATATTTTGGAAAAAGTTGATGTCTCTGCAAAGACCCTGAGGAGAAAGAACTAAACTGAATGGCCTGCATGGGTCTCTATGGTATGCGGTACACAACCTCTACTGATGGGTGTGCAGGATTTGTGCAACTCTGGCAAGTCCCTGTTAGATCCATGCTGGGACAGGATGTGTCTTCTTGCCCCTGGACCACGACAGATATATCAACTGCCTGCATTTTCTTTTTGAGGAGGTGCTTGGAGCTATAGCCCACCCCTGGACTGCATCTCCAGCACAGAGAGGCACAGTAAGACCACTGGCTCCAGCACAAGCCACAGGCACTTCAGGGCTGTGCAGGCAAAGATCTAGCTGCCAAGGGTGTTACATGTTTGTAGCTGAATGTGTATGGTCTTAATGCCTGGACATGGACACAGCACACACTTCCCTGTGTGTTTCCTCCCTATCAGTAAGAGCCTGCCCTTCCCATGGTAAGAGTGAAGGTTATCCTCATGGGCACGTCCCTCAGTCCCATTGCTGAGATGCCCCATTATCTGAGTGCTAACCGATGGAAAAACCCTGCAGAAGAAAATTGGAACAGGAGAGGGAATAGGAATATAAGAGATGCCTTAGGGGCCAGAGCTACAGCCCGTCTAGCCTGCATCTAGCAGGGGCAATAGGAGATGCTGTTTTGGGTGAGCCTTCTGCAGCCTAAGTATCTCATACTTTAGCAGCCACAGTCACTGGGCTTGGGACAGTAGAAGGCACATCCCTGCCTGTTCCCTCTGATACTCCCTTAGAGACCTGCTGTCCATTAGCTGGTCTAATCTCTTTCTGACCATGCTGACAGCATCTCCCTCCACAGCCCGAGGTTTTACTCATTGCATGAAGAAATCTTTCTTCTTCTCTGTTTTGGAGTGATATCGTACCAGTTCCACTGACTGCCCCTAGTTCTTGTCCTTGGGATTTGATTTCATGTTCACCTGATTCACCACCTTGGGGATTTTGCAAATTTCAGTCACATCCTTCCCAATTTTCTCCTCTCCAAAATGATGAATCCAAAACTTTTCAGTACCTTGTCACGACACAACTGCTCCAGCCCCTTGCTCATTTTAATTTTTAATTGAATTGCCCTTCCTATATGAAAGTTACAGCCTCCAGGTTCGTTTCTGTCCTCTGTTTAGCTCTGGAGAAGGTCTGGAGGATCTTCTCTAGGGGCTGTAATTCTGGCCAGTGAACATTCAGCTGCTTGGAAACATATCCTAAAAATAACAAATGCCTTATTTGTGGTATTGGCTATAGTCCTTCTGGATTTATAGTTTCTTTATAGGCTATTGCTCTTACTCCAGCAACCTTTATTGGTAGTTGAAGACATAAGTGACCTAAGGCTAAAGAAAATCTCAGGAACTCTTTCAGCTCTGCAGAAAGAAAAGGCTGTTGTGGTTTAACCTCAGGCTGAGGAACAGCAAAATTGTGAAGACAACCCCAGATTGAGGTAAAAAATCTCACAGGCAGATATTCCTGGTGGCTTACCAAAAACATGCATTTATTTAACACTGGGCTGCATGCGGTCCTGGAGCATTTGCAGGAGAATGGTTGATGTGTCTCACCCTGCTTCCAGAGCTGTCTGGAGATCCTAAGTCTTTGCTCTGCAGAAGCACAGCTGTGCTTATGATTCTCTTCTCAAGGCTCACTGCAAAGGTCAAGCTGCATCAAAGGAAGTTTGTTTTTCCAGAGTCAGGGTTGAAGGACAGAGCTCTGGTATACCAGCACACAGTTTGTGTGGTTGCGACGGTCCACCAGGCCAAGAGAAGGCAGACATTTATTTGTAAATTTTCTGGTCTCCTGAAATGCTCACTGATGAGTGAATGAATAAAAACAACTCTCTGACATGTTTCATCTGCTTTAGCTTCTGCAAAAGCATACACCTCATGCACAACTGAATGGGGAAAGTTCATCTTGAGCACAGCATCAGGCTAAGCTTCTCCCCAACTTCACGTTCATCCCACATCTCCTGCTCCTTCCTAGCCCCACGCTTGTATGTCCCCACCCTCAGAAAGACCAGGTAGAGCTTGCACTTGGCTCTTGAGCATGGTGCCCACAGTGGCAGCTCTCCAGTGAGGATCCTGGTGGCAGAACACAGCCAACCATCAGGTTCCTGTCCATTGCAATCAGCAGGATGGGGCAGCACCAGCATTCAAGTATCTGCTCTTTGCAGAAAACCAGGTGTGCAAGCATCAGAGAGGAACCACACCAAAGTGCAGGGGCCATGGCACAGGGATTGCAGTGAAGAGACTCACCTGATCGTGTGCTGCTCTCCTGCACGCTGAACCATGGCAGGCAAGCATGGAGCCTGGGGCTCTCTCCTCCCAGGGAAGGAGGTGTTCTGCTGGCCAGGATCATGACTCATGCAGAGTCCCTTTGCCATGGCCACAGATCCCAGGGAGCAGAGGGTGGTGGGTGAGGTGATATCCATCTGCCCTGCTCCACTGCTCTGAGACCTCTGCATCCCACGTGGGTAGATGCAGGCCTGCCCTCGGCTGTCCCTACGCAGATCCTGCGCAGCAGGAGCGGGACACTGATCTCTCCCTGCACGAGGCTGGACACTGCGGTCTGTGCTTTGGGACCCGCTGACTCATGCATCTGACTCACTCCAAGGCTGAATTTCCATTGCCCCAAGTTACTCCGTTTTGCTAACCCGTAAATCCCCCCCACCCACGGGGATCCTCTCCCTGTGGCAGGGAGACTCTCAGCCCTGCGGCAGGAGAGCAGCAGCTTTACTGAGAGTCAGCAAAGTGGCTGAGAAATGACAAATGGGTTCACAGTTTGGCTGCAGCATGTGCAGAACAGAGCCCTTGCAGCTATTGCCTGTACTTGCTACCTGCTCACTGGGGCAGGGCAGGGGAGCCCAGCAGGCCAACTCCAGGAGGAGTTGTCTGACTGCACCCATCTGCAGCTGCATGGCCTCAGCCCTGGGCTCCAGCTTGCTGCCACCCAAGGACCTGCCCAATGTGTGGTCTGCTCCTAACTGGCCATGTGCATCACCATGGGCCACCTGGCTGGTGCTGCAGACAGGCCTTTCTGCTTTCTCCTCCGGAACAGGGCACATGGGGACACACAGAACAATTTGCCTCCCTCCTCAGGAAAGGATGCAGAGCCTTGCCCAGGTGGTTAAAGGGGCTGCAAGATGCAGAACTCAGGAGAAAAGGAGAGACCAGAATGAGTGTGTGCCAGCTCAGAGCTTGCTTTATGATTTCCAGTGCACGCTGTGCTTCGAAGCCCATCTCACCAGAGATCTCTCACGCCTACAGATACACAGTCCTCCAGGAAAACTGTCCCTCTGACAGGTTCCTGTGCTGGCTGTGAGGTGTGAGAATCGGCTCGTCCCTTTAGGTGCAAGAAGAGGATCCGCCCTGGGTCAGGGAGAGCAGGACTTGCCCCTGTTGGTCCCAGGAATGGGGTCTCCTCAGCCCAGCTTTGCTCCCAGCCCATGCTACAGCACCACTGGAGCAGTAGACCCACTGCACTGGGAAGGGAGGACAGACTGTCTTGTACCTAGCTTAAGTGGCGGAGGTCTCTGAGATGCTTGTCCCCAGAGCCTCCTGTGCCCTGTCACCTGCCTGCCTATGCTTCATTACAATTTATTGGTCAAAATCTGCACCAGAACCCACTAGGATGGAGAAATTCTACACTGTCCCCGGGGCCTAGCCAGGCTGGGGACTCTCCTGAGAGGATGACCAAATGCTCACCATCCATCTGGTGTGTTGTCCCCATGCTTGCCCTCCCCTGTAGGAGGTCAGCCTCAGGAAGAAATGTCCACAGCTGCCAAGTCAGGGCAAACAGCAAAAAGTCTCTGAACTTTTATAGAGGGGAAGTCTCTTGGTTCACAGCTCCCTCCCCAGGTGACCCAGATCAACAAGCATGGGTTTTGGTTGCTTCTGCTAACTCACAACAGTTACCTCTCTTCTACCTATGTCTCAGCCTGGGCTGTCTTATCCACACAAACATTTAAGCAGTTGTTGCTACAGGGAAGATGTCCAGCACTGCCTCCTGAAGTATTACATGGCCCTTAGGATCCAGCACTTTGGAAGGACCACGGTAGGATATGCCTCTAGCTCCAAATGGGAACCCTCATCTTCAGGGATGGGGAGTTTTGATGGTGTGGTTGAATTTGAAACCACTTATCATGGCTGAACCCATTCCTTTTTCTGGATGTTCCCCATGCCAGGAGATCAGGCTAGATCAAGGTCTCCAATTTCTACCCAGATGTGTCCATACACAAGAACAGTGTCTCAGCCTAACAGAGCATGTGCCATTCTTCATCCTTTGCAGCTGGAATAAAACACCTCCTGAGGGCAGCCCTCAGCATTCACAGGCTGGATTAGAAATGCTATCTCAGTCACATAACCCACCCACAAACTTTCTGGAGATCTGCAAAGCCCTGGAAACCTTTTGTCACCCTATTTCTGAGTCTCTCTTCCATTTTCCAGATGGTGCAGATGCCTGGGAGGCACAGAGGAGGTGCTGGTGGGGTTTTTCCCAAAGGGTGACTGTTGCTGGGTACCATACATCAGAACAGAGCATATTGAACAGCCAGTGCAGTGTTACTGCTGCTCTGAGCCACCCTGGAGGGGTGGGTGGGTGGCCATGCACAACCTGTCCCCAGTGTGTGGGGAGAGGGCTAAAACAGTCAGAGGCCTAAAACACTTCCCTTGCAAAGAGCTCCATGACAAACAGACCTTTTCCAGGTCTGCCCTGCCCAGAGAGACCCCAAAATAAAGATACTCAAGGCATCAAGCCCCAGGGAAGAGAGGAGCAGGAGCAGGGAGCAGGACCAGGCTGGTGCACTCAGCCCACGCACAGGGCAGCCACACAGATCCACGCTGTTGACAGAGCCAAAACCAACTCCAGCATCTCTATTTAATGCTATTTAGAAAAACCTCCCTCTCCGAAATGGTGAGGTTCCCCAAAGACAGGATCAGTATTTATAAATGCCACGACTTCCGTGACCTGGTGATTTATACGGGAACTGGGCTGTCGGGCAGGGTTGCTGCAGCCCCAGCCGGGTCTGTGTGCATTACTAGTGTCAGTCATTTTTGCTGTTCCACGGGAGCAGGACAGGTTGGGGTAGCTGGAGGAGGAGGTCTGGGCTGTGCAGGGACACTGCTGGGCAGGGGCAGCTCACATGGAGGCTGAATTTTTCTCCACATGAAAATATAATGAATTCTTGGGGAAATTCAGTGCCAGTGCTGACCCAGTCAGGTTGAAGTTGCCAAGTAACGTTGGCCAGTGGTAAGCTGCTTTCCCATGTCAGAAAGGGCTGGGGGCTCCTCTGTGATAGCAGAGGGAGCATGGGGCACCCCCTGGACACAGGAGACTGCCCGCACCTTCCTGTGCCCAGGATTCATATCAGCCTTCCTCTTCCCCAGAGCCTGTCCTGCTCACGTGGAAAAGAGTCTGGACGTCAGTGCCTTAGCTTTCATGGACACGACCAATAAAGAAAACTGCAAAAAAATAACCATTCTGGGTCAACGTGAACTGCATTTTCTGGGTTGCAATTTTCTAGGCCACAAATCAGCCAGCAAACACAGTACTTGCCCAGCTCTGATCAGGATGGCTGTACCTTCCTACCAGACTGGATGGCAGCCCCCCTGCCCCTCTCACCATAGCTGGAGTAAGACAGCATGTTTTCTTGGGTGACAAAGATGATTTTAATAATTTCCCTCCTTCCTCTCATGCCTTGCCATCTCCTCCACTGTTCCCATGCAGCTGACTGTGGACTGCTGTAGAAAGAAGATGGGGGTTATATTTAACCCCCAAGTCATCTCCACAGCTTGATCTTCAGCACAAACAAATGTGTCAGCAGATGACAGGGACAACAAGCTATGGCATGAGGATGGAGAGATGATTACCAGGAACTCCATAAACTGATTTTCCCTGATAAAAAAGCCTCTTCTGCAATACTACTTCCTGAAATGTCCTGCCTGGCATTTGGACTGGGATACCTGAGGGATGGCATATGGGCTGCAGGTTGCTTTGCCTGCATCAGCTAGGGATAGGTCCCACCTTGCTAGATGCCAGCCATCAGGACCTCTCCTACTCGGCCTTCAATGATCCCATAGGACATGTCCCAGTCCATAAGAAAGGACTCTTTTGAAGTGTTTGGGGCACTACTCCCCTCTGATGGAGGCCTGGAAGCAGGATGCTTCCCAGGCAGGTGCACAGAGCACAGATTTACCTGCATGGCTGAGTGATGGAGAACATCAAGCCCTTCTCTGTTCTGCAGCTCAACCCTGCTGGCCGGTATGGAGCTCATGAGCCAAACTGTGGCACTATCTTGGCACCATCAGGGGACTGCAGAAGTACCCATCCCCTGCTCCTCCAGCAGAGAAATCAAATCATGGTAGTGGGAAAGCCGAGCATGCTTTCCATTCTCAGCCAGCAACAGGCACTGGCGTGCAGTGGCCTGTGTGTGCTGAGGGCCAAAAAGGGGACTGGCAGGAGTCTCTGCACCAGCAGAAACATGGTCCATGCAGCAACTGGGTTGGGACGTGCAGAGGGACATGTGCCACAGGGGGCAATTTGGACAGAGAGCAGCAAAGTCAGCAGGCAAGCGCATGGCTGGAACCTCGCCAGCACCTGCCACCTCTGGAAATAGCTCTTACAGAGAACTGGGTTACAGGCATGAAGTCCCCTTCCCTTGTGTTATTACACAGCACATGATACACGAAACATGTTGGCAGCAGTCAGTCTAGGGAGAGTTGCAGCAAGAGAGGGAGCGAGATTAATAGGAAAACAAATCGGCACCTAGAAACAGAGCAAACGGACAACATGGGGGGACCCAGACCACCGGGGATGCTGGATTGCAGACAAACCCGTGCACATGCATGAAAGGAAAATCAGGCTGTGAGCAGAGCTGGCCACCAGGAGTAAAGACAGGAAAATGAAAGGAAAACTCTTTATTATCTAAATGGGGATTACGATTTCTGGAAGAACAGACTCTTCAGCCCAGGAATGGTGTTTGAAGCACTAGAACAGCTGAGAGAGGTGTTGATGGGTGCTGTCACCAGAAAAAATGAGAGTATGGAGATACTGTTTTTTACCTAAAGCCAAGACACAGGAGAAGAAATAGATACTTGATTCTGGAGCAGGGAACTCTGCATCAGCATGGGCCTGTGGAGGTAGTAAAGCAGAACATGCAGGGGAGATGCTGAGAGCAGCAGATCTAACACAGAAGAAATGTCACAAGACTAACAGTTATAAGAAATGATCGATAATGAGTAGTAACTGCTAGTGTCTGAGACATGCTGGATGCGAGCGATGTACACTGGACACAAGGGAATAGAGTGGACAGAAAAATGTATGGCTCTGGGCAGCAGTGGAGGAACTGCCCTGTGCTCAGTGCCCAGTGCTGTCTGCAGCTTGCAGATCTAGGATCAGGGATCCTGCCAAGCCAGATGCTTACTGCTTTGCTAGCAGAGCAACTACAGACAGAAAGGAGGTTGCGCTCAGACAGAAAAGGAGCTGCTGACTATGTCCTCTGGAAGGGGATGAACCCACCAGCTCGCTGCAGTGCATACACTGAGTGATCCCTGGTCACCATGAAGCAGCCCCTTACTGAGGAGCTTTGGAGATCAACTCTGAGAAAAAAGAGTTCAAGTAAGTTGAGCTGGGCTTTCCTTGCACTGCATGTGCAGATGGATCTGCAGTCTTTTAGCTTGCTGCAGCACTGGCATGGCTGGAAGGAGAGGCTCAAGGGATGTTACAAAGATCCCAACAGAAGTGGGTACTGAGATAGGACAGTAATTTGTACAGCAAGGTTGGTGAGATCACAGAAAATCAATGTGACAGATACCAGCAAGCTCCTACAAGAAGGTGAGGGGTGAATTCTGGGCCACATTTAGGGTGGGATTTTGCTTAAAAGAGGCCAGGCACCAACAGCAGGGGACTGAAGAGCTGACATCATAGACAGATGCCTAGGCATGCTGAGTCGAGGATGAAGGCATGCTTGGAGTGGTGCCAGGGCTGGATATTGATGCTCAGCTGAAGACAAGTGCTGTGCCCCATCCTGAAAGGAATCTCTGCAGCCTCCTGAAACTCCAACCTGTTTGTGAAAAGACTGAAGGAAGAAACCTGATCACATTTAGTAATGGATCACAGATATGCAATCAGTGCAACAGCAACCACAGAACCTGGGAACTGGACTTTCTAGAGGCCATTGAAATCAGAATCTGATGAAGAAGGTGAAGATGCACTACAGAAAGCCTGATGTTCTCAACATGTTCTTCTCAGACACTGGGCCACCGCACTCAGCAACAGAGTGGACACAGTCTGGCATCCCGTGGGAACCTGGACACAAGATATCTTTCCCCATATACCACATGGAAGGGAGCAGGAATGGCAAATGCCTAGGAGATGGTCCCCCCTTGGAATCACTGCAATAAAAAGCAATGAAGTCAAAAGCCAAGCAGGTTGATGAACCAGAAAATTCAACAGGGCATTAGGAAGTCAGTCTGGGTGCCAGTAGTCCACGTCTTAAGTGAAAATTCAGTTTGGTTGCAGAAACACAGCAGTGAAATACTCCAAATCTGTTCACAGTCCCTGCTTCTTAATATGAATGTCCCCTTCCCCAAAAGACCTCATCAGACTCAGTTTCGAGGGCAATTTAGCTGGAAAAACAGGGCAACTTACAGTCTCTGAGTACAACTGCGGAATGTGCTGGCAAAGTCAAGAGGATGGGGCAAAATGGGGGACAGAGACTCCTCTGCCATGAAACAGCTGCTCCCCTGGGAGGAAGGGGAATGACTGGAGTGGGAGGAAATCTGGAGTTTGGTACATGGAGAGTGCACTTTGCTTGGTAACTCCCAGTGTCTCCTCTGGGACAACTTGGAGGGGTTGTGCATGATGTTCCGCTCCATTAGTAATTACTTTATGCCAGCACATGTAAATAATTATTCTGGCACAGCTTCCCAGCAGAGTGCTGTGTGCAGTCCTTCTGAGCCGTTGCAGCACTGACCCCGGAGCACAGCTTGCTCTGCTAGCTCCCTTGGAGTCTGATACCAGGAGCAATGAGATTTGTGTTCACACATGGACAGGCTGCAAGTCCTTGCAAAAACAGCACTTTGGAAAAGTATCTGTGCAGGTGATGTGTATTTCCATGTGATCAAACTCACTGCTTCCCCTCAAGAACTGACTGTGCAGCCCACCTCTTTCCCTGAAATCAGACCCTCAAGAGAGAAGCTTTGGGGTTAAAAAGATGGAAGGGAGAAATGCTTACAGAAATAAGAAGAAGATAAAAGAAGTCTCCATCACTTGGTATTTTCTGCAAAAAGTTTTGCCTGAGACAGGGCGTTCATGCCAAAGTTATAAGCCCCTATGAGCAGCAAGGTTTCCAGTGGAAGCCAGAGTCCTTGCAAACTGATGTGCCTCTGCATGGTATCACAGGGAAAAAGTCTTCCACCCTAGAAATCTGCCTCTTTCCAAACTCCAACAGTGCCCTCAAGTGCTCAAAGGAGAAGCCGCAAGCCAGGGATGGAGCTTGCTACCACCCAGGCTGCGGTGCAGAGAGATTATGAACCAGGAGGGGAAAGATGTGGTCGCATGGCCTTGAACTTGGCTCACTGCTGTCCCTGCCTGTGTTAAGCCGAAATGGCTGCATCCCCCCATCTTACTTCTTTTCGCCTGCGTGGGCAGGTCTGTGCCATGTGAGAGCCCAGCTGTCACCAAGAGATGCTCCAAGAGCATCCAAAGCAGAGGAAGATATGTCAAAAGCTTGTGGAAACAGTGTGGTTTTGATCCCACCCAGCCAGACCTCCTGGACCCATTCTTCCAGAAGATGTGACCTCCTGTGGAGAGGAGAGGACTGAATCTCAGGGTCGCAGCTTCAGAGGGTAGGTTGTGTTTCAGTGGGCTGCGTCTCAGCAAGAGGGGTTTTTTGGGGAACAAGAGATAAGGTCCGATTGGATATGTGGGACCTCTGCCTGCTCCCAATGAGACAGCGGGAGCTGGAGACACTGTACATGCTCATATGGGCTCCTTTGCATGACACACAAGAGATCCCTCACAGGATGGTGAACTCAAAACCAGGTCACATTGCTCAGGTCTTTCCCTGCAAGTTCCCTGGGGCATCACCTTGTGGAGATTTATTCTACAGTCCTACACTTGGGGAAAGAAAGCACTCAGATGGTACACTTCCACTCACCAGTATTCATCTCGTACCAGTGCTGTACGAGAATGAACACAATTCCAAGGGAGAACAGGGTGTTACTGTGATGGGAATTTACACTGTTCTTGTCCCCTGTTCCCTCACCCATTGCCTTATTTGGGGAGGCTGCTCTTAGCCTGGATCATGGCATTGTTTTCATTTACACTGCATGGCCCCAAAACCTGTTGAGTTAAGCAGCAGAAGGGACAGAAACAGGCAGATAGGGAAGGGAAATTCTGAATCTGTTTTTGTCCCTGTAGTCAGAGTATCATGGGACCATGCCCTCTGACTACCTTCCCTGAAGGCCCTTGGAGGAAAGCCTGCCTGGCTTCTCTGAAGGCATGTTTGTTGTTATCTTCTGTCACTTCTCATCATGCTACTGTTGTCTCCATATACCACTGTCCATCACCTCCAAGGCTGGAGATTGTAGCTGCTCTCTCAGCAGGCTGCCATCATGCAGTCAGTCCACCTTGAATCACTGCCAAGCAAACAGCAATTTCAGCTCCAGAGCTGGTTTCAGCAAAAAGCCACCCCTTTGTCACCTTTTGCTGTGCTGCCTTGATCTGGGCAGTGATGGTCATTCAGCTTTTTCCTCTCTCTAATTCTGGTGAAAAGCTGCTATAACAGGTGTCTGCTCCAGGTGTTTGCTGGAAATACCACACAAAGCCAACGCAAACAATATATATTGTGAGCAGGCAGGCTCACAAACATGGAGCCAAACCCTCATGTCCTACTAGACCCCTGCAAATTTCTTCCCCAAGGACCAATTCACAAGCTACCAGAGACATTGGGGTTCTTCTCTGCCTTCCTAGACTTTGCAGGAAAGGTTTTGCTGCTCCAGAGAAGGCACCTACTGCAACGCACAGCTCCTACTCTGCTGTGGTTCATTACTGCCTCAGACAGCATGAGATGACCCTGCCAGCAAATGCAGATCCGACAGTGATAAGGAGGGTCTTTCTAGTGTAGCGGGCAGTGCTCGCTACCCTTTGTCTCACCGATGCTCCGTGGCAAGTGCTACCCTCTCTCTGCAGCAGATGGGGAGTAGGTTTTTCATCTGACACAGCTTGGTCATCATCTTCAGGTCAATTGCTGTCAACAGTCACAGAGCAACAGACACTAGGGACTTCTCAGGGCTTCAGCATCAACTTGCTTTGATCATCACTGGCCTAGAAATAAAAATAACCAGATCTGGGCCCAGCGTATTTTCATGGGGAACTCTTCAGCACATAAATAGGAGCACTTATGAGAAAACTGGTGGAGCAGGAATTGACAGCTGTAACAGAGACAACTAGTTGCAGGAAACTGGCAAAGGATCGTAGTCTGAGCAGGTCCCCCAGGAACCTCTGTCCACATCTCTGCAAAAAAATGGCCTGTCCTGCTTTTCTTGCATTCACCAAAAGTCACCTTGAAACCTGCTGCTGCAATGCCATTTCTATTCTAATGGCCAGAAGAGCTGGTTATGCCACTTGCACTGAGGATCCCAGCCAAAAGGCATTTCCCTGGCAGGCCCCAGAGCAGAGCAGGTCTCATCATGACGATGTAGGTTTCTAATTAAAACCCATTTGTTTGCAAGCTGATCTGCCTGACCACATGCCAGCCCCAGAATTTCATCTGCATCCCTGTGGAGAAGGCCTGACAGTCGCCAGGACCCACAATCCCAGGCCTTGCTGCTCTCTACCAGGTCACACACAGCCTGGTTTCAAACCTATACAGCCAAGGATATTACTCTCCCCACTTCCATGCACTTACCCTGAAATTAGCACTTGTTTATGCAAATGAGTCGGCTCATTAGGTCTCCCCTTCAATCCATCAATAGATGGCAGCAGATAGCCCCCTTCCAGGCCTGGGAATACCAATGGCAATTTCTGAACCTGCTACTCCCTGCACTTAGTGATTTATTTTTTTCATGCAAAATATGGCCAAAATCTTTCTGCTTCCACAATGACACGAGTCAGACAAAACTTCCCCGAGTATTGTCAGAGCTGTGCACAAGGGGACCAGCAGCTTTCAGGTGTGCACGCTGGCACTGTGTGACCGTACAGAAAGCAGAAAACGCTCGCTTCATGTTAACACATGGGAGAGGGGACCACATCTTCACCAGCCAGGGCATGATCTGTGCAGAACTGTGATTCAGCAAGGCCAGCAGGGACACTCGCTAGCCTCCAACTGTTCCCTACACTGGCTGTTTGATAGTAGGGGCAGTCCCACTTATTGGGGCCATCTGGAAGCTCTCAGAGCCTGCTGAAATGAAATGCACCCAGAGGCCCCCTCTGAGCTACGGGCTGGGTCAGATTACTGACGGAGAGACAGGGAGCATAAACATACCAAGGTCTTGGGGAGGAACAAGGAGCACCCCTGCTATGCCAGCGTGCGTCTGGAAGAAATACAAATCGGGGTCTCGTCGCCTCTGCCCTGACAGCAGGGTGCCAGCGCACGGGCTCAGCGAGGACAGCCTGTTCCCACCTCACGTCGTGCCATACAGACTAATGCACGGCACGCGTACACAGGACCTTGAAAAGCACAGTGACCTTCAGCATCTGCTGGCTCCTTTGCCCCTCGCCTTTCCTGGGGCCAGCCAGACACCCTGGGGGTCCCTGCTGGGATTGCATGTGACACCCCCCGGATTCCCCTTCTAGGCCTGGTGACCCAGGTGGTCTTCCCAGCCTGTGGTGCAGGGCCCCCATGAACTGGGCTTGCAAGCTAGCTTGTGAGGCTAGGAGAGGTGTAGGGGACCACTACAATGGTGAGATGGCCACCATGAGACAGGAGGCGGGTGTGCCAACAATGTGCTATGAAGCCCAGGGCTAGCAACTGGGCAAGTGGCTGATGGAGCAGAAGGAAGATCAGGACCTACTGCCAGGACTGTGTCCCTCTGCCCTCTTCCTTTCCCACAGCCAGTGGCTCTGAAGTACGGCCATAACCTCAGCTCTGGAAGGCCCAATGCAGACCAGGTCTTCCCTCCCTCTCGCCCAGCCCATGGGTGAGGGATCCAAAAGCCGGATTTGCTCCTGCCTGGGACCCCCCACCTCAGCCTGGTGGGCCCCTCGCAGCTGGCCATCCACCACCACCAGGCTGCTTACCCACAGCCTGCGCCCTGCCACTGCCGCCCTTCTCAGGCAACGGGCCCCGGCGCTGCCCCACGAGGACGATGCTTTATTAACCCAGGGGGCTCCGAGGACGCCTGAGGCAGCCGGGCGCGGAGGAGGCCAGCCGGCAGGAGCCGGCATGGCGCCCGTGGCCGTTCGCTCCCTCAGGGCGGCCCCGCGGGCGGGGTGGGGAGCAGTGAGGGGGCCGCGCGCGCGGGGAAGGCGCGCAAGAGAACTGCGCATGCCCAGCTGCCTCCGGCGGCTCTCCCGTCTCCCACTCTTGCTTCTCCGTCACGTGCCGCGGGAGCCGGCCCGCTGCCGCTTCAAGATGGCGGCGGGTGGCCCAGCGCCGCTGAGGGGGGCTGGGGGGAGGGGTGGCTGTTGTTGAAGCTTTATTGTTCCCGCGGCGGCGGCTGCTGCCGTCGCGCGCCGTGTCCGCCGCGCCGCTCCCAATAAAGGTAACCATGGCGACGGTGGCGCCGGCCGGGCCGGGGGCCTGGGGCCTGGGGGCCGCGCTGTGCTGCGGGGGGGGCCGGGACCGGCTCGCCTCGCTCGGCTCGCTTCGGTCGGCTCCTCCGCTGCGGAGGCGTCCCGGAGGGGCTCGGTGGGCAGCTTCCCCCCTTCTGCCCCCGCCGGGCTGTCGCCATCTCCGGCCTCGCTTCCCCACCTCGGTGCCAAACCCGCGCGGGTGGGCCCAGCTGAGACCGGGCTCCGCCGCGCCGGGGGTGCTGCGCTTTGCCTCGTGCCGGGGATAGGGGTTTGGGAGCGTCTGTCACCCAGGGAGGGACCAACTCCTGCGAAGCCTTTGCAGGCGTACAAGGAGGTTGAAGGGAGCCTGTGGGCTGCCATTGCCTACAGCCTGTCCGGGAGGTGGATCCCCCACGGGAGTGCTGTATTAAATCAAGGTGTGCTTGATAGGTGCTCCACGGGTGGCCAAAAAATTGAATGACTGTTGCCCCTCTCATTTAAAACACTGCACGTGTCCCTTCTGCCAAAGGGACCTGGTTGATTGCATCACTACCATAGAAAACATGGCGGGGGTCTTTACTTTTGTAACCTACACTTAAAAGCAAAGTTGCTTCCACCAGAAATTTGGCTCTGTGAGCCAAAGCCTGCCAGCTGGATACCACTAAGCCCCCAAAGATTTTTCTCATTAGATGTGCGTTAGGGGCTGTGTCCTGTGCTTGGGTAGAAGCTGTGAACCTCCCCAGACAGTTTTTCAAAGGTAGGCAGGGAAGGGAATTATCTTGCTCTTCCATGCCTTTTGCCACAGTGGTTTCCTCTCCTTTGGATCTCTAATCATGTCTGTTCATTGAGATAATCGGTTAGAAGACTTGACCCATCAAAAGGCAAATAAATAGGGTTTTTTGCATTGTGTCAAGAGATCAGTGGTCTTGTCCAGTTTCTTGTGTGATCACCAGCTTGATAGAGCCCCTACAGAGGAGCAGAGAGAAGGGCGGACAGGGCTGCCCCGTTCAGTAGCAGCCTGTTCCCAGGCTGGGTTAGATTTGTTATGGAAATGTGCTGTGGGTCCTGGTCAACAAACCCCACCTCCTCCCTGGAGAGTGATAGGCTTGTAGGTGAGTCTTGGGGGTAATTTCTTCTCTGGTGGAAAGGAAGGCTGGAACACCTGATTTGTTGGCCCAAAGACATAAGGCATCATGATTCTGCAGTTTTTTCGTTAAAATGTACCAAGTGTCTTGTGTTTGAGCAGGGGTTTGGATTTCAAACCCCAGTCCAAGGACTGGGTGATGCAGCCCTTGGAGTATAGACCAGAATGGAGGTCCTCTCCTGGCTGACCACCTCAGCCTCTGTGCACTGCTCATTTGCTGTTGTTTCATCTCTTTCCAGTATAGATATATGAGTTAACTGCCAAGACATGCCGCTTAAAGAAGGTGCTGAAAATGTGCCCGTTGTCACCCAGACTGCAGCTCAGTGGTTATAGAAGTCTTCCAGGAGATGGAGGAAGTGAGTTGGCTTCCTTGGTAAATGCCATTAGGCTTTTACAATGCTGTATCCTCCTCTGGCTGTGTTTTAAAGCAGCTGCACTTACTTTTGAAGAGTTGCTGTAGGTCCTTTTGCCTTAACGGAGTTTTGGGGCTGTGGGGGTGCCTCTTGATGGCCTGAAGCAGGAGGTGACAGCAGTGGAAGTCTAAGTGCCTCCCGGCTTGCTGTCTCAATAGATTCAGCTCAAAGTAATTCTGTGTATTTTGCTGATAACCCTGAAGCAATCAGTCCCCATTTTGGGCTGACCACACTTGAAAAAAGTGTCATTTTAAGGCTTTTTTTTCCCCTTTGTGCTTGAAGAGGCCTTTGGATCAAGGCACCTTACAAGTGCATTGTGCCTTGTCATTGCGCCTTTTGCTTGTAGGGACAAAAATCTGCACTTCTGCTGACAGCAAAATGGATTGCAAAAGCTGGTCAAAGTAGTGTGTGGGTTTTTTTTTTAAAATAAAGCTACTAATAAATTGCAACATGCAATCTTCTGTGATGTAAACCTACCTGATAAACAGGAGTTCAGATGCCCAACTTTAGTTTTCTGAAGATGTTATGGGAACCTGCAAAATATAATTAGCACTTTCAGTGAGACATGGACGAGCAGTGTCTGGAGCAAACTTTGTCTGCTGCTTTGGGTTTGTGCTGGTTTTCCACTGTATGATTTTGTGCTCTTGTTGGGACAGCCCTATTCCAGGAGGGATAGGCAGCAGCTCTTGCTTTGCAGAGTAACGGAAAACTTGCTTTTAAGAGTTGGAGCATACCTGTTCGTTTTGCAATCTATTATATTTCCATGCAGAGCATCAGTGCGGACAGATAGCCAAAGTGGTGTGTGTTTTTTGAGAGGTATATTCTGCTGCCTTTAGAGACCGTGGAGCGCTGAATTTAGTCAAAGTGGTGCTTATTTTCCTCTGTTATCTGTCTGCACTGATTCTCTGAACTGAAATAAAATAGATTGAAAAACAAATTGGTGTGCCCTGGCTCCTCATACTGGATTTTACATTATCCTCTTGGGAGAGCTGCCTGCTCTGGCCCTTTGGAGCGCCCCAGAGAAAGGTAATGACCCCTCAGCCTCTTTCAACACTTCAAAGACTGAATTACTTTTGGTGGGAGAGGTAAGAAAATTCAATTGCAGTACATGATTTTCTGGCTTTCCAATAACCCTTTTTGTAAGGTCATCATCTTAGTAACAAGAAAACAGGAAACTGGTAAACATATACAAAAAGTGTTCAGATTCTGATTTAAGGCTGTCACTGTCCTTAACTCCTCAGAGCTAAAACCAGAAAGTTGCCCATCGCTTGGAGGCTGCTTTCATACCCAAGGGACTGCAGGGCCAATCTCCATCCCTTACTGGATATGGCGGGGAACATTGTCTCCAAGGTCGAGGACAAAGCTGAGGTGCTTAATGCCTTCTTTGCCTCAGTTTTTAATAGCCAGTCCAGGTATCTGCAGGGTATTCAGCCCCCTGAGCTGAGCTGGAAGATGGGGATGGAGAGCACAATAACCCGCCCATAATCCAGGAGGAAGCAGTTAAGGACCTGTTAAGCCACCTGGACACCCACAAGTCTATGGGGCCTGATGGGATCCACCCGAGAGTACTGAGGGAGCTGGCGAAGGAGCTTGCCAAGCCACTCTCCATCATTTATCAGCAGTCCTGGTTAACAAGGGAGGTCCCAGAAGACTGGAGGCTTGCCAATGTGACGCCCATCTACAAGAAAGGCCAGAAGGAGGATCCTGGGAACTACAGACCTGTCAGCCTGACCTCTGTACCGGGGAAGATCATGGAGCGGTTCATCTTGAGAGTGCTCACAGGGCATGTGCAGGACAACCAAGGGATCAGGCCCAGCCAGCATGGGTTCATGAAAGGCAGGTCCTGCTTGACCAACCTGATCTCCTTCTATGACCAGGTGACCCGCCTAGTGGATGAGGGAAAGGCTGTGGATGTTGTCTACCTGGACTTTAGTAAAGCCTTTGACAGCGTCTCCCACAGCATTCTCCTGGAGAAACTGGCGGCTCGTGGCTTAGACAGGTTTACTCTTCACTGGGTAAAGAACTGGCTGGACAGCCGAGCCCAGAGAGTTGTGGTGAATGGCGTTAAATCCGGCTGGCGGCCGGTCACAAGCGGTGTTCCCCAGGGCTCGGTTCTGGGGCCGGTCTTGTTCAGTGTCTTTATCGGTGATCTGGATGAGGGGATCGAGTGCTCCCTCAGTAAGTTTGCAGATGACACCAAGCTGGGTGGGAGTGTTGGTCTGCTGGAGGGTAGGAGAGCTCTGCAGAGGGATCTGGACAGGCTGGATCGATGGGCGGAGGTCAACTGTATGAGGTTTAATAAGGCCAAGTGCCAGGTCCTGCACTTGGGTCACAACAACCCTGTGCAACGCTATAGGCTTGGGGAGGAGTGGCTGGAGAGCTGCCCGGTGGAAAGGGACCTGGGGGTGCTGGTTGACAGCTGGCATGTCATGAGCCAGCAGTGTGCCCAGGTGGCCAAGAAGGCCAACAGCGTCCTGGCCTGTATCAGAAATAGCGTGGCCAGGAGGAGGGCAGGGCAGGAATCGTGCCCCTGTGCTGGGCAGTGGTGAGGCTGCACCTCGAATCCTGTGTTCAGTGTTGGGCCCCTCACAACAAGAAGGACGTTGAGGTGCTGGAGCGTGTCCAGAGAAGGGCAACGGAGCTGGCGAGGGGTCTGGAGCACAAGTCTGATGAGGAGCAGCTGAGGGAACTGGGGTTGTTCAGTCTGGAGAAGCAGAGGCTGAGGGGAGACCTTATCGCTCTCTACAGCTACCTGAAAGGGGGTTGTGGCGACGTGGGTGTTGGTCTCTTCTCCCAACTAACTAGTGATAGGACAAGAGGAAATGGCCTCAAGTTGCGCCAGGGGAGGTTTAGATTGGATATTAGGAAAAATTTCTTCACCGAGAGGGTGGTCAAGCATTGGAATGGGCTGCCCAGGGAGGTGGTAGAGTCGCCATCTCTGGAAGTGCTCAAAAAAAGGTGTGGATGTGGCGCTTCAAGACATGATTTAGGGGACACGGTGGCAGTGGATTAATGGTTGGACTTGATGATCTTGAAGGTCCTTTCCAACCTTGGTGGTTCTGTGATTCTGTGAGAATGAATCTCAGCTTTCTGTCCTGCTGCATTTGCTGATACATGAGTCTTTTGAAACGAGCCTTTGAGTAAGTGCAAAACAGGTAGTGATGGGGTGAGCTCCCCTCACAGGGGCAGGGAGCCTTCCTGCACTTATTTCAATGACCGCTTTGGATTTTAGCTCCCTTGAGCAGAAAGCTAAGAGTGCAGGGAGCATAGCTCCTGTGAGACCCTCCGATCAGCTCTAATAGAAGTGGCATTTACTTAAGGCAGAGAGGTTGGATTTTTCCATTTTGCTTATCTCTTTCTGTCCATTTTATATTTTTCTGCCTGCTTTGTTTTAGCTTTATAGAGCTTGCATAAGATCTGCTTTCTTCTGCTTTTGCACCGGGTACGCAGATTGCTTTTAGTAAGCTTTATTACCCGTCTGTGCATTGCGTTGCACTGCACTGTGCTGACCGCAGAGGGAGCACAAGGCTGTGGGTTTGTGCCTTCAAAAGGAATGTGATAGTGTTGCTTTATTTCTTGGCAGTGCGGCAATAATTGTGTTTGTTTGTTTGTTTGTTTTTAATTTTGTTTGAAAGCTAAAAAGAAGCCTACTCCATGTGCATCCCAAGGAAAAATTTCAGGCATGGAACGCATCTTCAAGCTGGCCATTGAGATGCAGCTAATCAATGCAGGAAGTAGCTTTTGCTGTTATTTTATTAATGCCAGCAGGTGTGTTGACCAGCACTTTGTAAAAACCCTAATTGTGGCAGTGAGTGGTGTATAGAATCCTTTTGCTAAGGTCATGGTGGCATTAAAATTCTTTCTGTGCCTTGTGATGGGCTTTCTGATCATGTGAGGTCCTGCAGCAGCCTCGTAACTGTGAGGGACGGATGGTCTCATCCGTGCATTTTGGAGCACCTATTTCTGTAGCGTCTAATTGCTCAAGTGCTCAGTCCTAAATTTCAATTAGCTTTTGATGAACCTAGTGACGTGGATGGCTGTTGAATCTGGATTGAAGTAATTATATGAATAATGAATAGAAGTAATTTAATTTGGAAACTCCTTTTCAGTTTCAGTTAGATAGAATTATTCCTGTTTCCTCCTTCTTTGTGAAGAAGCATTGTTGCTATCAACATATCCTTCTCCTGTTCTAATGTAGCTTAAAGAAAAAGACATGATTCCCTTGAACCGTGGAGGTGTATGAGGACAGAAATACTTGGGAAAAGGAAGAAAGAGTTGGAACTGGACAGTGGAGGGTAATGTTTTGTGCAGACCCATTCTAGACCTCCTGTACTTGGGAGGTTCAGAAGAAGGGGCTTCTTTACTGAAGTGGGTGTCCTGAGATCAGTTCCAGATGATAACTGCTGTTTAAAGGTGAATAGGATGACATTTATCAACATGTGGTCAAGTTGAACCTTAGGAATATTAGGCACTTTTGGAAATGTGACTCAAATTGATCGACTTTGCAGTCTTCACTGGAAGTTAGTGGAATGCAAACTCCTAAGCCACCTTGGTGTTCTCCCTGGGAAGCTGGAGGACGAGGCTTAAGGTATATCCCTTGATGTTCCTCAAAAGATTCATCATTCTTTTGTAAAACCCATCTGGAGGGCAGCTAAGATGAGCAAATATGTGTCTCCTCTCTCCCCCCTTCTGACTCAAGTGAGCCGGTATTTTTGAATAGGGCAGCACTCTTGTGGCTTAGGTGTCAGAGACCCCAGAAGCACACCACTTACCTTAAGTTTGAAATTCATAGAAAACCCCAGTGAGCCTGGCTCCAAAGAGGATGCAGAGAAGCAGCTTTGAGCTGAAAAAGTAACAAATGGCATTTTCTTACCAGTGGTGCTGGCAGGTGGCTTGTGCTCTGTAAGCACTCATCACTGCTAAAGTATTAGTTACCTGCTCTCAGAGAGATTCCCAGTCCTGCCCAGTCCCCCAGCAAAATCTCCCAAAAGCTGCCTAGAAGATGGCTGCGAAATGAAGCTGGATAAATTTGGGTAAGAAACAAGGCATGTAAATTAACAGAATAACTATGGCAGTGGAGGGTCCTCCCCCTGAAAATCCATTCTTATCATGACCGAGCACCTTGCTGGAAGAGAAGCTTTAGCCAAACCCAAGTTACTGAGTCTGGAAATCTAGGAGGCAGTGACGGATGAGAAATCAGATTGCTGGTGGTGGTCCCTTCTGGCTGTAAGCTTTGAATAAAGGCCTGAAGCATGTTCTAAGTACTGGGCAATTGCCTTGACAATAGTCCTGGCCATCACCCCTCATTCAAAAATGTCTGTTCTCTTTGCAGTTCTGGATCCTTGTGTTCCTAATAATTGAAGTAGTAAAATGTTTTTAAAATAATATGTCTGATCTAATTGCTCAGGACACGTTTTCCAGTGCTCTGAGTTGCTGTAATAAAGAAGGGGAGGTGCTACTAGGCTGCTTAGAGCTTTACTGTTTTGAGCTGTCATGGGCAAATATGTCGTCTACTTTCTTGCCAGAAATAGAGAGAGCAGACGGTGCTGCTGCTTCTTCCAGCTTGCCACAGTGGAAGTGATAGATTTTATGCAGAAGGCTATTCATTGCAAAGTGAATAGACATCTCTTCCAGGACATCGATGTTTCCTGCTTGTCCTTTTGTAGGAAGAACCACAGGTATTATTATTTAAACAGCAGACCAAATTTCATCTCAGATACTGGAAGTCCTTCAGCTCCAGGGAAGGAGTCGGTGGACTAAAACTGCTGTTACTTTGAGCCTGGCAAAAGAAACGGGCCTCTTTCTTCTCCCACGACCAGCAGCAACTCTGCTGATGTCAGCGTGGTTACTTGTGATTTACAACTGTGTGGGAGGATAGCAGAGCCTGCATGTTTAATAGGCTGGAAGTGCAGGTGGTCGGCCCTGTGCACGGGTGAGGGGGTGGATCTGGTACTTGCACAGTATCAGAAATGAGCTGCAGACCAGACAGCCTTTGGTGGCGATGCCCCCGGGGGAGCTCTGGCTCCTGGGAAGCAGGAGGGTGGGGTATCAGCAACTGCTTAGGTTTCCTTGCCTTCCACAGAAGGACCCACCTGCCCTGTGCTCTTGCTTCAAAGGTATTCAGATGAAGAGCATGACACCTCTGCTTTGAGGTGATGTCAAAACCATCTGTGATCTTATCCTGATGACTGAAAAGCAAGTTACATAGTACTTCATCTTTAAAGCACAGGGGAGCTCCTGGTTGGGCAGGAGAGCCCTCACGCATGGGTGGCATCCAACAACTGGTTGCTCAGTAGTCTGTAGCTTTGGTATAAAGTGATGTCTCCTGGCTCCTGTCTTCCCGCAGCCACGGCAGGCAGTGCCCCACAGAAGGACAGCTGGAATCTGGCCTGCCTGTGGGCAGGAGGTCCCGCTTCCCACAAAGTCTGAACTCCAGAGAGGTTGCAGGAATGAGACACCAGCTCAACCTGTGCGCAGCGTCTGCTTGCAACTTGCAGTTCGTGCAAGTTGGGAATTGCTCTGAGCCTGCTTTCGTGTGAGACAGGGCTTCAAGGTGGTGTATGAACATCAGCTCATTAAAGCTTGTGCCTGATGATAGGCAGTATTACTCCTGTTCTCTACAAGAGGGTAGGAAGCTGAGTGCAAAGATGTTAAGTAGTTGAAGGTCATGTATATCCTGTCCATCCAGGTGCTCTTCCTCTAGCACTCATGCTGTTTTGTTTCAGCATCATTGCCAGCACCAGTGTTAGGCATCCTAGTGTGTAGACAAGGCAGTAACATCTTTATCTTGTCTAGCTTAGATAAAAACTCCAGATATCCTGCTGATAAAAGTTCTGTTGGCAGATGTTCTATCTGTTCTCTCTCTGACAACGGAGGGGTGAAAAAGTAAAATAGAGGCTCTGGTAGATGGGATTAGGGCTGTGGACTCCTTCAAGAAATTACAGCTGGGGGGAAAAGACTGGTAAATTGATGAGTTAGGACTGTGGTGTGCTGAGAAGGGAGGTGCTGAAGACCTTGGGCTGCAAGCAGACATCTATCTCCAATGCTTGCATGACCCTGCTGACCTTTGCAGTGATGTGGGGAGAAAATTAACTGATCCCAAACCACTTAGTGCTTTGCAGGTCAAAACCAACACCTCGGAGTCTCCTCTGTGTTTGGTAGGTGGTCTGAACAGGTCGTCCTGTGCTGCAGCCTCATCTAGCTATTCAGAAACCAGATGCTCAATTCGGCATCAGCTGCAGCTTCTGGATGCAGGCAAAGCCTGGCACTGCAGTGCCTGATCTGAAGAGCATTCACACCTCCTTGAGCTCTGTCGGGGCACATTAGGGAGTTTCTTCTCCCCTTTTATAACTCCTGGGACTCAGTACTTATTTCCAAGCTCTTTCTGAAGTGCTTCTATTTGAACAGTACCTGGACTCTTCAGCTCTAGTGGGGTAAGTTGCTGAATTTGGGGAGTGCGAGTTCAGAAGGGGGCCTCTTCTTGCTGTAACCACTGAACTGCATCATAGTAAGGTGGTGTAAACTGGAAAGTAATTTTTGCTTACTCTTTCTTTCTGTCTTGCTACTATCTGAGCAAAGTGCTAACAGGATCCTTTGTTTTTTCGCTAGCTGGGCTTTGTGAAAACGGTGTGGAGACCACAGCAAGAGGAGGCCAGTAGACTGGTGCCATGGAGCTTCCCAGTTACAGCAAGCAGCTGCTGCAGCAGCTCTATGCTCTCTGCAAAGAGCAGCAGTTCTGTGATTGCACCATCTTCATTGGGAATGTTCATTTTAGAGCACACAAGGTGGTTTTGGCTGCTGCCAGCCTGCTTTTTAAATCCTTGTTGGACAGCACAGACACCATCTCCATTGATGCTTCTGTGTTGACCCCTGAGGAGTTTGCGCTCTTGCTGGAGATGGTGTACAGTGGCAAACTCCCACTGGGGAAACACAATTTCACCAAAGTAATCTCCGTGGCAGATAGTCTGCAGATGTTTGACGTGGCTGTTAGTTGTAAAAACCTCCTCAGGGATCTCATCAGCTCTTCGACTCAGGACCCAATAGTGAGAGAAGTCTCTGGCCAGGCAGCAGATTCATCTGGAAACCATGCTGAAGCTAATAACCTGCCCCAGTCTGAAAAACCTGCTGAAGGAAAAACAGAGATCCTCCTCTCTCAGAGAGTTTCTCCTGGCCCTGTAGAAGCAGAAATGGAAGCAGATATTTCTCCTCCTGGCCAGGGACTTACCATGAATCACACCTGGGTTCACCAGGATGCGATGCCGAGTGCCTCCAGATCCCTCCAGGTGGATTCAGGCGCTAGTCCTGATCAGCCTGCCTGTGCTGAGCAGGGTGGCAGTGCAGAAGAGGAGCTTGCTGAGCCTCCAGAGGAGAAAGGAGGAGCGAGACATTTAGGTGAGGCTTTACAGGTCTGGGCATAGCATTGCCTCTTATTTGCAACTGCATTGACTCACGTTTTCCTCTTATGGGGGATCTTTTTCTCTGTGTTTGTTATTTTTAGTTTGCCCTGTGTTGGGAGTAGCACCAGCATGTACCCCTTTTCTGCAGGGACTTTCTTCCTTTGGCACTGTGCAATGCTCTCCTTTGGCCTTTGCAGTTGCTTCACTCTCACCACTTTACCAGAGCTGCAGTGAGCAAAACTTTTCTTACCCATGCATGTGATTGCATCTGACGTACAGTGGGGTCTGCATTAGTGCAGGACATGAAGTTGATAAGGCAATCTGTATAACAGTAAGTGAACAGAGTTGCCTTCTAATGCTACCTTATCCTTGAAACTCCTGTTCAGCATGGGAGGAAAACAGAGGCTGTACTGGCTTTAAAATAAATGTTCCATTTATAACTGGTGTTAAATAAACTGTTGGTTTTCCCTCCAGGCTGCATGATATCTTTAGAAGGGATTTGTGAGTCACCGTTTCCCTGTTATAGGCAATGTGCTAGTTACAAACTGATGCCTTTCAATCACATCATACTTTCTGTGAATCTGTTCAATTAGCAAATAACTCCTCTTCTTTCTTTCACACAGCAGCAGAGAGCAAAAGCTGTAAACTGGATTTCTTTCTTCGATATGAAAGTGTTTTCTCTGAGGCCCTTTCTGATGCCCCAGCTGTGCTGAAAAGACTAGAAGAGTGCAGAGAAATTGATGCCTCTCAAAAGGAGGTAGGAGTGTTTACTTGGGTAAATGATACAAGTTTTTTCTTCACCCTGCTGAGGGCTAGAATAGTTTGTGCCCTGCTTAGGAAATAGTTTCATGGGAGACTGGGGCTCTGGTGCCTGGTTGTTTGAAGGGCAACACATGCTCACCTGAGCAGCACCGCGGAGAGAAGCATCTGTAAGAGCAAGCTGCTCGTGCACGTAGGTAAAGAAGTATATGTCCTGCCCTGAAGACATCTTTGTTGTATTGTAGGAGAGCTGCAGCGCTGATTTCTCTCCTCCTGTTTATGGCATTTTCTTTGGGAACTGTATCGACTTGTAAACGACTGACATATGAGATCCCAAAATAGACTTCCTGAGCCCTCGGCAAGGGCTTGCTGCAGAGCATCTGCTTCTGCGTATGGCAGGCTGTTTGTGGGGAGCGTTACGGGGGGGGTTACGGGTGCCGCCCCACAGTGCTTCTCCTGGCAATATGCTGCTTTAAAAGCAGTCATTGCTGATGAATGATGCTTGAGCTACCGTTGGAGGGGATATTTGAGTCTGGTGCTTGGTTGATGCGGAAGGATACTCTGGGAACTGAACAACAGTAGCCAGGTACCAGCCGTTGTACCAGCTCAAAGCCACCACAGAAACAGCAGGTTACATCTGTATTGGCGTGGCAGGAGCACACAGAGTTTGGAAATGATTGCGGCAGGTCTGGGAGGACACTAATGCTGGCTGCACACTGCTGCACAATTGCAGGGTCTGCGAAAAACGCTGTGGCCACTATGGAGTGAGGATGAGACTGTACTTGCTCTCCTCACCCGGCTGTTTCTGACAGTGTTTTTCATACCAAGCTGCATGAAGTGCCCTTAATACCTTTTCTGTATGTGGAAAAATAACAATGCGACTGTTTTATTGCTGACTTTTCAGTGGCTCTGTGGTTAGCTGACCTTTTGAAGCTGAGAAATGCTATTCCCTAGGCTGGGGGGCTGCGATGCTGGCTGGCTGGGAAGCTGTCTGGATTCAAGTCACTTGGTCCCTCCAGTACCAGTATGACCATGGGATACAGGACATTTTGGCCATGGTGGCATTCTGCTTTTAAAAACCCAAGGCAACATGTTTATTAGAAAAAGACCTGTATGGCAGCAGGGAGGAGAATTCCCTTGAGGCATGGAGTGCAGGTTTCTTTTCTGATGAGCCTTTAAATGTTCATGGAGGGAAGCGTGTGTTCCCTTAGCTGCTGACCCTCCTGATAGTGTTGAACTTAACGTCTCTGGGGCTTTAGGAGGGAGTTGTGGGTCCTAATTCATGTGTGTAGCAGCAAGTTCAATCCTGGCCAGGCTGACAAGCACCTGTGAGTGCATTGCTCCTAGCATGACTGCACTCCCCAAGAAGGATTAAGTTTGTTCATTGCCCTGATCAGAAAAATATGTCAGGTTTAAGGTTTTAGCTATTCTGCACCTTGGCAATTGGAGCAGAGCTGGGGAGGGTGCTGTGCGATGTAGATGGGCACTGCCAGAAGGGATTTGGCAGCTCCATGCACCCGTGCCAGCAGGCAGCACCCGTGCCGGCATGCCATCCCTTGCCGCTTGTGCTGCCTCCACGGTCGCAAGGGCAGAACCTGCTAAGTGCCCAGGCAGGCGTGCTGCCTTACCTCTGCTCTGCGTAACAGCCACATTTTTTATTGCTTTGCAGTAACTGTTGTTTCACATTTCTTCAGCACATCCAAGACTCAGCAGGTGAGGTCTGCAGACCTGTGTCCAGCCCTTTATGCTCCCAAATGAGCTGTTGCAGCAGGAGCCAAGTGAGAGATTGTGGAGCTCAGAGACAGTTTGGTTATCTGACCACAAAACGGCAGCTGGACAAATTTTCTGCAGCTATAAATAAACACTGAATAAATGAGAAGTGGATTTTCTTTAAGCCTTCCTGAAAAATCACTTCTTAGCTGTGACAGGCATGAAAAGTGTTGGCCCCAAGGTAGTGGGGGGCACAGACTGCAGCCTCTTGTAAGCAAGGACTCAGCCAGATCTGTCCCTCTCTGAGCTCCACCCTGGGACAAGCAGGACCTGTGGGTACCAGCACCCCTGAGCCTAGGCTCTGTTTCCAGCAGATGGACTAGCCTTTTTCCACAAGGGCCTGGTGTTTTCTTCGGTGGAGACACGGTGGTGTGTTTTTAAAGTCATGCTTGAAGTGCAAGTTTGGCTCCACAGAGCCCAGACTGGGATGCGTAATTAAGGCTGAGATTGTGCCAGTGGTAGATGTCAATGGATTTTTTTTTTTTCCCTCTCCTTTTTTTTCCCCTCTCCCCTTTTTTTTTATTACTTTGCCAGTCATTTGCTTAAAGTCTCTTAGGTGCCTCGGGGCAAGTAAAAGTCAGTCTGGAAACTGGTGAGATGCCATTTCTTGGCACTAAGTGGTCTTGCTGGGTGTGTTTGCCCTGCTTCAGGGGAGATCTCCCATCCCTCATGCGTGTTCTGCACAGGAGCCCATTGTGGGTGGCTTATCTCTACAGGCAAGCAGCAATGTGTTTTGGGCAGCAAAGCCTGGGCAGCACGGGGGCTTGCAGGTGTTCATGGGGGTTTTGCAAGCCTGCCTGTTGACAACTGAGGCTGTCCTGGTGTTTAGGCTCCTCTGGTTTCAGTGGCATTTTGCCGTGAACGTAGCCTCTGTATTTCTCTTCGTTTGCTTCTGAACTCATGCCTTGTTCCCTGCAGTGCTCCTGTCTGCTCCCATCTGGTGGGAAATAAGCAGTGCCTTATTTCCTGCTACCTCCAGTGGAGATTTGTTAGGTTGTGGTTTTTTTCCCCAAGGAGGTTTGTGGTGCAGGGCTTGCTTTTGTTAGAAAAAGCGAGTTTTTGTTTTGTTGCTTCTCTCTAAGTTTGATACTACGTTCCACTCCCTGGGCTGAAAAATGCGGGTGAGTTGCTTTTCTGGTTAGGGAGATGTGATTTTTGGGGTTGTTTTTGTTTTAGAGTCTCTGTGTATCTCACATAAACTATTCCTATCTAATTTGGTTCTGGCTTGGATGAAACCTGCTTGGAAATGAGAACAAGACTGAAATTGCAGTAATTTGAGGAAGCATAGAGGAGCTTTGCTGGTGTCAAGTCTTATCTTCCTGTGCTCTCTTAGAAAAGCTCAATTCAAATTATTGCACAGTTCATTTGTTCCCTGTGCTACTGGGTTTAGATGAAGTGGGGGAGCGTTGATTCTCCCATGTAGAATAAATGTCACTGTGCTTGTGGATCATTTCCATTGCCTATGGGCCTGTCCAATTATTGTCGTCCTTCATTTGCAGCTGCAGGGATTTCTGGATACAGCAGCAGAAGGAAGTTTCCCGTTATCGTCTGCATCCTGATTAGGAGTGATAGATTGTGAGAGGTTTATTTTGTATTGGCAGAGCTGGAGAATGTTTTCCTCCCCCCTGTTCTGGTGCACTTGTGTGGAAGTCTGGGCTGAGCTTTTGTTCATGTTACGTGGAGCAAGCAGGGGCCAGCGTTCTCCGTGGTTGCTGGTACTGGGGTGTCCCTCGTCAGTCACGTAGAAATGCAGGCTTGAAAAAAAACCACTTTGGATTTCTGAACCAGAAATGGGAACATAGTTTTTCTCTGATTATCGTATACACAGTGATCGTTGGTTGACGTAATGGTGCGGCGATAGCCTAGGAGCTTCTCTGTGGTCTGCATGTGTAGAGCTGTCCCTGTGCTGTCCATGTCACCGATGCTGCAGGCAGTGGCTTTGTTTGTGCAGGTTTCCAATGGCTTTTTTTATATTTGCTTCACCTTCTGCACATGAAAAATTAACCAGTAAAAAACCCAAAGCAGTTTGCGTTCACAGAGGACTGATGCCTGTGTCTCTGGAAGTTTCCCCACAGTGCCCAGCCTCCTGCGGTCAGGGACTTTGCAGCTTGCTGAATGGCCAGTGCAGCTCTCCTCGGGGAATGGAGGTGGCATTGAGGTACTGGCACAGGATTTACTGTATTCAGGGGTGAGTCTTGTAACTGAATGTGCCTCAGCTTGTGAGGGAGGGGTCTGAAGGGAGCTAGCTTCTTCTGTCACCTTAAACCCCATGGCTTTCCAGCCTGTCTCTTGCAGATCCCTCCTCACCACCCTTTGGGTGCTTTTATTCGCTCTAAAGCTGATGCCTGAGGGAGATGAGTCAGTAATAGTCACTGAAGTGGCTTTTTTCTGGGAGATGTTCCAACGGTGGAGTGGGATGTAATTCCATAACCCTGCTCGCCCACCTGCAGGGAAGAGGCTAGTGGCCAGCTAGGCTGGTGGCTGTAGTGACCTGCCCTCCTTCTCTCCCCACATAGCTGGGTAAAATCCTCAGGGTGCCCTGCACAGTCTCTGTTTCAGGCCATTGCACTCCCTGATAGAATGTGCATTATTTGCATCTGGTTGAGGTCCTCTCTGGGTCGCAGGCTGTGCCCCAGCATGGCACACCAGTTGAGTTCAGCCCAGCCCAGGCTCAGGGTTGCTTCCTGCAGTGAAGCCAGCCACTTCGAGCCAGCCACTCTTCGAGCATCCCTGTCCCCACCCAGAAAAACTTAATCTCACGATTGTGTTGGAGGGTGAGGTGGAAGTCCCAGAGACACTGTATTCCTAGGAGCGTTGTGGATTGGTGTGAGGGGGAGATTAGTGCCTGGCTGGGAGGGCACAGCACTCACTCGGCTCTTGCTGAGCAGGTTGTGGCTCTGTGTGAGCAGTCTCATGCATCTTCCTAGCCAAAGTGGCAGGGGATGTGGAAGGAGCAGAAGATAATAAGGAGCAGTGGGGCAGAGCAGGAGGTCCTGTGGTGGGGCGAAGGGACATAGCAGTGTAGGAATTGATTGTGTTAGGAAAGAAGTCTGGAAAAAAGTGGACGATATGGAGGTGATATGGAGATAGGAGACCTACCTCTGGCGGCGTTACTTGCAGAGATTCCTGTTCAGTGCTGGCCTTGGGGCTGCCGTGGACATGGGGAGGTTTGAGATGAACTGGGATGTCTGTTTTGTAGTGTTTGACCATAGCAATACTGAGTTAGTAGTGTTGTGGCCACCAGAACTGACACCCTCAGCTGGGACCAAACTTCTCGGTGGCATTGAACCTATGTGGTGGCACAGCTCAAGTTTAAGCCAGATCTTGGTGAGCAGGATTCCCTGCTCAGATAGCCCATCTCTTCCTCCAGTCCGGAAGCTGGATGTGTGCTAATTTGTGCCAATTTGGCCATGAAGGGTTTTGCACGTGTCCCAGGCAGTGAAAGCCTAATGGATCAGGCTGTAATGTGTGGGCACATTATGACTAAGTGGAGCTGGGATTCCAGCTAATACCAGTATTTCTCATTTTTTTCCAGGATCTTTGGGAACTGTTAGTGCTTCAAAGTAAGTCTAAAATGCACTGTATGCTCTTTCAAAACAATGCTAAAAGGCTGTTGTTCCCACTGAGCAACGTGTCCAAAGAAAGGTCTTCTGGAAAGAGACTATAAATAGCAGAGCCTTTCAATTTCTAAAAACTCATTTCCATTAACCAAAACCATGCTCTGAGGAAGGGATGTTATCTGGAGCTCTGGGTAGCAATGCGGTGCTGATTTTAATTTAAAAAAAAATTACAAATAATAAAAAAAAACTGCGACAATGCAAGTTAGCTTTCATCCATATTAATAAAAACAAGTATTTGGCAGGGTGCTGAGCACCTTTAGGACAGTGAGAATCAATATATTTTGTGTCTTACAGGATCATTTTGATCTAGAAGGGATCAGGCATGCAAACCTTGAGAACAAACCTGATCTGGTTATCAAGTTTCATTACAAATTAATATTTGCATTAAAAAAATAGCTTTAAGCTTGTTCTTCAGCACATCTGTGACATGTCTTTTCCTCCTTTATAACAGAGCCCTTCATGTCCATGACTCTCTGTTTGGCAGGAAAAATGCCGTTAGCAGATAAGAGCATGAACTCCTGCAGCTTCCCCTCTGTGGATACTCTTTGCAATAGGTCATTGTGCTGTTGCACTGCCCTAATATATGAGCATTTACACCTGCTAGGAAAAGGAGGTCCACCATCCCCTGTGCAGCCTCAAGCAGTTGCATTCAGTCTTTTTATCATGGAAATAAAAATGACAATGACAGCAGAAAATGGCTGCTCTCTCTGGAGCTGGGCTAAGCTCTCCGCTTCAAAGGTAATTTTATAGCATCCCTGGAGCTCTAATAAAGGACGCCTGCTCTGAAAGGCTGGCATCCCTCCTGGAGAACTGGGGAGTGTGTGTCTTTAGGGGCAATATTTACAGCGTTAAAGGGCTCCGGGGAAATGGGAGCCAGAGTTACAGCTTATTTCTTTTCCTTTTATTTCCAGAACTGTGCCTATGTTGGCTGTGGTTGCTGTTTCAGGTCACTGGAGTGGATTTTGGAGCTCTGGGCACAATTACCAGGCTTGCTGAAAGCCCACAAGAGTGGGCTACTTACGTGCCTCCTCTCCAATGCTCGAGCCCAAAGCTTTTGCTAGGAGATGTGACTGTTGTGACTTGAGGACAGGGATTCCTGAAAGTCCCACGTAAAATGCTTCACGCTTTCTGTGCAAGTGATCTCCTTGTTCTGCCGTGAAATCTAGTGTCCCCTGCTCTAGCCTTGGGCTTCCAAAGTAACGGTGTTTAAACCATGTTTTATTAGGTCCTGTGGACACATTGGCATTTGACTGTTAGGGGAAGAAATTAAGAGATGTTTGGTGCTGTAACCAGCTGCAGTTTGTAGGACTCGCTGTAAAGATAAGGGCTGGCAGGGGAGCTTGCTGCCCTCCTTCCCAGGACTGGTGGACACAGACCAGCATTTGAGTTCAGTGCTGTGTGTCTGTGTGGGGGTTTTTTTGTTTGTTTGTTTAATTTTTTATCCCCTGAATAAAACCCCCAGGATTCTGGTTTTTGTGTTGGTTTGTATGGGGCAGTCAACTCTGTTAAAACCTTCCCTGCATTTGCCTGTTCTGTTGTAGGCTCTGGTTGCCTGTCTGGCAGAGGCAGGGGAACAGTCAGTGTTCAAGAAGCTGCTGAGTAAAGTGAAGGATGCTCAGACCTTGGATGCTCAGACCCTCCTGTCTTTACTGAAGCTGTTTCAAGACGTGAATCCCAAGCTGAGAGCAGTTTTGCTGGAGAGAGAAAGGGGCAGCAGAGAAGCCCTGCAGCAAACAGGTAGAGAAGTGGGTGCAGCCTCTGGCAAAGTGAGTGGGCAACCTTATAAGCAAAGCAGGTCTCCAGGAACCCTGTGTCCTTACTCAGATGTGTGAAGTTTATCACGTGCTTGCCAAGATCCTGGAGCGTTTCTATTCCATAGCAGCAGGGTGCAGGCAGCGCGAGGCTCTCCCCATTGCTGCCTGGAGGGCTGGATCGATGGCTGCACAGCCAGCGTGGGTCAGAGCACAACTGAGCCTCAGGATTGAAGGCTCCTCTCTTACTTGAGTCTGACACAAAGCAGTGGCCTTGCAAACCTGGTGTTAACCTCCAGTTTGCTTTATGGCTTTGTGCGCTGTTAGATAAATGAGTCGTTTTCCTTTCATAGAGTTTAAAGAGAATAGCAAAGTGGTTTTCTTTTGCTGCTTGTGCTTGGGATGAGCTTTGTTATTCACTTAGATCTTTCACAGTCTCACTTGCTCCAGGAGCCTGTCAGTTCCTTCAGAGTTGTTTCTTCTCTTGTGTTTATGAATCCTTTTCCCCCCAGAGAGCACAGACGAGGGAGAGACACTGACCGCTCGCTTGCTGGGATGCAGGGAGGAGCTGATTCAGAGCGTGACACAGCTGAGCCCCATCGTAGAGTTCCTGGCGGCAGCAGAAGAGGGATTCCTGACTGCCTCGGAGAAGCGGGTAAAAAAAATCTGCAGTGAGGAAACCTCTGTGATGAGGGAGGCGCATGTGTGTCTGCCAGGCACTATCTTATCGCATGGTTTGCCAAGTGATGTGCTAGCCTCACCTGGCAATTTCACCTCCCCTTTGCACAGCACGGACTGCACGCGTGTGTTATCTCAGGACCTTCTGCACTGAACTGTGGGAATAGTGAAAGCTGAGCTGCGAAGGCAACCTAAAGACCAGGACGAACACTGCCTGGCGCAGTGTCAGACGGCCCCTGCACGAGGAGCCTGGGGCAGAGCAGGTGCCTGGTGCTCCTTGTAGGCCCTGAAAATGCCTTTTTGTGAGCCTGGAGAAGGCTGTCTAGTCGAGTTTGGTTTCAGCAGAACCGCAGAACCACTGTGCTGCCTGTCTTTGTCCTTGTGTACTCGGTCATTGGCTCACAGCTTTAACTCTTTTCTTTAACTCTTATCACACCGTTGCCTGCAAGAGTAGCACGACCACTGACTGTTTTGGTTTTTTTAATTTTTGTGTGTGTTCAGTGCAGTAATGAGTGGGGATGACTACTGCTTTCCTGTAAGCAATTGCATTATTTGCAGAAGCCATAATGGTCAAACTATTGTGTATAACCCGCTTTTTTTGTGTGTTTTGGGGGGAGCTGGCTATACCCTGCCTGTGCAGCTGAAACTTGCAGGGTGCCATAGCATTTGGTACACAGCTTGCAGACCTCCTGTCCTACTTTGTCACGTCAGCTAGTTCCCCTGATGCAGGATTATAGTGGGTGGAAAGCACTGTTGTGCTCAGTGGCATGAATGATGTCTGCTTTCTGTCTGACTGAGCCTGACCAGAGCCATGACAGCTGGGCTGAGAACCTCTGCCTGGCTTGTAAGTCCCTCAATAATGGCTTGCTCACTTGCACGCAGCCCCTGACCAAGCGTCCATCATGGAGCATCCCTGGGCATGGGCACAGCTCCGTGCAGGAGGGCGAGAGAAGGTGCTGCCAACAGAGGCATTTGCCTTGTCCTTGTGGGCTAGGGTGTGACTGGTGGCTGATGAATTTTCCCCTCTGAAAGCAGCATGGCTGAGCCTGGAATGGGGATGTGAGAGGAGAGAGGGAGGTGTGAATACAGCAAAGGACTCGGCATCTGCTGGGGATATTGTGGCTGTCAGCAGAGACCTACGCAGGAGTGCCTGGAGCTGAGCTCCTAGCTGTGAAAACTGCATCAGCAGTGGGGAGATCAGGATTTTTCATATATGCCTGTTCCTGTTGCAGCATGGCCTTTCTTTTAAAGGCTGTACCTTTTCCCTGCATTCTTATTTTTGTTCCCATGAAATTAGGTTAAAATGCAGACATTTTTTGTCTCCCTTCCCAAGTCAAAAAACCACCCAACAATAAACCAAAATCATTCTGCCATCATAATTCTCCCTGGACACAGGATACAACCTTTAAGTGCATCATCATATACTACAGGACTCCTGCCTTGTTTGGTGAGGGGTAGTGTTATTCAGTATTTCTTTTTATCCTCTTCATTCACTGTATGCTCTGTTTGCTGCAGAGCCTCCAAACCCTGCTACGAATACAAAATCCTTCTCCTTTCTGTGGCATCCCTTCATGCTCTTGTTTTAGCCCACAGGCTCCCAGCAAATAACAAGCATATTTGGGGAGCACTCCAGTAAGGATGGGTGCATAGCTTTTTTCCTGCTGTGGCACAGGAAAAGAAAGCAGAAATTGCCAAGTGTAGACTGACCTTGGGGGGTTCCCTTTTTTCCAGGCCTGGTTTATTTGTTTATTTCCTCCCCCACCCCACCCCAGACAAGTGGAAAAGTGCTTAATTATTTCAGAAGTTAAATTGATTAAAACGGTGGGCCTGTGGCATATGTGCAGTTGAGATCTCTGGTGTCTCAGGTGCTGTACTGGGAAAGTAAACATGGAATTAGCAGCCACCTCTGAAGGTTTTGTTTTACCTGATTCATCCAGCACTGCACTAGAGCTCTGGGCTGACAGAGATAGGATCTAGTTCTCCAGGGTTCATAAAGATGAGACTTTCCTTTTTCTTTTCGCAATCACTGCCTCATTAGCTACACATTTATTCAGCAAGACAAGCGTGAGTTTTATGTGTAACAGCCTTTTTTCTGGGCAACTGAGTTCTTTCTGTGCCTGGTCCAAGCTGTGTATGGAGCAAGTCTGATTTTCTTTGCTGGAAAACTGTTACATGATGTATTGTGAAGCCTGTTTGTAAATCCATGTTTTTCTGGGGAACCTTTTACCTAGCATTGCTATTTTTTTGAGTGCTTAACTTTGTGGCTTTATTAGTGTTTCTGTAATGTGGGAAGGTAAGATGGAGGATTTGGGGTATGGCTTGGGTGCAGATTCTCACTTAAGAGAAATAAACTTCGATACAAAGGAAGAGCAGGTAACCTCTTGTGCATGGTGTCCCATGGCTTAGGTCATGGCAAAGTTCAGAGTGACCTGTCCATACTACAGCCCGGAACCTGGAGCATCAGAGTAGCTGGTAGAAACAGCCATCCTTTCCTTCCATGCAGGCTGTCTTCTAGAGAGGACTTGGGCATTTTAAGCTATGCGCTTTCCCTCCCCTTTGGCTCCAGTGCCTACCACAGCTTGATGTTCAAACCAAACTGCTTGAGAGCTGGGACAGGTATGAATGACAACTTGAGCAAGGTTACTGGCTGTTGCAGGAGCAATCATAGCTAGATGCACCAGGGCATGGAGAAGTCCTGTTGCAAGCAGAACAGGGGTATGTTTTCTGACTGTCTCACCTGGCTGTTGTGAAAATGAGTCTCAAAATGTCAGCACTGCATTCCCCACTGCCAGGGCCATCACTTCTGTGCCTGTTGACACCTGCCTGGGAGCAGGTGTAGGTTACAGCATGAGCTTCCCCAAAACACCTTTTTGTGTTCTCTTAAAAGATGACTTCAGACTTAGCAATCCAGAGTCAGCTCAGTGTGAATTAGATGGGAGGATATGTCAACAGGTTCACTAACAGAGTTTTGGCTAAAAAGGGACAGGTTTTTAGAAATGAGAGAAACTAATTAATGAGATCAGCTGCTCATAAGAGTGCAGGAGGAGCTGTTGGATTAGTTTCTTTTATGTTAAAGGTAGGAGGACTGTCTGAAGTTTACATCCTCAACAAGAGAGGAGAGTTTGTATGAAGGGTTACAGACCTGAGTGAATTCATAACTTGAGAAAGAGCGAGGAAGAGGATCTGCAAGGAATGGCTGAAATGTCCGACAGGCAAAGAAATGTACTTTAGAGGTATGAAGAGAGTCTTGCGGTACATCAGGCTGCTGGGCATCACAGCCTATATTGAGACAAACAGCAAAAATTTGTCTGCCCAAGTAAAGAAAAAGAATAATGAGAAGAGGTGACCCTCAAACTCACGACTGAGCCTAGGGACAAATCCAGGAGAGACATGGAAACAGAAATTCTCTGCAGCTGAAGTGAAACCACAACTCAAAGGGCATCCCTCAGCAGACTGGAGGAGCTGACACATGTGACTATGAGAGTGACAGCAAAGTTTATTACTGTATTTTCCAAGTTGAGAGGGGTCCCTACAATTTATGACCAGGACAGATGTGTGGGAGAGGGAAGCAGTGATCGAGGCAACCAGCTGTGTGGGTGCACAGGGATATGTGTCACGACAGGCTGGAGGACGCACATAGCTGAAGCACTGCGTGTAAGCAAAAAAAAGGGATAAAATGCAGCAAAGGGTGTGCAGTAAATTGTTTCTGCCTGACCTGGAATCTTTATTTGATGAGATAAAAATGGGTTTCTCTGCCTCCATCTAGACTTGAGCAAAGCATTTGAATTTCATGTCAGGAAATTGTTAAACTAGAGGAAGTGGTGATATTAAAAAAGGATGCATCTTGTTGGGAGATAACTACAGATTGTGCTGAAGGCAGGACTGACCTGTGGGATTCTTGGCACTTACTTAGTATTAACACCAACGTTATTGACACAAAAACAGGACCTTTTGTCCACACGGAGGATCTGCAAGAGGGAGAAGAATTACATGGCTGGAGAACTAAGTAGTGAGAATTAAATGACGTGGTAGTGTAAAGTGAAGGGCGTGCATCTAGATGCGGTAACAAGAACTTAGAATTAAGACCTCATCTGAAATTTCTGTGTGCACTTACAGTCTCATTCAAAAAAGATGAATTTGTATTGAAGCAGAGACAGTCATATGATCAGGGGAGTGGAGAAGCTGTTTTATGAGAGGAGCCACCTTATTTAGACAAGTGAAATGAAGACTGAGGGGGAATATGATCATGTTCTTATAAACAAATTGGAGAGGAAGGGTAGGGTAAACATCTCGGAGAGTTTAGAAGGCTTTTTAAGCTAAAAGATAATGTTGGCACATGAACAAATGGGTATACACTGTCCATGAATAAATTTGGGCTGAAAATTAGAAGAATCAACAGGGGAATGATACTGTGGAAGAGCTTTCCAGCTAGGGGAAAGAGAGTAAACATATAACTAGTTTTAGGACAGTTCTTAATGATTTTATTAATGGGACTGTGTAATGTAGTGCTTATGACAGCAGGGAACTGGGCTGGTGACCTACAGATTTTCTGCCAGTCCAGCATTTCAGATGCTTAGGAACACAGTGTTTGCAGAGAGGAGGTTAACCTGCATTTGTCAACTGGCCTTCCTTTGAAGGAGCCTTGTAGGCATTACACTGGCACACTAGAGCTTTGCCAAGCTACAGTGATTGCATCTCACATAAGAGATGTCTCATGTGGCCTCGTCATGGAAATAATCATTCGATTAATAGGATGGTTATTTAAATAAGAAGTCTTTTTTTTTCTGTCCGTTTCTGTCTTTTGACATCAAGCAGAAAAACTGGGGAGATAAGGGAAAGAGACTCCCAACTTAAAAAGTATTTGCTAAAAATATTAAATGAAATATAGTTTTGAACCCTGTCCTCATGTCTATTTTTGTTTCCTTTGAAAAAATGTTTTGTGCTTGTCAACCACTTTGAAGAGCTAGACTTGGTGGAAGAACCCACCAGGGTAGTTTTCAAGGTGACACATGTCAGATATACCTGGGACGTGTTCAGATGTTCCTGTAACTAGCACCCCATAACACCTCCCAGTTAATCAAATTAGTGGAAGAAGTGTATATGGAATTATTGCCGTATACTGTATAATGTGATACTGTTCCTGTTTCTTTGATCTCTATTCAAATCCAAGAGTTTGTAGGAAGCTCTCACAAACAGGTTCTTGGCTGTTTCTTTGTCGCAGGTAATTTTGGACTGCTGTGAAGGCAGCTCTCAGAGGGAAGCCGTGGACAATCTGCTCAGGAAGGTGGATGAAGAGAAAACCTTGAAAGCAGAAAGTTTGGTCAAACTTCTGGGGGCTGTGAAAGCATCATTCCCTGGTCTCCACCTTCTGCTAGACAATTTGGTGGCAACAGCAAACGTCTTTGATGGCAAAGGTATAGGTATACTAAATTTCAGAGCCTGGGGGCTCAGCTCAGGGAACTGCCAGGAAGTTTGGATGCTCGTCTGGACTTCAGCATGCTCTTGTAATCTCATTTCATGTAAGGGAATGGGATGGCCATTTTATTCAAACAAAAATGGCCTGGGAGCACTGGGGGAGGAGGACTATACCAGCAAGAAGGCCCCTGCTTGGCAATGAAATGAGCAGTGTGGGGCAGAAGCCTGTTGGGCTCCTTCCTTGAGTTTGACACTGATAGGGTAGAAACTAGGATGTCATCTCTGGAAAGGACAACTGTTCCCTCCAGTGTCAAATTAGTATTTGGCTTTGAGTCACTTAAAAGCAGCAGCAGCATGTGTCTCCATAATAAATAGAACAATTTTCACGTAATAAATACTTCATAGGTGAAGGCATCTTTACCAAACTGAGGTCCATTGGTGACTTTAATTTATGGTACTTGATGGCTTTGAAAGCAAATACCTGAAACTTCCCCAAAGTCATAGAAGTCTTGACATTAAATACAGACAGTGTCTTATCTGGCTGCTGTCCTTGTGAATTCCTTGTGATTGAGGGAGATTGTGGGGAAAATTTAGTTGGGCTGTGCTCCTGTTCTTGATCCAGGTAGCACTTCTGCATATCATGGTCACTGACTTGTCGTCTCCTGTATGGAGCACAGTGTGCTGATGGGAGTCCCACACTTAGTCTCCCCATTAGGCATCATTATCTTGGACTGCTAGTCCCCTCCTTTTTGTTTTGGTTTGGTTTGTTGCCTGCCTGTGGTGGTTCAGGGACTCATGAGTCCTCATCTTTTGACTGGTGGGACAGCCTTGCAAGTTTGTGTGGGTTTAGGCACACCCCTGAGCATTTCAGATAGGAATGCAAATTTCACCAGCTCTGAAGTCACATAAAAATTAAAAACTAAATTAACATGCAGTGAAATGTAAATGAGTGTTTAATAGAAAGCAAAACTGTGCTCATAACGCTGATAATTTCCTCTGTAGCAAACATTCCCGACAGGCAGTTTACTTTGTCATTTGTTAAGCACGATTGCTTTCTTGAAACACCAGACTCCCAACATGGTTAATTATCTAGTGGTAATACCCATTCCAAGGAGGAACATTCCTTAATTACACAGAGCTGAATCTCCTCAAACTGCAGCTTGAACAAACAGAAGCACAAATATTTCTTATCGTGGAGATGAGGGGGGGAATGATTTGAGCCACTGACAGCAGCCTTTGGTGTCCTGTGCTGTCCTGCCAACAGAAAGGAGGACATCTTTTACAGTGGTGCAGGGCATGCTCTGGTTATCAAGCTCACCTTGGTACAGCAGCAGAGCTGAGAGTGCATTCATAACAACTCAAACTTGTGTAATAAAATCAGAAATATTCTGATGGGAGAAGTGGGAAGATACTTTTATTTGTAAACCATCCACTGATCCATGTGGGCCACATCCAAGTCACACCTAAACCTTATGGAGCTCAAGTGCTTAATGAGGTTCCCTTAGCTTTGCCAGAGAGTAGACTCATGTCTCCAAGAAGTCTTTGTCCAGGGAGTTTTTCATATTAGCTCAGAATCTTCTGTTGATGATTCGCACGGCCTGCTGTTGCCTCCTTCGCCATCCTGGAGAACTTCCTCCTCTTACCCAGCACTGCATGTCTTCTAGGTCCCAGAGACTGTATTTTCTTTTCACCAAGCTGTGTGTATTTAGCTGCTTTTCTCCCAAGGAGTGCTGTGCAAAATAGATTGTTCTGTTTGGTACTGAACCAAAATGATTAAAAGACCTGAGTACACAAACAAAAAAGACGCACAGATGTCTTGGATGAACTACAGTTTTTTGTTTTGGTTTCTCCCACAAAAGTATAACTATGCATCTTCTCCAACAGTGAAAAAAAATCCTTTTCAGATTCATCTATTTGACAATTTCCAGTTTATTTATCAACTAATCTGGCGACAGGTACAATCATATATTTCTTTCAGTACACAGTATATTTTGCCCAAGTCTCTTCATTATCCTGAATAAACGCTGTTCCTCTTTCTTGAATTAGTCCACTGTGTCCTGATACTGGGTGTCTGTAAAGGGTTGTGGTGTTACTCTAGAGTCACTGTTTCTCAGATTCATCAGGGCAAACCTCAGCAGACCTAGCTTGGAATTAGATACAGGAGGAGGAAGGAATGAGGTTAAAGTTGCATTTTTTTGGTGTAGGGGAGAGAAGAGGGTGTAACTGCCGCTTTGCAATCACAAGTCTGGTTTGTGTTCCCTCAACATTTTCACCAAGGACAACTCAGCCCGCTAAGTTCTTGATTACCTTGGACCATCTGGGTGTTTGTAAAATGTTAGTATGTTTGATAGTCATACACTGCTGAGATGGAACATGTTGCAGAGCTCCTTCTTCGTGGAGTGTAAAACTCTCACTGACAGACCTTTTTCAATGAAACTACAATTAAGAGTCAGTAATGAGGTCTCCTTGATTCCAGGGCATCAGAAGAGGCTGATGAACATCTCAAGGTGTTGTCTTCAGAGACAAGGGCACATGTTTACCTGCTGAGCATGGCTGAAAACTGAGACTTTCTTCTTCTGGGCTCAGACCAGGACTGAGACTCAGAAGGCATTTGGGTGCCAGAGATCTATTTCTGTAGGCACGTACGGGCAGAGGATATTCTGTGTTGTCTTCGATTTGGAGAATTTTTGATTCATTATGTTCATCCTCTGCTTGAAGGTGAATCCAGGTGTGCTGAGCGTAAGGCCCTGAGCATTAGTGACCCAGGGAGAACTGGCTGCCTTGGCTTTTTTGGTCTGCACTAGTTTTGAAGCTCTTTTGGAAGATGCTGCAAGCTGAGCTGTTCTTATTTTCATTCACTTGCATTCAGCTAAATGGAGCCCAGAGGATTACGGAGCCAAACTGTTGAGACGATATAAAGAAAACTTAGTGGAGCTCCTGACAGACACCCAGACGCTGCTGCAGGGCATCTCTGCTGCACAGAGCCTGGCTCCTGCTGAGAGAGAGGTAAGCAGTCTCCTACACGTGTGGAAACAGACTATTTCATCCCCATCTGGGATCTCTATCAAGTCCTGAGGACTCGATTTACTACCTGTCACGGCTTGGTTGGGGCAATCCTCTAGCCGGACTTGGTTTAATGATTCCTTAGTATCCCAGAGTGGGAGAGAAGCAGATAGCATATATGAAGCTGAAAATTGGCAAGTAAGAGTGGCTGATTTGGGCACTGAGGAGAGATGTTCAGCTTTGGAGTGAGTTGAGGAAACTGCTGATGTGTTTGGGTGAAGGGGGTGATCGCCACTTGGGTTGCACCATGAGCCAGGTCTTCAGCAGGGTGGGAGCAAGGGAAGGCTGGGTCTGGGGTGAGCCACGGTTCTGTCTAAGCATGACACAGGGCAGATGGATGGGGTCCCTTGTTAGTGCCTCACTGAGTGTCTTTCCAAGGTGATGGAGCAGGTTGTGAAGCGTGAGGCTGGTGGTTTCTCCTCCCTTGTGTCGGCAGCGCTGGAGGAGCGGTCTCTGTCGGTCTCTGCCATTTGGCAGCTGCTACTGGCTGTGCGGGAACCTGCACCACTGAACCTGCTCATAGAGGAGATCCGGAAACAACCTGACGCAGATTTTTTCTTCCAAGCAGGTAATGGCCTTGGCGTGTCCCCCATGCTCTCCCTGAGCTTCTCCCGCTGCTGGCAGGAGCTGCTTTCTAACTCCTTGCCCTCTCCCTGGCTGGGAACCTCTTTTCTTTCAACGGGTCTCAACACCCGTGTCCTCAGTGAAACAGTTGCTTGCTTGGAAAAGCACTTTGGTCTGCAAATGCTGCTGCTTGTGCCTAGAAATTGTGCCTAGAAATGCATGTTTCTCTGCAAAAGTCAGAATGGGATGTCTGTAATTGGGGGAGAGAAAATCCTGAGCCTTGGGAGAACTGTGCATGCCTTTTGAGGTTGTCACTGTCTCTTTCAGCAACATGCTTTGGAAAACCTGATCTTCTCACCCAAAGTTGGACAAGCACTGAGAAGTGAGGTCTGCTAGGGTTTTGTGCTGGATGTCAGTGCTGCAATTAGTATAACCAAAGCTTGCCTGTAGTTCTTTGCTGTCTCCTATGCCCTAAAGAAGTCAGTCCTGCTGTTAACAACTCAGCTTCAGGAGCAGGGTGGACAAAACTAAGTGAAGCAAAGGCCTTCAGGTTCTCCTTGGGTTTTGTGTTTTTAAATGCCTTTACTTTTAAATACCTTTACTTTTTATTTTTTTATTTTTTTATTTTCATCTTCAGTGGCCACCAGCGAGAGCACAGCCATTGAGATCATCCTGCGGCACAGCAAGCTGATCTCAGAGGCCATCCAGCAGAGAGCAGACCTGGAGGGCTTGGCTCCAGGCGAGGCAGGACTCACAGAAGCAGTAAAAGAGGTGCGAGGGGGTGCTCTCGGAGCCAGCATGGTTCGGAGCTCAAAGGGTGGACAGTGCCATAGCGTGCACTGAAATCAAGGGACATTACCCTCTGCTGAAGTGGGAGTGTGTTGGGTGTTTTATCTAAGTTTATAAGTTATAAGTTTTTAGGTAAAAGAAATTGCTAGTGAGATTCTCAGTTGGTGAAAATGAGGGTATTCAAACACAGCAAAACTGTTTCAGCTCTGTAAGTGTGCCTAAGTCCTAGAGAAAGCAGAGCTGCCGGGGAGTGGGTTTCCATTTGAGTTGGTTGTTCCAGGACATAAGAGAATGGAATGCTCCTAGAAAATGCACTGAGGGTGCCATGGTTGTGTAGCATCCCAGAGTGCCTTGCTTGTTTTCCCTTTGACAAGGAAAATGGGCTGTGTTAGTAACAAGCTGGCCTTTTCCACCAAGCAGTCTGCAGTTGCTCATTCCTGCTCTGGTTAGCTGCTGTTGGAGATCTGGAAGGATGAAGTACGTATGGGCATGCACAGATCCTCACCTTGGGTCTCCTTGCAGTGGCTGTGTGAAGCAGGTTTGGATTGGAAGGGAGAGAAAAGCCCAGAGAAAGTTGTGTATGAAAGACAGATTTATGAGGTAAGTAAGCTTGTAATGCTGTAAGGCACTGAGGAGCTGCTCTTTCCATGGAAAGGTGGTTTTAAGTGAGCTAATACCAAAACAGAAAGTCTGAGAATTTAATTTGCTGTAAGTTTTTTTTAATTCTGAAATTCTCTCAGCTCATACACATACATCAGCAGAGGGGCAAAGACCTGTATGGAAAGGGATTTCTTTTCTGGTTTCTCAGAGCAGGTTCCCAGCAGTAGAGATGAAATAAAGCGGACTTACCCTCACTCGCAGACCATCATGACCTTTCCCAGCCCAAAATCTCTGTCATGTGATGTTTTCTTCTTACTTCTCCAGCTACTGAGTATTTCTGCTCGGAAGGAAAGTTCAGAGGCTTCCTTGAAGGCAGCTCTGAGCACAGCCCAGGAGAAGTCTGTCCCAGCCATCAAGATCTGTCAGCTCCTGTGCAATGTCCACGAGTCCTTCCCAGACCTGCAGCCAGTGATGCAGGAGCTGGGGCATGTAGGTGAGAAAAGCACAGGCTTTCGTCCTTCTGTGATCTTTTACACATGGTCATGGGAGTCTTGGGCAGTTTGGTAGTGGACCTCTGTCCTGGTGGCCTTAGGTCATTGCACAGAACTACCCCTGGCCAGATGTCAGGCTTGTACTTGCAGGAGGATTCACAGGGGTGACCTATGGATCCAAGCGCTGGAGTGTGCATTTCTACTGCTGGTAAAATGCACAAGATTAAAGTTTTGTATGTTATGAGGGTTGTAGAGATTGTAACTGACCCCATACTGGTATTCCTTAACTGTGTTTGCATTTCTCCACCCCAGCCCTTGCTCAGTAGGCATTTAAGCAACTTAGTTATGTAACCTGTATCTACGTTGGGTTATTTTTCAGATTTTTTTTTTCCTTAACCTGTGGCATTTCTTTGGCTCTTCCAGTACTGTTGGATCTGTATGAATTTGGACTTGTATTACAGTCCCTTGACTTTATCTGTGTATGTGTGGATACTTCACAGGCTGACTGTGAAAAGGTCACATAGGAGTGCGCTTGTCTTGTGCAAAGATGACCATGATGGCGCATTTTGTAGTCCCAGACTAGTCTCCGAGTTTGTTTTTTCATTGTGCTTTAACTCGGTCTTGCTAGGCGTACACTTTACAGAGCAAATGATCCCCTGGGAGGGTCCCACAGCAGCAGAGGAATGTTACATACTGTACTAGTTTGGCAAAGGTATGAATGAAACATATGCACATAGCACTTTGGTGAACTCCAGAAACAAATGCACAGCAATAACCATGTGTGAGACCCTGCCCTGAACTGTGGGGTGCTTTCCAGCTGAGCCGAATTGTATCTCTGCGTCCATCATTTGAAGGAAGAATGCTTAACAGAATTTGGTGCTTTAGAGAAAAAGATAAGAGGGCCAGGAAGCTAAATGCAAGTTTGCATCCTCTTGAAAAGGATGCAAATGTGACTTCCTTATTCTGTTTGCTTGCATACATTTTTATGGCATTGTGCTTCCCAGTGCATCCAGATTCTTTGGGCTGCAGAGTCCACTGGGATGTACACAGTGTGATTTTTATCCAAGCACAGGCGCTGGTTCAGCTCAATCTGTCCCTATTTACTCGTGGTGCCAGAGCTGCTTAGCTTACGGCACAGTGTTGAAATACTAGCAGATTGGTAGGTAGTTAAAGTAAGCAGCTTGTAATTAATGTCTCGTCTTTTTTAAGGGTAGAAGGTTTGTCTGAAAATTTAGATCAGGACCATTCAGTCTTTGTGAATGAACACAAGCCTCCTGGCTTTGACACTTGCCATCATTTCGTGTTTGACAATGACAGGCGAAGCCAATGTTCCCCGTGTGCTGCCCAGTGTGCCCCGTGTGTTGCCCCTAGGTCACTCTCTGCACCCTTGCCTGTGTTCTTGAGCAATGGGGAAATTTTGTTGGGGTAGTAGATGGGACTGGGTAACTCAGAGCAGTGGGTGTGTAGAAGAAACCAAAGACCTGGCTTACTGCTCTAGCCTTAGGGCTCAGGGGGTGATAGCACATGCTGTGCTTCCCTTTCTTTACTCAGTGGCATTAGCAGTCTCCCTGAGAGATGTTCTACACTGTAGATCCAGTATTCATGCCCAGTTCAGATCTAGGTCCTGTCTTCTAACTTCACCAACAACTGCCACCAGTCCAGTTGGCTTTTTCACCTGGTCAAGGCTCTGATGAGGATTTCTAGAGAAAAGGCCATTTTCCTTCTTATCTGCCATTCCTTCTCTGTCTCATTCTGATGCTGCAGGCACTTGACCCTCTCCTCTTGACCCTGTCAGACCATGGGATGTGCCAGGGCTGATGCCCTGGTGACTCTAGAGGAGGTAAGCCAAGAAAAATTGCACGTGCCTGTGAACGTGCTGCCCATCTTAGCTCCTGGACACTGCAGTGCTTACCAGCAAGGGACTTGGGGAGTCAGCTAGATTGCTCTAGCAGATGCCTGCTTCTCTGGCACCAATATCAAAGAGAGCAGACTGCTGTTACTAAGTGTCTTTGTAGGGCTTCAAGCCAAGGTTGAGACGAAATCAAGCAAGAAGCAACATCAAAACGAAGAGCACTGGAAAAATGGTATTTACTTGACAAAAACATATATTGTGTATGAAGTGTCCAGAGGAGGATTGCCAGTTACCAGCCCCTTTTTGGCATCCTACAGATCTTCACAGTGAACTTTCGTATCTTAATTTCCAGTCCAGTCTCCTCAGCTCTGCTATCACTGCTTACCAGCTCTAAATATTGCAGGTGGTTTTATGGATCAATAGTCATGTGGCTTTTGGCATGAGATACGAATGATAATTACAGGCCTCATGTTTGAGGGATGTAAGCTTCCACTTGAAACAGAGGAGATCTTACATTTCTGAAGAACATATGTGCCGTGTGGAGATGTGTACAGTTTGCATTTCCACTTGAAAGCAACAGTTTTTACATCTCTACTGAAGAAAAAAATTCTGATACTTAATTTAGGTGACCTAAGGCACTTGGAAAGAACTAGGTACCTCTGTGGAGGAAACTGTCTGCATCTATCCTCAGCCATGCTCAGCATCATCAAAGAAATGGGTTGATTTCTGGGATGGAGTTACAATATGATATTTGTTGGCTTCTTCTTGGGCCCCTTCTGTAGTTGGAGCACTTTCACTTTTGGCAGCTGGTGCTTTGCAAGGACGAGGCTTAGCTCTTCCAGCCAACTCCATAACCTCCTCTCTATCCATCTGCTTCCCAGGTCTCTGCACAATCACTTCTTGGGAGATCATGTTTGTCAAGATATGCCTCACTTTCAAATCTCAGAAATGTATCAGGAACTCCAGCAAAAAAAGGCTTTTTCTCTGCATATTCTTGTGTTTAAAAAAGACGAGCAGCATCTAACTTAGGCCTGAGTCAGCCCCTGGAATTCTTAAATTGCAGGGTCTGCAAGCAACTTTCTGCAACCTTCTCCCTGTGAAGGTTCTGCATTAGAAGCCACCATGTGTGTCAGCAGCCATCAGAATGACCTTCAAAATGCAAAGGGGGAGCTGGAATTTTCTTCCATCTTAAGCTGAAGAAGTGGGAAACGGAATGGTCACACACCAAGAGATCTGCTTCTGGAGTCTAATAATCTATCATGAATTGCAGGGAGGATAGAGCAGCCACCAGTATTACAGACTCAGCAGACCACTTACAAATGAGAAAGAGAACTTACTATGAAATACGCCATAATAAACAGCAGGGTTTTTTGTCCAATGCTGAATGTCTTTGCCACCAGAGAATGGAAAGTGATGCAAAGTCCAGAGTCCCAGAGGACCCTGCAGTTGGGAATTCCTGTCTGGTACCTTTCTGGTGTATGTTTATCCTCAGGCTCTGTCTGCTCCCAGGTGGCTCAGCCAGGGGCATGGCCAAGGCGTGCTAAGTTCCTGCCTCTCAAACTTGATGTGCAATCAGTTCTTCAGTCTGGTCTTATTTCTCAAGAGAGCACTTGGGTTCACCTCCAGGCTTCCTGCATCTCCAAGGATGGAAGCTGACTGGATAATGTCTGGTGCTCGATGCTGCTCTAACGAGGTATAAAATGTTGTATTTACTCATAAGAGGTGTTCTGGGAAGCATCCTGGCTGCCAAGCGGAAAGGAGTCACTGCCAAGATGTAGCAGTGTCACATGTCCTCTCCTGTTCAGGCAGCAGCCAGCCCATGGTACTTAATGTCGTTAAAGAAACCTGCACGTTCATCAACATGACACCTGACCTTACTGTCACATCAGCTTTGTGTCATGCATTTTAGCATGTCTCCCATTCTCCCATCTTACGGTAGCCAGACTTTGAAGGCCTTTTCAGGATGTGTTCCACTATCAGGCAAAGTTCCTCCTGACATCCAAGATGTGTATGTTGCACTGGTGCAGGACTACATGTTGCAGGTACCTAGCCATTGGTTTCACGTGATCGTCAGCTTTCTTTCAAAACTGTTCTCCAGGAGTAGTAGTGTCCCCCTGAAGAAAGATGTTCCTGGGGCCCCTTTATGCGTTTCTACATGAAGGTGGACTGAAGTTAAGAGCTCTCCCTGCCTTTATACCATTACAGTCTTGTGATGTTGTCTAGGCTCAAGGCTTGTAATCCTGAACAACGTTTTCACAGCAGGAGCAGGAGGAGGACCATGAGCCAGCTCTTGGCACACAGGGGTCCATGGGAAAACTCCTTTTCGCTTCATGTGACTCAGGTTACACCCCTGCTGCCATGGCACTTCTACTAGACATTTCCAGTCCTGGTTTCCGTAGTGCTCTTACTGTCGTCCACAGTCGTCCTACCCAGCAAGATGACTCTTCTTGTTGTTCAGCATTTCTGGGAAGTTGAAAGATACTTCTTCACTTGGGCCAGAAAAACTGAGAGTATTGGTTTTAGGGATGTGGGAAGAGACCTTAGAGGTGAAAGGTGTGTATTGCTATCTTGACAGAGCAGGACAAACTGAAAACCAGTCTTCCAGTCTGTTTTTCTTGCTTGATGTATTCAGGGGTTGGTGCGTCACCACTTGACATCTTAAGATTTCCAAATTGGTTGGAATATGTCACCTGGTTTCTAGTTGGCTGGAAAACCAGGGCAGTGTCACTGTGCAGGGAGGATGCTTTGCTGAGCTCTTCCCATAGCAAGGAAGGCAGAAATGAAGTTTTGCAAGCACAGGCTGAATTTCCTGTGCATTGGCAAAAGAAGTCTGCACTGGTTTCCATGGCCACACAGTTGCATGGTTCTCATTATAGCAAAGAAGCCAAATATATCTGTTTGTATTTTGATTTCTTCCATACGTGTGTTCCCTGTGGGTCTTTTCTGTAGATTGAGATCCTAGGTGAATTTTCTAGCTTGTGCTTTTTGAGATGATGGTGTTACAGGGACTCAGAAAAGCATTAGACTTTGTAGGAAGTGAATGTAATGAGCGATTTAAAATACCTCAGGGCCCTAACCAGAAGACTCAAAAGGGTCGTAGCAAGATTATCTGTTCCCTTTCAAAGAGTTTGCATTTGGGAAGTGTTCCTGAGATTTCTTGTAATTAATGGCTGGATATCCACTCTCAATGACAGACTTAGTATCATACCTCAGGCTCAGATCTTCAAACATTTAAGCATGGCCATAACTTCACATGTGTCTGAGCAGGAGGCAGATGCTTGGAAGCAGCAGTTGTTCCTGTTTGAGGAGGAAGCTCTTTGGAAAATCTGGCCCTGGCTCTTGCTATCTAATCCAGCCCCTGGTATGTGTGGGTGGAGAAACTCAAGGACCACTCTTTAATGCATTGTACCATGCATGGCCATGGCCACTTTTCGGCAGAGCCATGTGCCACTGTTGTGATGGGACAGCATGTCTGATGTGTGTCTGTTCTTGCTGTGCAGGGACAACTGTCTGTGTAGGAGCATTCAGGAGACAAGGAGACTGAGGGGCTGCTGCCCAGTCCTGCTAGTCACCACTGAAACAGGAATTGCTATTTCCACAGGTCTCTTGACAGAGGGAAGCGGGGAGAAACCTGGGATCAGGAAGTGGAAGGTAAACAGTGAATCCCAAGTTGAAGCTCTGGACAAAGATGAGGACAAGATGGAAGGTGCTGGTGCCAAGGAACTGAAGGAACCTGAAGAAAAAGCTTCTTCCAAGAAGAGTTTTGTCTGCAAAGCCTGCAACAAGACTTTCCACTTCTACTGCCGCCTGAAGGTGCACATGAAACGTTGCAGGGTGGCCAGAGGAAAGCAAATCCAATGTAAGGAGTGCAGTGAGGTCAAATCGACGAAGAAGGAGCTGGAGAAGCATCAGCTGGAGATCCACGGGGTGGTGGGGACAGCCAAGAAGAAGAGGCTCCCTGTAGCGTGTGACATCTGTGGCCGAGAGTTTGCTCATGCCTCAGGTAGGATTGGTGGGAGCAGAGGTGTTTGGACAGAAATCTGGACAATATAATAAAGCAATAGTCTGAAATCTTTTCCTCCTCTTCCTCCTCCCTGCAGCTCTGTGAGTGTTGTGTATGAGCAATGCGGCTCAGCTCATTTCTCCTGCCCCACTGAGCACAACCGCTTTCTGATTAGTTCTTCCCTAATTGGTTTTCCACATGGCTCATCAAGGAAAAGTGGGGCTACTGGCAAATTTAAAAGCTTCCAAAAATAATCAAGCTGTTCCAGTTCTGTGGCTGGTTTAGCAGGACGAGTAAGAGGAGTTGAGTCTCTGTGCCTTCCCTGTGGCAGCTCACAACATCCTAGTGGACCGCTGGGCCAGAGGACACCAGTGGACCCCCGGTGTCGCAAGTGGGCTGGGTGGAGCGGTGCCTCTGCAGCAGGGTTGGGCAGGGCTGGCACTGGGTCCCACCAATGCCACCCCGCTGTCCTGCCTGCCTCCCCAGGGATGCAGTACCACAAGCTGACGGAGCACTTCGATGAGAAGCCCTTCTCCTGTGAGGAGTGTGGGGCCAAGTTCGCAGCCAACTCCACACTGAAGAACCACCTGCGGCTGCACACGGGGGACCGGCCCTTCGTGTGCAAGCATTGCCTGATGACCTTCATGCAGGCCTCAGCCCTCGCCTACCACACCAAGAAGAAGCACGCTGAGGGTGAGCCATCCCTGCGGGAGCCTGGCTATGGGCTTGGCTGGCTCCATCCACCCCTTCCTGCCCTGGTCCTTCATCTGCATCCTGGCCCATTCCCCATCCTTTGGGGGAGCCCTGGGAAGCAGGCTGCTCCCAGATCTCCTTCACCCACATGGTTTTGCCTGCAGTTCCCCACTCTGCCTTTCCCCCATCCCGTTCTCCAGGTCCTCCAATTAGCAATTAACAGTTTGCTCTCCATTAAGGGGAACTTCCTTTTCTTCCGCTTTCCTTGTTTTTCTCCTGAGTAGCTCTGTCCCCTCACATCTAGACTCCTGTGATGCGTCCTCCTCCCTCTGGTTAACCTGCTCTTTCCCATTCCACCCTCTGACTGAATTTCACATAGTTTTTCATGCCAGCACTTCTCCTGCCCCTGCACCAGCCGCTTCCACTGCCAGCACATGAGCATGTTGCAGCTGGGTGGTTAATTTTGAACGTGAGACATGCCAGCATGTAGTTCCTCCAGAAGCTTGTAGTACCTCCAGATACTTGAGGTCTTTACTAATTTAATACTCCTTGTGCAGGTGTGGTTTTCTCCAGCACCTCTGGGACCTTTTTGACCCTGCACTGAGATGTTCTGGCTACCCTGGGAAAGCCTGTCCACTTTACAATCTCTTCCCTCTCCCTTTGAAATTAGGCATAGTCCACACAGAGCTTCTGTCCTGTTAGGTGCAGGCTCTCATCCTGGGTGTCACTGCAGGGAAGATGTACGCCTGCCAGTACTGTGATGCCGTGTTTGCCCAGTCCATTGAGCTGTCACGCCACGTCCGAACTCACACGGGGGACAAGCCGTACGTCTGCCGGGAGTGTGGGAAAGGCTTTCGCCAGGCCAACGGGCTCTCCATCCACCTCCGGACCTTCCACAGTGAGTGTGGCCAGCTGCCTCCCTGGCTTGGGCAGTCCAACCTGGATGACATGGCTTCTGCAGGGTCATGGCAGACCCATCTGTGCCAGCAGAGGCTTGTGCAGGTCTTATTGGTGCCTACAAGCACCTTCCCCCGCCAAGAAAAGCAAGAGACTTTAGGGATTTGATGCTGTGGGTAGGGTTATCCCAAAGAAAATGGCAGGGCTGGCTTTCAGCAAACCGCAAGCTGCTGGGAACATACCACGGGAAGCTATAGGTGAGCAGGAGCAGCAACATCTGTATGCAAAGGCAAAACTCCAGTGCTAGTTTTTGTCTGGGAAGTAACAAGCTTTTACTTTCCTTTTCTTTCCTCCCTCGGTGAATTTTCCTCGTAATTCTTCTCTTTTTCCCTTGATTTCTTTGTCCCCTGTGTTCTTGTTGCATTTCTGGGCAGCAGACATCGAAGATCCCTACGACTGCAAGAAGTGCCGGATGAGCTTTGCCACGCTGCAGGAGCACCGCAAGCACGTCCACGAAGCCCACTCCCGGGAGTACCACCCCTGCCCCACCTGCTCTAAAGTCTTCAGCGCCCCATCGCTGCTGGAGCGCCACATGGTGACCCATGTTGGAGGAAAGCCTTTTAGCTGTGAGATCTGCGACAAAGCTTACCAGGTGAGCCGGTGCAGCAAGGACTTGGTCTCATGTGCTGGAGGTTGCCGCTGCTCGCTCTTGCACCAGGATGTCTCTGCTGGCCATGCACACTGAGTGCAGCAGTTTGGGGTCAGCAGAGGGAAAAATTGCACAGAGCAGGCAGAGTCCGTAAGGTAAAGGCAGGTCCATGGAGAGAGATGGGCTGTGACTGCAACAGGCTACATACCTGCCTGTCTGGACCCTCAGGAATCTCTTTCACCAAAGTTTCTAGCTGCCAGGAAGTGTAGGAATAAAAATACTCACGTTGCAACTGGCATGTCTCAGTGGGAGTGTGTGTGGGAGCACATTTCTACAAGGGAACAAAAATTCACACCAAAAAGAGACCTGCAGCGAGTGAGATGAGGATGAGGGATTCAGCAGTGTTCAGCTCCTCAGGGGCAATGGAGGAACAGAAGTGAGGTGTTAGCTCTTGTCCTGAGAGAGGATAAGCAGGTCTTGTACCTGCTGAGCACAGCCCCACTGTTACTGTTGCTTTCCACACAGTTTCTTGCTGTCATGATGCCCCGGGACCAGCTTTGGTTTGTAACCATGACTTGATCCTTATCTTTGCAGCAGTTGTCAGGTTTATGGTATCACAACCGGACCCACCACCCTGATGTCTTTGCAGCTCAGAATCACCGCTCCTCCAAGTTCTCCTCCCTGCAGTGCAGCTTCTGTGACAAAACCTTCTCCAGCACTGCTGCTCACCGAAAGCATGTCAAGACAGAGCACACAGGTAACGGCACATTCATTAGTGAACAAAACCACGTGGCGACTGCTGGGAGAGGTGTAGTGCTAATTCTGATAGGACAAGGTTGCACATCCCATTTACCTGCAAATCACAGTAGATTCTTTGCACCCTGTGGCAGTCTCTTCTGGCAAGTCTCATCTCGGCATCTTGCAGCTCACTTGCTCTTGGCCTCTCCTTTTTCTGCCTTATCTCCAAGGATGTTCCTGATGTCTGTATGCATGTGTGGTGTTGCTGAAATATTAACAGAGCTTTGGTCCAGAAGGCCTCTCGTAGAAATCTTGGGAGCATACTTTTCTGTTCTTGGCCTTGTTTGCAGATGTGAAGTTCCATGAGTGTGAGACGTGCAAGGAGCTCTTCCCCACACTGGCTCTCCTGCAGGTCCACGTGAAGTGCAGGCACTCAGGTCTGTTACACTTGCTGTTGTTCATGTTACTGCTCCTCTCAGTGAGTGATGTCTAAGCTGTAAGAGAGGGTGAAGATGGACATGGTAAGGAAACAAAATATGGATGAACTGGAAAAGCACTGGTTTTGGTGAGGTTGGACATGTTTGTTAAGCTTCTGGAGCCACTGGAGTCAAGGAGGGTTCTGGATTTGCTTATGACAGCAGAGAAGGGAGCTAAACATAGTTGAGGAGACATGAGCATAGAGAAGCGAGGAACTGAACCCGAAGCATTGGGTTTGTGGAGGACACAGCTAGTGAGAGACTGGAGAAAAAGGGAGTTTAACACCAGAAAGATCAGAGAGGCACCTGGGCTTGGGGAGACCACATCAAGGGCTGTTTGGCAAGTGTGCAGGCTGAAGCAAGGCTGTGAGGGCAGAGTGAACTGCCAGACCAGGCTACTACAAAAGGTGGGTCCCTAGGGCTGTGCATGGGATAGCAGGAGAGGAGATGGATCAGAAGACATTGGAGGGGGCAGCCAACAGCAGCCTGAAGAGTGAGGAAGGAGAAGATCTAGACATAGCTCCCGCTGAGAGGAGAGAGCCCCTGGGGTGGATAATGGGTTTGCCATAGCTGAATCAGGAGGTGCAAGCCAGGCCAACAAGGAGCAGTGCTGAATGGTGCAAGGGAACAGCTAGAAGAGATTTCTGCAAGAAGAGACAGCCGCAGCTACAATCAGATACACCAGCCTGGTTTCTGAACACCGGTGCTGCAGGGAGCTAGGGCTAAAACGGACCTGAACAGCCACAAACTGTTGACAGACAGTAGTGTAGCCAGGAGAAGGGACACTGGGACATGCCGTGCCCCAAGTCCCTGGTGGTGGGTTTCAGCCTTGCGCGTCCTGTCCATCTGCAGCTACCTGTGCCCTTGGGCTGGCCCTGGCCATCACAGCCCAGGCTCAGGGCAGTGCTTCTGCCTCCAGGCTCCCAGCCGTTTCGCTGCTTGTACTGCTCAGCATCCTTCCGCTTCCCAGGGGCCCTGCAGAACCACGTCACCAGCGAGCACTTCAAGCAGACGGAGAGCACCTTCACCTGCGAGCTCTGCGGGGAGCTCTTCCCCTCCCATGGAGAGCTGGAGGGGCACTACAGTGCTGAACATCCCAAGGTGGTCTTCTCCCAAGACACCACAGCCCAGATTGTGCAGGTAAAGACTGCTCTGTGCCACAGCCCCAGTGGTTGTTCATCCATCCTCCCCCTCCAACCCTCTTGCTCTTCCCAAATCCACCCTGCGGCTCCTGTCACCCCTTCTGCTCCCTGATTCCCCATTCTTAGAGGGGTCCAGTGCTCTGGGATTTCTGTGCTAGTGTGAGGTGGGTTTGCTGGAGGGGAAGCAGTTCAGTCTTAGTTTTCAAGAGCCGAGGAGGAGGAACTGACAGTGTGTGCAGAGGTGTCTGGTTACTCAGAGGCTATTAAAACTCAGATGACATACCCGGTGAGGTTATAGATGTTTTGTTGGAGGCCAAATGCTAGGCTTGAACCCAGACTCTTTCTCTTCGATATCACAGCCATCAGTGGGGAACAGCTCCTTGGATGAGGGAGCCCAGTGTGCAAGATTCCCTGGGCTAGCATTCCTCCAGTGCGTAATCACAGAGTGTTTATTGTCTGTGGCTGCTTATGGAGCTAAATTACAGCAATTTTGTAGAGAGAAATATTTAAATTATTCTCCTGTGTTCTCTTTTGCATCATTGGTGTGTGTGGTTTGGCATTTCCCATTAGGCTTCTGCCTATTGTAATTGCAGACCTCTGGCGTGAAGCTAAATATTATTACCAGAGCTGGGGCCAAGAAAGATGTGGGTAGCAAAGTGATCGTGGTGCTTGTGTCTGACTCTCAGGTCATCTTCCACGCAGGTGATTCAGACGTCGGAGCAAGGAGCAGCAGAGCACATCATCTCTTTTGATGAGGCCCAACTCACTGGCTCCCAAGTCTTTGTGACATTGCCTGAATCCCAAGTGAGCCAAGCTGGCTCCGAGCTGGTAGCAGTGACCATGGAGGACTTGTTTGATGACAAAGTCACGCTGATTTGTGAAGAAACCAAATGAGAGTGAGCAGTGGGTGCCTACGCATGGTGCCTGGCATCTACTAGACTTGTTCAGGAGCTGTACCTCAACCTGCTGCTCCAGCAGGGAGATCAGAGTTTCTTTGGGAAAGCAACCCCGGGTATGTGATGCTGCAAAAGAAATGGCATGCATTAAGTACAGCACGGACAAAGACAGGAGAGGTTCGTAGACATTCACAAGGGCCTGGGAAGTCTCCCTGCAGTCAGCAGCTGCCAGCTCAGGTGAGCTGGACCACCTATCCCTCCCAGCTCGAGAGAAATAAGGCAGCAGAGGAAAAGATGGGAATTGGGCGTGTTCACCTGTGTTTCTCCACTGCTGTGAACAGAGTGGAGGGAAGGAGACTAGTACAGGACAAAGTTGGGGATGATATGGGTATGTGAAACCAAAGAAAAAGCTGCCCTGAGAATTCGGGGTGGAGATTTTTACAGCTGAATCAGTGACATGCTCACAGGTATCTGCTACTCTGCAACCCTTACTTAAGGGCTGCTTTGTTTCTTCTGTTGCTCTCCCCTGTAACTGTTGTGCTGCCTGTTGTGCCAGCTAGAAAAGTCCCCCAGCGCAGAGCTGACATTTGGGCACCTCTGCTCAAGCAGAGACTTCTTGGGAGTTGTGCTAAATGGCTTCGGAGCTGTTTAGGTAATACCTTGTGTAGCACAGGTCTGACCCCATCCATATTTTTGCTGTGGTTGTCCATTATGAAGAAGGGTCTGGGCATCCACATCCTCTTTGCAAGAAAACAGCCCTGAGAGATCTCCCACCCCTCCTGTAATTCACCAAGGACGTGCTGAAGCTGCCACATCTGAGAAGGGAGAAGGAGCTGTGCCTGCATGCCAGGGCCCCTCCTCACTGGTATCAGTGAATATCTTCATTTGCACTAATGAAGGTATTTCTGTCTGAGTGTGCAATAGCTGCTGTGACTGCATATAGATGTTCCCCATGGCACACAAGGCATTGCTTTGTAAAATGCATTCAGATACCCACTGTACAGTTTGCTTCTCTGGTGCCAGCACGATGCAACAGCTTCATTGCAGCACACTGGCCCCTTTAAGGCTAAATTTCATATAGCTTTTTTATCTGCAGTTTCCTAAAATATAATCTGATAATTAATGGTTTGCTGAATCCATTATGAAGTGCAATTAGATAGATGCAGGGTTCCTGTGGCTCTTGAGGGGACTGGTAGCATTTATCTTCCTTTCTCTCATGCCAAAAGGTTGAACTTTGCCACTGCGGTATTTACATACTGAGCGGTGATCCCCGCTGCATCTCGCAGCCTGAGACCCCGCAGCGAGCAGTGCCTGTCTTCTCATGCTGCCCGAAGCCACAGGAGTGCAGGAAATGAACAGATTGGAGTTTTCCAGCAGCATTTTGTGCTGGCTGCTCACAGTTACCAGGCAGAGATGGTCATACAGGAACGTGCCAAGGTGGTTGTGCCAGTGAGATAGTTTGTTGTTCCTCTTACAACTTGGAGAAAAGAAGTGAACAGCAAGGGGTGACCCCAGGGGAGGCGCTTGGTGGGGCTAATCTTCTGCATATCATTTTTGTGCGTGTGTGTGGCAGCAAGCATATGACCGTGTTGCACGTGTCTTGAAGTGCTCCCACCTTTCTCTTCCTCGGATGCACGCAGGGTTTGTCCCCCAGGCTTGGCGGTGACAGTGAAATGGAGGAAGCATGAGGTTAAGTTGCCACTGAATCCAGCAATGACCAGGAGATGGTGCTCGAGGTCTTGAGGATTAGTGCTAATGGCCAGGTGCCTCTGCACCTTTGCTAAAGCTCCTCTTAGCCTTCCAGGCCTTACCCAGGTCCTGGGCTGGCAGGCAAGGAGAGACTTTGAGCCACTGCCAAGCTGAAGGGCAACTCCAAGCCCTGGACAGGACACCTCCAAACCCTGGATATGGCTGCTTAAAGAAGAGCCTGAAACTGGTCTGTGGCCACCTGTGGTGAGGGTAAATTACATCTGTTACTGACGTGGAGCAGCAAAAAAGCCTGGGATCCCCCTCGGCCAGGAGGAAAGCAGAGGGAGGACTGCTGGAGACCATCTCATGCCTGCCTGGACACAGAATAGCTGTGCATGGCGCTTAGGATGAGCGCAGGGATAATGGCAGAAGAAGCAAGTACATCTTGATGGTCTCAGAGCTGATACGTTGGTAGGTTTTTGTCCCACAGGCTGGTGGATGTGGAAGCTGTTCCCCCTTTGGCTCCATGGGTGCTGTGGGCTGTGGAAATCCTGCACAGGCTGTGTGAGTGCTGTGGAGCAGGGGATGAATTGTTCAGGTGATGCTTTGCAGATGTCCTAGCCTTCATTTGGGAGCCAGTATCTGCAGGGAATACTAGGTGAAGCTGATTTCCCTCTGTTCCTGAAAAACTCTGGAGGAAGAATAAAGGTTTAGGGAGAAGTTGCCTTATTTACGGCCCTCTCATAGGCAGAGGGCGCTTGGCTAGGGAAGAGCATGCAAATGCTGCATTTTGACTGATCTGTTTGGTCCCTGTTGACCAAATGTTGTCACATTTGAAGGGGGACGGTGTAAATCACACATCAGGTGCAGTTCAGGCTTGCATCTCCTGTTAGGGCCATCTCTTCTGCCTTTGTGCCCAGCAAGAACCTGTGTGGACATGTCCTCGGCAGAGTCCTGCCAGTAGTATATATAGCCAGTGATAGCTCTGCAGCTGTACAGAGACCATCAAGTGTCTCCTGTATCATTATGAGGAGATAATAACTCGCATGCCCCCATTCCAGTTCCTTCTTGATGGATGAAATATGCACGTCGGAGCAAATTGCAGTGTTAGCAACACCTATGTCCTACCCGGAAGGAAGATGCGTACATACTGGTCTGGCATGCACAACGCTGAAGGTGCTGATCACTAGCGATTTCTTGTTATGCTGCAGATTCTTTTTTTTCTCTGTAAAAATAAAACATGGAGAATGAAAGATGTGGCTGCACAGTGTCATGTGAAGCAATTGATTGGAAGGAAAAATCCTTATTTCTGAAAACATGATTTTTGCAGGTCTCCCCCAGGTGCTGGGTGACCTGTTGGGTTATGTGGGGTCCTGTGCCCCTCTTGACCTTGGTGCCATCCTCTGTACAGAAGCGGAGAAGCTATTGTCAGGTCAGGCTGGACCATGGGACTGTCCTGCCCTTTGCTGTGTCCTCCTGCTACAGGTGCCAGATGCTTTTGGAAAAAGGGCAACGTGCCTGTAACAGAAGCCTGGAGAGTAACATCCTAAGGAGGGCATTAGGTCAGTTATGATATATGTATCTCCATGCATTAATTGGTGCCATTTAGGGTGCAGGATTAAGCTTGTGACTGGTAGGAAATACTTTTCTGCACAACTTTCATTCTGGCCCAGTGTCTCTCCTGTTCACTGAAGGCTCCTTTGGAAAAAGGCAGGGTGCTGCTGGGCCTGGCAGCGGCTGTGAGCAGCCCCCACTTGGCATTTCCCAATGCAAAGTGTAATTTCGCAGCTCCAAGGTGTTATTTTAACACAGTATATGCAAATTCTGTGCTCTGGGCTTTGTTTGTTTGTTTGTTAAGTCCAGCCCATCTGTGATGAGGTGCAAAGATGCTCCTTCCTGGCCCAGGAGCGAGGGATGGAGGTGGCAGGAGCAGGGAGAGAGCCAGGATGTTGCTTGAAGCCTCTCCTGGAGGAGGGAAGGAAGAGAGCAGGTCTGAAAACCCTGGGTGTGAGCTGGGCAAGCCCTGGCAGCCGCTGTGCCCTGGCTGGTGCTGATGGCTTGCCAGATTTCATTATTGGTCTGGCAGGCTGCCAGCACATCCCCAGCAAATTCAAGCACTGGAAAAGGGAAGCGGTGTTTTCTACAGCCTCCAGCTCAGCGAACACCGCGCAGCGTTTCGCAGGGCAGAGGCAAGACGCTTCGGCAGCCAGAGGGAATTCCCTCTCCTGAATATCAGTGGTTTGGGAGATGGGCTTGGTAACCTTTTGTAAGAGGGGGGAGTAGGCTGGCTAATGGCAGGGGCTCGGCTGCCTTTCCAGCATCAGTTAATGCATCTAATCCCCCAGCACGGTCAGCTGTACAGTGCCTCATTGCAGTAAGTCACCACAGTTCCAAATGTCCTGTGTTAAAAGAGTAATTCCTTTTATCAGGTCTCCAGCCAGCCTTTCACACACAATGACAGTGCAAGCAGAAGCTCTCACTTTGCCTTCCCTGCACCATTTACGATCACTCAAAGCAGGAAATCTGCCCAGGTTTCTAATCATGTTTAAACCAACCTGATAAAGTGACCTAGCTCTTAATCCACTTAATACGAGACGTGGATGCTGTGTAGTGCCCACTATATATAGCTCTCATCTACAAATGGGAGTGGGGCCAGGAAGCACCCATGAGCTGGATCGTGGCACCCATTTTCTGTGACCTGCAAGGAAACGGCAAGTCCTTGCTAGCAAAGTGTGCAGGGGAGACAGAGGCTGGAGGAGCAGTGGGGATCCAAATTGGCTGGCACGCGGGTGCAGTCGAGCTGCGTGCATCTTAGCATCGCTAAATGTCAGGCTGCGTGTCTGGGAAGAGGCGATGCTGGCCATGCAGAGAGAGGAGGGGGCTGCGGTCAGGATGTCTGAAAGCATCCTGAGGTGTGCTGGCCGTGACTGGAGGCATGCGGAGCCGTGAGCGATGTTTGGGGGCTTTAGTAGCTGCTTTTGGCAGAAGTCGGGAGGCCTTTATTGCTGCCCCCTGCTCTGAGCATTGCTGCGACTGGACGTCGTTCCCGTACAGCTGCTCACCCGCAGCAGTGTACCGCAGGTAAATGACAAACTGGAGGCTGGGCAGGCAACAACTACCAACGAAAGTCAAGGGCTGGAAAATCTGCCTTATTGCATGGGAGTGCAGGAGCTCAAATTGCTCACATGGCTAAAGAATGACCTGGCGGCAGCCTTCGCTCCCCTATGCCAGGGGACTGCATTCGCTCCCATCTCTGTACTCTAGCAAAGGCAAAGTGCTGAAGGGCATCAACGCTAGTAAGAGTCCATCTGTACAGAGCACAAATGCTTGGATTTGTCTTATTTCCCTTCCCCTCTTGGACACCCTTGAGATGCCCAGCACTGAAGGCAGTCCAGACAGTGACCTTGTCAATTCTAACAGGGTCAGTCGATCCCTGTCTTGTTCTCAGGGAGCTCAGGGTCAAGTTTGCTGGCTGGTATTTCCTTCGTCCCCTGGATCACGGATACTTTAGAGCCCTGCAGTATATAGGAAGCCTGGTCTGGGCAGGCTGTCTGATTGCTTTATTCTCTGTGCTTCCCAGACCTTCTCCCACTGCACCAGAGCCTCTTGCAGACGGGGAGGGGCTGGCCAGGATGGGTCTGTTGTACGCAGAGCACAAAGTAGCTGTCAACACATGGGTCTGTCCAGACATATTGCATAATAGGTATGAGGCTCTGCAAGTGGAACCAAACAATAACGAGGACAATAGTTCATCTAGCTTGGAGGTGACGCTGAGGTTAAGTTGGCCTACGCCCTGCCTAACTCAGAACTGCTTCCATAAATTGAAAAAGATGGGTCATTGTCATCGGAGAGTCTCTTCTGAAGGGAACAGAAGGCCCAATATGCAAACTGGACCCTCTTTTTAGGGAAGTCTGCTGCCTTGCTGGGGCCTGGGTTAAAGATGTGAAGAGAAAACAACTTCCTACCCTGGTATAGCCCTGAGATTAATATCCATCATTGATTTTTCAGGTAGGCAGAGATGAAGTTGCAACAAGAAGTCTGAGGGCAATCAAGAGACGCTTCAGGGCTTTGGGACAACTGGTCAAGGGAACAGGAGTACAAGCAGTGTTCTCCTCTATCCTCCCAGTTGCAGGGAATGAAACAGGAAGAGCCAGCACATCAATACCTGGCTCTGAGCCTGGTGTCACCAGCAGAATTTGGGGGTTTTTGATCATGGGTTGCTCTACATGACACCACGCCTGCTGGCAACAGACAGGGTACATCTGTCTCAAAGGGAGAAAAGGGGCTTTGCGCAGGAGTTACCAGGGCTCATTGAAAGACTTTAAACTAGATTTGAAGGAAGAAAGGGATAAAGCCAGGCTTACTAGACAGAAGCCTGGGGGTGGCATGCCAGTGTTTGAGGGATGGTGCGCTAGCAAGGTCCTCTGGTCTGCTGTCTCAATGGAGGTAGGGGATGGAGATCTATGCAGCAGCAAAGACTCAGGGGTTATTGGTGTGTTAGAAACCACAAAAGCACCTGAGAATGGTCACATAGGAATTAGGAATTCTCCCCCAAAAAGGTGGCGGAATCAATAGCCCATCTGAAGTGCATCTACACCAATGCATGCAGCATGGACAACAAACAGGGGGAGCTGGAAGTCATTGTGCAGGAGGAAAACTATGATAGAGTTGCCATCATGGAGTGCTGCAATGGATGTCTGTAAACTCTTCAGAACGGGTAGGCAAGGAAGGAGAGGTGGTGGGGTAGCCCTGTATGTTACGGAGTGTTTTCATTTGTCTAGAGCTTAATGATGGTGATGGTGGTTGAGTAGTTTATGGGTAAGAATTGGGGGGAAGGCCAGCAAGGCAGATATCCTGGTGGGAATCTGCTATAGACCACTCAACCAGGATGAAGAGGCAGATGAAATATTCTGTAAGCAGCTGGGAGAAGTCTCACAAGCGCTAGCCCTTGTTCTTCGGGGGGACTTCAACTTACCAGATGTCTACTGGAAATACAATACAGCAGAGAAGCAGCAGCCCAGGAAGTTTGTGGAGCGTGTTGAAGATAGCTTCCTGACATAGCTGGTGAGTGAGCCAACTAGGGAAGGCGCCCTGCTGGACTTTTTGTTTGTGAACAGAGAAGGACTTGTGGGTGATGCGATGGTTGTTGGAGGCCATCTTGGGCTTGCTTGTGATTGCTATGATCACAAAATGATAAGAGTTTTCAATTCTTAGAAGTAAGGAGAAAGAGAAGTAAGGAGGGGCATCAGCAGAACTTCTACTTTGGACTTCCGGAGAGCAGACTTTGGCCTGTTTAAGAGCCTGGTTGACAGACTCACTTGGGAGACAGTCCTGAAGGGCAAAGGGATCCAGGAAGGCTGGACATTCTTCAAGAAGGAAATCTTAAAGGTGCAGGAGCAGGCGGTCCCCATGTGCCAAAAGAAGAGCTGGTGGGGAAGACAACCAGCCTGGCTGAACAGAGAGCTTTGTCTGGAACTCAGGAGAAAAAAGGAAAGTTTATGATCTCTGGAAGAAAGGGCAGGCAACTCGGGAGGACTACAAGGATGTTGTGAGGTTATGCAGGAAGAAAATTTGGCCAAAGCCTGAGTAGAACTTAATCTGGTTACTGCCATAAAAAACAATTAAAAATGTTTCTATAAATACATTAGCAACAAAAGGAGGGCTAAGGAGAATCTCCATCCTTTATTGGATGTGGGAGGAAATATAATGACAAAGGACGAGGAAAAGGCTGAGGTACTTAATGCCTTCTTTGCCTCAGTCTTTAATGGTAAGACCAGTTGTCCTCCAGCTACCCAGCCCTCTGAGCTGGAAGACAGAGACAGGGAGCAGAATGAAGCCCTCATAATCCAAAGGGAAGTGGTTAGTGACCTGCTACGCCACTTAGACACTCACAAGTCTCTGGGGCCAGATGGGATCCACCCAAAGGTGCTGAGAGAGCTGGCAGAGGAGTTTGTCAAGCCTCTCTCCATCAGCAGTTCTGGCAAGCTGGGGAGGTCCCAGATGACTGGAAGTTAGCAAATGTGACACCCATGTACAAGAAGGGCCAGAAGGAGGATCCGGGGAACCACAGAACTGTCAGTCTGACCTCAGTGCTGGGGAAGGTTATGGAGCAGAACATTTTCAGTGCCATCACATGGCATGTACAGGACAACCAGATGATCAAGCCCAGTCAGCAATGGTTTATGAAAGGCAGGTCCTGCTTGACCAACCTGATCTCCTTCTATGACCAGGTGACCCGCCTAGTGGATGAGGAAAAGGCTGTGCATGTTGTCTACCTGGACTTTAGTAAAGCCTTTGACACCATTTCCCACAGCATTTTCCTGGAGAAACTAGCTGCTCATGGCTTGGATGGGTGTATTCTTTGCTGGGTAAAAAAATGGCTGGACGGCCAGGCCCAAAGAGTTGTGATGAATAGAGTTAAATCCAGTTGGTGGCCGGTCACAAGCGGTGTTCCCCAGGACTCAGTACTGGGGTTAGTTCTGTTTAATATCTTTATCAATGATCTGGACAAGGGGATCGAGTGCACCCTCTGTAAGTTTACACATGACACCAAGCTGGGCAGGAGTCTTGATTGACTTGAGGGTAGGAAGGTTCTGCAGAGGGATCCAGACAGGCTGGATCGATGGGCAATTGTATGAAGTTTAACAAGGCCAAGTGCCAGCTCCTGCACTTGGGTCACAACAACCCCATGCAACGCTACAGGCTTGGGGAGGAGTGGCTGGAGAGCTGCCTGGCGGAAAGGGACCTCAGGGTGCTCGTTGACAGCCGGCTGAACATGAGCCAGCAGTGTGCCCAGGTGGCCAAGAAGGCCAACAGCATCCTAGCCTGTATCAGAAATAGTGTGGCCAGCAGGAGCCGGGCAGGGATCGTACCCCTGTACTGGGCACTGGTGAGGCCGCACCTCGAATCCTGTGTTCAGTGTTGGGCCCCTCACTACAAGAAGGACGTTGAGGTGCTGGAGCGTGTCCAGAGAAGGGCAACGGAGCTGGCGAGGGGTCTGGAGCACAAGTCTGATGAGGTGCAGCTGAGGGAACTGGGATTGTTGAGTCTGGAGAAGAGGAGCCTGAGGGCGAGACCTTATCACTCCCTACAACTACCTGAAAGGGGGTTGTAGCAAGGTGAGTGTCAGTCTCTTCTCCCGAGTGACAAGCAATTGGACAAGAGGAAATGACCTCAAGTTGTGTCAACGAAGGTTTAGACTCGATATTAGGAAAAAATTATTCACCAGAAGGGTTGTCAAGTGGTGGAACAGGCTGCCCAGGGAAGTGGTTGAGTCACCATCCCCGGAGGTATTTAAAAGACGTGTAGATGTGGTGCTTAGGGACATGGTTTAGTGGTGGATTTGGCAGTGCTAGGTTTATGGTTGGACTTGATGATCTGAAAGGTCTTTTCCAACCTAAACGATTCTATCATTCTAGTAGATCTAGCTCAGTGCCATGCGAAATCATCTCAGCCCACAGGTCTTCCAGTCAGTGGCGGCTTCCTGCCAGAGATGGAGTTTGCTCTCCTCTTCTTGGCTGTAATAAGGTGAGTAGAGCCCTGCCTCAGGTTTCAAACTGCCTGTGGAGATCCATGCCCCTGCAGCTGTGCAGAACCTGCTAACAGGCATGATGATGGCTTTCCCTGATGTGTGAACCTGACTTTCTTTGCACAAGGAGGCCAAGGCTGTATGCCACCTACTCCATGGCATTGGCTTTCTTAGCCAGCACTTTGGTAGGGAAGAGTTGAGCTCCAGTCCTTGCCATCCACCCTCATCCCTCCACTCTGCTGTGCTTCACCTGGACAAGGTTTCCCTGCAGGTTCACCCCAACCCTCCACGCACCTTCACCTGGGCTTTGTCATCACCCAGAGGATCTTCCCCAAAGCTCATCCCAGGGAGATGGTGCATCTTGACGTACAGTTGCCGTGAGCTGAGCCCCATGCAGGACTTTGCAGAGAGTTGAGACTACGTGTGGATGCACATCTTGAAAGTCTCCAGTTGCTCGTAAATAACTCCCATTCTGGCCTTCTGCAGGAGTCACAAGGGAAGGCTCTGTGCTGGGTGGAAGATGGGTGGGATGACTGGAAGGACCCTTGGCAATTACAGAGATGGGGGTGGTTCCCTGTATCCCTTGTGTTGGTTTCACTTCTTCCAGCCCAGAGGCTACAACTGAGACAATAGAGCAGGGCCACCCTGTCAGTTGATACTTAATGCCGTAATAATACTACATTTGTTTAGCCCATTGCACTTCAAACCTTAAGGTGTTTCTGTCTTCTCTGAGCATTTAATAGCTGTTATTGAGCTGTCCAGTGACACACAGGGCTTTTCCCAGCATGGTTAGATGATAGTGAATTTGGCGATGTGCAGGAGTAGGTCAGATGATCCCTATGGCATACGTGAACTTCCATTCATCAACACTATGTTTCCCTTGCAGCGAAACTGGTCTCTGTTAGCAATGAATTCCCTCTGCAGCTCCCTACAGCCTCTCTCATCGACTAACCCAGATAATCCTCTGCTATCTGCCACATCTCAGTAGATCTATTAAACACACAAAAGTTCTGGTGTCCTTGTGTGTAACGAGGGTAGGTTGCAAGATTTTTAAATCCCCCAGTGCAGGATACTGTCAAAGTTTTATTGAAAGTCTAAATAAATAAACCATTTTTACTCATCCATTTCTCAGTGGTTCAAGAGGGCTTTTCTTTTTTAGAGGTGAGTCATTGCTGTTCACTTGATGGGCTAGTTCAGATTATTGGTGATACATCTGGCCAGGAGCTGATGCAGCCGATGGGACCCTATAGTAGGTGATTGGATGTGGGATCCCAGGAGCTTTGCACAGTTGGGGTTGAGTCTGCTCACAGCTCTAGTGGAGGATGAGGACAGGTAGGACTTGCTTCGGGGGTTCGCAGTGACTTACTTTCACACTGAAGAAGCCCCCCTTTCCCCTCCCAGGAGCAGGCAGTTCGCCTTGCCGGAGTGGCTGAACGCCATTTCCCGTTTCTGTGTCGCGAGCCCTTTCCTGGGGCTCTGCTCGTGCCAGGTCCTCACAGGGAGAGGTCTGTTGGGATCAGTCGCTTTGCCTGGGCTGGAAGGGTGCATTACTCAGACCTCTAATTTGAGGGAGGACTAATTGGTGTTGGTTTAAGCGTGGCTGGGCTCTTAGGACTCGGACATTGGCATCTCCAGCACTCCCCAATCACCCAGAGCCACTCGGGTGGTGTTTCGGGGGAAAAACACGCTGCTGGTGCTCTGGAGACCCCGAACAAGCCTTCGGAGTCTGGAGCCCAGCAGCTTAACCTGCAGAAGCTGTTTGGCTTGGCGTCCCTGCGATGAGGGACGCGTGGGTCTCCTTCCCTGCACTGCGGGGAGCCATCCCCATCTTCTGGTCTTGCTTGTTTGGGGCAGGTCTCTGCTTCGGTGGGTTCCATTTTCTTCTGGCCCTGCCCACTGTGCCATGTCCCTCCCCGCCTTCAGTGAGCTCTCTTTGCTCGCTTCCTCCGTGCTCGGTGCCTGGGGCTGCATGGGCCTGGCAGATCTGGACCAGGTTTCCCCTCCCAACTCTACGCAAGTGTGGCCAGAGGAATTGTCTGCTGAGCCCGAGTGCCTCCTGGCATCACCGCCGGCCCGGCTGGTGCTGCGCGCGGGGGAACCAGGCTGGAAACTCTCCCCTGGAGGCAACGGGGGTTGGGGGGGTGGGGGCCAGGGTCCAGCTGCCTGCCCAAGGGGTGGTCTAGAAGGGTGTCTCATGGGCACGCATGAGTGCCCAGGTCCACCCACCTGCTCCGCACTAGATTGCTCCAGCGGGGAAAGGGGAGCGCGGGGGGATGCTCGCACAAGGCTGCATCCGCGCCTGGTCTTGTAGGAGGAGCAGTGGCAGAGCGGAGTGGCTGTTGCTGGGCAGGATGATGGAAGAGGATTATGACAAACAGTATTACCAGGGAGCGCTTTCGCCCCTGCTTTTTTTTCTTTTTTTTTTTTTTAAGCTCAGATAATGCAGAACACATCCACAGAGATTTTGTCTCAGTTTTCCCCAAAAAACCTTTCGTCTGTGGTGAAGCCTGAGACATCTCTAGCACAAAGAATTCTTTTTTTTAAAGTTGTTAACGCCTGAAAAGAGGGGTTTAGGAGAGAACGACCTTCGGTGTCAGTTATAATCTCGCTGCACGAGTCTCTAATATCCCTTGCTCACACGAATACATACACCCAGCTTCCTCCAGAGTATCCTTCAAGAAAATCGATGAGGAAACGGGATTTGCCACGCTGGTCCCGCTTGCTCAGGGTCCTCTCTTCAGAAGTGACTGGTCTCATTGCTCCAAAGGTGAAAATCCTCTGCCACCCACACAAACACTTCTGCAAGCAACCTGATGGGGAAAGAAATCCCTTCGAGCACTGTATCCCCCTCAGCTTTTAAGTAAATGTTTTGGTCATCCCTGTTGGAGGGCCAATTCTGTTACACTGCTGCAAAGCCTATGACTGTTTTCCAGACTGAAATGAATTTAGGGGTCCATTGGCAAGACTTGCTCCAGGCCCCTCATGTCCAGGGGACCAGCTCTGGACATATATACTCCAGGATGCTCTACCTGTGAAATCATGGCCTCAAACACGGTGAAGCAGAAGTCATATCTGATGGGCACTGTTAATGGTCACTCATAGAAGAATGCTGGCTGAATGTCCTGCTGTGCTTCTGTGTGCTGTTAAACCCAGCAGCATGCACCATCTACACCAGTGTGGCATCTCCAAGTGCTTCGTGATGTTGGGAGAAAAAGGCACAGCAAGGATTTGAGCAGGGTGGTTGAACTAGATGATCTCCAGAGGTCCTGTCCAACCTCAACTACTCTGCAACTCTGTGAGTGCAATTTTTTTGCACATCTCTCCAATTTTTCTCCCAAGGATTGAGTCCATGGCTTTGGCTTGGCTTCCCTACTGCAGCACAGAGCAGTATCAAGCAAACCCTAAACTCAAGAGCACTGCTTCCATTTTTCTGCTGGAGAAAAAATGGACCAAACCCAAGTGACATTTGGCATGGGCTTCAGTGCAATCCTAGTGCTGGGACAGGATGGAGCAAGACAACTCAAGGTAGACAGTTTGTCTCAGCTGGCTCCTGGGAGAAGACTGTCTGACTCCCAGTTATGCCACTGATCCAGAAAGTCTGGATCAGTGTGGTACTTTGATCTGCTCTTTCCAGAGCCAAGGAGGTTTCTTGTGGTTCAGGTGACCATTTGGCGGCTCTGTGCCCACTGCAGTAGCTCTATGACAGCACTGTTGTAACTGCTCCTACCTTTATGAAGAAATGAAGAAGCAGTTTCTTACCTCTTCTACTTCTCACAGGTCCCACCAGCTGTACCTTAATGTGAATATGATTTGGACCCAGCTCTGGAGGTGTCAAAATGATGGGTCCCTCCATCCTAGACCACACTGCTCTCTTGTCCCAGTGACATTAATCTGACCTTGCAGTTTCCATAAGTACCCAGACATCTAGCTGAATGGCAGCCCCATCCTGCCAGTATTGCAGTTTTGGGACCTCGGGTTTGTTGTCACAGTGCAAGACACCACAAGGTAAGTCCTACAGGCAGTGAGACCACACACATGAGCGGTGCATCACAGTGAACATCCTAACTGGGGACAGGCAGAGGTATCGGCACCTCTCTGTGTGCAGCCCCCATGCTGGCCATGGCTGTTTGCCAGCCTGATGCTCTCCTTCCAGGGGTTTCCTTTCTTTGAGGAGGCTGGTCTTACTCAGTAATGCTTGACGCCTGTCCCCCTTTCCCCTCGCAGGGCCGACCATCCTGCCCCCGGCACTGTTGTTGCGGCTCCAAGCCACATGCTCCATCTGTGCTGGGGACACGGCAGCTCTTGCTGCCTGCAGGCACGTCCCAGCATTTGCAGAGTTCTTTTAACTTTGCCCTTCCGCCTTCTGTTCACAATCTTCCAGATCTGCCCTTTCTGGTTTTCTCACACTGCTGTCTCCAGGGCCTCTCCAGCTCTAGGATGGTATCTGGTCTCGTGTGCAGGACATTCCTGTGCTGGGCTTGCTCCACTCTGTCCGCAGTGGGGCTGGAGAAAACTCTCATGGTACCAAGGCAAGCAGCCTGGTAGTGTTCTCTTTGAAAACTCCTCGCTTGTCCAAGCTGCAATGCGCTCAGGTTGCCATTATTCCTATCCAGGAACCATGCAGCCGGTTACCTTGACTTTAATTCTTTTAGCAGTCACGCTGCTTAAAGATCAGGTACGACAAAGGATGCTGACTCGCTGCTGACCACAAAACAGGGCTGCAAAAACCAGACTGCGTCCTACCACAGCTGCGGTACGCCTGGCTGCACCTCCGGTGGGCAAATCCAGTCCACTTGCAAGACTTCCTCTCCTGCTGGGCACACAGAGCCATGCAGATCTTTTAATGACAGCTGAGATTTCTGAGTATTGACTTCATTATTCGGTGATTAAAATATTCCAGTTTCATTGCGACACAGGGGTGTATTAATGATTTATAGTATTGCATTTTGATTCCACACGTTAGCAAACTTTAAAAGCGGCTTGTGCCATGGATTCTGCTGAAATCTGGAAATTAAGTCTGAAAATGTAGTAGTTCATTGGCTTGAAAGGTAGGAAAATGGGCTAGATGCACCATGGAGAAAAAAAAATCTTAAAGAGTCTTTGGAAAGTGACTGTAACACTTGGATGTATGGATGCATGGATGTACCCACTGCCTGAGGGGGCGGCACTGGCCCTGGGGGGGACAGCATCCATCTCCACACATGACAGGAGACTGGCACGTGGCTTGGCTGCTCTGACCCTCTGTCATTTTTCTCAAGGCCGCTCTTGCAGAGTTTTAAGTCTCTTATAATGTTGTGATGGGTCCTGGGAGCAGGGGAGCTTCCAGGAGCATTTCTGGGCCATGGAGGCTGCTAGTCCAGCACCTCCCTCTATGCCGCCGTCCCATCTCCCCATGGAGCACTGCCCTGTGACCATCTGTCCCAGCAGACCGACCCAACCCTTTCTCTTGCTCCTCTGGTGTAGGAGGCTGGGAGTGAGACACTGTCATGTTTTTGCTATCCCTGCAGGGAATCCAGCATTACTGAGCATCTGTCTCCATCCTCTGCCTCACCTGCTATTATCAGCAAACACTTTGAGACCTGTTTGTCTGAATGTCTTGTACACGGTGGGGTTCCCCATTGATCGCTTTATTTCTTACCGCTGCTCTTCGGAGACCCCTGGGGCTGTGTTGTTTCCTCTTGCCTGCATGGTGAGAGAAGCAGGAGGGACAACGAGGGGGGAGTGCAACCTGCTCTGGATGCAGGGTGCTTCAGGGGTGCAATGGGGAGGACAGATGTTTCACTCCAGATGTTCCCATCACAGGATCTGCCCCTTGAACTGATGGCTGTGGCAGCCTCAGCCTCTGGGGACCCTCAGGTCCCCTTTGGGTGTGTCATCCCCAGACCCTTTCATCCTCACTCCCTTCACAGCCCAATTATCTATTTGCTTAAGGTACTGCAAACCTCACTTGATAAGTTTACCTAATTGCTTCACTTAAGTTAATTACTTCTTGGCTGAACAAGAAAGCAACATAATTGATGTCAAGGCGTATTTGTCACTTCGATTCATGTCCTGGGAGCGGGGAACTTGGCACTCCCCGCCTCGTACCCTTCCTTCCCCGCTGCGGCCACCACGGCCAGCAGTGCTCAGCTCCCTGCGGCTCCCGGCTGTTGCAGGAGAGCGGAGGTGGGTGCTGCGCCTCGGGCAGCCCTGCCGTGCGTGCGTGCCCTCCTGGGGCGGGCGGCGGTACGCCGGTGCTGCCGCCTCCCGCACCCCCCTCTCGCTGGACCCTGGGAGCAGGCAGCAGCTTCCAGGCACTGGCAATAAATCTCGTTACACAGCACTGCCTGTCTGATGTACAGGCAGGGGAGGTGAAGGCAGGGAGGCTGCCCTGTGTGTCGTTAATGAGAGCAATTACCCGTGGTGTGGGCAGCAAGCACCTTTTGCATTAACCTACCGATGGGGAAGGAGATGACCCTCGTGGCTCCAGCCTGCCCTGCATGGGAAGAGGCTCCGTGGGGACAGCCAGCGGCCAGATCCAGACCGTACCCTGCGCAAGACGAAATTCAGCCCATGCTCTGGCTGCGTGCAGGCTGGGGTTGGGGTCAGGACGCAGCCCCGGGTGACTTCTCCAAGTCCTGGCTGGGAGTTACGGTAGCCGGTGGGATGCTGAAGTCTCTCCTGCTAAATGAGCCTGGCAGGGATTGTCAGGGAGTTTGCACCCACTTCCTTCTTTTGGAGGTGGGTTTTTTTTTTTCCTTCCCTGTGCATCTGAAAGGATTGGAGGCAGTAGGTTAGCTCATAAAAAGCTTTCCCTGGGAGCGGCTGCCTGCCGGACTTGGGGTGAATGCCCCGGAGAAAACGCCTCCCACTCCAGTGAAATCTTCCTCCCGTGACCTGCACTGGGAGGTGAACTTTTGTGCGAGAGAAAGATAATCCCCTTTGCTCACCGGGACTGAAGGCTCTGTGATAAAAGCTTTATTCAAGATCAAAGACATGTGCTGCTTTTTTTTTTTTTTTTTCAAACTACTACCTTAAACAAAAAGTTTGGTTTATGCTGGATTGAAGCTCTGAGCGGTGACAGCTCCGGAGCTCATCTTCCCGGCCAGTGCCAGCGGGGAGCGGGACGGTGTGGGGATGTAAGGCACCGTGACCATTATCCCGGCACAAAGAGGGTTCAGGGGCTCAGCTCTGTTTCCCATTGCACAAAACCACTCAGGGTTCAGGTTCCCTTTCAGTCTGGGGGATTATCCGGGCAGCTGGAGGAGGCCGGGGGGAGCCTGGGGTATGGTTTTTGCTTTTGATCTTGCTCAGCACTTTCGTCTGCACGAGTGTCCGGCGGGGGCTTTGCTCAGGGGTCTGGGAAACCTCCTGTGATGGAGGTGACACAAAGGGCTGTGGGCTTTTCTTGGCAGTGAGCTGGTCAATGGGGGGGTGTTGTGCCGGTTTGCACTTCAAAAGCTATGAGATGGGCTTCCAAAACTGTGAGCTCAGTTACAAATTGCAGGGTTGTTTCTTCATTATCAGAGCCCCAGCACTGGGACCCTTTTTGTTGCTTTCTTCCAGCTGCAGACTTTTCCTTGCAGCCAGGCAGGCTGGTACCGAGTAAAAATCAAGCCTCTTCTCAGGGTGCTGGGTCTCCTGTATCGACACCCACATCCTCAGGACATCCCACACTGTGGGGCTCTGTATCCGGGGACACTTTGTGTTGCTGGGTATATCACAGGGCACCCAACTGCAGGACTCCCCACATCAGGGCGCATCCCCAACACATCTACCCTGTGTCTCCGGACATCCTTCAGTGTAAGACACTGCATACCCCGTCCTGCAGTGCAGAAGGGCAGCTATAACGTGAGAAGCTCGATTGCCAGGACCACGCATTTCAGACAGTGAAATGAGTCCCGCGTAACCCTGCTTTCACCCCCAGTACTGATTTTCACATCACAGCCAAGTCTTGCTCTGTGTAAAATGGCAGAGGGTTTCTCACTTACTTCCACCGCTACATCCTCTCCGTGTTTAGCCCTTTGTAAAATGAAGGATCACAGGTCGAACTGTGTGCTCAGGATAACTCCTCTGAAGCTAATGGATTTATTATGGTCCCTCATTTCAGAGCTAAGCTCAGCAAACCTGGTCTCAGTGGGGGAAAAAAAATCTCTCCAGGAATGAAATTCACTCTGTTGAGTGTGACACGTTTTGCATGGAGATAAACCTCACTCCTCTGTGTGGCTTCTGCACGGACTGGTCCCTCAGCTGTCCTCCTCGGCTCTCCAGGCACTGCTGGGCAGGCAAGCCCGCAAGCTCCGTCCCAGCTCTGCTTCACCCAGACCTGGAGCAAAGTGGTGGGTCCCACCTGTGCTAAGCGAGGGAGGTCAGATGAATCTTGCCAGCTTGTTCTGGTGAAAATCTTGTCAGTCCACAGGCCAGGACACTGGGAAAGACCAACTTGCCTTATGCTGTTAGAGAAATAAAACCACGTAGAGACTCAGGCTTGACCCTGATGTATCTGCTCTCCAGCATCCCTCCAGCTGGCTCAGGCACAACTGTCTCACCAGATCAGCATTAGGCTGGGAGAAGATCATCCCCCGCAGGTCCAAGGAGCTGGGAAGGGTGGACAAGCAGCTGTATGGCTGATAGGATGTCACCACCTGCAGTTTGAAGCCTCCTTTACCTCCTGCTCCTGCCACACAACCATCCCCTGCACCCACAAGCAGATGCCAACTTGGGTATGTCACTGCGAAGATGGCTACTGAGGCTGAAGTGAGGGAAGGAGGAATCCTAGGGGACTGGCTGAGTTTGGGATCTCACGGTCCAACCAGAGAGAAGGGGTTAGCCCACACAGATATAGGAAAGGGGGACAACTTTTCCTGTGCAGCCCATGAAGACCATGGCTGTATCATAGGCTGCTACCAACAAATGGGTTTGGAGAGGCTGAGGTGGGAATTGCTCCCGATCCCCGGTGGGCACAGGTCAGCAAACTCTTCGCTGAGACTCACCACAGAGTGGAGTGGAAGATCAGAACAACACCCTTATACATCTGTCCAGAGCCAGGCGTGATACAGACACTTGGTCCCACTGAAGTCTTGCAGGGCTCTACCAGGGCTTAAGGTCTGTCTGTAATTAAAGGAGGGCAACTGAGTTGGGATAGTTCCCAGAGCCTGGGGAGGCTTTTCCTTCCCTTGGAAGATGCAAGAGGTTTGTAATGTGGCAAAGAGCTTCCCCTGAGGGCTGAGCCAATACTGAGCTCTCCTGCTCTGTCTTCTGTGGTGGAGCAATGTCCCCCTCCATGCTGTGCAGCAGCTTATACCAGTGTGGCAGACAAGGACATGGCCACGAGCCATGCAGAGCTGTCTGAGAGCAGTCAGGGAAGAGGTGGGCAGAAGAGAGGGGCACAGCCCAGACCTCTTCTGAGGGAAATTGTCCTTTTCTTTAGAGTCAAAGCCCCACCGTCACAGGGGTCGTTCTGAACACGGGGGAACCAGCAGCACAGCAGCTGATGGAAGTGCACTCTCACTGGGTAATCCAAGAGCTCTAATGATCTGCCTTTGATCTCCTATTCAGTGGGGAGATTTATTACAGCTTTCATTTCAAGTCAGAACTGATGAATTTCAGTGGACCTGTCGAGTGGCTACAATCTGGAGGCATTTATCTTTCAGGAGGAAGAGACAGTCTCCTCTCTTTGTCTCTCTGAAATGATGGGGGGAGACACGGTACCCAGCTAGTGAGGGTCAGATGATACCTGCTGCATGGTAGCCAGGTCTGCCTCGCTCAGGGCAGGCTCCCTGCTCCAGCTGTAGCACAGCAGCTGCTCCAGTGGCCTTTCTATCCTGGCACGAAGTTAATCTGCTTAATACATGTTGCTCTCCCTTTTCCCTGCTTTCGCAGGCAGCCTGGAGGGGCTGAGATCCAGCATCATGGGACAAGGCTCCCAGGGCTCTTTCCCTGGAGCCAAGCACTGCTCTGGATCTGGAAGATGCCTCTACTTCTCTAGCAGGAGGTGGCTTGAAACCTGGTGTCCAAAACCGTCTCTTCTGGCTTGGGTTGTGCAAGGGACCTCTGTTGCATTTAAACTACTTTCTACAATTTCACCAGGATCAACACATTTTGTTTCTGACTGCTCGAGGATTCTGGGGGAGCCTGTTTCAGACTTTTCCATGTAGGTGCAGTTTAGCTGTCCCGTCTAACAGTATTTTCACTTGATACTTCTCCACTGAAGCAGGTCAGCAACGGACCCCTTATATGAACACCAGGATGGCCCATGCCATCCTGCAGCACATGGAAAAGCTGGGGATCTTTGCTAAATAATAACAGTTTTATCATTGCTAAGAGCCACAGAAGAGCTCTCGGGCATTATTTGCAGCCTCTTATCAGTTTGAAGGCTGCTCCTCAGCAGGGTCTGCTCTGGGCACCTCTGTGCTCTTGCTGCTGCTCCCTGGCTGCACCCAGCAGCAGCGATGGCAGGAGTGTGTTTTCTGTATTGACGCTGGTTTGGGATTTGGCTTGTACTGACAGATGCATTCCAACATTTAGCATCTGCAGCTATTTCTCCCTGTCTCCAGAGCTGTTCCCATTACTTTGGTTCACCCTTTACCCTGCCTCATCCCCACCTTTCCACCGAGGAAGAGGTTTTCACTTGGTCAGAGACTGCACCTTCCCGGCGCTTGCTCTCAGTGCTGCAACGTTTGTCCTGGGAGAACTGCACCGGTGAAAACAGCATCTTTGCAAGCTCCCACCACTGTCCTGACTGTACCAGCCATCTTGACCCTGCACCCCTGTGCCGACGTGGTCCCACTGTGCATCTCTGCATCATGTGCCAGCAAGCCCCCCCCCTCCAGGGGCCATCGTGCTCCCTCCCTTCAGCAGACAGCAAAGAGGCTCTGAAGCGCTTCTGCTCTTGAGCAGGGACGGGCTCTCCTGGGACAGGCTTGGCTGCCTTCCCTGGCTCGTCTCCACTTCATGAGCAGTTGTCTAAGTACGCTGCCAGCCTGCAGACTCCGTGTCAAGCCCTTGGTCCTTCACTCCAGCAGGACCTGTGGTGGCAGTGGGAGGTCTTTCCTCTCCTTTCTTCTCTGGTTCCCTTGAGGATCTTGCCCACGGGACCCCCCAGGGCAGGGCAGCAGCAGGATTGCTTGGCTGCTTGGGCTCCTCTTGGCCATGCGTGGTCCCTCAGGACTCTACTTCTGGCCCTGCTCACACACCCTGGGGAAGAGCCACGTCCCTGGGACCAGCACAGCTCAGTGGCATGCAGAGGTTTTGGGTGGAGAAGAGCTGGGTACCAAGCACTGGTGCAGCCAGGAGCAGGAGAGATGCATGTGGTCCACACAGACAAAGAGCAAGTGCTGTGGAGAGGTGGCACCATCCCAAAGGGCCTTTTGAGGAACCGGGGTGTAGCCAGAGTGCTGGAGTTACCCAGATCCATTGTGCAATGGCATGGACATGGGGGTCTCTGGGAGCAACGCCTGGCCTAGCTGGCTGCATCTCTGTAGCTGTGGTTTGTTATAAGGGGTTTGTTGGTTTGGGCTCTGCAGCAAGACAGGTTAAGCCAATTTAAACCCAAGGTGCTAAGCTAAAACCTTTGCTTGCTCCCCCAGGATGCCTGCTTCCTGGTGTTCAGCTGCGTCCTGCTGACAGCGGGCCTGCACACGATCTGCAGGGACGGGTGCTGGCAGCATCGCGCCATGAGCCCTCCACCACGTGCCCAGGGCCGCGCGGCCGGCACGGCACAGCCGCCGTTGTGGGCTGTCCCGCTGTGCTCTGCGGTGCCCCGTGGGGCCTCGGGGCCGGGGGCCCTGTGAAGCCAGTGCTGTCCTCCAGCACGTCCCTGAGCCGCACACGCCGGGGTGTGAAGCTGCGTGCGCAGGACATGTCGCCCGGTCCCTGTACCTCACCCATTCCCAGGCCGCGCCGCTGCGGCCGTGCAGTGCGGCGGCCGGGGGGGGGGATGGCGGTGGCAGGGGAAGAGCCACCCGTTGTCTGTCTGTCCCCTAATCCACCCTGCAGACCGGTGCCTGCCTGGCAGATAGCACCAGGAGGGCTGCTGCTCCCTGCCAGGGACTGATAAAGAGCAGCCGCCATTATGGGCTGGCCCTGTCACCGCTCGAGGGGTGTATTCTTGTGAACGGCCTCCGGCATTAGTCTGCTCAACGCTGGCTGCACCAAGGGCCACCGAGGTCTCCATTCCCAGCAGGGGCAGCAGGGACCGGGCTGGGGCTCATGGCTCTCCTGCCCTGGAGAGCCAGACCAGGAGGGGGGCTGAGGGTTACAGCAGTGCAGGAGTGGGGAGGGAGAAGTCCAAGACGGTGTTGTGTCCAGGGGTTCAGAAGGTGAGGAAACACTTGGTGAGCATGTCTGGTGAGCTCACCATGGACACATGGTAGAGGTGTGGAACCCTCCAGCTTGTGCTTTGTGCCTGCTGGATTTGATAGGCTTCAATGTCTTCAGTGGGGCTGGACAGTGATTTTTTTTGTTTTCACAGAAAATGACGATTTGCTAATCTCAAAGCCATTAATATGAAATGGCTGTCTTGGGCAAAAACACCTGTTTGGAAAAATTAGGATACAGAAGTTTCAAAATTTGTGAAGTGAGCCCTTCAGGTGCCATCCAATTGGAGAGGCTCAGGATCTCTTTGTTCAGAGCTGGACTGTGTTTCAACAGGTAAAAGGTGATTCCTCTTCTTGTTGGAGATGGAAAACTTGTTCACAGTCCTTCAGGTGCCTGTGGGAACTGGGGGGTGTTTGCTGGGCCTGTGCTCTTTGCAGATGTTATTTCTGCTGCTGGAGCGAAAAGAGTGACCAAGTACTTATGAGAAGAGTTGTGGTGTGCTGCACCAGCCTATCTAAACAGCATCAGGCTCTGCACCAGCCTTTCCAGACTCTGCTCGCTCATGTTAGTGGGTTGTTTATTTTTCTCTGGAATGGGCAAGTAAGATATATGTAGTTTTCTTTTTCATCTGCCCCCTCATTAACATAACGCTGAGCAGGAGAGCAGATGCGAGTGGTGCCGTCAGACTTCATTACGGGGATCCAGCCCAAAGAGACACGCAGCTCTGGGAGCTTGCTGCAAGGCCATCCGTCAGCCCAGACCCAACTGTCCCCGTGCAGACAAAATGTCAGACCCCCAGCAGAGAGAGGCGAGCACGTGATTCCCTCTGCCCAGCACAGACTGAGCTGCTCTTGCCGTTAATCCTTCTGGATAGCATCGCTCCTTTCTTGGGTAGTATTAAAGAGATCTTTGTTTTCTAGTTACATACCTTCATTCATGGCGCAGGCACCCGATTTCTGCCTCGCAAGATGCCCCAGTGGGCCCTGGGTTATTCACCACCAGACACCAAGGCTGCTGCCAAACCCAAACTTTTCATGGACACTGTGAAACTACGTTTGCCTCTCTGACAAACACTTTCTTTGAGCAAGACGTTGAAGGTTGTGCATGTTGGTTTGAAGGTCCCCTTGGAGCAGTAGATGGTAAATCCTCACCAGCCTCCAGAAATTCAGACTGGTTCTTCCTTCCTCACAGGGCACAGACCAGGCCCGCCCTTCCAAACGGCTCATGACCTGGGTTTCTCCCTCCACACCTGTCCTGCAAAACCAGCCTTTCTGCCCTGCCCTGCCTGCAACAGAGGAGGTTAGTTGAGCTAGTTCTGGGAAAGACCTCCAGAAGGAAGGCTGGTAGCCACAGACAGGCAGAATGAGGACACAAGAAACCCACAGATGAAGAAATGGGCAGCAACCTGGCCCATGATCTGTGAGGGCTGAAGTAAGCAAGATCCTGAGAGAAGACATCACCCTGTAATCACCATTACCTCCCAAAGGGTGTTAAAGCCAGTTTGTTATCACTAGTGCTAGAGGTAGGATCATTGACTGATGTGCCACGTCCCCTCTGTCATGAACAAGTGATCCTGGCCAGACCACTTGGACACTCCTGTGTGTGCTGGGGGTGAGTGGATGAGGTCTTCTTGGAAATGGCATTAAATAAAATCCCCTTCCCATTCATGCAGTCTCCCACTGAGGTTTTTCAATCAATTTCCTGCCTTTTGAGCTTATCAGTGGGATCTTTTCTGGTAAAAACAAGCATGTTTAAATGGAGAAGACTCAAGATCGCTTCCTGATGAGTGGGACATTGTGGCCACTGCACTGGTCCCCGGACTGACACCGTATCTGTGCCTGGATGCACAGTCCCTGCTCTCTCCTCCAGCCCACTTCTTGACCCTATGTGATCCCATGGGGAAATGATCCCACCTTTCCCATGAGCTTGCCAAATCACTGAAGAAATGTCCTGAAAAGGGACTCCCACAACACACGAGGCTCTCTGAGCTCAGTGAAAGGGGATATTTGGGGAGCTGACACCCCGGTTGGCAGCAGTCTGTCTGTTCTTGCAATCCCCACGTGCAAGGGCTGAGCTGGACACCTCCAGGCTTGGGCTTGCAATGCAAGGACGGCTTGGCACGTGGCTGCCTCTTAGGTCATTAAAGCAGAAAATGGTGATGTTTAAAGCCTTTCTTCTTAAGAGGAAGTGGCAGATGCAATGAAAAGTTAATGATGGTGGCTGTGCCTTGCCTAGTCTGGGCTCTCCCCTTCCCTGCCATCCTCTCCACTCTCCAATTGACGCTCCGGCTGGATGGCCGGGCCAGGGCACGTTTGCCAAGACAGGAGGTGCTGGGGCAGGGATGGATCGGAGGAGGCACCAGCTGCTCCTCTCATCGCATGGAGCAGATGAAAGGAACAATCCTCCATGTGCTTGAAATGGGAGCAGAGGCCCCTGCACTGCCTCCCGCTCTCCTGTTGCAGCCAGTGTCTCAGGAGCTGAGCATTACAATGGCAGTAATAAAGAGCATGGCAGCTATTGTTATTGTTATTATTGATGCCCAATGGTTTCAGCACTCGGGGTGAGTGATGGAGATGTCTTTCCCACTGGGGACAGGATGCTGCTGCCCTTGCCTCGGGGTGCACATCCATGCAGAGGGATGGTGAGCTGCCGTGGGAGAAGCAAAGCAATCAGAGCCTACAGCATCCCATTCTCTGACATCATCTGAGAGAGAAGGCGATTAACAGCCCAGAGCTGCAAGAAATTTGTTTCTGGCATGGCTTTCTGGCCATCATGCTGCTTTCCTGTCCAGGCTGCTGGCAGCCAAAGTGATGGTGTTTTTTGGGGAATGAAAGGGGACAAGGTAGGACACTGAAGACCAAGTTCGGGGGTTTGAACCTCCAGCTCAGGCAGCGCCTTGCTCAAGGTGATCAGGAGGTGACCAACAGTTGCAGATCAGCTAGCCATCAGCTTGCCAAAGCCAACAGTGGTGAGATGTGCCCAGTGATCCCTGGGCACTGCTTCTCCTTCCAAGTCGGAGGCTCATGACCCTTGGCAAACTGCAGTTGCTGCTTCAAGCCCTCCACCTGCCTGGTGGATTTTGAGTTGCACAGCAGAAACACATGCTCATGATCCTGGCACCGGCTTCCCTGTTTGCTGCTCTCACCTGGGAAATTGGGGTGTTGGGCTACACACAACACAGTCTGCATGACCCCCTGAAAGTCCCCACCCCATCCAGACACTTCGGTGTTGGACCCTGGGAAATGCAGCCAAACACCAAGAATTAACCAAGAGAGGGGAGAAAAAACTCCTCACTATGAACCCCGATGGTGTAGTTGTTTGATTGGATCTGTGCCTCCTTGTGCCCCTTTGTCAGAAATCCAGAGCAAGTCCACAGTAAACAGCTAAGAGACATTCAGCCCTGGACTGTAGCGACCTGCAGTGAAAGCTTCTGCTCAGCAAGTGCCGTGTGTGCTTGCGATGGCCAGAACTCCGTCTGTGTCGGTGGAATTTGCATTAGCCTAGGAAAATGTCACAGGTTACCTGCTCTGGGGCAAGTTCTGCTCCATCTTCTCCTGCAGTTCAGGGGGGAATTGGCCACGCTTCCCACCTCTGACCCACTCCCAACCCCCCTCAGAGCTGTATGAAATCTGCAGCCGATAGCTCTTGTCTTGAAAACATTATGTGTAAAGACACAGGAATGTAACTAGTACCACTCAAAATCCCATCACATCAGAAAGTGAAAGAAACAGCTCTATCCAAAAGTAGCTGACATCTCAAGGTTTTGGGCTGACAGGGAGACCTCTGCTTAGACACTCAGGGCAGGCAGAGGAAACTGGATGCCCTGGGCTAGCAGGGCTGGGGAAAGAGCCAACGGTGGCTGTCTGCCTCCTGGGTGGGCAGCAATGCTGTGCTCAGCCCCTCAGGAGAGCGGAGAACAGTGTGGTGCCAAGCCCAGAAGAAGACGGTTGGTACTCATCCTAAGGGCCATTATTTCTGGGCAAATGCCGGGGTTGGACCGAACTGGAGCTGGATGTCAACCCTATTTTGTCCATGTTGAGAAATATTCACTACTGGGAGATGCTACAGCTGTTCTCCGGGCCACTGGCCACCACCGCACTGTGGCCAGCCTTTGGTTTCCAATGTCTTGGTGTGCTTCCCCCAGGCCCACCATGCTCTTTGGCTCATGAGGACCTTGGAGGCCATGTGCTTATCTCTGACAGGCATCTTTGAGATGCAAGGCTCTGGGGAGGAGCCACTACAAGGACTGACCCTCTTTTCAGACCAGTGCCAAATGATCAGACGTGGTCTGTCCTTGGCTCCCACTGGCCCTGCTGCAGCTTCTCAGGGAGGGTCTAGGGGTCTCCAGGACCCTTCCCTGGGGCTCAGCTACCTCTGGGGCAGCAGGATGCTGACTCTGGTCTGTCTGAAAGGTGCTGGAGGAAAGCACAGCGTGGAAATGGGCAGCGTTCAGAGGACTAGACCTGCTTTCGGGGGACTGATCCTGGCTCTGCCACCCCCACAGAGGTCTGTGATGAGCCGCACGTCCTGAACATCACATCAATTCTGGGAACCACCTGGATTGGCACTGGAGGGAGCCCCTCTCCCCTCATCACCAAGCTGGCTCTGCTAATGAGGCAGCTCCTCATTTGCATGGGCTTGCGATGCTGCGGCCGGGAGGTTGGCTCCGAGGGCACAAACGTGGGGACAGCACTGACCTGTCTTTGCCGTCTTCTCTCTGAGTGCCAGCCCGTCCCCCTTAACGGGGAGCTTTGAAATGACTCCTTCATTTATCCTAATGCAGTAAGAGCCCGGTCTGAGTGTGGTCTTTGTGCAGGAGCAAACCGTCTCTGCTCCCTGGAAAGGCAGTATTATGCTGTCTCTTGCACTCCAATATGCTAATACACCAACTCCCTGCAATTTCATTTTCAACAGGGACTAATTTAAAAGAAATGACCAGCCTGCCAGTGGACTTCAAAGATATCTTTTGATGAGTTTTAGCAGCTTCAGCAAAACTCTAATTTGAATTTCAGTGGCTGCCGTGTGATTTTCTCGGTGACAGTTAAGAGAGATGATAGCGCCAGCTCCATCTGTCATTGAAGCCTCTTCTCTTCCCTCTTTTCAGTGATTTGTTACAGAGGGGGGGAAAGGAGAGAGGGGAAAAGTTGAAAGAGAGGGTGGTTAAATTCTGGCGCCCTTGTGCAGAGGCGCACAAAGGGGAAACGTGGAGCTGGGAGGTGGGAGGAGGCGATGGGGGGCTGCTGGGCAGCATCCCTGCGGGCACGGGCAGTGTGCTCGGCAGCTCCGGGGCTTTAGACAAAACGGTGTAATGGCTCAGGCAATACGGGTTAAACTGATAACGGCACAGAAACCGCTTTCATGGGGAAATTAGCAAGTGTTTTCTGTCCGAGCTGCCCAGACTGGCAGCCCAGGGAAGATGAGCTCTTGCAGCGGGGGAGAATGGCAGGCAGGTTTTGGGCTTGTCTGTCAACAACAGACCCCCTGCAAATCTGCACCCGGGGTGCTGCAGTGCCCTTCGTGGTTCACTGCATTTCGCTGGGGGCCGCAGCAATAGGCGGGGGAACGGCAAGCTACCGCAGGTGCAGTCTGCAAGCTGCAGCGTGGCCAGGATTGGGGCAACATGTCGCTTGGTGCCGGTGAAGGACGGAGGACAGAGCACCAGCAGGCAGCAGAGCCAAGGCAGGGACTGTCTCCATCTTGTATGTTGGTCCTCCACCCCACCGCTGCATGCATGGCTCTCTACAGAGGTGGGAGAGCCTCGGGAGTGGATGCAGCACGGCTCCTGCTCCCCCTCTCATGGCTGGAGCTGCCCCTGTTACGGTTGTCACCCGTGATTTCATGCTCCCTCTTACATCTTTAGTTTCCCTTGTCAGAGACAGCTTCATTGCTGGTTCCCCTGCACTTTGGGGAGTCCTCTCACGCTGAGCTGGCAGCTTTGGGGGCAGAGGCGCTGAAGCCTTTTGTTCCTGGAGACCCGGATTTACATCCTCTGTCTGATGCCTGTGGTCAGAGCCACAGCCGGGCACATTAAAGCACCAGTCCCAGCGTCTGAGCTTGCCCTCCTCTCACAGGGAAGCCCTGGCTGGGATGACGGGAGCCACCTGGGGCTGCTCTGGCTTGCCAGGGCATCCGGGTGGCGTGGGAGCGGCTGTCAATCCCACTGTAAGCCCCAGGCAAACTGATCAGGACCTGTTCAGCTCATGTAAAATCTGGGATTAAGAGACTGGTTCGAGTGCCCTCTGTTCCTGCTTACAGCTGCTCCCGGAGCCCTAGGCCAGGAGTCACGCTGGCAAAGCCGTGTTTCATGCATGCTCTCTGGAACTCTTGCATTGCTAGCTGGTCCCTGGGAATGGAATTCTTCCAGTTCAGGTTTCTTAGTGGTGAGCATCACGCTAGTGCTCCACACCACACTGATGCCAAGGCTGGGTCCTTGCACAGGCAGAAGACCCTGGAGAAGGAACTTAAGTGCCCTGTGCATATGCACCCATGCCACCGAAGTAGTGCCCATGCACCCTGGAGCTGTGTCCTCCCAAACCTCTGGGAGACCAGCACTGCAGGGGAGAGTGCCAGGAGGTCCCTGGTCCCGGTCCAGAGCAGGCAACAGGATGCCGAGAGCTGGTGGTGGTATCTCTCCGTGGGGCCTGGATGCAGAAGGTCCTGGTGATGTGATAAAGACCATCCTCGGCTGGGATGGGCTGCATGGATGCCCTGACAGCTTTGCAGGGGTCTTCGTACCATATGAGATGACACGGCAAGGAAGCAGACAGGAGCAGCGAGGAAACCCTGAAAAAAAGACAAGGAGAGCCAGGCAGGCGAGAGCATCCTTGGAAGGCAGCTGCGAGGCAAAGGAAGGGTCGTGCCCTGCGCTTGCTGAGCCCGGGAGCTACTGAGGCCAGGGCTGCCAGTACTGACGGTAGAGGCAATGGCACTGCCCCGTGTTTCTAAGCATGCCCCTGTTTTTAGGGTAGCGGAGCTAATTACTACCAACAACGGCTAATGAACACATCGCTGGCCTATCCCACCCCTCAGGTGGTACCCCAGGAGTATGCACAGGCTGGCAACGCCCTGCAAAGCATCCCTGCCGTGTTCATTGTCTCCTGCAGCAAAAAGCTGGGGTCAGTGGCCGTCTGAGCCCGTCTGACAGTGCCGCCGCGGCTCCGCAGCAGAGACCACAGCTCCTGGAGTCAGCTCGCTGCTCTGAGATCCACCGTGAAATCGCTCCGACGTTAGGCACTTCCTAATAAAGCTGTCACAGACACCCCCATTATCTCTCGGCTCAGCCCCCTGCCCTCTGTTTAACCAGATAATCTGCTTTTTAAAAATACATTTTCCTCTGGCTCAGTGGAAGCTCAGGTCTGTCCCAGTTCCTTGTCACTGAGGCGCTCTGAGGAATTATGAGCACGCAGGCCTTTTTTATTTTTCTTTGTCATTGTGTGATACTGAAAAGTCTATTTTGTGGCTAATTATGCTGGCATCTGTGTGCCTCCCTCGGCGTGCATTTGAGTTTGTCCCTGCTGCAGTGGAACAGCCTGTGCGGGGAGGCATCTCTTTCCATTAGACATGCAGAGATCAGACCTGAAATTTGCCCCAGCCCTGTGCACAATGCTGATGTTCAGGGTTCTCATCCATCCTTTTGTCCCCGACCCTGGGAAATTCCAATTTCTCTACCATAGCCTGCGGGATGAGTGGGTTTTCCCTCTGGCCAACCACCAGCCAGGGGCTATGGGATGTGTCAGGATCTGAAAACGTTCCTGGGACCTGCTTGCAAATGTTGACTATGGGACCACGGTCCACCCTTCCTTTCCTCCAGCCTGGGCACGCCCCCCTGTGCCCCGGCCAGAAGCCAGTGCTTGAGTGCCCATGCGTCTGCGGGCAGAGCATGGCCACACGCTGCTCCTCTGCCCGTGGCCCCCAGTGGGGCGGCCAAGTGGGGCAATGCTACTGCAGATACACTTGGAAGCGTACACTCACTCCAAGGACCACGGTGTGAATCTGTTCACCTTCTCCGCTGTGCCCAGCCCAGGTACACATCCATGATACGTGCAGGTTTAGGCATGGGGGAACTGGTGGGGAAAACAGCACAGCCGTCTAGGTTGTTTCCACCGTGTGGAGAATTGGGTCATGCATTAGGCTTGTTAATCACCTGTGAAGTGCCATAATGGTCCCCACTGTAAATTCTGCCTTTCAGAAAAGCTCCCTGAGCCCAGCAAGCATTTGGTCAGAGCAGCATCTCCCTGGACTGTCCTCAAGGACACTTTGTCTCTGGTTTGGTCAGCTAGTGGTGGCCCTTTCGTTACCTGACCTGGCTCTACAGGGAAAGGACAGGACAGAAAGGGTTAATGCTGTGCTTTCATTCTTCAGTTTTGCTGAGATGTAAGGGAGTGGTGGGGGGCTCTGCCGGTGGTGCTGGTCAGGCTTGGCACAACATGTGGTCTTGACCTGGACAGCACACTCAATAGTCATTTGACCATGAAGTGGAAGACCCCAAAGACCAGCTGCAATTGCTAATGCTTTGGTTAGTCCCAGGGGAACGTGATGTAAAGCATTGCACTATGCTCTGGTGTCATGTGAAAAAGGTGACATATCAGCCTAGAGAAGAGGCTGATTTATATTCCAGGACTGAGCTACCATCTCATGGGAGGATGATGTATCTAATCCCACTAACCTTGCTGAGACAGAGCACCTGTAACATCTATAGACCTCACGGAGCTGGAGGCAGCTCCGGATATAATTACCCAAGTTCACACCAACATGTCCGGGGTTAAATTACCGCTTTGGAGAACTACTGGAGCAACACTTTGGATTTGTGTCAGTTAAGAAGTGGGACATTGTTTTGCAGAATGAAAAAGAGCCTTATCAGGAATGTGCAAGCCTGAGTGTTTGTTCAGCTCTTTGAGCAGCTGACTGTGCGAGCGGTCAGGTTGGCCGTGGCTGGGGAAGGCTGCCCATTGTATCGCAGATGGGAGAGATGCTGCGCTGCAGCGGAGACGGGTCCCGAGACTGCTCCGTTGAGTGTAGTGGAGAGGCTGATCCAGGCAGTGTGATCCTGGCCTGAAGAAAGTGCTAGTCATATGATGCTGGCAGTTCTCCGATGGCTGAGATGGGACCACACCGTGCATGACCCACAGGTGGAAATGCCTCAGAGCTGCTGCTCTGAAGCTTGATATCCAGGAATAAATCGGTGGGGAACCATGGAGAGGCAACGTGGTGCACCTTCTTATATTGGCAGGAGAGAATGATGAGAAGGAAATTAAACAGGGCAATGCAATAGCTGAGGAGGAACTTCTGAAGCTGGAAACAAGACCCTCACAACATGTTTCCGATGCCCCTGCATTGACACAGGGCCTGGGAACCGCAGCAATGAGCTCTCACCGGGGGACAGTGTTGCCACTAAAAGGGAGGAAATGAATTTTTCCACATGCATTAAGACAAGACACGCCAGCGTGAAGATGTTCCACATGCCCAGAAATGCACAGAGAACTGCTGTGTCCCGGTGTCTCATCACAGAGGATACAGCAGAAAGCGAAATCATGAAAATGATAATGGATGGAGAACAATTTCCACATGAGAAGAGAGAAGAAAGGAGATATTTAGTTTGAGAGGGGATGAATGAGGAAGAACACAGTGAGATGGAGATAATAATGAATGGAACAGGGAAGACACATCCACCAGTCACCCTTGACAAAGCAAGAGGTGTCTGGGGAACTGAAAGGGCCCTTCTTGCAAATGGATGCAAGAAAGTGCTTTCTGGCAGAATTCAAGTGATCTGTCCATGGCTGGATATGTCCCAGGGCTGCAGGAAGCAGAGGACAAACTACCAGTTCATTTCCACCGGAGCTGCCTGCGTCTGCCTCCCATCTCCGTCCACCTTCCTGGCAGCATCAAGCAAGGCAGGATCTCTGATCTGCTCTGTTTGCTCCCCAAAAAAGGCAGCGATTCCCAGCAGCTAGTTACTGTGGTGTTTCTCTCGGGTGTTGTGCCAAGCAGTTTGAGGCTGTGGCCGCTTGTGGGCACAGAGGCTCAGCCACAGGGCTCTGCCACGTTGCTGATGAGTCAGCAAGGTATGAAATGCCTCTGGCAACAGCTCTTAGGCAGAGTGGGTCATCAAATGGTTTCCGAAATGACTGCGTGCCCAAAACACAGTAGACACAGCCATTGGGGGTCGGAGTGCTCCCACCCCAGCTGCACATCCCCATCACACCATGTCGCACTCCAAGGCAGTGCATGCAAGTTGGGGTGAGTTCAACGGCAGTTCCCTGCTTAGCACTGGCCACTCGCTGCACATGTGACTGGGCAAAGCGCTTTGGAAATTGGAAAATACTGCCTGAGAAGCTGTTGGGTACTCCAAGTTAAAGGTGGTGAGTGATGGGGGAGCTGCGTTGCATGGAGGCTCAGAGGAGGGTGTGATGTCGCCAGTGATATCCAGAGGATCCTTGTAGGATTTAGGAGCGGTGAGAAGGGAGTTACCTATCCAGAGCGAACAGGGGAGGAATGCAGTATTAAGACCATCTCCTTGCATGTCCTTCCTGTCACCTTCCCCCAGTGTCAGGAAGCAGATGCAGCTCCTGAGGTTTCGTGGTGGGATGGGGGAGTCGCTCTGTCCTTTCCCTAGGGAGAGGGGAGCTGCCAGTGCGTCTCCCTGGGGCATTGCTCTGCCAGGCACACTGGGCATTACTGGAAGCCAGTACCAGGCTCCTGGAGGAGCCAGTCCACAGCCCTGTACCCCTGAACCCACACGGTGACAGTGACAGTAGCAGTGGGTGGTGATGCTGCGGGTGGTGCCGTGGTGCAAGGCACATTGCTCCCGCAGAGCTTCATTAGGATTGTGTTGGGTTTTTTTCCTGGGGCTGCTGGTGTGACACTCCAAAAGGGCTCTGCTGCCACGGGGAGGTTCTTTGCACGGCATTTCCATCCCAATTCGTGTCCCCTGCTGGGGACCGCCTACGCCCCAGCCTCGCCATCCCCATTGGGGCCAGACAGAGCAGGTGGGGATGGAGAAGACCTGGGAGCTGCTCCTCCTTGCTACATCCCCACAGCATCCCCTAAGGTTTTCGTAGCCACGCTCCGCTAAACAACACTGCCTTGTTGTCTCACCTCACTGCCAAGCATCTTCCCTGTCCCATGGCACAGCTGGGGCGGTGGGGCTGGGCAGCTGTGCATGGTCGCAGGAGCAGGTGCCCACCAGCAGCCCATCAGTGGCGAGGAGCGAGGCTCGCAGAGAGCTTGGGGCGAGCTGCAGGGAAGCCTCACTGGCTGCTGCCTTCAAAGCTGTGTCTTCCCAGGAGGAGGCGAGTGGATCAGAGTTCAGCTTTTCTGTCAGGTCTGAAAACAGTGCTTTTAAATTAACACCTGGGACCAATCCAGAATAGCACTGGATTTTATTTTTCTTCTTTTTTTGTTTTTCTTTCTCCCTCCCAACATTTCCCACAAATCAAAAAGTCAGAAAGAAGCTGGTTTTGGGGTGAAGTGAGTGATTTTTGGGCTTCAGCATCATTTAAGGCTCAGGGGCCACAGGGAAAAGGATACACAAGGAGGGAGCTGTGGTTGAGTTTTAAAGGTTACGGACTTTGCAGATGCCTTGCCGGGGGGAGAACAGACACTCAGAAACTCATGTAGCTGGCGATGCAAGGGGACGCATTGCATTTGCTTGCCAGCCACAGCCCGCTGCACAGCACCTCCTTAACCAAGGGGATCTGCACCGGTGCGCCTGTCTGGTGGCTCCCAGAAGCTCTTCGGGATCCGCCACCAGCCTGGGGCTCGGCCACCACGTGGCTCGGAGCGTTCTTACCGGCCCCTCATACGTATTGATCAGGAGGGCAGGACTCTGCGGTCTGGTGCATGCCTGTGCTTTCCAGCCGGGAGCACCTCCAAGTCCCGATACCGACGGGGTAATTGCAATATTGTCATGACATGTAGACGATCAAAGGCTGGATGCAGGGGAAGTGGCAGCACCGGTAAAAATGACATGCAGTTTGCATTTAAAAAGCACTTAAGAAGCAATTATCCAGTGCTGGGAGCCCTGGCCAGAGAGTGCGGCTCATGTATTTTAATGCGCATTTCAAAGGGACGAAGATTGGTGCCCAGCGGGAGGCCCGGCAGCCGCGGCGCAGCTGCGCGCAGCTGGCTCGGGGCAGGCAGCGCTGCAGCGGCCTCACGCGAAGCCGGGGCTGCCTGCATGCGCGCGGGCTGCCTGCACAGGCGCGAGCTGCCTGCACGCGCGCGGGCTGCCTGCCCTCCTGCCGGGCCCCGAGCCGCGCGGCTGCACCGAGCCGCCTCTGCCCGCAGCGCCATCCCGCGGGGCGAGCGCGGGGGGGTCTGGCGGTGCCCCCGCGCGGCACCCCCCGGGGCGGCTCCCTGCTCCCGGAGAGGGACGCAGGAGCCGTTTCGGGTGGGATGCTGGGCTCTGCCCTGGCCGCAGCACCCAGCTGCCGCGGGGCCAGCTCGGCCGTGCTGGCGCGGGGGCTCGGGATTGTCCTGCTGTGCCCGCACCGGCCACCAACCGCGACCGGCCTGTCTCAGCCTCTCCTGGTTGCCGACCCCAAAGGCTGCGCATCCCTCTGCAATGAAAGCCGGTGCCTCCCGTGCACCCCTCCGATGCAGCGCACAGTCCTGCTGATGGCTTCCCCAAACCAGCCAGACCCCGCCCCAGCTCATCAGCACTGCACCTCTGGGCTGCGGGAGGGCAGTGGCCCTGCCGGCTCCCTTTCTCCTTAGCAGCGGGCATTGCTAACGGAAAAGCCTCTTTAGGGAACGAGACCACCTTGGAGAGGCAGCCTGGTCCTTGTTTTCTAATTAGAAGCAGGCTTAAGACAGACTAAACGGGTTAACCAGTGATGAATAAATTATCGCTCATAATTATCCTCTCCATTGCTGGCTGGAGCAGCAAAGAGCACAAGGGATAGTGCCCTAACCTGAGCTGGAATCCTGTCATCTTTGAGGGAGCATCCCAAAGAGACCTCCCAGCTCCTGGTCTGCCGCGGGGTGGGCAGGCACAGACACCCTGGAGCAAACCCATCAGTGGGTTGATGCTGAGCTGGACCTTCAGCATCTGTGCTGGAGGAGACGAAGGACAGTGAGAGGGCAAGCGGGTGCAGCTGGCATTGCAGCATGGATGTGGTTCGGAGCACCCCAGGTGCCTGGGCACCCTGTGCAGGGCACCCCATCCCCTCCGTGGGACCAGATGAAGCTGGTCTTTCAGTGAGTGCAGGCATGTCTGGACAGGGCTGCCAGCATCGGTCGCCCCCAGCCCATGCTGCGGCTTGACAGGCTGCTGACAGCCCCAGGCTGGTGCTTCCTGGCCATGGGGCCGGCAAGGGCAGGCTCGCAGCCCTGGCATGGCTCTGGCTCACACCCCGGGAGGTCTTCCCCCCGCGTCCACCCCAGCTTCTGTCCGTCAGGCCATCCCCAGGGGTCTTTGCCTCTCCGACCTGCCGCCAGAGCCTGCTGCCTTTGACAAGTCTCTCCAGTGGAGGTCTGACAGCCTGTTTCAGGGGGAGGGGGCATGGGAGGGCCACAGAATCTCACTGTGGTGCTTGAAACGCTCATCCACATCCTGCTTGGGCCCCTGACCCACAGCCTTGATGGGTTCATGGGGATGCTGTGAGTTGTGATCAGCACCTATGGCACAACTCGGTGGGCCCTGAGCAAACCCTCAGTGAGGCCAGCACGCCTGGTGTGCTGCTTTCTCCTCCCAACATCACCTCCTTTGCTTGCTGGGGATGCCGCGTTTCTGAAAACGCTTTGCTCTGAGCTATGGGGGTGCTGCTTTCCTTGCCTGGGCACTCAGAAAAGCTGGGGGGTGTCTCCAAAGGGCCCCAGCAGCCCCTGTCCTTGCTCCCCTCCGCCCACGGGAGTGGGGAATGCCTTTGTGGGAAGGTCACCACATTTGTGCTGGAGTGGGACAGGCTGAAGATAATCCCAGAGCTGTAGGGTTATTCATACTGATCCCAAATCACAATCCTGACTTCAGTCTCAAGCTGTTTGGTTTCTACTGCAGTAACCCCCACTGCAGTGCCTTCATGCTGACCTGGGATGACAACAGCGGGGAGATGCTGGCATCAGCTATGCTGGAGGGAAGGAGATGTGATCAGTGGATCCGTCAGGTCCATGCAGGTCATTCCTGGCCCAGTCCTTGACTTCACCCATTGATTTCTGAGCCTTTTCCTTAATGATGTGTACATCTTATCCACATTCACTAAATGATTTAGACAGGGGAAACGTTCCTGCTTAGGTTTAGGACTTATCTCCTCAAGCATGGCCATTCACGGGGTTGTCCTCTGCATGAGAAACCCTCCTGCAATTCCCCTTGTGCCAGGCTGGAGCCCAGGCTTTAGGACATCTGCTACCCCTGGATTTGGGCTGTCCTCATCTCCTCTCTTCTGCTGCATGTACTTACAAAGTCTTTGGGAGTATATAAGATGATTTTCCAACCCCATGGGTCAGCCCTGGCCCAAAGGGCAGAACAGGGGCATTTCATTTAATAAGAGAGATGGTAGCTCAGCCAGGACATCTGCCTTCCTGGGCTTTAAGGCAAGGCAAGACCTGGCGTTCAAACCTGCAGGCAAAGGAGAGAACAGGACCCAGATCTCCATGTGCTGTGCAAAGGCAGTCCTGCTCTCTTGGTCTTGTTGCCACCTTTTCGGTGCACTTACTTAGATCTTCAATTGCTTTATTTAATAGACTGGAGCAGCAGCATTTTCTTTTGGGTAGAAGAGAAAAATGGTCTGGAAATCCCCAGACTGGATCATCTTACATTAAGGACTGAGCATCCCAAACAAGCGGGGAGATATAATTTTTACTTGGCTGGTTAGAGCCTATTACGCTTCACTTTGAAGTGCCTCAGCCATGTAGGCAACATCGTTAGTGGGATTTTGGCACCACAATGCCAGCTTGCTTGGTGTAATCCACCTTCTCACCTGATGTAATGCTGACATAGACCAGAGTCTTCTGGAATTTGGGAAAAGCTACAGAGCCAAAATTTCCACTCTCTCTAAGGTTGAGGCACATCTCTCCAGTATGATCCCAACTCAAGAGCCATCTTCTGAGTTTGGTCTCTGTGCCTGACCTTTCAGGGACCTCACCAGGACAAAATGTGCCTCTCAAGCCCTGCGGGAGGCTGATCTGCTGCAAGAGGCTCTGTATTCAGGGCACATGCCTCCATGTGCAAGCACTGACCAAAGATGCCCAGCCACGCACCCTGGGAGGAACATCTCCTGCCAAGGTTTGGGGCACAGTCTGGAGAGGCAAAAGGTGGGGTTTTAACCCTCTGGGAAGAGGGAGGTGTGGTGCTTCTGTCCCATACCACTGGTGAGTCTGCTGGTCACTTGTGCTGCTGTATAACTGGAGTGTTTCTCTTTTTGCCCGGCTCTTCCAGCTGCTTGGGCGCAGATTGGTCTACGGGAGGATGCTAGAGCTCCTCTGGACTTCTCCAGCATGGTGAAGGAGCTTTCAGCAGCTTTTCTGACCACTGCTGTAAGCAATAGGTTGCAGTAAAAAGGAAGGTGTCAAGGCAGTAGCCTTATTTTTGACACTGGCTGGTTTTGAAGCATTTGATTTCTCTAGTAGTTTTCAGCTGACAGAGGCCGAAGAAGCTAATTACAGAAGTGCAGCACAGAAATCCAAGGCACGCGGGAACACCATGGAAAAAAATGGAACATATAAAAGACGTGGCTTAATCTGAGAGGACTGAAAGAAAGGGAAATCTCAGAAGAGCTAGTGACTGATCTATGGCTGGAGAACAGGCAACTGAGAGAGACAGAGGCAGTGAGAGAGGTCTGTCTGCAGAGCTAACTCCAGGCAGTGCAATTAGAATTTGCCAGGCAGCAGAAGTTACCCTGTCCAGAGTGACAACTTTGAAGGGTGAGTAGTACGTAGCCTTCATAGATACGCTTGAAAACACTTGACACCACCAGAGCGACTCGCGGCAGAGATGAGAGCAGCTCTGAAAGCAGGAACGAAGCCAGCGCAGCACCTGGATGCTGCATGTACTGTGATAAGTGGTGAAAGCCGAGCACCCTGCCTATCGGGGGAGAGGCAGCAAATGCAGGAGTCTGCAAGCACCAGCAGATGCACTGGAAGGATAAAGAAGAAGGTGACCATGCTATTAGCTCAGATGATTTCTTCAAAGGAGCAAAGGACAGTGCTGCAGCAGAAGGCAAATGGACTCCAAACCTCCAGGCCAAGGCAACTTACTTTACTTTGAATATATATATTTGAAAGCAAGCCAGAAAGTATCTCTACAAAAGGAACTGCCTCTGACAGTGGAGAAGATACTTCTCGCTGCTACATGTGGACATCACCTGAGCATGCTACTGATCAGATAAGAACTTATTTCTGCTAGCATCATCAGTCAGTCAAGTGTCCCAAGATCTAAGTGCTGTAACTGCAGGACCAAAGGAGCAGAAGGTGTTAGGGGATGTCCTCCTGTGTGGCCAGATGAGAGGAACAAGGGGCATGGAGTCTACTGCAAAGCTTTCAGTGGCTAGATTGGGATGAGAGACCCTCAGGGCATGGCACGGTCAGGACAAGTGCAACTGGCAGCAGAGCTACCTTCAAAGGGAGCCCTAGTGCCTAAATCCTCTCTTCAGGCACCTCAAGACCCTGGCCACGCTGTTACGAAGGTGAATGACTAGCTTGTTGAGAAGTATTTCTAAAGATAGCTTGCAGAGAAGATACGGTCCTAGGGGTGGTGCCTTGGTGGGCTGAGACAGTGCCTTGCAGCCAGACCAAAGCCTTGGATGGTCTCTTGCCCATGCCTGGTGCCCCATGGGACCTCATACAGCACAACAGGGCCTGTTGCGGAGGCTGCTAGCAATGGGTGAGGAGCTTTGCTGCAATGTCCTCAGGATGGGGTACTGGAGAGAACAACCCCAAGCGGAAGCTGGAGTGATTAAATCAGCTCCAGTTGGGGCTCTTTTTACTCTGCCTTATGGAGAGACAGTCTCCAAATACAGAATGGGCAAAACTATATAAATTTAAAAATTAGACACAGCTTGCTGTCAGTTGGGGCAAGAGGAAGATGACCATTGGGTGGCTGTCATGCCAATTCCTGGGCACTTGTCTCAGACCTTGTAATATCTGGGGCTTGATGAAGCTCCCTTCTGAAGCTGCTTGACTTCAATTTAGCCCAAATTCCCCAAACCAGAGGACAAATAAATGCCACACATGCTGGGTGCTAGGTAGATTTCATGATGTTTGAAAATGTGGCATGGGGAAAAGTGATGCCAGAATCTGGCAATGTGACCTCTTGCTCTTGACCTACCTGCTGATGCCACTGTCTTCCACTCTGAGCAAGACAGCAGCATAATGGTCATTTTGGTCAAGCCCTTGAAGACTACCCAGGGGCAAAGTTGAAATCAAAACCCGGCGTGGTGAGATGACACAGGAGCATCGTGGCTGGCTGAGCTGTGAAGAGGCTGTGGGTTGGCAGTCAGAGCCACCTGGTGATGCTGTATGCTGCCAGCCTTGGCTTCTCCAAAGCACAGCGCCTGCATTAAACAGCTCCTTGCTCCTCTGTGCAGCTTGGGCTTGCTTGCACTGACCTTTGGGAGCAGCAAACAGCCTCCTGCTGACTCTGAGCAAGCGAGGCTGTGGAAGAGAGATGTGGCTTCTTCTCTGCCGCCAGCGGCAGTGATGGCGTGGTCACGCGTGATGTTTCCTGCAGCGATGCCCCAGCTCCCAGCCGAAGGCTGGGTTTTGTGTACGTCTGATTCCCTGACCCGAGTCCTTCTCTCCATGTGAAACACACAGTGTGTCCTCCCTGACCCTTCGCCACCTGCCCTTGAAAGATAGATTATAATCCTGACAATTTCCAAGTGAATCTGTTAATTAGTTCCTGAGACAGTATTAATTAAATACATGCTCTTTACGAAGTTTCAGTTTGTTTGTTCATCTTCTGCTGACCATTGAACTAACGAAGGGCTTTTCATTGACCCCTCGCACCCCACAGGGAGTTAAATCTCAGTGAAATAAGGTGGAGAGGTGGATGGCTGAAGAAATTAGGCTGCAATTCTACAAGGTTACCCAAGGTAACCAAGTTATTTATAACTTTGTATAATAGCTGGGGCTGGGAGGGTAGCTCCAGTTCTTCCTAAATAGTCCTACATCGAAAATCTCACATGAAGGAACACGGCTCCTGCGCAGGAGGCAGGCTCCAAACTGCGTACACAGAGACCTATGCTGGGTAATAAATAGTCCCAGCTGGTGGCAAGGTCCCTGGTACAATGGGACTTAATCATCAGAAAGAACAAATATTAAAGCTGAAACTGCAGCTGGGGAGCCTGGGATGTGCAACCCAAACTGGAGGAGGAGATCTTGGCTTGGGACTGTCCTTTGCCATCGCTAGCCTCAGCTTTGCACTCCGGTGGCCTGTTCCCAAATTTCCTAAGGTGATAAAAGGTAAGGGCAGAGCCCAGCTCTGTGAAAGTGTAGCCCAGGCAAGTGGGACCCGGGTACCACCAGCACGGAGCCGATATGCTGGCAGCTCGTGCCTGACTGGTGCCCCTCTCTGCAAAGGGGTAACCCTGGCTGAGCTCTGAAGTGGCTGCCGGTGTTCTCATTTGTTTCACTATTGTTCCCCAATCACTTGCCCCATTTTAAATAGAGCTTTGTTTAGTTATTTTTGCAGCATCAAAATTAATTTTGGAGAGCGTCTCATTGTAAGCTTTCAAAAGGATTATGCTTGTGTCTGCCCAGCTCTATAATTAAATCTTTGAGATTTCCACTTCCAGCAGAAACAAAGCTCTTGAAATAAAGCCAGCAGTTTAGGCAGCTATCAGTGCATTTTGTTGGCAGTGCAAAGGATGCCTGAGTTGGGGCTGGAGGTCTTTTCTGCCCATCTTGTGCCTATGCTGTCAGCACTGGGGGTTTGGGGCCAAGCAGAGATCTTTTGCTCGGGATGGCAGAGGTTGGGGATGCCGGAGGGTGTTAAGACTTGCAGTAACGTGCTTCCAAGGGAAGCTGCAGGACCTGGAGGTGGCCGGTGTGGGTTGTTCTCCTTTGCTTTCCATCTCATTGCCAGTGTCCAGAGACAGGTTTGACTTTTGTTCTGGGAGCCCTGAGAAGAGACAACTGTGGAAAGGCACCCTCTGATTCCTATGTTCACCCTCCGATTTGTGTCCCATAGCACATCTAATGAGGTTTTGAGTGCCTTGGAGAGCACTTGGCTAGTTGCTACTGGAGAAGCCTGACGGTGCAGGCAGGGTAAAGACAAAGCTGGTATCAGGGAGCAAAGTGGTGGCTGGCTGTGCAGACAAAGGAGGCGGTTGTGGGTGGCAGCGGATGGGGACTGAGGTGCCACCACCATCTGGCAGACACAAAGCAGTTCATCTGTCCATGTGGCATAAGGCCCCAGAGACAGGAAAAAACAAGCGGTGCGCAAGAAAGGAAAGAGCAAGGACAGAAGGGAGTGAAGAAAAGTGTCTGGAATAAATTGGGAGGAAAGAATGGCAAGCTGGGTTCAAGAAATGCAAGGGATGCCCCAGAGCAGGATGATGCCGGGTCCCATGCAGCAGAGGGCTAGTGAACTGGGTTGCAGGCTCAGCTGTCCTGCAGGGACCCTGTGTTTTCCCGAAGTCTAAGCATTTCAAACCACCTGCTTAGGCCACAAAGCCATTCCCTCCGGCAATATCAGAGCTGCTTGTGCTCTGGAGACTGGGATTAAATACACACAGCGCTGCCTGGGCTAGTGGCAGCCTCTGTTTTATTAGCTCCATCTAATTTTTGTTTGTTTGTACCAGTCTTCCCCAAGAGAGCGCTGGGGCTGTCCCTGTATCCCTTTCTTTTCCAAATGCGTGTACACTGGATGGGGAGTCGGGACTTTAGCCGGACAGTCCACTGTCTTGCTCCACCAGTTGCTGACCCTCACAATACATGGGCAGCCTTGTGTTATTTTTGGATGTTTTCAAGCCCCTGCTCCTGGAGGCATGTGATTTTAACAACAAAGCTTTTGGCCTCTGTGACTGTGCAGAACAGAGCTATGTGCATGCCAAGGTTAGAAACTGGAAGGCAAAGGAGAGGTATTGAGAGTGATGAGGTATATTTGTGGCTCTTGTGCCATTTTAGTGCCTTGATTCATGGTTTTGTTTCCTGATGTGTCTTTGAAGTGCTTGGACTTGACTGTGTTGCATGCCTGCCTCTTCAGCCAGCAAAGCATCACTGTTTGGGCTGTCTGCAGAGAAATATAGAGGCTGTCACAGCCTTATCTGGGTGTCAGAGCTGCGAGTGTGGGCTGGAGTTCCTGCAAGCGTTCAGCTGACCATGCCAGCACTGTGACCAGGCTTGAGACCCTCTGCAGAGCACCCCAAAACCTCTGCTATGGACCCTGTGTGGCCCCAGCCCTGCTGTGGCACTACCTGCTGTGATGACATTCCCCCAATGCTCCCCACAGCAATGTCCCCCATGAGGGATGGTCCCTGAGGTCATTACAGCACTGGATGCACAGGAAGACTTTAGAAGGGGCCAGAGGTGTTCCCCAGACCTCTCTTCAGACAGGGCACAGATTCATTTTTCTCCATGCCTGGAGATGCCTTGGGATCACCAGGACTTACTGCCATACCCATTTCAAAGGGGCAGCCCATCCCTCACCGTCCTTCGGGATAAGGGCTGGGCTCTTGCTAGGCTTGCAGGCAATGCTTCCAGTCTGGGCCTGGAGGTATTGTGGTGATTTCACTTGGGCTAAATTTCTTCTGACTGCCTCTTCCCTCTTCTCAGGACCAGGTTGCACCATCAAGGCGTGAGCATATATCTCCTTTTGGGCAGCATGGAAGTGGCGGGGCTTGGAGATGCTGGTACCAAAAAAATGGTCCCTAGGAGGACCTTGCTTTTAATTTCTATACAACCCTGGTCCCTAACAGCTTCGTAGCAACCGTGCACCCACCTTAGGGAGAAGGGACTTAGTTCCACTTCAGCAAGACAGAAGATAGGCAAGGCGGCAAGCACAACCCCGTCGCTCTTGGATGAAAGGACATTAATGACGTTAATATCGAGCAATCAGAATTTCTTAGAGAATAGTGCTGCATCCCCTTCCCTCCTGCTCATCCCCTACTTGTTTAATGAAAATCAGAGACAGCCATTAAAGAGCTGCTTAGCATTTCAATACATTTAATATCCTCACTGATAAGGGAACGATGGATATTACCAAAAGGCCTTTCTTAAACTCTCCCCTTCTGCAGCCAGTGCTCCTGGCTGATGTTTTGTCTCAATTCCAATTCCAAACCATCTCCTTCAACGAGGAAAAATTATGATAAGATTATTTTTTTTAATATAAAGGATATTAATACACAGCATTTCTGATAATGACAAGGAAGAAAGGCATGCCAGGCCTCCCCAGTCTTGACCTGAGTCGGTCTCTGATAGCTCAGCTGGCCAAGGGTCTCCCACAGTTGTGCCTCAGCGTGGCTGATGCCAAGGGCTGACCCTCTCCACTGGTGTTAAAGGACGAAACCGGGCACCCGCCTGCGGTAATGGGGAGGGAAGCAGCACCCTCCGCCCGGCCGCGGTGAGGGGCTGGGCGGGATGCTCAGCCGGGGCATCTCGTGAAAGATACTGGCTCGACCGCTGCTCCGTCGGGGAAGAGGCCAGACGGTGATGGGGTGCTTAGTGAGCCCCAGGGAGCATTAGGGCAAGCAGGGAAGGCACCACTCCGCATGCCCCTCAGGGTGGGCACCATGCTGAAAAAGGGGCCTGACACTTTAGGGAAAGGAAAACCCCAGGGTGCTGGAGAGGGAAAAGACCCGGTGCAGATTGCCCCGAGGGCAGGGAGGGGGTGAGACGCGATCCCTGTGGTGCCTGGCCTTGCTGCCGAGCAATCTGTCCTAGCCCCGGTACAGCATGAGGAATTGCAGTGACACTTGATGTAGCACGGGTATTGCTCCAGATGAATTTTTACATCGATGTAGATAACTTATTGGCATGTTTATATATTAGATGCCAGTTTAAAGGGCTGTCCATGTGCATCGTTACACAGGATACACTGAAGTTCATTGGGAATTACTGCTAACAGCTTAGGCTGAGGCACCAAATGCAGGTTTTGCTGGTGGATGCCACAGCCATGTGAAAGTGCAGCGGGGAGATGTACCACCTGCACGGGTCCAGCACCCCACTCCTATCCTGCTACCCCCAGGGCTTTGCTGAGGGGGCCGGGGCAGACGGCTCAGGGCAGGGGGGGAAGGGAGTAGGAGCTCGGTTTGTTTAATCCCAGTTTTAAAAGGTCTGTGGATTCAGGGCTGTTGCCTGTGCAAGAGATGAAGGGGACATTGTGCATAGCCATCTGTGTGGGGAAAGCCCCCCAAGACCCCTGCCCTCCCACCCACAGGAGGGCATTGCTTTGCCAGGAGGATCCCGGACCTCCGTGCAGCATTGCCTGTGCTCAGGGCTGAGCTCATTCTCCTCCTCCTCCCGCAGACACCTCGTGAGTGGGACAGGGATGCACATTGGGCTTGGGAGAGGGCAGCCATGCTCCATCATCTCTCAGCACTCCTCCTCCTGGGAAAGGGATGTACAGCAGGGGACAGACGGATGGGTAGGCGTCAAGGGGTTACAGAGACCTGCAGCATGGCTCTGCTCCCTGCCCTGAGCATCCCCTTCTCTGCAGGGGCTGGAGGGGGGGTGTTCTGGGTCTGCTGGTGACCTGACGGGGAGTGGCATGGGTCCTGGAGGTGGTGCCGTCCACTTAATGACTGCCACCCGCGCTGCCTGCACCAGCGCTGAGGCGGAGGCGCCTGGCCCTGCACATGCTACAGGAGAGCAGAAGTGCCTGGGTGTTGCTTTCCTGACCCAGGCGGAGCAGGGACACCAGAGGCGGGCAGGGCTGCCCCCCCACTAGCCCAGGCACAGGTTTGCTCTTGCAGGGCTGTGACGGGCAAACCTTGGGTGCAAAGATGGGGGAAAAGGGCAACAGCCACTCAGGACTGAGCTGCTGAATTAGCAAGGAGGCTGCGGTCTCCCTGGTAAATGCACAATAACCTGAGTCGTGATAAAAGGGGTAGAGCCAGGCTTGGCTCCCCTCCTTCGCTGATCCTCCCTGTCTGAGCTGCGCTTTCCTCTATCCGCAGCATCTATAAATATCCTCCCCATCTCCGTGACAGCCAGGTGCGGGACCACGTCTGAGGGACGTGGCGATGGCAAGAGACCCGCCGAGCAGCGGAAGCAGCAGCACGCAGTGAGCTGGGGGAGGCAGCCCGTGGGCGCACACTGTGCCCCATCAAGCTCAGGCCAGGGAGAGGTGACTGGGAGCCTGGGGAGGGATGCAGGTGGGAAGAAGGGCCGGGGGAGCTGGTGTGATGCCCTCCATCTGTCTGGTTCCTGGGGCTGTTTGGAGTTCCTGGGATGCCTTGTGACCATGTCCACAGCTGCACATGGATCCTGGTATGGAAAGGCATTTCCAGACAGGAGCATCCCAGCCTCTTTCTCAAGTGTTTGCATCCCATACCGGTTCGAACACTCCCGACAGTGCCCAGCCTCCAGGCACGTGCACTAGTTATGCATACGAAGCACAGCCTGTACAAAAAAACAAGTTTCCAGTGAAACGAGGATGCCTGCCCCTACCCCCCATCCCCGTGCTCAGCGTGCATGCGCTGCGTTCCGGTACGCAGTTCACACTGAGCCAGCGCAGTCCTCCACTGAGGCTCAGCACCTGCTGCGCCCACCGCTGCACGCAGGCACCCAGTACACGTCATCCTGGCTCCCCAAAGCTGACAGTGCATCTGAGCGGCCCCCCATTCCCTGGGAGGGATTTGGGGCACGCTGTTGTGGAGTCACTGTGTCTGTCACCCTGCAAAGTGACTTCACACTCTGTAACAGTGCCCAACCACCGCAGCTTCTCAAGGATCCTGGGTCACAGCACAGCCAAAAGCTGTGGGGAGGTGCAAAATCTGGTAGCCCTGGGCACCTCTGCAAGACCTGTAGGACCCGCATTCCTGGGACATGTGGGGGTGGGATGGCACCAGGGGACTGGAGAGCCCACGTGGGTGCCTGGGTTGGGTTGGAGGTTTGCAAGGTTAACCCCCTGCATTAGAGCATCACACTGGGAGCGGGCATCACTTAGTACTGCAAGTCCAAAGCTGGCTTCTACTTCCCCAGGGCTTCATTTCCAGAGCTTGGGACTGAGACGGTGGTGGTGTGGATGGTGTCCCTTTGGCATGCCTGGCTCTGCTTGGGCAGTGGGTGACAAAGCGGTGAGGGATCCAGCACCGAGCTGTAACAAGCCCTTTCAGCACAAGGAGTTTGCTGGGGTGGAGTAGCAATGCAATAGCTGGTGGAAAATCAGCCGCCCCACCAGCTGCAGGGGTGCCACCACCATGGCGTCGGCACTGCTCTGGGGCTTCCTGGTGGCTTGGTCCTATTCAGGAAACAGTCAGCCCTGACCCCTTTGCTCCAAGGCCCATTGCGAAGACCACTTCTTAGCTGCACCCGGCCCAGCCTCTGCCAACTGCCTGGGGAACTGCTGGAGTCCTCCTTGAGCCACGGCTGCTTCCCTGCCTGAGCCGCTCTGCAAGCCCATCCTGTGATGCCGCTGATGACAGGATCACTCCAGCACTGTCGCCGGACTGACGGCTTCCCAGGCAGGCAGAGCAAAAAAGCTGGAGGGACCCGATGCCCTGGGCTGTTCCCAGGTCCTGGTGATGAGTGGTGCAGACATGTCCCTGCAGGCACAACCCTCATCCGCTCTGAATGGGGAATTGTTGCCCCCACACGCGGCGAGATGGACCGGGAACCCCTCTCGCCCCGTCACACAGGCAGCTGCTGGCAGTGCTGTGGGGTGCCCCAGCATGAGGCTCAGCATCCCCAGGATGGTGATCCCACACTGGGATCCAGGGTGGGAGGGAGGGTGTGCGGCACTCCCGCCCCAAGCCCACTGAACAAGTCTGGGGTGAGCTTTTTCCAAGGGGTGGCCTGACAGTCAACAGAGGTGTCCGTCCTGCCTCACGTGCCTTTTCCTGGGGTGAGTGGCTGGGGACAGGGCAGGGCTGCGGTCACACCTCGGTCGCCTGACCATGCGCGCTTGGACAGGCGAGTAGCCCCCCCACACGTGGCAGTGGTGCGAGTCAGCATCTGCGGTTACGGTGGGCAGGTTCTAGTGATCATTCAGCATTCGGGTAGGGAAGCAGTCGTGGCCGCTGTAGGGGGTCGGCTGACAGATGCCAAGTATTTAACGCTGAGCGAGGTACTCACCTGGCTCGGCAATTCTGGCAGCTCCAAATGGGAGGGATGCAGAGGCTTCCTCGGCGAGGCTGTGGGGAGGATACTTTGCGCTCCCAAGGCAGCCCAGACCCCCGTCACAGGGCTCCCTTGCCCCACGCCTGGCCTTGCCCACCCTGGGATGACTGCTGCATCCTCCCAAACTCTGCTTTGGAAGGGGTTGGCACTGTCTCAGGCGGTCAGCGTGGCTGTCAGCAGGCTGGGTGTTGTGAGCCCTGGCTGCATTGTCCTCTGTTCCCACTGCCCCAGCTCAAGGGCGAGCGGAGAGTGTTTGCCCCAGGGCGATGTGGCATGAAAAGCATCAAGAGAGGGGGGTTCTGCCTGTCTTTCCGGTCCCAGACACGCAAGGGCAGCACGTGCAAGGGCTTTTCCTCTCCGTGAGCACCAGGCTGCCCTTCACACCTGACCCCGGCCGAGCACAGAGCTCCCCGCCGGACCACAGCTTGGGCTGCAAGTTTGGCTCTCGCAGCAGCCGGATGAGAGCAGCGAAGAGGGGCAGGGAGCACGGAAAGCGGCGGGGGCTGCGCGAGCGTCTCCGGGGAGGGAGGACGGGTGGCAGGGGGAGCAGGAGCCCGCCGTCCGGATGCTCAGGCTGGGTACAGCGTGCGTGTGTGGCGCGGGAAGGGGGGCTCGCTGCAGAGCCCACCCACCCCATTGGCTTGCGAGCGGTGACAGGCAGGCTGCTCCCTCCCTGCCGAGCCGCTCGCCTGTGTGGATGCGAGCAATGTGCGCAAAGTGCCTTTGCATTAGCCGGCGTGTGCTGTAGCTCCGGCACTCGCTCGCAGAGGTGCTGGGACGACCGAGGTGGCCCTGTCCCGTGCCTGGTGGCCCTGCCAGACCATGGCATGGGCACAGGGGGATCTGACATCCTCGCTCTCCATCGTCATCACTTTGGCTGCCTGCCTCTCTGCCACCACCAGCGAAGGTAGGAACCGGGGTGGCCCTGGCACGACGGGGCAGCGTTGGGGGGACCTGCAGGATCGCTGCGGCTGTTTGCGTGTGCCCGCGTGGGTTGCTAGCTTTGCTGGGCTCAGCTTCTCCTTGCTCCCAGGGGAGCGCAGCTCCACGTTCCTGCCTGCCTGAGTTTGCTGAACCTGGAGCCTCTGCACTAGAGGCTAAACTTCAGATCTGGGCAGGAGGACTTCATTTCTACAGCAATGCCTGCCAGCTCTGCCTGGCCTCCCCTGCAAGGCTCTGCTGCAGCGTGCAGGGGTGGCTGCAGAGGGGACGTGGACGCAGGCACCAGCTCAGCTGTGATCCCCATCACCAGAGCTGGTGACGGCATGGGGCCGGGTGTGCTGGCCAGGCGGCCTGGGCTGCAAGGGAGCGAGAGGGTGGGCACGGGAGGGCTGGTGGAGGGTGTGGAGCTGGAAGGGCACTCAGATGGGAAACTTCTCACAAGGGAAAGGGCTGAAAACTTTCGAAGTGGGAAGCAGGGATGCAGCTGGGGACTCGTTCCCGACATCCTGATGTCAGCACCATCAGGCCTGCTCCTGCTACCCAGACGCCCACCCTGCTGCTGGCTGCGCTCGTCCCCAGCCCTTGTCAGCAGTGCAACCCTGCTCCGGCGTCTTGAGCCCCCCTCGGCTTCGGCAGCGCTGCTCCTGCTTGCCTGCCTCCTTCCGCGCTGGCAGCGGCGGCACAGCTGCTTCCCAGGTCTGCTGATCTTCATCACCTGGAGATCTGCTGTTCCCGCTCCCGAGCGTGTCCTTGGCACTGGCAGCAGCATCCTTCCTCCCTTCTGCTATGCCTGAGAGCCGCGGCCAGCACGACGCAGCCCTCCGCAGCAAGCCCCCGTGCCGGTGTCCCTACCCGGTGGCAGTGGTGGCATCCCTCCCTTCTCCTGTCCCTGCATCCCTGCCATCCTTCTGGCACACCAAGGCCACGGGCTGGCCCCACGATGCCTTGTGCACTTTGCAGCACCCAGCTGAGCCAGGACCTTGTGCCTACTGCCATCGTCCAACACCCACCCCCACCTCCCCTCCCACCCAGCCTGTCTTCCTCACCTGTATGACCCATCTCCAGCTATTTGCTGGTCCTAACCCTGTTTTCTGCCAGCTGTCCGCTTCCTGGCACTCCTCGTGCCCCCTTCCCCACTGGCTTTCCTGCCCTTGTGGGGGGATACATCGGGCTCTTGCTGCTGAAGACGGGCTGTGCGGGTGCAGGGTGGGACCCCAGCACCCCCGCGCTCCCAGCCCTTGCTCGCCTTCCTCTCGTGCCCCGGGCCCTGGGCAGAGTGCGGTGCAGGATGCTGTCCGTGCTGCCCCGGGCTCTTGGTGCTGCAGCCCTGCAAAGCCAGGCAGCCCTGCCTGAATTCGGCTAACCCTGGGCATGGATAACCGAGGCTGGGGCCTCTTTGCTTTCCTCTGTGGAGGAGATCGCTGGGTGCTGGGGTGGGTTTTATGGCATCTGTATGGACGGACAGACCCAGACTGCCGTCTGCCTGTCCCCGCCTGGGAAAGACCTGGATTTCCCGCAAGAAACAGGAAAGGTTTCCTGGAAAGGAAAGCTAGGCTCAATAACAGCCTTGGTCAGGGAGATGCATGGGGCTGGGGGTGAGCCGGGCTCTGGGGAAGACCAAGCGGGCTGGGTTTGGGTGAGACCAGGCAGATGGTGCTGGGTGGCATCAGGACAGAGTGTGGGACCCTGCAGAAAGCTGGTGGTGCTCCGTCTGCTGCCCCCAAGGATGCTCGTGCCTCCATGGGTACTGGGGCACCGCTCTGTGGTGGCACGGGGCAGCTCAGTGCCAGCCGGGCCCCGCCATATCGGCGGCGGAGCTGGGGATGTGGCTGCAGGCTCCTGCCAGCATGCGGCGTCTCGGTGCCGGGGCAGCGGCAGCATCCGTGACGGGGCAGCGGCAGTGATGGTGGTTGAGCGCCCGGGCATGGGGATGGGACTACAGAAGTGGGGAGATGCTGCAAAGTGCAGCACAGCCCTGGTGCCTCCTGCGCTCTGGTTGTGCTGGGCTTTGCTACCCCATTTCGGCAGCGCGTGGCACGTGCGGGCATGGCGTCAGGGTGTAGCCATGGTGCACAAAGGTGCCGGCGGCTCTGACCGTGACCTCTGCCTGCTGCCACAGCTACGCTCTGCTTCTTGCCGTGCATTTCTGGCCATGCTACCCAGCAAACCCAATGATCGTTTAGGAGCTGGAGGGTAGAAAATTACAGCCGCAAAGCAAATTCGGGGCCGGTGCGTGCTTCACTCTGCTTGTGCATATTGGGAGGCAATTGGCATATAAAGATGTGTATTAACCTGGAAAATGGCTTCAGTCTGATTTTCTTGCCCTTCCAAGAGCTCCTGGTACTTTTCTCTTTCCTGAAAGATTGTTCCAAGAAGTTTTGAGCTTATATTTTTCATTCCTTTCTTGCATGCAGTGGGTGCCCTGGAAATGGGAGGAAAAGGGAATCACCGTTCTGTGGGAAATCCCCACATTTCAGTGTGGCCATTGCAAAATGCATTGAAAGCCAAAACTCAGATTTTTTTTTCTGGATGGATGAAAATTTGCAGGATGTGGAAGATTTTCATTTTGAGCACTGAAAAAATTTTGTCTGGAATTGTTAAATTGCCTTAGAGCAGTGAGGTAGAAAAGTTATTTATTTATTTATATGAAGATAGTGTGATAGACTAAAATATGTACACTATTACACACCGAGTTACACAGGTGAAAATATTAAAGCGTATATTTTATATGACACCACAATTTGAAATTTAATAATAAAATATGAAATATCTTTGTTGTATTGAAAGAAAATCAGATGAGCAGAAATTACCGCATTTGGGGCTTGGATGGGGGGTGACAAAATTGTGTTTTCTGCCAGAAAATGGCACTTCAAATGCTGCTGCTGGGGACTGCTCCGTCCCAGGCGGTGCGTCCGGCACATCTCTGCCCTTCGCCCGTGAGGTGGGCGACCGTCCGTGCCGTCACAGCACCGACCCCGTGGCCTGCGGGCGCTGCCTCGGTGGGGAGCACGGTGCAGCAGGGAAAGGGGACCCAGGGACATTCCCCAGCATTTCAGGGCACATCGGGACAGCCGAGGCAAGCAGCGGGTGATAGAGTGGGCTGATGTGCAGGGAGTGTGCTGGGGACGATGCAGAGCCGACGACACGCGGGTGCTCGCCTTTGCCCCCGCTGCGGGGCCGGTGATGGAGACGTTTTGTTCCTCCCTGCAAGAGGGACGGGGTGCAGGAGGGCACCGGGGTCCTTGGGAACACCCAGCAGTTTGCTGCCTGCCCAAACGGGGCCAGAGGAAGGGTTTGGGGCGACCTCCCCGCTGATCTCTCGATCGTAATCTCATTACTTGCCTCTCTGCTCAAAGAGAAAAAGAGGTAAAAACTCATCTGCGTGTTTATTCAACGCTACTTTTCTACCCCTTCTGCAGCAATGCTGAAGTCAGAGGTGCAAGAGAAGCAAAGCTCTGAAAGGGAGAGGAAATAGCTTTTTTAGTTGTAAAAAAGCTGTGGGGATGCCGTGTTTCTCCGTAAGAATAGGAAAGAAGAGGTTTTAGGTATACAGACTTTTGTTGATGGGGGACGGAGAAGCATTAGCTCGAAACAGGGAGTTGATTTGGGCTACATTTGAAAAAAAAAAATTTTGGCGTGTGTAATTTTTTGATTGCTCCCAAAATGCTGATATAAAGCAAATACTTGCATGATTTTAGGTGGGTTTATGGGGATATGCTTCTGGTCTCATCTTCATTTCCATCCTTCTTGTATTAATAGCTTATAAAACTTCTGGAAAATCAAACCCCAAAATTTGCAGAAAAATAACACAACGGCACACAAAATGCACCTACTCTGTGAGCTTTTTTTTCACTCTCCTTGAATTCCAGTCTCCTGAAATCTTGAGGTTTTTTTTTACAGCGAAAATAAATGGGCACCCATTTTCGTGATGGTGGAAATAGATCTGATGAATCCAAATTTAAATACAATTGAAAACCCCAAGAATTACTACAGGGATGAAGAATTCTCTATTTTTTTGATTGCTGAGAAATGTTTAGAAAAATATTTTACCGAAAAGAAAACCCACAGCAAACAAAACAACCGACCCCATCCCCAAAAGATGCTCATCCAGGGAGGGAGAGCAAGCGGCTTGTCCCACACATCCTGCTGGGATCGGCGCCTGGGCCCCGGCGGACAGGGCTGCGGGGAGCACCGGTTTCATCAAGACATCCTGACACCTCCGCTCTTTGTTTCGGCCGGGATCTGCGTTTCGTACGTCCCTGCTTGCCTCACTGGCAGCCTTCAGTGCTGCCTTTATCTCCAGGGGCAAATCCATTCATATGATAACTCTATTCATACCCTGACAGTTTTTGATAGTTCATTCTCCTAACCCCAGCACGTTTGCATGACCAACACTCAAAATTATTCCTCTGCCACAGAGAAACAATTAACCCCTTCGGCCCCAGTAGTTCAAAAGTGAGCGGTGGGATCATGCAGTCGTGTTTCCTTTAAAAAGAAACAAAAAAACCCCCATGTCCTGCCTCTGTAGATACGTGGTACTTAAGGTCATAAATAACAACATAAAGGATGTAACTCCTTTATGGATCAGGTCCAGCCACACCAATAAAGCCTAATGAACTGTGTTTGGCCCAGGCATGCTGTCCAGAAAGGTATTCAACATTTACCTGAAGACATCGGCAAAGGCAGACCCATCACCGCCTTTAATAATTCGTTTCAATGGCTCATCAGCCTCAGCCTTAGAATATTGGACCCCTCTTTTTGCCCATACAAATTTGCCTGGCTTCACCTTCCAGCCATTTGTTCATGAGGCTTTTCTTGCTAGGTTAAAAAGCCTGTATTTTTCTCCCGTGAAAGTACACGGAGTGTAACTGGGTGCTTCGCTCCCCTCGTGGTCTCTGTCGGTTCCCCTCTCTCAGTTTTTTTTTCTCCAGCCCTGGTGTCGTGGTTGTACTTGCGGGATCTTCTGCTCTGTCTCCAGTTTCTCATGTTTAAAATGCCTTAACCCTGCAAGCGAGTGGCAACGGTGCTGGCTGCAGCTGCACAGACCAAGTGCGCGCACAAGTCGCCGAATCCCTCCTTGGGTGCAATACCTTTTGTGTTAGGAAATTCTCCCATACAATTTTTAAGGACTCTCATGATATTTCATTACCAATGGCATGAGATATTCAGCCTGTACCCTCAAACAGTTCTAGTATTGGTATTTTTGTCTGTGAAATTGTTCCGGTTTAGGAAACTATTTTTAAGAGAGCAAAATAATTGCTTTTAAAAGAAATTAACTCACTCTAAAAATGTTACTGGTGTTCAAATAGCTAAGCATGGCTTAGGGTGGCCAACTGGTGTGGGAGCAAAAGACATCAGCCTGTACCCTCAAACAGTTCTAGTATTGGTATTTTTGTCTGTGAAATTGTTCCGGTTTAGGAAACTATTTTTAAGAGAGCAAAATAATTGCTTTTAAAAGAAATTAACTCACTCTAAAAATGTTACTGGTGTTCAGATAGCTAAGCATGGCTTAGGGTGGCCAACTGGTGTGGGAGCAAAAGACATCCTCAGAGAAATTAGGGAAAAAGCATCGAACAGCCTGAAAAACTGCCATCCAAAGCCCCTTCAGATAATCCAGATAAGTGAGCACATTTGCAAAAATCCCTACTGTATCCTCCCAGAGAGGATAAAACTCAAATCTTTGCCAGGACTGCTGGATGCAGTCGTCAGTGGGCAGGGCACAAGGGTACGTTTTTCGGGGTGCTGCAGGGTTTGTCCTACTGATGGATTCATGGGCTCTGCTACAGGCACAGGTCTCCAGCACCAGGTCCACCCAAGTCGCTGTGGGTGGCATGGGAAGTGGCCGGGAGTGGCACTAGGGAGTCCTGATTTTGGGTAAGGAATATGCAAAATCCCAAGTGGGCAGGAGGTAACTGAGGGGGCATGTTGGAAGCGGTGAGATACTCTGGGATAAGGACCTGGTATGGTGTTAGGGGCTTGCCTGGCGTGAGCTTCGACTCCCAAAAAACACAGCAGGAGTCAGAAACCTCAGCGGCTAAAGCCGAAAACACATTTGTGTCTGTTTTGCTATACCCAACAAGCACGAGAAAAGAGAAGAGGGAGCCAGGACTGGTGTGAGGACACCAGCACAAATCCCTCTGGAGAGGGCTCCCATTTCCCCGAGACTGTACCACGCAGGTTTTGCTTACCGCAAGCAGAAGAGGTGTATTTTATGTTAGAAAACTCTCCTGTATAATTCTTAAAAACTGCCATGATACTGCGTTACTGGTGGCATGAGAGATTCAGCCTGTCCTTGAACCTGGGACTGCAGCTTGGTGGAAGGTGGGAAGTCCGGGTCCGGGTGCAGGTCCGTTACCTGTTCTTCGAGCTCCTGGGTTTGGGGACACTGGTCGGGGATGCAAGCAGCTGTCCTTTGTGTGGGGGTCAAACGGATGAGCTCTCGCAGAGCTTTAGCAAAACGAGATGCCGAGGGGTGACTGCGCAAGGCGCAGGCTCCTCTCTGCTGATGGACGCATCTGTGTCATCTTGCCACCCCTTGGGCTCGGGACACTGCATGACTGCCAGATGGCCAGAGCCAGGCCTGGAGACACCAGGTCTGCAGAGGCCCCCTCCAAGGCTGCAGGGACCCTTCAGCTGCCCTCGGTGCTCCCCAGTGCCTGCCCCCTCCCCAGCCTCGCCGCGGCCCTGCTCCTTCCCCTGCTCACATGGGGTGTTTCCATGGAACTCCTTGCCTCTCTGACCTTTCTCACCACCCCCATCCCCAGAGCCTTCCCACCTCCTCCTCTGGCTTCTGCCCTGAATCACAACGAGCCCAGCTGCCCCTTGAGCCTGGAGCAGCTCCTTCCCCACGGGCACGAGCTCCCGGCCCAGGGATGCTCGCCCCTCGCTCTGAGCCGTGGGTCCAGACCCATGCACACCATCCTTGCGCCTTGGGGCAGCCCGTGTTTTTTAACATTTCCAGGCGGTTATTTATGTCCAGCTTACCATGCACTGTTTGCATCGAAACCTGCGCGTGCCACGGGGCTGGGATGCACACCGGCACTACAACCCCCCGCCCGGCAGTGGGTAGTGTGCGTGCTTTAATTTGGGTCGCCTGAACCGGCGTGTGCAATTCGCCCTAGCTCTCCCACCGCACACGAGCATCGGGAGTCTCAAACAGTGGGAAACGTGAGCGTTTTACATCTCTATTTTCTTGCCTGTATTTCTGCGAGGGAATATTTTTTTGTTGTTTGGCTTTTGATGGGGTTTATTTCTGGGGAAAAAAATGCTGCCCTGTAATTTCAAGGGTTTTAGCCTCGGAAAAAATACTTTATTCAGGGTGTTTTGTTTTGTTTTGTTTTATTTCATTTTTTACATTATTTCACAACACCTCAGTCCTACCACAGGTTATGCTCTTGTGCTGCACATTATCTTACATGATATCATGCAGGGTCTGGAAGGATCAGGTTGATCATTTTATTTTTAAAGCCTGAACTGCAGCTTTTTGTTAGCACTGATTGAACAAACAAGCTTTCTTCCTACATCAAAGTAACTTCTGCTCCTGGTATACTGAAAAGGGGTGACCCTCTGGGCAGTCCTTACGGGCATTACTGCTCCTGATGCATTACAAAATGATATAAAATTAAATACAGAAAGTTCACAGCAACAATCCAGAGGTCTGAGAAGAAATCCTGAAATGGGAATTAGGGCACGTGCAAAAAGCAACAGTGCTTTTTCACAGTAATTGTTTGAAAATATTTCTTTTTAACATTTTTTTTTTTTCAGCCTGATTCTGGCATTTCCAGAAATGTGGAAATGCCACATTCCTGCCGGATTTGGTGACATCTTTTATATCTATCTGCAACGGTTTCCTAAATTTCCTCTCTGGGTGGCCAGGGCCAGTGGGTGCCGATGCGAGCACCATCCCCACTGTGTCCTTAGTACGTGCAGCCTGGTGGATGTGCAGCCGCTGGACAAAGCCTGCCTGTACCTGGCTGCTCGTGCGGCACAGCACCGGTGTGCAGCACCCCGCTGCCCTGGAGCCGACCTGGATCCGCGCGGCACATCCACTGCGAACAGGTCCCGCATGGGAAGAACTGACCTACCCTGCAGGCTAGCTGCTTTTGCTCAAAGCCCCAACGGCTGGTGAATAAATGACTATTTTTTTGTCTTCAAAGATAAATATTGTCCCAGGCAGGCGGAATCTGAAAGCAAAAGCATCCCGTCCTGTCTCCCCGCGATGCGCCCAGGCCAGTAAGACACAGCTTTGTTGCTCGGCTTTGCCTCCCGAGCTGGAAAGGTCGCGGCTGGCTATTCAGCACGCCCCTGCATTAAGCGGTGGGACACAAATAGCTGACCCCCCTGGCCCCACCTACCCCTTCAAAGTCCTGCCTGAGCTTATGGGAAATGAATGCCGCTGGCTCTTGTTCCCCTCCTCTCAGGGAGCCTCTCCCTGCCCCTTTCCCATACCCCAACTCTCTTCCCGCTGCGGATAACCCTCCCGTGTCATTCCCTCACTGAGTGGGGTTAGGGATGTGGGGCCGGCGTGGGGTGTGCAGACCCACATAGGGCTGCGGGGACTGAGCCTGCCAGCCTTTGGGTAGCAGGGAGCAGGAGTGCCTAACCGTGCTGCTAAGAGTTTAATTATCAATGCAAAAGGCGTTGTTGCATGGGGGGGAGCCTTGCTGTGAATCTTGGGAGGCCTTTGAAGTTGTGATGGAGAGGAACCGAAGCCCAAGGGAACAGGGCTGCTCCCACTGACCCTTCCTCCCCACGCCTGCGCTACAAAACCCCTGCCTGGGAGGGAGACAGTGGAGTAATTAGAGTGAGGACCACAGTGGGTTAACAATTAGCGGGGGAGCTCGGAGCCCTCCTTGGTCCCCCACTGCTCTTCTAGAGGCTGGGACTAGTTGGCTGCATCCCCCAACATGTCACCCCCAGGCTTGTCCCACCAGCGCCCCGCACCCCTGGGCAGGCTGGGGCTCCGCAGGCTCCCCTGGGCTGGGCCGCTGTGGCTCCCACGGCACTGTTCCTGAGCCCAGGATGCTGGGATATGGGACCCCAAGGTGCCCACGCCTCTCTTTGCGGGGATGTAATACATCCCTGCAGGAGCAGCGGCCACCAGCACAAGCGTTGGGAAGGGTTTCTGAGTGCTCACTCTTTATAGATATAGATATATGGCACGAGATATATGGCCCCAGGCAAAATGCACATCCTCTGGATGCTAACCCCTACCTCAACTTCCTCGCTCATCCCAAGCAGTGTTTAGAATTTTGTAGATATGTGTATGGATATGGATATGGATACAGATACAGATATAAACACAGATATACAAATAAAGATGTAGGTATAAATAAATTATACATATACATCATACATACACCTAGTCTTCAACCTTTGCATAATCTGCATCTTTGAGGTTGCAATGTGCACTGCTAACGCAACATTACGTGATGCAACTTTAAAAAGGGGCAAGTAGGCCTTGCCTTGCGTGAGGCTCCGTCTCAAGACCCCAGTTAGTGCTGGGGAAGTGACCTGCTCTCTCCTAGGTGCTTCCATTTGAATGGGCAATTGGGCTTGACAGCTTTTCCACCAGGGCAAGAATTTCCCCTGGCACCTCCTGGTGTTTTGGCTCAATACGCCAAGTCAAGGCCAAGGCACAGAATAGGGAAAATACAAAATGGCACTCAGGAAAACAAAATGGAGCTTGCAGTTTGAGACTGATACGTATGGAGCTTGCAGTTTGAGACTGATACGTGCAGACAGTCCATAACATCAAACAGAATTTCCCAGCTGTAGGAGAAAGGTCTCCCAAACCGGCACGTTTTCTGAGAAATGTTGCGGCTGAAAGGGGTCCTTTGTGGCGGTCTTGCTCGCCCTCCGGCATCGAGGGTGGGCTCTTTCTGAGCATTGCCCCCAGAGAATAGACGTAAGCCGGGAGATCACCTGCAAGGGGCTGGACGGGGCACTGGTCGCATATGATGCGGCAGGTTCCCTTCGGTGTTGGTCTCTAGCCTTTCCCTGGAATGGATGGTTGGGTTTTGGGAGAGTATTAGTCTCCCCATATCCGAGCACAGCATGTAATAGTGCTGCTAGATGGATGCTCATATCCACAGACACGTGTCCTGTACCATGAGTTAATGCAAGAGCTCTCGGACGCGCAATACCTTTATATTTGTGCAATGCCCACTTGCAGTGGGCTTTTAATGCCTAGGACTCATATGCGCTTGGCTGAAATGCTTGCTGAGAAGGAAAAGAAATAACTTAGCCCTCTTCTTGCAAAGAGGCATAAGCAATCTGCTCCACAGGCGTGTTGCGGGGAACGCAAGCTTGTGTAGTTATTTGTGCACCACAGCACCCGCAAGGAGACTTCTCCTTCATCTATATGATGTTGGGTGACAACCATATGGTTCACATGGTGGGTTGGGGTGTAGCAAGCTGGCTCCAGGTCCCACACACCACTGTGCAGACAAGCCTGGGGTATGTCCCACCATGCCTGCTCCAATCTCAGCGCCGTTCCCCGTGGCGCGATGCTCCGGCTGGACCCTGTGCGGTCCGTGCAGGCTCCTGACGCTGCCTGGAGAGCAGCAAGAGCAGCCATGTCCATCGTCTGAGCACCTCGGCATGGGAAAGAGGGTGCAGAGACCACAGCAGGGTGGAGAGGGCGTCTGCGAAAGTGGTCCCCTCACCTGCAGCCTGCCTGCTGAGGGTCACCGGGACCATGCTCCTGCACTGTGAGCAGGGAAACTCCTGAGCCCAGGCTCCTGCTGGGTGAATTACCCAGGGAAAATAGGCAGAAAATCTTCAGATTAACAATAACAAATAAAAATTATTTGAGATCTCTGAGGTAATTACTCCGTGCTGAGGGCAAGGGGCCTCTTTAGCAGTGGGAGCAGCACCGTGCAGGGAGTGGGAGGGCTTGGCCTGCTGTTGGGCCAATGGAGTCACACAAGAAACCCTGGAAATTCTTTCAAATTGTTCTGCTAACATTAATAAATGCCTTAAAAGCTCCTAATCTGCTCTGTCAGGAGCATGACGTCCGGGTGTTTCACAGCCAGCTCACGTCTCTGCTCCTCTCCCCGCCCCCCTTCCCTGCCTGGTAATAGCAAGTGAAAGTGGCACCCGTTCCTGCGGCCGCTGGGACCAGCACCACGCCGAGCCCAGCCCTGCTGGGGCTGCAGCCACAGCCCTGACGTGCCCCGTCGCCGCCGTGATGAGCTGGTGCCTTGCGCCGAGACCACCACCCCTCCAGAGCCCAGGGACCGGCCGAGACGCGGTGCTGCAGCAGGGATGCTGTGCCACGTGGCCTCCAAGGGCCGGTTTGATGCTGCTCGAGGGTGAGGAAAAGCAGCCAGCATGGATGCAGCATCCAGCGTGGGCTCGGCCTTCCTGGGCGGCTGTGGAGCGCTGGGGAAAGCTGGTGGCCCGGGAGGGCCCTGAGCAGGCCTGGTGCTGATGAGGGGTGTCGAGGCGTGGGCACGCTGGAGTCGGTGCCTGCTGCACCTCTCCCAAGCCTCCATCCCGCTGGATCTGTACCCTGGAGCTGGGGCTGGGGCTGAGCAAGTCGGGGATTATCAGGCAGCGGCAAGGCTCTCCTCTGCCTGATGCTGCGGGGTCTGGGTGTGGGGCTCATGGCCAGCAGATGACACCCCGTGCGTGCAGCAAGGCCATGGCGTGCCGCTTTCCCCGCGCCGCTGACGCTGCACAGGTTTCCACGGGAGCTCCTCAGCACGCTCGAAGGCGTCTCGCCTCCCCCTGCAGAAGCTGCTCGGCTCTCCTCGCAGATTTGCCCGTACCTCCTTGCTAAGCCGGGCTCCCGGTTGCGGCAGGGCTTTTGAAGGGCTGGCTTTGATGGGCCTCCTCATGCAGCCTGTCCCCCATGGTTTGGCCTCTGCAGTGGGGTGTCGGCCAGGACCATGGGGGGTCACTTTGTGCTGGTGCCAGGTGCCACAGTGCGTAATTACAGCAGCTGCTGGAGGGCGGACTTCAAACCGGTGACGCTGGGGGGGATGTCAGCCTCAAGGGCTCGGCGACGCCTCCGCGGGAGAAGCGTCCAAGTGAGGAGCGATGCTCCGGCTGCATCAGTGCTGGCCCAGGGCGGGGCTGGTGGACAACCTGATGCCTGGAGTTTGTTTCCTCAGCTCCCCCTTACTTTGCACCCGCTCTGACCTGCTGTTTGCAGCCCCCTCTCCTGCAAACGGACACGTGGCGCCCAGTCCTATGGCCAGGACTGACACAGCCGCACCCCAATTCTACCCCAAACCAACAGCTCCGGGGAGCACCGTTTGTTGCCATACCCTCGCTCCGTATCTGCCTCAGCTGCAGCCAGGCAGGTCCCCGGCAGCAGCCCCATGGATTGATGGGTGCAGGGGACCATCGAATGAGTAGAATGCGAGGAGGGGTCGTTTGTGGTGGTTCGGTTCCTCGCCCCTCGGGGACAGGGAGAAAGCTTTCTAACACAGCATTTTGCTCCTGTGTTTTCCAGTGAACTTGCTAGACACGTCAACAATCCTGGGGGACTGGGGCTGGATGACTTATCCCTCGCACGGGGTAAGTATGAGCCGTCTGTTGGCACACGCGGCACCCCAGTGGGATGGGTCACCATGGGTCCCCGTGGGCAGGATGGGTGGTCATCTCAGCCCCAGGCTGGCACCTTGGTCAGTGCTGATGGGGCAAAGAGACCACGTCTGTTGGGAAAATGTCAGACTGAAAGACCAGCAGTGGGATGTGGCCGGTTTGGAAATGCTGTTTAACTCTCCGCGTCCTCTGATAGGGATCCAGGTTGTCACAAGGTCCTGAGCTTTGAGGGAACTCAAGAGCTGGGTCGCCCCACGGGCAGTCATGCTGAGAAGCATCTCATTCCTTGCTGCACTGGGGGAACATTAGGAGGAACAGCCCAAAATGACTGGGAAGCTCTCAACCACCTGTAATCAGAGGAGTTTGCTGTGGAAACTGGGCGAGAGAGGCAGGGGAGCATCCCCTGCGGATAGTTTCTTACAGGGAAGGGGGATGTAAATCATTCCCGTTGATATCATAGAAACATTTACATTGGAAAAGACCCTTAAGATCATCAAGTCCAACTGTTAATCTAACAGTACACAATGCACAGCCCTGCAGTGTGGCCAGGAGGGATGTAGACATGGTGACACCCATGTGAGCCTGCCGTCTCTACCGGCTGGATCCTCTCTGCATGCTCCCTTCACTCACGTTTCCATGTCCAGGTTTTCCTGCTGCAGCAGCTTTCTGGAAATTGTGAATTTCAGATGTCAGCAGTGACCTGGCTGAAAGTATTTTGCTCATTCATTTAGGGAACAGAAACAATCCCATAAATAAACACAGGACCAACTGCAAGGCACAGAAGGGTTTGCTGCATGCACAAAATGTGCAAAATTGGGGTGCCTACCTGGCTTTTGCTGCTGTGCTGATTTTTCATGTCCGCTCTTTTTCATCTACTCTCTGAACTAAACGGTCCTAATCTTTTCAATTCCACCACCTACAGAAATCTTCCCAGGCCTCTAATCATTTTCATTGATCTGTTGCTTGAGAATTTCAGCCCCTGTGCTGTTTGAGCAGAAGTGATCAGAACTATGAATTCATAATAATAAGAATGATCAGATTTATATCAGACATTATCATATATGTAAATATATTACATCATTAACTCAGCTCTAATTTTAGCAGTTAGCTGTTGCAAAGATGACTATCCTGGAAATCTAATAGATTTCGAGGTACAAGGTCAGAGGGGACTGCAGAACTAATGTGCCTGCATAAATACAAGCCTTCAGACCCGTCCATTCACTTGCATCTCAGAAAAGCCCAGCTTTTGGAAAAAAAAACATCCTTGACCACAAAATTGCCAGTTGTGGTATATCCTCCAGGTCCTGTGGTGATGATGTTAACAGGTTGCTCTTAAAAACCCATCGCTGTGCAGGTTTGCATGGCTTCAGTTTCCAGCCACCAGATCCTCTCTGCCATTGTCTGGATCAGGGAGTTGTCGTCCCCTTCATGGTCATGCACAGACTGCCCTCGGTCGTGTGGATCACTGTCCTGTCACCCTGTGCTCTCGCACTACAGCAGATGCCCAGCAGTCCTTCACCAGCAGCCCAGCAACTCCTGACCCCTAATACATGTCTGAAGTCTCCATTCTATTAGTGGAGTTTATTAAGAATAGTTAATACTGGAAGCCAAAAAAGAAAAAGAAAAACATGTATAAAACTTGTATAACACCTAACACCAAAGCCACCTCTTGGACATGCTGCCATGTCCTCCTACAAGTCCTAGGTAAGTCATGGAGTGACAACACTCTTTGCACTCTGTGCTTTTGCCCAACTCATGGCCTTGTTACCGCAAGGATGACCATACAGCTGTGTGAAAACTGCCTTGAACACTTTAAGGGAGGGTGCCTGGGTTTCTATGTGATGTTCTTGCACAAACAGCTTTGCATATCTTTTTCCAGCTGGATGTTTTAATGGCTCCTCTGAACACTTGTCTGGACTGTGGTTCTTCCTCCATGGGCGTCATCCTGAAAGAGCATCTCATTCCTTTACCCTCCTGCTGGTCCTTCAGCTCCAGGTGCTTTTTGAGTAGTAAATTTGCACTTGGATCCAGTTGCTATCACTGGAAAGGAGGTTGGATAGGGTGCTGGTGTCTCAGAGAAGCTGCTGTAGGATATTCGCTCTCAGTGGCAATGATTTGGCACTGAGCAGATGCCTCCTGAGCAGCCCCTACAGCAGCGTTCAGATTCAGGTGGGAGAGATGCTGGGTGACTTGCAGGCTTGGTAGCTTGGGTCCACATGGCTCCAAGCCTGGTGTGATCTCTGCTCCAGAAAGGGACCGAGTTTGCTGGTCACAATCTCAGGTGTCCCTGGGACTGTCCCTGCTCACTGCGGCATGCTGTGACCCTGGCAGTCCTGGGCTGGGTAGAGCCCAGTTGCTGGTGTAGTGTGGAGGTGGTGTACTGTGAAGCCAGGTTTTATTTTAGGTCCCTTATTTTTGCGGCTATTTCCTTAATTCAGATAGTCCTGCTGGAAAAAAAGGTGCCCTGCCGCGCTATCCTCTCTTGCTGCCTGATGGCTGTCCTGCCTGAGCCACGGCTGGAGCATGTGCTGGGTGCCGGAGGTTGCAGGATATCCCCGCAGCATCTCTGCTCCATCCACAGACAGACACATCACAGCATCCTCCTGCCAAGGGACGGCGTTGCTGACCCTGGCTCCCCAGCTGAAGTCACGCTTGTTTTTGCTTTACCCACATCTCAATTCCCCTGCCCCACGTGAGCCCAGGGCCACCTCATGGGTGGCAGTGGGGAGGTGGGTAGCTCTGGGTGGGGCTTTGCATGGCACTAAAGAGCACAGAGCCCCAGTCCCCAGCCTAAGTAGTTTAAGAAGGGGACTTGTGCCCACTAGCTCAGTCCCTAGTGCCCTACAGCTTGTTTTTCCAGCACCTGCAGGTCCTGTCCCACCTCTCTGGGGCTCCTGGGTATGCCAGAGGAAAGGCAACAGTCTCAGAGGTTTCCTCTTCTGGACTGGGAGATCCCAGAGCTGCCCACACAACCAGGGCAATAGTCCAAACCTTTAGCAGTGCAAAACTGGAAGGGTACCACTTGCAAAGTCCTGATGTTTTCATCACACCTGTGGGCTAGGTGAGCTCACCTCACAGGACAGTTTTTTTCCTCTCTGGGTTTGCTGTGGCCAGCAAGAGCAGCAGAGCAGGGGGCTGGGAGCAATGGGCACAGTGGGAGTCAGCAGCACCATCGGCCCTGGGGAGTGTCAAGTCATCAGGGAGGCAAGCGTGGCCTGTTCTGACATTTTCTCTTGCCAGACAATCAACTGAGGGGTAATTGGCTGTAATTGCCGCTCAGGGGTTTAATTGTGCCCCCCCCCTCACCTCCAGCCCGGAGACACGTGCAGGAAGCGGAAGGGTCATGGGGAGCATCCCTGTCCCGCAGGCTGCGGCTCCTCTCAATTATAACTTCAAAGGGCTCCCAGGAGCTTTGCAGCTCGCTCCATCCCCAGAACAATTCCCTTTGCATTGAAAATTAAACTCTTATCAGTGCCGTCAAAGAGGCTGCCCCTTCCCCTTCTGTGCCGCCGGTTTCCCAGCTCTCCCCAGCAAAATGCCCCAGTGTCCCAGTGCCCTTCTCTCCCCTCTCCTTGCCTGGCATGTCACCTGCCGCATCAGGGGGAGCCCGATCGGCCCCTTTGCAAATTGCTTTTCTACTGACTAATTAAAACACTGATGAGGTAAGTCAACATATTATTAATAATTATTGTATCGTCTACTTTGATTACAAAGTCAAACAGGAAACGGTTTTGTTCAGACACAGGGTATCTAAGGAGCTTGAATGACGCCTTGCAAAAGCTAATTATAGTGGGAGCACCCTGAGCATCAGCGAGAGGCCCCCCCATGCTGCCCACGACACCCCCACCTGCCCCACTGCCAGCACCTCCGTGCTCTGGCCCCACAGCACCCCCTCACCGGGGGGTCAGCCCAGAGAGCTGGTGGGCATCTGCCACCCAGGCAGCCGCCCCAGCGCCTGGCATGCTCCATGTTGGCTTGCTGGTGGGAGCACCAGGAAAGGCCTTCAGAGGTGGTTTGCACCCCCCACCCCTGCCCCTCCGCTCCTGGTAAAGGGACGTATCCTGAGGCCTCTGGGCACAATTAACACAATTAGTGCTCTTCCCGCATTCTGCAGTAGGTCAGTGAGAAAACTGGCAGAAAGGCACCAGATTTGCTTAAATAACCAGCTGAGAGCACAGACAACACATTTTTGCCTGCGGGACGGTCTCTCAGCAGCGTTTGCACATCAGGGATGGGCATTTCATGCTGGTGTACAGTGCTGCTGTGAACACACCAAGACTGAACTGTTTGCCTACACAGGAGGGGACTTTTCTTGCCTAGCTCTGGTCCTGCAGCCGACAACCAGTTCATGGCTTGGGTGAACCCCATCTGACGTGTAGCTGTTGTGGAGCAGGGTCTCCCTTTGCCCCAGCAAAATCCCTGGTCCCCAGTCCGAGCTGTGCTCTGTGCTTGCCATTTCAACCCCCTTCAGGGTCATGTCTTTCTCCTTGGAGCACCAAAAGATATTGGGGTTCTCCCATCTGCCCAGGCCATGTCTTCTGCCCTCCGTCACTTTGATATCCTTGTGCCACTTCTTGGGTTTCTCTTGCAATCCGGAGCCTCTGCCTGGATGCAGGAATACCGGCAACTTACAGGGCAAGCTGCGGCAAAACTCATTTTCCTTGAAAAAAAAGATGGGTAGGAAAGGACCATTGGAAAATAAAGATTTAGACTAGTAATTGAGATAAAAGCTCATCTCCCAATGCTTGTTCCATAAATGCCAGGTTATTGCTAATTCCCCAGACACTGGTCACTACCAGGAGTTAATCACCTGCAGTGAAGCTCAGGGTAGTTAACTGCCTGACAAATCGCTCCTTAGCCACGGCAGTGGCTGATTTCATGAGGATTATCTCCATTAATGCCTCCCATCTAATGATTTATAGCTGCAATAACATCCTTCTCTTTTTTTTCTCCCTCAGTGACAGTGGTGCGAGGGACCCGGCAGCTCCTGGGGAGGTGCCCATAGCTCAGCGCTTGCTCTTGGGAGGAAGGAAAGTGCTGGATGCCTCAGCAGCAGCAAAAGCTTTGCTGTGCAAGGCAGACCTGGCATCCCCCCTGGAAGCTGTCCCAGGGCTGAGGAGACCTCGTCCCTTGGCTCCCTCCGTGGGCACCGCGAGGGCTGGGGGGGCTGAACGGCTGCTCCAGGGGGACGTGGTCTCTCCTTGTGTGTCACCCCCTCCGGTCCTCCTCCCTACTCTGCTGCGCTGCACAGGCCCTGGGAGACTTCTAAGATCTTGCTCAGCTGCCCAGATATCTGGTGTTTGCATCTTTCGCCCTTCATAACCTGGAAAATTTTTTTATAACTGGTGTTGACTTTAATTTAAACTATTAGGCAAGTCCCTGAATACAGATGCAATCATGTACCCCCCCCCCGCCCCGAAACGTGTGTGCTCACCACGTTAATTATGATGTCCTCATTTCCGTCTCGCTAGGGGATCTTATCACAACGACGGGGGCCAGGCTGAGCTTCGTTTAATAAACGCCACTTCAAACCATCAGCCGAGAACAGGAGATGCTGGGGGCAGGATGTGTGCACAGTGCATGCGCTCTTGAACCCATCCAGCACCAGCGACTCCGCTCTCTGGCTGTAAGACCCTGTAACTGAGGTGAAACAGAAAAACCCTTCAAGTCAGGGGCATTCCTGAAGCGGCTCCCTCCATCCCAAATGCCCGGCGGGTCCTGGCAGAGCTCGTGGGACCTGTGTTGCCTGGTGGCACTCTGGGAAGATGCACCTGGTGACATCCAAGCCACCAGTTCAGGTGGCCTGCCTTCCCTCCATGCATTTCCACTGATGGCAGAGCACTTGCCCTGTAGGCTAGCGGTACAGGCGTGGTGTTTTGGGCTAGTCTCAGACTGGGGTCCTGAGGCACTGCATATGACCCTGGGAAAGAGCTGACAGCCCGGTCGCTGTGCAAAAAAGCACCAGGTTTGAAAGAGCGATGCTGCCAATGCAAACCCCCCGAGTTCTCCCCTGCGGTTGGGCTGACCGTTTCCGGTGTGTGGAGATGGGCGTTGAGCTCCCTGCTCTGACACCAGTAAGGATGCTGCCACCTCTGGCAGTGCCACAGGCATTTGGGGACACTGCCATCATGAGCAGTGTCTCCTCTGACAGATTTTGGAGAGAAGTGAATGTCTGGAGACCTAGAGCAAGCACACTAGCTGGAGGCCAAGGCACTTTGGTGCACACAATAATCTCATATTTCCCTTGCCAGGCACTCCTGGAGAGCCCCAAGCCCCGCAGATGTTGCAGAGGGGATCTGGCTGTGCCTCGTGGGGAGCACCCCTGCTCGCCACCCTCAGCTCTGCCCTCATCCCACGCGCAGCTCTGCCTCGTTTCCCCCGGGGATTTCATCAGGGAAGAGACAGGAAACAGATGTTGTGTTAATTTGTGCTCGATTAATTTTGACAACGACTTCCACGCCCTCCACAGCGCTGCGGTGCGTGCACACGCTCGTGGGGGCGCAGGGAGCTGGCTGGCTCCTGCCGGCCCCGGTGCAGGGGTGTGCCGGGAGCCGTGCCGCTCCTGCACGCGCGGCAGGGCACCCCGGTGGCCCTTGGCCAAGCGACTGGAGTGCGTCCCAGGTGTCGCAGCACTTTCCATGGGCTCTTCCCTGCGGTTGGAGAAGCTGAGGCGTAGTAAGAGGGGTGCAGCCACAGACCCCTTCGGCAAAGCACGCGGGCAGCCTGGCCCCTTGTCTACCCGAGTGCTGGGGTGCAGAGCAGGACTTCAGTGATCCTAGGATGAACCTGGGCATTTCTGGAATTCAGAAGAGATTTGTTTTTAAAAGAACCAGAAATATTTTTCTCTCCTGGCAGTGGCTTGACTTTCACACCCTTTGCCAGCATATTCACCTCTGAATGAGCTTTCACTGAAGTTTGCACCTGGAGCTGCTGCGTTTTCCAGGTTGCTTTAAGCTTTTTAGGAGTGAGAAGCAGAGTTTTCTCCTAAATGCAAGATGCTGGGGGTGTTTTGAGGTTGTACATCATCGAAATGATCACCCTAGCACTACCAGAAGGCACAGCAACACCTTCTGCCCAGGAGCTGCAGGTCGAGGAGGTTAAATGGGGAAGGGCTTTCCCATCTGAGAGGGAAAACGGTCCTTCTCAGGAGCAGGCTGCCATACAGGTACCACTGATAACTGCTGTCCAGTATCTCTCTGGAGGCATGATGCCCTCCCCTAGCCGTGTCCTGTCCCTGCAGCACTGGCGGCCACACAGCGAGGCTGTGGGGTGCCTGTCCCAGCAGCTCTGCATCCTCGTCGGCTCCCACAGTCACTGGGATGAAGCCTTCAGGCTCACCCACTCTGAGCCGAGCATCAGGCTCCTTCTCTCTGGGCTGCTGTTGGTTTTGCATCTCTAATGAACCACATGTCACCGACTGCATAAAAAAACACCATTTTTGCCCTGTCAGAGCAAGCCCAGAGGTTTATTTTAATGTACTTGCAATGCTGCTTAAAAGATCTGTTTTCCCGATCTGCGCACAACTGCTGGAGCTTTGCTTGGCTCCCCCAGCCCCCCCAGGCAGCACACAGGTGCAGGGCACGCACAATGCTGATGTGGGGGGCTGCTCCCCATGGGCTGCCTTCGGCCATGCAGGCAGAGCTGGCAGCCCGAGGCAGGTGCGGGCAGGGGGGTGCTGAGGCTGCGGGGGGCGATGGCTTGGTAGGCAGAGCAGCAAGCGCTGCAGGGGTGCCGATACCTTCCCCAGCTGGGGAAAGGCTGTGCCTGGGGCTGCCCCTCACAGCTGGACTTGAGCATGGTGGTGGGACTCGGGCATCTTCAAAGCCTGCTGCTAGGTCCATGGAAAAGGCAGAAGGTTTGAAGTCCTTCTCTGCTCCTCTTCCTCCTCCTCCTTCTACCATAAGAAGAATTTAAGGATCCCAGACCCATCCATGGGACTTGTGATTGGGGTGCCTGGTTTGGACAGGAATGTGAGGTGAAGAGGTGGTGGGAAGCCCCCAGAGAAGGGAAGGTCTGTGGGTCCTGATGAGGGGTTGATGGGGTTGGAGAGGGTGGGAGTGTAGAGAGAGACAAGAAGGAGGCAAGAACGAGCCTCCAGAAATGTCCTGTAGACCCCAATTATTAAGTTCAACTTGTCCCTCAATTATGGATCTCATTTGTATCCAAAATCTCACTACTTCTCACTTTTCATCAGTCAAAACCACTTAGCATCCCTCCCTTGGATGACACAAATATCACTGTCCCTCTAAACTCACCCAGACCACCCCTCCGTTGCAGTCCTGCTTGCTGCAGCCTGCTTTTGCCCAGCATCTCCTCCCCAAGCTCATCCTGCTGCCACTGCTACACTGGATTTTAACCCCCGAGCTGTCAAGCTCTAAGCCCCCGGGTTTCCCAAGCTGCCCAGCTTCTCAGCTGGGCTGAGCACTGTGGTCTGACACCAAGGAACCACGCTAACCTCACCTTGCCTGGGAAGAAGAGGGCTCTGAACCCATGGACCCCTGTTTCTTGCTGGAAGTCCTGTGTTCACTGCATGCTTCCCCTTCACCCCGCAGTATGCACCCCGAAAGCAGTTCTCCAGCTGGACATCGGCATATTTAGTTTGTGCATGGAGATTGCGTGAGCCAGAAGAGAGCCAGGTGAGCCCCACACAGGGACCTTCCTGCTGCTGCTGCAAACGGCAGGCTGAGCGCCGAGAGAAGGGACTTGCAGACATGGTCTTGGAGGGTTTGGAGCCCTCCCAAACACACACTGCCATCAGCTTCTGCCATCAGATCGGGCTTATGCAAGCACTCCCATCTGCAAACAGGGGTGCACTTCACCCGGCCCCGCATCAGAGTGGGCTGTGAGAGTTACTGCTCAAATTAGTGATGGGTAAAGTGTGCTCATCCTCATTATCCTTTGGCCTGTGGCAACAGTGATCTCTCGTCCAGACACAGCTGCAGGAGCAGAGGGAGTTCATCGCGGGGTGGGTGATGGCACAGACTTCTCACCTGGTGTTGGGGACATCTGGAGTGACCTGTTCTCTCTCTGTCCCGCAGTGGGATTCAATCAATGAAATGGATGAGTTTTTCAGCCCCATCCACACCTACCAGGTCTGTAATGTCATGACCCCCAACCAGAACAACTGGCTACGGACCAACTGGGTTCAACGGGATGGTGCGCGGCGTGTCTACGCAGAGATTAAATTCACGCTGCGGGACTGTAACAGCATGCCGGGTGTGCTGGGCACCTGCAAGGAGACTTTCAACCTCTACTACCTGGAGTCTGACCGGGACCTGGGCACTAGCACCCGGGAGAGCCAGTTTCTGAAGATCGATACCATAGCAGCTGATGAGAGCTTCACCAACGTGGACCTGGGGGTGAGGCGCCTGAAGCTGAACACAGAGGTGCGGGGTGTGGGGCCACTGAGCAAGAGGGGTTTCTACTTGGCCTTCCAGGACATAGGTGCTTGCATTGCCATCGTTTCGGTGCGGGTGTACTACAAGAAATGCCCAGCAATGGTGAGGAACTTGGCATCCTTCTCTGAGGCTGTGACTGGGGCAGACTCGTCCTCCTTGGTGGAAGTGCGGGGAGAGTGCGTGGGCCATTCGGAGGAGAGGGACACGCCCAAAATGTACTGCAGTGCTGAGGGAGAATGGTTGGTGCCCATCGGGAAGTGCGTGTGCAGTGCTGGCTACGAAGAGCAGCGGGATTCCTGCATGGGTGAGTCCCTGCTTCTTGCTAGCGGTGCCTGCAAGGGGAGGGATGGCTGCAAAGGGGCTCTTGCCTCTTTGGGGAAGAGCTGAGGGCAGAAGCCTGCTCACAAAAACTTGGAAAGCCAGCCTCTCTGAAGGCCAAGGGCTGCCCAAGCCTCCGTTGGCCGGCTTTGTGCTTCCAAAATGTGTCGCTGGTACCACCAGCAGGCTCCTGTGAGCCTGACTGGGACGGGTCCTGGTGCACAGGGCATGGCTTTGGGACGGGGGCTGGCTTTGGGATGGGGGCTGGCTTCGGGACGGGGCCTGCCCTGGCTCCGTCGTACCCTACCATGGAGCGTGTGGCCCAGAGGTCCCAGCCTGGTGCCCCAGCAGCTCTGGCTGGTGCTGAGATCTCTGCGTGCGCTCTCCAGCGGAGCACAACCTGGCCTCTCCAAAATGCCCCACCGCTCGCTCCCCTGTGGCCGGGGGTTTGAAAGTGAGGAATGCAAAGCAAAAACCACTGAGCTTTTACAAAAGAAGGTTATCGCGTCCACCCCTCACCACTCCCCGGGGCTGCTGCAGTCCGGGGGTGTGGAGAGCCTTCCCGGGGGCCCTCTGTGCAGACGTCAGGCTGCCGACTGTACAAACCGCGATAAGGAAGAGGGGCGACCAGCAGCAGCCGTGCAGCCGGCGTGGGGATGTGTGTGTACAGAGCACGGCGCTCGGGGCTCCCCATGAGAGCCCTCCACGCGGATTTGTTTGCTCTCCGTTTCTTTATGGGGCGTGTTTAGGGAAGCAGCACAAATAAGAGTGCGGGGCTTCTGTTTGAGTTTTGTGGAAACGTCAAGTGGAGCATTTGTCTTGGGAGACTTGTCGCAAGGTTAGGACGTCCGACACTGGACTGGAACAGATCCACGTGCCGGCCCCAGCGGGTCCCCAGCTACGCAGAAGGGGAAGGACGGGCAGAATAAAAGCTTCTATCTGAAACTCCTCCAGCCTGCGACCACTGATTTGAAAGTCATCCTAGGATAGCTCTGATAATTCAGAAAGGGTCTCCTCCCACGTTAAAGAGTGGGTGCAATGGGAGTGCTGCCATGGGAGGGGGCACTGGCAGGGGCTGCGTGGACAGCCAGGTCCCAGCCCCACGACTGCACGGAGCTGTGAGTGGAGATTTGGTTCAGAAAGTCCAAGCACCCCTTCCCTGTGTTCCCCCTCCTGTGGTCCCATACAGCAGGCTCTGCCCCAGGAGATAGGCACCTCAAACCTGGAGGCTGAGGGAAGCCCTGGCACCGGTGTTGTGCTCAGCCTGCCTCATTTTGCTGTGTTTCCTCGAACACGTTTGTCTCTCTCCTGAGAGCGAAGCTGTGGGAGAGTTCATTCTCTGCCCTCCTGCCCTTTTGTGGTGGGATTGCCCCTGCCCGTAGGCATGGCGCAGGAGGAAGCGTGGTCCAAGCTGCCTCCCCAGATGGGGTGGGTGCAGGCAGAACATGGCCCTTCTGCATGCAGACGGACTCAGACCCACGCTGCTGGACCAGCAGTGCTCTCGGGTGGAGCTTCCCAGGGCTTGTGGCACCAGAAACAGGACAGAAGCGTCACTGGACTTTCTCTGACCTCAGTGTTGCCTTGTCCCGCTGCCTTCCCTGTCCCGTTTATCCTCAGCAGCTCCTAGCACAGGGAATGTGATAGCCCAGCACCAAGCGAGCAAGGGCAGCACCTCCTTCCTAGCACCTCCTTTGGTGGGTGGCTGTGGAGCTGGAGTACGTATATTTACAGACGAAAGCAAACAGATGCAAATCTCTGATCTAAGCTTCTTGTGCTTGACAGGGGCAGAGTTCATTTTTCACAGTGAAAAGTGCCTTTCTGGAATGATTTATAACCCCAGCAGATCTGGCAGAGTTGGAAATTAGCCGTTTTAATTGTCAGGTGGACAAAAGCAGGATTCCAGTGGCTGTAGCCCCAGCAATTTTTCATTTTCCGTCACAGGGATGAGATGATATAAATCACTCCTTGTGGCCCTAATAATCTTTCTATAAATATCAGGGAAATTCATTTTTTGCTTGGGGGGGGGAAATTAGAGAGAAGATACTTTGCCTTTATGGCAGTGTTTAAAGTGTGATTCCAAATTAATTTCCTTTTGCCTTTCACAGCCGGACGCCTTATTTGTCAAAGCTAAAGATGTTTGAACAGTGGAGGTCTCTCTCCCTCCTCTTTAACATTCATTTTTCTAAGGACCTGCCAGAGTGATGGAACACGGCTCAGGATGGCCAGAGCTGTTCCCAGCCCTTCAGAGGAGAAGAAAGGCTGTGCCACAGGACTGAGCGTGGGGTGGGAGGTGGTGGAGGACGCGGAGGAACCCAGGAACTTCTCTGCCCCTCGTCCCCTTTACTCTCAGCTATCACCTTGGATGCCCCTTTATTTGGGCAGGAGGGTGGTGGCTGGGATCTCTGACCCCTTGCACTTACCCGGGCGGGATCCACGCAGTCCCGGACGTTGTTGCGATGTCCTGGTGTTTGCCATAAGGATGTGAGGGGCACTTCCCGTGGGCTCGGGGGGGCCAGATCTCAGCCCAGGGGCACTGGGGTCAGGACCAGCCAGCCTGGCATCACGTGTGTCACAGCCCTGCACCGCACAAGACATTTGTCCCTTGCGCTTCATGCATCTGCTTGATTTACCTCAGAGCCACAGGGCCCCGTTTTCCAGCTGTGGCTGGGCATGGGTGCTGCAGTGCCTTACTGGACAGAAACCAGGTTTGAGCATGAATTGCCACAGCTGCTGATGGGGTCCTGGGGTCTGCCAGCTCCGAAAATTCCCAGCAGCTAGTCCCATGGCATTTTCTGCCACAGCCACCCCAAGGATGAAACCCCTCAGGGTCTCTCGCACAGGGCAGCACAGCCCTGCTGCCCGACTCACTTTTCCCCTCCAGTTTCAAGGCTCTGAAGGACTTTGCTTCCCTCATCCCCCATCATCCACAGCCAGCCTTGGATGTGCTACTCTTTCCTCCTTGAAACCTATCAGTCCACAGCGAGACACTTTAGTATCTCTTACACACAGCAAATAGCAACTGCTCTGCCTAAATAGCAGAATAAGCAGTAGCATAATTGAAAAGGATCTGTCCCAGCAATTTATCAGATAAGAAGACAATCAGCATAATTCACCTTATTTATATGCAGCTGCTATACAGGACAAATAGGCACCCATTCCAGTAAGGTCAGTGCAATTAGAGAAATGAGAAAGGGGAGCACTTTAACCCTGGGTCTGCTTCTGTGGGAGGAAAACCACAAGCCACCTCCTCAAGCAGCTGTGAGGCTGAGAGCTGGGACACGTGTACCACATCCTGTGCATGGATGTAGAGATGGACAGAGAAGCTCAGGCAGGTGAGGACAGTGGCTCTTCACCCACACCCCTCCTACCAGCCCAGGCCAGCCCCCCTTTGGGGAGGGCTGCTGGGGTCCTGAGCCACCAAGGCTTTGGGGCTGTGGACCTTGCATGGGGGTCAGAACCTCTCAGGAAGCTTTTTCTTTAATGAACAAATTAAAAAGGGTAAACCAGAAAGGATAGGGCCCCTTTCCTGCTGTCAGAGTGGGTGGATGAGCCTTTGGCAGAAATGCAGGTCCCAAAGAGCATCTTTGCAGTATATCCATGGGTTTCAGGAGTGGACTCGCTGTTCAGACGTTCTTGTCAAAAGTTTGGGACCAGGCACCTTAGCCTCCGGGTGTCCTGATTGCTCTGCCTGCTTTCCCTCTGTGGTGTTTGGGTGCTTCAGCTTGGCTGTTGCCTTTGGCTGAAAAACTGTGATTAGGGAGCAACAATTAAGCAACTGCTGCTCCATCAGCCTATTTGCACACGAGGACCACTGTTTGTAAGCCTGCCAGGGCTGAGCGAGAACAGGTACCAAACAGGGGTCTGATGTGTGCGGCTGAACGAGGATCTGGCTCTGGGGTAGGCTTTACCCAGCTCTGCTTAAGCTGAAAAAATGGCCTGTGGCCTCTGGACAAGAAGAGAGGGAACCTGTCACTGCTGGGACCCTTTCCCCTCCAGCTCCCAAACTGAAGGAGAGGTGAGAATAGGAGAAGGACTGCTGGCCCCTCATGGACAAACCCCTCTGCTGCTGGGCTCTCTCATGCCTTCTGTGGCACACGACTGGTGGAAATGGATCTGGAGAGTCTGGTTAGCAATCTGGAAGCCAGTTAATTTTTTTCAGTTGGTGGGATTCATGCTGATGAACCAATCAGCAAATTTAATGTACCTTAAACCTTCCTCGTGGGCAACTTTAATTGAGCAATTAAAGCACCACGGCATTGCTAATTAAGAGGAGAAAATACCCAGCTTGTTAATTATGTGCTTGTGAATACATACACATCCATGGACCTTTATGAAGAAAGTCAGTGGAGACTGACTTTCCAGCTGATGGGGCAAGGGGAAAGGAGTGAGAGGAGCGTGAAACAGCGTGAGAGGAGCAGAAACCCCATCCAGCTGCACCCCATCACCCTTGTGCCCTGCTGGTGGGCAACAGGGTCAGGGAAAGCCCTCGAAACACCAGGGGACAAAATGACACAGGTGACGCCATGGGCAGGGGATGCCAGGTCAGAGACACAGACTCCAGCTGGGCTGGGTGATGAATGGTGGCCACAGCAGCAAACCTTTGCAGCTAGCTGTGTGAACAGATGTGGTCCAGATGTTGATGTCAGAAGGGGAGGAAAGGTGGAGTCACGTGAGCCTTGGGCTTGGGCACGAGGGGCCGGACCCTTTTGCCCGGTGCTCTGCAGGCAGGGATGCTGCTTGTCCCTGGATACCTACCCAGGGAGACCACGGCCTGTGATCCCTCCCTTCAGAGCAGAAGGGGTGGAGAAGCATGCAGGGAGGAGCAAAGATATAGCAGTGGGTTAAAGAAGCCCACCCGAGCCTTGCCGCATTCCCTCCTGTCCCCACACTCCTTATCCCTTTCTATCTCAGAGATGCTCTGAGAAGCGTCAGGCTTCTCTCTCCTTTTTCTGATTACCATGTTTTTTTTCCCACCTGTATAAGAACATCACACAGCAACCATGAGCTCCGTGTGTTGTCTTCATGTCTAACAACCGATACAGGCTGCTGTGTTGGAAACAGGACACTGGTCTTGCTGGGCTGACTCCAAGCAAAACCCCTTTTTCCTGGCTCAGAGCTACACGGGGCCCCAGAAATGTGCGTGGGCGTCACACATGCCTCTGCCAACCAGGAAACCTGGGATTTCAGGACACCCATTAGCAGGCTTGGATCCACCTCCCTTAGGTCCTGCCTGGAAGCATATGTACCGTGTATCAAGGAGATGGATAAATGTGTGTCAAAACACCCTGTCACTACAACTCCAAATAAACACGTTGGAATATGTTTCGTGTTTCTTTGCAAATCAGTGCGGATTTCAAGGAGACTTTCCATGCAAGTCCCAGCACACACATGCCAGCTCTGAGCCCCAGGCTTGGTGGCTGTGCTGCACCTGGGTCACGCCTGCTCAGAGTCTCCTGTGCCCGCTGGCAGGGTCCCAGGCTGCCGAACCCGGAGCGAGACTGCACCGATGCCCTGGGTGCCTGCCGCTGAGGGCTTCTGCCACGAGTGTGCCAAAATAAACTTTGCAAGGGCAGGACCAGTTATAGTTTCGAAGCTGCTCCGTGGGAGTTACGCAAATGTTCTTTCAGTGATGCCAGGCAAGAAAATCAAAGGAACTTAGTGACTCACAAGATTTTCATTGTTTTGCAAGCCAGTCAGCTGCTTCGTAAAATACAGGCAATACCGGCTGGTGAGATTATATCTCCTTGACTTTATCCCATGCAAAGCCCCACATCCTAAAAAAACCAAACCAAACCAAAAAACCCCCAACCAGTTTGTTTTCCAAACCACGTAAGGTAGGACTGCTCCGGATCCAGGTATCAGACTTCAGATAGTAACAGACTGCAAAGAAGATCTGTCAGAGCCACAAATTGCTTGCAAGGTTTGGGCTGGACATTAGGAAAAATTTCTTCCCCTGGAGGATCATCGCTGGGGTAGGATCCTTGGATTCATACCTGCCTCATACCAGGGCTTCCATCTTACAGTCCCAGACCCGGCTTCTAATTAGTCTGTTTGGATCCCAGGCCTGCTGGGCTGTGCGCGCAAGCAAAAATTCAGCTCAGCGAGCACGCTGGAGAAGGTAGGGTGCAGGGCAAGGTGCTCTCAGCATCTCCAGTGCCTTCAAGCAACTGGCCAATTGCATTTACTAGGAAAACAAAACAAAGCAGCCCCCCAACACCTAAACCCATTTTTTTTTCTGGTTAGGAACAAACAAAAAGGACAAAGGTGACTGCAGAGCTGCCCTTTCCCCGCAAACAGAACGATGTAATTCTTTTCCCTGGCTGAATATTTTATTGTTTGCCACTTTTCCTCTGAGTTTGCTCTGTTTAGCCACTGACACAGATGAAGAGCGAGAATTATGTTAGGCTGGAGTTCAGGGTATTGATGGGGATGAAACAAATTTCATTTGTGCTTGGTAGGTCTCTGTAGTCCCCGTAAGAAGTGCTAAGAGAAGCTGGACTGTGATGGATGGATCTGGCAGCACTCAAAGATCTTCACCAGTTCTGCAATCTGTATTTTTTCAGTTTGAACTCTTCTTTTCCACAGGATTTGGCCAGGTTCAGGTCATGAACACAGGCTGTTACTCTGGCTTGCCACTGTGCAGGTGCCTGGGAAGCTGTTGTTGAGGAGTTCGGAAACAGGCAGCCTGCAGGAAAGACCTGGCATTTTGCACCAGTGCTTACACTGGAGATGGTGCAATGCAACGGGAGGCTGGGCACCTTAAATTCACTACCAGCACATCCAGAGGCTTGATGTGATTGCCTTGTATGGGGAAGATGCTCCTCATCCCGCAGAGCAGTAGGAGCATGACAAAAATTTTTTCTGTACTTGGCATGAGATCCAGAACGCACCCATGTCACTGCTGCTTGTGTGAGGACTTCTTCCTCTTCCCGAAAACAAGATGCTGCTGCTGACACTTCCCTGTGAGGAGAAAAGGATCCAAAAGCTGGTGATGCTCAGCTGTGTGGGGGCGAGGGCTGTGCTGGTCCTGCAATGCTCTTCTTTTGCTTCTGCTGGAGTGCTGAGCACCCTTATTTTAAAGCTCAGCCCCTACATATAGCCATAGCCATAAGCATGTGGTAAGAAGGCTCACATGCCCTCTGAAGCTACATACTGGTTCCTGCAGGGGCTGGGGCTACATTCTTGGTGGTTTTTTATGTCCTTTCTTCATTTATGCATCTTTGCTCCTGAAGCCTTGCAGCAAGGACGCAGGGTTACCTCCAGCACCGTCATCTGCAGCAGTGGCTCCGTTTGGCCCTGCTCCATCCTGAACACAGTGTTTTCTGGGTTTCTTTTTGGTCTGGTGAAAAACGTGTTTTTTTCAGAAGCCTTGGATAGTTCAGTCTAAAACCCTCTGACAAGACTGAGTTTTGGAAACAGCTTTTTTCTAATTCTAGCATTGGCCCGCCTGTTTCCATCTGACTCCTGCAAGCTGTAGCATTTCCCTGGATAAGCTTTATAAGCTTTACACAGCCTTCGCTCCGAGAGCGAGCCAGGCTGCCTCACCTACGTAAGGCTGCGCAGGTCACCTCGACGTCGCTCCCGCAGAAGGACATCTGCACCAGGCAGCAGAGCAGCACTTGCAGCAAACTGGGATTTGGATGTTTCCTGCTTTTCTCCTTTTTTTTTTTTTTTTTTTTTTTTTTTAAAGATGTAGGGAAGAAGAGGAGGGCAGTCAGGGGTGCTTTCAACAGTACTGATTTTAAGGCAAGAAGTGACACCTGCTGATTTTTCTATGGCAACATCATGCAAAAATCCAGTTTGGGATGCAGCCAGTCTGGACCACCACAGTTCCAGTTTGCCCAGCACTACAAGTGGAATTACTCCACCGGGAAGAGCAGGGCCCTCCTTATACAACTTGTCCTGGCAGCTGTGAAATCTGGGCATTGTGCAAGAAGCTGTGCAGGGTACTCTTTGCTGCACGTGCCATTTGCTCACAGCCTGATGCACAGGATTTTGCTAGCTTTGCAAAATCTTGGTGGATGAAAATTCCCCGTTTGCCACTCTGCAACATTTAGGGGTGTGAAGGAGTGTGAGATGGGTCGAACTGCGGGAAGAAGGGACAATCAGCGGGGAGGTGATGTGGAGTCTGGGATGATACGAGACAAGTTCAGGTGTGTAGAGTGGTGTGACGGGTTGTAAGGTAGCGTTGGGGGTGGGAAGGGTTGTGAGCTGTGCAAAGGCAGCGCAAGGTGGGAACTGGGCTGTGTGAAGGGCTGTAAGGTGGAGCTCAGGGGCTACAGGTAAGGCAGTGATGGGAGTGCGAGGCAGCGCAGGGGCAAGCAGCCTGCAAAGGGTGCCCAGAGCAGCAGTAGGGCTGTGGGGTGATGCATGATCCGGGAACCAGCAGTTTGCCTGAGAAAGCCAGCCCAGCCATCCTCAACCCCCCCAGACCACTGACCACCCTGGGGACAGAGATTAGGCTGACCTGGGAATGCAGGGAAAGGGGAGCACAGCCTTGCAAAAACACAAGGTTTGGGGCAATGAGGTGGGTGTCTCTTTTTAAGACATGACTGTGAATAACATCCTTCTGTTTTAGTGTCTGTATCACGTGGGAGCTGAGATTGGCAGCATCATGCTGAAACTGGATTGAAAGGAGCTGGGATTTTGTGTGTTAACCTCTCCTGGAGGGCTCTGGGACTGGTGCTTGCCTCTGGCTGTCACAGTGGCTACAATACCCTTATTTCCATCTCTATCTCTTCCCAGCACCGCCAAAGGGAGGTACATGGCTGCTCTTCTGGTGCTTGCTGATGTCCAACTTTGTTGTAGGGTCAGGGAAGGGGGCAACTGGCGGCACTGGTGCCACAGAGCTGTCCCATGGCAGCCTCTCAGCCGTGCCATTGCCCTGCCCAAACCTCCCGGGCTGAGGAGGGAGCCAAGAGGGACTGACATGGGGTCGATGCTCACATTCGCAGTCCCTCCGAAGTAGCCCTTGGTGGTCCCGCCTGGGCCACCTGCAGAGCACTAGTCCCAGAAGGCGACTTTGGGATGAGAAGAGCGGCTCGTTCCCAGCTAGTGTATCCTTGACCGTTCATCTATCATCTCCCGAGCTCTGCCAGCTTATTAGCAGATGTTGTCCTGTCCCCAGAGGATGGAGAGGGAGGGAAACAAATTGACCGAACTACAGACGGCTGGCAGAGCCCTGCCCACGCTCGCCCTTTCTGAGACGAGCCTGTTGCTTGGGGCCCCTTGGGCAGGCGATGCTTGAGCGAGGGGGGCTGGTGGGCTGGGGGAAACAGGCAAGATGTGCTGTGCAGTGGGGGGCACGGGGAAGCCCCATAGTATTGAACCCAACAGCCTGGGCTGATAATTGGGGACCTACCTATGTGACAGAGGGGTGGAGGTGTGCTCTGCCAAGCTCAGGTTTGTCATTGGATTTTGTAGGCTCTGCTTGACACTGGGACCAGCTGGGTGTCTGGGCTGCAAGCCCAGTATAGATGTGCAAGTCTTGAGCTGGGCTGCAGGTGAAGGTCTGCTGCTGTCCCATGTGCACGGCAAAACCACACCGTGAGATGAAACTGCAAGGACAGGCAGCCTTGGCTGGGTTTTGCTGGGCGCAGAAGGAGGACACCAGTAACAGGACTTCTGCTGGTCCACAAAGAGGCAGGACCCGAGATCCTCAGACACAGAGCAAGGGAATCAATTGCATAAAATAATTTCAAAAAAGAAATCCCCACCTTCTGCAGGGCTCCTGGGAGGGCACTTCTGGCAAGTGGCAGTAGCTGGTTACAGTGAAGACAGCCGGACATCGGCTCTGCACCTCCCTGGAGCTGCACAGATTTCGGTGCCTTCAGAGTGTGCCACAGCCATGGCTGTGGAGCACTGCGGATTTTGCGTTTGACTGAATTTTTCTCACTGGCCACTTCTCTGCTCATTTACTCTTCCCAGAGCTATCCCGGGATGTCCTGGTCTTCCATGTGTCATTGGCCTGGCATGAGAGCCCAATCCAGAGCAGGACATGCCTGTCATCCTGTGCTGTAGGGATTTCATCTCTCGTGCAGGTTCCAAGATGGTGCCCCATCTCCCGTGCCTGCAAAAGGCTTTGCACGCATGTTCCGCTTGCATCTAAAGCAAGCACTGACACACGGCGTGACACGATCCCGTCCATAGCGGTGCCTGCCCCAGCCCCAGTCACTCTCCAGGCCTCCTCGCGTGCTCGTGCTGTCCAGGTGCCGGGAGGTGTCTCTCAACAGCTCTGCCCTGGTGCACAAATACACCTGCAATTTGTCATTTAGGATAATTTTCCCCCTGAGCCTCTAAAATAATTGTGAATCACTGCTACAGGTAATTAATAGGTTTTTTTACAACATTAAATTCTAAGTGATTGCAATTGCTTGGTGCAAACCTGCTGCGCTTCGTGTTCCCATCCTACTTGCTGGTCTGTCTCTCCATAGCTGATACAGCACTGATTTCTCTGCCCTTAAATATTGGTGTGGGGAACCACTCCAGTGCCTCTTGCATCAGGAGTCCCTGGTTGATGGTTACTGCATGGATAGAGATGATGGTGGTTTGCAGGTCCACGGGAGATTCACCCAAGTCGAAGGCAGCAAATCCTGGCATGCATGCTGCCCCGTACGGACCGCGGGGCTGTCTCATTTCTCGGTTCCCATCTGGTAGGCCGTGCTCATGCCGTGTCTTCATCTTTTCACACAAGCAAAAAAATGGGAACTTTTCTTTCTGAGGGATTTGGGTTTTTTTTTTTTCCCCAGATGGCTACCCCCCAAAGTTTGTCCCCACCGGAGAACAGGGTGTAACAGCACTCATCTCAGTCTTACACCCAAAAACAAGGGGTTGCAGACCAGAGGGTGCTGCAGCATCAGGCAGAGAGCATTTGGTAAGGGTAGAGAGTCCCTGGCTCGCTCGTGCGGGGCATAACAAGGACCAGTCAGCACCAGAGCCTGGCAAACGTCCCGGGCTGTCCGTGGTGCGGCTGGCTGGGGACAGCAAACCTCCTCTCCCAGCACTGCCTGCCCGGTGTTCTCTCCTCTTCTGATGCCCTTGAGGAGGCGAAAGGTGTGGGAGAGCTGGGGAGCAAAGCCAGCCCCGAGCTGCTGCAATTTCCTCGTGAGTCACATACGCTTTCCCTTGCATCCCCAAGTTTGGGCATTTCTGCTTCTTGTTCCAATGCCCTTTGGGGAGTGAAGGAGCAGGAATTTAGGAACAAAGTCTGGAGCTGCTGGCCTTTGCTTTTTCCAGTCTGCTGTACCAAGATGTGATACCAAGCTGTGATACCCACCTGCAATACCAACATCTCTGGCATGTGCAGCACATGTACATCCTGTCTTTAAAGTAGCATTCGGTGCAAAACTGACACAGAAGCTGGTGACAGAGTCTGCAGCGGGAGCAGCAAGCCACCATGGAGGTGTGTGGCTGGAGCGCTGCCTTCAGCTGCCAGTGCCGAAAGTGGTCCATTTATAAAGAGCTGTTGTATCGCTGTGCAGTCTGTGATAGGTGAAATATGTTGGTAGCAATCAGTCCAGGGAGATCCGTGGCAAAGAAAGGAGTGTTATTAGAAAGAAAACAAATCAGCACCTAGAAGGAGAACAAACAGACAGCACAGAGGGACCCAGACCACCAGGGATGATGGATGGCAAACAAAACCCTTCTACATGCTTGGAAGCAAAAATTGAGGCTGTATGCAGAGCTGGCCACTGGGGGTAGAGATGGGAAAATGAAGGTATTACTACCTCAGTAGGGAAGAACAGAAATGAGTCAGAGCCAGGATTAATGCCTGAATCACTGGAACTGGTCCTAGAAGTACTTGATGAACACAGGGACCCAGACAGAGCCTGTTTTTCCTTACTTGGAATTGAAATCTGCAGGAGAGGACAGATCCTTCCACCCCCAGACAGATACCTGACATGCCACATGTCACTCTTCAGCTAATCGATTTTCCTAATGAGATTCGAGCTGTTTGCTTGTGTGACAAATGATTCCCCCGAGGGGCTGCCGGGAGAGGCGGGTGCAGCACGGAGCAGGCTGGCGCCAGCCCCGGCGCGGGATGAGCGTGTGCACCCGCCGCACGGCCGCCGGCACCAGGAGGGTGCAGAGCAACTGCAGGCGGGTCGTGTTGTCGGAGAAAACTCAGGCTGGCTTGTCTGGCCCTGCTGTCCCTCCGCAGAGAGCAGGCAGCGTGCACTGCCCGCTTGCTGCAACGCGAAACAAGAGAGGGTGTTTTCCCTTGTTTTGTGCAAGGAAACTTGTCCATTTGTAGAGCAGCACACTGGGGGCTTGCAGAGGGATGTGCACCATGTCCCATGACATGGATGCTTTGGGGCACTTGGGCGCACCCAGCATGAGTAGAGTGGCAACCACTGTGAAGTGAGGTTGCCCCATAAATGACAGTTCTTAGAATGGTTTACAAGGTGATTCCCAGTGCTGCCTGGTTTGGTCTCCACAGCACTCCCTGCCCCGGGGCCAGGCGGTGGGGAGAGCTCTGGGCAGCAAGGAAAGCACCTCGAGCGTTGCAGGCAGGTCACAAAGAGCAGATGCACTTGAGCCTGCCTGTGAGAAGGGCTGGTTTCCAGTGCACTAGGACGGGGGTGAGAGCAGGGTCCATCTTTACGCTGGTGGGATTCGCCAAGCCGTAGGATGCTCCTCAGCCAGGCACATCGCTCTGACCTCTACCCATTGCCTCCTCTGCAGCCTGCCAGCTGGGATTTTACAAGTCGGCCCCTGGGGACCAGCTGTGTGCAAAGTGCCCCTTGCACAGCCATTCGGAGAGCCGGGGAGCCCACGTGTGCCACTGCGACAGCAGCTTCTACAGGGCAGTGCAGGACCCCCCCTCGGCCGCCTGCACGCGTGAGTACGCCGGCTGCCCAGGCGCCCATCCGCGCCGCAGCGGGGCAGGTGCCACGTCCGCAGACACAGCGGACGCTCCCCGGCTAAGCCCAGCGGGCACCCTTGTCTCCACGTATGCTGCCCACGGCGCTGTAGCCACCTTTCAACCCCGGGTCTCCCCTCGGTGCACGAGCCGGGCCCCCCTTAGGCTGCACTCCCTCACTGTCCTCTGCCTCATCCTCGTCTGCTGGATGGGGCCAAACATCCCTGGCCAGGCTCTGCTCCCCTCCCAGGGCTCTCTCCCGCAAGCGAGCAGGATGAGACCGTGGCTCTGCCGGCAAGCTCGCCCGCTCACGCACCAGCCAGCGTGCCAGCCACTTGCTGGCTGCTTGCCTCTGCAGAAATGCCCAGGGTGGTCAGAGCCCCGGGAAGCCATGGGGCAGTGCGGGTAGGCAAGTGTTGCTGTGCTCTCCGTCACTGTGGGTGGACGGTGGCACTAGGGCTTGTCACGCGTTTCAGCTCAGCCCTCAGCTCAACTCTCTGCAATAGGCTGCTTTGAGGAGCCTGCTGCTATTAAAAGGGGACAAGAGCATCCCAGGAGGAGTCCTCCTCTCTGAAGTTGGTCCAGGAGTGCAGAAAGGTGTGGGGCTGCTAGCTGAAGCCAAGGTGAAAGACAGGTCAGCAACATCTGTCTTGTGTTTCCCTGGGGGATATCCACCCAAGGTTGTTTATCTCCCCAGTGAAATGTGACTTTACCCTCCCTTGTAGATGAGCCGGTCCTGTTCTCCACTGCCCAGCCCATCAACACCTTAGCTCTTCCCCCAAAAGCTTCATGCACCCCCATTGCTTCCTGCTTTCCCCAGAACTCAGCTGGGGGAGTTCTTGCCTGCCTGCCATTTGGCATCCTGATCCAGAGCTTCTTACCTCCATGGCATTTCACCCTGAGAGCTGTCTGCATCTTTGCTGTCTTCTGTTTGGAGCATTTCCCACGCTGGGAAGCTGTGTATTCCCTGTAGCATCGTTTACACGCGCAGGTACACGCTCCCCGAGGTGCATCTCTCCATTGGTCCCACGCTCTGCCGGTCCCAACACACTACAGCAGCCCCCGCTCTGCCTGAGCCTCTGCTTCTTTTCCAGGCCCACCCTCTGCTCCTGTGAACCTGATCTCCAGTGTAAATGGCACCTCGGTGACACTGGAGTGGGGCCCGCCCCTGGACAAGGGGGGACGTGCTGACATCGTGTACAACGTGGTCTGCAGGCGCTGCGTGGGGGATGCTGGCCAGTGCGAGGCGTGCGGCAGCGGGATCCGCTTCGTGCCCCAGCAGATGAGCCTGGTGCAGGGAGCGCTGACCGTCACCAACCTCCTGGCCCACACCAACTACTCCTTTTGGGTGGAGGCCGTCAACGGCGTGTCCGACCTCAGCCTGGAGTCCAGAAGAGCTGCAGTCGCCAACATCACAACAAACCAGGCAGGTAGGAGGAGCAGATACCCCCGCCAGGCTTTGCATGTGTTGGTGATGCTGATGTTGCTCCAGACAGCACCTGCAGGAGCCAGAACCTGCCCTAGCAGCCAAGGGCTGGTTTGGTGATGGGCATGGGAACCCCAGGAGATGTGACCCTTCTGCTGCTGGAAGTGGGTTCAGGGAGTTGGGGTGGGCTGGAGACCCTTCTCTGGTTCATGGTATCCTTCTTCATCCTCCTTTCCCTCCACTGCAGCCTGCAGCCGCTAGTGGAGGCTCCTTTTCTGCAGGAGACGGGGGCACGGAGAACACTTGTTTATTGACAGGAACACTAAGTGGAGCATGAACCTTTCAGGCTGTTCCTCCAGCCTTCTGTCCCTTCCCAAAGGGCCAAGCAGCAGTTCATGCTCTGCTCTTAACTCACACCACTGCCAGGCCCTGGCAGGTGACAGCAAGGTTTGCTGAGAAAAGTCTCTCTCATGCATGCCTCATCTTTGCAAATCCCTTGCTGTGAAATGCTCTTTCCCCAGGAAATACTTCTGAGTAATGCTGTGGCCCAGGTAAGCCAGGACCTTGCTCCAGGGTCACCTGGGCATCTTCCCAGAGCGGAGCCCAGCTAAGCCCCTCTCCATGGAGCATGCTGTAGGCAGAGGGGACCGGGCAGGGACTGACACTTCATGTTAATCCTCCTGGTTGGAAACGAGCCCGCAGGAACCTCCCGTGATGCTGAGCCCCGTCTGCTCTCATGGCAGTGGTGCCAGCAGGAGAAACCCTGAGAGCCTCACTGGGTTAGCTCATGGCTGGCACCAGAACAAGGCCCTTTTGTTACTAATGCCTGCCTGAGGCACTTCTTCACCCCTCCGCCGAGGCTCAGTCCTGCTGACTCGCTCCTGCATGATCCCTCCAAGTGCTGATGAGCAGTGTCAGCATGATGCCTCAGAGTGGGATGCTCTTGGGAAGTGCCGGATATTCCCATTTCAACCTCTCTGCTGGAAAGTGGATGCTGAGCAGCTGCGGCAAAACCAGCGGGGCTGGGAATTTGGTAGTGGTTGAAGTTTATCTGCTATGGTGGTGCTGCAGCTGCTGCACACCACAGAGCATCCCTGCCCAGCAGGAGGGGCTGAGGGACCCCTGCCGCACTGCACAGTGGCTTGCCCACGCTGGGTGCTGGTCACCCTTGTCCCCCAGCCCCGAGTGGCTGAGTGGGGCAGGAGCAGGTGCAGCAGAGATACCCTGGGGCTGTTTGGAGAGATGGCACTGCATGTGCCCATGGGGTTTAGCTGATCCCCCCCACCCGTCCTGTCCCAGTTACCCAGGTTCCTGTGTCCCGGCAGTGATTCCTGCTTCTCAGAGGGGCCAGCCCAAAGATTAACTGAGCTAAAACTGCTGCCTTTCAGTCCCTGGCTGCCCCACTGCTGCTGCAGCCCCTCTGGCCTCCTTTGGTCTGTGTTTTGCTCCAGCGACACCCCTGCGCTGCAGCCGCGGCAGACAGCAGCTCTGTCATCTCCAGAGCCACCACATCCCATTCTCCATCCGGCAGTTAGGGTCATAAGGGGTGCCTGACACCTTCCCGTGAGTTGGACCCAATGGCAGCACCCATCACACCTTCTGGGGTCCTTCCAGGGGGGATTTTCCCAGCAGGAACAGTCTGGTGAGTTGGCTTCTGCAGCTAGGGCAGCTCCGACTCAGATGCAGCAGGTTCAAGGACAGATTCACAGGCTCCCAACCCAGGCCCGGGCAGACGACAAGAGCATCTCCAGGCAGGAGAGCACCCCCAGGGCACCTTTCAGACTGACGCTCAGTCCCTGAGCATGCCTCTGGGTGATCCTGTACCCTTCCCCAGGTGGGGCAGGAGGGGTCAGGGTCCTGCCAGGGATCTCCACAACCTCCAGCCCCGCAGCCCCGTCTCCTTTCTGGCTCCAGATCACAGCGAAGCATCAGTGTCCCCTCCTGCCCGTGCCTGGACAGAGCTCTCCTCTTTCATCTCCTCGGAGCCTGCTCGCTCCACAGGAAAGATATTGAGGCAACTGAAGTGAACAAAAGCCTGTTTGCAAGCCCCTTCACAGCACTCATCTCCACGATTAAAACAGAAACATGGTTTAAACCAAGGGTCCTGCATGGGGCTCCAGTTCCACCCTTCCCTGCTGCTGTGTCCTGCTGCCCTCACCCATGCAGGACCCCCACCAGCAGGCACCTAACACCCTGCCGTCTGCATCCCCAGCCCCGTCCCAGGTGGTGGTGGTCCGCCAGGAGAGCACGGGCCAGAACAGCGTCACCTTGCTGTGGCAAGAGCCGGACCAGCCCAACGGCATCATCCTGGAGTATGAGATCAAGTACTACGAGAAGGTAACACCGAGCTTGCTGCTGCAAACTGGTCCCAGCGTGGTGGATTTAGACAGGGGCACAGCTCAGTTTAAATCCTGCTGGTGCAATTGCTGCTGTCAGCCAGCTGTGCACAAAGGACTATTTTTGGAAGACTTTGTGGTTGCTGTGCTGATGCAGCAAGATTTTTGGTGTTGCTTTTCACCAGGACAAGGAAATGCAGAGCTATTCGACTCTGAAATCCAAGGCCACTACTGCCACCATCTCTGGACTCAAGCCCGCAACCCACTACATTTTCCAGGTTCGGGCTCGCACGTCCGCTGGCTGCGGGAGGTTCAGTCAGACCGTGGAGGTGGAAACAGGGAAGCCCGGTGAGTGTGTGCAGTTGTGGGATGTGGGAAGTGTCGGGCAGGGAGCATGGGGGATGGTGATGCCCTTGGCCATTGTTCCTCTGGCACGTGGGGAGGGAGGCTGGAGGCACATCTCCGGGGTTTCAGCCTGCAGGGCTTGCTTGAGATAGCAAGCACTCCCTGAGATGTGCCGTTACATTAGAAATAGGGAGGAAGGGCATAGCAGTTAGGCTAGGGAAGACCTGGTGAGGTCCTGAGGCACCAGTCTCCTCTCTGCACTGGTTTGTGGTATCACTATGGCTTTCCCAGATCTGTGCTTCATTTCCTCATGTGTAAATGGTCCCTGTACACTGGGAGAGCCCCAAAGCTGGGGATGGATGGTGCTTTATCTTTGAAAAACACGACGCCATGCAGATAGGTGAGTTTCTGAGCACAGCGGAGCGCTCCTCACTCCAGCTCACCTCCTTCCTACTCTGCTTCTTCCAGTCTCTCTCCGATACGACACAATGACAATTGTCTGGATCTGCCTGACACTCATCACTGGTCTTATTGCATTGCTGGTGGTCCTAATCTGCAAGAAGAGGTAAGTGTTTTCTGGAGGTCAGTGTGGGTTGTCACCAAGCAGGGCAGGAGGGATGGGAGAACTTGGGCGCAAGTTTTTTCCTCTCAGTTTGTTCAGAGCATCCATAGGTCAGGGGTTAATAAGCAACCAAGAGACTTCATTCAGGTGTCACCCTGCCTCCACTTTCCCTGTGGCAAAGCCAGTCTCCAGACCTTCCCCTCGTGGCAGCAGGCTGAGTAGCAGAAGCAGTAGCAGTAGCAGAAGCAGTAGCAGTAGCAGTAGCAGTAGCGATAGCGATAGTGACAACAATAGCCATAGCCATACCAGTACCAGTACCACTACCAGTATGAGGGCTGACTGGATGCGCTAGGGAGTGGGTCAGGAGTGGAGAGAGCTCTTCTGCATCAGAAAGGTCTGAGGGGGACTGTGTCTGCTACATCTCAGCATGGCTGAGCAAGGCATGTGGAGCAGACATGCCACAGCCCAGAGGGGCCAAAAGGGCTGCAGCTTTTAGCGCTGCCCAGCCTTGGAGAGCACCTGGCAAATACCTTGCTCCAGGCCAAGCAAGACTGTCAGTCCAGCAAGGTGCAGAGATGCAGCTGGTGGAGGGACGAGCGCTAACTCCAGCTCCTCCTGGGCTGCCTACAGCCTTGGCATGCACTGCCTTCCACCCCTGCCTTTGGGCTGCTTGTGGGAGCGAGGCATGGGAGCATCTCTTCTGACCCTTGTGTCCCCGTGGCAGGCACTGCGGGTACAGCAAGGCTTTCCAGGACTCCGATGAGGAGAAGATGCATTATCAGAATGGGCAAGGTAGGACCCTCCCTGCTGCTGCCCCTGGGGTGTGAAGGGGCCTGTGGATGGGCAGGGACCTGTACCGTTGCCCCCCGGGACCGCTGTGGTTTCCAGAGGGAAGGGCTTTGACCACTGCCTGCCCCTGGGGATGTGTCTAAGAGAGCTGGGCAGGGGCTCTGATCCCAGGGGCATCCTGGTAAGGGGGTTGAAGTGTTGCACAGCGTGAGGTGGGACTGCAGCAGGTTCATTCCAGACAGCAGCAGGCCAGAAGAGTGGAAAATTCATCACAGGTAAGGGGTAGGGGTGTGACGGAGGGGGACAGTCACATGGAGGAGACCTCGGCAGCCAGGTTCTGGACTACTCTGAGGACACTGCTATGCTAAAGAGTACCTTAGGTTTCCTTGGGGCTGCAACCTCTGCGGCTCCTCAGCATGTCAACCCAAGAAGTCCTGCCCCTGCCCATGCTCTGCTCAGCTGCTGGGTGCTCCTACTTTTCAGCAGGGCTGCCTGAAAGAGCTTATCTCCTCTCTCCCCTTTGAATCCTGGCAGTGAAGTTCCCCGAGTCCAAGTTCTATGTGGACCCACACACATACGAGGACCCCTGCCAAGCCGTGCACGAGTTCACCCGTGAAATCGAGGCCTCCCGGATCAAGATCGAGAAGGTCATTGGGTCTGGTGAGTCTCCAGGCCAGACTGCCTCTTTGCATCACATCTGCTCAGGGAAATTCACGGTCTGAGGTTGTGCTGTCCCTGTGGCCTGCTGAGACCACAGCAGGCTGCACAGCACGGCACAACTCTCAGTTGGGGCTTCATCTGCTCCTTCTCCTTTTGAGATCAAAATCATGGATGGGGGGGGGGTGGTGGTGCATGAAATAAACTCTCTGGCGGCAGCCTGGTGCAGAGGGCTGCCGTTCCGCCGGCGTGGCACTGACGGCTCAGGCTGACACAGCAGATGCTCAGCCTGTCCCGCGTGGGCACTCCGAGGCAACCACCCTGCTTTCAAACCTTGGAGCAAGTGTCTGGAGTGACAAGATGCAAATGATATTGCAAGAGAAATGGTAAATTTTAAGAACAAAAGGGATTTTTGCATAGGAACAGGGGCTTGCAGGGAAGCACAGGGCAGAGACAGAGCTGGAACTTCACCAGCAGCACCTCAAGGGCTTACTGCAGAGCAGCATTAGGAAGCCTGGCTGAGAGACATCCCTGCTGCTCTAAGAGACTCACAAATTTGTTCATTAAAAGGGGTAGAGCAAGTGCCACTGTAATCACTACTCTTGGCCCATCGCCTGCAGTAAAAGGCATGAGAGAGAGGTGGTTTCTGATACTTCTGCCCAGAAGCCAGAGGTGGCACTGGAAGCCAGAGATGGGCAATCCTTTCTGTGCTCGGGACAGCGATGCACAAAAAGCCCAGGAGTCCTGAAGGGCCGGAGCACGCTGTGACCATGCTGGCAGACTGGGTGATGGGTGGTGCTGGTGGGTCAGTGCAAGAAGCTGAGGAGCTCCCCATGCCCTCACCTTCCCTTGCCTTCCAGGGGAGTCCGGAGAGGTGTGCTATGGCCGCCTGAAGCTGCCAGGGAAGAGGGAGATTCCTGTGGCCATCAAGGCACTGAAAGCAGGCTACACGGAGAAGCAGAGACGGGACTTCCTGAGCGAAGCCAGCATCATGGCGCAGTTCGACCACCCCAACATCATCCATCTGGAGGGGGTGGTGACAAGGAGTATGTGGCTGGCAGGGATGGGACCCTGTGGTGGGGCAGAGCTGGGATGTATCTCCCTGGGGGCACCCTGGGAGATGGGGGTCAGGGATCACTTTGAGTGTGCTCCATCCTTCAGCTGCCCCTGTTGCTCGCTTGTCAGATGTCCATTTACCTAGGGTCCCCTCCATCCCACCCCTTGCCTTCTCTTACAGCACAAGATTTCCATATGGCAGTGCCTCACCTTGGTCCGCAGTGTGCCCCAGGTCAGGGTTATTGCTTTAGGAGATGTCCTATCCATTAGCATTTATTTTAAAGGCTGCCTGTATTGAATCATAATCTGAAGTCTTCCTTCAAAAAGGCACATTCTAATGCAAAGCTTTATGCTAATGGCATGCAGATTTCAGCGGGATAACAAAACTGACCTAGCCACATCAATAGCACCTGAAGGGAGGGGTAAGTGTTGCAGTTATTGCCACATCCCCTCTGTGGTGCCTGTCCTGTATGGTGCACAGGTGAGACCGCTCTGCGGGGCTGGAGGAGATCCACAGGCCTGGATTCATGTCTCTCCCAGTAAAAGCCTGGCACTGGGCTTCCTGGAGGAAAGTGATTTCTCTGCTAACTTGACCTCCCTTGTCTCCTGCAGGCAAACTGGTAATGATTGTTACTGAATACATGGAGAACGGCTCACTAGACACCTTCCTCAGGGTAGGGAGCTCTCTTGTATTCATTGCACATCCCCCTGGGCTGAGTCACTGGAGGACAGGCTGGTTCCTGCTCCTCAGCCTCATGGCCACTGCAACCCCTGCGCCGGAGCAGTGAGCTCTGGGCTCTCACCTCTCCCGCAGGCACTGGCTCCAGGGCATCGCGGCCGGCTGCCCAGAGCAGCAGTGCAAAGGCAGGGACACCTGCCTGAACAGCGTGTCAGAAGTGCTGGGAGGGCAGAAAGTGGGCTGCGGGGCAAGACAGAGGCACTGGGGTTAGAGGAGGTACTAAGCCAAAGATAAGAGGTACTAGGGAGTTAGTTTAATGAGAGCAGCATCAGTAGGATGCTCGTGAAAACCACGAATGAACTCTGGGTTATTTCCTTTCCAGAAACATGACGGGCAGTTCACCATCATCCAGCTGGTGGGTATGTTGCGTGGCATCGGAGCGGGTATGAGGTACCTGTCTGACCTGGGCTATGTGCACCGGGACCTGGCGGCCCGCAACATCCTGGTGAACAGCAACCTGGTCTGCAAAGTGTCTGATTTTGGCCTCTCACGCATCCTGGAGGATGACCCCGATGCTGCGTACACCACCACGGTGCGTGGCTCCTAGCATTGCAGTCTTGTTGATCCTTACTGACAGTGATTGCCTCATGTCACTGACAGATGGAAAAGTTGCCACTCTCAAATCAAGATAGGCAGGGCAGGAATGGAGATAGTCACCTCATTGCTGATATCTGGACCAAGACCATGAACCCAAATTGCTTCTGAGCCTTAATGCATCATCCTTCATACAGGGACATCCCAGAACTGAAGTGTGCAGTGAACAAAGAAAAGTGAGGGAGGAGAGCAGGGAGCTGATTAAACCTCCCCAGCCAACAGCTCATGTGGGCATGCATGGCCACTGCACAGGGATGCTCCAATGTCCTCACTGGAGTCCCTCCCTAGACTGCAATAGCTCCATCCACTCCTTCAGTTGTCCATTGGTCAGTAGGTGGGTGTTATGGTACAGTGCTGAACTGAGGATGTTTTCTTGTTCAGAACCTTGTGATAAGACAGCATCCTGTGTTCCTCCTTTGTTGTTCTCAACCTGCTCAGGAGATGCCTTCCCCAAAGGGAGTCCCCCAAAGGACACCTCGTTGCACCCCATCAAGGAGTGCACCAGAGCAGGCAGGACTCACTTGGGTGGAGGCAACTCTCCCTAGACAGAGATACCTGAAAGTTGTTCCCAGGCACATCATGACTGCCCCCCAGCTGCTCTGGGAAACCCACCTGATGTTCCCCACACCACAACTTTCTTCTTTGTATGGCTGGCAATGACATTTCCAGCTTAAATGTGTTCTTAGCCCATTTTTTGATGATTTTTGTTAGCATGGTTCTTTAATTCAACAAGTCCTCCTCTTCAGTCCTTGCCTACCAAAGCAGTAATGAACAGGGAGCACATGTCATCACTCTCCTTGTCTGCCACACTAAACAAGTCAGTCCCTCTTCCTGTGCCCAGGGTCAGCTCCATGCTCTTGTGCTCTGGCAGCCCTCGGCTCCACCACATCACTTCAAATTCTTCTCTCTTGAGCACTGAGGGCCAGAATTGTGCATTAAGAAGACCTTACAAGCAGCACAGCTTTCTCCTTGCTCTACTGGAAATACCTGGAAGTCATCCTTCAGGTACACCTTCAGGGTCATCTTGTACAAATTGCCTCCTCAGTCCTTTCCAGAAGATGCCATCCCAGCATATCGCTTGTCTAATCCTCCGTCCCAGCTGCAGGGAGGTAGGGATGCCTGAACCCTGCATGCCCTGAGCCTCCACTGTTGCTTGCTTTTTCAGGGGGGGAAGATCCCCATTCGCTGGACGGCTCCAGAGGCCATTGCATATCGCAAGTTCTCCTCGGCCAGTGATGTGTGGAGCTACGGCATTGTCATGTGGGAGGTGTTGGCCTACGGCGAGCGCCCGTACTGGAACATGACCAACCGGGATGTGAGTGAACGTGGGACAGCATGGTGGCAAGCCTGCCTGTCCTCCTGCCCTGACCCAAGCCAGCCTAGCGAAAAGGGACCCAAGGAGCAGCCCTTTCCTCTCCTCACATCCCCACAGGGCTGTGCACCGTGTGCTTGTCCCCTCAGTGGGGACATCGGTGTGTTGCCCGTCATCGCACTGCACAGCCTTTCCCTTTGCAGCGTGGGTCCAGGCTGTGCCTGGCTGTGTGCACTGCGCGTCTCCCCGTCCCTGTCTGCTGCTCTGTACAAGCCTTTCTGCTGGCTGGAGAGCTTCAGCACATGTTGTGCCACCTTTTCCGTTCCATGGGGGGGGTCAGGGCTTCCCTAGGATCACTGAAGCCCACTGCATTAGCCTGCCAGTCCCTGCTGCACCCAGTGCTGGGACTCCATCCCTTCCACTGCCCACGTGAGGCTGCTGAGAGCCCCAGGCTTGCACCGCTCAGCGTTAGGCTTTGGGCTTGTCAGAGTTAGTGGGAGCCACTCTTACAGTCACTCTTACAGCACGAAAACTGTAGGAAAATGTAGGTTACGTTCCCAACTACAACCTGGCAGCAAAATTTCCAAAAGCAGGCAATAAAATTAATATTTTGACTCTGCAGAACCACAGGACTCCTTTTTTTAACCTATGGGGGACTATAGGGACTATAAACTTAGCTGCCTTCTCCCTGCTCTGGGGTCCTGAGTGTCCTCTCTCTCTCTAGTGTTTTTATTATTTTAGAAGGTGGCTTTGGTGACAACAGGGCATGGATGCAGTGGCTTCACTACCTCTTCCGCACAGTTCCTTCGAGCAGGGTTTCTTCCAGCCGTGATAAGTGGTGGCAAGCCGTGGTTGTAGAACAACTGAACGTGAGTGCAGCTCTCGCGGCTTGTCTGCTGGAGGGAAGCTGCGATATTTGAGGCCTGTTGGATCACTTAATAAATCTGCTGTCATAGCAGTGACTTCTTGTATGTGTGTGGTACCCAGCCTGCTTCCACAGAGACTGCCCACAGCTCGCTGGCAACGCACTTGTCATTTAGCGTGACTTGTGTACACCTGCCCTGCTTCCCCACCTGATGGCCCAGCAGCTCATGCACCAGGGACCTTCCCAGGGACCTTCCCTGTGCACTGCCGTCTGGGGTGCTGAGTTGGGTGGGAGTAGAGTTCCACTTCGGCGTGTGGCTTCCTTCCAGGTCATTAACTCGGTGGAGGAAGGCTACCGCCTGCCAGCCCCCATGGGATGCCCCACAGCCCTGCACCAGCTTATGCTGGATTGCTGGCAGAAGGACCGCAGCGAGAGGCCACGCTTCTCACAGATTGTCGGCATCCTGGACAAGCTCATCCGCAACCCTGACAACTTGAAGTGCACAGCCACCGTGAACCGGTAAGGGCTCCCTGAGCTGCCCCGCTGAGCGGGCTGACAGCTGATGCTGCGCAGGACGTGTGGGTTGCAGCCAGTAGGGGATATTCCTGTCCAGCTCTAGCAGCAGTGGCTTTCCTGCCACCATGGACATGTGTAGGGCCCATGGGCACAGGTGGTGGTGGGCAGTGGGGAGCATCCTGCATTTCACTGCCTTGCTCCCACCGTGGCATCCCCACATCCACCATGTGCAGCAGTGCGCACGCAGCGGCGTGCCTGCCTTTGCCAGCCTGCGAGGGCTGTCTCTGTCCTGCCCCCCTGCAGGGTGACAGGCTCTTTGAGGTGGACCTCACAGTCTGACCACCTAGGACCACACCTCCTGGTCTAACCCCTTCCATCCTGCTCCCAGGTTCACCCAAACACCCTTCGACAGGCGTCTCCTCGACCTGGCCAGCTGTCTGACAGTGGAGGACTGGCTGGACTCCATCCGGCTGGGGCACTACCGGGACAACTTTGCCATGGCAGGGTACTCCTCCCTGGGCATGGTGATGCGCATGAACATTGAGTGAGTACCAGAGTACAAACAGCACTGGTTGGGTTGCCCTGCACCATTCCACTAGCCCCAAACAGTGACCATCCTGCCTTGACTTGCTCAATCTAGTTGGTTCCTGATGCCAGAGACACAGCCCTAAGGAAAGTGTGTTGAGACCTGGGACAATGTCCAAGGCTATGCTGACCTTTGAGAGAAGGTGTGGGAGTTGTACTGAGAGGGTGTGAGTACCAACTCACCTCTGGTGCTCTGTGGTGGCTCTCCCAATGTCATCATAAGTTCACAGGTAATTCAGGTTGTAAGGAGGTCATATAATCCAACCTCCTGATCAAAGCAGCATCAGATATGAGGCTGCTGTGTCCTTGCACTTCTCCCCTTTGTTTCCCCTGCAAAAGGCATGTCTGTACCAAAGTGTAGCTGTGCCACACTGCACAGCTTCATCGGGAAACAAATGGAGCTGGAGGCACCTCAGAGCTTCTTCAGACCCTAGTGCACTGGACTGGCTGCGTGCTCAGTGCAGCTAGGCAGGGAGGCACCATCCAGGGCCTCGGTGTGAGTGGAAGGTCATAGCCGAGTGACCAAGGAGAGCTGGCAAAGATGTGTTTCACCACTTATCCTCCTCCTCCTGCTGTAAGGAGCTTACTTGCCCCTGTCTAGGGGGTCCCCGAGGTGGCTGATTCTCCAAGTGGTACCAGAAAAGACAGCAACTATACCTGCTCCTACCCTGGGCTTACATTCCCCATCCCTCGGTATTAGCATTAGCACCTGGGCTGGCAATAACCTCTCCTGCCTCTGAAGAGATTTGTTGCCTGTCAAAAGGCATGAGGCTGCCAGACAGTAGTTCCTGTGACTCGGGAAGGATGTGACAGTGCATGCCTTGGTCGAAGTGCTGCAGGTAGAGAAGGAGCCCATGAAAAGGAAGATGGAAAGACACAGGCAGAGAGCTGTCATGTGCATTGATCAAAGGCTGGAACTGGGGCCTTTGCGGTGGGACTGATACTGATCCTTGTTTCTCATGCACATCGGGGAAGCCTTTGAGTAGGGAAGGCTCATCATCCATCTGTCTTTCTGACAGGGGTATCTGAGGGCATCTCGCTAAAACTGAATCCAATTTCAGAGCATTGATCTTGTCACCAAGTAGCCCATCAGGAGTGATCACACTCCTGCTCCCGCTCCCTCTGGGGCTGTCACAGCAGCCCTGTCAGGAGGATCTGCCCAAGTGAATGGCAGCCTCTGTGTCCCATGGACCTGCAGCAGCAGCAGCCTTGTGCTGATGGGCAAGCAGAGATGAGCCAGGTCCAGGGTCCTGGGCTGGTCCATGGGGTGTGCACACAGGAAGGAGCAGTGTCTCTCTGGGACTGGGAACAGGTCCAGCCCACGGGGTGTCTGACAGTGTTCTTGTTCTACAGGGACGTTCGGAGTTTGGGCATCACCATGATGGGCCACCAGAAGAAGATCTTGAGCAGCATCCAGGCCATGAAGTCCCACCTGCTGAACACAAATGGCCCCAGGAGGCATCTCTGATCACGAGCTTGTCAGACCCGCATTGGGCATTCCTTAACACTTACCCTGGCAAAGAGGCAGCAGGGTGGTGAGCAGGAAGAGGGGTGTCAGACCAGGACCTGGAACCCCGCGAGCATCTCTTCAATTTCAGCATCAGTGGAAACATGGCTTTCCAGACACCTTGATGGTCCTGCTGCCTCCTTCCCCCATCTGAAGGGGGGAGCAGCATGCTAAGTGGGCTAGGGACATGTCACGCCTCTCTCCATCCCCTAATGTGTCCCTGTGGGATGGGGGCTCCCCACACAACTATGCAGGACAGGTGGCAACCCCTTCACACGGCAGGATGGCCCCAGCTACACCTGCAGATGAACTAGTATCAGATGCAACAGCAATACCAGGAGCAGTGGGACTGGGCTTCCCATGGCACACAGCTCCTTTGGATCTGACAACTGGGGAGTCTGTTGGATCTCTGAACTGTGGAGAGCCCCACAGGCTGTCACACAGCAGAGACACCCCTGCTCCCAGCACCTCCCAGTTCCAGGGTACTCCAGCCTGGACCTCTTGAACTGCACCAGCCTGTGAGTGACTGCATGGTCCACCTGTACCGAGCTCAGGAGGGCAGGTGACGGAGTACAATCTGGCAGTGACAGGAGCAACTGGCCCTGCTTGCAGCGGAGACTTCCCCAGCATGGACGAGAGGTGGCCAGGGCCTGCCTTCTGGAGCCTCAAGAAGTTCCAGGCTGCTGCAGAAGCCTCTCCACCTCTTGAACTTGCCAGCACTGCTCCTCTCCAGATCCAGCACAGGCAGCCCAGGGCGGCCCAGGCACATCTTCTAGGGACACACAGCTCAGGTTTCTCCCCCAGCAGAACACCCACCCTGGCCTCCTGCAAGGCTGTACCAGACCAGAGAGGAGCGGGAGAGTTTGCTCCCATCTCGCATGATGGAGGGACAGAGAGATTTCTGCCAAACTCTTCTTTGCTCTTAGAGAAACCCAAGAGCCGTCTCCTCACTACGCTGCCTGCCTGTGCCCAGGGCTGCCCTCTCATCTGCAGAGGAGGGGTCCTGCGCAACACCTGCGGCTGCAATCACGCAGTCCTACGGCTGAGGACAGGGGGTCTGGGCAAAGAGGATCTTCAGCACTACCCAGCTGGTGAGCCTGGTGGCCGGGAGACCTTCCCTCCACACGCTCTCCTCTCCTCCACAGGAGCATCTCTTTTGGCGAGCTTGCCTGGTGTGGAGCAGTGGCCTCCAAAGACTTGTGGAGCTGGTCTGAGAGGCTGAGCTGGCTGCAGACATGCAGATGTGCCAGGGATGGGGGGGCAGGCTGTGGGCTGGGAAGGTTTCTCTCGGATGTAAATACATTTTTCTATAGGTTTGGGAACTCTTTTACTGAAATACGATGTTAAGTAACACGAAAATGGTCTCAAAGCACAGAAGCCTCAGTCGTGGGGCTAAACTCACTGCAAAAAAATCTGCTGGGAGCATGGCTGGGGAGGGGGGCTGCTGGAGAAGGAGAAGTGCTGGAGGGGAACCATGCTGACTGCCAGGGACCAGCCTGGACCACAGCATCCTGTCCTTAGCACGGGCACAGTAAATCCAGCATCACTTAAATGCACGTACTGGTAGGATCTGGCGTGAGGTCTCTTCCTCCCAGTGCTGTTTGGGCACAAGGTGGGGCGGGGGGAGGGTTAAAGCCATTTCTCAGCTGCAATAATCCTGGCTAAACTTGCCTTTCTGGGGTGGCTTAGCTTTCCATTCAGGGCGCTTATGTCCTGATGGATTCTCTGACTGTGGCGGGCACTTTACTTCTTCCTATGGAAGCTCTCTGTAATGGGGGACAGATGCAATGTGTTGTTTAATTTGTATTGCACCCTGCGTCCTGCACTCAGACCTGTCACCCACCCACCCTGCAGTCAGCGTCAGTCCAAGCCCTGCAGCACAGGACGGTGGGTACTGGCCGTGTCCTCTCTTCCCAACGTTTGGGACTCTCCAGAGGGTGAGTCCATCCTGGACAAACTGGGGAGAGCAGAGGTCAGGCCAGTGCCACAGACCTGTGTCCTTGGGGTTTGCTGGGCAACCCTGGTCATGCAGGCTGAAGGATCTGAAGCAAATGGCCCCTTTCCAGGTGGTTCATGGGTCGGATCCTGCAGCGCGGGGTCACTGGGCTGCTCCGGGCTGCGGGCATGGTGGGACAGGGTTTGCCTTTTCTGTTCAGAGTGTGCACCTCCTCCGGGACAATAAAACTCCTTCTTCCCATGGGCTATCTCCTTGCCTGTTATTGTCCCTGTGCTGCAGCGAGCTGCTTCACCACCTGCAGAGAGCATGGGGGCCCCCATGGCTGCTTCACAGGCACAGCGGGGCTGGCACAGGAATGCCCAGCTAGCCACCACCTTACTCCACTCCAGAAAGTCTCCCACACCTGAAGGATGCTTCCCTGGGGAGCAGGAGTGTCACTGGGATTGGCCCGAGCGCTCAGGGAAGGGACAAGAGGCTGATCGTTCCTAGGTTCCCTGCAGGGTGGTCGCTGTGCTGTGGGCTGGGAGAAGCCCCTCACCAAACCACCAAGTCACTGCTGTGTAGGGCAGGAGATCATGCAAGCACAGAAGATCTTGTGTGCAGAGGTTCCTCTGAACCTTGGGAGTCTTCTGCAGGTTTTCCCAGATCTAGGCTTACCCTCTCCTGGAAATTCAGGAATTGTTAAAAAAAACCAAAAAAACCCCAGTAGAACCTCAACCCTCATCCCCTGCAGTCTGAGCTGAAGTATCTCGTAGGTGGGCTTGCAAAACCCTTCTTGTAGGCATTTAGCTGTCGTTCCAGCTGCCCTCCAGTGAAGGATTTACCTGCATGAGCTGCAGGGACAAAGACAACACCAGCATTTGCAGGAATATTTTTCTTTCTATGAAACCCAAAAGGGCACCACTGCACTGGGTGGGATCGGCTCTATCCGTCACTGCCTGCACACATGCCCCCAGCCTTTGCAGCCCTTCAGGGATGGAGGTGACCATCCCCAGGCAGCGCAGCCCTGCTCCGCACCCCGGCTGTGAGGAAAGGCCAGCCCTGTCCTCCCAGGCTCTACGGCTATCGTCATCCTGCCAGCCCCGTCCAGACCGTCCTTCCCCCGGTCCCCTCCTCCCACCATTCCCTCTGGTGCCCCTTTCCTGAAGCACCAGCCCGCTGGCTGGGCAAGCTGCTCCTGGGCAGTCTCCCCAGCGCTGAGGGTTGGGCTCACAAACCCAGCGCTCTGCGTTCGCCCTTACATACCCCATTTCAGTAGTTGCATTTCCCATCACTACCACCCACATCACGACTGCAGGATACCTGTTGCTCCTGACCTGTCCTTGTCCCAGACCCACCTCCTTTCCTTCCCCACTCCCTCCCAAACACATCCTTGGGCATCATGTTCCACCTTTCTAGTTTGCTGGTTCCTTCATCTGCCAGAGACCTCAAGAAATATGGTTGGCAGGGACCACTGAAGGTCACCTGCTCCTTCCACACACATGTCCAGTGCACACAGCTGTGCAGGTTCTGCTCAGACTCTCACCCCAGCATGAAGAGAGGGACAGCAACCATGTCACACCTCGCCCACGGTACGCTGCTGGCACTGGGCACAGTGGGGCAGCCTGGAAATGCTGGGCCTTGTCAGTGTTCACCGAGGACCCACATTTCACTAGTTTGTTTCAGTTATGAATAAAGCCAGTATCCACGTTGTGCAAAATGTACAAAGTTTTCTTAAATTTCCCTGTCAAAGCCAGCAGTGATCCGTGGAAGGATGGGGGGTGCTGGTGCCTGGGCAGGAGCCGATGCACCCGGGTGCTGTGTGCATTGCTCCGTGTGGGTGGGGGCCTGTGTCCAGAGCGGCTCCACAGCTACTACAGCATCACTTTGTGAGACACTGAGAGGACCATGCCCAGGGCGTCACCCCACTCACAACGCCTGAGAAGACGCGGCAGGGTTGTGTCATTTTTAACGTGTCATTTCTTCGTGTCTGAAAGAAATTGCCATGAAAGTGCAGTCCTGGTAAGGGCGAGTCATCGAGGGCTGCTCTCCGGGACACAGAGTCACGTTTCCAGACCTTGTGCACGGCTCCATGCTCCCAAAACTGAGACCCACTGCAGGCAGTGGCTGGCTGGGGGACAGGGCTGGCACTTGGGGATCCTGCGGGCTGAGAGAGGAACTGGCTCGGCAGCAAGCCCCTTGTGGAGAGGACTTAGGGAACCTGTCCAGGGGAAGGAGCTGGTCAAGAGGCAAACTCTTCCATCTGAGGAGAGGTGATGGAAACTCTGGCTTATGTATGACAGCAAAGAAACCCCTTCATGTATCAAAATAGCCCTCAGGATTTTCACACCTTAAATGTCCCCCAAGAAACGTTTTTTCCAGTTTGCACCATTGGGAGCTGGTCTTTCCCTGGTAAAACAGCTTTTCTTTTCTAGTCACACACAATATTACCCCAGGCTACCAATAAGTCATCTCCGAAGCCAAGTTTGGCTGTGTCGTTAGCAAGCGAGGCTCTGCGAGCTTTGTTTGCCTAGAGGTGGTAGTCTGGACTTGCAGGGCACCTGCAGAGCCCTGCATGGAGCCACCCGTCTCAGCTCCGCACCCACGCTCAGCTCGTGCCAGCGCCGCGTGGGCTTGCAGGGTCAGATGCACTCAGTGGGCAGTGTTAACAGATGGCGAACTCTGCTTCGTATGTGCTGATGTGCTTCCTGTCTGGTCACATACCAGCTTAGTCTGCCAAGGAAAGCTGTATTCCCAAACCACCTTCTCTCTCTGCTTTTAGCACAGTCCTTTAGCATCATGTCCAAGCAAATTACTCAGGATAACCTGTTCCAAGATAGAAATATCATCCATAGCTGCTGTTTTAACCCTTGGAAGGGTTACGGGTTAAGTTCTTTTGAAGAACTTACGAGTTTTGAAGTATCCCATAGGTCACGTCTTGAAAACCACCATGAAGGTGCGAGATAGCAGCACAGTTCATTCCCGGACGAGCAGAGGCTGACGGAAGTGCCTGCTCTGCAATCAGGGCAAGGTCTCCCTACCTCAAGCGCCCTGGACTTGGGGAGGGATGAGTCAGGACTGCAGCAACCCCGACTTCTGCCGCAGGGGCTGGGAGGATGGACAGGCTTCAGAGCACAAACACAGATCTCTCGTTATGAGGTCTCCATCCGAGCCTGCTGCCCTGAGTGGGAAAACTCCATGGGATATAACCCAAAGCATCTCACTCCGAGGGGAGCACCAGGAGATCCCCAGACACACACAGCCCAGCTCCTCAGGGACCTGTGACACGCCCCACCACCTGCGTAGCCTGGGTTGCACGGTTTTGCTGTGCAGCACGTGAGCAGGACCCTTGGCTCTCTGCACCCATGGCAGTTTATGGGTCCCTCATCCAGCAACCCAGGCCCAATTACACCTGCTCTTCTGAGCAGGCTGTCAAACGTCCACAATATCCAGACAAACAACAGACCCTTTCAAATTTCCTACATGGAAACTCCTGGCAGTTGTGTCTTGGGAAATCCCAGTGCACAGTTGCTGTATCTCCTGCTTATGCTGGTCCTTCCAGAAGGGAATCGCAGACCACCTGCAGGTGCCAGAAGGATTTCTGCATGCAAAGCTGGCAACACTTCCCTTACACACCGTGCTGCTTATTCTTGTAAGTAAAAAAAGAAACCAAACACCTTTTTTTTACTGACTTAAGAAAGCCTCAGGGGTTGCACACCACATAGGAAACTTGCAGAAAGGGTAAAGGCATTGAAACCTGTTGATATAGACTTCCATCCATGGCACGTTAGAGATTTTCATTTTGCTGATGCTGAAAGAGGTGAAATTGTTCCCAGGCACTCACTGATGTCTTCCTGACCCCAGAGTCGTTCACTTATATGGATTTCTTACTACTCATAATTTCTTTCATTTCCTTCCCCCCTTCCCATCTTCCTCCCACAAAGCCATCCGGAAAACTGCTGGGCTGTGGGACAGAAGGTGTGGGTGCGGTGGTATTCAGCAGATAACACGGAGCAATCTGTGCCCTTCCCAAACACAGAGAAGGTGCAAATTAACTGGGTGTATCAAGGGGGAGCGGCGCATGCGCTGCAGAGGATGATGAGCAGTGTTGTTCCTGCGTGGACAGGAGCTGAGGGAGCGTGGGGTGGCAGAGGCCGTTTGGGTATGAACTCGGGGACCGATGTGTGCTGCAAGACAGGCAGGGCGTGCTCCAAGGGCACCATGTGAACTTCCACCTCTCAGTGCAGAGGAGATGCAGGAGACGACGGAGAGGCAGGAGCAGCAGGCTTATGCCTCCCTGCCCAGTGGGACTGAGCCCATCCCGCAGGCACACGCAGCGGGGAGAGATGAAAGTTCTGGGCTCCTCCTCTAAACCTGTTATGAAAAGACGAGGTTCCTCATTACAATTCCTTTATTTCTCTCACATTCAGACCTGCCAGCGAAGGGTCAGCAAGCACTTAAGAAATCTTCAATTCTCGCGGGTTTTGAATTTACATGGGGTTTCTTGTGTCTGAGCTGGAGGAAGATTATGAATAAAAGATTAAAATTGGAGGTCTGCAATCATTTAAGAGCAATGCAATGAGCATTTATTCTGTGAATGAGCACAAGCCAAACACTGATATATACACACCAAAAATTAGCAGCAAATTTAAAACAGGGCCTAAACAAAAGGCTGTGCTCTTTGATGTGACTCTGCTGTGGTGCCGGGAGGAGAGAACCTGGGGACCTGGAAATCTCTGGGCTCTGTGGGGTCTTGAGAGCCTCCTTGACTCCAGATGCTCTGGAGGAGCGACGAATCCTGCCGGCTCCACTGGTGCTTTTCCATTGCTGAGCCCTGCTGGGAGGTGTTAGCGTGGTACAGGAGCATCTTGTGCAAGAGATGGGGCTCTTCAAGAGAGAATGCAGGGATGGATGGTGGGGAAAGGAGGGCAACTAGGACAGATTTGGGTGAACTAGGATGGGGCTGAGACACTTGGGAAGAGCTGAGGCAGGAAGAGGAACTGGGATGAGCTGAGAGCACAGGGGAGCCAAGGTAGGTCTGAGCCAAAATAGGAGGCCTGGGCAAGTTGTGCCTGGTGTGGAAAAGAGCTTTTCATAACTAGAGGCAATGACTTATCGAGTATAAGCTTTTCAAAGGAAAAAAAAAAAAAAAGCTCTAGCAAAATCTTTGTCTTCTCTGCTCAGAGAGATGAAAACAGGATGAGACTTGATAGTGTGTGACCCCTCCTCTGGCCATGGGCACATCTCTGTACGTTTTCTCACCATGCCAAAAACAATGCTCTTACCAACACCTGACCTTCCTCCCTGCATCCTCACTGTTCCAGGCACTTTGATTTCTGTTCACTTCTTTATCAACACTATGATACTTACGGGAATAGCACAGACATGGCTCGTGGTTCCCAGAGCAGCCTCTTTCAGGCTTTGCTGGGATAAGAGACATCCTGCCTGAAGTGCAGCATTAGGCTCCTCAGTGCTGCTCCCTGCCTCAGTTTCCCTTGTCCTTTTAGAGTCCTGCTCCCATGCCTGAGCCAGTAGCTCAGATCTCACCTCTCCAGCCTGCAGGTCATTTGCCCACATGCCAGATGTGTGTGTTCGCAGTGGCCTGGGATTACCTGTGCGGAGAGCCCCGGTGGCTGATGCTGGTGGGGGGAAGGCAGCAGAAGGCAACTGTGATCAGGAGAGGCTGGAAGGACCCCAGCCATGCACAGCAAGAACACACCACATTCCCTGGAGGGGTCTGAGGGGAACAGTGCTATGGACAACCTGATCTGTGGCGGGTGACAGCCCCACTCTGAACATGATGCTGGATGGGAGGACCTGGAGGTCCCTTCCACCAGCCCTGCTGGATCCTGTGAAATTTCCAGACAGAGAAATATCTCTAAGCAGCAGATCTCACCAACAAACGCTGTACATAAAGCACTGAAATGTTATGGTACAGCTTTCCAACACATTTCCAAGCCTCTCGCCTCTTTTGCCAGCAAGGGCTCGGGCAACGCAGTCATAGGCAGCATATCCCCACAGCCAGTACCTGTCCTGCATCGCTCTTCCCCTCCCGCAGCTGTGGTGGGTTTCAGCCAAGCGCGACAGAGGACCGCAGCACTGAGGACCACCTGCTTCTACAGGCTTTGAGGGGACACGATGGCTGGAGAAAGAGCGTGCGGTGCAGCAGGGCCCCCACAGACAAGACGGCGGCAGCCTCAGCTTATGTCTACATATGTCCAGGAGAAGGCACAAAAGAGGGACCTGTGACAGCTCCCTCGGCAAAGCTTTGCTTGCAATGAGCACTGAGACACTGTCCTGAAGGAAAGTGCCCCTGAGAGTACTTGTAGCTCACGTGCTCTGGTTTTCCATGCTTTACCCTTGTCCCCTGCTCTCCTGCCACTGTCTTCAGCTGCTCCCTGAAAGCATCCCACCACCTCTCCTTCACCTTCCAGGCCACCCGGGCTGGTTCCACAGCCTGTTGAGGGCAACGAGCAGGGTGGTGAAGCACCCTCGGTGGTGAGGGGGTCTAGTGATGCTCGTAACCGCAGGTTACACCAGCTCTCACCTCCCTGCCTATGTCCTTTGAGCAGAGCAGTGCCCGAGGAGGAGAGCTGTCATGGGGACAACACATGTCTATGAGAGGGTGGCAACACATTGCTCCTTCCTGGGAGGAGCAGAGTTGCAGCCTCTTTGAAATTTCTTGCACACACATCCCAGGGAGCCAGGAGGGGCACTGAGCTGGGGAGAGCCTGGTTTTTTGTTTTGTCTCTGTAGAGTGCCTGTCAGAGACATCCACCTCTGGGAGGACAGGATGGACAGATGGACGTGGCTGGGCTGAGCAATGCTTGTGGTGGGCTGCAGGGATAAGGCCTCCAGCGTCAGTGCTGACAGCCGTGGCCGCCGACTCTCTGCCGTCACAAAGCAACAACTTCAATTCGATCCTCTCCCAGGACTGCTCCCACCACTGACAAAAATCCTCTTCCTCAGATTTTACACGTCCTCATTTCAGCAGCCAAGCCCCTGACACCACTCCTTTGGCTTAGGGACCCCGTCCTGCCCTCTGGGTAGAGCCCTCCTTGCCCACCCTGTTCTTGTTGAGCACCCTGGAGCTGCTGGTCCTGCTCTGTCTTGGGGTTCCAGTGCAGGCTGGCAAAAACTTAATTCTCTCAGCCTATAACTGTGGGAGAAGGACGGGGGTGATGAAGCAGCTCAAGGACGAGCAGCGCCTGGTCCACCACCAGTTCTCCAACAGCCTGGTGAAACAGCCCTGGGAAGACGAGTGGGTCTGTGCCAGCTGCTTCTCTCCAGTGTCCTGCATCCTCTTGTTCTCGCTTGATTTTCCAAGCCTATTACCGTATCTATATTCACATTTACTTTTCAAGCCTCTCCAAAATCCCAGTACATTGCAAGGTGGGGAATTTAAAGAGTAGTTTATGAAAGGGACACAACAGCACAGGTCACTTGAATTACACAGAGTTGGCACCTAGGACTGGTTTTCAAGGGCTAGCATTACACTGGGGTGCAATTCCCCAGTTTTTTAAGGATGTTCAGTGTCCATCGGAGGCATTTGTGGTGACTGCCCACAGCTCTCGCTCCTGCCAAGTGGCTGTCTCTCACCGAGCCTGTATGTTTGTGTAGGTGCTGGGAGCTGAAGCGTAGGACAAGAGGGCAGATCCAGGCAGACCTGTAGTGAGTTTACGTACTCGATGGTAAGAGAAGATAGGTAAGGCTCCATCTGGAGATGCTGTGCAGGAAATGGCTAGCATTTTCGCTTGTTCGCCCCAAACCTTTCTTTTCCCTGTTGCGGTTTCAGCATCTTTCCATGTGGTGGTGGGGGATGCAAACCTGCAGCTTGTCGTGACCAAGACAGGTATGTCTTGCCCTGGGTCACCTCCAGGAGGTTGGCTTTGCCTTCGTGAGCCCCTTGCTGCCGTAGGCTGTGTGGGGATGGTGGTCCCCAGGTCCAGACCTCTCCTTGTGCACAAGTCCCACCATGGAACCTGCTGCGCAGGCTCAGTGGTGCAGGATGTGCTTCACCTCAGCCCTAAGGGAGACCCGGAGTCTGTGGGGTTCAGTCAGTGTCTCACCCTTTTGGTCATTAGCCCAGAATATTTTAACATCCTCTGGATGTTAAAAATCCCTGGGAGGAGGATGAGCGATGCCACAGCCTCGTGGCAATCCCTGACCAGCCCCAGCCTCAAATACTGCTTCTGGCAGTCCCTCCTTTACTCTTCCTCCATGGCGGCATTGCTCTACTTCTGCATTGTTCAGTTGCCCCTGAGCCTGGATTAGCCATGTCCCTGCCTCCACATCTTCCTGGAGTAGGACAGGTTTGCTCTGGGGAAGAGGTGTCTCCCTGCAAGTCACCCTCCTGGCACTACAGGGCTGGGAGGAGCTGCCTGGGGATACCTCCAGACCTCTTTATTTGATGCTGAAGTGTCCCACCAATTTTAGATGGAAAGATTTGAGACTCCAGGAGGTGGCTTCTGGCTGAAAGCAGGGTGTGGTGCAGGCAATCCCAGGGAGCCAGCAGCGTCTGTGCCCTGCAGGCACGTGCAGGGACCCCCAGATTTTTCACTGGCATCTGCCTGTTCTCTGCTCCTGGAACCTGCACCAGTGGTCTGGCCACAGCAGGCAGCCCGTGCCCTCCAGGAGTGCAGCCTGGAGGGTCAGGACAACTGGCTCGCGGCCAGGCTGTGCTTTGTGGAGGGCAGAACCCACCATCTGCCACTGAACCATGTGCAGATCTCCGAGCCGCTGCTATTTTAGGTGCTCTTGACAAAACTGATGGGCTCAGAGGAGGGGTGGAAGCAAGGCAGGGAGGGAAGGGTGATGGGATGGATGAAATGTCCTGCAGACACTCAGGCTGCTCTGAGCCAGCACCAGTGGTATCTCCACCAAAACCAGTTACTTCTCCGTGCTGGATCCCTGAGCCATGTGAAAAGCCAAAGCAGAGAGTGCTACTGGGAGATGGAAACTTGACACAGGGAAGGGAAAGGCAGCAGGGTCTCCCCAGTGACAGGCTCACCAGCTGCTGCCAGCTGGTGTACTGATCTAGGCACGCCGGGGATGGGCACCAGTAAAGGGCCAAGTCTCTGCAGCTGAAATAGGAATTTTCTCTCTTGGTCCTCTGTCCTTTTTGTCAGTGCTCCAAGAGGAGTGGAGATGGCTGCCCACCCATTTGTCTAACTCCCAGCTTGCCTATCCTTTAATCTTATTTTTCTCTTCCTTATCTTCTCTTATCAGCCTCAGTCATGGACTCCATCAGCCTTCCCTTCCCTGCAGACCTCCCTCCACCATCCCTGCTGGGAGCTTTGCGGCAAAGAATCCCACACCGCTGCTCACATCCCTTGCTGTTGCAGCAGAGACCTTGGCTCAGGTCCTGGCACAGGCTGGGGAGCCTGTCTGCTCTCCTACACCAGCAGTAGCTCTGTGCAGCCTGCTGCTGGGATCTGCGCCCCACACCCCCATCCCACAGCAGCAGGGTCTTTGGAGTCTCTTGCAGGCAAGAGCAAAGCCCTTAAAGAGATGCTTTTGGGGGGCAGCCAGACCCTAGTCACTGTCTGCCATGGGTGCTGTCTTCTCCTCTTCTTGTGGGCCATGGCCAGCTTGTGCTTCCCTGGGCTCCCACGCACCACTAGCAGCACGGAGGTGCAAGTGTCCCACAGCCCGGGGCCAAGAAAAGCCTCCAGCAGCCACGGAAGAGACGGAGCAAAGACCCATGCAACCCACTGGCTTTGCTGACCCTCAGAGGCCAGAACCTGAAAGCTGGTGAGTGCTGGCTTGAGCTTACCTGGGATATCGCTGACTCGCGGGCAAGTCCCAGCCACGTTCCCACACCCCGGCCCCAGCCCATGTGCAGCTCAGCCCTTGCTTCCTCTCCCCGCTGGCCTCCCCCCGTGGTCCTGGGGTCCTCCATGCCGGGCAGGGCTCCCCCACTTTTTGCACTGGCCTTTGTCTTGCTGAAGTGGAGCAAAGCATGAAATATGAATGAGCTACCGTGGCCTGTTGTGTGCTGCGAGGCTGGACCCTGATTCGATTAGCACTGATGTTTCTTTCATGAGCGAGAGGCTTTCTCCTCTCTGGAGCTCTTTGCGGCAAACGCCGAGTGCAGTCACGGAAGCAGACAGCTGATCGACCACCCGCTGCCTGCTGCTGCTCCGGCTGCTGCTCCGGCCGCTGCTCCGGCCGCTGCTCCGGCCGGCCGGCCATGCCAGCTTTCTCCCTCTTCCTCGCCTGGCTTCCTACGCCAAGGCAGAGCTGTGTTCACGATGGAACGGTGCTGGGTATGGCCAGACGCAGAGCAGCGCTGCTGAGGGATGAGGTGGTGGGACCCTGCCTGGTGTGGAGGCTACAGGTCAAGGTGTGCAGCCAGGTACCTCCTGCACAAGGGATGCAGCTTCTGCTTCTGCTCTGGAGATGCAGGGTCGGCTCCCAAACAGGCTGATAAATGCTCTCTCTTCAGCAAGATCTTGATGATTTTCCTAATGACCAGGCCTGCAGAATAAGCCTGGCTCCTGAGAATTCAGCCGAGTTATTTCAGGCAGCTAATTGTACCTAGCAAGGACATTCCTACTGTTCAAACTTTTCAGTTATATGGGATGTGAGTGCTGATGGACTTCCCCAGAGCTGCTCTGTGGGGCAGGAAGAAGGTGATGCAGCAGACATAGTAGTGCATCCACCTCTCTCCCTGCCCCTGTTTGGCTTTAAAACTTTGTGCATCCTAACTTGCCTCAGCTTTCTTTGTGCAAGAACAGCCATTCCTCCCTGGCTCCATCCGCACACCCGAGCATGTGGCTTATGCTCCACAGGAACTCGATTGTCTATTTCCCACATGAGTGGCTGCAGGAGGCATCAAAGGCATGAGAACTTTGCACAGAATTAAATGCTTGAGCACCTGGAAAGGGCTGGCAAATCTTGCGGCTGAAAACTTTCCCTCTGCCTTTTGCATCCCTGAACTACATCCGTGCTGTTAATCATGTGCACGTGTAGGATTTCACAGGCAGTACTGGCGGGGGCCAAAAAATCTCCATCTGTGAAGCTTTTCAGCTCTCAGTTGGCCAAGGGCAACCTGATCTGACTTTGAAGTCAGCCATGCTTGGAGCTGGGGGCTGGGCTGTGGACCTCCAGAGAGCTCTTCCAACCTAAATCTTTGGCTGAGCCTCGTTTCATGACAGCCCTGGCAACTCGTACCCTCCAGGCTGTGTGTTTTCGCTCTTTCCCTGCTGGAACAATCCAGTCCATCCTCTCTGGTGTTGCTTTGCTTTGGGAAAAGCTCTGTCCTTTCCTACATATGGATTTAAATGGCAGCTGCACACCACCAGCTCTGTTCCCAGCGAGAGACTCATCGACCTTCAACAGGTGCAAATCAGGACATGATACAATTAGCTCCAGAGCTAATTTTCTGTCTGCCCACAATGCGGTGTGACTTCTTGGGTGCAGTTTGAAAAATGCTAGTGGCATCATTAATGTGGGTGGGTTGCATACGCCAGCTCCCCATGCCTCCCTGTGCTGCCCCTTAGCCAAGGGCACACGGGTTCCCATGCTCTTCTGCCCATGCTCCGAGGAAGGGCCACATGACGGAGCAGGAACAACCTCCAATGCATGACAGGTACAAGCCAGTCTGCTGAAATAAATGGAGTAGTGACGGGCTAAGAGCTGAGATGCCGTAAAGCAACCTAAATGCACTGGCTTTAGCCCTTCAGCCTCTGAAGGACTGACCCAGTTCTTACCCCTAAATCCCGCCACCTCTCCTGCCCTGGGGCATCTGTGTTTTGGGAGCACATCACCCAGGGATGCAGCCCTTCCCCGGCAGCCGCCCGTGCTTCCTCCCTGCCCAGCGGGTGGGATGCCTGCCGGGATGCTGCTTCCAGATGCTTTCCGCCACTCTGCTTTTGCCTCCCGTGCGGGGAGGGCAGGGATGGAGGCGGGCGGCAGCGAGCAGCGATCCCACGGCCCCGGGGAGCACTTGACACGCGATTCCTCTCGCACAGACAGCGCTTTACACGCTATTGCTGGCACAACACAGCAAGCGGCCAGCGGTTTCTCTGACACACACGTTCTGCCCTTCAGCACCCTGGGCTCATCCTTCTCCCAGCTATCATACCAAAGCCACCAGGTGCTGTTCTGGCAGCATGAGTGGTGGTCTGTGCTCTCCAGAGCCCAGGGGAGCAGCAGCAGAGCAGGTTCATCGCTCTGCCTCCACTCCCTTTGCTCTGCCTTCCGCTGCCCCTCCACTCCTCACTGCCTGGCTGCCTCAGGCCACCAGTGAAGCTTTGATGGGGATGGTGATGGCTTTCCCCTTACAACATGCACTGGACTGGAGCCACTGGTGGGAGGTGACCATCCCAGCCATAGCAAGCAATTAGCCACCCCACCACTCCAGTGTGGTTAATAGATTATGTTTCAAATTGAATTTATCATTCTTGGCTCTTTTGGTCAGGCTTTACAGTGTCTGTCTTCTTCCAGCTCCAGCTGACAGTGGTTGGCACTTCCATGGGCCAAGTTACGGTGCAAATCCAAGCCCTTCCTGTGCTGGTTACCTTCCTGCCCTGGAAGGTCTCCACTTACCCTGCAGCTCCTCCTGGTCCCTCACCCATTCTGCTATACCCAGCCTGAGGGGTGACCAGACCCTGTGTCTACCATGAGGTGGTGATAACACCTCCGGGTGTTCCTAAATTCTGGGCCATTTCTTCAATTTGGGGCCATTGATGTGCACAGAGGGTTCAGTATGTTTTTTCCTCCATGCATTTGTCTGCAGTGCAGTTCACCGGCTGTTGCGTGGCCATGCACCACACTCAGCCAGGTCTCCCCGGCAAGCAGAAGGATGGTCCCCTGCCCAGAGATGCTCTGTGCCCCGGCACAGTCTGGTGGGGTGGCTGGTGAGACCTGTGCAGGCTGTAGCTGCAGAGGATGGTGGGCACACTTCTCCTCTCCCAGACGTCGGGCTTCGGACTCCATCTGCTGTAATAAAAGTGAAATTTCCCCGGCTTGTGCCGAGCTGCCTGTGCTGGAGGAATACGTGGCACTGCTGGTGCTCAGCAGTAAGCAGGACGAAACTAGGGCAGGCAGGGATGAACTGGGCTGTGGATGCAGCCTTGGGAAGCCTGGGTATTTCCCAGGAAGGCTGAAACCCCCACTTAGCCTGATTACCAAGGCTGCCAGGAGCGGTCTAGCTCAGCAGAAAGAGGACAGAGGCCACTCGAGCTGGTCCTTCCAGCATCGCCCATGTGAGTCAGGGCTGTTTGCAGCATCCCTGTGATACGAGAAAGTTCTCTGTGCGGATGTGCTGCCTGGGTGACCAGTGCTGCGCAGCAGAGGGGCTGCCGCCCTGATTTTCCAACTGGGAGCGTCCCATCAGGGATGGAGGTCTGCGTGGTCATGCATGCACAGTGGAGGCTGCTCTGGAGCTTACACAGGACAGGTCTGCAGTGCTTTAGCAGCAAAAGGTGCTTTCCCTCCTCCCACAGCTCTGCCCGGGGTAGGCTGGGGCCGTGTTTCCTGATGGGATGCCCCTGCTCCTCTGCCCACATCCCAGGGCTGTGTCTCTCCTCGTGCATGCCCCTCGCACCCTGCCCACCAGGAGTCTGCAGCCAGCCGTGTTTGCTGCAGGGAGAGGAGGAAACCAAGCCCTCCCTTCAGGGCAGGGCTGGATGTGGCGCTGGTGCCCAGTGCAGGAGTGTGTGAGCCATGCCGGCCTTGCCTGCCTCCCTTCTCCTAATTGCCTGGGGCTGGCTGCTCCCAGCTCTGCTGGTGGGGATGTGTGGGCAGCTCCTGCCCATTTATGTGTGAGGAAAGAGAAAATACAACCTGGTGATTTTCTCTGGGGGGTTGAGCACAGATCAATCTCACTGTGCGCTGTGAAGCCTAAAGGACACCTTGAAAACTTCTTTTGTCAGGAAAGAAGCTGATTTCTCTCTCCCTGGGGTTCCTTGGGGACTTCCCAACAGATTTCCAGCATATGCGAGACCATTTTCCACACACCCACCTCACTCTGCTCTGCCCCTTCCCCTGGGACCCGCCGGCAGAGCATGCCCACAGGCTGCCACTGAGACCTGGGCAAGGGCTCCTCAGCTGGGATGGGGTGCAGGAGGCACCGTTTTCATGGATGTGTGTTCTTCCCTGGGTTCGTTGTAATCTCTGCTTTCTGTGGCTTCTGTCCAAGAGGCCTCATATCCCTGGATGGAGAACGTGCCCAGGGAGAGAGTCTCATCCCGGTCCCACAGGTCCTGGCACAGGGGCAGAGCTGCATCTCCGGTGCTCACTCCCTCCCTGGCTCGGCCGCAGAGGACCTGTTGCGCAGACAGCTGCAGGTGGTGGCACATCGTGGCAGGGCCAGCCCGGCCCCAGGAGCCAGCAAAGGAAACCTCACAGCACAGGGCCAGGTCAGGGCATCAAGCAAGCATCCACGCAGCTGGGGCCAAGCCCCACACAGCAGGCGGATTCAGGACTTCCCACGAAACAGGAGTATCCCTCTCCTCCCTTCCCATTGCAGCTGCTCCCTCCATCCCTCCCAGCACATCCCGCTCCCAAGCCTGCTGTGCCTCAGCCTCTTTGCTTGGCACAGCAGAGGACAGAAGCCCCCATGGAGAGGGGGGAGCAGTAGACACCTCACAGACCCCCCCCATTTCCTTTTCCTCCCCTCCAGCTGCTTATGGCAGGGCCAAACTGGGCATGAAAAGTTAACGGGACAAATCTTTGTGAAGGCGACAAGCAGTACACTGGCTTCTCCAAGACAGCCATCACCACCCCATGCCCCCATCCCTGTGATCGTACCACCCCAGCCCTTACCTTACTCCAGATGGGAGAGCTCGCCATGTGCATGGAAATGTCCCCATGTCCCATAAGCTCCAGCCAGGGCCCCTCACTTTGATACTGTAATTTAGCAACACGAAAACAGTTGCTTTCTGAAATTAAGCCTACAAGGAGTTCTCCTTAAGCTGGGGGAATTATTTCCACATCATTTCAAATTTTCTGCTCTATTAATTTCCCTCTAGTCTGTCATTTTCTTCATTTGTCCCAAGGCTCCTGGGGTTCAGTAGAGACAGTGCTAGGCATGATGCTTAGTCCCTTCTCCTTGGGCCAAAACCTGGTGGCTGTCTGCGCATCCAGCCTTCTGGATCCTTGTAGGCTCAGTCAGGTCCTGGACTTGCAGGCCAGAGCTGCCCCAGGGTGATGGATGCTCCTCCAGCTCAGCATCATCTCCAGTACCTTCAAAAGGAGACTTTCCACCAGGCTCCCACCTTTGCTCAAGGCTGGAGGAGGCTGGGAGAGGCTGGGACCGGGATGCCTGCCCTTTCCGCAGGGATGCTGGTAGTGGTGCGGGCTGCTGCCACCTCTTGTCCTCTCCTAACGCTGCATCTGGTGGCATGGAGGGCTGCTGTTGGCAGGGGGGTGCAGCCTGCAGCGAGCGGTCGTGCTCTCGGAGGCCAGCATGTTCAGCTGGGCATGGGGCAGAGCACCCCAAAACCAAAAGCCTTTGCCTCAGCCTCTCCCAGCTCGGGTGCTGGCGCAGTTCAGGAGCACAGCCCCGTGCTTCACCCCTCTCCTCTGCCTTGGAGCTCACATGTACAGGCTTGCCCAACAGCATGAGCCCTTAAAAATGGGAATCAGTCTGAAAGGGTTTAAGTGACTGCATTGCATACAAGCTCTGGTCCCTGGTCAGGTTTGCAAGATCTTCATTGCCATCAAGAGGTGCCTTGGCTTCTCACCCCTGCTTGCATCCTGACCCAGGCTGGTAGTCTGCAGCAACCCAGGATGCCCCCCTGCTAAACACGGTCACCCTCACTGCTTGCTCTGCCAGGGTCTCTCCACACCTGCTTTCAAGTGCTTTTTTTGGGGGGAAGGAGGTGGTATCAACTGCTCTGCAATGGGCTGTAACACTGAGATTTTTGGGGCTGAAAGCTTCCTGGATGCAGTGCAATCAGAGGATGGTACTGCAGGGATGTGCCTGTGGTCCCCTGTTGGGATGCAGCCCAAAATCATGCTGGCCATGTCAGAAGCACAAGGTGGGAAAGGTCCTGTAGAAGGACAGGTTTTCAACCTTGTGTTGCTGATCTGGGTGTCCCAAGGAGCTCCTTTGTAGTCAATCTGCTTCTTACACGTGTTTCATTTGCACCCTGAGTTATGTAAGCCACTGGGCTAGCCTTGGCGGGGTGGGGGTTGAGCACTGAGAGGGTTTTCTGGTTGTATTTGGGTACAGCAACCTACTCACACCCTCCAGGGATCTTTCCATAGGGACTCCAGAAAGCCTGAGTCAGAGATGATGGCAGTGTCCTGTGCCCCCCTTACATTTTCATCCTTCTGCCTCATCTCCTAGCTGCTCTTCCCAGGTGATCTGAAGTGGTAACTTCTGCTGATCAACAGCAATTTGCCTTAAAAACCACTGTGACACTAATGTTGCATTGCCTCTCCATCAACATCCAGCAGCTGAGCGACAGACGCTGGCAGAGGACTGTGCTTAACTGCTTCAGCCCTTGTTAAGCTACTGTGTAGAAAGTAAAGGAATGTATTTCTGAATGTTCTTATGGGAGACGGAGAGTGAACAGTTTCAGCTCTATTAATTTCAGTGAGAGGCGGAATAATACCACATCTTGGTTGGCTCTTCCCGGCAGCCTCTGCTTCATTAGTAAGCAGGTGCCTGGAGAGCAGTGGGCAGAGGAAGCCCTTTGCCTTTCCATGGGGTGCCGTCTGTGTCAGAGCCTATGGGAGCCATGGGGGATGCTCGGCACATGTAAACGTCCTGCAAAGTCGTTTCCAGTGTCTGCCTTCAGGTGCTGCCCTGCTGCTGGTCTATTCCAAGTGGTGCTCAGAAGAAAGTGCTTGGAGACCCTCCGGGATTGCCCACTCAGAGGAGAGCAGTGAAGCTGAGGTAGGTCAGAAGCCCATCCTCATGCTGGTCTTGCCTCCTGCCAGACGAACACAACCCTAGAAGGCTGTTCTGGTAACCTGTCCTCAGACTGGTCCCATGCCTGGGGAAGAGCCCTTCCCACCCCGCATCCACCATGGCTCATGCTGCTAGTAGACATGCATGCTAGGACTATGTATGCTGGTATGTGGAATAAAAATTTCCCACTCTCGAACTTTTTTTCTGGTCTCCTGACAGCCGGGGTTATTAATACTCTTTGCCCCTCCACCCCTCTCTGTTGTGTTCTGTCAATGCGGAGGGTTAAACCTGGGGTTGTAAAGCTGCTGACAGTTGCCTTCTGCAGTGGTAACGGAGCTGCTGGGGCAGACGCTCTGTGTGCTCCCGTTCAACAGCAGGCCACCTCCTTACCTGCTTCAGGGTCTCAGCTGAGCTGGGAGGTCGGCGATCCCCTGTGCCAGATGTTGCAAGTCCCACCTGATAGCTTGCCCCTTGCTACTCCTTGCCTCCTGTCCAGCCCTGTCCACTCTGTCTCCTTCCTTTTTCCTGAGGTCTCAAAGCTGCTCATGTTGTCTCCTGGCTCTGGCACTTGCACCCTTCCTGCCCTTTGCGGTTTCCAGTGACTCTCATGCAGACCTCTTATTTCAGGACTGATGCCCTGCTTGGCTGGACAGCTCGGGCTCTGCCGCTGTGCTGCAGGCGAGCACTGGAAGCAGGATGCTCTCCAGCGTTGAGGGCTGGATTAATCCCCCCTCCTTCCCAATCTTCATACATTTGCTTCCCCGTGGTGGTCCCTCATTAGCATCCCACTGCTGTCCTCCAGCTGCTTTCCCTGTTTACACCATTTCCAAGACTATGGTAGGACTTTATGAATCATTTATCTTAAGCAGCAATTATTGTACAAACAAGTTATTAATACTGTGGCTATCAGCTTGCTCTGAACATCAGAGACTAAGCATGAGGCATAAACATTGCAGAAGATGGATTGAGAGGAGGATTGTTTCAATTATATGAGCCCCCCCCCATCCTTTCCCCACTCACACAAGCAATTTCAGGGACACCTGTGGGGTACCTGGTCGAGCCGCTCTCCAGCATGAGGCTCAAAGGCAGAAGCCAGGGACACTCTGGCAGGAACAGGGCAGCAAAGGTAAGGTGGCTGTCCTGTGCCCCGGGGCATGCAGCTAAGCACGATGGCATCCCATAGGTACTGGAGTTTTTGCAGGGCAGCCCAGGAGAGGGGTCAGCCAGTGGATGCTCCAGACGAGCGGTGCCAGTCAGCCTCCTCCCAAACATCTCCAGTGGCCTTCTGCAGTGGTAACGGAGCCCTGAGAGCTTGAGAGGCTGCGAGACACCTTCAGCCAGCCAGGCTGAGCAGCTCCTGCAGCTCCAGCTCAGAGAGCAGGACCCACGTGCCCGGACGAGTGCCTGCAGGGGCAAGGGGCTTCAAAAGTCACTCAGCAGGATCTGAGGAGAGCAATGCTCCAGCACGGCGTATTCCAGGGAAAGCTGCAAGAAAGAGAAATACCAAGCTGTCTGTAAAACGATGCCTTTCTGCAGGAGGGTAAATGACACAACCCTCAGCATCTGGTCAGTGGGGAAAACTTCAACACTGGAAACAAAGCCAATTCAGACACAGCTGCAAATCCTGCTAGGATAAATTGTGTTTGCACAACCTCAATTACTTCAGTTAATTTGTGATATAATGCACAAGGTTTCCTGGTGAGAACCAGCACAGCAGCATTGCTCTGCCCCATCCAGGACCCAGTCAGCCACGATCTGGTCTGAGCCCTGAGGAAGCAGAGGAGTGGCGCAAACCATCCCTGTGAACAGCCAGCACCCTATGGGGGCACCCAGAGTCAGGCCAGTTTGTGCTTTGCTGGGGCCAGTTGCCAGGGGATGGACCAACCCCTGGGATTTATCAGCCTTGTCCTGGCCATGCTGGATGAAACAAGGAGTACTTCAGTACATGAGAATATTGCAGGGACCGGGTTCAAACAGGTGAGACAAGCATGTTCAATGTCCAGTGGGGAGTGGGGGGCTTCATCTCACCTTGCAAGGAAGAGTCGTGGGGCTGGGAGAAGCCTCTGGAGAAAACACTGGTGTCAGGTCCAGGTGGAGAAATCAAGCCCAGAAGGTTGATGCATGTAGGCTTCTCCTCATGCACCCTTGGGGAGGAGAAAGATGGATTTTGGCACTGCTGAGTGGACACCACCGTGTGCGCAGCCCCGGCGTGCGGGCAGGGTGGCTCTGCCTGCTGGCAGCCAGGCACGTGGCTCATCGAAGCTGGAAGCACCATCTCCTCTGGTTGCCCAAGTCATCCCCAGCGCCGGCACGTGCGGCACACGCTGGCCTCTCTCTGCAGCCCCCTCTGGGAGCATCCCCTGCTTGCAGCCCCTCGGAGGGACCTCGGTGCGGCTGAAGGTGTGGTTTGCAGTTGCGAGAGTTGCAGGAAAGCTTTTTTAGTGACTTCTTCAAAGCCAGCGTGTTTGAGGCTGGGGTCACAGCAAGGCCGTTCCCTGTCGCTGCTCCATGAGCTCTTCCCCCAAACACACAAAGCTGTTTTCAAACGAATTTAAATTAAACACCTCTACTCCACAGACAAACTTTTCTCCCCCTCGTTCTCCTTTGAAGATGCTCACAACATGTGGGACTTATCAAGACTAATTTTAGAGAAAAACAGAAAAAAAATATGCAAACTACAGACTCAGGCCCCTGAAGACTAAAGCACTGTCTAAGAGCTCTTCTAAGGCATGCAGATGCAGTGAGGCTGCCTTATCTTGGAGTCAGCGCTGGAGTAGAGAGCCACGTAACGAGGGACTATTTCCCATCTGCTGCATAAATCTAAAGTTACTTCAGGCAGAATGAGGAATCAGAATATACTTCAAAGGCATTTGAGCTCTGTATCTGTGTCAAACCGCAGCTCTAAGCACTCTGTGTTGCCCTCCTATTAAAGATGAACTTTTGTACTCTGTTAGACATCCTAAAAAGCATAAAACATAAGTTCATTTGCTTTTCAAGTACTCCCACCCCCACCCCGTGCTCAACTCCTTTGCAAAATAGGAGGCTGTTAGGGTATTTGTGAACAAACAACCCTGGTTTTGCTGCAGAGGTTTCATCTTCCCTGTCAACACGGGAGGGCTAGGCTGGATGCAGCTGCAGTTCTCCAGCCTTGCCCAGCAGCGAGGGGAAATGTCATTGCAGTGTCAGCGGCACGGTGGGACCAGGCACCGCTTCCCACTGACGCATCCCCAGCATCTCCTGTGCTGAAAATATTTGTGCCAGGGGAGATGTGGCTGTGCCCTGCCAGAAACCAGGCGGGGGTTGCTTGGGCGGAGAGTGAATAAGGCTGACTGTCAAGATAACCCTTTTCCTTGTGCAGTTTTTGCCTTTATCAACATTTTTTGCAAAATGAGATGAAACATGGAGGGGTTTCAGCCCTGAAAATTAATCACTTCATTTTAAGTTAGCACTAAGCCCCATGGCCTAGGGTCCTTATATGGGATGCTGTGGCATCCCCATGCAGGTCGGTGGTCATGTTACTCTACAGGACTCTACACACCAGTGCCATGAGCACTGTGGCACGTGCTGGCTGGGTGGTGGAGAAGGGAGAACAGAGCAGGAATCCCCTGGCTGGAATAAATTTTTGTCATTGGAACAAAACCAAGGACTTTGCTGTTTCCAAAATCCACTGTGCACGTGCCAGCAGATCAGCTGCCGAGAGTTTGGCCTTTACATCTTTACAGGGCATTTCTTGACAGGGCTGTAGCTCTTCTTCTTTAACGAACACCAGTCCCATTATCGATGGGGCAGCCAGGAGGAAGGATGCACCCGAAGAGATGCTCGCAGCCAGGATCTTGGAAAAATGGGAGAGTCAAAGCCAAGCAAAGCCTTCAAAACCTCCAGGGTCTGAAGGAAATATTTGTCAGGGGCAGTGGGGAGTAAGGGTATAAGAGGAGAAGGAGAAAGTGTTATGAAGAAAGAGAAGACATGGGTAGAATGTTCTACAGAGAGGTCAGAGGCAGGGAGCACAGTGGGAGCAATTAGGGGTTTGTGATTCAGGTGTGAGACAAAAGGAGGGGAGCGTCCATAGGGGAAGAGGAAACAGAGAACAAGTAGGAATTCAGGGTCTGGCAGCAGACGGGCAGGAGGGGATCAGGGCGAATGCAGGGAGGGAAGAGCTAGAGGACCAGCAAAAGAGGACACGGGTATGGTACAGCAGGTTTGCAAATAGCTGCAACAGTGAATTTCTGCACTGTCTTCCTTGGAGAAGGTGAAGTACCTGGCAAAGTCAGCAGGGATGAGATGGGGTGTCAGATGATGCAAACCAGGGGTCACAGGCACAGCCAGCCACAGTAGTGTCCCTATCACCTGTGCTGTTTTTGGGAGAGAGGGGGCCTGGGTGGTGACGGAGTACAGCTGGAAGAAATGACGGAAATGAGGAGGACAAAAGATAGTTACTTTCAAATTAGGAAAGAACGGTAGCAACTGTGTCTTAAATGTGTGATTTCTGTTTCCTAGCTGGAGCTGCTGCCCACCTGGCTGCACAGAGCCAGAGATGTTGTACAGACCACTGGAGCTGCCCAAGTCTGGAAGTACCTCCTGTGCTACACCTGCACCTTGTCCTGAGCAGCCCAGGGTCTGGGGGCACAGCAGTGACAGCACGTGCCTGTGTCCTCCTGGCTTGTGTCCATGGTGGGTCGACCTTGGCTAGATGCCAGCTGCCCACCAAAGCCGCTCTATCACTCCCTCTCCTCAGCTGGAAAGGGAACAGAAAAATACAACGAGAAGCTTGTGGGTCAAGATAAGGGCAGGGAGAGATTCAGCAGATATTGTCACCAGCAAAACAGACTCAACTTGGGGAAATTAGTTTAACTTATTGCTAATCAAAATTAGAGCAGGATAATAAGAAATAAGACCAAATCTTAAAACACCTTCCCCACACCCCTCCCTTCTTCCCGGGCTCAACTTTGTGCACGCTGCGGGTAGCCCTCGGCAGCACGGCAATCCACAGGATGAGGGCACCCGAAGCCAGCCCACCACCTTTGGCAGAGCTGTCCTCCAGAAACGCATCCCTTCCCTTTTCCAACTCCCAGCCTTTCATCATCCCACACCTGGCAGAACTGCACAGATCTCCATCGCATTGCTCCCACATTCATCTTCCTGGGCTGAACAGCCCTAATCCGTTCAGCCTCTCTTTCTACAGCTGTTCTGTCTCTTCCACCATCCCACCTCTCTCCTTTGGTCCTGTCTGCAGTTATAAGATGTCGGGTTTTGGGTGCAAGGGCCAGAACTGCCCATGCTATTCAACTCATGAGAGCTTTACCAAAGTTTCTGTGTTGTTCACAATACTTAATAAATTTGCCTTTGGCTTTACTACTGGGCATAGTTTCGAGTACTATCAAGGAGCACCATGTGGCTGCAAGATCCTTTCTGTGTAGCGGTTGCTAATTTGGAGCCCATCATTGTGTGCAGCTTGGGTTTCTTTTCTATCATCTGAATTACTTTGCGTCTTTTGGCATTGACTCGGGGTGCCATTTAATCTCCCAGTCGGCCATCATTTTGACTTTTTTTGCCGTTCTCCATGATCACTTTCAGATCTGAACATTTTTAATAGATTTGTGTTGCTGCGTCAGCTTTCACCATCTCTTCTGGGTGTTACAAACATGCTAAGAAGCCTAGGACTCTTCCTAAATCCCTGGGCCTCTGACAATGACCTGAATCATGGAAACTGGACATTGATTCTCAGCTTTTGTTTTCTCTGCTTTCTCTACTCTCTACTTAAGCTGGTTATCAGTCCACAGGACTGAACCATGGCACCTTAGCATCTATAAAACCCTTTGCTGAGTGACCTTAGGCACAGAGATCCAAATACATGATGTTTGCCATATGGTCCTTCTCCATGTCTTTTTTGACCTCTTCAAGGATCTCACCAAGGTCTGAGAGACCTGACTCCCCTTTACAGAAAATCACAGGGCACTTTCTTAATAAATTATGTTTATTCAGGTGTCTGTTAAGTCTGATCCTCACTGTAGTTTGCCCCAATTGCTTGGTGTGGTGTTCAGACCCGCTGGTCATATGCTGTCCAGATGGCCACAGAGATTTTTTTATGGATTGGTGTCACATCTCTCACCTTCCACACCGATTTAAGGTTACACATTGGATTTTGTAGCTGATCTGATTTCTTCTGGAAGTCTTGTCTGAGCCGCATGTAGTCCTGTCCATTTGCAACTCTTCAGGCACTCTGCTCTAACACCTCCTCTGACACCTCTCTTTGGGGCAATTTCTTAGGTCTATCCCCTTGGAAGAAGCCCTTGAGGTGTGGGAACCTCCTTGATCGTAGATGTGCACAACACTGCTGCAAAGGTTTCATTTCATTTTTCTGTGGAGCTACATGCTCCTCCTGTCCTCCTTTAATACACTGTCATCTCTGAGGGATGACAGCCTCCTGACAATCTGGCCTCCTAAAATGTGGCAAAAGTTGCATTCTTCGCTTTTAAGCTGCTAGCAAGTTGGTTTTAAAAAATATATAATCTGATTCATTATGGTTTGGCACTTAATTTGCCACATTTGGACACATTTCTGTTTTCTGCATTTGGATACAACTTTCTTTTTGTTTCTAAGAAACTGGTTCACTTTGCAGTTTAACTATAGTAGCCTTTTAAACCTAGCAATGTTGTGGTACAGTGTTTAAAAGAGCATTTCTCCAGCTTCATATACAGCTCATGGCACGGCAGAAGTTTTACAAATTTTTTAAACACTACTTACATTTTTAGGTTTTTGCAAAGTAGTCTAGTACTGCCCTAAAAGTATCATTTATCATATTGGAAGATAGCAGAGGCAGTTATGGACTAACAAGTGTGACCGAGACCCCAAAATGGATTTACCTCATTTGAGAGGCTTTTCCATTAATTTGTTTCACTCCAGGCAAATTATATGTGCCTCTCAAATCAGGCTTAGTGAAGATCTTAGTCACAAGCAATTGTTCTCAAACCTCAGAGATCAAGGGTAGTTGATATCTCTTTTTCCCTCTAATCTAATTTGATTCCCAATAGTCTGTGTCTAATGCATGCACACAATGCACCAGACAGCATTTGCAGCAGAGACAGGGACGTACAAGGCGGTGTTAGAGATCTTACTTACATTATTATCTACAGCTATGGCAGTTGCGAGCAGTGCTGGGAGGATTTGGGGAGCGGAGGAGCACAGAGACCTTGGCCTGATGCAACCAGGGTCGAGAAAGGAGATCCCTTTAAATATGTGAAGGGATTATCCAATTTCAGTGACAATTCTGTTAGCACATAAAATCTGCATAAACTGCCTGTGACCACGTTGACACGGAAAATTAAGAGATTCATAAACACACAAAGGGGAATGGTTTCCCAAGCACGGAGAAGGGGACAAAGAGGCTTGGGATTAATACCGTAGCAAAGGGTCAAGGCAGGAGTGAGCCTGGTGTTGGAAATGCAGGTCTGCATCGCGAGTACTCATGCAGCCAGAATAACAGCATCCCCCAGTCAGGCTGAACTCACTGCCTGTGAGCATCTCTCTGCCAGGTCCTGCTGACCACCTGCAGGGCCAGAAACCATTTTTTTCCTTAATAATTTCTTTTTCCACATAACTCAGTCTCTTGGTTCTCTTCCCTGCAGGAGCACTGAAACAGCTGGAATAATGTACAGGATAAGACCACTCAAGCCTGACATACCTGTCACCATAACCAACATCAGAAAGGAAGGTCCCCCAGCCAGAGAGGCAGAGGTGCTGTTATTTTCCCTCTGTGCTATAGGTTTTGTCCACTTTCTCCTAGGATTATCTGGAATTTTCTCCAGAGAGATTGCATGCTGTCAGTTCTCCTCCTTGATACATGTCTAGCATTGCAAAAGTATCCTTTCTTTGCCTTAATATTTTATAAGTCTTAGGAATGTGCAGTGAATGTGCTTTTGGAGCAAACATCCATGATTACCATGACTGTGGAGAGTTGGGCTTGACTCAGGTGGTCCAGTCTCTCCTTGACCCCCTGGTCCAGGTACGTTGTTTTCTTCTGACAAGGTATTTTTTTATGTAGGAACCTCTGAGGGCAAAGGATGACTTTAGGGGACCTGGATGAAGCAATCAGGGATGAACAGGTGGACAACAAGATGGGACAAGTCACAGCCAGAGATTGTGTAGAGTGGAGCTCTAGCCAGTGTTCGTAGGGATAGTTTCTGCAATCCAAGATGCTGAAGGTGTTTAAGGCCTGAAGAAGAGGAATGTTGCCATAGAAGAAGCTTGAAAAGTGCAGGACTTGGCTGGGAACACTAAAACTCCAGCCAACTCCTATTTGCATCCCTCATCTTCATTAGACACCAAAACAAGCACACAAGGCTAGAAAGAATCATCTTGATACTGCTGGGAAAGCCTTGCCAAGGGAAAAAGGTAGGGCTAGGGTGACCCAAAGACTCAATTTGTCTAAAAGGATCTGCACCAAGCACAGGACAAGACCACAGATTGCACCCATGGAGATTGCTGGAAGCCAGGGAACTCCTGAACCTTTCTGCTCATCCATGGGTATGGTCCAGGCATGGAGCTGTTGTGGGGAAGGGTCCCATAGGGCATTGTGGAGCTGATCTAAAGCAGCTTTGTGCCAGCCACGTCCTGCAAAGCCCTCTGATGGGGGAGTCCTGAAAGGGGGCTGAGGTCTTTGGCACACAGTGGAAGGGGAGAGATGTGTTGAAATTCAGCACAGCACACCTGAGCATTTATTTTTAAATTCTCAGTTTAGCAGCACCCACGTCCTAGCAAATGATATCAAAACCGCAGAGAGCAGTTCTGCAAGGAGAATATAAATGGGATGTCGGGGTAGGAAACCATGTATCACCCCTCCCACAGAGCTTGCCGGTACATCCTGAACCACAGGCAATTCAAAGCATGGAGAAAGAAGCTCAGGTTTGCTTGAATGTCTGCAAACGTGACAGCATCTGCTAGTACATGAGTGGAAGAAATACTCTAGCTTTCAAAGAGTGCATGGCAGTGGGGTAGCAGGATTCATCTCCTGGGGTCTGGGTCATGAAGACCCACCATCTGTTTGTGACTGGCCAGATGCTGATGGATGTTGTCCATGGCTTGGCTCTTCTGTAAGTTTGTTGGGTTCACCTCTTCATGGGAAGGTATTATTTTCTCTGAACACTGGTATAGATTAATACAAATCCTCACCAGGTGTCCACTTGCAATAGCAGGCTGTGTCCAAGGCTGCCTCCTGCGAGAGCCTTGGCAGACACAGGGGACAGGAGCAGTCCGGCCATTGTGTCAGCGCTGCACAGGCTGCAGACGCGATGTGCCGCTGGCCTCGCTCACAGCAGGGCATTTCTGAAGAGACACAGCTTTGGCTGGGAGGACTGATCGGACATGAACCGCGTGGGGTGGTCTGCATCCATGGGGAGCCCTTTCTGCATGCAGCAGCATTAGGAGGAGTGGGAGAAGTATTCCAGATGTTAAAGAGGATCCAGAGATCAGCTCACTCTGGGGACTGGCAGCAAGGTGGTTTAGTCCATGTGTCATGGAGCACGCTAAACACTGATGGAGGCTCTCAGAAGCTACGTGCAGAGAGACTTTCTGGCTCTTCTCAGCCTTGTTCACAGTCACAGCCCAGAAGCAGTGATGGGCCTTGGCAGAGGATGTGTCAGCACTGTTGCCTTCCAGGTATTTCCTCGTGCTTGTGTCCCAGCACAAACTGCAGAGCCTGAGGGATGGACATGCAGCCACCACCCTGGGAGAAGTGGTCCATTGTGGAATCCACCCTGGCCCATCCTGGAGAGGCAAAGCACCTGGGAGGGATGCAGTGGCACAGTAAGGGCTGTCCCTTTGCCTTCTCCACACCAAAATGTGGAGCTCAGCCCACTGCAAAATCCCCATGGGACGCCAGCAGCCATGGAGGGCCCAGGACCTGCTTGAGGAGCAGCCAATCTTGTTTGATTACCAGCAGATGGAGGATGCGTGCAAGAGAGAGATAATTAATTAATTGTGACTTTTCCAGCCTCCAGACTTTGGTTTCTATTGATCTCAGTTTTATCTGGAGTAATAGAGACAATTATGAGGGAACACAGCAGCAGAAGTTAATTACCAATGGAATGGAAACTGTGTCTTTCAATTTATTAAATTTTATCACGAGGCGGCACTGCTGCAGACGCACTGGGAGAGACGGTGTGCCTCCCTGCGTCCTCCGTGCCGTGCAGGGCACTCCCCGCTCTTGACAATCAATAATAAATGATAAACTTACCCTCCTTCTGAGCAGGGCCAAGGCTCCTGCGCCGAGCCCCAGGGAACCAGCCCCTCAGAGGAGAGCATCTGGGCTGCTTGTGCGGGCAGCACTCGCTCCCGACAGGAGCCTGGAAGCTTCTGCTCAGCCCTGCCTGCACCCCACCGGGCTGGCAGCTCGTGCAGGCAGGAGCTGCTCTGCGGGTGCCGGGGACAACTCATTGCTATTCCCGTCCCGAGCCTTGGGTGGAAGGCAGCGCTGCCAGCCACGGCGCAGGCGCGGCGCAGCGTGCTAGAACGGATGCTGTGGGCAGAGGGAGCGGCGCAGGCGGGTTGGGGGGGAACCAGCGCAGCTCAGAGAGCCTCGCTGGCCACAGCTGCGTTTAGACTGGCTCTCGGAGGTGGGCCTCAAGCAGCCTCGTGGGCACATCCCCCTGCTGGCTTTAGATGGACCCCCCTCTAACCGGGGCAGGGCTGCAGGAGCCACGGCTCCAGTGACCTCCCCGCCTCCACAGGAGGCTTGGGTGTTAGGCGAGGACCGGGCATGGTAGGCCCTTCCTCCTCTCCACCTGCCCGGCGCCATCCCACCCTCCCCTCTGCTCCCTCCCCCGCGCGTCCTGGCCAGAGCCCAGCCCGGGAAATGCCAGTCCACACGCCCTGGAGAGACCCTCGGCACCGCTGCGGCCGGAGTCACCCCGCAGGCGGCGCGGCCGCGGCGCGGCCTCTCGGAGAGCTGGCATGGCAAGCCGGTTCCTTTCCTGCGTCAGCAGCCGGGGTTAGGCAGCGAGCAGGGCAGCGGTGCTGTGGCAAGCCGCGGTCACGCGCTGTGTGTCTGTCACCCGCTGTGGCACACAGCACTGCGCCGTGCCCAGCGCCGCGCCCAGCGCCGCTCTGGGGACTGGAGCGCAGCGACTGGCTCAGAGGCTGAGCTCTCTCTGCTCTTTCCACAAAACACGGGAGAAAATGGTTTGTTAAATATCACCTAATTCTCTGAGGGTGGTGGGCCAAGCGATGTGACATAAGTGCTCTGTCTTGGATCCGTTTTGAGCCGTACCAGCCTACAAAATGCGACGTTGCTCATCTTCATGCCTGTCTGCTGCTGGCTGACAGTGCTCCCGCCTGCCTGCTGTCCCCTCCCCGTCCTGCCCTCAAGGTCTCCCCACAGACTTCCAGTGAACTTCCACATCTTTGTCTCCAGGGCATCCAAGGTGTGCAAATGAGTCTCAGCTGATTGTGCAGGAGCAGTAATTAGGTTGCTGGTTTGATCTTGCCTCTCTTTCCAGCCGTTCCCAGGACTGTTTGCCTTTGCGCTCCCCACAGATCTGGAATTGTCCGGAAGTTGTCCTTAAGATCTCACCCATATCTCTAACTCCAGGAGTCCCTGGGGCTGCACAGTTGGTGTTATTGCCTCCCAGCGTCAAAGTCAGATCACGTTGCTAAGGGTCTTGTCCAGCTGAGTTTTGAAAACCTCCAAGGACAGAGAACCCAGAAGCTCCCTGAGCACCTGTCCCGAGGCTGCACCGCTCTCACAGGGAAGAAGTTTTTGATTATATCCCATCAGGCTGGATGCTGTGCTTGTGTCCTCCTGCTCTTTCACTCTACACCTCTGGCTCCTTTAAAACCTCCACCTAAGGCAGTGAAAGATGCAGTTAGATCTCACCCATGTCTCCCTTCTTGAGGCTGAACAGATGTAGTTCCTTCAGTCTCTTTTTGTGTGTCCTGTGCTCCAGCTCCTGACTGTCTTGGGGGCCTCCATTGGACTTGGCATCTCTCATGCAGTAGGCTGGCCAAAACTGGGCACAGGGCTCTGTTGTGGCTCCTTGAGAGCTGAGTAGAGGGAATGACGACGTTCCTTGACATGCAGGATGAGCTTTTTGTAATGTATCCCATCTGAAGACAGCCTTCATCAGTGAAGGGTGCATGGCTGGCTCAGGCTGACCTGTGTCACCAGAAAACTTTCTCTGGTCCTTTATGAACATGTTGATTGCTCACATCCTGGAACACACCCAGTCAGTAACCTCTCTTTGTGATGAAAAGTGGCTGTTTATTTGCATTTATTTAACACAGTTGAGTTTCTTTAAGATTCTTCTTTGAAGCATCGTGTCAAAAGACTTTGACACAGCATCACTGACTGTTTCACTTAGGTCACAGGTTTAGGATTCATGGTCCCATTCTTAATAGGAAGTGACATTGCACTGGATTGGAAAAGGAAAGGCACTCTGGAATATCTCACTTGCTGGCGGCTGAGGGTGCATGCTATTAGAAATTAAGCAGTTGTGGGCCTGACCAGTACTTGAACAGGGTACAGGTTTTAAATCCCTGGTATGGTAGGCACAAGCCAATTAGTCATGCTTAAATACTTTGGGAGATTCCTGGAGCCCTGAGCCTCAGCGAGCTGTAAGACTCAATTCTGCCCTGCTAGTGAACTGATTTGCAGGAAAAGAGGGGTGGAGATATTTTCTCAAGGTGAGATAGATTTTCTTGGAGGATATGTGGTTTTAATACAGTTAGATACCTGGCAGATTAAACCCTACAGACTTGTAGGGTTTACCTACACTGGGATTCCCAGGTGAAGCAAACAGGAAAAACACAAAGAAAACAATCGACGGTCATAGAGATTTGCAGAAAGCAACGTTCTGTGGCAACTTTTAACCAGTTCTGGTGATGCTGCAATGCAGTCTGCAGCGAAGAGAAACACAGCTTTGGAGTCAATGTGGAGGCCGGGCAGAGGGTAAGCCCTGAGCAGCCTGGTTAAGCTAGTGCCAGGCTTTGCACCAAATTACCAACAACCCCACTCCAGTCCGGAGTGGGGGCCTGGCTGAGTGCCCCAGGTGGGCAGGTCCAGCCTGGATGCCATGTTGCTTGCAGCCTTGCCTGCTACGTTTGCAAACACTTGTGCCAGCCCTTCCTGGGGAATCTGCTCAGCAGCTCTTTCCCTCCCGACGCAACATGGGCTGGGGCATCTCTCATTTACATGTCACTTGGCACATCCTCCTGTTCGCCTACGAGTCCTAAATTCAATCTGATTTCGGTCTGATTACTCTCCCCTCCACTTGAGAGAATTAATTAATCTCCAGCTCCGCTCCAGGTTTTTTTTCCCAATCGATAAAAGGAGGAAGGAAAGGGTGGTGTACCTGTCATTAATCATCATTAATTTAGTGACTCCGGAACAAGCTCGCCGTGAAAACCAGCACTTACGCAGCTGCAGAGCTCTGCCATATTGCCATACAGCGAGAGCTGCACCTCTGCAGAGTTCATGCAGTGAGAAACTGAGGTCTGAGAGAGGAGTGACCTACATGTGGATGCTGCATGAGGGAAGGGATGCAAGAACCTCCTTGCTGTCAGAGGAAGGACTCCACCATAGCAAAGCACCTCTATACAGGTACTTGCAGCTCCAGGTGCCTCAAGCCAACGCTCAAGCCAAGCCAGAACTTCGTGGTCACTGATCAGCATCACCCACATCACCCTTGAGGTAGCCATCCTGATGCTGAATGCTGGCTCCATGCTCAAATGGCCACATCGATGGCTTCCTTTCCACCCACACAGCACAAGGCTTCCGAACACACAGGGAAAATAAAGGATTAGGGAGGAGTTTCCCTGCATCCGTGCATCCATCTGGCCATGGGGATCAAGTGCTGCTGTGCCCTGCCCTCATTCCCTGCCCTCACTCCTGCCTCTTTGGCCTCCCCTCACCCATCCTGTCCACCCTGTGCTTCGCCTGGAGCAGGAGGCTGAGCTGTCGTGGAGGCAGCGTGTGCAGCAGGAGTGGTGGGATCAGGAGAAGGAGAGCACGTCCACCTGTGGCAATGGGTGACGAGCACATAGTGGTTTGTATGAGCAAATGTATCTAAAGATAGGTATATCCATTTTTGCATTGTATGTTTTGTTCCCCTGGGCACATTTTAGTTCCTGGTCCTCGTGCCTCTTCCTGACCACCTTTTGCTACAACTTTCATCAATGAGCATCTGCTTTGCCTTGGACAGAAATGCTCTGGCCGTGCTGTGGGATGAAGTGATGGTGGTGATGGGACTGTGCTGGGGCAGTGGGTCTCAGATCACAGCTCTGTGGGACATGGTGTCTAAGTGACACTGCAGGCGATACAAGGCATCTGACCGGATCTGGAGGGTTTGTCTTTTGACCTTGACAAAGTCAATCATGCCTGACCCTCACCAGCACATCTGCACCCAGACATAGCCAACCCTTTGCTGTCCCACACCATAAACATCCTCTCCCTGACACTGCAAAAGCCAGTGGCCACATCATGTCTTTGCAAGGGCTTGGACACATGACAGGGAGGTCATCTCCCTCCACGGCACCTCTTGCTCACACAAGCACTGCATTCGCCCCGCTAGCCACAGCCAGCAGCACCTTCGCCCGCTGCTACCTGCAATCCTCTTTCATGGCACTGCTTTCCAGGATGCAGCCCCCATCCAGTGTGACCCTGCCACACATCCTTGGATGTGTGACCTTGCCTCTGGCCTTGTTAAAAGGCATGTTTCTGAAATGAGCCCACCTTAGACAGCTGCAGCATTACACCGTCATTACTGCTCGCAGGTCGTGCTTTCTCTCTGTCTCCCTCTAAATAATGTATCTTAATAACTAAGCACGCAGAGCAGGCTTCCTTTAACAGACGTTGCCTGGAGTAGCTGTGCTGAGGAAGCACATTTGCTCCTGCTATGCCTCAAAGCACTTCATTAGTACATCAAAAAAGGCCAGAAGAACACTGCAAATATTCTGATCAGCCAGTGCTTTCAGAAGGATTTACCATCCCTGCCTGGCTGTGCGGGGTCCAGCACATCTCCCGGTACCCAACTCCACGGCAGCCTCATCTCAGGCTTCTCGGGGGACCGTCTGTCCAGCTCCCCGCCCCTGCCTTTGAGACCCCCTTAATGTAGCTCATGCGTGCTCCCAGCCTGCGGTGTCCTTGGGGCTGCAGGTTTAGCCCCTCAGGGATGCAGGATGCTTCCCATTCCTTCCTCCTTCTCCTCCTCTCTTCCCAAGCTGCATCTCTCTTCTCCTGGCTAGGGTGTCCTGTGACAGGTCTGGTCAGATCGCCACTCCTTGTCTTGTCAGGCACCACCAATCTGGAAAAATGTCCTTACAGAAACTGTTCCCTTTCCGTTTGCAGTGCTGGTGTTGCTGCTGGTAATAGGCGAGCAGGCCAGGCCATCCCCAGCGTTGTTGGGCTGATGCCCCAGGCAAAAAGAGCAGAGTGTGCAAGGGAGATGTCCTCCACGGCTGGCCTGGAGAGGGTGGGCACGAACACCCTGCTGCTCCTGCCCATAATCCTGTCCCAGCAGCAGGCAGGAAATGCTTCCAGCACCAGAAAGCCTGGCTCCTGGGACTACCAATAAATTTTCTCTCCAAGACTTGCCAGCAGCCTTCAAGACTTGCTCTTAGCCTGTCCTGTTGGCAGAGCAGCCAGAAATCAGGCAGGAGGATGAGCTGCAGCTTGGCTGCAGAAATACGTGCGCCAAACACACTCACTGTCATGGGTGCATTTTCCCTGGTGTAACACTTTTTCTTTTTAAATCCTCAATTTTGAGTTATAAGCCTCGGTGAAATAGATCCAGAGAAAAGTATGTGGTGCATGTACGCATGGGATGTGTGACTGTCCTTGCTGCACCTCTATATATACAGCACGTTTGTGCATCCACATGTGACTGTGTGCCACAGCTCCTGCCACGCTTCATGTTTCCATCACGTGTGTGTGCACACACAGCGCACACGCGTGCAACCCTCCCTGCTGTGCCCTGCACCAAGGGCGTATGGGTCGCGCCCGGTGCACAAGTGTGGGCGACAGCGCCTGTGCTGGCAGTGTATGACCCTGTCACACCGGGGGTACTGCGTTTGATTCGCCCTGTGTTTGCCTGTGCCTGCTGCACCCTGCACGTGTGTGTGCAGCGCTGGACCAGCACCCATCTGTCTTTCCCCACAAACTACTGGGCTGAGCGTGCTGCCTGCACACGGGCTAGCAGGGATCTCCTATGCGGGGAGCGCAAATCTCCGTGCAACCTCCGCAGGGCGAGGAGCTGGGGCAAAGGGCACTGGTGTCTTAACGGATGACCTTCCTTTCCAAAAAGAAAACTGTGCCTCTGGTGCAGTCCCTGAAACGAGAGCTGAGGAAGGCTCAAAGGCTGGAAGAGTTGATCTGAGATGTTCGGTGAAGATCCATATCCTCCAGGCCATCCTGGTCTAGCGGATCGCAACAACCCCACCTCTGTGCCCACTAACTGGAAACTCTCTGTGGGATGTGAAGGCTGCTGATGACAAGCAAAGCCACCATCACTGCCAGTAACCCAGTCAAACCAGGACTACTCCGCTTGCAAAGCCAGCGTGCTCCTTCGCACAAACCTCTTCCCCTGGAAAGACCCTTGCTTGCACGAAGTGGTTAACACCAGCAGAATTTGCCACAATTCAAGATCTTATTACAATGAATGTGAGTGTGAATTAATAATGGCACTTTGAAGCCGTTCTCTGTGCTTGCCTGCATCCCTCCTGCTGCACGACTGGCTCTGTGCTGCCAAGGAACCGCATACATGCTGCTTCATTTTGCAATAATAACAGCCTTCCGCTAAAAGAGATAGACAGCATGCGGATGGTTTGCTGGCAAAACACAACTCCAAATGAACAGCTAAAAATGGTTCACAAAAGGATATTTCCAGCTACTCCACCCAGTTGGAGCTGGCTCTCCTCCCTGTCTGTTGTCATCGCAGAGGATGCGTCTGCATCTGTCGCAGGAGGGTTACTGCACAGAGAAAGGAGGCAGGGAGGAGCGCAGGCAGCAGCTCACTGAGAAGGTGTGGGAGAGCCAGAAAAGGGGATGCAGCCAGGTGCCTTGGTGTTCATGCACCAGTTGCAGGCAAGGGACACAGCTGTGTCAACCATGTCTCCAAACGACACCCCCAGCAGAGGCCATCCATGCTGGGAGGTGTGTGCAGGCACCGTCCCCATCCTCCAGCAACCTCCCGTGCTCTTCCCTGGCCACTCAGCACAGGCTGCAGGCTGGCCGCTTGATGCTGTCTAGTCCGGGGGTCCACAGGGAAAGCGAGACCCATCAGTGCCTTTCTCCGGCTGCTGCTGAGACCCTTTCTCAACGCAGGGGTCTCATCAAAATGCAAAGCATCCTTTACTTCTGGATAGTTTACAGTAAGCAGTTGTCAGACACTTCTATAATCCCAGGTATAATAAACCGCCCCCGGTTCCCTGGTTCTCGTATCTGTCATGTGAGCCAGCTGTGCATGAGAAAAGCACTTTGCATGCAGATTATTTATCTGTCCTCAGTCTGATCCAAATAACACCCTCCTAAGCACAATCAGAGAGCAACAGCTCCTCCTTCCAGTGCCTGGTTTTAGGTCACTGGAGTGAGAGTTCGCACTCACAGGGGTCATCCCATGAAGGGCCATTTAGGACCGGTTGCAGTCAGTGCCAAAGCTGCTTATGCATGTACGGGACCATGGCCTCCCTGCAGTGCAGGTCTCTGCAACCCTCTCTGGGCAACCCTCCCTCTGGGTTGCCCAGACAGCAGGGCTGAGCCATCACAGGGCACAGTGGAGAGCACTGGCCCAAATTTATCACTAGCACTTGTGAGGAGGGAGATGTCTGGTTAAAATGGATGCCCTGGAGTGCTCCTCTCCGGCTTGCAGTCCTGCCAGCTTTCCCTGCTGGTTGTTCCCATCTGTTCCTCCCCTGCAAAGACCCCGCAGAGCTGCATGAGAAACCAGCAGGGTCGGCTCTGCTTTGAGTACTCTGAGGCAGAAAGGCACCGGAGAAACGCTGCCTCAGAGATGACAGCAACACAGGAGCCCTCAGCAGTACAGCCTTGGGGGCTGGGAGTTGACCACTGGCAAACATGTTTGATTAGAAATTAAGCAGCACCCAAAGCAAAGTGTGATATTTAATAAAGGGTGAGGAGATGCAGCACAGCCCAAGGGCCCGGCTGTCAACTCTGTGGCCCCGAGACCCCCGAGACCCAGCCGTGGGCTCACAGAGCATGCAGAAGGTCGCAGCTGCCACTCAGCACATGTTGGGACCTCAGAGGCAGAGGAGAAATGCTGCCACCCCCAGTTACGTCTATAGTCTATGTCCCTAGGTCTCCCAGAAATTTAGAAATGCTCCTCAGCATCACCCTGCGGGTGCTGGTGAACCCTCTGCTCTGCCCCAAACCTATTTCAGACCTCCAAATCAGGCCTGGCTCAAAAACCAGTATCAATTTTGTATTCTCTTGATGTCCAAACTAACAGCCTTTCGATAATGTTTTTGAGTTCTTCCAACACCAGATGGGCAAAAATGTCCTTGTTTTAGGTGAAAACTGAGTTTTGCACTTAATGCCATGACTCGGAAATGGGGCTTAAAAAAATATGTCTTTATCAGAGGACCCGAAACAAAGCGAGTATCCCTTCCTGATTGTCCTCTGAGAGAAGGGCATGGCCAGAGAGGGAACAATGACTTTGCTGCTGAGGAGCCAGGTGTCAATGAAAAGTCAAGCAGATACCACCCCATGTGCGTCTGCAGCAGGATCCCTGTAACCACAGCAGACACAAGCGCAGGTGTTTCCTATGCTGATTCCCAATCTCATGAAATTGTTGGTTTCAGCATTTATTGTTTGTAAGAAAGAAACATATTATGCTGGATCCAACAGCTGAGAAAGGTTAGACTGCTGCAGCTCCTTGCACCCAGGTCTAACCAGTAATGAGGCTGAAGATGTGTGTTCCCAGCAGGCACACGCATGCAAAACACACATGCACTTCATACATACTAATATACCTCTATATCTATATACCTGGCTGGCCACACAGGTCACAGACACTCAAAGCACCCACATGAACATTGACAGCACCAATGGCCTCATCCTGCTCAACTCTCTGGCTGAGCAGGATGGAGGTTCACTAGTGAGAATACACACACACACACACACGTGCAATGTGGATCTCTCCAGCAGCTGGGGTCAAACACCCAGTTTGCCCATCTGAATCTGCTCTTCCCCTGCATCCCACAAGGGGTCTCACACCCCTAGGCAGTAACCCCCTTGGTTCAAAAGGTGACCTGGGGAGCTGCTCCCACTGACTCATGGTGATGGGTTTCACAGACACTGGGGCTGATGGCTCTGCTGAGACAGCCCTGGAAGGGGCCCCAGGCAAGGTGGTTGTTCCTCTGGGGTATGTAATCTGGGTTTCCACCTGGCACTGTGTCCCTGTGCTCCTCTGAGTTTGTGGAGGTTGGCCTTTGACGGGCTGACATCTCTCCTGTGATGAGTCTGGGAGTCACCCCAGTGTATTGTTTGTGTTCCCTCTCCTGCCGTTGTCTCTTTGTGCTCCTTTGTGTGTGTGAAGATGAGCTTTTATCACAAACTCTCATCTTCAGGTGTGACAGATACCTCTATCTTAACCCCTCGGGGATCCAGGACTATGGGAGGGACCACCTTGGGCAGACTGCAGGCAGGGTGCAGGTCCAGGGTGCAAGCAGGTGGCATGTCCAAGTTCAGGCTCAGCAGCATGTTGTTGGCAGTGCAGGATGGTCCTTTACCCGCCTTAACTGATATTTCCATGAGCAATAGCACAGCTGCGTGTATGCATCAAACAGAAGGTCTTTCCCCAGTGTCTGAATGTTGGGAAATGCTCTTGGTGCCACGTCCAGCAGCACAGCACGCAACACGCTTTGTGCCCCACAGGCTGTCTCAGCCCTGCAGGGGTGTGGACGGTGTTTTGCAGGGGCCTGAAGTGCAATTTCTTGCCAGGTTAGCACATCTCTTTCCTTCAGTGGTCTGCAAAGCCTGTTTTCCAGCGGCCCTAGCTATTGGCGTGCGCTGCTGGGGTGGCTGCACACACAGAGACACACAGAGTTTAAATTCAGGGAAGACGTCCTGTCTAACACAACGTATGAATTGTCACTCACCCACTTTCAGATCAAGTTGGAAACTAAAACTTTCCAGAAAGGTGACCAGCCCGAGCTGAAGGCAGCAGGCAAGGGGGAAGCAAGGAGGGTCAGTGCCCGTACCCTCCCTGTGCAGCCAAGGATGCTGAGGGACCAAAGAACAGTGATACAGCCAGCTAGCTGCCATCAATCACAGGGCTTTAGCAGAAGCTCCTGAGTATTTAAAACATTAATTAAGATTAATGAAATGCGCTTTTGCAGTTTATCTAAGTGCATGTTCCAAAACTGAAACCCGGTCATTAATTAGCGAGCGAGACAATTCGCAAGGCTCAGTAAAATCCCCTCTTAAGTCCCAGTGAGGGACATCAGCATGGCTCCAAGTGGAAGGATATGGCCCTAGCCAGGGGAGGCTACATCGGAGCAGGATGGGTGACACCTGAGAAGAAACACAGATGCACAGTCTCACCAACATGGGCTTTTAGGGGATTAGGGAGGTTCATCCAGCTCAGGACTGAGAACAGGAGACACAACCTGCTAATCTTCTTGTACCACTGCAGAAAATGAGAGGCTCCATTTGGCTTCCCCAAATAAATTAATTTGGAAAGCTCAGGCATTACTGGAAACATCAGAGCTCCGTAGAAATCCTGCTGCCTGATCTTCCCATCCAGAGGCTTCTGAAACCTCCTCATGAAGAGGAAGTTTCTGCTTCTGCTGAAATTTACCCACATCCACTAATGTGGATAAATAGGTCCCATTACAGGATAAATCTGAACTGGAAATAAAAATGCCCAGTCTGTGTAACGCGAAATGCTGCATGAAGCCCCACTGTATGGTGCTGCATGTGCCAGCCAGTGCTCATCGTCATGCTAGGAAATCTGTGTTCACCAGACCCAGAGCCAGAGGACCAGGACCCACTGTCCAGAGGCAGCCACCCTCCACCATGCTGTGCTCCTCTGGTGCCATGTGTGGTTCCCCAGGGACCTCCTGGGTGAACATCTCTGGTGATAGGCACTGGGCACAGCACCACAGTCCTCTTCTGCCTCCCAGTGCAAACTTCCTCCTGGATTTGGAGTTTGGAGATGAGTTTCAGGGCATGGCTTATGGCCACTCAATAGGGTGTTTGAGAAAATAGTGTTACAGAATGACCTTCTCAACAGTGCAATAGAACAGATACTTTGGCAGTAAATTGCATCAATTACAGGGAACTCAGTAATTAATTAGAAGCTGGGACTCTTCCCATCCCTCAGTACAGCTCTGAAATTAAGAGTCCGAGTGAAGAATAACTTCCAGGCCAGGGAGTCAGTACTGGGGCTGCCACACGATTGCCCCCCGTACAGACCCTCGCCAGGGACTGCAATTGCCTCCTAGATGTTGATTGATTTGCTTTTGAGTTGGCAGCAAGGACACGGGTTTGACCTCTGCCTGCAGAGAGGAGGGAGAGGACTCCAGGCAGCGCCTGCGGGAGGGGATCCTGAGCAGCTAATGCCACCGCAAGTGGGAAGTGTCAGCCCAAGCTGGGAAGGGGCTGTCTTCTCGCTGGAAAGCGATGGAGGTGGCTGAGAAGAGGGGGGTGAACTCATAGGGAGCACAGCAGAGCAGAGAGGTTGGGATCTGCCCGTGGAGGGTAATGAGCTGTCAAGTTAACGAAAGTGGCCGAGAGGATACTGTATGCGTGTGGACCACGAGTGCTGAGGATACCGGTGCTGCTGCCCGCTGCCTGCCTGGGGAACCAGAGCCCAGAGAACTACCAAAACTAAAACCTTACTTCTGCTGCTGAAGAGCTCAAGCATGGGCCATAGGGACAAGGAGGCATCATGACCGCAGGCTGACTACATCCCCACCTTGAAAACATCAGGCCTGGCTCTGCACGGCGTTGCTGCAGCTTGGCTGGGGTATTCCTTGGCAAATCCGCTAAGCCTGAGGTTGGCTAATGGTGCCTGAGAGGCACCTGCCGGCATCCCGCCAGCCAGAAGCAAAGGCAATCAAAGCCTCCAAAGCAGTAATCAGACGCCCTCCAAATTGAGCAGATGTGAGAAGTGAGTTTGCAACTTTGGATCGATCTGGCAGCCGAGGTCAGTTAGAGGGAAGCTGAGTTCCCAGAGAAGCCACTGTGGAAACTGAGTTTTAATAGAAATAAGTTGTAATAATCTCCAGCTGGCACAGACCTCCAGCTGCCACTGCTGGCCCAGTTAACACTAACACTTGCCTGCAGGAAACTTCCACTCCATTTTTGAGGTGTTATGTCAGGGAAACCAAACCATGGCGTGGAGATTAGCCTGGGAAGGGCATGCGATGCTCTGGCAGCTGTCAGGATCTGGCCATGCACAGGGTGCAGGAAGGGTCCATGCTGGTCATCTCAGTCCAATGGAAAGTGCAACGTTGCTCCGAACGAGTGCACGGTGGTCTCCACTCCACTGGGATGAGCACATCCCTGTCTGGTGATGGTCTTGCCATGGCCTGATGGCCCCAAAGAGTGCAAGCCTCACATACACATGACTGAGGCATCAAAACACAAAGCCCAGAGAGGAGGACCTTCTGATGTCCCCCAGTACGGCCATCACTTTGGATTCGGAAGGGAATCTCATGCTGTCCTGAGTGTCGCTCAGAGCCTTGTCTCCTGAGCCCATAGCATAAAGCCAAGAGGTGAAGGAAGGAAAGACCAGGATTTGTCTTTTCTTCAGTTGCCTTGTAGTTTTCAAGCCATTTTTTAAACCTTTGAGAATGTTTAGGAGATACTGTGGACTGTCTTCTCTCGGCCTACAAGAAGCACCACCCCTTTACATGGGGTGAACAGGCTGAGGACTCACTGCTGGACTAGGGAAAGGGTTGGGGTGGGGAGCGGTGGACACCAGGCTGAATGGGAGCAAACCACAGGTAAGATAAACTGCTACATTATGGGGATTGTGGCCAAGGTCAAGGGCCATTATTCATCCTTATGATTAGCAGTGGGGAGGCCACCCTGCTGGGCTGTGGCTAGCCAAGTGAGGAGGAGGGTGAGGTGGGATCTAATCACAACTGTGGCTACTTGGGAGCAATTACAAGGAAGATAGAGCCAAACACCTCTCACTAGTGGCAAATGATGTAATAAGAGACAGTGGTCACACAATGGACCTTCAAAGGTTCAGGATGAACATCAGGAAATGCTTCTTCACCTGAGCATGGTGCAGCCCTGGGACAGGAAATCTCTGTCCTTGGGGGTTTTCAAGACTTAGGTAGGCAAAATCATAGCCACTCTGATCTAGTGGTGGGAATAGTCCTGCCATGAACAAGCAGCTGGACAGGATCCAGAGGTCCTTTCACCAGCTCTGCTGGGATTCCTTGCATTGTGCCTGCTGAACACTACTTTTCTCCTGGCTGGACTTCCGTCCAGGGATGCCCTGCCGTGGAGTGGTGTAGGCACTTCTCCCCTAGCTTTGCAGAGGTCCTGGTCAGTTCCCTGCTCCTCAGCCCAGCCACGGTGCCTGTTGCCTGCAGGAAGGCTTATGCATTTCAATCTCTTTTACCTATCTTGAGTGATGTCTCTCACTGATGAGAATTGCATCCTGGATGCATCCGTTGACTTTTGATGGAGCCCTGAGTGGTGGGAAGAAGCCAAACATGAGCCAGCAAATCAGTATCGCATACAACAGGCCAGATGCTTCTTGCAGGCCACAGTCCTGTGTCTGGGAGTCCTTTCACCATGCTAGGCTAACCAACCCTCTTCAGAGACCGGTGCAAGTAGCCCTTGGCCACAGGCCAGATCCTACCATTCCCCAAAAGCCTTTTGCTTCCGTTGTTTGCCCTTTTCCCCTGGGGGAACCAGCCGCGGAGCAACGCCAGCCCTGCCTGGCAACCTCGGCACTGCAAACAGGGACTCCTGTTGCATGCCTCGGGGCTCCCGGCGTGTTGTAGGCATAGCTCTGGGCACCCTGCTCTTAAGCCATCTTACTTATGGAACATCCTTCCTGTCTTCTCCCTGCTATTATTGCCTGAAATGTTGCAATTTAGATTCCGGCTGTGTTTGACTGCAAACTCTCCCAATCTACAAATTTCAGTGACAAGCACTAGAGCAGCTCATTTACATGCCAAAATGATCAATCTGGAACTGCTCATTACACAAGTGAATAAATAAATAATGGATACATTAAAGAATGGGAAACAATCAGCCAAATTAAGCAATAGATGTCGACTAACGACAAGACCTGACATCCTTAACAGACAGCAAGAGTAGGAGGGATGGGACAAGCTTTCCCAGCACTGCCAGGGCTGCTCTGCACTCATCTATCTCCTCTCACCCCGTGAGCCAACAGGGATGAGCATCAATGCCAGGAGACAGTGAGCCAGGGCTGGAGTGTGAAATCCTGGCTTTTAAACCCCATACCTGTCTTTGCTCCTCACACCTGCTCTGTGTAAGCATCTGTCATAGGAATAACACATCCGCTGTGACAGCAATTAAAACATTTTAGGCATCACGTAGCAAGTGACCTTGCAGCCTGATGTTCAGCTGACAGCAAATCCTCCCAAGGCACTTGAACCATCTCGGCTTCTTGTTTCATTGATCGAAACATGGGTGACTTCAGAATTCATGCAAACACTATTGCATTGCACAGGACCACCTCGTGGTCAGCAGCACGAGTTGAGCATTTTGGGACAGGCCAGCTCACCAGGGGTGAAATCACAGGTTGCTGGTGAACCAGGCTTGGTTATTCGGGCATCGTGAAGCCACCAGTGACTGCAGCAGCACAGATGCTCTGAGCTGTCCTGACCTCCTGGTGGATGCGGGTGGCAGACTGGGATGCTGATGACAGAGGTGTGTGCAGTACCTGCCAGTACTGCTGATCTCCCACTGTACAGTGACAGGCAGGTGCTAGCTACTGATTTATCCGCCTCTGGCAGCTCCTGCCTGTCACCGCTCAGCACCCCAGTGGATCCCCAGCAGGGAACACAGTGGAGGAGCATCTCTCCCTGTTGTCTGCTGCCAGGCAGCTCGCGTGTGCCTGCAGGCGCTGGGGACAAGAGGCTCTGCAGGGGTCACTTTTCTTCCGTGCAGGGGTGCAAGGGCGGGATGGCACTGACCTATCTTGCCTGGCACCACCAGGTGGGAGGGCAGCAAGGAGGTGAGGGAGCTGCACCATGGCCCATCCTGAAAGGAGGAGGATTGCTCAGGGTAAAATTCATCTGGAGCCAGGCTGGTCTTGGGTCTGCAGCAGAGCCAGGAAGCACTGACAGGCACCTCGATGATGTAGATGCTCACCAGAGTGGTCGGGTCTCCCCAGGCCCAGGGCTGTCCTCTTTGGGGCTGGTTTTGGTGCCACCTGGGGCTCTGCTGAGCACCTACATCCTCTGGGTACTCCAGCGTACACCCACCTTCCCCTCTGCCTTGGGCTCAGCCCCATTTCATGTCACCTGGGTGTCCCCTCCATCATCCTTGCCCCTTCTCCATGCTGGAGCCAGCTGCTGGTGGTGCTAGTGGGACGCTGCTGGACCCATATCAGTGGGGATAACCTGCCAGGGCTTCGCAATCCCACGCACCTTCCGCCATGGCTTGGCCCTCACTGAGGAAACACCACTCCTCCCCTAGTCTCAGGGGGTGCCAAGCTGCTCCCAGCTTGGGGCAGTCACGTTTGTGGCCCCACTGGGTCTATGTTTGCAGGAGGGAGCTGGGTTCTTCTGGCTCCTGATGTGTGACCACTAGGTGCCAAGGCTGAGATGCCCGTGTGCTTGCTCTGCAGCTGGACATCCTGCGATGTGGCCTCTGGGGCACAGGCATCCCCAGGGGGTCGCCCCCACCCCTGCTTTTGGAGGAGGAAGAGGAGCCCTGATGCGCCGGTGACATCAAGCATGGCTGAGGCAGCACTGCCACCTCGTGGTATGTCACCTCGCTGCCTGTGCCACGCTGGGCATGGCCCTCACCGCGTCCTTCGGCCACCACCCGCTCCCGGAGACATCCTGAAGGGAAGGAGGAGGAGAGTGCCGGGTTGGAGGTATTTTTGTGCTGGCAGATGTGGTCTGCAGAAGCCTCCAGGACGGAGCTGTGCAATGCTCATCCACGGCTCCCCGCCGCCAGCCATCCTCTGGAGCCGCAGATGTGTCAGCTGCAGATTGGGAGGAGGAGGATGAGATGCTCTGAGGATGTGAGAGAAAGGCTTGGTTTGAATGCAGCAACACTGAAAGTCAAGTAAGTGGGGCTAAACACTGTTCAGGAGTCTAGGGGACCCGGAGGAGGTGCCTCCTGGACCAATATCAACTTCCAGGAGACGCTGGAAACCTTTAAATTCGTCATTTAAATGGGGTTACAGGTGCAGTCAGGGACAAAGGACACAGGAGCACTAGGACACAGCCATTGATCAATCCTGGATGAAATGATGGAGTACTCTCATTTTGGCTGTATATTAAGAAAGGGCAATAGGGCAGAAATACAATTACTGTCCAGAAACACCGTTTTGTGGAAGGTAGGTCTTTTCAAACTCACCTGTCATCTTTTCTTGACATGATTACAGGTCTGGTTGATAGAGGAACTCTGCTGATAGAATAAAATTGCATTTCTTCTGGGCACCTGATTTATTATGGGGTGACATTTTGATTAAAAATGTGTATTGTATTGCATTAAGAGGACATATATTCAATGAATTAAAGACCAGCTCAGTGACAGATCTTCAGAGGTAATTATTAATGGAGATGCACTGATGAGCAAAGTTTTGTCTGGCAAGGGTCTCTGGGGGTGATTTTTGGTTTCCCACTAGTCGTTCTCTTTTTCATCTGTTTTGGAAACAACCTTCCCTGGGACCACTAGAGGTGGCAGGCAGGGGGAACAGAGGGTTTGCCAGACCCCCTTGATTTTGGGACCACCCTGATCCCAGACCTGCACACCGTCCTCTTTCTTTGAACATCCTCCCTTGAGCTCCAGCTGCTTCTGTGTTTCCTTTGGGAAAGGCACAAGCCACTCAAAGGATGCCAGGAGCAACCTAGGTGCCAGAGATCCCCATCCTCTCCCACTCTACTACAGAGCCAAGGTCCCCAAACCACTGAAGTGAGGGCAGTGGGAAGGACATGTCTCACTATGGATGCTCGAGGCCAAGCTGAGCCACACAGACACTAACGGTCCCTTTGCTGGAGCCCTCCTCCATCAGGGTGCAGCACCAAGGTGGGCATCTGGAGGGGTCAGCCCCCAGCAGCAGCAATGACAAGGCTGGGTACTAGTGACAGCCATGCTCTGCCCATCGCCCAGTCCAGGAGCCCTCAAGAGCGATCCCTGGGCCCCGCCAAGCACCCTTTGGATGGCCATGCCACCTAGTGCTCTCATCACCTGTCCCTTCCTGCAGGGACAGAGCTGTAGCGAGCCTTTGAGCACCTTCCAACTCTGTGTTGCTTTGTGCTGGGACTGCAGGGACTGCTGCTGGGCCAGGCTGGGAACCCTGCGGTCCTGCACTTTTGCTGACCAAGCTGTTTCCTGACTGTGACCAGCACAACCAGGGTTGAGCACAGAAAGGGGAACAAGTTTCTCTCTTGTGCAGAAAAAGCAAAACTTGGCACTTCTCTTCCCCAACCAGGCAAACCATTGTGCATGTAAATATATCCGCCCACCCTGCTCATCTTCCTCTCTGCTCCCAAGGAAGAGCTTCCAGCAGAGCTGCTGCTTAGACTGATCTGTCTTCAGCCTCAGCAAGCAGGTAAGTCACCCCAAGTAGCTGGGAACACATGCCTCCTCTGCCACCGCTCTCCAGTTCTTGCTCCATGTCCCCTCCTTTCTTCACTTCCCCCCTCCACAAGAATTTAAAGTGGGAAAAGGGAGAAAAGATGATGCAAGGGGAGGAGGGAGCTGCAGGAATCTGTCCTTGCTGCATGTGGTTGTGGACGTCAGTGGATTCTGCAGGCTTCTCCTGGGCTGAGTACTCCAGGTTTTGGGGTAGGTCTGTGTGCTCAGGACCTCCCTTCTCTCTCCCAGCTCTGTGTGTTGGAGATCTGTATCCCTTTTGCCTGTTTACCCCTTTCCTGTTTATCTCTCCCCTGTTGTGTCTCTTTGCACCTCTTCCTCACTTGTACTCTCTACCCCATGGGACGACTGCCCTGTACATCCGTGCTTGTTCCCCCAACACTGGAAGAAACATGCCCTGAATGCATCTGATTTGTGACCATCCATCCCCAGGATGCGCACCAAGGGTTTATGCCGTGCTCCACATCCTGGGCTCTCCAGTCCCACAGCCCTGCCACAGGCACATGTCAGAGATTTTCAGTAACATCAATGATTTCAGCTCATGCAACAAAACAGCCTCAAAATTGTTCCATGAAGTTCTTTTCCCCATTGAATGTGGTGTCCACCTACCTGTATTGGGTGGCGTGGTAGGTCTGTGCATGCATCTGACGAGAGCGCTTGCGTGTCTGTGTCCAAGGTGCATCTGTGTGTTTGCCGTGTGCTTGTCCCCATCCCCAGTTCCCCCACCCCTGTGCTTGTAGGGAGGCAGGATGCAACCCGGGCTTTGGCTGGCAATCAGCATCCTGGCAGCAGCGCTGGGCATGGTCCTGCTGGAGGACCGCGTGTGTCGGGCACCGGACGGCAAAGACGGCTTCCCGGGAGTCCCTGGCCTCAACGGGAGGCCAGGGCAGAAGGGTGACGTGGGAGAGCCAGGTAAGGAAGAGCCAGGGAGACATGGTGTGGGTGGCCTGGGAGCCTCACACCTCTTGCTAGAGCATCATGGGCTGTGGGAGCAGCTTGGGAGATGCCAGACATGCATGAACTGCTCCTCCTCATCACCTCTCCCCAGGGAAATCAGCACAGAGGACGGGCATCCGGGGACTCAAAGGGGATGCAGGCGAGCCAGGGCCTCCTGGCATCCCAGGGAACCGGGGCTACCATGGCCCGCACGGCCCGCCCGGGCTCCCAGGCCAGCCAGGGCAGAGAGGGGACAAGGGGAAAGCTGGAAACATCCTGAAGCAGTCGCATCCTGCCTTCTCCGCCTCGCGGAGGTCCCCACCATCCATGGGCAGGACGGTGGTGTTTGACAATATCATCACCAACCAGGAGAGCTCCTACAGTCCCCAGACAGGGGAGTTCACCTGCCACATCCCTGGGCTCTACTACTTTGCCTACCAGGTGGTCTCCAGCGGGGACCTCTGCCTGAGCATCACCAAGAACAAGGAGCGTGTGGTCAGCTTCTGTGACTACAACAGCCGCAACATCCTGCAGGTGAACTCGGGCAGCAGTGTGCTCAGCCTGGCCGTGGGTGACCGGGTCTCCGTGAGCACCGACCCTGCCAGGGGCAGCAACATTTACAGTGGCTCCGAGGCAGACAGTGTCTTCAGCGGCTTCATGCTCTTCCCGCAGACGGGCTGATGGACCACCAGTCCAGTCCTGCTTAGCACCAGAGAATTGCAGTGTACGTGTCTGCATGTGTTTTCCCCATGTGAGGGCATGGGATGGTTTCATATCACAGCAAGCCAGGATGTCCCCAAACTGAGCCACCAGACAGGTCCTGTGCTTCCACCAGTGTCGCGAAGTTGCCAGGCGCTGAGCCTGCCAGCTCCATCCTGGAGGCAGAGCACTCCTGGCTGCAGCAGCCCTTTCTACTCCTGGGTGTTCAGACCCCACACTGGAGGGGCCCAGTTGTCACCGGGGCCATTCACCAGCTGTGGCTCTTTGCTCCTGAGTGGGAAATCTCCACGTGCCACTGCTTCTGCTACACTAACCACTGCAAACTTTCTGGCGCTGGGCCACTACTGCCTCACATCCTCCCCGTCAGTACAAATAAACCCGTCTCCCATGACTGCCGCTTGGGTTTTCTTTCCTATTCATGTGTCTTCCCCAAACCATCAATGTCCTGGGCCCCTTCCCAAGCTGTCCAGGGAGAGGAGTGATCCCAGCTTGCCCCTGGCCAAGCACAGATCCCAAGTGCAGAGGTGGAAGGACACGAGGGATCTGAGTGTACAGGCAGAGCTGGCACTTAGAGGAATGGGAAGTCTCTGGGACTAGCCTGTATGAATCCTTTTCCTGACGAGTCCAAGCCAGCTGTCCTGTACAACGCAAGCAGCAGATCATGCACCTCATCTGATGGTCCTCTCTTGGTACCCAAACTCTCATAGACAAGCAAAAGGCAGCTGTGGTGCTCCAGCTTTTCGGCAAGGAGGGACAGGGACATCAGGGTGACTGATGTTGTGGGGTGATGGTGGTGAGGTTTTGGGGCGATGCTCTTGTCTCTTTGGCTTGGGGTGAGACTAGTGGGCAGTACACCAGGCTGGGCAGGTATCGGGCAGCCAGAAAGCACCAAACCAGCCTTGGGACTGCTGCTTGGAGGACCTGTTCCACACATGCTGGGCAGTCAAATGTCTCCATTCCTGGAGCAGTGAGGAGGAGGCCAGGTCACCTGCGAGGACCAACACCGCAACCACGGATGCTGGGGCCCCAGTGAATCCAACACCCAGCAGAGCTGATGGAGCACAGGGCAAGGTGCAGAGAGGACAGCCAGCTTGCAGGTCAGAAACCCTCAAGGAGAAACATCCTTCGGTCCCCTTGCCTAGGGGTGCAGCATCTCCCATCAGAGCCAGGCAATGACCTTGCACCAGCTCTTCATTGCACAGGCGGCTCCACGGAGCTGGCGTGAGGTGCTGCTCCCCATCCACTCCCTGACCTTCTGCTCAGAAATGAGTCAAGGATGGGTGAAAGGCAATTTGCGGAGGGCTCATTCCCACAGTGGTTGGAGGATTTGTGGCACATCTCTTGGCAGAGGCTCATCTCACCTCTGTCCTTCCAGCCCCTGCTGCTGCAGTGGCACAAGTACAGGTCTCACTTGACAACCAGGAAATTGCTTGCTCAGAGGAAACAATCAGGCAGGAGGATGTGAAACCTGGCTGGGGGCCAGCTGGGGTTCTGGGTCCCCAAAGGCCTTTTCCTAACTCAGTGACTTCCTCCGGGAGGGTGTCACGGAGAGTCACCACACCGTGCTGTGCCAGCAGGCAGTGCCCACAGCAGCTGGAGGGCTCAGCACCGCAGGATCCCGCGCCCTGCTCCCCCAACCAGAGGTAAGACGTGCTGCAGGGTCCATGTCTTTGGGGTGGGCTGCATGGGTCTGGGGGTCTAGCAGCATGGCACAGTGCTGAGAGGAGGAGGAGAAGGAGACAGAGGCATTGCCAGGCTGCACACATGTCATGGAGGGGGATGCATGCTTGTACTTGCTGGGGGAAGACCCAGTCCCCTGGGCCTGCCCTGGGAGATCCCCAGCTGATGGGGGGGGCTTAATCCAGCAGGGCCTGTTGCAATAGAACAAGGGGTAATGGTTTTAATCTAAAAGAGGGTAGATTTAGACTGACATAAGGAAGAAGTTTTTGACACTGAGGATGGTGAAGCACTGGCCCAGGTTGCCCCATCCCTGGAAACATCCCAGGTCAGGTTGGACGGGGCTCTGAGCAACCTGATCTAGTTGAAGATGTCCCTGCTGATGCAGGGGGTTGGACTAGATGGCCTTTAAAGGTCCCTTACAACCCAAACTATTCCGTGATTCCATGACTCTATGATTCTATGATTCTATGATCTTGATGGGCAGAGCCAGGAAAGTCAGGCTGCTGCTGGAGGAGGGGTGAGATGAAGCGGGTCCAGGGAGTCAGTCCAGGGAGCCTCAGTGCAGCGTGGTGAAACGGTCTGCAGTGGCATATGCATCTGCAGGAAGTTAGGGACACTGGCCTGGGAGAGCTTGGGTCTGGCCACAGGTACTGCAAGACCTCATGGCTCCATCAAAACTGAAAGTCCAACCTGCCTTGTGCCATCAGGGTCTGCCCTGGGGATGGTGATGAGCCCAGGATGTGTCTCCACACATCCACCTCCTCACCACCTGGCAACTGGTGTTGGGGGGACACCAAGGGCACAGCCATTGCAGCCAGGTGCTCCTGGTGCAGTGCACCCCAGTGCTTTCTTTCCCTTTCCCTGCTGCAGAGCACCAAAATGGGCCAGAGCTTCTGGGAGCAGCTCCATCTGGCCGTCGCCCTCCTACTCCTAAATCTGGGGTCTGCTGTGACAGGAGATGCTGCTCACAGCTGCTATGGGGCTCCAGGCCTGCCAGGCATGCCGGGTGTGCCTGGCAAGGACGGCCGGGATGGGCTGAAGGGAGCCAAAGGCGAGCCAGGTGAGTGAGCACAGAGGGGAAGGACCGTCATTGAGTCCTCCATGGCCAGTCTGCCTTGGTTTGCAGGAGAATATCCTCTGTGGACAGGGCAAGAGGAGAGGAGACTGGGGAGAGGCAACAATCCTCTCCTGCCAGAGGGAAGGGGCTGGAGAAACCTGTGTCCACATCCTGACACTGACTCCCTTTCACTCCCCACCACCCCACAGGCATCCCGGCCACTCCTGCAACACGAGGGCCCAAGGGCATAAAAGGGGAACCGGGCAGCCCTGGCTTGCCAGGCAAGACTGGCCCCATCGGTCCCCCTGGCCCCCCTGGAGACCCTGGGGTGATGGGCATGGCCGGAGAGCCGGGTATGCCAGGCAGCTACAAGCAGAAGCACCAGTCAGCATTTTCAGTGATGAGGCAGACCAACGAATACCCCTTGAAGAATGTCCCTGTGGTGTTCAACCACGTCGTCACCAACACCAACCATGACTACAACACCACCACAGGCAAGTTCACCTGCAGGATCCCTGGCCTCTACTACTTCATCTTCCACACCTCGCAGACAGCCAACCTCTGCGTCATCCTGTACAAGAACGGGAGCAAGATGACCAGCTTCTGCGACCACAAGACCAACACCATGCAGGTCAGCTCTGGTGGGATCCTCCTCCACCTGGACGCTGGGGGCCAGGTCTGGCTGTCAGTGAACGACTACAATGGCATGGTGGGCATCAGCAACTCTGACAGCATCTTCTCCGGGTTCCTGCTCTTCCCGGACTAGAGGACCAGCAGAGCCCACCCCAGCATGCTGACTTCTTCACCCTGCGCTGCAAATGCTGCTGCTCGCTGCCAGGCTGTTGCTGATGCTCCAGGTTTGTCTGCTAGGTAGGAAGCCCCAGCGAAACGATCAGCCCCAGCCTCCAGCTGCAACCCCCTGGCCTGGGGACTGAGGGCAGGCAGCTGCTGAACGGGGGGAACAGTCACGTCTGGATGCATCTGTACGCAGAATGATCGTGCCAAGCCCCCAGGTCCTGCTGGCTCTGCCCCACATCACCTTCTGCTGCTGGAGCCAGAGGTCTCTCTGCATCTCTCCCCTTCCCACCTGGGTTGCACCAGGGACAACCAGGTGTCCTGGAGCAGGCTTGCAGTAGCACCCTTGCTGTGACCCAGCTGTGGAAAGTCTCAATAAATGCTTCCTCAGTGCTCCTGGCCCAGCATCTTTTTTCCTTCATGATTTGCCTTTGGCAGGTGGAGCCCATGTGTGGCCAGATGGATGTGGCATGCACACATGCGTGTGTGCACGACATCTGAATGTCTGCGTGGTGTCAGGAAGGTCCTGAGCCCTCGCTGGCTCGGCCGTGCTCAGCGTCAGTGAGCATCACACACCATGTACAACGCTGTCTTTGTGCAGCAGGGTAGGACCCCCAGCTGCACTGACTGCAGGAAGGGGACAGTTCCCATGCCCATGCACACAGCCCCCACCTAGGGGGGACCAAGACTCCTCCAGGCAGGGACCCTCATACTCCCCTTCCTCTCCAAGTGGATGCAGTTCGGCTGCAGAGCGCACAAGCCACACAGCAAACCTCAAAGCCATGCCGCCCGTGGCTGGGAGATCCCCAAGGTGCCCGCGTCACCAGCCACGGGGCAGGGGAAGCGCTGGCTTCCCAGAGCCAGAACAGAGGAGCTCGTGGCTGTGGAGGCTACAGAGCCCACTAAAAGCCAGTAGAGGTTCCTCCTGGTTGCACACATTGTACAGTGTAAAAAAAAGGACATCTCCCCTGAAAGTCCTGTGCTTCACTTCCACAAGGCATCAGCAGAAAAGCAGGACTGGAAATGCCTTTACCATAGGGTGAAATCACTTCCCATCCACACCTTTTAGGAGTGCCTGGGGGACAGATTCAAGGTGGTGGATGCTGAGACCATGTAGCACCCTCTGGGCCTGCTGGCACCTCCCAGCAGAGCTGGGTATGTGGGGAGAAGCCTGAGGGATGTGCATGCATATTTCTGCAGTCCGGAGGGGTTACCCCAAATTTGTCTGGAGCTCATGGCAGTGCTCCCCACAGCAAGCAAACCCAAGCAGAACCCAGGGAGCCTGCAGGGCAGAGCGGACATCCCTCTGCTCCCCAGGTCCAGAGCCTGAAGGCCCTAGGGTGCTGACTGGGGAAGGCATGTTCTGCTGTGCTGATGGACAGCATTCGTGGCGGATATGAAAGTGCCACTGAAGAAAGGGCAGAAGCTAAAGATAAAAAAAGGATGTGGTCCAGGTTCTTTCACAACAGCCTTTGCAGAAAACTTCTGCTTCCCCCACGGTCATTTCCAAGCAGGACACTGGTGCGTCCTGCTCCATCTCCTGGTCCGTGCAACAAGACGCTCAAGGTAAGAAAGAGCAAGCTGTCGGCAGGGCTGGGCCCCAGGTCCCCGCTGCAGGTAGGGGCACGCGGGGGACCCAGCAGCACCAGGGTGACCGTCACCCCTGCATCAGTGGCACTGCGCTGTGTCCTGGGGCAGAAGAGAAAGGGCGCTGCTGGGCTGGGGTGGTGGAGATCCCTGCTGGGACCCTGATGCCTCCTGCCTCACCTGTGGGAGTGGGGGATGGAAAAGGCAGATGGCAAAGGCCCAGGGGGGTGATCAGGGACTGAGCATCGGTCTGAAAACGAGCCCTGGGGGTGCTTTCCTTCCCTGAGATGCTCTTGTTTGTCTGCCTGGGCCCGGCTGGGAGCCTGCAGACCCTTGTACCTGCCACATCTGAATCAGAGCTGCTGCGGCTGGAGGATCCAACTCACCAGCCTCTTTTCCCACTGACACCAGAGTTTCAGCGCTGGGCATTTCCATGTGAGGCCAGAGAATATGGCTGGGGTGATGTGATGTCCAGATACAGCCCCCAAATGCCCTGTGCTTACCACACATGCACACGCACCAGGAACTGGGGAAAGGAGCTGAACTGGGGGAAGGATCCAGGGAGGGCAGAAGGAAGATGTGATCCCAGGGACTGGAAGCCCAGATGACTGTCCCATTAAACTTGGTTAGATACAGAAATGCTGCTGGGATGAAGCAGGTGTGTGGCAGGACACAATGGCAACCCACAGGGGTTAGGAGGGCAGGTTTGGGGATTCCTTTGCCATCTGCAAGGACTAAAGCTGTTCCTCAGATATGCTGGTGGAAAGCAAGAGCTATCCCTTTGCAGACGATGAAACTGCTCTGGTCTGGGGAAGGAGTTTACTCTACAGTGTGGTCCTAAAATGGGATGGAGAATTTCTCCTCTGAGGTAGCAGTAGGGACTCAGAACATCAGGGACCTGCAGCACATGCCCGTGGCAGCAGCACGGCTAGGCTGGACATCAGACCTCTGGGACAGCCTAACCTGTCCCCAGGTATTCATGTGGCTGAAGCTCTGGGCACTTGTAAACTGGTAATTTAAGAGTAGGAAGAGACTGACAAGTCCTCCCATGCCCAAAGGCACTGGTCCCTCCGAGGCCATCAGGTGAGTAGATTTGCTCTGCAGCAGAATGTTTTCCCTCCTTGATGGTATTACCCAGAAGTACTTCTAGCCATTGTCCTCCAGAGCAGCCAGGTGCCTTCCCCATCCCTCTCACTGCCGAAGGCAAGCCCTCGACAGCCTCCTGTGCTCCAGTAGATGCAGACCGCGTGGGTGATGCTGATCTGCCTGGCTGGAGGGCAGCTTGCAAGTGCCACACTCTGCAAGACCTATGGCACCATCCCAGGCATCCCCGGGTCACCAGGACAGCCTGGGAGCAACGGCAGAGATGGGGAGAATGGCCTAAAGGGAGAGCAAGGTAAGGAGGAGGCTGCAGGTGGGAAAATATCCTCTTATGAATACTGAGAGCAGGAAAAGGCAGTGCCAGGGGTATGGTCTTGGGAAAGAAATCCATTTTCCACCAGTCCCTTTGGGGTGTTATCAGGTGGGGGGGATGCTTGGGGAAAGAAGGGGCTGGACAGACTGGAGCACCCTGAGGAACCTGGGGAGGGAAGGTGCATGAGAGCAAGGGGTGTCACACCTGCTGCATGGGTAGGGGTCTCTGCTGACATACATTCTGGCACAGGTACCATCATTTTCCTTCCCAGTGCACCCTCCGCAGACCCATGGGGCTTGGCTGTGAACACAATGACTCTTCCTCTTGCTTTCTAGGTCCCCCTGGCCAGGTGGAGCACGAAGGAGACGTGGGGGAGAAGGGAGACCCAGGAGTACCAGGGTACCCTGGGAAGATTGGCCCCAAGGGCCCCCCAGGTTCAAAGGGATTGCCAGGTCCCATGGGACCCCCTGGCCCTCAGGGGGACTCTGGTGACTACAAGGCCACCCTCAAGTCTGCCTTCTCTGCTGCCAGGACCATCAGCTCCTACCCACGCCGGGACCAGCCTATCCGCTTCGACCGCATGATCACCAACGAGCAGGGCCACTATGAGAACCGGTATGGCCGCTTCATCTGCCGGGTCCCAGGCATCTACTACTTCACCTACCACATCACCTCTAGGGGCAACCTGTGCCTCAGTGTGAAAAAGGGCCGGGGTGGTAGCAGGGGCGAGAAGGTGGTGACCTTCTGTGACTACGTGCACAGCAGCTACCAGGTTACCACAGGTGGTGTGGTCCTCAAGGTGGCAGCAAATGAGTCCATCTGGCTGGAGCCAACAGAGAAGAACTCTGTGGTGGGGATTGAAGGGTCCGACAGCATCTTCTCCGGCTTCCTCATCTTCCCCGAGGCTTAGCCCACCGAGGGTTTCCCTCTGCAGCCCTTCCCCTGCTGCTGACTGGCCGCTGCAGGGCTGAGGACTCCCCTGGAAATGACTCTTCACTCCAGATTTGGTGACCTAAGCCCATTACTGCTGGTCTTGCACATTAAATGAGAGCTCCTGGTGCTGTTGGTTCCTTCCTGCCTAGGATTTGCCTCCTTCACCCCTCAGATACCCAGGGCATTGCGTCCCACAGCCCAGGGTGCAGCCTGGGCTCATTAGCATCTCAGCACTGCTGAGCAGAGCCAGGCAATTCATGCAGTTCCTGCTGCAGACTACACAGCTGTCTCCTTCCAGAGGCATGTAGAGGAAGTCCTAGTCCAGGGTTAGGAAGATGAGGGAGAGGAAGCCTGGTCTCTAGACAGGGGGAATGTAGCAGGAATATTTGTGCCACTGGGTGGACAGGGAGCTGATGTAGGTAGTGCTGTGCTGGAGAGCCCTGAGGCTGGTAAGATCTGGGGACACCAAACTCTCTTAGACTTTTTTGGGGGGTGGTGGTGACAATAATATTCACAGAAGCTTGTCAAAGCTTGTAACAAGATGAACCAGGTGTACGTGGGGAAGCCAGAGCTTGATGACATTATGGATGGGGTGTGGGGCACACAGCTATCCCCTGGTGCAGCTGGGCAGGGTCCAGAGCAGCCCCATAAGCCCAGCAGATGACCGACACGTGCAAGTCCTATAGCACAGCCAAGCCCCCCTTGAGATCCAAGGACCCAAGGACCTCCAAACGAGTAAGAGCTGAGGACCCCAAGGATGTCCTTGTCCCCGGGGCAGGTGACAACCCAGTGTTGTACCTGGCTGGGGGTTTGCCTACAGCCCCCAGCCCCGCCGTGGCAGGTGGTACCAAGAGCTGTGAGGTGTGAAGCCCATGGTGATGTACACGGGGCACTTAGGACATAGAAGAGGAGAGGTTTTGTGGGGGAGATTTGAAAGGGCCTGGATGAAGGGGATGATGATAAAGTGTCTGGGGGGGAGTGGGAGATAGGCTGGCTTTTATGCAGCTTCGCTACTGAGCTCTGGGGGCCCGATTATGCGTGCAGGCCCCCACAGCCCCCACAGCCCTGGGCTGCACAGTCTCCCTGCCCCAGCGTGGCACAGTGCCTGCGGGGCATGCCCGGCACCGGTGCGGCCGGCTCGCAGGCTCCGGCACCTGCCGGGGTGACCTGCCGGCAGGTGGCACTGGAGACCGGCGCAGCCCCCGCCTCGCCAGCGGGAGCATCCTTGTCCCACGGGCCGGGAGGGCAGAGCTTGCAGGGGCCGGGCAGAAGCGTAGAGCTCAGCTCTGCCTTACCCGCAAGGTCTGGGAGGAGGCACCGGGCAGGATTAGTGCCGCCTCTTGCAGCCCTGGGTTAATGCCTCGTCCTTGCCACCTCGCCGCTTGGTCCTTTCCCCATCAAAATCTGTGCTTCTGTCCCCAGACCCCGTGTCCACAGACCTTTACCTCCTATCAGAAAGTTGGGGCAGGGATGTTCAGTGTTGCATCCCAAAGCTCTCACTGTGAAGGAGCACTGGGCTGCTTTTAAAATGCAGCTGCAATGGTCATGCCATTTTGCAGCTGGAAATGCAGCATCCCAAATGAAATTGGGTCAGCAAGGCAGGTGGAGTAGGTTTTTGACCCCCTCAAAACAGAGGCTGGGCAGCTTACTCCAGTTAATCTCCTGAACCCTCAGCAGGTCTGCAGGGGACACCAAACCAAAGAGCAGCCAATACGCTGGAGGACTGGGCTGCCATTCAAAGAGCCTTGACAGGCTGGAGAAATGAGCTGGCAGGAACCTACTGACATTTCATGGAGACAAATGCAAAGCCCTTCTTCTGGCATCAGATAACCCCATGCAACAGGACAGGCGGGGGGCAGGAGGAAGCTTTGCAGGAGCGCATCTGGGATGCTGGTGGACAGCAGGTTGAAGCTTTCTGCCTTTCCAAGTAATTGATATAATCATTTTGGACTTTTGAAAAGGTCTTTGTCAGGACGTCTCTCAAGTGGAACTGGTTTTATCTTTAAAACTAATGTCTGACATAACACCAGCACAAGCCAAAGGGTTTCTAGGGTCTTGGCTGTACCTGGAGAGTCAGAGCGCAGTGCAGGTACCAATTGTCTCTAAAGTGCAGCTCACTGTGCTTACGCAGCTGGAAAACAGAGGTACACAGGGCCTTGCTTCCTCCTGTGGGTCTCAGCCAGCACCCAGCAATACCGCCTCAGTCATCAGCTACGTGGGATGGCAGCTATCTGCTCCCTTGAAGCTGCCACTGCATGGGCATGGAGCAACACACCCCTCAGGTATCCAAGAAGGATAGGAAAAGGGGGCCAGAGGGCCATGAGTGGTTGGGGTGGGTGGTGGTCCATGCAGCATCACCATTCAGTTCTTCCAGGGCCACTCGCTGCAGGCAGTGTGTTTCTGACCCCGCAGGAAGCCCTAAGGCCCCGGGGCAGCTGGAGAGGAGCCCCTCCTCTCAAGCTGTTATAGCACTCACTGAGGCCAGAGCCAAAATGCAGACGTCCCCTCCCCTGGGACCAACCACAGCAGGAGTCCTGGTTGCTGCCCTGTGGCAGCAATGCCTCTGCAAGATCCTCAGTGGCACTCAGGCCACAGCAAGAAAAATTAAAACTGATCTGGTTAGCTAGGTGCTGCGCTGCCAGGCACACGTTGCCTAGGCAGGACTGCTACAGCAGTCCTCAAACCTCCCCTGCCCTGTGGTATGTTATTAATTATTCCTTGCAAAACAAAGCAATCTTGGAACCACACAACAACTAACAGGAGAGTTGGAGAGAAACCTGTTGCAGGGTCTGGGGCAGCCTGATGGTGAGGATGCCAGACAGGGGAAGCTCCACGTTCACTGTCTCTCAGGGAAAGGACAAATTTGCATCTTTAATTAATTCTTTCCATCTTATCCATGACTGCCTGTCACCTGCCAAACTTTAACATGGCCACGTATGTACCTATTGAACAGATTTGCAGGTTTTGGGTTTTGTTCTCACCTGGGACCTGACAGAGCTGTCCCAGTGCTCTGTGCATGCCCTCTGCATGTGCTGCCTTTGTGCTCACTCACACCAGTGTGGGCATGCTTACACTCTGCCCCCATGCACACTCATCCTGCTCTGTGCACATACCTGCTGCTCTGTGCATGCTTGCTCTGGGCATACATGCACACTCACTCCACTCTCTCCACATACTCGCTGCCTTGCGTGCACTCACACTGCACACTCACCCCACCCTGAGCACACTCACTTTGCTCTGTGCGTGCCCTCTGCAAATCTGCCCTGACACACATGTTCTGCTCCTCTTCTCTCCCATTTGATTTTTCTTTTTATTTTCATGGCATCACAGGTGAAACTGGAGCAGCAGTACCTCCTCATAGTCAAGCCATAGCTAAGCCATAGACCTTCACCACGTGGTGCTTGTGACCCTCGCCTGTGGAGTCAGGCCTCCACCAAGGTCTGGGATGCACCCAGTCAGAGGCCACTAGATGCTCAGCAGATGCTCTGGTAGAAGTTGAGGTGGGTGGTGTTTCGAGATGACTTCAGAGCAGGAGTTTTAGGGTTGTAAGTGTTTTGCCAAGCTGCAACTAAGCAGCTCTGGGGTGCTTTGGTCTCTCAGTGCTGGAGGTCGCATGGACTCAGTGAGTTGAGCAGGACAGAGAGCTAACCAGGAGCACAGCCGTGTCACCCAGTCACCCTGCCCCACCACGTACCAGCTGATGGTGTCCAGCGACACCAAAAAACAGGAAGTGTTAAGGTCACTTTTGGGGGACTCCCTGCAACCAGGCACTGGTTTGGTCCAAAGCTCAATTGGAGCAAATCTGCTGTCAGGATTTTAAAATAAAATCTTCCTATTTCAAGGCACATAGTATTTGGGACAACAATAGCAACAGGGATCAGCAAGAATATCACATGGAGGTTTCCCCTGCAGCATCTATCTGGGGTTTTGGGGGTTTTCTCTGTGCCAAAGTTGCAGTCCAGGTGTAAGCAGGACTCTGGAAGGATCTGATGTGGTGGATCATGCTAGGTGCCTATCAATATTCATGGAAAGTGAAGCTGAGCTGGAGAAATCAAAGCACAGTCATGCTGTTTGTCAGTAAGATTGAGCAAGGGATGTCAGTCCCAGAGTCTAGTCTAACATCACTAGCAAACACTGCAGAACTTGCAAGCGTTTTGCGCTGAGCTCGGTCAGTTCCCAGTACCTGCTACACAGGGAAGAGCCCTTCCTAAACCATCCTTGGCTGGCCTGAGTCTTTGCTGGCAACACCATGCAGCCACAGCCACGCTGCCTGGCAGGGTCTTCTAAAGGCTATGTAGTGCAGCCTCCTATGCAAGCCCTGCCTAAACAGCCGCTGTCCCACGAAGCTCATGATGTTCTCCTAAACACAGGGATGCTTTTCCCTTGCCAGCAGCTCCCTCCTGAACAGCCCGCGAGTGTTTCCTTTCCTTCAGCCTCCCAGCACCAAGGCACAGTCACTGCTGTCAAGCTGGCAGCTGCTGTCCACCTTCTCCTCTGCCCTTGGGGAGGGCTGTGTACTGAGATGTTGCATTTTTTCAGTGTTCTTCCCCAAAGCACAAGATCAAGCAGGAGGTGCATGCGAAACCCTGCACAGGCTCAGTGAGGTGCCATGATGCTGGTATGCTCTGGGCAGAGGTGTCACTGGGGCAGTGTGCCGGGCTGTACTTGCTGTGAAGGTTGTGGACACCAATGGGACACAGCGGGACCAGCTCAGGTTAGGTGGAGACTGAGGCCACACACCACTGCTTCATCATCCGCAGGGCAGGAGCTCCCTGCATGGATCCCCTGGGTGCACTGGCTCCACTGGCAGCACTGGCGGATGGGACTGGTTGCAACCTCAGTGGAACTTGTGGAGTTTGATACAGCAGGAGCCAGTCTGAGACAGGGGAGTTCAGACAGTGCGTCCTACCCCAAATCTAACCTCAAGGCTTGTGATAAGTTTGTTTCCCCCATCCTCACTCAGGCTTGGATTTGAATTTGAATGGGAAGGAGCAATTGTTTCTTTTGCCTGGAGCAACACAGACTGGCTTTTCTCCCACTTTGAGCCGCACAGGGAATTTCTGCTTTTCCTGGCTCCTCTGCAAGGATTGGGAGCTGCGGAGGCTCTGCTCTGGGCTGGCCACCAAGGGGTTAAGGCCCAGCCCTTTTTTTTCTGCTCTGCCTCCTTATGAGGAACAGCCTTTGCGGGGCTGCAGAAAGGCTCTTTCTTTCCCCAGCAGATCTCTGGGAATGAAAAGTCTGTGTTCCAGATATTAAATTACTCATAAAATAGTTGGCCTGTCCCCGAGGCGGCTCTGCAACCCCCCCAGCCCCCGCCGCCTGCTCTGACGGGCCGCTGATGTGCATCTGCGTGTCACCTCCTGCTACAAGGTCAATCTCTCCAATTTAAAACAGCAACGTTGGAAAGCAAACCAGATTTCAGCCGGAATTAGCTTCAAATGGAGCTTTCAGGGACTCGTGCTGGGAAGGGAGCGCAGGAGGGGAAGGACCAGCCGAGCCGGGTTACGGGGTGGTGCGATCCTGCTGCTGCAGCACCCCACGGCAGGGCACCCCACACAGCCCCGGGGCTGGACCGAGGAGGCAGCGATGCTGCCGGGGAGAGGATGCTCAGGCATCCCTAACCCTGTGCTGGAGGGTGCATGTGTGCAGGGGGGATGGGAAGGGCTCAATCCCTTGTCCCGTTGCAGCTTTTGCAGCCCCAGCCCATGGCCCTGGGTGGCAGAGAGCTGCTTCGCCCCCGTGGGAGACCAGCGCAGCCATCAGTGACCTACAATCCGGCACGGGTGCGAGGCGGGGCGGCGGGGCCGAGGTTTCCATAGGGATGCGTGGGGATGGGGAGCCTGGCCTGTGTTCAGCTCCAGGCACAGCTCGCCTCGACGTCGGGCCCGGCTCCTTCCGCTCCGCTTCCCGCTGCCTCCCGCCTTCCTGCCACCCCGCGCCTGCCCCCAGCCGAGCAGCCGCTCCCCGGGGCGGCATGGAGCAGCAGGAGAAGGGGATGCAGGAGAGCCTGGTGGGAGTGTGGCTTGGTCCTGCCTGTCCCAGGGCATGTCCTTAACCCTTTGTGGGATACATCTCTATGAGCTTGGCTTTAGCCCCCCACCCAGTTGCATGCAGCTTCCCCCGTGGTCCCGGAGCAGTGAGCCTGGGCGCCGCACCAGGGATCCTCTCTGCCGTGATCCGGGACCAGGATGTTGGTGAAACCCCAAAACCAGCGCTGGAGATGTGACAAGACGGGTCTGGGAGAGCCCCACACAGCCCTACTCTCCTCTCCAGAAGTTTTCTGTGCTTTGCAAGAAAAAGGACAGGCAGACCTTTTTTTATTTCCACTACTGGCTCCTGGGGGTGACTGGGGACAAATCGGTGACCCTCCCTGAATGCCTCAGTTTCCCTGTAGGGAAACTCAGACACTGCTATGTCACATACCCTGTCCTGCCAGCCTCGCTGGAGAGATATGTGGGTTTCAGCCTTCGTTTTGTAGTACACACCGGGAGGACGAGCCATGATCTCAGCCTATGTGAGGCTGTGAGACAAGCCCCAAGCCCCATCCTTGTCACATATGCCTCATGCCATGTGCCTCACATGATGCAAGTCAGAGGCTCACGTGAATTAGTACGCAGGGCACATAGCAGGCATACACACCAAATGCAAACCACACAAACACCACGCAAAGCACAGCACACTTTCAGCATGCAGCGCGAGAGCAACGCACGAGCAGGCTGAGCAGTCAGTACCAGGACGGAAGTGTCCAGGATTGCTCTCGACAGCCTCCCACTGCCCTAAATCTTGCATTTACATGCAGAGGAGAAAAAAAAAATCAAGCAAGACAGCTAGGAGCCCACAGCACAGCAAGACACAGCCATGTGCATCCTTGCGAGGGCTGCTGTGCCGCGGAAGTGTCTCCGGGGAAATGCGTGCAACACGCACGGACACATACCTGAAACACCCATCTGGTTTTTGAACGAGAGTTGTCTGCGAGTCCGCAGTCCTGGCTGACTCGGAAAGAGCAGGGGCTGGAGCCCTAGGGTGGGGGCTCGGAAAGCAGCCCCCCAAGGGCTGAATGCTGCTGCCCAGCACTCCCTTCTGTTCCCATAATGTGCCAGGAGAGCTTTTGTCTGGGGATGCTGGCATGTGCAGTCACCAAGGAGACGGGAAGAGAGGCAGGTCATCAGCGGCACTTCCAGATGAGCCGAGAGGGAGCCGGACAGCCCTGCACATCCTCAAGTGAGCAGTGCTGGGCTGGAGCTGCACACCCGCCGGGGACTGCACGGTGCAGTGTCCTCTGCTGTGCAAGGTGACTCTGTGCCATGGATCCATCTCTGCAGCCCCATGAGGGCTGGGCTGAGAGTCAGGCTCTGGGAACATGAGGGTTTTGCACAGTTTCTGCTCCTGGAGACCCCGCAGCTGTACACAGCACCAGGCACCAGCAGTGGGAAGCCCTCAGCACACACCAAGACCTGGACTCTGATGATGATGATACCCAGCTCTGCCTAGTGCCAGGGTGGTCCTGCCAGTGCCACCAGCTGCCTGCAGTGCAGTGAGGTCCCTTGGGATGCAGGGGGAGAGCATGGGCCGCTCTGCGTGCAGTGCTGGGTGCCTCCTCCCCGCCCTGGGTGCCTCCTCTGCATGTAGAACTACTTGGAGAAAGGGATGGATCAGCTGGCCCTTCCCAATCCCAGATGGTCTTCTGGGGCAGGCTGTGTGGCCAGGAATAGGTGGTCTTCTCTCCTTCTGATGTCCCTGTGGATCCACCACAACCGCTCTGACTCTGTCCCCAGGTTCAGGATGAGTCCTAGCAGTTCTTCGGTCCTTCAGTCTCCACCTCCCTTAGGCGGAGTCCTTAGCCTTAAATCCCTTAGGCTTGCTGAAAAGAAAGCTACAGGCCAAACAGTGATTTGCGTTTCACATCCATTTTATTTTGATTCAGAGGAGCACCTGTGTCCTCACTGAGCAGAGAAAGAGGGGAAAGAAAAGCCTTTTTAAAGGAAAAACAAATGCTGGAGGAGTTTATGAAATGGTGTAGCACTCTTCTACCTTCACAGCCCTAACATGCAACCAGCAACAATTGTCCCAAAAGGCAATGGAGGCAGATGCTCCTGTCGTTTGCCAGGCTGGGACCTCAGGGAAGGATGCAGAGCATGAGTGAGAAGGGAAAGGTGGGCTGGGGGTTATCCAGGAGACTTGTCCTCCTCCTTCAGGCAGGCTTCTTCATTGTCCTATGGCTCCCATCAGGGTTTTGTGTGGTTCTGTCTCCATTTTCAGCCTTTTCCCTTGTTTTCTTTCTCCCCTAGTAAAATGAATTACAGGAACATTGGATGTGTCTGACTATTGTGCATTTACAGCCCCAAGGACCTCTACCAGAGCATCCGAGCACCCTGAGCCCACGCGGACAGAAGCATCACCCATTTATCATTAACGCATTTTGGTGTTTGTGATTCTGGATTCAATGTACTTAATTTTTAAAGGCAGCTTGTGTTCTGAGTTTTGCTCATTTTTTTTCCCTCACAGCATTAAAATGTGGGTGCTGTCAAATAACATTTATTTCCCCAAGTTGCATTTCTTCTTAAGTGTCCAAGGTTTTTCCTTGACCCTGGTTTTGCTGCAACATTGCTTGTGTCTAGGAGTGCTCAGAAGGAATGAAGTAAATGTTACAGGAGACAGGCAGTGAGTGCCCCCCCAGTACTTGCAATTTTCAGCCATGGAAGATCAACCTCCAGCCCAACGAGCTGGGTTCAGCTGCATGTCTGGCTGCTCGTGGTGTGGCACAACTGCTTGGCACAGCCTCTCGGCCCAGCCTGCAAACTTCAGTGGAGGTTACATCTGCTCTGCCTCTGTGCAGGACCACCAAAGCACCCTCCTTTATCCTTACTTCTAGCCTCTTGGTCCTACTGTCAGTGTGGTCCTGAAGTCCTCACGCCTTGATGCATCCACAGGTGCATTCTTCCTCCATGCCCTGTTTGCCAAGTCAAGGTGATCTGCTGCAGGAGATGATTGATAGGCTGTGCAAAAGAAGATTTAGGCTCAGTGGTCCCTTTTGGCCTGGGACAATGTCTCTCAGCTACCAGCAGCTCATGGTCCAGGAATGTGGATGCTCTGGTGTGTAGTAAGCGGTCAGAAATTGCACTGAAACTCTGTAGTGGAGACATTAACGATTAACCTCTTCAGTGTGTGCTCTCCAGCGTGGATTTTCCAGTGTCTGTTAAGGTATTGCACGGTCACTTCGCCTCTGGCTGCTGCAAACGTTTCGCTGCTCTGCAGGACTGCATCCTCTGCATGTAGTGCATGCACTACACTCGACTGGAAATTTTCCCATGCCTGACATACATGTCATATAACTGCCTTTGAGCAGCTGGCAAGTGAACAAAGGGACATGCTGGAGCACAGACCGGAGTGAGAAGGGCGATAGGTATGCTTCTGCGTACTTCCATTTCCAGCCCAGGCATATGCTTTTGGGGCCCTGTTGTATGCCCTGAAGATAAAAGACAAGGCACAGGGGCAAATGCACGTTTCAGGGTGGACGGTTTGACATCTCTGAGCTGCTGAGGCTATTGTGCAGCTTGTTTTTCCTTCCCTCTTAACCAGGGACTGTCTGCTGCAATACAAAGGGCAAAATGCCGCAGCAGGAGATGGCCGTGCTCGAGCCAGGAAAACCCAGCCGACATTTTCCTCCTTTCCTGGTGTTGCCACTAGATGTCATAGGAAAAGCAACATTGCCGGCCCTGTTCGGCTCTCCCGGATGGGATTCTGGGGGGTTAGCAGGTCGTCCTCCCACCGCCGGACACGCAGCATCTTCCCAGCCTCCGCCTCGGTGGCCCTTGCAGGGCTTTGTCTGTCTGCAGAGCTCTTGGAAAAACCATCACCGAGGATTCAGGGTTCAATGGACATTGAAATGCAACTGAAACCTTTTTTCCCAGCGCCCGGCTAAGCCGCCTGCTCGGACCCTCCCAGGAGGGAGCCGCACGTCACCCTTTCTCAAAGGAGCGACGCTGTCACGCCAGACCCGCGGCACCTACAGCAATATGGTCCCCGCAAACAAGTCGGACAAACAAGGCCTTTATAGGCACTTTCTTTTCTTCTGGAGTGGAAGGGAGAGAAGCCGGGGGAGAACTCGGGGGCGTCCCACCACAGCGGAGCAGCACACAAAGGCTCGCAATGAAAGGGGCGCCAGAAAATCCTCTTAGGGGCTTCGCTGTGTGCACATTCATATCCCAGCCCCATCTGCCGGGGGGGATCCCCAGGAGCGGGGGGAGAGGGGCTCTCCCTGCCCTGTGCCGCCAAAGCAAGCAAAGCGCATTCAGGGTGTGAGAAAGGGATGAAAAGGAAGAAAGGCTGTGCCACGCCGGTGCAGAGCCTGGCGGTAAATGCAGCTCTGCCGACGCTGTGGGGAGGGCGTCTCACTTATGGGGGGAGGGAGAGGCAGCTTTGGCTGGGGCTGTGCGAGTGCTGGCCCCCTCTTGGCCCCCAGGGATGAGGCGGGAGCCGGGGCAGCTTTGCCGGGGGAGCGCAGTGGGCAGGGTGAGAGCCTGGTGCTTCAGCGGAAGAGCGATGTTGGCACCCTGGGCAGAGAGAAACACCCTGCGTGGGTTTAATGGTGCCTTGACTGGTTAGGACCTGGTGGGAACTGGTGGGACTGCAGGATGCTGGAGGTGACCTGGCCCCCTGGGAAGCCAATGTGCTCATGATGGTGCTCGGTCCCACGCGAGCCGAGCCAAGCCATGCTGGGGCATTGTAGCCCTGCTGCACAACTCCCGGGGGATTAGGGAGCCTCGTGGCGCTCTGGGCAGGTTTGCAGGCATCCAGCATCACATAGCTCTCAGAAGCCAGAGTGATGGCGTCGTGTGTGAGGCCACAGCAGACGGTGGGCAGCAGCTTCCAGAGCCTGGAGCCAGGCACCCAGGCAGAGAGAGGAAATCCCCGTGTCTGTCAAAACAGCGCCTTAGTTCACTGGGGCTTTCAGCTCCTATGGAGACCAAGCTATCCTAACAGGATTTTAGTTTCTTCCCAAGACAGGGGAAAGCCAGGGATATTTTTAGTCTGGTCTAGAGAAACCATCTGTCCCTCCCTAGAAGCAGACAATGAAGGTGACAGTAAATAACACACACTGATACCCACTTCTAGGTGCTGCAGGACAGCAAATGTCCTGTCTCCCATGCGTTTCACTTGCTGGACCTCTTCTTTTTCCTTGCCTGTCCTGCAGCCTCAAGTCTCTTTGCATGGTGCATTGGTGAGTTCAAGAAAGTGTCTAAACTGAGTCAGCCTACACCAGGGATTTGCTCTCTGCTTCCCCAGGCTCAGGACAGCCACTCTGTGGCACTCCGACATGAGTGAGCAGATCACAAAGGTCAGGCCAAACGTGGGTGCTTTTGGAAAGCACAGCAGGGAATGAAGCCCAAGCAACTTAAGCTGAGCCTAAGTCTTCTCCCTCTCATGAGGAGGACTGATGTGCTTGTCTAGTGATGCCGGTGACTTGCACATACTGCAGCAGCATGGAGAGAGTGGGGAAGACGTGATGTTCTCTCTCATATGGGCTGAGGATTTAATTACTGCAGCTAAGGCAGCTTGTGTCTCTTTCTAGCCTGGCGCCAGTCCAGTCCAGGGAGTGGTCCTTCCTCTCTGGTGGCCTGGAGCCAGTGCTCCAGGAGCCCTTCCAATTCTGCTGTGATGTGGTTGGGTCATGCACTGGGAGAACATCTTTTTCCTGCAGCTGAGTGGGGATGTCAGGGAAGGAGGACAAAGCACTGGAGAAGCAAAGAGGATCGGGGTGCTCCAGGCTGCTTTAGGTCTCTTTGGGAGGCAGTGGAGCAGAGAGACGTGAGCAGGAGGGGGCTGAGGTTGGGATACGGCTGCTTTGGGCAGTCCCATCAGGGTTCCTGAGGCTTCCCAAGCATGTGGCTGAGGAAAGCGTGCAGGGATGAAGCAGTGGCAGCTACTTCCCAGCTGTGGAGTTCCAAAGCCCTGTGATCAGAGGTGGATGTCAACGGGTATGTCCATTATCTGCAGGTTGCTGTTCTCTACTGCATGCAGAAATGACTCATAAGCAGGTTGGGTAACTCCTGGTGCCAAGCTGGTGATGAAGGTCAGACAGTCTGTGCCTGGCTCTCCAGGGTGAGACAATGCGAGACACAAACAGTGATGGATTGAAGGAGATAAGGAGGATGAAGGATAAACAGCCTTTCTGGAAGGCACCACATGCCACCCACACCAGTCTGATAAGTGATGCCGATGTGAAGGGCTGCACAACACATAACCTGAGCCTGTAGCGTAATCTCTCGGACCCTGGGGACTACCCATCTATCCATCCAGCTAGGCAGTGGGTTCACCAGCATGGGCTGGTCCCCATTCAAATTGTGGAAGGAAAGGTCTGTGAGAAGGACTCACGGGTACACTCAATTCAGCTGCTGAACATGACCATCAGATAACTTTTTGCTGTGGCTGGCCTGGATGCATTTGGAAGAGCCAGCTGGAGCAGTTCTTCCACAGGCGGGAGAACAAGTTGCGTTTGTCCTGCCTGGCTATTCCAAAAATTGTGAGGCATGTGGGAGGAAGGAGGGGTTCAGGAACATCGTTGGTGACTCTCTATTGGGGATCCAGCGTCATAGCAATAGGATCAGTGAAGTCAAGTGAGTGAAGTCAGAGAGCAAAACCCTCAGCGTACGGTGCCTCCTCCCCACACACTGAACACGACCTATGGAAGGTGTCCACATATCTCTTTGTAATCTATCAACCCTGAGGGCTCCCCTATGCCACAACCCATGACAGGAGGAGGTGTCAGCCCTGCTTTACACTTCAGGGCTGCCGGTTTCTGTCTGAATGCATGACAACACCTTGCATCCGACGGGAGAGGTTAGAACTCCGTAGGTACCAACCTCCTGGCTTGCTCTGCTGCCGTTGCTCTCAGAGAAAGGAGCTCACTTAGCCCTAGGCAGTTACTCTTGCCCCAGATAAATCTGCACTTTGCAAGGCTAAATAAGCCAGCAAAGGCTGAACATTCCCACCTGTAGTCCCAGACCTCCTTGCTCCCTACAGGTGGCCCAAAAGCCCCCAAAGATGAGACGTGCTGTTTCACTTCAGCTCAACTTGCTTAACCTCCCAAGCATTTCATTCCTCCTCCGGAGAAGCCTGTCTTCTGGCAGTGGAAGAGTGCTTCCCCAACCGTACAGGAAAGCATCTGCTCTCCAAGAGCTGGCTTGGCTACGTTTCTCCCCGTGCCGTGCACACACCCTGTTCTGCCCTCTCCCATGGAGAGGTGTGCAGACCGGGGTGTGCTATGACCGATGCGTTCAACCATAACAAGGTCACTAAGAGCTACAGGCAGAGAAAGGAAGTGTTTTCTCTTTGCCAGCTCTTAGCCAAGATGAGAGAGACCGAGCAGATAAATGTCCATTGAACCAGGAATCCTGGGGGATGAGCAGGGAGGGAAAGGCTCCACCACCTCTGCTGCCTTCTGAGCCTTTTGCATGCCCATCACTGTGCTGAAGCTCAGGCAGCTCATGTGAGTGGAGAACCGTGGTGATGGACTGAGGACTGAGCTCTGGATATCACGCAGCTGCTGTTTAAATGCCAGTAAGCGGCTTTAGAGACTTCTGTGTGCACACACCACAACACTCAGCTCTGTTAATGAACTGTTGGGCTGTGCTAATGCCCTTGATGGTCAGACAGAGTTCATGAGAGTTCAAGACAGGTCAGTCCTGACCACCCCACAGCTCTCCACTCCTTCTCCTGCCCCACAGCTGTCATCCAGCCCCTGGCCTTCCCTCGGTATTTACAACTGCTCCTGATCCCTTGGCCAGTACAGGAGACTTTCTCCATCCCACCTGCCCAGCCTACACTCGCCTTAAACTTCAGAACATTTAGGCACAGTAACATCTCCAGACCACCTTGGCCTGCTGATCTGTGTGGTGCTTAGCAGCTCCTGGGAGGTAGCTCTCCTTTGAGGATCAGAACTGCCAGAAGTCATGGAACACAAGGGAAAATTTACATTTCCTCAAGATTAGGCTCAAAATGAGGAAGCCAGCTCCACAAGCAAGGGCTGCACCATCCCAGGGGCTCACAAATGCCAACACTTGTGACCACTGCCCTGGGCAGGTTTATATGAAGGTGCTGACCATCTGCTGGACCAGATCAACAACCATTGATCAGGAAGGATGAAACGCATGGATGTGGTCCTACCTCACTGTGTCTGTCTGACCATTTCTGCCTCCAGTGTCTACCACCTTTGTCCCCTTCACCTCCTCAGCAGGGAGGACTTGTGATGCCCCATGAAATGCAACCAGCGTGCTCATGAACAGCACCATCAGGGACTTACTTTCCAGTGCATGTAGATTACCTGCATCACGCCCTCAGCTTCCAGGGCAGCTTCCTCATAGCAGAGCTACAGACCTGTGAGTATTTCGTTGGTGCTCATCATCCAGAGAACATTGGTCAGATGCAGGAGTACCTAATACACAATGGACCGGTGCTCTATACACCAGGAGACCCTCTCTGAGAAGGGCAGTGTTAGGTGCTTCAGAGTGAGATACAGTTTTTGGCATAATCCATTTTCAAGAGATGTTTCCTGCCTGTCAGCCCAGGTAGGAGCCCTTAACCCATGGGAAAAAAGGTTCAACACTCATTGAGAGTCAGGGTTGGGTTTTTTTGCCTGTGGTGGGAAGGCAGCATATGTGGGGTTTTTTTACTTCTGTTATTCTGAAGAGAGCACTTTGAGTGTCTTCAGCCTCCACCAAATGCGGACACTTTTGTAGATCCTGTGGAGCTCATATCCCATGGCAGCAAGCTCCTCGGGCAATGACATGGGTGTGAAAATGTATTCCTGATGAAAAGGATCAGAGTTTGCAGCAGAAGGCCTGCAAACGTCCCCTCCTGCAGGCCAGCAAAGCCTCTACAAGAGTGAAAAACGCTGCTGATTTTTTGCTATATTTGATTCCAGCAGGACGTGAGAGGCCGAGCAAGGGACAGCGTGCCAGGTGCTGTGCTTGCTGACACACACGCAGCAGGCACCGCTTCCCCCGGGCAAGGATCCGAGCAGGGTGCTTAAATCAGCGCCAGTCGCTGAACGCAAAGTGCCTGATGTTTTTCGGCAGCCCCCCTTGCTCCCCTCGTTGTTGCAGGCGGTCTTTGGCTCGCCCTTCACTCAGCAGCTCCCGCAGCCTCCTTTCTTGCAGTTGCACGTATTTCTTGTCCTGGCTCTCCTCCCCTTCCTCCTTGCAGGCCTGGATCTGCTGGGAGGAGCTGCTCCTTCCCGGAGCCCCTGGAAGGCCGGTGGGCTGGGCTGCTGCAAGCAAGCACTGGGGTCTCTCGGCTGCCCAGTGATGCTCTCTTCCCACTCACGCACTCGTGCAGAGCTGGGGTGACAAACGACAGGACCCACCAACCTGCCTGGTGCAAGACCGGAGCCCTGAGCAGGGGCTGGGAGGGTTGCAGCTGCAACCCCACTGGTTTCCACGCTGCGTCTGAGCTGGACTCACAGCAGCTCCTGGAGTTTTCTGGCACCAGCCAACTCCCTCTTGGCAGCACTCCTCCCCGCGCCGGGGCTGCGCTGTTTGCTTATCTAGTGCCGTGATTTAACACAGGCGCAGGAACTCACACACTCTCTCCCAGTCTCCTTCAAATTACTTTATTGCTTCCTGTCAACTAGCCGAGCATATCCTGTTAATATACAATCCCCAACGAGCAGTTTTCACAGCATAATCCCCCTTCGTCAGATAACGCAGCTCAGCTCCTGAAGGATGCCCAGTTCTGTGGATTAGGCACCTATGGATGCAGGATCCCAGCACCAGGCAGGTATTTTCAAGCAAAGCGGGGCTGCTGTCATTATTTTTAAAGATAAACCCCAGTGCTGCAAGAGACACTGGCTTTCTCTCAGTTCTGTGTTATTTCCAGGGCTCCATCCACTGGTGACCCCTCTCAACCGATGCCAAGTGCTCTCCCATGCTGCAGTGGCAGTGAGGGTCCTGCTGCTGGAGCCTTTCTCCCAGCTCTCACTTCCCGGCTGCCGGGGGGGGCTGCCCTGCTTGGGGCAAATGTCTGTATCCACCTGCAGCAGGGACAGCAATAGGTTCAGGTGCCGCAAGAATAGCTGTTCCCTTTGCTGCTGCAAACCTGGAATCTGTGTCCCAGAGAAGGTCCGCTCATCAGATACACATGTATTCTAGAGGTGGTGGTGGGAACCTATGCGGGGGCTCTGGTCCAGCCTCCCACTTGCAGCAGGACTGTCATCAACACTAGATCAGGGCGGACGTGGCTGTGTCTGGCCAAGCCCTGGAAACCCTCCAGGGAATTTCCTGCAACACCAGGTTTCGTTACATTGCTGCAGCCCTTGAGTGAGTCTTAGAACTGATGGTGTCTTACCATCTGCCCCAAGGACCGTGGTCCTCTCAGCACCACTCAGTGATGTCCAGCCAGCAGGATATCTGCCAAAGGTGGTTGTTCTGTTTTTTCTCCTGCATGTTTCTGATCCTCCATCCCCCATGCTTGGGTCCAATGCTAAGACTGTGCATCCTGACATTGCAGTTGTAGGACATTCACACCGCTCTGCCCCACATGGTCTTCTTCAGCCTCCTCTCGGGTTCTCTCCCTAACCTTGATGTCCAGTTGATGTGCCAGCTGAGCAGTCCATGGTACTAGGCTAAGGAGATTCCTTTCAGAAAACACCCTCGTGATTTTTTGATTCTGTGATGTGGCAGTGTCCTGAAGATCAGGTCACTGCAAAGCCCGGCATGTTGCATTTGCATCACCCCTGCCTGCACATCCCTCTGTCCTTGTGCCGGGTGGTGCCAGGCCCTGCTGTTCCTGGGCTGCAGAGGCAAACAGGCAGTGCGGCTGCAGCGCGGGGAGGATCGATGGAGCTGGCGAGGTCCTCCACTGTTGACGGTCAGAGTACAGTGCTATTGAGCACGGGTGCAGCTGGGCTTTTGGGTTGCTCCAAAGGCAAACAAAGTGGGCAGATGATAAATTTGGCTTCAGGTCTAGCCCTGAAGCTGTTCCTCTGCAGCACTGCAGACACTACTAAGGACGCCTGTTTGACTACCAAGAAAGGTACGTAGCTCAAGCCCAAGCAGTGACTCTTCTCCCTGGGGAGCAGAGACCTGTGCTAAACTTCCCTGACATAATCCACGACATCTTCTGTGGCCATTTCTTCAGCAAACTGTGGTATTTCAGAGCTCTGGAGGCTGTATTCCAGTTGGTCCCTTGTTGCAAGCTAAAAGACACTGTTTGTGCCTGCTCCAAGCATGCCCTTGGTCATCAGACTCCTCCGTTGGCCTGAGGAAAGGGAACATATGTAGCCATGTAATGCAGCTGTAGCATGACACACAGCCATGTTTTTGTCATCATATTGCCCAAGTTTTTCCTTGATCCTGCCACTAGGACAGTTTTTTTGTCTGAAGTTGTTCCTGGACGTTGAGGACAATCTTTGTGCTAGTTGTTGGTTTTACTAGCAGCTGGATCTGCCTTCAAGTGCTTATGATTCTCTCTGCACTTAACACCTCATTAGCTGGAACATCTACTTACAGAGCACAGTTCTGCTGGTCTGAAAAGAAGGAAAATCCTGTTTGACTCAAGAGCAAAACAGATCACTTATCTCAGACACATCTGAACAGCTGGTCCTAGAAATTTATTCCAAATTAAAAAACATTTGAGAAGAAGTATCTGTCCTCACAGGTGAATCAGGGGCTGATTTATTTCCTCTCTACTATGCCTGCTGAGCAATTCTTCAGCACAGACCCAACCTCACAGACCCAGCCTGACACATCCCTGCCTCTGTATCCCAAGGTTGGAGGCCTCCGTGACTGCTGTGCCTAGAGGGGATGGAGCAGCCATGGTCCCCTTACAGCTGCCTGCTGCTGCCCTCCCTCTGATCTCTTGCTCCAGTGGAGAGCAAGGGAGTGCTCCTCCCTTGCTAAAGTACCCAGCTAAAGTCCCCAGCCCAGCACTGATGCAGTAGCTCTGGCTCTTGGCAATCCCAGCTCTCCACACAGGATGAAAACCATCTCAAGAAAGGAAAAGGCGAAGAGTTGTTTTAATTAAAACCAAATTAAAGTCCTCTCTGATGGCAGCCTGGAGATGAGTAAGGGGATACGGCAGCCTTTGTCTCAGGACCTGAGCTCAGAGTGAATGGTGCTGGCAGCCAGTCAGCAAGGATGCACTGGAGGTCCCCATCCATGCACTGGTGCCGTGTTGATGCCAGGGAGCATCTGCAGTGGCTTAGTCCAGAGGTCGGCGTAAGCCCGTGAGGCGAACCTCCAGCATCCACAACAGCCCCGGTGGGCCCAGGAAGGGTTTTAATGGCAGAAAGGGGACAGGCTGGGAGGCTGCATGAGCCCAGATCTGTATCAAATACTTCCCAACTATTTTAATTTCCATGAGTTTCCCTGTGTCTTACATATTCCTGGATCTTTCTTCCAAGAACTTGTCCAGTCGCCACTTGAATCCCTGGGAATTTTGTCACAGCTCTTCTGAGGACCTCCACCGTTCATCTTCCACCCATGTGAAGAATCACCTCCTTTACTCGTGAACTCTAATCTTTTTGAACCTTGCCCTGAACCTCACACAAGTTTCACTTGACAGCCTTCATTTATTTATGGAAAAAGACAGAGAGTGACCACCTTGTTGCTGTGCAGGTGAGGTTATGGTTGTTTTCCCTATGTGCATTGCTTATCCTCTGTCACCTCTCTGCTTGTCCCTACTCCTGCCAGTTCTGTGTCTGTTGAAGAGGCCGGGTCCCAGCCCAGACACTGCAGGACTGACTGGTGACCTCCCTCCGCTTACAGCGCCTGCTGCTCACTCCTCTCCGCTACCATCTCTTAAGCAATTAAAAAGACAAGGAACTTCCCTTGTACCCCCTGGCTGCTTGCTTTCCTTAAAAAAACTTTTGGCAAGGGACTTAATGGAAAGCCTTTGGGAAACCCCAGCAGATGACATGAACAGATTGCACTGATCCGCATGTGCCTGGCCGCTCTGAAGGGCTCCAAGCGGTTGCGGAGCAGGACTCCCCTTTGCAGTAGCCCCGTGCACTCTCCCCTGGCAGATCGCACTTATCCAGGTGTCTTCAACTCTGCCCACGACAGACACAGCCTCTGTGCAAGCAGCCCCGGGCTGCAGCTCTGTGGTGCTCTGTGCCTTCCTTGGACTTTCCATACAGGCTGGTGTCTTGTTGGCCACCACAGCACCCTTCAAGACACACGGTCCTCTCCGGCTGCCAGGAAAGGGTGGTGAGGGGCTTGGCTTTCACGCTGCGGCAGGACAGGAGCACGGACACCTCCCGTGGGCGCAGGGGTTGTCAGCAGCCCCAGGTGCTCACAGGTCCCCTGAAGGAGCACTCGAGAAGGAGAAATTTCTCAGAGATCAGCCAGGATGCTGATGCCAATGGGCCGAGAGGGTCCCAATGGCTGCAAGGACCAAGTCCTGCGTGGAAAAATGCAAAGAGCTTCCTCCATTGGCAACACTGAAGGGCTTGATGAAAGCATGAAACCATGACCTTTCTGACCATTGCAGCCCCCTGTGCTTGGTGTGCATGGCAGGGACCTGGGCAACAGCCTCTCTACCAGCTCCGCTTTGTCCCGGCGGTGCCATGGCAGCATGTCAAGGGGACAGGAGTCATCTGAGTCCTTTTTGGCTGGCAGGTCCCTCGTGTCACCAGGGCAGCAACCCAAAGGGGCAGCCACGCTCCATCCATCTTGACTAATTGGTCAGTGTTTCCTCCCACTCCCTGCCAGACCCATCTCCTGCTGGCAGACAAACACGGAGCAGGTCTCTGCTCCTGCGCCACGGCCAGCACTCCTCAGGCCCTGCAGGGATACCTCCTCTCCCTCTGCCCACCCCAGACTGCCCCCTCATTCTGCTCATGTTTTCAGTGTGAGCCCTGGCCACTCCTTCCTGGAAGACGTGCTCTCTCTGCCCACCACCTCCACCGCGCTTGCATGTTGTTACTGCTGCCCCGTCCCATTCCGCCGCTCTCCTGCCTCTGCACTCTGTGCGCTTCTCCCTGCACGTACCCCACGTTCATCACCCCGCTGTCCCTGGGCAGGAGAGGATAATGCCGTGCTAGAGCTTATTACTCGGATGAGTCTTCAATAAAATAAAAAGGGAAGTCAGTGAATATTAGCACGAAGAGCTTGTGCATGCATTTGCCAGCATGCAGCGGCGCTCTCACTTTGCAGGACTTGTTCCAGCTCAGGCACGTTTTAGCCAAAACCGTAACGGAGTGGGTATTCCCACACCCAAAGAGAAAATGTGAACTGCCTATCATACAGCATGCAGCACCGTTCCTCCTGACTCCTGACCTTTTATCTGCAGACCTTGGAGGGTTTTTGCCTACACACCACTCAGCTTTCTCCATGCCACTGCGTGTCCCTTAGCTTGCTCCTCATTGGAAAGACCCAGACAACCTGCCTCTTTTCCGTCCTTCTCCTGTGGAGGGAGATGTGGTTGCCTCCTTCAAGTCTGCCTTTTTATAGTAGCCTCCTCTTAAGAGAAAAGAGCAATTTCACAACATGCCATTGCCTTTGATCCTGTATTTGCCTTCTCGTAAACCTACAGTGTCTCAGGGCACCAGAGGATTTTGCTCATGGGTGCTTTGAACATAACACATAATGATGCATTTTTTCGTAGTGTTCATAAGCATTTGAAAAACTCCTATTTTTAACACCAGCAATGAGAAAAAACAGGTAGTTTTCTCCCCAGTTTCCTATTAAATGCCATTTCAGCATTCCCAATTTCACAGATGCCACCCTGTAATTTTATAGTATTAAACAGAGACCTGAGTTTGACTTTTCAGCTCTTCTAGCTTCCTTTGAACAACTTTAAAGCTATTTTCCAGAAGACTTCTGGACTGTGGATGCCCTGCCACAAAATAGCTTGGGTTACATCCTTTTCTTTTACAAATCTTTAAAAATGACAGCAATTAAGTGGTGCAACCTTTTATGTCATTACCTCTGTCAGTATGTAATGCCTGGCAGTTTTTCATCAGACGTTACCTACTGGGCAGTTTTATTCTTTAACATTGCTATTTCTGGCTAACCATAAGATAATCAAGGAGTAAAATGAAAATATTTTCCAGAATACAAAAACCACCTACTGCCAGTCATGCCTTATCATTGTAAAGTCTTCTGGATTAGATTTACATACATAACATGATATTCTGGTGATCATTCCACTTATTCTTTGCTGTATATCTAGATCCTTTGTTTTTCTTTATGTATTTTTTAAAACATAGATTAATAACTTATATTCTTGACTGTTGCATTTCTCTACATTCTGGGAAATTGGGAGTTCTTTGTAATTTATATGCTTTTATTTAAATTTGCCTTCTCAATCTAATTTTTGTCCTTTCCATCTCCATAAGGTCCTGCTTATATTTATGATACCGACTTTTTCAAAAGACCTGACATGTTTGCAGTCCTGAAGGAGATACCTTTATAAAATTCACTTTTCCAAAACTTTCTTTTAACTCTGCAGCCAGTTAACATACAACCACGATTGGATAATTTCTGCAGTGTCTAATCTAAGGTTTACCTGTCTCATCTGTTCTCCTGTCTGAGTTCATCTCCAACTGCCATCATAAGCTGGGCTTAAATTACCTGTTAAAGAAAATATCAGAAATTTCCTGCCCAATTCTACAGTTCTAAATCTGTTTTAAAAGCCTCAAAAGTGCCTCCTCTCTTTAATTTGTTCCCATGGATACCATTCAAAAGTTTCATTCATTTCAGGAGTGCAACACTTGTCAAATCGTTAATGCAGTCCGCCAGTACTTTTGCTTCCTAACGTAGCTGAAGGCTCTAAAACCTAAGACTTCAGAAATTGCAACGGCAACAGAAATACGGCTACCTTCCACTCCTCGCGGCTCTCTGCAGCCACCCTGGTCTCCCTGAAGAAGTGAAATCCCCACCTGAAGCTTTTCTGGGGCTCTGCGGCGCTCCCGGGGGTCCCAGCCCAGGACGATGCTCCGTTGATGCGTGCCATCCTCTTACTTTGCCCCTTTCCTCTCTGTCTCATCCCCGCTTCTGGTACCAGGTAGCGTCAGAGTTTGTAACACGCATGAATCTTTCACGGAGCAACAGATGAGCTCAGAAATACCGGAGGAATGAGCTGAAGGAGCGAGGGAGCTGCTTGTTCTCCGTTAGCTCCCCCCGGGCAGGACCCTGCAACAAGCTAAACGGGTTGAGCAAGGGCGGCTTTCCAGTGTCACGTTTCAGCACAAGCCATCCAGGGCCAGGTACCCTCACAAAGCATAAAAGGGATGTAAAAGCCTTATCTTGATTTAACTCTGCACAGGGAAACCTCACCACGATGTCCCCAGTGGGGTGGGGGTGGCAGTGGGTTGCAGCCAATGCCTGCTTGGTGGCTGGAGACCAGTACAACTGGTAAAGATGCTGGTCCGCTCTGGGAGGCGAGGTAGGATGGGGTGAGAGGTCTGAGGTCCCGAATAATGTCTCTGTACCTGACAGATCAGGGACTGGGGATCTTGAGCCGCGAGGCACCGGGCAGCAACCAGGGCTCGGCCCCTGCTGCTCCCACCCTCCCTCCTGAAGGACCAGACCTGCTTCTCCACCAGACTGCAGAGCATTTGGGGTGACGGGGAAAGGTGAGGAAGGACAGAGGGAGGCCGCTCTCGGTGACAGGCAGCAATCACATATATCTACGGGGTCTCTTGCTGTTCACACAACCTTCACAGGGGGTAGGAAAACCTGCTGTTGGGAACAAGTTCCTCCACCCCCTGCTGAGCTCGGGAACATTAAGTAGGTGATAATAAGCGGTCCCTGAGCAGCAGGGCCTGCTCTCCTTTGGAAAGTGCTACTCAAGACAATTTATCATTCAGACAAAGAGGGGAAAAAGGGTTAAACACTGCCCAGCCTCCCTAACCAGCGGTGGCTTTGGTTATCTGCTGCATGGCTGCAGGGCTACATGGTGCCTGTACATGTTCGGGGATCAAGAGTTAAGTGTTTAAATGATAAGTGATATCTTAAAAACATAAGTTTAGCAATGAATCTGTGCCGACAATACTATACTATTAGTTAATAGGCAGAATTAACTCACTGGCCTGGGGCCAAGCCCGTCACAGCCAGAGCCAGAACAGCTGAAGTTGCTTTTCACTTGGGTTTTGCTTTTACGGGATTTGCTGCTGCAGGGAGACTGACTCTGATTTCTGTAAAAATATGCTCATGTTTTCCTCCTCCCAACCTGCCCCTGGAAGCTCGAGGCTCCTTGGAGCCTGAGGGATTCAGCCAAGAGCTGAAAATCTTTCCTTTCGCATGCAGAGACGTGAGCAAGGGTGCCGATTTCCTGCAGGGCATCTGTCCACAGCCCCCCACCAGCTGTCTGCCCACTCTCTGCCTGCTCAGAGTGGGTCTTTACAGACATATTTACTGCCCTAGGTGCCACCAAGGCACCTACTCCCCATCCATCCCATCCAAAATTAACTGCCCTCTCCCTCAATTAGGGGTTTGAGCTTGATCAAGTAGCTCCAGGGGATGGAGCTTCCCTGGACCCCAAGAAGTAGCCTCTCTCGGATCCTTCTGGTAGCTGGGGCTCCTTGGGTGATGCTCTTTCTCACTCCTGGCCCTAGGATGGCTGCACTGAGCCTCAAGTCTGTGCATGACAGCTCTGTATCCCCAATTGCACAGATGCTGCTTCATTCATGACGCTTTCCTTTGTGCCTCCCTTGAGTCCTGGCTGTCGCCTGCTGCACCTCTTTAACCTTGCAGAGAGTGAGAGGAAGCCACCTCCTCCAGGTGTGATGAGCCAAGGGCTTCATATGCAAATGAAACCTGTTCTTCCTGCACCCGGAACTGAAAATGCTATATTAAATGCGTCACCATCAAACCCATTTTAATGTCCCCTAGATGTCATCTCTCTTGGCTCTGTCTGCCTGGGAATCATCTTTGGATATAAACATGTAGGTGCAACTGAAATGGTTGCTGTCCCACTTTTGTAACCCTGGTGCTGCTGCTCTTCCCAGAGAAGGCTTTATCTAACGCTCTTTGTAGCAGGGTTTAAGCGTTGCTCTGTGACAGTGCTGCCCAAGACTGACAAGACGTGGGCAGCAACTACCAGTATAACCAATATACCTTGCCTCCCAAGGTGGGACCAGCTGCCTGATGGTCGTCAGTATCATGTGACATAGTGCTGTGGTCACTTGTCACCAGATGGCAGCAAGGAGAGCATCAGCTCACATTGTCGTGGCTGGCTGAGGACAGCAGTGTGGATGTACAGTGCTCCCTGGTCTACCACCATCCTTCACAGAAGCCTCTAATTCTGGTGCAGAATGAGAGGAAGGTGCAGAAAAGGACATGGAGGAGGTCCAGGATCACTCGCCATGGCAAGGTGCGTTGTGGCACTTCCAAGTCTGCTTGGTGATCAGAGAAGCTTGTCGGCTGCAGGACAGAAGGAGGAGGCTGGTCGCACCCCCTACACTGACAACAGCAAGCTTGTGAGGGTAGCTGTGGGGCCTTGGCAGGCCGTCCTGTGGATGCTGAAGGGATGCGACAGTCATAGAAAGCCCTTGGGAGCAGAGTGAAGGCGTGAGGTGGGAGCAGAGTGAAGGCGTGAGGTGGGACCAGTGCTCACAGTTCATGACTATGAGGAGCATCTTTAGGGGACAGGGTGGACTCCTATGAGTACATAAGATCCTCAAAGTCACTGAGGCAGTCAGACAATAAGTCTATGTAGTCCAAGGTCCCATCTCCAGCAGCAACAGCCTAAGGGGATGCTCAAAGGAGTTGAAGAAGAGGGAAGGTCTCCGGTGACAGTTGAAAAAATCCCTACTGCCTCTTGGCAGCGCAGCCCTGGAGCCTTGCAAGAAAATCCTGAGGGTCTGGGTGGACCCTAGGGCAGCAGGGCTGCTGCTTGTTCTTCGACTCCAGGCTCTCGTCTTGGAGACCAGCGTGGATCCTCTGGGACATACCTGTTTTAGGGCATTACAGGACACAAAAACAGCCCTGGGATCTGGAAAGACTGAAATGATGGTTTGAGGAGTCTAGAAATGGTGAGTGCTTTCCAACATCTGATGAGAAATGCTGGGTGCTCCAGAGCAGCGGAGAGTGAGGGAACCGTTACAGAGCCTGGAAAATGAGGGAGTCCTGGAGAGCACTGGTACGGTGGGTAACTGCAGGGATGCCTGGGCTCCTTGCCCTGCAAAGGAACATGTCTGGAGATAGGAGATAGGCTGTCCCTGGTTCTTCTGCCTCCTTCTGTAATGAATTGAGCACGCTCCATGCAAGAGTGAACGCTAATGAGGCGATGAAAACTTCTTCACACACTATGGAGCTGGGCCACAGGGTGCTCTGGAGGCTGCTGCATTGAACATGGGGCCAACCTGTATGACCAGTAACATCTGCAGTGATAGGAGCTCCCAAAGGGGATGAGAGCCTGCAGCTGGCCACACTGAGCTGGGGAAGCCCATTCGGTTCATGCATATGGCTAACACCATCAGGAGCCTTGACCTCCTCCAAACACAGCTGTGGTTGGCAAGAAATGAGTCTGCGATGGGTCAAGGCAGGGAACCTGAGATGTTCAAGCTGCTGGTGCTGCAGAGGGACAAATAAGAGCTCAGTGAGGCAAGCCTGTTTTTTTCAGTGTCTTGGACACTTTGGTGAGTTGAGGGGCAGGGATCCATCCTGGCAGTCCAATGGCTCTTCAGCTCTTGGCCTATGAACCTTGCACGGCTCGTATAGAGCTCCACGTGTAGGGCGTGACTTTCCCTGAGAAGATCCTCCAGGAGACACACGTGCTTTCTGTGGGATGCATTTGATGCCCCTCCCGGCCAGAAGAAAGAGGGACACAGCTACAGGAGGTGAGCAGAGGGGCACTGCTGGGTGCAGAGTGGGTGCTAGCAGGCTGGAAGGGGTGAGAAGGAGATGTTAGGGTGGTGGCAGAGGGGACCTCCTGGTAAGTCACACATGTCCTGAAGAGGATTTGGCTCATGAGGTGCCCAAAGGGCACCCAGGCATGTGGGAATGTCGGGGCTGTTGGGTGGTGTGATGGAGAGGTGGAGCTGGGTCTCAGCCTGCACCTTCTGCGAGAGTCCCGCTTGACCCCATCTGCTGTGAGTGGGGCTTGTAACCAACTCACAACTGCTCCACATGGGACTTGAGGGAACTCCTGCTCACACCCCACCTGGGGTGACTCCAGGGGGTCTGGGGAGGTCAGGGCTTCCCGGAGCCTGCCAGGAACAAGCCACGGATTTTGCCAACTCTTTTTTTTTTTTTTTTAATTGTTGGTCCCTCTGGACACATCCCTTTCTCCTGCCGGACCCTGCCCGCAGCCAGCACACTCCCCTCCGCGACCTTCGACCCCCCCCGGGACGCCCCATGCCCGCCCCGGTGGGGCAGCGGCGGGGGGCGAGGGCCAGGCGGGCGCACCCCCGGAACGGAGGGATGCTCAGCCCGGGGCCGCCGGCCAGGCGCGGGGCTGCGGGCGACGGGAAGGGCGGAGGCGGGGGCATTCCTCCGGGAACCCCCTCCCCGGTTTTTGCGGCGCGCAGTCAGCCCCGGCGAGGAAGATTTGGGCTGAAATCACGGCTTTCTCTGGATGATCGACAGCTCCGGGAGAAACCATCGGCGGGCGGGGGGAGCCGCCGCCCGCCGCCCGCCCGCCGCCCCCCGCCGCGCCGCCGGCCCCCCGCCACCCCCCCGCCGCGCCGCCGCCCGCCCGCCGCCGCCGCCCGCCGCCCGCCGCCCCCGCCGGCAGCGCGGCGCCCCAGGGCGGGGCGGGCGGCGCGGGGCGCTCCCCCGCGCGGCGGCGGCGGTGGCTCGGCCCGGCCGCGGCGGCGGGGCCGGCGGTGCGCTCCGTGCCCGCGGCCGTGCCCGCGCCGGCGGCGGCCCCAGCGAGGGGGCTCGGCTCTGCGCTCCGCCGCTCGCCCGCCGCCTCCATGGAGCGCCGGCCGCGCCGCCTCTGATGCCCGGCCCGGCGCGCACCATGGGGCCGCTGTGGCTCTGCTGCCTGCCCCTCGCCCTCCTGCCGCTGCTCGCCGCCGTGGAAGGTAAGGGGGGGCCGCGGGGGGCGGGGGCCCTTCTGGGGCAGGGCGAGCCCCCTTCGGGTTTTTTCCCCTATTTTTTTCGGGGGGTGGCATTTTGTCCCCCTCCCCCTTCCCCGCCGCGCCCCCTCCGCCGCGCTGGAGGGGAGGCGAAGTTTTGGGGAAGTGCTGCCCCAGCTGGAGGTGTTGCCGCCGGAGCCCGGTGCGGAGCTGGGGGCCCCTCGTGTCTGTGTGTGTGAGTGTGTGTGCGTGTGCGTCGCCGTCTCCAGACCCTCCCGATCGCTGCGTTGCCCTTCTCTCCGCCATCCCCTCGCCAAGGTGGGCATCCCCCGCCGGCACCCCGGCACCCCCGCAGCAGGTCGCCGGGTGCTGGTTGGGTACCACGGAGCCTCTCCCCTAGGGATGCCCGGGCTTTGCCACACCGTGCCCGCTGCTGGCGGCTGGGGGAGGCTTTGGGGCGCACCTCAACAAGGCCTTGCCGGCATCCTGGAGCTCATGGCCGGCTCCCCGTTGGCGGCGTGGCTTTCCCGGCGTCCCCGGGAGGAGCTGGGCTCCCCGCCGAGTTTCCCCGGTGCTCAGACAAAGCAGAGCCAGGCGGCAGGTGGGGAGCTCCCGCGGGGTGGGTGTGCGGAGAAGGCGCTGGGTGGGAGGCCGGCGGTGGGGTCTAGGTAAGGAAAGACTCGTCTTTCCGCTCCCAAGCCCATCTCAGCCGTGGTTGCGTGCCTCCAGCCCGCCTGCTGCACAGGCGCCCCGGGAAGCACTGGAGAACTGGGCTGGGTAGGGGTGAAAGCAAGGTGTCAGGCCGAAAACGGGCTCATCCCGGCGCACCGCGGTTCACCGGTATCTGCCCATCGCGGGAGGGCTGTGTCCGAGCTGGCGAGGGGCTGGGTGGCTCTGCTGGCCCCCTGGCTTCGCTGGGCCGGCAGACAGGCTGGGCGGCCGCTGCTGGCCTTGGGCGTGGAGGCACCGGGTGGTGGGAGCTGCATGGACGGTGTTTGTCTGGAACATGGATGAGGCACCATTTATTAAAGTTGGAGTTTTGGGAGATGACTCATGGGTTGGCCAGCTATACATCGTGATATTTACAATATGGGAGCTTGGCATAAATAGGACTATTTACGTTGCAGTGGAGAGTGCTAGCCAGCTATGCTATTCAAATGAGCCCAGTATGTTTTTAATTATGAGGGGGGAGGGTTGGGGTGATGAGCGTGTTTGTGGGAGCATACGTGTCCATGTGGGACTCTGGCCTGATCAGCTGGCGGCGTTGACACTTACAGCGGGGCTTGTGCTTGGCCAGCGGGGCCCGAGCGGGCTTGGCCGTGCAGAGCTGACGCTGCTGACTATGGCAGGGGAGGGAGCCAGGCGCCTTGTGCAGGGATGGGGTGACACCTCCACCCCGCCCTGCCCTCCCTGCACGTCGAGAGGAGCTGCCGGGCTGTCGGTGACCAGCTCCCCGGGATCTTGCATACTTGCTTGTAGACATGGGTGACCTTCCCACCGTCACGGCAGGAGCAGCGGGGGCTGGATGCATGAATGCTCATCCCAAGGGATGGGGAATACGTGTCAGGGGATGAGGGGGCAGACAATGCTGGCGGGGGGTTCCACCCACCCGAGATGATTGCCATAAGGTGTGCTCCTCCACGGGTGGGGTCGCTTATGGGGAGATGGTCAATGGGGGCCCTACACCGTGCTTCCAGTGGCCGTCCCCGTCTGGGGCTGAACACGCTGATTTGGGTTCGGTGGGGTCCCTCCCACGCCCCTGCTGTTGCCTCCTGCCTTGTGTGTGTGTGTCGTGGGGTTGTGATGGTGTGTGTGTGGCAACCAGCTACGATGTCCTAGCCTTTCACTCCTTTGCAAAGGCTTCTGGAGAACTGGCGAGGTGAAAGTGCATGGGATGCAGCTCCCTGGGCACACCTCTGGTCTTTCCTCTTCTTCGGGAGCTGCCTCTTCCTGGGACTCCCTGGGATGCTTGGACGCGGTGTCCGTCGGCATGTCTGGATGCTATGGGCCCCATCGGTGCAGGCAGACTGACCCAAGAGCAGCCGCTGGCCAAGGAGACAGTGGCTGGACCTCACTACATCCCCCCAGCCACAGGGCACCTCCGTGTCGGTGATGCCCTCCGTGCTGCCATCACCAGCTCCAGCAAATTCCCAGGGCCAAAATGGGGGAGAAAAAGGCTTGTTCAGGGAAAAAACGTGTTCTGGTTATTTGCGCGGGGATCCTTGCCTCTTGAGTCCTCTTTTCAGCTCTGCTACAGAGCTTTTCTGTAATGCTGGTAATTTCACTTGCCTCCTCTGTGCCTCAGTTTTCCTAATTACAAGGCGTAAAATAATACAAGCATCTTTCCCAAGGGAACCGCGAGGTTTTGTTAATGAACATGACAAAGTGCTTTGGGATCCGTGGTTGAAAGCGCAGCTTTAGTCAATGCGCGCGTGTGTGTGGTGTTTATTTATCTACATGCTTTATATTTCTCTGTACGCTATATATTCACTTGCATTTAACAAACCTTAATTAGAAACAAAGCCGATAGGGAAGGAAATATAAACAGGACTCTGCATGAAAATTGGAAGTTGATTACTCACTGGCCAGCAGAATGCGTGTCTCGGGCTTGGGAGGAAAGGCTGTTTGGTTAAAACCGGCTCTGTTAAAAGGAAATGTGAAAGGAACGTAAAACATAAATCAATATGGAAAACAGGGAGGTGGATGACAATGTACATAAAGCAGAGGTTAAGAATTGCGTACAGTTGTTAAAGCAGTTGCAAGGTAACGTATCTGCAGCTGAGAAAGTTCAGGCTTATAAAAGGAAAGGGTTTTTTTTTAAAAAAAAAACAACCAGAAAGTCAAGAACAAAGGAGTCCTGGAAGGGTCTGGATCCCACACCGGTTGGTAACAGTGCCGCTATCACTAACGGCTCTTCTTTGTATTCCTGCCGGCATATGCTGCATGCATATCTGGAGTACTGATACTTCCGAGGTATTTTTGGGGGGAGCTGGGAAGGGCACTTAGGTATTTTAAAGTCAACAACCTGGCTAACTCGTATGCGAGGGGGGAGAAAAAACCCAAAGGCGCTCTTCACCCTGTTGGAGTTAACTTTTCATAAACCTTGTGGCGCTGGCAAGCTTCCCGGGGGCTGGAGGAAAGCCAGCCGTGTGCCAAAAAATGCAAAAGGAGAAACGAGATGGCCCTAATACCTGTGAGGGTGCAGGCAGCCCCGGAGCCGGCAGCGCGGAGGCAGCGGTGGGCGCTGAGGGGTGAGGGAGAATCGCCTGGCGTGAGTTTTGCCGGGAAGCGGCATCGCGGGCGGGCCAGGGAACGTGATGTTGAGCATCCTGCGCCGGGTGGTCGCGATCCTGAGCCCGGCCTTGGGCTTGGAGAGGGATGCTGGTATGGGAGGGCCGTACCCTCTCCCCGGGGCATGCCGTGGCTGAGGTGCTGGACGTGAACACCCGTGTCCATCCTCCAAGCAAGCTGGAGATAGGACCTTTGTGTTCCTACATAGTTAATAATGTATTAAAATGTACACAATGTACCTTATGCATTTATTATATTGCATACGTGTACATAATATACATTATATTGTATTTTTTATACGCTATAACATATTTTAGTGGTAAAACATGGTCACCTCTCTCGTACACATGGTCATGACTCACTGCTGAGCACCTCTGCAGCCTCCTCCAGGCCCAGGGTGGTGTGGGGGGATGCCAGCAAACACAGGGGACAGACTGTGTGTCGTTGTGTCCGGCTTCGTGGTCTCAGTGGAGGAAGATTTTAGCCATCTCTTCGGGGTTATGGGTCACACCAGAGCAGTTGCTTTGACCTTGGTGCTCCAGGGAGGTGGTGTGTTCCAGGACCACAGGAGCTGCAGGAGCATCCCAGCGAGCCCAGCACACTCCGGAGGGATGCGGTGGAGCAGCAGGTCCAGGGAAACCCATGGGAAAAACACGGGAGCTGTCGAGAAGCTGATCCATGCCGTGTGTTTGAACTCCAGATCTATAAATGCTGTCCTGAGTCCAGGGTGGAAACAAATTTTGACAAATGTGGGGCACAGAGCAGAGACTGTGGATTTGGGTCAGCCCTGTACTGACCCATCTCCCTGCCACCCTGTACTGACCATCTCCCTGCCACTGCCTGCCCTCCTCGGTCCTGTTTCTTGGGTTAATTTTTGACAAGGTGCATTCCTTGTACCCACCGGCCCTTTACATTACCGGGCCAGTGACCGGGAAGGAAAACTCCTTTTGGAGACCAAATAAATTGGTGCCCGATTTAAACATCCATGTAGCTGCCATTGCACCTCTGCTCCTCCGCTTTTCCTGGGCGGGAGCAGCAGTTGTTCCCGATCCCTGCTGTATTTCCAGCTTCTCTGGGTGATAGAAGTGGAGGGAGCAGATGCTGGAGGGAGATGCCAAGGGGACAGGGCTGTAACAAGCTGGCAGTGACGAGGGCTCGGGGCTGGCGTGGCCACTGATGTACCCCAGCTCCTTGGGACTCCCTACAGAGGGATCTGAGGGTGCAAAGGGGACATGGCTGTGCCCTGGGGATGCTGCCAAGGAGTTTTGGGGCTGCCCCCCAAGGATGGGAGAAGCAGTCCCCTTTGCAGATGAGCTAAGGATCTGCCTGCACTAGTCGGCAGCCGATTACGTACACATACCTGAGCTGGCTGGAAAGAGGGGTGGGCACCAGCGGGGCTGCAAAACCGGCCTTCGGAGCTGGGTAAATACTGGATGCTGAGAAACCTCCCGAGGCCCGAGTGCTTTTGCGCGAGTGCAGCCAGAGTTGTGATAAACGAGGGTCTGGGCCCACCGCTCCTGCGCCAGCACGCGCCCGCTCCTGACAGACCGCGCCTGCTGGGGTGGTGGGTGCGTGTGGGGGGGTCTGTCCAGGAGCGGGTGTGGGGTTCCCATCCCACAGAAAGTCCTTTTTTACTGAGAAAGACCCCTGTCAGCTCCCACCCTGGTTTGCAATCCTTCTCAAACCTGGTTCTGGTTTGCAGAGACGCTGGAGCGAAGCGCGGCCGCCCCGCGATGCGCTGGGATGGGGGTAGCGGGGGGATCCTCGGAGGCAAAAGTTCAGCCGTTAGATAAGGGGGTAACGACGGGGCCTCCTGCGATAAGGCGCCGGTGTGCGACGCGGGCAGGAGGGAGCGGCAGTGCCTGGGGGGGTGGAGGGGGCTCTGCGCTGGCTGGTACCCGGGGATGCAGGCAGCACGGGGCGGCGGGTGCTGGGGGGGCGGGCACCCCTCGGGGCTGGGAGCTAGGAGGGTGTGAGGAAGGAGAGGTGCCGCGGCGGGGTGCGCAGGGGTGCGCAGGGGTACGTCGATACTGGCTCTGTACCGATATTCGGTGTTTGGGAACGGGCCGGCAGGACGGCGGTCAGTGCCAGGGAGCGGGCGCAGGGGTGGCCGTGCGGGCATGCTGGCCCCCCGGGCACGGCACGTGGAGACGACCGGGCAAGGGCGGATCACGGCGTGCCGTCCGCCCCTCGCTGCTCCCTTTCTCGGCGATGAAGGGAGCAGCATCGGGTCTCTGTACCCCTCCGACCCGACTCGCCGCACCAATTGCCGAACATTAAAGGAGATGAAGCGGGCCACGAGGGCAGAAAACACAACTATAGTTGTGGATGGTCCTTGCCTCCATAAATGTCACAAAGGGGCGTTATTCAGAAATTACAGTTTTAGTGGCTGTGCATAATCGCAGCCCGTGAGAGGAGGATCTCTTGATTTAGACCCGAGCATCACGCGCGATGCAGTGTGAGGTGTGGGGCTGGCTCCGTGGGAGCAGGTTCAGTGTCCCGGCGGGCACAAGAAAGGGCTGGTGAGCTCCAAAAGTTGGTGAAGCTTTCTCAGTCGATCTGATAAATGATGTTCCTTCCACCTTACCTCTCATAGAGGCAGACCATCGCATCTGTAAAATGCCCAGCACTTAAAAATGCTACACAGCATTTTGTAAGTAAGGCAAAATGAAGGAGCTAGCTGAAGGGAGCAGCTGAACGAATAAAATACTTGCACATGATGTAGGAAATTATATGAAAGCTCAGAATAAATGCAACGTGGCCATTTAACATATGAGTTAAAAAAAAATAAATCTGGATTAAATGGCAAACTGAAGGGGGTCACCAGAGGTAAAAAGGTGTTCTTCAGTGTCGTGGTTTAGCCCCAGCCGGCAACTAAGCACCACGCAGCCGCTCACTCACTCCCCCTCCCACAGCGGGGCGGGGGAGAAAATTAGGAGAAAAACCTTGTGGGTTGAGATAAACACAGTTTAATAGGACAGAAAGAAAGAAGGAAACAACAATGATAATACCACCAAAGGAATGTATAAGAACAAGTGATGCCCAATACAGCAATTGCTCACCACCCAGTGATCGATAGCCCATCCCCGAGCAGCGATTTCTGCCCCCTGGCCAACTCCAGTTTATGTACTGGGCATGACGTCGGATGGTAGGGAATATCCCTTTGGCCAGTCTGGGTCAGCTGTCCCGGCTGTGTCCCCTCCCAGCTCCCCGTGCACCCCCAACCTGCTCGCTGGCAGGCCAGCACAAGAAGCTGGACTGTCCTTGACTGCTCAGCAACAACCCAAAACATCAGCACATTATCAACAGTTTCTCATCCCAAATCCAAAACACAGTCTCACACTGGCTTCTGTGAAGAAAACCAGCGCTATCCTGGCTGAAACCAGGACATTCAGAAAGTGGAAGTGGTATCTAGAAGGGTATAATAGAAAAAAATCAGAAACTGTGGTGTGGTGAATGTAAAACCATATATGCCAGACTGAGAGGCTTTTGAAAAATAACTTGTGAGAAGAAATGAATTATGTCCCCAAGTTGCCTCTCAAGAAATGAGAATCTTGAGGGTAAATCCGAACAGGATGGAGTACTTGGGGAGATGAGAAACAACTTCAGTGTTCCCCCAAATGGCCGTGACCAAGGGGACTCCTGCCAAGGAGCTTTCCTTCCCAGGGCAGGGCTGAGAGACTGCCCTGAAGTGATGGCAGAAGAGCTTACATATTGAAATAAATTGGTAAAATGAACGTGTCCCAGAGCAAATGGGATGAGCATCCTTTAAGAAGAGCTCCCTGGGTGATCCAGGAGACTCCAGAGCAGTAATTTTAGAGGAAGGGCTCTCTTATGGATTAAGATCTGCTTAAAGAGGGAGAGACAAAGAGTGAGTTTTCCCACTGGACGGGGGTCAGCATGAGGCTTGCGCTGTGTGACATATTTATAAACATGCTAGAAAGGGGTGGGAACTTGAAGGCAAGGAAGTTTGCAGATTATACAAAATTATTCAGGACTATAAAAACAACAGTTGTGTTTAAAATATTGTAAAAGGATCTCTTGACACTGGATAACCAGGCTATAAAGTGGCAGATTAAATGTAGTCAGCGATGAATGAAAAGGGATTCACATGGAAAAAATTACCCTAAACCCATGCATGCACAGTGGCAGTCTTTAAATTACTTATTAGCATTTTAAGAAAGAGATCTTAAAGTCATTGTGGATGGCTCTTTGAAAGCATCAACTCAGAACGGGGAAGGGCTGGGAAAGGAGGGCGGAGATGGTTGTACAGGAGAGGTACAGGGGCAGGGGGGCTTCAGGAGGATGCAGCTTGCGGGGGGGCACAGAGGTGCGTCGGACCATGGGAGGTGTGAAGAAGGGGATGAAGGGGTGACAATCCATTTTTTTTATACTTTTTCACTCAGTCTTTAGTTCTCAGGCAGCAGGTTTAAAACCAGGACTGATGGAGGGTGGAGGCAGGAGCGTGCTGGGCAGGATGAGGCCCACCCCTGCCTGTCCTGGGTACTGGGGGCATCAGCCCTTGGTGCTGGGCTGCAGAAAGTGAGCGCTTGCTGCATGTCTTCCCTGAGCATCCCCCCGGTGTGCGGCTGGAGGTGGGAGGGAAACCAGGAATCCCTTTGGCTCCTTTGGCAGAGGTGGTATTTGAGGTCTGTCCCCAAAGGGTGCTGGATGCCCATGCTCAGTGGGGGCCCCGTCGCCCCCCAAGCTCCAGCTTGGCTTTCAAGACCCTCTGCAGTTTCTGAGGCAAAGCGCCGGGGGGTCTATATTACTGCGGTTGCTCGTCGCCTTGGCCGATGGTGGACCCTCTGGGTGCAGGAGCGCCTTCCAGCCTCATGCAGGCTCTTGGTTTCGGCAGCTGGCTGGGCGAGGGTGAGGTCCCCTGGAAAATGCCCGTTGGCGCTCGCCTTCGCCCGCCTCAGCCTTTCAGAGGGCGAGAGCATTTGTGTGGAGCTGGGGGAGGAGAGGAGCTACCCTCAGCCCCTGTTCACCTGGGGGAGCGACGGCTGTGTTTAGGGGTGCTCAGCCCCTCGTCCTCCAGCTGAGCGGGTCAGGGGTGGAAGGGGCGGCCGAGCGTGTGAATGTTCCCGCGGGGAGGGGATGCCTTGAGCCGCGCGGGCTCGTGCTCAAAAGGCCAGACAAAGGGAACAATGGGCTCCACGGCTGGGCTCCTGGGCAGCCTGCGGCTGGCTGCCGAGACCCCGGCATGGGAGAGAAGGGGGAGGTGTTTGGGCTGGCCGCGAAGGGCTTGGTTCCCCTCTGCTCCCACCCGGGCTTTGAGGGTCATGAGGACACCTGGTCCGCAACAGACTGAAGAACAAACTGTGTCCCAGGTGGTGGTTATCGCATGCTGAGCAGCTCGCTGCTGGCGCCCGGCTGGGGTCTGTCTGCCTGTCAGCGGGCTGAAACAAGCCCTGCTCCGTGAGAAGTGTCACCCCAGCTCCCAAAACATGTCCCCAAAGTGCGGAGGGTGCTGCCGGAGCCTGGTGAGCTCTGGTTGCGTGTCCTCACCGTGGCTTGCAGGGGCCCTTGTTGGGCGGCTGGTGCAGTGCTGCTTTGCTGCTGCAAGGCAGGGTAGAGGGAGGGCCAGGCAGGGCGAGGAGGGTCCAGCCCCTGCTGGACTTCCCTATTCCCAGACCCTCTGTGAGCATGGACAACTTCAGCAGAGGGATGCACGAGAGAGAAGACATCTCCATCCCCTGCAGCCCTGGCCCACAGGGGTTGTGGGAGGCTGTGGATGAGAAGCATCACATGCACTGCGGCGTGGAAGTGCAGGTTCTTCCTATTCCAGAGACTCTCAGGGCAAGGGAGGACTGATTGGAGCACACTGCCTTGGAGCAGGGGACAGGGAGTCCTTGGATGCTCTTCGGTCTCCAGAGGAGATTCTGCTTTTGGCAGCCTGCTCCCCATCTGCCTTTCCAAGCCTCCCATGACACCCCTCATTCACACGGGGTGGCCACTGAACCCAAGTGCTTTGTTTTGGGTTGCTTGCTGAGACTAGAGGGTTGGGCATGATGTGTCTGAGGACAAACTGGGCAGGAACAAGGTGTTCAGATGCCTCCAGGTGTGTTGTTGCTTTCACCTGAGCAACTGGTGTGTGTGTCCTACCAGGACGTGTACCTGCCTGCATCCGCTGTTCTCCATTCTTTCCAGGCACAGGCCAGTGGCCATGGCTGGTGCTCCTGGAGGGAGCTGACAGCATCCTTCCCTGCTGCTGGCTTCTGTGACTCTGCAGCTCATTCTCCCCAGGTATGGACAAGATGCTGCCTCCTGGATTTTGGCTTCAAGTCTTCCTCTCATGAGATGCATCTCTTTCTTGCAAGCTCAGCTTTTTGTATGGCCAGTGTTTGAGCTGTTGGGTAGGGGTGATGGGACTCATCAGTCTGACCAAGGAGGTCAGAACACTGGAGGTGTTCAAAAAACATGTAGACGTGGCACTTTGGGACATGGTGTAGTGGGCATGGTGGTGTTGGGTTGACGGTTGGACTTGATGATCTTAGAGGCCTTTTACAACCTTAATGGTTCTATGATTCTAAGGCTTGATCCCAGGACACACATCGGGATGACACCTTTGTCTACACTGACCGAAGAAGAGGTTTGTGGTCTTGAGTAAGAGCTAGGAGTGCTCTGGACTGACGAGTACATGGTTTGAGGCAAGGTAGAAAGGCGAGGTAGAAAGTCTGCTGAAGATCAGGACTGGATCAGCTAAACAAGTTGGGTGCAGCAGAGGGGAGGTTGAAGAAGCCCCGGAACCATCATGGAGAGGTTCATGTGGTGGCAAGCAGCTGTGAGCTGGCTGGGCAGCCGCCCCAGCTGGTGTGCTCCACGTGATTGGGTGTGAGATGGGCTGGAGCACGTGAAGGGTCACGTCTTGCCGTGCAGAGGTTACGGTCGTGTTTCATGATTTGCTTTGCTTGTAATCCTGTTTCCAGGCTCCACAACTGCAACTTGGAAACCTTTACGGCGAGCCTCACTTAATAAATCTTTGCCTTGTTTTACTTTTAAGCCTGTCTGGTATCAGGGGACAAAGTGCATAGGAGAAATGCGTGAACTGGGGGCTGCGCGGATGAAATAAAACAAGGTGTATGAGCTGGCTGGAGCGCATAGTCCGCAGGGAGGGGGGCTGGCCAGGCTGCAGAGAGTTAATTGCGGTATGCCAGCTTTGGGGAAAGCATTTCCTGTGGATCCCTCCTGCAGGATCCCAGCCACCTCCAAGGGTGCTTGCAGAGTGCCCTTGCAGGTGGCGGAGCGCTGGTTTTGTGTGCTTGTCCCCAGCCTTTGTATGCATGCCCCGGCGCGCAAGCTGCCTGCACGCGCGCCGAGAGAGCGCCTGTGTGTTAAATGCGACCAGGCACGCGGCTTCCTTGGTGCTCTGGTGTAGAAACAGTCACAGCTCCAGGAGCGAAAACAAGCTGGTGATACTGTTTTTTTTCCCGGGGAGCAGAGAGCAGCCAGTGACCGGACGTGGGGAATGGCCAGTAGCAGGGTATTAACTGCCCAGTGCTGGAGCATGCTGGGTGGTGGGAGGGAGATGTCTGCCCCTCCGAATTTGCCCCTGCCTGGCCTGGGGCACAATGCTGTGGCAGCGAGGGGGTGGATCGAGGCAGGCAGAGCAAACCAGTCCCACCAGGGATAGTTTCCAGACAGGTCGGGCAAATGCATTCCCTGCGCAGAGCCTGGAGCTGCCCTGTCCATGCCGAAACTGGGACAAAGCCTCATTCCTTTACCCACCTTGTGGAGGGCTGGATAGTCCCCGTGCAACAAGGAACCTCCTGGGCTTTTCCCATTCTCGCTGCATGTTAGCACTGCTCTGGAGGCTCGGAAAGGATAAACACAGAAGTGTGCATGATGCCGTGTGGAAATCCCTTGACAGCAGACACATAGCAGAGCAGCGGGGCACTGGCGTGGGCTGGAGGGGCCGGCTGTGCCAGCTGCTCTGGCGGGGAAGGGGTGCTGAGCGCCTCTGGGACTTGTCCCCATGTGTCTACCCTACCTTCAGGGAACCTCACAGAGAGTCCTCGGACAGATGCAGAGCAGTCGGGAGCAGGGCAGGCATGGGAAAGGTGCTAATTAGGATGTTGGCAGCATTAGTAGGGGTTGGTGTCTGACTAGTGCGAAGTGTTGAACAGGCAGCGCCGGGTCTGCTCTGTGTCGTGCTCCGTGTAAATCTCCAGGCAGCAGGCAGCTAGCGAGGCTGCGGGTGGGATGAGGCCAGCCCGGGTGTGCGATGGAGCCGTCCTGGGGTAGGTTGGTGCTGCTTTGAGTCCACCCATGGCAGCTGGTCATGGTCGATGGCTTTGTCACGGGCTGGGGGCAGATCCGCTCTGAGCATCGCTTAGTGAGGGGGACATGCCTGCTTTGGGTGGCTGCGCTGCTGCTGCACAGAGCCAGCACCTGGTACGCCTTCTTTTCTCCTCCTTTTGCCTCTTCACCTTTCTTCTTCCAAGTCTGTAGGCGAGATGGAGAGCAGAGAAGTTGCTAACAATGCTGGTTTTTTTTTTGGAGGGGGGCCTGATGTCAAACTCTTGTGCCTTCAGGTTGAGTAGCTGCCATGAGATTTTGCTATGACTGACACCTGTTCTGGCTGGAGATCGACAGCTTTTGATAAACGCAGATCCTCTGGAAATGCTGAATTTACTGGCAGCTGCTCCCATTTGTTGTCTGGTCTCTGTTCCCGGGTTTGGCTGAACCTTGCACCGCTCTGGGAGGTTGTTGATGCTCCTTCTTGGGTCGGGCAGTGGCGGGAGATGTCTCCTGAGCTCCTGGGTTTATGGCGAGCCACGGGACAGGCAGGAGGTGCGGGCACGTGCAAGCAAGGCTCTGCCGGGGGTGCATGCAGGCTGGTCCTTCTGCGCCAAGTGCTGGGGCTGAGCACGCGGCTGTCCCCGTGCTGGTGAGACACAGCTCATGGGTGTGCACATGGGGGGCAAACGAGCACGTGCCAAAAGCTGAGCGAGCTCTTCCGTGGCGTTTGCTTCATCCCTCGGCATTGCAGAAGCCCACCCGTGCTTATCTGCAGAGCTGAGGGTGAAGTACAACCTCTCCGGGCTGGGTCCCGCAGCGCCGCTCTGCTGCTCCCGGTTCCCATGTCTCTGTGTAAAAGAAGTTTGGGCTGTATGGAGGGGCTTGAATTTTGGACTGGAAATTAAGGGATGTGTAGGGGACACTGCCAGGGACTGCAGTCGGTTTGGGAGTGATGTGTTTGGGGACCAACAGGAGGGACCAGTGAAGCCCACGTCACCCTGTGGTGTGCTGGATGGGGTGGTAGGGGCTGCCCACATGGAAGCAAAGCAGGTCACCCTCAAGAGAAGTCTTGCCCTGTAATTTGGGCGGCCTAAATATGACCCAAGCTCCTGCTTGTGGGTGCTGAGCCCTTGGAAAGCTGACCTGGCGTTTTACTGTGTGTTTGGGAGGTCCTCAGTGTGTGGGCTGCAGAGGGAAAAGGGAAAAAAAAGTGGGATTTGCGAGGTCAGCCCTGGGTGTGTCATCCACCAGCCTCGAATTGCTTGGTGGCTGGAGGGGTGGAGAAGGGCTTGGCCCCTGCTGTGTGTATCCCAGGGGTGCCGGTAGCTCATCGAGCCATGGCAGTGTGCCCACCCCATCGTGTTTCCATCAAGGCGCCCATCGCCCTGCACATGGTGCATTGGGGTCTGTGCTGGAAGGAGAAACTCCATGGGTGCACAGGCTCAGGTGATAGCGTCTGAAAGCGCTGTGGGGTCTCCTTCCTTCAGTGGCAGGAATGTGCTGCACTCTTGTGCAGGTCTAAAATAAAACTGCTGGCAAAGTCCCATCCCACATAAAGAGCCCGGCTCTGCGCTGAGGGACGACACATCCCTCTCCTGGCTGCTGTGGCTGGGGATGCTCGAGGCAGGGCTTCTGAGGTGGTGGTATCTTTTATTTAATGCAGAAAAAGGGTTTGAAACTGATGGTGGGCTCTTGTGCTCGATGTGCTCTCAGAATTAACTGAGAGGCCACCTCACATGGCCATGGGCTAATGGGACCATTGGGAGCCCACCTGGAATGGATGTGTGGTGGCCCCATCATGCCGGGGGGTATCATGATATTGTGAGGGCAGCCAGACAAACTGATAGATGAATCAACAAAGCCTTTTTGGCTTACCAAAAAAAAAAAAAAAAAAAAAGCCTTGGTTCTGTTCCAATTCTATAACAATAAAATGAAACAAACATCATGTTCAAATTGCCTGAAGAAATCCCACCCACCAGCCGCGCCGAGGGAGACCCTGCTGGTCTGACGTCGAGCAGTCCCACTCCCTGAGGATGCATATCCCATCTACAGTCCCCGTGGATTCGTTGCAGCACAGGGCGTTCTTGCCCCAGCCCCCCTGCTCCTTTCCCCTTTCCAGCTATGCTGAGGGTCTTGGGGGAGGGAGGGTGCAACCCTGTGTCAAGTCCGGGCTTGGAGGTACACACTCTTCCAATCTTTCCCCCTCCGAATCTTTATTTCCTTCTCAGACAGTCCAATTAGAGCACTCTGGGGGTGTTTGTCCCAGGTGGGCATGGTTTCTTGGGTCAACATCTGCCTGAGCTGAGTGGAGATGCTGGGATGTCCTGTCCCTGGAGGCTGGCTCCTGGGAGGACTTTGCCCGTGCTGCAGGGCACAGCCTCCACTCAGTTGTGGAGCGGCAGCCTGATAGATACAGCAGGGACACGCAATTCTGGTCATCTCAGTTTAGTGAAGTTGGCTCAAAATCTAGTATTTTAACTGCTCAGAAAATGATGCTATGGGATTTACCTGGTGTCTTAGGAGGATGGTGGAGGGCCCCGTGCTGGTCCTGGGACTGCTTCTAGGAGAGAAGGATGTTGAAGCCCACTGCCGAGAGCACATTTTTGCAAAAGCAGTTGCATCTCTTGCACTCAGCTTCTGGGACCCAAAACTATCCTTTGCCCTGCTCAGGAGTATAGCAGGGGTAAATATTGAGTAGAGATCAGTGCAGCAACTGCCAAGTTGCTTTTATTTTGGTCTCTGAAGATAGCGAGGCCCATTGGAGGTGTGAGCAGGGATGGCCCGCCACGGGGCTCGCTGGCCTTTAATGCTTGGAATAGTTTTGCTGCTTGCATTTGCAGGGCTCTGGCGGGGATAAGACTTGCTGGTCTCCATGGTTTTATGTGCCATGGGACTGTGCCAGCAGTTTAATCACAGCTGAACCCTCATAGAGCAGCATAAAAAATGTTGTAGTTGGGATTAGGTTACCCATCCTTCCTATAAAAGACTCTATAAACAGTCCATCAAGCCCAAGCATTCCTCTGTTGGCTGTGGGGTCTTTTGCTCTTAATGAGTCTGGCATTTGCTTTGACTAAGTCTTTTTTTGAGGGGGGAGGCACCTCTTTAAAGGATGGCTTTTCTGCTTGCATTAGTGGGGGAACCCAACTGGGCTGGCTTGGCAGAGGCAGTGTTGGATGTCAGAGGATCTGGCTGGGGAGGCAGGGTGTAAGAGGCAGCCGTGACAAGCCCAGAAGGCACTGACAACAGCAGCTGCTCCATCCCTGTTGCTGAGGGCTTTTTCCGTATGGATTTGCTGTTTGTGGGGGTGCTGGAGAGTTTTGCCTAACCTTGGGGCGGGTGAGGACCTGGCATTCTCCCTCTTCCATCTCCCAGCACACCTCAGACCTGCCTTGTCTCTGCTGCAGCTTGAGCAAGTTCACAAAAGCTGTTCAAAATTCTAAAGCTTGGGCTGGGCACCCAGTGGTCTCTTTCTATCTGTGGATGTGCTCCCACCTTCACCTTCATCTTCACCTTCACCTGCACATGTGGTGCCTACCATGGAAGAGCCCCTGGTTTAATACCATCTGTGGGACTTCGTCAGGGTGCCTTGAGTTTTGTCGTTCAGCCGTTGGGGAGCCACAGGGCAGGAACAAGATGGATGCGGGTGGTGCCCATGGTGTTCCCTGTCCTGGCTGCTGCATCCTGGAGGCAGGTCTGTGCACACCTCGGTTGTGTCTTTGGAGCAGCTCAACTATGGGACATTGCGGATGCTCCTGCCTGGGACAGTAATCTTCTCTCCTGAAAACCCTAAAAGCATGGTTATGCTCCTGCTCTCCTAGCAATGGAGGGGAAGAAAGAGCAAATTCAGCATTCGTCTGCACACTCAGACTTAGCCCTCCCCAACCTGCCTGGCTCCCAAGGAGGTCCCTGGCTGTGGTGGCAGTCCTGTCAGTGACACCTGCCTGCTTGGAAGAGGACTGAAGCTGTCCCATTGCTTTATGCACAGCGAATGTCTGTTGGGTGGGAACAGCATCCGTGCTGCGGTGCCAGAGCAGGGGCCTGTCCCTGATCAGTGCCACCATGTCACTGGGACCGTCTGGAGTTTTTCCTGGCTGATGCTTGCATCTGCTGAGCTACACCAGCTTGAGGGGTGTTTGCTGGAAGAGACCAGGCTTTCCAGTGCTTTTCCCAACAGAGTTTAAATTATTTTATGGATTGTGGCCCCCCAACTTTCCTTTGAAGATGATTTGGTCAATTTAATCACCAGCACAAAATTGGGGTTTCTAACATAAGCAGTTAGCAAGACCCGCTCACTTAGTACACTGCAGAGGGCAATTCAGTCCACCTGCCTGGGATGGCTGTTGTAGATCATCTGGCTTGTCCTCGGAGGCCCTTTTCTCTCTGTCATTACTATCTGTAGAAAATTAACAACTGCATTAAAGTGTAAGCATTATTTTTTCATATGGCGAATGCCAAGGGAGGTGAATCCCACATCCTTTACCTGAGGATGCTCTGCGAGCCTGGAAGAGCATTAGATAACTCAGCATCGGTTTCCTTCATCCCTCTCTATCATGCTGACTCTAAGACAAAATTGAACCTGGGCCTGGTTCCTGCAGAGCCTACTGAGGTCCAACACTAGGAACTATTACTTGAAACCTGCCAGCTAATCAACTCTTAATCCCTTTAGCATATTTTCTGCGATACAGAGTTGTACACCCAGGCAACGGCTCGGCTGTTGCTGGCAGGGTTGGCTCTGCTCCCCCGTGTTGCCGTCACGCCTCCTGGTTTCGGTAGTCAGAAAACCTCCTGCCTTGTACATGGTTACTCTCACCAATCAAACTTGTAATCTCAGTGAAGAATGAAATCAGATTTGTTTGACAAGACCCGTTTCCTGTAGAAGTATGTTGACTGGTGCTAATTATACTCCTGTTCTTTAGTTCTTTATGATTTGAATTGCATCAACATTTTCATTATTTTCCCAGAAGTAATTTCAGGCTGAGCAGGACCTTGAATGTCTACCATTTCATTGTGTTATAATCCTTTTACTAAACATGATCCTTCTTCTGCACTGAGATGCTTCTGCATTAGTGTCTTCAAGGACTTACCAGCTTTCTTCTTCTCACAGGCATCCCCTCATGGGCTCTTCCTTGCTAATTCTTGAAGTCTGTTGAGTCTGTCACTGTGAAATGTGTTTGATTTTCTTAGTTCTCCCTCTTCCTGTCCCGGTCCCTGAAGTATTATGAGCTCTGATACTTCTCAGTCAGAAGTTGTCCCCTGCCTCGTGGTCTTCACTGGCTGGTGAGGCTCATGGATCTGCACCGTCTTTTCCTCAGACTGCTGTTGCAAGTGATAAAGATTTTTTTGAAGTCTCCTCCTGCCTTCCAAAGTGCTTCTGGTCTCATCTCTCCCTACCTTGGCAAGGGGGATGGGGATGCTCTCTGGAAACACAGTGCTGGAGTGAGCTGCATAGATTTGCTCCACTGCCCAGTTAGTCATGCAAATATTGACCAGTACTGGAACCAGGCTGTGCAGCTTTCTTGTGGTTTTCTTTCAATTTGATGTTAATGGCTACTCCCAGAATTTGATTTTTCAAACTATTGTGGAGGTGTTGTACAGGAGTTTCATGTGGCCATGGTTCCTTGGGCTTGTTTATGAAAGTGTCATAACTGAAAAGCCCAGAAATGAAGATAAACGATGGCTGTGGCTTCTCTCAGCTCCATGAGGCCATTGTCTGTGTAGAAATGAGCTGAGTTGTTTGGTCACCATGTGGTCTTGACGCATCCATTCCAGCTGTAGCCAAAGTCTTAGTTATTTGCTAGACGCTTGCAAATGGTGTGTGGATTTTTAAGATTTTTAAGAGAATTACAGTCAGACGGTCCCTGGGTCATTAGTTATGTATGAGCTAAGGAATCCTGCATTACTAACGGGAGGAAGCAGCCCTATCCTCCTGAGGGCTATGGAAATAACATCCTACTTCCCTAATAAAGACACAGACTGGCTGACCACGGCCATCCTTCACAAACTATTATAAGGAACTGCGGCAAGGGAAGCTCTGATTGCATGCACGAAACAAAACAAAACAAAACAAAAATTGTCCTGAATGTGTTACAGCAGTGAAGCAGGGCCCAGAAAGGGACCAGTGAAGCCCAGGATCTCCAGATCTCCATTTCTGGGCATTGTCAATGTTTTTTTCTATGTTTCTATGATTTTTAATATTTTTAATTACCATTTTGTTTATATGCGTAAAAGAACACCACCACCACAACTTTTTCTTGTTTTCAACCATGCAGACATAGCTTTTCCATAGGTTTCCTTTACCAAGTTGCTTCACTTTGTGCCATTCACAATATAATACGGGTTGTCTGTTTACTCCCTTCCATTTCTCATGCATTGTCTTTGTATGTGCAGTTGTCACCAGCACTGTTACTCTGAGGTTGGTTTTGTTTGAAGTTGTTGTCTTCCTAGATTGTCAAATTGTAACCTTTAAAAAAAAAGTTTAAACTTTTCTTTGAGTCATAGAATCAAAGACTCATAGAATGGTTTGAGTTGGAAGGGACCTCCAAAGATCATCTAGTCCAAAACCTCTCTGATTTTCATTTGTACTTTTTGTTCCTGTTTTCTGGTTGGCTCTGCTTGCAAATTTTGTGAGATTTGGGAAATCAGTGCATTTGGAACAATGGGCAAAGCCATTTCAGGTTTGTCCTGTCTTCCCTTTGGCCAACACAGGCTGTGATCATCAGTGCTGGGGCAATTACATGCTTCCAGTCCAGTGACTCAGCCCTCTTTCTGTGTCATTATGATGTCTGAAATTGTAGACCTCGGGGTCTTTAATGCACTTTGTGCATTAAAATTATGTAATGAGCCTGTCCTCACCGATCAAAGGATATGGTATAGCGTAACAATGGCAGATATTGACAAGTACAAGGCACCAGTGTTTCCAGGCAGTGCAAGAAGCAGAAATCTGGTGGTGGGAGCTGGGTTGTTGTCTCTGTGTCTGTCACATGTTGGCTTTCCACCACATGTGCCCTTGTACCATTTCGTATCCCGAGCATGTTTCTGATTTATATTGGTGCCATAATGGCTCAGCTGAACCGGTGCAAACTGTGGTGTCCTCTCCAGCATCCTCTTTGGCTTAACTGTCCTGTGATGAGTTTACAGTGTAGAGTAGTCCTAGTCCTAGCTCTGGTATATTGACATGTCGATGAAGGCTTGGTTGGACCTCCCTCCTTTGTAGACAAACCAGAAGCTGGAGGAGGCATGGTTTGGGGGGGTGGCAGTGGAGTCTGCTGTGGCAGCTCAGTTTGGGCATGCTGGTCACCTTGTACTCACCTCTTCTTGGCTCTCATCACCCTCCTCCTCAAGAGTCCTGGCCAGATTTCTTGCTGAAATGGAGATGGGAGTCGAAGACTGCCTCAGCCTCAGGGTAGGCACAGTGTCAGGTGAGTTGAATGGGATGTTTTAGGACTGAAGAAAGGCTACTGATGGCCAGATTTGAGAGGATGTGCAATGACAACAGCCGTTGTGAGCAGGTGGTGTGCCCTGCTTTGCCGATGGAGGAGGACCTGTTGCCCTGCTAAAACCAGCTTTCACCTGAGAAGGTGGCTCCTGCTAGATGTTTGCTGGTTTTTCTGTTGGGTTTGGTCTGTGCAAGTTCAGCTGACTTCATGCATTGTTGCTGGTTAAGGAAGAAGAGTCCTTTTGGCATCCACTGAAGGATGAGTGAGCCTCTAAATTTGCAGGTTGGATGCCAAGGCGCAGAGACTCACTCATATCAATGAGCCTGGTGTTAAGACCAGGAAGATCCTGCCTTACTTTTGCCTTGCTGTCTTTGTACGTCTGCTGGACTTTTGCTCCAAAACATAAAAAGAGAAAGCAATGCTATTTTTCCTCCCCACCAAGTAAGTTTTAATACTAAACAGATGGGCATCTGGAGTAGGCTGAAGGGGCTGTGTTGTCAGTGCGATTGGGGTAGCTCCTACTTTCTTGCATGTTTAATGTGGAGATGGGTCTGGATGATGTATGAGAGTGTTTCCCAGGCTGTTTTTCCATCCAACCGTCCCGTGCAGGAAATTCAGAGCTGCATGTTGTAGCTCTACTTGCCAGAAGAAGGGGACATTTGGGTGGCCAACGGGGATCTGGATGAGATAGTGGTTTGCATCATTATACAGGAGATGTACTGAGGAAGTGATTTGTGGTCCTGCTATGTCTGCTAATCTTCTAGGAGAACAAGATTTTTCAACGCCATCAGTAAAACAAGGCATCTTCATCTTTGGTCAGAGTAGATGCCCAGTTCTGGTGTCCCTGTCCCTAAGGTCCCCCTGCCCCAGTTGTACCAGTGATCAGGGTGGCTGTGGATTTGCCCAGTCAAGTCCTGGAAATCCCCCAGTGTTGGAGATCCTCCACCTCTGGTGGCCTGCCTCAGGGCTGCATGACCCTCCTGAGGAAGCAATATCCTAAATAATCTTTTAATACCCAACTTGAACTTCCCAAGTCACAATTTCTATTTTGGAAAGGTCTCTCCTGGGCCAAGCTGCCCATCCTGAAGTCACTTGCTGTTCTCGTTTTATGGGATGAGTTGAGTCACTGTTGTTTTATGGGATAAGATGCCTTTTCCTTAGCTGGGCATGAGTGAAAGCTGTGTTTTCCCTTCATTACTTTCAGCCTTTTCTTTAAGAAATTGCCTCTTTCTGGGAATGGCCAGGTTCAGGGTTTAAACCATGTCTTTGTTTTTTGTTCTTTTTACTTTGCCCCAAATTTTGGTGGTACATGAATAGCATTGCCCCGATGGTGACGATCCCATTTGGCCATGGATCCCCAGTGCCGCAAATTCCTGGAGGTCTGGGGAATGAAGCACCTATGAGGAAGATGGAGAGCAAATCCACGAGTTGCTTTGTCTCTAAGGCATGGTTCACAACATTTCTGTTGCGCGCAAACTAGAAATGTCTGCACACATCCAGAATACCTTGCAAGAGCGATGCTAAACTGAACGCTGAAGTGCTTCAGAGTTTCTCTTTCCTTGGACTAATAATTTGCAATCAAATCACAGCTTCAAAAAAGCACCTGAGTCAGATGGGGATGAATTATTTGTGGAGAGCAGAACTGCCTTCTCCCACATGCCAACAGCATCTTGCAAGTGGAGGAAGCGGCAGGAGAGGTTGTGGCTGTAAAAGATGTCTAGACATGGGAGCAGGTCCGTCCTGGACCTGGAAGTGCTCCCTCCATCCCTGCTCCCACCAGCACACTGGTCCCTTCCCATTGGCCGCAGCGGGGTTTTTAATAGCCAATTCCCTGTGAAATCAGAAAGATTGCTGGCTGTGAAATACAAATGATACGAACTAAATGCTGTGTAATGGATTCCACTTGCAACGTTTCGTGACTGTGTGTTTCTAATAAAAGCCTCCGGGAGTGAGGCAGAGGCTCGCCGGCTGGCAGGGGGTCGGGATGCTGGGGAGGGCTGGGTTCTGCAGCCAGCGTGCGGGGTCCCTATGAGGCTCATGGGGAGCTGGGGTGGCTCTCGTAAGACAAAACAGCTGGCTATGAAACCCCACAGAGGATGCGTACCAAGGAGAAAAACAAGCTCACAGTGATGCTCTTCAAGGGGGGTTGTCCATTCTCTGCTTTGCTGGTGGAGATGTAGGGTAAAAATGTGGGGTTTGTGGGAACAGGGCAGCAACAGAACTTGCTTTGCATTATCATGGGACACAAAGCTCCCCCTGAGGACATACCCTCTTGCTCAGGCTGGCTGTAATGATGGGCAGATCATGGAGATGTGCTCTACACAAGTGCTTTAGCGTGGAGAGAAGCAAGTGGGCAGCACTTGGTGCTTTCAAACGGGGGGATGGATGAGTCACCCTAAGAGTTGTTGCAGAGGTAACCAGGCGTTTCAAACCTTTTATGTGCAATTCAGCAGCATTAAGAGTATGGGGGGGTTCCCATGGTCCTCCAGCAAGAAATGGATTTACAGGCAGGTACTGAAGGGGCTTAAAATGGGCTGGTCACGGGAAGATACTCTAAAGTGTGTCATCACCATTTTTTGGGCAGCATCGCTAATGAGATCCCTGTCTACAACAAGTACCAGTGTTGGGAGAGTAATAAAGATCAGAGGGGATGGATTGGTTACACCTGAGATAATTTGGTGCATCAGGGGAACAAAAGTGGGTCTGAGTATGGCCACAGTGTATCTGGGAGCAGAAAGTGTGGTCCACGGCTATGGGACAGGAGGTGCTAACCAGGAAATTTCTGGCCCTGAAAACATCTTTGAAAAACACATTTCCTGGAGTGAAAGAGCTAATCAGGTCTTTGCTTGGTGAGCCAGGATGTACTTGTGTGTCTTTTCCTTGTGTGATACAGAGGCCAGCCCTGGATGTCTCTGTATCTGTTTCTGGTGTCCGCAACCAAAGGAGAATCGACATAGAAATAAACCAACTACGGTCATGACTCAAGGTATGGAAAACCTGCCCGTTGTTTGCTTTATCCAGCAGATTAAGGAATGTCTTCTGCCTTGTCTGCTGGTACCGGCCTGGAGGAAGGGTTGTTAATCGTGAAGGTCTGTGTAATTTAGCAGGGCAGGACGCTGTGGCTTGGAAGCTGGACTAATTCAGCCTGGTAGAGGAGCATGTTTTTAATAACCTGTCTAATTAACTGTGCAGCAGCTCACCCAGGGATGTAGTCAATTCGCTATTGCTCGTAATCCGTAGATCAAAGGTGACTGATTTCTCATAAACCTGTTTTGACCCCCGGGGCTCTTCCCTCCAGCTAACACCCCTGTCTCCAGCCATCCTTGGGCACGTGCTGGGGTGGGGGGATGACCAGGCAGCCTGGCCAGGCTGTTTGCTGGTGTAGAAATGTGCGAGCCTGCACGTGGCTGCAGTGGATGCCAGCGCCTCGTGCTAAAGCCCTGCCACCACTGCCCGATGCCGGAGTGCGCTGGGCTGGCTTCACTCACCCCATCCTCTGTGGGTACCACGGAGCAAACCTCTCCCTGGTAATACGTATCTTGCGGAAGCTTCTGTTTCAAGGGCTGTGCTAATAAATGCAAAGATGCCTGGACACGAGCTGCTGATAAGGATTACCCTGCTGCACATGGGCATCTCCCAGCCGCATGCATCACGGCTGCTAAGGCATCGGCCGGCACTTACCTTGTGTTGCTCGAGGTCCTTCCCCACAGGCACAAACCGAGTAATCCTGGGAAATTTAATGGCAACATTGGATGCTTCCTTCTGAATGACTTGCCCTGGTCTAAGGGGCCGGGGAAGTCCTTTGGCTGGCGCTGGGCAGTGTTGGACGAGATGTTCGCGCTTCACCCGTCTGACCTCCCAATCGATGGAGCCGTGAACGGCCCTTTGTTTGCCCATCCTTGCGGTTGGACATCCGCTGCCGTGTCTGTGACAGCTGGCCCCACTGCAGACGGCCACGAGCCGCAGGGCTCAGGTGGGGATCCCCTCTGCCCCCAGGCTGGTGGGGGTGTCAGCGCCTGGGGTGCTTCACTGCCCCCTCACCTGCAGCAAAAAGGGGTCGAAGCCGTTTCGTTCATCCATTTGGTTTTTGAGTGCTCAGTGTTGTGTTTTCCAGGTCTGATGTTTCTCTGCTCTTTGGGGAGCAGAAACCCCCTTTTTTTTAGGGGGTTGGCAGACACCAAAGCAGGTGCTGCCCCCAAGCGCTGAATGAGCGTTTGCAAGCCTTGCGCCATCCCTGTAGCGAACACCATCAGGGCTCTGCTCCTGAGCACGTCACCCCATCCCAGGTGCCACCTCAGAGGACCCGCATGTTTGGTGGTGGCTGAGCCATCTGGGTGCCCCCTTCTGTCACCTGTGCCTCTGCAATGCAACATTTCACTTTCAGGGGCTTCTTAACATGAGTGACCCCATTGGGCAAATCCACAGTATCTGAAAAAAAAAAGTTACCAGAAATAAAAGGCACTGAAGGTCTGATCATTCTGTTTCACATTTACCCAGCTCCTCTGTGGTGGAAATCAGTGGGGTGTCAGCAGCTGTCACCTCCCTGGCTGGCGTGGCTGGTCCCTGCAGGGATGCTCCCTCCTGTCCCCCGCCTCTCCCATCCTCTGTGGCTTCTTCCCTGGGTTCCCCAGTGCAGGGCTTTGCTCCTTGTGGACTCTCCCTGGGGATCAGTTCTGGCCTTTAGACATGACGGCACAGGGTCCAAGTGGGTGCACAGAGCCGGTGAGGCAGGGCTCAGTGCTGTTCTGGTGTGACACAGGGAATATTATAATTTGCTTTTGCTCATGCTTGGAGTGGGACAGCTTTAAGTACATTTTTACCAAGTTCTTTAAATCCACGTCCTGTGAGTCAGAACTGCATCAAGAGTTAATTATTTTCTCCAAGAGGAGTAAACAAAGGCTCAGCCGACAGGGTTTTATTCATCTAAAATCCCCGGCAGCATGAGTGGATAGACGGGGCCAGCAGCCCTGTGCATCCCACCGGCGTCACTGCCGGAGGCTGCCGTGCTGAGGTAGCCGGCCCCGGCGCCTCTGCTCTCCGGGCAGGATAAATCAGGAGGAGACGGAGGAGCGCTGCATCTTCTGTGGGCAGGAAAAGAGCCTCCTGCAAAGCAAGGAGGTATTTTTCAATTCAAGATGTTTTCTACTGCCTGGGCTACTGGGGTGTGATGGTGTGCAGACATGCTCCTGGCAGGGCTGGGACTGGCCGGTCCCCCCCTTTGCTACTTGCTCTGATGTGGGTTCTGGGGGGACTTGCCTGTGCATTTGGGGCGAGCAGCTCAGAGGGCAGTGTTCATGCTCCAGGTGTTCTCAGTGAGCCCCCAGGTATGTGTTAGGGCAAGAGGGACTTACTGAAGCCAGCAGAGCCCAGTGGTGTTTGCAGGGGAGGGTTTCCAGCGGGATGGGAGAGCCCTGGTGCCCTGCAAGGCTGCCCGCATTGTCATCCCATCTCCCATGGGAGCGTTGCTCTTGCTGCATCAGCCACGCTGCCCTGAGGATGATGAAGGGTGTCGGGCACCTCTACCGTGGGCAGGCTCTGCACCCGCTGAGACCAAATCAGCTGAATTTGCTCCAGCTTCCCAGTTCAGAGGAGCGGCACTGCTGCCAAGGCCTGGGCTGTGCTCACCCTCTGCTTGAAAGCAGCCCACCTCGGGGACATGATCACATCTGGGCTGCAGTGGCATTGGACCCTCTGGACTCTGTGTGGCACTGGTAGCTCATCAAGCTTGCCGGGGCGTGCTGTGGTCTCAGGTGCTCTGGAGGAGACATGCTGGCCACGCACAAAGCTATGCATGCAAGCTCGGCAGGCAAGTCTGGTCTTGAGGACGCCAGTGTGGCCACATTCAGCCCATGCTACACACATGCCCACTGAGGTGTGTTGCCCACCGTAAATACCCTGTGCGTCCCAGACCCAGCAGCCCATCTGCTTTGTCGTCACCGACAGCGGCACAGGGTGCTGGTGGTTTCCCATAGCTGAGCCGTCGTGGCTTCTGGCTGGCTCAGGCTCTTGTGTGGTGGCAGCAAGACCTGCTGGGATGGTCTCAGGCAGTAGCACCTCCTGAAAGAGCTTGCAGGTGGGTGAGGAGTGAGGTGCTGTGATGGCAGAGGGCCACGCACAGTGTCAGGAAGTGGGGGAAGAGCAGAGCCCGCTTCCTTTAGTGCTCCCAGGTATATCCCTGGGTGCTCAAGTACATCCCATAGGTCAGAGTCTCTCCCTGAGCAAGAGATGGGACTTGAGCCCTCCAGCGATCCCTTCCCATCACACTTGTGGGATTCAAGTATCATCGGGTGTGCAGCAGCAAGGGGAGGATGACCTTGCTGCTCCCTCTTTTTTTTTCCTCCTGCCGACATTGATTTATAAAGGCTGCTTCATGCTGAGTAGGGAATTTGGAGGATGGTGCATTCCTTGCACAAGACCTCTCGCCTGATTTCCTGTGTCGAGGCTGAGGAGGCTGTCAGATAACGCCTCGGTCACACTGTACAGTAAGTATTGGAAGTGTGGTGCTTTTATGAGGCTCAGGCAGCAAGCCCTACACGCTGCAGAGCTGTGGGCGTTGGCGCATCCGTTGGCGCTCGGGAGGATGCAGGGCTGCTCTCTTCTTGGCAGGGCAGTTTTGAGCGTGGGGAGGGAGCAGGAATGCTGCCGGTGGATCCTGCCTTGGTCCCCAACGTGCAGCCATGCAAATAGGTCTGGGGTGCCAGGGAGAGGGTGAGGACACAGCCTGTCCCGAGGGCACATCTTCCCCGCAGGGTGCGCACGTGCCTGTGTGTGAGTTTTCTGCTGGGTGTGTGTCTCTGGGTTTGCACGGGAAGTGCCGACCGCCATGGTGTCACTTCAGTGTCGTGTGCTGGAAGGGTCTGGGGGTGCTGATCAGTGCCGAGCCAAAGCCATGCATTGCAAGGGGACAGGGTGCTCCATGCTCACTGATTTCCCTGGCCTCTCCTGGGGCAGATGGTGGGGAGTGCTCCCTGCCTCAGTTTCCCTGCCAGCCGCTGGGGAAGAACAATACCTCCTCCTTGCACGGGTGTGTTCTGGAGGAGCTTGGCATTACTGAATTATATGCAAGAAGCTTTTAACCACAGTGAGAAAAGGCAGTGAAACAGGGACCTTCCCCACTGCAGAAGCACGGCGGCAGTGATCTGTCTTTCTCCACCTCGACTCCTGCCCGCAGGACAGTCCTGATGGCTTGTGCTTGCCTGTCTCACAGGCTGGGGGTGGCACCAGCCATGCAGAGGGATGCAGAGGTGCCACAAGCTCCTATCTACATCTGGCCAACATCTACACTGCTTTTATCCTCAAAGCTTGCTCAGAGAGTGTCCCTGTTGCTGTGCCTCCTTGACAAAGCAGAGCAAAGAAGTAACAGCGCAGCATGGGGCTGAACCGCCTGGTTTTTGGCCTGGAGAGCTCTCGGCACTGGATCTGCCCTCACTGATGCTTGCTGTGTTGTCCTACATCCTGGCTGCTCAGCTAATGCCCCAGGCATCTCAGTGGTTTGACTCCTGCCAAGATGTTGGCTGAATTGTCTGGGCGACTGCGTTGGCTTTCGCAGAGCAGACGGGTTGTTTCTCCTCTGTCCCTGGGGGCCCAGGACGGATCCTGCAGCAGCACTTGTAGAGCTACTGTGGCCTCTCTGCAGTCAGCAGCTGGACCATGTGCTTTGGGCATCCTCCTTGGGTTTGCTGAGAGGCTGGAAATCTCTGCACTGCTTTGCAGCAGGTCCCTGGGGTGCTGGGGCATCTCCATCCCTGGAGCCAAAGCCCCAGCTACCCTGGCCTTGTGGGGTTGGACTGAGACCCCCGAGTTCCTTTCCGCGAGCCCTGTGGGATGCTATGAAATCATTCCCCATCCTTGGACTGCACCATCCCTGCTTGGTGCATGGCAAAAAGTGTTGGGAGAGGAGAGCTGATGGTCCTGGGGCTGTCCTCGCCCTGCAGGTCTGTAGGGGCTCCGCTGACCACATGAAGGAGCTGCTTGACATCAAATAGTTGTCTTAGGGATGATGCTGCTATCAGGAAACAACTCTAAAGTTGCTAACGTGGCCCTGACACCGCGCTTCCCTCGCTCCTGGATGGGACAGGGTGAGCAGCTGACCGGGGCGGCGCGATGCTACCAGCAAGAGGGGCCTTGGGCACCTCTGTGGCTCGTGGCATCCCCTGGTCTCTGCTGGTCCACACCCTGGAGCTGCCACGCCTGCTCGTCCCTCCTGGCTTTGCCCTTTTTTTTGCCTGGTGTGTTGGGATGTCTGCCTCTGCTGCCTGCCTTCACACTTGAGCATCCTCGTGGGGGGACTCGCCTGTCGCCAGCTCTGGTTGTGTTTGCTTTTGGTGTATTTAAAAATTCCTCTTTTTCTCCCCTTTATGTTTGCTGGCAGTTGATTTTTTCATTGATACATCCTTTCACAACTGTCTGTATCTTATAACTGCTAATTCACTGCTGCCAACTTCCCCCGGTTTTAATTTATACAATATGTTTATTTTTGCTGCAATTTTTTTCTTTTATTCAAAGCCAAGATAATTTTTAGCTAAAGACGCCTTCTTTTACGATCGCAGATTTATGAGATTTTGGCAAAGCCTTCTTAAGCTAGCTGTAATTAATTTTCATTGTTTTTGTTTACATTTTCCCCCTAATCAATTTTTGCTAATGATCCCTTTCAACTTTTGGAAATTGCCCCTTCTCACTTCTGGGTGTTTTTCTTTTTAGTGGGTGCAAAAATCTCTTCCCACATACATGTAACCAGATTATGGTTGTCTGTACCTATGCAACTCCTCACCCTCAGTTCCTTGATGCCCTTGTCTTCAGCGCTCAAAATGAGGTTTGCTCTGCGATTACCCACATTGATTGTGTTAGTTTTGTGATGGAAATGAGTCACCACAAGCATTGGGGTCTGCAGCACCCCATCCCAGTGCAAGCCTGGGCCCTGGCGTGTGGCCCTCCAGCTCCATGAGCAGCAGAGATGGTTCATAGGCTGCTGCCACCTTCTCCAGGCTGATCTGCAGACCTGCAGATATGTCCCAGCATGGATGTTCCCCACTCCCGTGCCAGTCCCCGGTCCCCCAGGTCCTCAGTGCAGCCCTTGCAGGTGACGGCAGCTCTGCTGTGGCGCAGATGCAAGTCATACCCAAGATTTCAGTCCTGGAGGGCCTTCTCTCTCCTTGTGGTCCCACAGCACATCTCCTGCTTGTACTGGGGATGCTTTTTCCTGACGGAGGGCAGCTGGCCAGCTCCTGCTTGATGAGCAGTGCTATCTATGATGGATGGATGGAGCACGTCCCTCGCCCGGGCAGGGCCACCAGTGAGCAGGAGCCTTGCGACAACCACCAGTGGAACATCCCATGGTTCAAGCTGCTGCCTAGGGAGGTTGTATTAGTGTGTAATGAATTACCCAGCCATGAAAGAGGCAGCCCTCTCCGTGCTGAGGTATTGAAGATGGGGTTTTCCCAAGGAAGGAAAAGTTTGCAGCTTGCTAAAAATACCCACAGCCTGCAGCTGCTGGCTCCACTGTGGCTTTATCTGCAGCGGCGGGGCCCAGAGGGGATGCAGGGTTTGCGTTCCTGGCATGGCTGCGAGCGAGCCCCGAAGATACCAAAGGGATGGCGGCAGAGAGATGCTGTGGCCTCTGGGAGCTGCTAGAAGGAAGCCAAGCTCCTTGTATGGATTTTGGGATTTCCTGCGTCTCTCCTGGGGAGAGGCTTCCTGTGTCTGGGAGCCTGATCTGAAGCCTCCTGCTGCCAGGGCCAGGCTGGGGCATGGGGCATCCCCCTGTGGCCTGGCAAAAACAAGCCTGCAGCTGGCCCTGCGGTTCCTCCCGAGCCATTCACGCTTGGAGATGCCAACCAGAAGCAAATTTACAGCCTGTCAGTAAAAACAGTGAAAAGCAGGAACACTTGGCTGTCAGGTAGATAGATGCACAGAGCCAGACGTGCGCAGTGGAGGGCATCCCTGCTCAGCCACGTGCGCTGTGTGCTTGGCGCCGGCGGCGCGTGAAAGGGGTCCGGGGCTCTGCGTGGCAGCACCGGCGGTGCTGGAGGAGTGGGAGCATCCGCATGCGGCGCAAGTCAAGGGCTGCTTGATGCACGTTATTTGCTGGGGAACTCCCCACCCTGGCTTGCTGGGGCTGGTGTAACCTGGCTGGCTGTGCAGCAGTGCCTGCCTGTCCCTGCCTGTCCCTGTGCTGCCATCACCTCCCTGCAGCCACCCTGAGCTCTGACATGAACTTGTTGCACGGGACTGGCTGGAGCCAAGGATGCTTGGAGTAGCCGTCCGAGCTGCAGGCAGGGGCTGGCTCTGGTGGGGTGAGTACACCAGCGCAGCCTTCCAGCCCTGGGCAGCAGCTTTGGGCAACCCTCTGCCCTGGGCAGCTCCCTACATTGCTTTGCAAAGACCGGGTCACGGAAGAAGTTAACCAGGTTAATCTGGCAGGCTTGCTTGGCTGCTCCAGGGGCTAGTCCTGGTCTTTAATTCTCCTTCGTTGGACCCTGGTCCTGCCTCCCCTTGACCCCGCTGTGCCGGTGGCTCCGTGTGGCCCTGCCTTTTCGAGCCAGGCACAGGGCTGTGCAGCGCAGCTGCATGTCACTGCGTGGCAGTGGGGCTTTTGCTGGAGCTTTGACTGTGTTTGGAGATAATATCTTTCCCCCGTAAATGTTATTACCCTGTATATGTTCGGGCGGGGGGGGGTCACCATCTGTGGTTTCCAATAAAAGCAAATTAAAATTGAAGCCCATTAAGGATAGCTCAATTGGGATGCTGAGCAGAGCTCTGGAGCCTGCTGGGAACAAGTTGCTTACAGCACGTGCCACCATGCAGGGTGACAAAACCTCATTTAGTGCCAGCGGTGCTGGGAGGTGGGATGGGGGCTCTTTGCATACACCATCCCTGCTCTGGGTGGGGGTGGCTCGTGGCACTGGCCCCAGGGGGAAGGATAGGCAGAGCCCAAAAACTCATGCCGTGGGCTCATGTTGCTCCTCCTGGTCCCCTCAATGCTCATCACATCAGATGATGGGCAGGGGTGAGTGGGGAAATGGGATGGATGTCATGCGAGAGCCGAGCTCTTCACCCGGTGATGCCCTGCAGCCTCCTGGTTTCCTGCTGCACCCCAAATCTCCTGAGGTTGCCTTGCCCCTGTGCCTGGGGATACAGTAGCGTGGGTCTGGGGATACAGGATGCTGTGTCTGGGATACAGGAGAGTGGGTCTAGGGTATCAAGGGGACTAGGCGGTGCAGCCCTGCACCACGGGCATTACACCTTAAGCCAGTTGGCCCCAGGGCACAGTGATGGGAACATTATTACGTTTTAAAGGAACTCTTTTCCCTGGATGCTGCAGCCAGGAGCCATACGTTGCATCCACTGCTGCACGCCAGTGGTAGTGGCTCCGTGTCACAGCGATGACGGCTGTGTGTCCATCTGCGCCGTGAGGTCAGCCCCGTACAGTGGCTGTGCCACACTAGCAGCTGGGGCAGTGCATGGTGGAGGCTGCTGGCTCCTTCAGGGCTGGAGCATCTGCAGAAGGAGCTCATTGGGCGTGGGGTATCCAATCTCCCCGGCCCCCAGAATTTAGTCTTCGCTGGGCCTCTCCTGATGGGGTGGATGAGGCTGGATGTGAGTGAGGACAATGCTTGCTTGACCCTGGGATTCCCTCCTGCAACGTGTCTTGTAGACGATGCCACTGCAGGGACAGAGTCATTAGCACTGACAGTAGCAATGGCTGTTAAACGTCTGCATCTGTGTCTTCTCTGTGTGGCTACCGCATTGCTGGCAGCAGCAGGAGGTCCCCTGCTCGCTGGCATTTAGCATCTGCATTGTCTCTTCCCGGCAGCCTGCCCTTGGCTGAACTCGGACCACCTACAAGTCCCAGCTCCTTTTGGGGCAGATGCTGCCAGCAAGGACTACGGGTCCCTGGTGCCGCGGGAGCAGCTTTCTGGGGTCTCTGGTGGGGTTATCATGTTTCTGCTGACCTCTGGGGCAGTGTCGCGCAACGCGCCAGAGTGGATGCATCTGCAGTGATGACTGGGGGTGATGTGGCAGCCGGACGGAGTGTGGGTCCTCCCTTGCATCCAGCCATCCAGGCGGACAGATCACAAAATCTGAATTCCCAGCCCCAGCCCCTCTCGGCTGAGAGCCAGGCCTGGGCCGTATCCGTCCTGGCCAGGCAGATGAGGGGGGTGATCCTTGGCACTTGTCTGGCAGTGAAGGTGTCTGGAGGGGCTGATGGGTGCTTAGAAAGCAGGACCCATGCTTGAATGACTTGCAGGACCTGACTTGTGGTTCAGTTGGGCTTTCCGGGTGGTTTTCAGCTTTCTGGCGGTGGAGCTGCCAGCACCGTGCGGGGCAACGCCTGCGACAGCCAGTGGCTTCGGGGGGGGAGAAGAGGGGCTGGGAAGAGGAGCTGTGCTTTGGGTCACGGTGGTGCTCGGCACCTGCTGCATGCGTATGCCTGCCAACGAGGTGCAGCTCTGCTCCAAGCCCTGCTTTCCTTATTTCCCAGTCTGGCACGGGCTGGGAGCCGGGGGCCTCAGTGGCCCCCTGTTCTGCACAGCAGCCTCAGCCCTGGGTTTGGTCCCTGGGGACAGGCCCAGTGGCGCACGCGGTCAGACGGGGCATGGAGGGTCCGGGAGGGGAGCTCTCTGGGTGGGGATGGGGAAAGCATGGCCTAGCTCATGGCAGCCCCCGCTTCGAGGTGTGGAAAACGCAGGGGGAGTTTCCACTGGGGCTGCTGAACCACGGTGGGAGGGGCAGGGCGTCTTGGGGACACTTGTTTGACGCCGGTCCTGTCCCCGAGTGTCACGAGCAGCTGAGCGTCACCCAGTAGGTTGGTGAAGGTGTCCCAGTGGGCACTGCTGAGCCCCAGCAGGTTCCAGCACTGTCCCCTGCTCCCCCCGGCCCTGCTCAGGGCTGGCTCCTGTTTCGCAGGGCTTGTAGGTGGGCCTGGGTGACGTCCTGGTGAACTGGTGGGCCAGGAAGGCTCCTTGGCTCCCCAAAAGTGGTGACATCTTTCCCTTGCCAGCGTGGTGTGGTATCTGTGGCATCAGGCCTTCCCTGCTCTGTGCCTTGCTAAGGCCCCAGGACTGGGGGGCTGGCTGGCAGGTCAGAGGTGCTCTGGATGATGGAGATGCCGGACATCACCCTTGTCCTTAGGTCTCTGAGTCTGGCTGGACTGAATTTTTCAGGGAAGGGCGTTGAATGACCGGGTACCTGTCTGCTGGGTCCACAGTGCTGGGACCACTGGCACGACCAGGTACAGCTGCCCTTGGGGTGGCCTTTGGGGCTCTGAGCGTGGCGTGGGATGTCGGTGGTCCCCATCCAGCTCAGTCAACTGCCTTTTCTCACTCCCTATCAATCACTCTCCCTCTTGGAGTTTAAGTGGATCCCTGAGTGAAGTATCCAAAATATCCTGTAGCTGCCGGCTCACAATGCAGCGTGCTGTTCCCGTGCCAGCGGGTCGGCCGGGGGGGGATTGGGTTTCAGTTTGTTCCGCTGGCCATTGGCCAGGCAAAGCAAAGCTCGGGGCTGCAGAGAAGGGCCACTGGGTTTGCTCAGCCCCTCTCAGCTCTCGCTGGCAAAAATATTATAGTAAAGCTCCAGAAAAGCACGGGAGGCAGAGGTAAATAGATCTGCGGCAAGGGCTCTGCAGGGCGGGGGACAGACGGGTTTCTCATTAGCCGCCCCCATCCCTGCACGGGGATGCAGGGGCTGTGCCTGAGGCCAGGCTGGAAACGCAGTTTCAGGAGCACGTGTGCGTGTGTGGAGGAGTTTGTCCCAAGCTGCGGCATCTCTGGTGCGGATCCTGGTCTTGCTCCACCCGGCTGTGCTCCGGCTCTGAGCCTGCTCTGCAGTATCCCTCCAGTCTGCACTGGTCTGATGAGGTGCATTAGGTGTGCTTCCAGGTCACATCAGGGAGGTGATGACGAGGCATGGTCTCCCTGCTGTGTCTGCCTTGGGATGAGTTTGCTCCCAGCCCGTCAGAGAGGTCTGGAAAACTTCTTGCTTGCTTTACACATCCAGCACTGGCCACAGCTGATGCGATCCTGGGTTAACTGAGAAGCTCGCTCCCTGTGTTAATAATATTGTACCAGGATTAAAATGCTGGCAAGTTTCCTATCCTGAGGGAGGAGCTGGCATGAGAAGTGAAAGGGGAAGGGAAAAAGTTGTGGGTGGAAAAATGAGGGTGGAGGCTCCAGCTATCTGTGGGGCTATTTATTTGTCCAGTTGTTTCTTTATCTGGATGAGTTTGGAGCCTATGAATGTGAAGGATTTGCCAGGATTTCTGAGAAACAGATGCTTTAAATTGGTCTAAATTGGCAAAACTCCACGAAAGTTATTTTTATGGACAGAGAGAAGTGTGTCTGCAATGTGCACGGCCCCTCCAGCCTCTCTAGCACTGTCCCTTGATCCTGTCACTCTCCATCCCCAGCCCTGGCCATCTCATGCTGGTGTCCCCAGTCACTGCCAGCACCCAGCATGATCCCAGTCTTGTCCTCCCGTCCCAGGTCTGCCCACCAGTGTCAGTCCTCACCTGGCCAATGGGAAAAGCTGGTGCAGCTGAGAACCCCACACTCATCTCGCTTGCAGCTGAACAGCGAGAAGACCACGCAGAAGCATAGGAGCCCCTCACCCAGGTCATGGGCACAGCAGATCATCATCCTGATGGCACCTTAGCATCGCTGTGAGCATCTAGAGGTGGTGGAATGGTGATGACGCATCGTTAGATGCACAGTGCTCAAGCCAGAGCCCTGGCATGCCCTTGTAGCAAGCAGTGGTGCCGGCAACGGGCCCCAGCGCTGCCAGAAAGTTGCTTATTGAAAGCATCTTCAAAGTGAAAAGGACAGGCACTTATCTCCTAACCGTCCCGTGGGGAGCACTGTGGTTTCTGGTGGGAAGCAGGCCAGAGTTGCGTCTGCTGGTTTTGAGCAGCTGCAGATTTATTTATAATGCCGTGGGCAGCATGTGAATCTGCAGATAAACACACGGGAGGGAAGAACACAAACAACAATATTGAGAAAATGCTGCTCCAGAGAGAGCATTTCACTGAGCTGCAGCTATCGCCGGCCACCAGAGATGGGCCAGGGGCCAGACACCCGCCCCTGCTGCTCCCATGCAGCTTTGCTCCCTGTTGTCACTGTCATTGCTGGGGCTTGCTCTGTCCTGGAGGTCAGGGGGATCTTTACGGGGCTGCCGAGGCACCACCCCCTCTCTCTGTTATTTGGCATAGCCAAACGGGCAGGATGTCATCGTGAAAGCATCGGCTGTGACAGCAAAGGAAGCTGCCAGGTTTGCTGGTTGAAGCAGGGTATGAGCTTTGGGCAGCCCACAGGTAGGATCGGGAGACCTGCTGGGTGAGATATGGCCTTGGCAACCCACCACAGGTCACCGTGGGTGCAGCCCCCTTGGGAATGCTGTGGATGGAGGAGCTGCCTCTGGAGGATGAGGGGTTCCCATTCCTTGGTGCTTATCACACCTCATTATGCGGCTTGTATCTGTGGTAGAACTCTGTATGACTTACGTCTTGGTGTGCCTAGAGTCACCCATCCACTCAGCGATGTCCATGAGAATCTCCTCAGTTATCATACCTTGATGGCCAGAAGGAACCAAGGTGACTTCCTGCCCAGCGTGTGCTCCTGCTTCTCCAGCTCCTGGCTCACCCGGGATGGGGAAAGATGCAAACAGTGCAAGAGCTGCTACTCTTGGAGCAATTACTACTGAGGGGCGATTACCTTCCCTGGTAAAATTTAGTCTTGTTTTCCATGTGTCTTACTGAGTTCAGCTCCCAGGCAAAGCTGTAGCTGCAATTTCCCTCATGGGCTAAGGAACTCTGTTTGCTGCTACTTTCTCCTGCTGTAGATCCTTGCAGACCACAATCAATCATCTTGTAAACTCCTCTTTGATGAGCTTCTGCAGCCCCCCTGCAGCAATAAAAACCCATCCAGCTGCAGGAGGAATAGACCCTGTGGGAATCTCAGCCTTTCTCTTGTGTGGCTGAGGTGGGTGGTAAGGCCTTGTCTTGCTTTCTTACACCTTCCTGGTTTATTGGTTGCTAGTTCGGACTCTGTGCCAGCACTTCCAGGGCTTGGCTGCGTCTTCATGGAGCCTTCCTCCCACCGCAGTCTGCCCACCACTGCCTCTTGCTGTGGAGATCTGAGCAGGTCTGAGCCTGGGAGAGAGGCAGAGAGAAGCCGCTGCAGATGAGGGATATGTTGCTTCATTGGCCATCAATCCTGATTTTGTTTGCTGAAGAAGTGAATTAATGCGCTACTTTTGTCTGGAAATAAGAAACTTCTCAGGGATGAGACAGTGATCTTCCCCGGAGGACCAAGTGGCCTCCTCGACCTCTGGTCAGGTATATGGGCAAGATAACTGTGGCAGGCTCTTATTTGGGCAATGAGGTGTATTGAAGTTAGCCATCAATGGAGGGTGGAGCAAACCCACCACCACCATTGAAACCCATCTTGGTTTCACATCCACTGTTGCAGTCAGTGCGGCTAACCGGGTTCACGCATGGGGACCGGTTATTCACAATTTTCTGTAATTCAGGCAACTACTGCTAAGTGCTAACATGCCAACCCATCGCCAAATGGACTTTAGCCAGGGCAGCAATTTGGTAGAAAAGCTGTGCAAAAAGGGGTGCATCGGGATGTTATAGCTGTGTACAATGGGGACCACAATCTTGGTCTGGGGTCCACCCTACACAAAGAAGGTTGATAAACAGGGTCCTCAAAGAAAGGAACCTATTTTGAGGGTGGAAGAATAAGGAAGCTCAGCTAATTTAGTTATCTTGGAAGTGATTTATTTGCCACCCTTAAGCACCACAAGAGGGAAAGGAAGTTTTGGCTAGCAGAGTCTTTGTACAAGTAAAAGGAAATCTGATACCTGGCAGCCAAACAGTAAAAATTCAGACTAAAATTAATAGATGATCTTTTTTATGAGAAGCTAATTGACCATTGGAAAAACCTGCTTAAAACCTGCAAATTTCTACTTCTCCGTGTCTTGTGTCAAAACAAGATGTCCTTGGGCCAGCTGGGGTAGTTGCATAGCTCCAAGGAGATGTGCAATTCTTCAGCTGAGGATAAGGGACAGCTGTGAGGGCTGTGGGCAGCATGCTCTGCACAGCATTTCTATTGCACTGAGTTGTCATTAAATAAAAGGCTTTTAAAAATGAAAAATGCTTAAAAATATTATTTTTATTTGGGAATTATTTATACTGTTTTAGAATATATCTTCTTTTACATTATAGTCACTGCCATTAATGTACTTACTTACTATGCACCACTGTCATTGATAGTTAAGATAAAGTAACAAATTTAGGTTTTTTTTAAAGTAATGCAGCTTCTAGCTAGCACTGGGTGAAAAATGTTGTTTTCCTTTTAGATCAAAGTGCCACTGGTGTTTTAATGAAAAAGCCAAATACTCTGATAAAATAAACACTATTATTTAACTATGTAAACAAATACTCAATTTAAAAAGAAATTTCATAAATCTGAATGACAACATTTCTGGACCAGCTGTTTTCCAGAACTCTTCCTAGTGAGAAAATTTGAACAGAACTATTTTTTCTTTTTACTCTTGGAATAAAACCAAATTTTGAAATCCTGGCTTCCTGTGAACTGGAAACCGCTGGCTCTAACCAGGAGTAACGAACAACCCACAGTCTGAATACGATTTACTGCCAGAAGTAGGTGCAAGGAGCATATCTGTGCCGAGGCACTTTTTGACTTGCTGATGGGAAAAGGGGAGTTCACGTGCACTGTTGGCTTGTCTCTTAAATGATGAGTCTGCTCAAGGCTGAGCTTTTCTTGCTTTGTTTTTGTTCAATGTAGTGAAAGTGGAGAAGGTGGAGATGCTTTTTGGGGATTCATGGCAGTATGTTTGGTTTTTTGGTGGTGAGGAGCAGCAATGGGACACGGTTACAGCCAGTAACTCTCCATCCATGTTGTGGCCATGGGAACTGGCACCGTTTGTTGGGGTATAGGATCGTGGCTGCTTTCAGTGAGCTGATGCAGAGTGGGAGTACATCTTGTGCATAAGATGCTTTTTCTTGAGGGCTGCAGAGCCCTAAAGCTGGACTGTTTCCTTGCCTGTCCTGCATTAACTGGGAGGGCAGGGAAAGTGAAGCTGCAAGCTGAATTTCCTGTTTGTGTCTTGCGTGTGTGTGTGATGGATGCTTTCCAGCATCCCTGCAAATGCAGTTGGCATCCCGAGTGCACGCGCTGAAATCAAGTGCAGATTCACATCCTCCCTGCGCAGCAGAGCGATATCATTTCTTCTGTGGCATCACCCTGGTCTCAGCTACAGGATCACTGGCCGTATGCTGGCCTGTACAGCTGTACAAGCATCATGCTTTTCCCAAGCCCAGCCTCAGTGTGTGGAAACCTTTGGGAGTGATTTCTAAACTCCCATTTCCTAAACACTGGAGTATTGTCCTATTTTTTTAAAACATCAGCATTGGGCATGGTGCAGAAAAATCCCCAAGTTGCAGTGAGCATGCAACCACAGAGGAATGGACAGTTACCCAAGTTGTGGAAGCCACTCATGGAAGTGTCTGTCCAATGTATTTTTGGTGGAGCCATGTGGCCTGTTCCTGTGCTTGGGTGGGGAGCACCTACTCATGTTAGCCCAAATATTGGGGGACCATAACCTGAGCATCCTTTCTCATGCCATTAGTGTGGTGTGGTTAGGCCAACCCATAACTGTTTGGGGTGGAAAAAGACTTCAGTGCTAGAAGCGTGATGAGGTGTGGAAAGGACAAGGAGGCTTTGCTGCCTGCATGGCTTAGGGAGACTTTCCCCGTTCTGTGTTGGTCAGTGGTAGCATTGCCTGACCTATTTCAGTCCAAATCTCCTGGAAAACCATCTTTAATATTGGTTTAATTTTTTAGTACTTTTAAGTCCTAAAAGTGCTGTCCCTTCCTATGTGCTACTGCATCACCAAGGATTCTGCCTACCATGCAAAATGCTAAGAAAAAATATCCCACTTTTGAAAAAGAAACTGGAAGGTGGTAGAGGAAGCCCACCAGACGGAGCTCCTCGTCTGCAGTAGCAGAGCTGCTCCTGGGTTGTGGTACCCTCATCCTGGATCTTGAGGGAAGTCCAGATGGGCTGGTCAGTGGAGGAGCATGCCCCTCCATGCACTGCAGGAGACAAGGGGGCCTGGGAGCAACAGGCAGCAGATGGGGAAGCAAGTGGGTGGAGGGACCGATGCTGGGCTCCTTCCCAGTTGAGAGTTGGCCAGAGGGCTCAGTGCAGGCTGGGCTCAATGGCTGTGGTCCTGGGCTGGCTCCTCTCCACCTCTTTCCCCTTCACCAGCCTCAAGCCACTCACCAGATGGGCACTGACTCCTTGTCTCACCTTCTTCCTGCAGAGACACTGATGGACTCCACAACGGCAACGGCAGAGCTGGGCTGGACGGTGCATCCTCCTTCAGGGGTAAGTTATCCTGTTGCTTTACAGGGGCCCAGAGCCCTGTCTGGGGTCTCCTGCTGCATGTGAACATAGCTGGGTTGGCTCAACAAAAGTCAGTCACTGAAGCAAAGTGCCTGGCCACATGAAAACGTCTAGTGGGAAGAGCACAAAAGAGGACGACAGTTGAGGTTTCCAGTAGTTTTCTAGGAGGTGATGCCTCCAAAAAATACCCCAGTGCTGCAGGAGTGTAATTCTCACCCTACAGCATCAGGCCAATGTGGTGTTGGAGGAATCATACTCTCTGTAAAGCTGGCCTGCAGCCACTTAAAAATCAGGGAGGCTGAGAAGTGAAATGCCAAGGCCACCATCATTTGTCCCCAGTGTCTCACTTGTTATCCCATTGCCTGTCACTTGTAGCAGAAAAAGATGAGGGCATTGGCCTGCAAGGTTGCACCCTCAGCAGATGTTTGATCAAGTCTTGAAATGACTGTCCAGCATCCCTGGCACCTCATGGAGGGACATTTGCTGTCTCAGCAGTGACGGCATCTCTGCTTTACTGGTGCCAAGAGTCCCCTGAGCCACACCCCAAGACCCCTCAGAACAAGCTCCTTTAAAGAAGAGCTTGGACAAGCCAGTGCATCTCTGCACCTTTCTGCTCACGACACACAACCGGAGCGGCCCCAGCCACCTACATGTCTCACAGGGTTGGCATCGAGGGGCATCGAGGTGCTTCAGAGCATCCTGCCCAGCTCTGGCTGCGATGGCTGGCAGCAGCAGAGAGCCCCAGCGCCCGACACACCCAGACCTGCTCCCTTGCATTTGGGTGGTCCTGTCCAGCCTGGCCAAAGCTCAGAGACACTTCTCATCCCTGTGCACAGAGGTGGTGACTCGGGCTCCATCCTGCCCTCCATCCACCCTCCGCAGGGGCTGGATGAAGATGTTTCTACGGACCTCACCTTGGGGCTGACAGCAAGCCCCCTCTCCAAGCCAGCTTGGCAGAAGAAAAGAAACAGCCAATAAAAGCCTCTGTTGGGGAGGTTAAACCCAGCTCCTCAGCAGCCCGTCCGCCCTGCCACGCTGGGGCTCGGGCGCTCCCGGCACCAGTCCTCCATCACCATGATAAAGCCCTGCGCCTGCCCGCGAGCCCAGCTGCCCTGCCAGCGCTGGTCCGGCCACCGAAGGGGGATGACGGGCGCACAATAGGCGGGAGCAGAGGTCAAGTCTTTTTCTCTCCTTGCCCAGCCTTTCTTGTTTGTGGTGTTTCCATATGTAAAGCACGCCTTGCTCCCGGCTCCCCAGCCCCGTGGTAATGAGGCCTGGGCCTGCTGGAAGCCGTCTCCCCGTATTATTGTGCTGCCTTCTTCTTTTGAGCTCCCGGCATGTTAATTAGAGAGTGAGGAGAAAGGGAGAGGCTTCTAATTAAGCATCGAAGAAGCACAGAGACTGGTGCATGGGGGTGACTTTCTCTCCTAGCTGAGATGAGTGAGCTCGGGAGCGCCCTGGCTTGCTGCTGCAGGGATGTGGGAAGATGCTGGGGCTCCTGAGCCTCGCCCCCAGCATGCTCCCAGGTCCTCATCGGGATGGAGATGCCCGTCTGGAAGGAATTACTTCCCTGTGCCTTGTCCTTGATTCCTTCACCCCCCTCCCAACTGGTACCCTAAAAAACGGGGAGATCCTGCAATTTTCCACTACCACACCAAATTTATTTCTGGAAAATAAAGCAAATGCTCCCTCTGCGTTTTGCAAGGATGCTCTCCTCCTCCCCTAGCGATGGCAGCAGATTTGCAGCCACCGCCAATCAGAAGTGGTTGGAGTTGTTTGGGGATCTTCCCTGACAGCCTTCTGTTGGGCTGTTAGCCTTGATGTGTGAGGAGCAATCTGTTCCCTATCTCATGAGCCTCCCTCTGCAGTCCTGGTTGCCCTTGTAAGGCTGTTTGCAGGCCAAGGGGCTTGGGGTGTTCTGCTCCTGCAGGGTTTTCCCTGCGAACCTCAGTCCTGGCGCTGGTGCTGGGCCTGGGCTGTGCTGCCGCCCTGCTCTGGGTGTCACAGTCCCGCACCCAGGTCAGGGTTGTACTCAAGGTTTCATGTCTGTATGAAACAGCTTGGCTTCCACTTGAGCAGGTTTATGAACAAGTTCATGAGAAGCTGTTCCAGCTGGCTCGGACTGTGTCACATGCTAGCTGGACCCTGGTCCCTACTGCCATCACGAGGGTGCTGCAGGTGGGGAGAGGGCAGCACAGGGAGATGCTCTGCCCTCCAGAAAGGTCTGGGCTGTGGGAGAGGCTCCGATAAGCTGGGTGAAAGGCTTTCCTCCCGCAAAGACCCTTTCCCATCTATGCTCACTGCAGAGGAGTGGTGGCCGGTTACAGGCTGCAGCTCTGTCCTTGCCTGGTGCATCACCTGCCCTGAAGCCTCCGCACCCTACAAAGGAGACAACAAGAAGCACTGAAAGATTTGGAAGAAAACAGCCTGGGGAAAGGGCAGGGAGCTGGACAGGGCCCGGAGGTGTCACAGCAGCCACGAGCTCTGCAGAGGCTGGCGGTCAGCCCTTAGTTGGCTGGGGGAGCTGGGCTGAGCTTCCCATGGGGAAATATGTCAGCTCCAAGCTGTCTTGCTGAGAAGGATGTTACTGTCAGGCCACAGCTTGTGGGACATTTCATAGGTCCAGTTTAAGACAGCTGGGGCTGGGTCCTGTGCACACCTGCAGGAGGGAACCCAAAGCATGTCAGCCCTTGAAGGGGCAGGGATCAGGGCTACCAGAGGGATCTAGACCAGCATCTCCCATTCTGGGTACGCAGTGAGGTCAGCCAGACTCCCATAAAGTTCCCTCTTGCCTCTGGGGAGAGGCTGCTGGCTACTGGCCCGTCATGCAGTCGGCCGCCGGCACCAGTGCTTGGGTTGCAGCCGGTAAGGAGGTTTTACGGCCGCATTATGCGCTCTTGAGAAAGCGGGTCCTGTCTGCCACGTCTGTAACCATAGTGGCACTAGTGGGAATACATCTGCTAAAGGCATCGTGTTACTCTGCCGGCAGGCTCTGCTGTACAGTGCAGCCCATGGGCAGAAGCCCCTGCTAAAGACATTACTGCCTGCAGAGGAGGTGCATGGCCCCACCATGCCCTGCCACCTGGCAGAGATGCTTTACCATAAATCCAGGCAGGGAACATGGTGCTGCTGGCAGTGAGATGGCCCCAAGCTCTGCTGGGGGCTTGGGCCACCTTGCCCCACAGCGCAGAGCCTGCCCGGTGTGCAGTGTGAGTCAAACCCTGCCGGAGCAGGACAGAGGCACGTAGGTACGGGGTGCTTGCAGGGTGATGCTGGAGCTGTGCTGGGCTGAGATGCTGGGCACTGACGGGGGTGCCTGTGTGATGGGGTGGGCATGGTGTGGGACAGCTGGTACTGGCAGACCTTGCTCACTTGGCACGTGGTGGGGTTGGGAAGAGGTGAGGTGGGTGGGGAACATCATTTCGGTGCAGCTCCTTGACTTTCTGTGTCCTGTCCACAGTGGGAAGAGGTGAGCGGGTATGACGAGAACATGAACACGATCCGCACCTACCAGGTGTGCAATGTCTTTGAATCCAGCCAAAACAACTGGCTGCGGACCAAGTATATCCGGAGGCGAGGAGCGCACCGCATCCATGTGGAGATGAAATTTTCTGTCCGGGACTGCAGCAGCATCCCTAATGTCCCAGGCTCCTGTAAGGAGACTTTTAATCTCTACTATTTTGAGTCAGACTTTGACTCGGCTACCAAGACTTTTCCTAACTGGATGGAGAATCCTTGGATGAAGGTGGACACGATTGCTGCCGACGAGAGCTTCTCGCAGGTGGACTTAGGTGGACGGGTGATGAAGATTAACACTGAGGTGCGCAGTTTTGGGCCTGTCTCCAAGAATGGTTTCTACCTGGCCTTCCAGGACTATGGAGGCTGCATGTCCTTGATTGCCGTCCGTGTCTTCTACCGCAAGTGTCCCCGCGTGATCCAGAATGGGGCTGTCTTCCAAGAAACCCTCTCAGGAGCGGAGAGCACCTCACTGGTGGCAGCCCGGGGGACATGCATCACCAATGCAGAGGAGGTGGATGTGCCGATCAAGCTGTACTGCAATGGGGATGGCGAGTGGCTGGTGCCCATCGGCCGCTGTATGTGCCGGGCGGGCTATGAGTCGGTGGAAAACGGGACCGTCTGCAGAGGTAACTGCTCGCCTTTGGTCTCGCTCCGCGTACCCGCTTCGCCGCCGGCGGGCTGTGCTGGTGGTGGCAGTTGGGATTTGCAGCTGGGATCTACACGAGCTGCCTGGGAGTGACCTCCTTGAGCAGGGGTGGGAGAGGAGCAAGTGGGGATGCGGGAGAGGAGCATCCGTGTGGATGCTGGCTTCTTCCAACTCTCCTCGATTCCTGCCCTGGGCTCATGCATCCATTGCAGAGGCTCTGCGTTACCACTGGGTCCTCAGAGCCACCAGGGCCTGGGGTGCTGGCCTGTTGCTGGTGCCCTCCATGCTGTCCAGGTCTTGGAGGGACACGTGTGTGTAGCTGTGGCGCATGCCAAAAACAGCTACAAAACACGGGGGCTGTTTTCACTTTCGTTCACGCCCTGGGCCTTGGCCATGCTTCTGGGGTGAGGGGAGCAGGAGTGCAGACACCCAAAGGTGATGTGGTGGAAGGGAGCAAATTGTCTGCAGCATTTTCTTGGTGAGGTGCAAATGGCCGAGGGTCAGACATAGTCACAGGCTCTTCAGGGCCAGGCTCCTCTCCAGCCTGGGCACCTTTGAGCCTGGCCCCTGAGCTCCCTCAGCAGAGGTCTCCTGCCCTGTAGATGTTCTTCTGCCCCTGTAGAAGTGCAGAGCAGACTCCAGGAGTGCGTTCTCAGCTCAGCTGAGCAGCGTGGAGCCAGCGTGGTCCTAGAGGCACAGCGTGACCTGGGTGAGCAAGAGGCTCTGCACCACCCTCTCCTGAAAGCATTGTGCCCAAACCCATCTCTGTGCTCCTCCCCAGCCACACAGATGGCACAGGGGAAGGAAAGTCTACACGGGCTTGGGGAGGGAGAGCAAGGAGCTGCTGGGGTTATCGGGAGAGAGATGGGCACCCGAGAGCTGTGTGTTTAATGGGCACCCGCGGCTGTACCATGCACAGAGCGAACCATGGTGGCTGGCAAGTGGACTCTTCTCCCCGCTGTCCTGGCTGAATATCAAATTCCCATTATGGTTTCAATAGCATCAGCACACTCCAAGCAGAGCTGGGGTTTCTCTGAGATCAATCATAGATACGTCGGTGGGCATTGCAGAGCGCAAGGAAGGAGCTGCATCTCCTCTTGCTGCAGTACCAGGTGGCTGGGTAGCACCAAGCAAGCATGGGGAAGGTGCTGGTAGTGGGGAGAGGGACACACTGGAGAGGGGGGCAGGCAGTCTTTGGCCATACTTGGTTGGGACTGCAGGTTGGATAGTCCCCTTGGAGAGGGCACTGCATCTTCTACTGGTGGCTGGGCTGCTCATGCATCAAGCATCCTGATGTGCTGGGGGTGTTATTTAATATCCGCGCTTTGAGCTACTCCTCACTGAGCCACTGAACATCTCTTCCCACTGAGCTCGGGGTGATCAAGTGTCCTCCAGCTGTAGCAGGGACAGTGCTGGGGATAGGGACAGCAAGGAGTTACTGCTGCAACACAGTATGGAAGGGGAGCCTGGCTAATCCCAGCCTCGAAGGGAAGACGGATGTTTTACGACGCCCAAGTGAAGCATTTGTAGCAACACCAGAAAGCCAAAATGATTCATGTCAGCTTTTCCATCTCAGCCTTTTTATTTTATAGAGCAGACCCAGCCCTGCACAGTGCTTTGCTCTGATGTGGCTATCGTTTCTTGGGGCTCCCTGGTCCCACTGCCAGCCCAGCCCAGGGGTGGTCCCTCTGCATGCCCCAGGGCTCCCAGGACCTCCTTATGCAGAGCCGTGTCCCTGCAGCCTGGCCCGGTGGGGCTGGGAGGGGAGGCAGAGCAGGCAGGAGTCGGGGGCCAAGGTGGAGGGAGTGAGCAGGAGGGAGAGGCTGAGTCTCCTCTTTGCGCAGCAGCAGGATTTTGGGAGGTCCAGTACCTCGGCAGCTGTTTCTCCAGCCGGTGCTGGCGTGCACCCGGCCCCGTGCTCCCCGCCGTCATTAATCACACAGTGGCCGGCAGCCCGCCGTCTCTGTGGGGCAGCTGGCTCCGGGGCTGCCTTCCTCTTCCCTTTCTCTTTCCCGTTCCCCTTCCCCTTCCCTTTCCCCTTCTCCTTACCCTCCACGCGTGGGGCTGCATGATCGGGGCTGGGTGGGACCCCAGGGCTGTGCCAGGCTGGGACGCACCCTCCGCTTTCCCCCAGCAGCCCCCAGAAGAAGAGTGGGGACCGGGAGGAGCCAGCCACGGAGCTGGCAGGACAGCTGCGGCATCCTCGTCCTCTCCCAGCCCCCCAGGGAGCCCCACAGAGGGCTGTGGAAGGGGCTGGTCACCCCGGCTAGGTCGGGCAGAGAAAGGGCTCTCCTCCACAGCTGAACGCAGGAAGGACCCGCGGGATGCAGGCCTGCAGCCCTGCCCGCCTCCCATCGTGCCCTTGCGGCCCGGTCCCCGCGGAGGCGGCGCATGAGCCGGCTGGTTTGGGGGACTCACTCGTACATGTGGCCGGCAGGTTTTCTCATGTTTCGAGGGGTGGGGGGGATCTGGGCCCCCTTCCAGAAGCAAAACAAAAGCCAATGTGAGTTGGCTTTCTGGGCGAAGTGCTCTCACATGGTTCGGTCACCCAGATGAGACATGACGGGGAGCATGGAGGACATGGCTCGCTGGTCCTGCCAAGGGCTCCCAGTGGAAAAGGGCATCCCGAGGAATGGGTGGCCCCTTGGTGCCGCTGCAAGGCGCTGGAAGAAGTTGCTCATTTTCTCCGCTAGGCTTTTCATCTGGCTAATACAGCGCAAGCCTGCTCACAGCAGTATACACAGGGGATATTTATGGAGGAAGTCCATGCATCTAACAGCTTAAGCTCTTCTAAGCTTGCAGCCCCAGCACAAAAGGATTTGGGGGCAGTTAACAATTCTATGTGGTTAAGAGATTTTCATTTTGCTGGGCCTTGCTCGCCAATCCCGCAGGGCCCTGCGAGGGGCTGGCCGCTCGCTCCTCTTCGCTCTGCTCGCTCCCCGGTTCCTTTCCGCGGCGCTGGCGAGGGGCTCTGTGCACGCGCCTCCTGGCACCACCTCTCCCCGCCTGATACGCCCAGCCCCATCCTCCCCGCTTCTCCGCTTCACCTTCTCCTGCTCCCCGCCTGCGTCTTTTTTCTCCATCTCCCTGTTCTTTGTCTGCGCCCCCCCCACTCCCCCGCCCGTCCCTCCCATGCAGCACGTTAGGCGCAGTTCTCTGCCTCCCTTTTCATTGGCTGCCCCGCGCAGCGGCGGCGCAGGGCTGCGGTGCTGCCTGCTCTCGCTGTCGGCGCTGGACAGCAGGCGCGTGCTACCCGCGCCGGTCTCTGCCTGCTCAGGGGTGGCAGCCGCCCGCTGCTGGCCCCAGCTGTGGACCCCTGTGCCCATCTCCGGCTCCTCTCCAGCTTTGCAGGACATCTGCCCATGCGTCTGATTGCCCACCCGCAGCGGCAGCCTCTTCTCTGTTGCACCCATACAGCGCTGAGCGCAGCGAGTCCTGGCCTTGCTGTGGTAACAAGGGATGGTTTTGCCCTGCAGAACCTGGTGGTGACATTCTTTTGCTATCGGAGACACCTGCTGTCATCCCTTGGGGTCACAGGCATTTCTGAGGAGGAGAGGAGCTGGTGATGTGCTGGAAGAGGAGAAACCTGGTCACCTAGGTGGTCTGTAGAAGACCTAGGCTGCTGCCTGTCTTTTCTAGCTCAAGGTGGAGCCAGACCACCCCTGTGGGGAGCCTGAAGGCTCAACTGTGTCCCCTTCAGGGCCTGCACTGCCTTCCTCCCGCTCCTTCCCTGGGGCCAGAGCCAGGAGGGAGGATATGGGGGTCCTGACCCAGCTCCAGCACCCAGCCTGGTGCCAGTCCTGTTCAGCCCCACCAGCACCACAGCCCGGTTCCTCCACTGACCCAGCTGGATACTCCTGGGTCAGCTCCAGCGCTGACTCAGCCCCAGTCCGGCTCTGAAGGGAGAAGCGTGACCTCTGGGGTTATTGCTCTAGCAGGCTGGTACGTGCGGCATCCCAGTCCGGGGCTGTACAGGGCTGGCTGGTAGGTTTCGGTAGGGCTATGCCCTTGCAGAGGTGTGTCCTACAGGTGGGCTCCATGATGGGCTTCCCTGCCTATGCTTGCGTATTATTTTGAGGTCCAACACAGCAAATCTGCCACTACCCCTCCGTGGGCTGGGGATGTGGGTGCAGAGGCAGTGATGTGGACATGTACATGTGTCGAGGACCCAGAGCTATTCCTCCATTGCAGAGGTGTGGGAAACAGTGGGGGTCTGTCTCAGCTGTGCTGTGCTTGGGTTTTGGAGGGGGGCAAGCATGTGCTAAGGGCTTGGAGGGGCATGCAGCTTTCTGATGTGCTGGAGAAGGGTATGTCCTAGCTGTCTTACAGTCACATCCCGTAAGTATGTGATGTTTTGAAGATAAGAGGTTATTTATGGCTCCATGCCTGTTTTGGGTCTGGGCCTCCACTGATAATGCTGGACCCAGCCAATAAATTGTAAGGCCCTAGGGGTAATTAAGTTCTTACAGGAAGCATTCCTGGTTGAGCTGGAGTAGATACAGCCAATAGTGATGTAAATGTTTCCAGAGATGGAGAATTGCCTGTTAAATGCTTCCAGCGGTTGCTCCTGCCTTCTTACCCCCGGCTGTGTCTGGCACTCAGACCTCAGTGAACTTTGTCCATCACCACACCTCTGCTCTCCCCGTGCCTGTTTAAGAATAATCCTTGGACCCCAGTCCTCTGGTAAGGTTTTCAGCCAGTTTTTTTAGCTCTTCCCAGCCCTTGGCACTACCTTAGCCTTTCTGTTGGCAGATCCACCATCCCACACACAGGATGCTCATAGTGATCAGCTAAGTGCCAGAGGGGACACTGAGATTCCCTGCTTCCTACATCCCCCCTTTGCTTTAACCATTTTGGCAATGGCGTTTCTTTGGGTGCTTTTGAAGGATTGTTGCCCTTCCTGGTGGGACTGGGAGCAGCTAACTGCTGTGGCCCGCATCCTTGTCCCTTGCAGGTGTGATTTGACATGTGTTTGTACTGAAATGCACATTCCTCGCTTGTGCCCAGCTCACTGAGGTATCCGGATTGCTGTGTATCAGGAACCTATCATCTTCAATATTTACCACACTACAACTTCCATGTCATCAGCTAACTTTATTGGGAATGCTTTGGGCTTTCTCCCGGGTCATTGATAAAAATGTTAAATAGCCCAGAGGCACGAACCAAATTTGTTGGCTCTAGTAGAAACAGACCTGCTCTCTGCACATTCCCTGCTTAGATCTCAGACCGTAGCAGTATCAGCTCGCCAAGTTTTAATGCATTGAATATGTCCCACGGTGTCAGTGGACCCTCTAATTTCTGAATTGAAATATCATGTGTTACCAAGGGAAATGCTCTGCAGAAGTTTGGGTGCGTTGCATTAACGCTGTTACCTCTCCCAGCCAATCTTGTAATTGCATCAAAAAATCATACGAGTCTAATTTACCTTAATCTGTTTTCCATAAATATACGTAAGTTGGCACTGCTATTACTACCTGCCTTTAATCCTTCGCTGACCGAATCCTGTAGCTGGCACATCCTTATTTGACTGGTACTGACGTTGCAGTGGCAGTCCTAAAATAGCCAAGACTGCCTCATTTAACAAATAGCTTTTTCCTACATCTCTGAAACATCCTACTACTTCATGGTGTGTGGAAAGTGAACATTAACTGTCCACTGGTTCATCAGCCATCTCTTTAAAAACTCTTAGGTAGATGCTACCCTGACATACTGATTTAACAATGTTTAACTTTAGTAGCTGCTATTTAACATCTTGAGTTACTGCTGGAATGGAAAGTATTTCACCATCATCCTATAAGATGATTACATCACCTGGCTTTTTCCCAAGTACAAAACAGGAATTTGTCTGCCTTTTCTATAGGGTTGTTGACAATTTGAATGCTCCCAGCCGTCCATGGCTTGGTGTCATTGTGGATACTGCTCTTTGGGCTTCTCCCTCTCCTTCCTCTCCGTCTGGGAAGCAACAATACTGCGTCTTTCTTTCCATTGCTTTGATTCTTCTCCCTCCTGCTTCTTGCCGACCCCTCCATGTTGTGAATCCAATTAGGGCTGTGGTGGGGATTGCAGCTGCTTGGTATTAACCACTCCAAGCCTGCTTGGTGCACCCTGGAGTCAGAGGAGATGCCAGCTTATCCTCTGCATATTGCTGGGTAGTGTTTGGGCTTCTGGAGGCTGGAGTAGCACCAGGGGGAGCCTAGCAGAGGAAAGGGGTTTCAGACAGGGGAGTTGAGCCATTTATTTCCTGGTGGTCCAAAGCCCTAAGAGATGCTGACCTTGTGAGGAGGGTCACAGGTGCTCCAGAAATGGGGCAAGACATCTGCTGTTGAAGGAGGGAGATGCACGACTCACCTCAGAATAGGAAATGCTGCTTCTGAGGGACTAGACCTTTGTGGCCAACAGCAGGGAAAGGAAATGAGAACTGCTTTCTCATTTTGCTTTCAAAACAAGGGTTGGGCTGAGACCTTCCACACAAGTCTTTTCTCTATAGAGAAAGGGAGGGGGTGAGGTTTTCCAGGACAAGAATGTGATTTTTGAACAGCAGCAGTGTGGCAAAGCACTCCCAGACCTGTTGTGAAGGTGTAGGCAAGACCCCAGCAGGCTGCAGAAGATAACCCAAGAGCAGCCCACTGGAAGCTTGGAGGGGAACAGCATATCCTCATTTATTAGTATGGGCAGGTGATGAGTCCCTCAGGACTCATGAAGGGATGGAGGTCTCAGGACCAGCAAAACCTGCTGGAAGTTTCCTGATGGAAATGATGGCCATCCCCAGGATTTCTTAAAGAGACATGGTGAAGTTTTGCATTGCAACTATCTGCTATAGCTGGTGCTCCCCAGTCACTTTGCATGAGCCCTTTCTTCTCTCTGCTCAAGTTCTTCCCCAGCAAAGCTGCGGGGGGGTCTCTGCTCCTCTTCCCACTTTGGGACAGGTTGCTCCCACCATCCTTACTCCCCAGGCATTGTGCTGGCATCAGCGATAAGATGGGAGGAGGTGGGTGAGAGCAGGGCCAGAGGCTCTCTGCCAGAGAAAGAGTGATGTCCCCTCTGACCCTCCATGCGCACTGACTGTGCCCTGGGTGCACTTGGGTGCTTCCATGCAGCTGATGTCTGTACCGATAAGAAAATCTCCCCTGATTTATGTTTACAGATGAAACAGCATTTTGGATCAAATAGTATATTCCTGGTCTTGCTACACCAATGCAAGGGGAGAATAGCGGCTCTGGCAGCGTGCTGTGCCGACGCCGGCAGGAGAGCTGCATTTATTCCTGCTTTTCTTCTCTCTCCTTCATAGGCCTCCCCCTGCCCCCCCCCCCCCCTTTTTTTTTTTTTCTGAGGAACTGGAATGAATAGCTGGGATCCAGGCCCAGGCTTCCAGGATTTTAACTCATTATTGTCATAAAATGAAGGGAATGTGATTTCTACAATTAGTTTTTCCTTTAAATCAAAGCACTCAGAGATCTGGGGGGCAAGGAGGGTTTTTCCCTGAATTTAGTGTAGTGCTGAATCTTTATGGGGCAAGAGGAGAATATTCTTCATCCTATGAAGCTTGAGGAAAACTGGGGAAAACACTGTTTTTGAGGACTTTTTTTTTTTTTTATTTGAGGTTTTTCTGTGAGTTGGGTGAAAACCAAGAGATTATTTTGAACCTTTATTTTTGGGAAATACCCTCAGACAATTCTCTGTGGAGACACATGCCAATTTAAAGTTAGTCTGATGTCAGATGATCACTCTGTAAGAGCACAGTTATTTTATTTTAGCGATACAAGGTAAAAATCTTACAGAAAATTTAATCTAGAAGCCATGATTAGCTAACTTAGCTCCAGGGAAACTTTTTATTGTTCCCCATATGCCTTAGAAACATAGTATATCACTGGAAAGTATACATAAAAGTCCCCATAAAGGTTAGGAAATGGAATTGAAAGTGTTTCATAGCTCACATGATGGCTGTGTTTACATAGAACAAACTTCAGACAATGTTAAATTAGCTTTGGCCGAGCAAAATACACAACATTTTCACATTTTGGAGACCTTAAGTTCAGTGACACCACTCTGCAATACCCAGTCCTTGTGTGGGCAGGTGGTGTAACTTAAACACTGTAAGGAAGGAGTTGCGTGAAGGATGCAGAGCAAAAACAGGCAGAAGTGTGATGAGTGCTGTCCGGTGAGTCTGAGGCATCCCCTCGTCGCCTTCATTTCTTGGCATTTGGGGAAGCGGTGTCTTAAGAAAATAAAATTAAAAAAAAAAAAAAAAAAAAAGCTAGGTATTAAAAAGAGAAGAGACATGAAAGAAGGGGCACAGCCTGGCAGACTGTGCAACGTGACCAGCAGCTGGTTTAAGGTAGGGCTGCAGAGTGCTGCCATGCTTTTGAGGGGCTGTGGCCACACTGGAAATATATTTGCAAGCAGAAGAGGCTCTGAACCAGCATCCTTGTCTTCCTCCCTACCAGTGAGTCTTCCTCCAAGTGAGTGGCAGCCCCATGCCCACCTAGCTCAGATGCCTTTGCTGGAGTCCAGCATCTGCCCAAGAAGTGGAGAAACTGGTTGTAGTACATGAGGAGCTAGTAGTTTGCAGAATGGCAGGTCTTACAGGCTGGAAAATGGGTAACAAGGTATAGCATGAGCAGGAAGCTATAAGTCACTGGGTCTTGGAAAGCATCCAAGAAAAAAGTCTTACAGAGACCAGGAGCTACAAACTGACTGCATTGCTCCTCCTGCATCCTTTTCTTAGAAAGGCACCTGAAGGGGGGACCTGTGTGAATACAATGTATTCTGCAGGTAGGCGACTCCTGTGAAGTCTTTCCAGGTCTCTGAAGCAAGGTCTTCAAAGACAGAGAGTTCTTCTTTGCTTCAGCAGGTTGGAATGACACCTGCCAAGGTGTTAGCATCTTCCCAGAGTCCTTGGAGGTAAACTGGGGATATTGGCTTTGCTCCTTGGGTCAGAAACTTAAAGAGATGTTTGCAAAAACCTATCTCATCATTTCAGTTGGCCAACGGGGCTCTTGATGCTTGAGTGTATGATGCTGCGCTCCAGCACATCCCAAGCACTTGGGCTGGCTCACCCTTCCGTAGTGGGCTGTGGGTACCGCAGTGATGCTGTGGGTACCGCAGTGGTGCTGCAGCAGCAGTCAGGGAGGTTATGGGCATGCCTGGGCCACGAGGTGAGGGTCCCATTGGAGATCCACAAGTTTGGTGGGCAATGGCTTGAAATAACTCCTATGGCTAATGGGACAGATGCAAAATGCATTTTGAGGGAATATCCGGTGCGCTGGTTTAAGGTAGTATTTGTGCGCTGACAGTTTTCAAGGACAAAAAGACTACTTGCACTGACTACTTGGACTTTCAGACTATCGTCACATTCAGAACTCACGGAGACCCTGTGTTCAGGAACACAATTTTTAAGCCTGAAACCAAAGCTAGCAATTTCCTTTCAAAACATTATGATCCCAGGAGTACCACGGTTGTTACACCTGCAGCTGTGGCAGGAGACAGGAGCAGAGTGAACAATAAATGGACACGTGATAAAGGCTTTATTAATTTCAGACTATCAAAATGCCCAAACCCTCAAGATTAGTAAGAATTAAAGTGCAGCCTGAAGTGGAGCCCATCAAGTAGAGTAACGTGGGTGCTTTGCTCCAAACACCATTCCTCCCAGCCTGGATGTCTTTGAAAAGATTGTAGCGACTTCTGAAGCGGCTGTACTAACAGATAATATTTGTCAAACAGCAAACAGCACACTCCATTAAATGCATGATATCTGCCTTTTTACAGCATTGGCTCTCCAGGAGGCTTTCTGCGGAGACACGGGAAGGGTCTGTGCAGCATCAGGGGCATGTTTGCTCTCAGACGTCAGCGGGTGGTTTCCATCACGCCATGCCACCTTTCTCCCTGCCCTTCAGGAGAGCCGTTCCTGAGCATGGTATCCGCGTCCTCCTGGGGTGTGCGGAGCAGCCGGATGCAGGCGGATGCCCTGTGCAGTGGCCTGAAGTGCCCATGCACTTAGAGCATCAAAGGACAGGCAGGATGCGGGACATTGCATCCTTTTAAGGACATTAAGGACGTCAGGTCCTTAACCAGGGATTTCTAAGGTGCTGATCTCTCTCTTGAGGCATTTCGGTGAAAACCAACTGTTTTTCATGAGCCTTCCTCTGCCCCTTTCCCTCCCTTTTTCCTTATCCCTCCAGTCACAGGTGCCTGTGACGATTCTCCAGACGTCCGTATTGCTGTAACCATAATCAAGAGCATTATTTTGGCAAATAACCTCCCCATTCATCCCCATCTGAGTGGCTCAGGGCCCCACAGCACTGTGTCTGACTTGCAAGGGAGCTGTGATGGAGGAAGTGATGTCTCAGGCTGCCTGGGCAGCGGGTGCTGGAGCTGCTCCCTCATGCCAGCCGTCACCCAGAGGATTCCCATAGCTGAAGGCATGAAGCTTAGGAGGGTTACCGCCGTGGAAACGCTACTGCTGTAGGCCTTTCCTTGCAACACCGAGAGCAAAATCAATTCTGAGCCTTTTGGCGTACACGCACAGCCCTTGTTAATAAAACAGAAAGAATAAAAGCAGAGAAAACAGGATTGGGAGAAACATTCAGCGAATGAGTCACACCCAGAGAAGCTTCTTGTTCACCTTTCCCTGCTGTGCACCCCAATGATGGATTAAAAATTGCCCACATTTGCCATTGCATTGCTAGTAGCAGCCCGCAGCCAGCCGTCCTCTCGTTTGGAGGCGGCGAGCGATGCTGTAATTGTCAGTCACCTTCGCAAAGTACGGTTGTGCTGTTACCATCACCTGTGTCAGCTCAGACGTTGATCCAAGCAATAATGTTGGTGTTTTACTCTCCGTTTACACCCTAGGAGTGGACCTGTGGCACTGACTGGAGGATAAGAGGTGGGGTAGCAGTTGTAGGAAAAATAATCTCCAGGCTTTCTCAGGCAAGGCCTCCCAGCTGTGGCGGTGCAAATCCTAGCCTTAGGACGTGCAAGAGGTCTGCGGCGCTGGAAATGGCAGCGTGCGCCGGTTCGTCCCCGGTTACCGCTTACGCTGGTTGTTCTGCTTTCGTCCCCAGTTACTGCTTATGCTGGTTGTTCTGTTTTCTAAAGAGGATTAGGAGACCAGAAGAAGGACTTTATCATGACCGCTGCTTACTCGTGTTGCCACCATGAGTATGGTTAATTTGCAAATAGAGTGACAAATCTAAGCGTGTGTATCTTCAGGATACTCTATAATTAGAACTGGCCTTTTTTTTCCTTCTGGAAAGGTTTTTGCTGTCTGGCTCAGATGGAAGCGATTCCAGTTTGTTTTTGTTTCTCTTGAATTAGAGTGCGGCTGCTCTTTCCAGGATTTCCCAGGCAAAAATATGTGCATGGGGACCTGCCCAACATGTACGGTGGTTCCTCTAGGACATGTCGAGCCCGATGCATGTGCACTTCACACGCAGCCTGTGCATGCTCAACATCTTTAATGATTTTGGGTGCATTTGGCTCTTTGCACCTTTTCGGGGCCATGGCAGGGGCTGATTTTCTGGCACTTCCAACTGCAAGGCAGATAGATACCAAACAGCTGGGAGCGTGGGAAGAGGGGTACACGTGGGGAAGTGGTCAGAGCACGGCGTGCAAAGCCGAGCAGGGGGTTCAGGCTGGACGCAAGTGCAGTTTTATTGCTCAGTCCTGCCTGAAGAAGAGAGGCTAGCGTGACACGTTTCTCTGGCAGCAGAAGTCCTCCCTCCAGACCAGGCTGCCTGACACCAGGACTGCCTTGGCCACTGCCATGAGAAGGGGTCAGAAACACCTTGGTGGAAACCAGGAGGATCTCCAGCCAGGGATGGGGTAGCAGGACATGTGGGACCACCGCCGCTGCGCCAGCGCGACCATGTTGCGTACGTCTGCCGCCCCCCCTGGGTTTCCATGGAAACCAGACCCATGATTTCCTGCACTCCGATGTGCTGGAAGGCCAAAAGCAAACGTGGGTGGGAGGGAGGGAGCAGCTTAGTGTGGGCAGTGTGCTATGCTCTCCCTGGGGACCTTCGTTCGTGAGTGGTGGAGGGAAGGAGGACATTTCGGTACCCTCAGCTTGCTTGCCGTCTCCCTGAAGCTCAGAGCGTGGCTGGGGCAAGGACCAGCGCTGGCAGAGGGCTCCGGCGAGCAGCATCCGTGTGTGTGGGTGTCCGGCACGGCGTGTGCTCCTGCTGCGGCGAGGGCTGCTTAGCCCAACATGAGTGTGCAAGGATGCAGCATCACACCAGCCCAGGTAGCTTGCTAAGGAGCACGATTAGCCCAGGAGGAACCACAGCAGTAACACTCTCGGTGTTTGGTCGGTAGCCTTTGCCTGTGTGCATCACCTCTGTGGGCGCTGCGGCTTCCCCGGCGAGGCAGCGCGGGGTGCAGGTGCTACTGCGGGACAGAGATGAGGGCAGATCAGGACAGGGGTGAGACACCAGCCAGGGTGGAGGTGACGCGCCTGGACAGAGACATGTGCAGCCAGGTCAAGCAGCAGGGTGGGACGCCTTCAGACAGCTGCTGGGTCCCGACACAGGCACCTCTGGCTCTGGTGCAAAGTGAGAGGCTTGCAGGGGTCCCAGGTATTTCGTCCCGCTGTGAGCTGACTTGCTGGATCCTCCTTGGACTGCAGGTGTGCACGTCTCGTGCTCTGCGGGTACGTGGCATTGCCCTGGCACCGCTGTGTCGGCACCCTTGGGCTGGCGTGCCCGTATCCCCGCTGTCGCACGCCGCCTTCGAACCTGCAGGCCGGGTTGCGGCTGCAGCAGTGATGAGTGCTGGAGCTGCTAGCAGACTGGTAATGTCTTTTGTCAAAGCTTGAGATGCCTCCAACCTCCTTTAATTAAAGACAATTACTGCTTTCAGCCCCTCTTCACAGCTCAGCTGGGTTGTTTGCAAACACACAGCTGCGTGTGTCTTTGTGCCCCTCTCTGAGTCCCGCTTCCCTGGAGACACACAGAGGTTTCTTTATTATCAGCATTACGGCTAGCGAGCAGCTGAGGAGGAAGAGGAGGAGGCGGCGGCATCATCCCAGGGTGTTTTGAGGTGCAGTGCTGACTCTGCAGGGCAGCCTGGAGCAGCCCTCCCTGCCCGTGTCCAGCCTCTCCTGCAAAACCTTCTGCATGGTAAAGCAGCAGTCGGTGCTGCACTGGATGGGAGAGTGGCTTTTGCCAGAGGCAGGAAGAGAAACAAAAGAGGGTGAATGATAATGGAGGCATTTGGGCTGGAGAGAAGGTGGCTTTTGCCCCAGCTGGAGACGGGACTGAGCAGACATGGGCCGTGAGCTCTGAATATGTCCTTTTAAATAACGCTCTGCTGAGTTAGCTGTGACTTTGCATGCTGGTGTAAAGAGGCTGCCTCACCTCGATGCAAGAGCTGCACCAGGCAGGCCAAATCTGTGCTTTCTTGACCAAACCATGCTCAGAAAAAAAATCTGGAACTTCCTTTAACCAATAGCTCCCCTTTCTGTGCTTGAATAACTTGGAAGCAGCCAAATGGAGCTTAACCAAACTTTCCAAAACAGTCAGGGCTGGCACGAGAACAAGCAGCATCCACTGCAGCCCTCTGGGATGCTGTTTCCAAAAATACGAGCCCCGGCGCAGCAGTGGCGCGTGAAGCTGTCTCGTAGCCCTGTCTCTCATACGGATCCAGCCTTGCTCTGCAGCGCCACGTCCAACCCCAGATGCTGCGGCCAAGGCCGTGGCTTCTCCGTTTTCAGGTGCTAATGGTTTCCTCCGGGAGGAGCCAGGGCGGGAGAGCCTAGCAGGCAGGCCACCGCCTGCCTTGGAAGTGTTTGGTTGTTAAATCTGAATGGTAAGTAAGTGCTCAGACTTTAGGCTCAGGGGAGCCAAGATGCTTTTTGAGCTACTAACAGCCTGACACCGCTCTGTCTTCTCAAATTCATTTTGCAGCTCTGATTCCCTGGCAAGCACTAATCACAGGGCTGAGCATGAAGGGAAACATACCCCTCAAATGGGAAGCCCAGAAGCTCTTTCTCCTTAAACAGCCTCTCTGTGGACATCTTTGATCTGTTTTGGGGTGGTTTCTTATTTCACAGAAGACTCTTGGAGGCCAGCAGAAGAGCTGGAGCAGCCTCCTAGAACAGGCTTAAATGCACGCGCAGGCGCCGTGCTGTGGGTTTAGCACAGGCGGCAGATGGGCAGGTCCGTTACCCATGGCAAGGGTAAAGACCAGGGCTTCAGGGATACTGTTGCTGCAGCATTAACATCCGTGTGATGCCGGGACTCTGGGGACACAGTCCATGGTCCTTGGTGCAATATCATGGGATGCTGGGCCTTCGAGGACACGTCATGCTGCAGGTCCTGCCTGTCTCATGGGAGACGATGACTATCCTTAGCCCATTGACTATTATCCTAGGAAGAGTACAGGAATGCTGCCCGATTGTGTAGGGATGGGGGTCAGGAAGGCCAAGGTGCAGCTGGAGCTGAACTTGGCAAGGGATGCAAAGAATAATAAGGAGGGCTTCTACAAGTATGTCAGATAAGGAAGGTCAAAAAAGCGCACTCCCCTTGATGAGCAAGACTGGCAGACTGGTAAAAATGGAAGAGGAAAAGGCTGAGGTACTCAGTGAGGACTTTGCCTCAGTCTTCACTGGCAGCCTCTCTTCCCATGGCTCTCGAGTGGATGGACTACACAATGGGGACTGGAGGAACAAAGTCCCTCCCACTGTAAGAGAAGATCAGATTCAAGATCACCTGAGGAACCTGAACATGGACAAGTCTATGGGACCTGATGAGATGCATCCCAGAGTCCTGAGGGAATTGGCTGATGTAGTTGCCAAGCCACTCTCCATGATATTTGAAAAGTCATGGCAGTCCGGCGAACTCCCTGGTGACTGGAAAAAGGGAAACGTTGCACCTATTTTTAGAAAGGGTAGCAAGGAGGACCCTGCGAACTACTGACCCATCAGCCTCACCTCTGTGCCTGGGAAGATCATGGAACAGATCCTCCTAGATGCTGTGCTAAGGCACAATGCGGACAGGGAGGTGATACGAGACAGCCAGTGTGGCTTCACCAAGGGCGAGTCCTGCCTGACCAACCTAGTGGCCTTTTAGGATGGAGGGACCACAGCAGTGGACAAGGGAAGAGCTACCAACGTCGTCTATCTGGACTTCTGTAAGACCTCTGACACAGTCCCCCACAACATCCTTCTCTCTAAATTGGAGAGATATGGATTTGATGGGTGGACTGTTGGGTGGATGAGGAATTGGTTGGATAGTCACATCCAGAGGGTAGTGGGCAACAGCTCAATGTCCAGGTAGACGACTGGTGTCCCTTGGGGGTCTGTATTTGGACCAGTGCAGTTTAATATCTTCATCAATGACATAGTGGGATCGAGGGCTCCCTTAGTAAGTTTGCAGATGACACCACGCTGAGTGGTGTGGTTGACACGCCTGAGGGACGGGATGCCATCCCGAGGGACCTGGGCAGGTTGGAAGAATGGGCCCATGTGAATCTCGTGAGGTTTGACAGGGCCAAGCGCAGGGTCCTGCCCCTGGGTTGGGGCAGCTCCTGGTATCAGCACAGGCTGGGGGTGAAGGGATGGAGAGCAGCCCGATGGAGAAGGACTTGGGGTTACTGGTGGGTGAAAAGCTGGACATGAGCCGGCAAAGTGCGCACGCAGCCCAAAAGGCCAACCATGTCCTGGGCTGCCCCCAAAGCAGCGTGGCCAGTAGGGTGAGGGAGGGGATTCTGCCCCTCTGCCCCGCTCTGGGGAGACCCCCCTGCAGTGCTGCGTCCAGCTCTGGAGCCCTCAGCACAGGAGAGACACGGACCTGCTGGAGTGGGGCCAGAGGAGGCCACAAAGATGATCAGGGGGCTGGAGCAGCTCTGCTGGGAGGACAGGCTGGGAGAGCTGGCGGGGCTCAGCCTGGAGCAGAGAAGGCTCCGGGGAGACCTTCCTGCAGCTGCCAGGGCTGAGAGGGGCTGAGGAGAGAGATGGGGACAGACTTTTTAGCAGGGCCTGTTGCAATAGGACAAGGGGTAAACTAAAAAAGGGTAGATTTAGTCTAGATATAAGGAAAATATTTTTGACAATGAGGGCCAGGTTGCCCAGAGAGGTAGTAGATGCCCCATCCCTGGAAACATTCCAGGTCAGGTTGGACGGGGCTCTGAGCAACCTGATCTAGTTGAAGATGTCCCTGCTGATTGCAGGGGGGTTGACTTTTAGAAGTCCCTTCCAACCCGAACTATTCTATGATTCTATGACCAGGGCCCTCTGCTCACAGACAGCTCAGTAGAGCAAGGTACCTTTGTTTGGCAGCCTCTCCAGCTTCTGTTCCAGCTGCTGGTATTGTTAACTTGGCTTACCAAAAGTTAGGTATTTGGGGCTTGAGCATGCTGTTCCCTGGGAAATGGTCAGCTGTAGCTCTTGGTAGCTGGAGGTCCCATGGGTGCTGACCACTTGGTTCAGGCAGACCCAGAAACACATCCAGGAGGTGTCTGAGAGTTTCCCATGTGTTGTGCATGACTACGTGTGTGATGGAAAAAATGACCTTTCCAGAAATACTCTGGTCTCTATTGGTTTCCAAATGTCTGTACAGGTCAGATAGTGGGAGAAATAAGGGATGGATAGAATGCTGATTCTTCCTGTCTTCTGGCATGCTGTTCATATCTTCGGTGCCCACGGTGTCTTGTGGCAGTAAGTTATGTAATTTAATTATGCACCATGTTAAAAAATGTGTCCTTGAGTACTGTAAGAAATTGCAAGCAATCTATTCCCATTCGTGTCTCCTATATCCCTGATAGCTTTATATACCTCCCTGAATGGTCTCTTCAAATGGAAGGTCCTGAGTTGATTGACTCCATATGGAAGCTGTTCTGTATCCCTAATCATTTTTATCATCGACCTCATCACCTTGTCTAAGGGTGACCACCACTGCAAACACTGTTCAGAATGTGGCTCCATGCAATGGCTTAATAACATTCCTGTTTTGCACTGGGTTTCTTTCTTAATAATTCCTTACATTTTCTCATTTTTTTTGATGATGGATGAGCTTTGAACTGATGTTTTCAGAGAATTGTCTCTAGTGCTGCCGAGATCTCCTCCCTGCATGTTAATAGCTAATTTAGTGCCCATCATTGTGTTTGTATAATTAGGGCTCTTTTTCCCCAAGTGCATTAGTTTCCTTTTGTCACCACTGAATTTCATTTGCCGTGTTATTGCCCAGTCACTCAGCACCCTGAGATCTTGCTGTCACTCTTTGTGAGTGGCTTTAGCTCTGGTAAACCAGGCTAATTTGGGGACGTCAGGAGGCTACACCGTGTCACTCATCACCCCAGGTGGGTGTGCAGGGTGGCTCCTTGTTCCGGCAGCACGACGATTGACATACACGATTCTGCATGAATATGTACGTTCATGGGGATGTTAATAATGCATTATGCAGTGGCTGGTCACCCTTGGTGGGCCTGAACTCTGGATACCACTAGGAAACACATCACGTTGCTGGGATTTTCTGTCTACATGTTTTTTTTTTTTTTTTTGAGATGTCGAGCTCTGTTCCAGATCTCAGTGCAGTTTCTTCAACAACTTTTAAGCTAGCAGAGTCGCTTTATCACTTGTCTTAGGAGGCTCTTTCCCAATGTCTGAGAAGCCAGAAGGATTGCTTCACATGCTGTGCAGAACAGTGAAGGAGGCAGCTTTGACTAGCTGAGTTGCTCAGCCCTTGGCTGGAGCTTGGCACAAGGAGATTTCACTGATGTGGAGGGAACCTGGTGAAGAAGAACCCGAGAAGGGATCTAAGCACAGCTACAGCTCTGTGTGGGGCAATTAAAAGAGGATGGAGCCAAGCCCCCATCAGTGGTGCCAAATCATATTGGAAGGGACAGCAACCACAAGCTGCAGCTTGAGAAGCTCAGGGTGGGCTTTGGAAAAGCTGAGACAGTTCCTGGGAGAGGTTGAGCATCACCATCCTCAGGGATTTCCAAGGCCTGGCTGCACGCAGCTGTAGCTGCCCTGATTTAGGGCTGGGTGTAGCCAGACTGTGAGGAAGACACTGGCCTGGAGACCCCGGAGGTCTGTTCCCACCAGCCTTGCTGGGATGCCATGAAAATCATGTGCCAGGACCATGGAACCAGCTTGACGCAAGCACTACCTCTGCATTGGAGATGTATAGTGATGTTGTGACCAAAGTCACAACAACCCCATGCAATGCTACAGGCTTGGGGAGGAGTGGCTGGAGAGCTGCCCAGTGTTGGTTGACAGCTGGCTGAACATGAGCCAACAGTGTGCCCAGGTGGCCAAGAAGGCCAACAGCGTCCTAGCCTGTATCAGCAATAGTGTGGCCAGCAGGAGCTGGGCAGGGATCGTGCCCCTGTACTCAGCAGTGGTGAGGCCGCACCTTGAATCCTGTGTTCAGTGTTGGGCCCCTCACCACAAGAAGGATGTTGAGGAGCTGGAGCGTGTCCAGAGAAGGGCAACGGAGCTGGTGAGGGATCTGGAGCGCAAGTCTTATGAGGAGCAGCTGAGGGAACTGGGATTGTTGAGTCTGAAGAAGAGGAGCCTGAGGGGAGACCTTATCGCTCCCTACAACTACCTGAAAGGGGGTTGTGGCGAGGTGGGTGTTGGTCTCTTCTCCCAGCTAACTAGTGATAGGACAAGAGGAAGTGGCCTCAAGTTGCACTGGGGGAGGTTTAGATTGGATATTACAAAAAATGTCTTTATGGAGAGAGTGGTCAAGCCCTGGAACAGGCTGCCCAGGGAGGTGCTGGAGTCACCATCACTGGAAGCGTTCAAAAAACATGTGGACGTGGCACTTCGGGACATGGTTTAGTGGGCATGGTGGTGTTGGGTTGATGGTTGGACTTGATGATCTTTTCCAACCTTAATGATTCTGTGTGATTCTGTGATAGAGAAACCTTGGTTCCATCCTGAAGCCAGCTTGGGGTCTTAGTACAGCCTTAGGTGGTAGCATGGCACAGGGGGACAGGAGACCCCACCATGCGTCAGCAGCGCTCATAGCCAGACCTGCTGTAACTGCATCTAGCAGGGAGTTGAAAATCTGTGAAGCCTTGTGAAACCATGAGCAATAAGTGAGGAGGTGTGGGAAGACGTGCTAAGCTACATCTCATATGAAGAAGTTAAATGCAAAATTTGGCTGTCCTGTAGACTTAGGTCAGAAGAATGTCTCCACGTGAGCAGACTGCCCTGCTCTCCATGGTTCAAGAGGGATATGAAAAATAAACCTGGAGGGTGCTGCAGAGAAACACAAACATGGTCCCAAGAGCTGTGGAAAATGCCCTTCCATGCAGGACTGAAAGAGCTCAATATGCTTATCTTCTCAAAAAGAAGATTAAGAGGTGAGATGATTACCAAGAGGAAACACCAGCCTCTAAAGGGCTTTTTAATCTGTCAGAGAAAGGGATAACAAGAACCAGTAGGGTTAAACTGATGCTAGTCCAATTAAAAAAATTGAGCATGTGTTTCTAAGTGATTCATCACTAGAGCAAGCTTATGAGAAAAGAGGGACTTCACATTTTGGAGTATATAAAACAAGATGGTTCGTTGCTGGGTAATACCAGGGCTTTAGCTGAGGACCAGTCACTGGGCTCAGCAGAGGGCACCTGGATGAAGTGCGGGGCCTCGAGGTCCAGGGCCCCCAAATCCGTGTGAGACTCTGGAGGGATCGGCCAGCCCAAGGGGCTGAGAAGACCCAGTAGTGCCTGGGAGAGCGGTGGGCAGTGTCAGCTCAGCAGCTGGACCCTGGTCTGTGGAAGCAGCACCCACCGAGGGGACTGTCATGCAGGCATTGCCAACAGCCCTTCCCGTGCCTCCCATCCCGTGCCAGCATTACGGGCGTTGGATGCCATAGCTGTGGGCACTGGGCTGCCCAGCTGGACGTGCTGGTAGAGGAGGAGGGAGATGTTCAAAGGGACGTGAAACCCGTGCAATGACGGAGTCCAGCAGCTTGGCAGGCAGCAGTTCCTCCCTCTGGTGTCAGTGGCAGAGAGACTCCTCTTCCCCTGCCTCCTGGGTTGCAGAAGGGCCTGAAGGACATCAGGTCTCTGTCACAGCATCCTTTGGATGTGCTGTCTGTAACGGGTTGCGTGGAGCCAAGCCCACAGCATCCACCGGAGCACCCCAAGACACCCATCACTGCCCCCACTGAGCCCCACCTTTGCACCAGCTGACCCTGCCGCCCCCGAACCAAGTTTCCATGTCCTGCAAGTTCAGCTTCCTGCATCCAGAGCCAGCGTGACGAACCTGGCCAGTTGCCCACCAGATGAGGTGGGGGCAGAGGCTGAAGGCTCCCACCGAGTCCCAGGTGCACCCTCGCATGCCTGCTTGCCTCGCACCCCTGCCAGGGAGGTGAAATGCCTGGCCTTGCGTGCTGGGTTGCTGCAGCAACAGCAGCTCAGCATCCTCACCGGGAGCTCCGCACAGGGTCGGAGAGCTTCACTCCCGGTGACCCACCCTGCTGCAGGTAGAGCGGCTCATTTGGGCTGATTTGCTTTCATTAATGAGATTCGTTGCTTTAATCTGCTGAAAGTGAGAGGTGGTTGGTCCCGCTTGGGAATGCCTCAGAGGGGGCTGTTACCAGGGAAGGCAAGCTGCAGGGGGGAGGTGGAGCCCACTGCCTGCTGGTCTTTGCTGCGTCCTCTTAGCATGGGCAGATTTATCCCCTCTCCTCCCATCCCTTCTCCACCCCTTTTCTTTGTACAGAAGAGCATGCAAGGATTTATGTGGTTCCTGTGCTGTCCCCTCGCTGATCACCCCTGTGCAGGTGCGTGTGACCACATGTACACCCTTAGCCTAAACACATTTGTACACATGTATGGCCACCCTCAGGTTTTTGCATCAGACAAAGAAATGTGGCAGCAAATGGGTAGAATCCCTCCATCACTGGGCTAATTATTTCAACCTCCCTGCCAAAAAATGCACTTTCTTGCCCAGCTGCATTTGTCCAGCTCCAGCAAGTAGGTCTATGGTCACTAAGGGTGATGCCCTCAAGGCAGCATGTCTCACACAGCATCGTCTGTGCCTGCACACACTGCTCCTGTCCCCCAGCCATGCAGGAACCCGTGCCAGAACTGGTGGTTTCTGTGCTTTGACTCTGTCCGTGACTGGAGACAGATGTAGTCTTCACCAAACACTGATAGACCAAGCCTGCTCCATCTTGAAGGATGAAGGCTCCTCCCTATATCTGTCTCCAACTGCAAATAAAAATATTTTTTCCTATATGTTCTTTGCTGTTTGTGCTCTGCTGTTACCCTTGCGTGGAGTGGGGGACCGTGCCTGCCCAGGGACACAAGGCGTGAGGGTCGAAGTTGGGATGCAAAAGCCAAAATCCCAGCCCTAAGCTCTAACTGCTCCACCTGCTGCCTCCACTCTGCATCAGTGGTTTTTATTGGTGCACTCCAGCTTTTTTGCCCAAGGAGAAAAGGATCATGCAAATTATTTGCCCCAAGGGATTTCTGGAAGCTGTTTAAGCCAGCAAATGCTGCCTTCTCCCCAGCTGTGCCGTGCAACTCAGTATGCTCATGAATTTCCCCTAAGTGCAGGAAGGGGCTGACAGATGTTAACACACGATCAGTGTCTCAGGAGAGAGGAATTAAAGCCACACTGGACCCTTCGAAGACACACATTAGTGTCAGAAATTTCTAATCAATCAGCTCGGAGCCTCCTGGGGTCAGAAGCCTCTTTGAAACTCAAATGGGGAACGGCTCCTAATGGGTTTTATTTTGATTGCTATAAATTGATTAGCGTTAAGATAAACAAGTTTTGTTTCCTTCTGAAAGCTCTAAATATGCTCTGGGGGAGGAGAAGCAGTGGAGTCAGATTGCTTCCCATTAGGATGTCCTCACTTAGCTCCCACCCCATCACCAGTTTGCACCAGGCACAAGACACCTTTTTTCTCCAGAGCTGGCTAAAGGTGATGGATGCATCGTACAAAGAGGCTTTTGCACTGCTGGAGTAGGATACAGGTTAGGGGAAAAGGTGTGAGCATCCTCGGTTTTCCAGGGTAGGATCTGAAAGCACAGCTTGGTCCTGGAGGGAATCGGTACAGGCTTGTGTGGTGAAAAATGTGGCCATGTTTGAGGAACATGCATGGGTTTTTTGGGCTGGTTCAGCCTAGCAGCTGCAATGCATTTGGGAGATGCTCCATTGCAGGAGTCTTTCCTCTGGGTGACAGCTCCACACACACCACTGTGACCATCATCAAACACAAGGGGACTGTCATGTTTCCAAGACCCTGCTGGGGGATGTGTGGGGCAGCAGGTCCTGTGGCTGGGCTGAACCCAGGTGGCTGCAGGGCTTGCAGGACTTGCAGGAGGGCTGTGTGTGAGCTGGGGCGAGCATTGGCTGAAGATTGAGGTGGGGCTGTACATGGTACCATCAGCGCAGGGCATGGTCCTGCGTGGGACCAGCCTGAGTGCCACAGATGGGCTCCCTACAGCCTCCCTCTGTGCTCCCTACTCCCATGTGTGTACTCTGCAGAGACTTTTTGTGCTCCCCACACCCCTGTGTGTTCTCCCTACACCCCTGTGTGTTCCTACAACTTGTGTTTACTCCCTACATCTTGTGTTTACCCTACACAGTCCATGTGTACTCCCTACAGCCTGAGCATGCTCCCTACAGCCCCATGTGTACTGCTACACCCCAGTGTGTTCTCCCTGTGCCCCTGCGTGCATCCCCTGCAGCCTGCAAGTGCTCCCGACGGCGTGTGATGTGTACAGCCCCATGTGTGGTTCGTACAGCTGGTGCGTGCTCCCAACAGCCTGTGTGTGCTCCCTTTGACAACCCATGTCTGCTGCCTACAGCCGTGTGCACCTGACAGCCCACTATGTGCTCTCTACAGCCCCAAGTTCTCCCTACAGCCCATGTGCTCCTTACAACCCGTGTGTGCTCCCTACAGCCCTGTGTGTGCTCACTACAGCCTGTGTGTAGTCCCTTACAGCCCGTGTGTGTACCCTACTGCTCACTTGTTTATCCTATACCCTTGTGTGTGCTCCACGTACCCCATGTGTGCTCCCCACAGCTCTGTGTGTGGATTATGCAGCTGGTGAGAGCTCCCTACAGCCCCCATGTGTGCTCCGTGCAACCCCCTCAGTGCTCCCTGCGGCTGCATGTGTGTACTCCCTACAGCCCGTGTGTGCTCATACAGCTGGTGTGTGCTCCCGACAGCCTGTGTGTGCTCTCTACAACCCATGTCTGCCGCTTACAGCCCTGTGTGTGCTCTCTACAGCCCTATGTGTGGTTTATACAGCCCATGTCTGTGCTCCCTACAGCCTGTCTGTGTGCTTCCTACAACACCATATGTGCTGCCTACAACCTGTGTGTGGTCCATATAGTTGGTGTGTGCTCCCTACAGCCCGTGTGTGCTCCCTACAACCGGTGTGTGCTCCCTGCAGCCTGTCTGTGCTCCCTAGAGCGCCATTTGTGACACCTACAGCCCCATGCATGCTCCCTATAGCCGGTGTGTGCTCCCTATAGCCGGTGTGTACTCCCTATAGCCAGTGTTGTGCTGCCTGCAGCCCCTCATGTTCATTCTGCAGCTCCCTGTGTAGTCCCTACAGCCTGTGTGTGCTCCCTACAACACATGTTCTTCCTACAGTGTGTGTGTGCTCCCTACAGTCTGTGTATGTACCCTACAGCCCATTTTTCTCCATACAGTTCGTTTGTTCTCCCTACAGCCAGCATGTTGTCCATACAGCCCTGTGTGTTCTCCCAACAGTCTGTGCGTGCTCTCTAGAGCCACTGTATACTCCTTTCAGCCTCATGTGTGCTTCCTAACACCCTGTGTGCTCCCTGCAACTCACACGTGCTCCCTACAGTCTGTTTGTGCACCTTACAGCCCGTCTGTGCTCTCTACAGCCCGTGTGCTCTTTACAGCCTGTGTGTTCTCCCAGCTGCCCCATGCGTGCTCCCTACATCCCCTTTTGTTCTCTCTACAGCCCCGTCTGTACACCCTGACATCCCTGTGTGTGCTCCCTAAACCAGCGTGTGCACCCTACAACCCCCGTGTGTGCTCCCTACGTGCGTGCGCCGTATAACCCGGTGTGTGCTCGCTACAGTCGCTGTTTGGGCTCTCTACAACCACACGTGGGCTTCCTACAGCCGGTGTGTGCTCTCTACAGCGCCTTTGTGCTCCCTGCAACCACCATGTGTGCTCCCTACAGCCTTTGTTTGTGCTCCGTGTAGCTCTGCGTGTGCTCTGTATCACCTGTGTCTGCTTCCACCAGCCGTGTGTTGCTCTCTACGACCTGTGTGTGCTCCCTGCAGCCGCCGTGAGCTCCTTGTAGTCCATCTGTACTCCTTACAGCCCCTTGTGTGCTCCCTGCGGCCCGTTTGTGCTCCCTACAGCCAGTGTATCCTCTCTACAGCCTGCAATGCGTCCTGCAATCACTGTGTGCTCCTACACACCCGTGTGTGCTCTTGTCTTCCTGGGGAACAGCTGTTTGATTTTTCTTTGCCTTTCCCAGACCAGGCAGGACAGAGGTTCTTGTGGTGATGGATTTCCTTTCTTTTACTTTTGTCTCTCCAGAATCCTCCGGCCTTCTTTTTTATGTTCCAGCTATGGGCATGATGGTGGGATAGGGCAGCACCATCCTAGTACCTTTTCAAGGCCAAGAGCAGGAGGAAACAAGAATGGTCCTGCATGTCCCCTGGCACATTATGGATGTGGAAGACAGTGGGTGCCAGTTTTAGGGAGTTGTAGGGGTGGCTTCTGGACAATGCTCAGCTTTCTGATGGTGTCACAGGGGTAGTGTCCCGTAATGAGGGACATGGCAAATGCTCAGAAGTGGTGCTGGGGTGTCATGCTGTTCATGAAGGCATGGTCTTGCTGCTGGGTGGGGGTGGGGACCTCTTGGCTATCGATGGCTGGAGTGAGCATTTTGCTGTTGGTGGTGGCCGTGTCTCTGTGCTGGGTGGTGGTGAGGATCTCACTGCTGGTGGTGATGGTGTCTCTGCTGGGAGGTGATGGGGGGCTGCATGTGCCCTCAGAGGAGGTGACTGAGTGGTGCTGTGTGCTCTGCTGTGCATGAAGCCCAGGAGATAGGCAGTTCATATTTCTGTACTGAACAGGGAGCTGACATTAATGAACAGCTAATTAACATCGCAAGGCTTGATGGTTGCAGTGTCAGCGTCCCTAATTAGTCTCGCACTAATCTGCTTTAATTAACTGTCCCTGTCGCGGTTTTAATTTAATTTTCAGTTGTAGACCAGAGAGAGCAGTCCTGTGAGCATCTGGGTTCCAATACCATGGCACTGTCTGTACTGGGACAGACTGGTGGGGCAGTGGTGGCCAGCCAGGCATCCTGGCATAGGGGAGAAGCAAGTGCAACCGTCTGCTTGTGCTTTTCCGGAGATGAGTAACCACCTCTGCATGACCCCAGCCCTACCAGTCCCCAGGCATGTTGCCACCTCCCAGACAGGCTGTGTTGGCTGGGCAGGTGACTGCAGATGAGCTGAGGGTCACGTCATTAGCCGCCCCCATGCTCCTTCATACTCCAGCTTTGCCTGCATCAACCATGTTTCATGACATAGCAAGCTGCCATCCCTTCCCTGTTTTGGTGCAGGGGAGAGCATGGCATTGCCTGTGATGTCTGTGCCTCCTTGGGTGTACCATTCATTGCCTGGAGGAGTCCATAACCAGGGATGTGCTGCGTTGTGCAAGGTTTCCTTGAGACAGGGACACAAGAAGCTGGTCACTGCTCCTTGCTTGGCCAACAGGTTTGGAGGGCCCATGGCCCTCATGCTGCTGGGTACCTCTTGATGTATCTTCAGGCAATTCTGTACTGGGAGCTCCCAGTACAGAGCAGCCACTGAGCACTTTCCTACTCATTGCTTTTTCGGTACCTCCCCCAGCAGGGGACATCACACGCACCTTGTGTTAGACCAGCCAGAGACCTGAGAGCTGGGCAGTGGGAGAGCACTGGAGCCAGCACAGGAGGAGAGTGGGCTCCACGTCCTGCTGCAACGAGTATGAAGATTGCTGAGATCCTTGTGTGGGAGGATGAGCAGAGAACAAGCTGGAGAGACTCTTAATGGTGGTTTCCCAAGGGAGCAGATGAAATCACAGGAACAAAAGCAGTGGGGAGAGGAGGAGGCAAAGTGACCAGGCAGGGAAAGCCTTAGCGACGTAGAGATGCTGTGAGGTGCTTGTATTTGGTCCTGATAGAGTTGCTGTTTGCACAAGAGGGTCTACTGGTCCTTGTCCTGCCAAGCAGAGCTCCGCCTTGCAAGCTGACCACAGTCAGTCTGCATGCCCTTGCCCTCGATGTTGCCTTTCCAAGGAAAACCAGGCTCTGTATCACAGGTGGAGCCAAAAGAAGCAGGAGAGAGGAGACATAGACCTCACCTCAATGGGCACGGCAGCTCAAGTTTTGCTCATGTGGCCCTAATAAGGCACTTCCTTGTTAACATCTCTACGCTGCAGCATGCACGCTGCTAGGATGAGGGATGCAGATGTGTCGGCGTGGAAAGTTTGGGGTTTTGCACTCCATTAGTGAGGACTGCAGCAGGAGTGGGCTGGGACATGCATCCCCTGTGCTCTAGGCTGTCTCTGCTTTCCCCTCTCCTCCAGAACGGTGTCCTTCATCAGACAGGGCACAAACATGAGCATCGCCCCGCGGGACCTTCTCGGGGGACTGCGTTAATCTGTAAGAGCAAGCGGGGCCTTTAAAGTGGGAGTTCATGCTTGTCAGCGTCCCAGGGAGCTGTGCAGTCCTGGTCTTGGCTTGCCTGTCTGGATTAGCGGGGCTCTGCCATCTGTCCTGCTCCCAGCCCTGTCTGGAACTGCTCCAGGCGCCTCATGCTTTGAAGAAAACCCTTCTCCGATCGTGGCCCCTGCTCCGAATAACCCAGCTGCTTCCCACCTAGGCAGGCATGGTTGCTTTCCCTGTCTCCTCTGCAGGTGGAGGAAATCCTTGTGTCAGCTGCAGCCATGCTGTGTGCTTTGGGAGCAGCTAACGTTGGGGAAAATGCAGTGAAGGTCCCTTCAGAAGGACTTTTGGGACCTCTTGCAGCCAAATGAGCTTGGTGTTTGGGCAGTCTGTGGATTATGCAGTCCAAATCTATTTATATTTTTACATGTCTGCTGAGGGACCAGGAAATTGGTGGTTGGACCGCCCTGACCACACACAGTTCTCACATCCCCCAGGTCTGACCCAATATGTTGGGCACTTTTCTGCTTCCTCCGTCTGAGGATCCTGCTGATCTGTTGCTGCAGCTTCATGCTGGGCTGTCAGGCTCAGCCCGTCCTCTGCAGCAACCTCTCTGCTTTTCAGCCTGTTTTCTTCAACACAGCATGCGGTGCCGAGGACCACCTTTTGCGGAACAGACCTGGGAGGATGCTTAACCTCACCAGCACACTGAGTGTCTCTGATCACACTCTGCAAAGTGACCAGTCAACCAATGAAACCCCACAACACAAAGAAAATTTATTTGATGTCACTTGTTCCACTCTTTACCCCAGGCAGAGGTGCCATCATCTTGGCCAGGAGAGAGCTAAGCATCTCTTACCCTTTAAAACCAAACACCGCAGTGTTGTCAGTGTGCCTGGTCCCCTGGAACAGTCTCACTGTGGCTGATTTCATAAACACCAGCACTCGCATCACAGAGTTTTCCTTGACTGAGCTTTAGCTCTTCAGTACAAGTTATCTAATACTGCCTGGCGCTGGGAGCTGATCGCTGATATTCTTCCTACTTTCAGGGTGAATGGAAAATTTTAAGGAAGTGTCAGTTGGAAATTGCTCCTGGTTTTACAGTTGTGCAAAACAGGGAGGCTTATAAAAGATTTCCTAGAAAATAATATATAAACCCCTACTTTTACTCTCCTTACATGCACATCTCTGGCACATGGTGATCTTGGCATGGCCGCGCTGCTGTTTCTCAGTGTGCAGGATGGTTGGATCTGCTGTTTGGAAAGAGTTGGGGGTTGTGGCAGTTTTCTGTACTCACACTTCATTGTACAGCCCCGCATCGTATTCCCTGCTCTCTGTCAAAAATATGTGTGTTGATTATAGAGCCGTGGCTTCCTTCCTTGGACTTCTGTGCTCCTTGCCCAGCCTCCGAGTGCCTGGCTCGTGTCAGTAGAAAGAAAGGTTGAACATGTCTGGGGTGAAGCTGCAGCCTCTTCTTGCCCACCATGTGCTTTAGCCCCCAGCCGTCCTGGTGGCCTCCCCTGGAGTTGCTCCAGCATCTTCCTTGCACTGGAGAGCCCTAAACTGGACACAGTTCTCCATGCAGATCTCCCAAGTACCAGAGAGCACTTGGTAGCTTGTTTTAGAGGAAAGCTGATTCTCCTTGGGTTTCGTCCTTCATAAGTACGTGAGCAGACTTCAGGGTGTTTTGTAAAGTGGAGGTGGACAGTGTGCAGCCGCCCTGGGCGGTGTGTGACCTCCCTTCCCAGACAGTGTTGCCTGCCTACGGCTTCTCCACTCACTGCAGACTGGGAAGGAAAGATACCATGCAGCTACACCCCCAGTGATGTAAACCACCATAACTAACCATTTTTAATCAGCTCTTATGCCAGCTCCACTCAGCACCTAGTGCTGACAAAGAACTATGTTGTCATCTGGAAAGCGGCTGCTGGCACTTAACCAGCTGGCGTGTTTTAAACTTGTCTAAACTGGGTGCTAAGCAGCGTTAAAATGTAATGATTAAACATGCCCACTCCAAGTTTTCCCGGCCACCCCCACCTCTGCCTGGAAAAGCTGCTTGTGCCCTGGAAAGGCTCCCTTGGGAGCTGCACCTAGAGGGGGTCTACAGAGTGCCTGCTGGCAACGGAGAGGAGAGCATGGGGTGGGAGGGCACTGCCTCTTGCCGGTGCTCACGCTTGGGAAGTCAAGGCAGAGCAATTTGGGAATAGTGCCATCAGCACCTCTGCATGCTGGCTGCAGGGGTTGGGGCCTCTGGATCAGGTAGGGATGTTCTTCAGGGACCCAATCTCAGACTCTGCACACCTGACCCTGAAACTTGCTCCTCTAACATCTGGATAAAGCAGACGTGTGGAGATGGGTGGTGTGCAGGTAGATAGATAAAGCATTGAGCAGCCACAGATGCACTTGGAGTCCCTGGAGGTCTCGGAGGCACAAGTCTGCCTGGGGGCCTGACCCAGGCTCTGCTCACACCTGGAGACGTGCAGACATCAGGTGGTTCCTGGCTGCTCTGGTCTCTCTGGCCTTGGTGGAGGTGCATGCCCGTCCCCCGGCAGCCCCACGGTGCTGGGGCGTGACCCCAGATTTGCACCGGGACCGAGAGGGCTGGGGAGACCATGCACTTGAAGGGCTCTTGTCCAGGAAAAGCTCCCTTTCTACTTTCACGTTTTGTTTAGGATTAAAGCCATTCTCTTCAGGCTCGAAACACGGAATGTTTGTCAAGTTTATGAGGGCTTTTAGAGAGGCTTTTAAAGAGTACATCCTATCCCTTCTTTTATAGGGCTGAGATAAGATTATCTTTGTTTTAACACCAATTAAAGCAGGAAGGGTTTATAGGATTAGGGGTTTCCATCAGCACAACTTTGATGTCACCACTTGCTTGCTTGGTTTGCTTCTTTCTCTGCGTTAAAAGGTTGGGAGCTGTTCTCGTAATGGTTAACATACCACTCTCCGGAGGCAGAGCTCTCCCAGGCAGAAGCTTTGGGAAACGTTTAAACAAGACCAAACAAAGTAACAAAATGTGAAAGTCCTAAATTCTCCTGGAGACCACTTGGAGAAATCTGGCTTACCGTCTAAACAACCACTCTTTCAGTATGTAGCGCCGCAGTGTTTACATCTATTGAAAAAGGACATGCTGCTCGCCTGAAAAGAATTTTTTAAAGTATCAACATAAAATAAATGACTATATTGTAAGGAATCTAAAGCAAAACCAAAAACACCCTACAGTCTTGGAGTCAGAGGCTGGAAAACACATCAGTCCATCCTCTGCATCAGAAGAAAATGAGAGGCTGAATAAGAAGAGCGTGACATTTGGTGTATCTGGTAGCGTGGAACCGCACAGAAATAACCTCACGGCTCGGCACCTCATCTGGCGTAGGCTGGCTTCGCTCCATGCAAGTCGCTCCAGGGCTTCTGGGGAAATGCTGTTTTCCAGCACCTGAAGCTCTAGGTGCCAAACTGCTGAGACAAAGTTTTGGAGTTGAAACTGCACAGGTGCTGGCAGCGTCCTGATCACCCTGCGTGCTGGTACTGGGAGTGCTCCTAGACCTGCAGTGCCCAACATCCTCAGCGTGGTGGATGTCGTACTGAGTTTGGTCTCGGAGCTACATTCTAGGGTGTTCTGCGGGTGTCTGCAGGAGCGAGGAGGTCCAAAGCATCTGCTGCTACCAGAGCGGTGCCCCTGACCTGTAAACTTGCCATCTGGTTTTGGCTTCACCCAGGACCGCTGGCCTCTGGAAGTGAGCTGTGAACCATGCCTTTGGGGCTGCAGTTGCCTGTGGTCTACAGCAGCGCGATGAACATACAGCTCCATGTCTCCTTTGGGTAGGGAAGTCCTCCCGCCTGGGGTGTCCACTGAACAGCTCTAGCAGGAGAAGTGCTGGATTATGGTACTCACTGTCTGTAAGCTGGGGATGCTGGGAGCACCCCCGTGCTCAGGCAGGGACAGAAAGCTTTCCGTTTCTCTTTAAGAGCCCCAGCTCGGGGAGGCTGAGCCAGGCTGACCAGGTAAGAAATTCCAGACGTTTCTCCCTGACAGCTGAATCCCGTCACCGCTGATGGATGTGCCGCCCAGAGCAGGTCGGCGGGGAGGGGGGGCTTGCAGGTGTGTGTGCCCACAGGTGCGGCCGTCTCGCCAGATGCTTGAACTTCTGAGCGGTGCTAGCGGGCAGATGACCTTGCGAACCCCAGGGAAGCTGCAGGAGGCATTTGCTGGTAAGCCCCCGGCATGAAGCCTCTCCTAGGCGAGCGCTCAGTCCTGTTGCTGGTGTGTGGGCACTGGGAGAGAGTTCACTGCGAGGGTTTAGATGAGGGTGCTCTCGGCCTAAGGTTGTCCTGGACAGCAGGCTGGTGATGCTCTTGCAGGAGAGCGGGGGACTGTAACTGGCTGGCTTTGGCCCAGGCTGAGCTGCAGTTGGTGTACGATGACAGGCGTCGGTTTGTCCCATGGTGTCCAAAAGGCTGAATCCCTGACCCATGCAGCTTTCCTGGTCTTTGGAGCTTGTTTGGACTGGCCTGAGGACAACCTGGCTAGAAGGTCAGGGACTATGTCCTTTGCAGGACCTTCCAGAGTGCTCTTTTGCGGAGCTCCCCAAACAGGGCATCGCTCTGCCCCGCCTGGTCCTCTGCAAAGCTCTGTGACACCCTGGTACTAAGGTCCTGTCACAGTTCCATGCTGACCCAGTGCTTTCCCTCTGTGCCCGCCCGTGGACCAAGTGAAAGGGTGGATGACGGCGAGAATACAACATAACCTCTTAAACCAAGCAGCTGGTGGCGAGCTGCAGAAAGACAGGGAGCAGCATGGAAGTCCTCGCCAGGGACAGTTCCAAGAGGGTTGTGTCTTAAGGAGTGCTGGGCTGAAGCTGGGAGGCAGATGAGTTGGCTTGGGGGGGCACGTCTGGGGATCACTAGTGTAGGGAATGTGGGTTTTGGAGTCCCGGCACCTCCAGCTGTGAGGCCAGAGCAGCGGTGCCTGTGTGCTGGGGAGCTGATGTGAGCCACTTGATCTTGAGGTGCTGGTGAGGTGCAGGATACTGGTCCAGTCAACAGCATGGGGACGTATCTAAAAGCCACTAGCAACAGGAGGATGCTTTTGCAAGTCTGTGCCATCCGCTTCTATTTCTGTCCTGTGGAGAATAACGGGGTTAAACATCGTGACTTCTTCTTCCTTTATTGACAACTCTTTAATCCACATCACAGAAGTCGTCTGAGCTCCATGTTCCCCTTCAGTTAATCTCATTTAACCCTGTTTTCCCTTCTGTATTTCTATCCTCTGCTCTCCAAATGCTGTCAGAGTCGTTGGCAGTGACAGCACCTGGCAATGGGATTAATTGCTTATCTCAAGTATGAGGTAACAGTGTAGGCTGCTAATTAAATTTATTAGGAGGGAAACTGGAGGACCTGTGCAGCCCCAGGAAGGATGAGTGCAGAGAGCTGACACCTAGAAGTCCAAGATGCTCTCTCTTTCAGAACTAGCAGACGGCTCCAATGCCAAGTCCACGGGGCTTGGGTATTACCACCTGCAGCCTTGCAAGCTAGGATTGAGTCCTCTTCCCTCCAGCACTAAAACGTCCAGCCTGGAGAGGCCACGGCAGAAGGGTAAGCAGATCCAAAGGCAGCATTGCTCCTTTGGGTTGTCCGGAGGCCAGCCTTTCGCTAAGGTGACAAACACATTGTGTGAGGGCCTGGGGACAGGATCAAGCAGAGAATGGATAATTTTTGCAAGTGCAACAAAGTGGTTTTGTCTAGTCTTGTCCCGAGGAGGCTGCACAGCTCTGGCTAGGGGAATGCGCTAAAACAGCTCCGAGGGGGCCCTTCTCACTGGCGCGAGAGACCTGGCTGCTGCGGTGGGCACCTTGGTGAGAGCCATTCGCATGCAGAGCTAAAAACAAGGATCAGGGCGCAAGGGGCAGAATGGGGAAGAGTATGGAAAAAAGTGACAATGTCAGTACAACACCCACCTCATCTTGTAAGAAGAAGGGCACAGCTGATGAAAGGAAAAAGGTGTGAATTCAGAGCTGGTTGGACATAATGGCCTTCTGCACAGGACAACATCATAAACACCCACATATACCCCATGAGCAGTCCACCGCCGAGAAAGATCTATCAGCCCTCTGTGACCTGTCCCAGGGCTGCACCATCCTTTGGAGAAGGAGCTTTTCCTAATGTCCAGCCTGAACTTGTGGTCCTTGTCCCTTGTTACAGGGTCTGGCACCCTGAAGAGTGTTTGGATCTGTCTTCTTTGCATCTGCCCTAAATAGCTGCAGCTGCAGTTAGATTCCACCCCTTGCCCCAGTTAACCCATCCCAGCTCTTTCCACCTCTCTTCGTATGCCCTGTGCCCCAGGGCTGGCCTTCCCGGTGACCTCCTGTTCCGCCATATCCCCCTTGAACTGGGCAACCCCGGACTAGCTGCGGCAGCAACCCCAGTGCCTGGCAGGGGAAAACACCTCCCTCGATGTGCTGGCCATGCTCCTGGCATGGCCAAGGACGTTGTTTTCCTTATTACCCATAAAAGCAAATTGCTGGCACCCGCTGGGTGCGGGGTGGGTGCAGAGACAATCCTGTGGTACACGGCCAAGGGAGCCAGAGGCTTGTGTAGGGTCTGCAGGGTGATTAGGATGCCAGTGGGAGCGGGGAGGGCCATGGGAGACGGCTCCCAAAAGCACAGGGCAGGATGCAGCCGAGGTGAGCAGCCGGGGTCCACAGCACTGGGGATGCTGACGACGCCAGGCTGCAGAGCCCGGCTGCCTGCCCCATGCCTCCAGCCCCAGATGGAGAAGAAGGCAGCTGGGAGATAAGGCCGTGGATTTAAGACTCTTGGCGGATCCCAACTGACAGAGCCAGGGCTGCCTGTTTTCCATCAGCCGTTAAAAATGCCTTGCTTGAGCGGAAGGAGACTTGCTGCCAGGAGAAGCAAAGCCAGGCAAAAGGAGCCGAGGACGACCCATCCTCAGAGGCATTAGCACGGATTGAAGGTGCCATTTTGGAAACTTTATTGAAAGAGTGAGCTGTTTGCTCTGAGCTGTTTGCAGAAGTGGTCTGGGGTGGGCTTGGAAAGCCCACGCAGTTTTTGATGCAGAGGAACCTTTTTGGAGCCTGCTCAGCTCACACTGCATTAATTGAAAAGTTGGTTAGAGAGAGGCAGTGGGACATGGGGCCAGCAAACAGGGAACCCTCTGCAGCCCCTCCTGCACCTTTGGCCAAAGGCTTTTCCTTCAGGCTGAGCCACGGGATGCCCTTCTCCACCGAGCTGCCCCGGGACAGGCAGAGCTACGGGGAAGGAGGGCTGGAAGCCTCATGCCAGCGCTGCCTCCAGAAATGGTCTTCTCTCCCAGATCCGTGGTGTGATCCTCCGGCAGGGGAGAGCAGGACCCCTCATGGGTCCTTCTCCATTGTGTTCCCTTCCCAAAGCACGTGCCTCCCCAGGCACGACCACCTTTCTGTGCCCTGGGAATTGGTGGATAGGAAACAAGGACACCCGGTGCTGCTCAGGCGTTCCCAATCTCGTTTGAGAGAGCTACAGCCAGTTCTCTCAGCAAACCCGCTGCTGTCTCCAAGCCGTACCCCAGCAAGGCAGCCATCCATGCCTACGTGCAGCAATGAGGCAGTTAAAGGTCCCTATGTTTTCCCTATTGGCATCATCCGATTGGTGCCGCAACCTGGGAAGCTGCAAACCACCCCTGCTTCAGTGATGGGGCCAGAGCCGCTGTCATGGTGATCACCCTCCTGGCATGAAGGGTGCTCTCTGATAAAGTAGAAATTTCTGTGCTTTTACTGTTTCGACTCTTTCCGAGCTGGAGTTTCTAGGGATGCTCTGCCCCTGCCCTCATTACAAGCCTAAGGGGAAGCAACATGTCCGAAAGCTGCTGTCACCACCTGGGGCAGAAAACTGGGGTGTCCTCATGTCTTCCAGCAAGTGGTGAGAACATTCACGCTGTTCAAACAAGATGGGGTTTAACCCCTATGTGAAGGTTTCAGTTTTGATTTGTTGTTTACTCTGGAAACAAGAAATTGGGTGGATTCCAAATTAAAAGCTGTTTTCTCACCCGGAGGAAGACCTGGAGGGAACAAAACAGTTTTGAACACAATGTTCATTTATTTTACTTCTGGAGGTTGTCATTACTTGAGGGGGGAAGGGGAGAGGTTGCATCAAATTTCAGTGATTTTCCTGTCTTTCAGCATGATTTCAAAACATTTATCTTTGGAGAAGTTCTGATTTTCCAGGATTATTTTATCCCGTGTTGGTGTGCGAGACCTCCTGGGGAGGAAGAAAGTTGCCAGAACTTCTGGCCATGTTTTGACGACATGTGCAAAGAGTTTTAGCATCCCAGCTTGGTATTTTTGGTGAACAATCATTCAGCTCCCAATTTTTGCTCTGCTCTAAGAGCAGCAGACACAGAAGTATTAATTGCAGCCGTGAGCCTGTGCCGGGCCAAACCTAAGGAATGTTTTTTGTCTCTCGGGGCCAGTTGCCAGTCTCAGCAGCACAGACATTTCTTTTCATATATCTCTATCTTGATGCAGAAGAAGCCTTATAGGAAAGTTGTTAAAATAAACCTCGGAAAAGTGAGAGGCGCCCGTGTCTTAAAACGTCTTTGATCAAATGACCCTATATTTCACCCTGGATGTCAGACTGGAGCAATTTTGTGTGTTGGTTTTATTGTGTTTCAAAAATTGCTATTAGTACAGGGACCCTGTTATCATTTCAGCCACCATCACTACAGAGCCACACATTCTTTGTAACAGAGAACACAGCCATCACCTCTCCCAACAGCTTAACACCCTCTGAGGTGGGTTAGTACTGAGGGACATGCTGGGAATAGGGTCAGAAATGGAGTCAAATGCATGGGGGATAGGGGACAGCAAGAGTGGAAAGATCCAAGAACATGAGGAGAAGCCAGTTTTTCAACAGAACCTTTCACTGTAGGAGGCAGGAGAGACTTTGCAAGCAGGAAGACTGATAGTATTTTTCAGTTGAGCTTCTCTCATTGGAAACTGAAGACAATTTTGAAGGAAGGGAGATGAAAACTGAAAAAATTTTTTTTTTTTCCAGAGAAAAAATAGGTACTTCTCAGTAATAGCTCTTGCTTACAGCAACCCCAAGCGTATGTTTTTCCCAGGCTGTTTTTCTGATCTGCTTCATTCCTGAAAGCCTTGGCATTGAACTGCGGTAGAAGTTTGTTTAACTCGTTTCAGTGCAGAAACTACCTGCCACCCCCCAGGCTCTTCGTGCTGCACAAGAAATTAACAGCGGCAGAAAGTCCCAACCAAGAGTAATAATTACCGAGAGCCATGCCAATAAATGCTTACAGCTGTGCTCTTGCTTTGGCATTGGTGGTCCCCGGACTTGAAATGCACTTTCTGGTGTTTAAAGCTCTGCATTGATATTTTTAGCCACCTGCGCCATATCCGTTAATATTATATTTCACAGTATGGTCCAGCCTTCACCACCCATCTGCTGCAGGCACCATGCACCCCCTGTGCCACCCTCGCCCACTGTGCCTGGCTGAATACATATTTTTTGAGTGCATATTCAGAGCGTCTTCTTCATCTGTAAGGGGCTTTGAAGTCTGAGCCCCAGTGGAGGTAGACCCCAGCACGCTGCTGCTGGTCATGGCAGAAGCGACAATTTACTTACGATACCGAGCAGGGAAGACAAGGACTGGCTGTGGAGAGTTGTGAAAAGACCTTGTGATATAGCGTGACTAGGGAATGAGGAAGCAGTTGGAATTCAATGAACATGAGGTGATGCAAATGGGAGAAAAGAACCCCAACTTCACACACACACGTGTGTGTGTGTGAAGATAGGCTGTGAGTTGGCCCGATGTCTCTCGGGAGTGAGACCTTGGGGCTATAGTAGGTAGTCCTTTTGGTCATTGGTGGTTAAATAATATTTTGGACATTGCTAATTATGAGAACAGAGTAGAGAATAAAACAGTGAATGTTGCTATGCAACTTGCTTGGGGCATGGCAGAGGTTTGTGCAGCCCTACGAGAAGGTGGATGGTGATTGAGTGTTCACTGCCAACGCAAGTGGGAGATGGCCTCAAATGAAATGGCAGCTGGCAGCTTCAAAGCAGAGGGCAGCGGTTTCTTCAATGACACCATGGGTCTCTGTGCTGAGAGATAAAATGGGCGCAAAACATTTGCATGGAATAAAAAAATGACTGGGTAACTTAGTGGAAGAAACATACCACAAGGCATGTTAAATGCAAAGAGCCCGGCTCTCAGAAAGTTCCTGAGCTATAAATTGTTGGAGGGTGGAAAGATACTGTGGGCAGTGCATGTGCCTGGCTCACGCCCTGCTCCTTGGGTGGTCACTGCTGGAGGAGGATTCTGGTGACCGTGGTCTGACTTGGTACAGCTTCTTGCATCTTCTTACGTGACAGTTGCTAAAAATCCCCTTTGCATTCATGAGAATCCCTGAGTGGACCCTCCTCTGTGCTTGTGGTTGGGGAATAGTGGGGAGACGTGTCTGCACGGGGACCCCATCTCTACAGGCGGCGTGAGCAGCAGTGCCTGCCTCCTCCGAGCCTTCAAACCAGCTGCTCCTTCTCCACTTTGTTTACTTCAAATTGTCAGGTTTTGGCTTCGGACTCTGCAAAGCCCCAAAGGGTGTTTTCTGGCAGAGCTGCCAGGCTCTGGGTGTCCCCGCCAGCCCCTGTCCTCGCCGCTTACCACTGCTCTTGGCTCTCTTCCAGGCTGCCCGTCGGGGACGTTCAAGGCCAGCCAAGGAGATGAAGGTTGCACCCACTGCCCAATTAACAGCCGGACGACTTCAGAAGGGGCCACTAACTGCGTGTGCCGAAACGGGTATTACCGGGCAGATGCCGATCCTGTCGACATGCCGTGCACCAGTATGTGGGCTCTGGGCAACTGGGGAGGGACTGCATGTGGCTGGGAAAGGAGACACGCATCAGTCAAAGCACGGAGCGTTGCTTAACAAACTCAGCGGGGTTTTGGAGGAAGCTGGGGGGCTCAGAGCACCTCATCCTGGCAGGCGTGGGTCTTCTTACGCTGGGCTAGTCTGTGCTTGCCAGCATCATACGTGCAAAGGGGACAGAAATTGGGGTTGCTCTGTGCTGTTCTAGGCAGTGGGATGACTTCATTCTGGGGCTGCACCTGGAGAAGAAGACTGCGTGTTGGCACGTGGGAGATTAATGCAAAAGCCAGGAATCAGAAACGCTACAAAACATAACCGATGCATTTTGCAAGGGGTGCCACGTAATCAAATGAGGCTGGGTTAAGAGGACAGGTTTTCTTCCCGCTCCTGCCTTTGTCTGTCCAGCTTGCCCTGCACATCCCTGACACCAAGAGAAGCACCCAGCTCAGCGCGCGCCTGCTGCAGAGTCCCATCCGGGATGGGAAGAGGGTGCGGTGCAGCTGGTTCTGCAGCAGTGAGCAGGGCTCTGGCTCTTACACCTTTCTGTCTATTCCCTTTGCAGCCATCCCATCTGCCCCCCAGGCTGTCATCTCCAGCGTAAACGAGACCTCTCTGATGCTGGAGTGGACCCCGCCGCGGGACTCGGGAGGCCGGGAGGACCTGGTGTACAACATCATCTGCAAGAGCTGCGGCTCCGGCCGCGGGGCATGCACGCGCTGCGGGGACAACGTGCAGTTCGCCCCCCGCCAGCTGGGCCTGACGGAGCCTCGCATCTACATCAGCGATCTGCTGGCGCACACCCAGTACACCTTCGAGATCCAGGCAGTGAATGGCGTCACCGACCAGAGCCCCTTCTCCCCGCAGTTTGCATCGGTGAACATCACCACCAACCAGGCTGGTAAGATGCAGACCCGTGTCTCCCAGCAGACCTCTCCAGGGAGGTGGGGTGGTGGGCAGAGGTCTGGTCAAGAGGTGCTGGATGAAAGCCTGTGGGGTGAGCAGGGGCTTGAAGATGAGAAGAGGTGGGGTGAGGTGTGGCATGGTGTTGCTTGCCCCTTAATGCTGGTGGTGACCAAAGTGCATAGGCCTGGCAATTCCTGGATGAATCCCAAGCCTTGGGTATGAATAATGTCCCTTATTTCAGTGAAAAGCTGGAGTGTGCCCCAAGGCAGAGCTGCCCTTCCCATCACCACAGCAGAACAGCTCATGTCAGGATCCTCTGGTGTTTCAGCATCCCTCTCCGGCGCCGGGCACGTGACTGTTTCTGAGGTTGTTGCCTCAGTTGCACGCACTGTCGGTGTGTTGCAGGCACAGCAGCACTGCTCATTGCTGCTGGCAGCCTTGCTGCAGGCCCTGGTTCCTGAGGAGGGAAGGTAAGATTAGCTCCAGCATTTTGACAAAAACTGCAATCTCTGCTCTGACTGCAAGGAAAGCCAGGACAGGCCATGAAAGGAAAGGAAGGTTGCACAGAAGAGGGGCTGGGAGATGGAGATGTGGGATGACTACCTGGAAATCTGCTCCAGGTCCTGTGCCACTTGCAGAGTCACCTTGGTGAAGGAGACCAAGCAGCAGAAGTGGAAGGGTTTCATTCAGGGTCTCCAGCTCTGTGCTGGCCTGGGGTTTTGCTACGCTGCCCCTGTGCAGGGTGGTTTTGCTGGGAGAAGGGATGTGTCAGGGTGCCTGGTAGTGCTGCTCCTATAGGAGATCCACCAGCAGTCCCCAGGCAGCAGCTGTGCTGGTGGCAGGATGCCCCACAGAGCTGCTGGTCAGGGGCTGCTCTCCCCAGCCCACCTGGAAGCCATATGGAGCTGGAGCACAGGCTGGGGCTGGGGCTTTGCTCAATCCACTTGCACGGCAGAATCATGCCAGTAAGGTACAAGCATGCGTGGGAGCAAGCAAGTTTCTGTGGTCCCTCTGAGAACTGCAGCAAATGTGTGGGGTTGTGCGAACATGCCCCAGGCTGCCCTGGACAGTACATGACATTCAAGACTGAATTTGGCAGTCGTGGATGATTGCATTTCCATGGAATTGCCTCGATACCGTGGAGCGTGCTGGCTGCAGGGGACAGGTGGTTTTTGGTCTGGGGCGAAGCAGCCGTGGTGGAGGTGGGCATCACTTGGCTGGGCTTGCGGAGCACCGAGTCACAGCTAGCCTGCAAAAATGTCCTGATTGCAGATGAACCGGCAGACCGACCTCTGATCTTAAGTTAGCCTGGGTGCCATGGGGTCACAGTGTTTTCAATACCGTATCAGAAGCCCTGAAGGCGGATTTAGCATAGCATTGAACCATGGTTTGACTGCAAGCAGGAACTTGTCTGCACGTGATGAGGAGAGAGGAACTGGTCTGGGACTGTGACCTGTTGCAGCTTCCTTTAACAGAGAGGGCTGATGGAGATGGGGTGGGTGTGATGGTACCTGGGGCTGGGAGGGGGCTCTGCACAACCCCAGTGTTGTCCTGCGCTGTAGATGAGTTATTTAACACTTGGATTTTACACTTTGCAGTTATATGGTGTGCTTGTTACCTTCATATACTGCTTGTGGCTACTTCCACTTTAGCAAAACCAGAGAGATGAGTTGCAGGCGACTCCTTTTCAGTCCCCTGGATCCTCCTCCTTGTGTTTTCCTTGTTTGACACTCCTTTATTATCAGGGCTCACACTTCTCAGCCTGTGTGATGTCTCTCTTAATGTATCCATTCATTAGCACTAAACAGTAACTGTCTGCTTGATAATTCCTCTGTAATTAGAGGCTCTGGATTCTTCTGCTTACACTCAGCACCGCCTGGCAGCCTTGATCTAGATCATTAGCGGTTGGTAAGAGAAGCTGCAGACACAAAGGCAGAGCTGGGGCAGGAGAATGGAGGGTGTTGTGGGGAGAGGAGAGCATGCAGAGGGAGGGATGACCCTGGGGAAGCTGCAATTACAGCCTCCCTCTGCCTTTGCTCTGGGTTGAGCAGTCAGCTGGGCCTCTATCTCAGGGAGAGCAGAGGACCAACTACGTGATGGGGTTGTGCTCCTGCTACAGTGGATGATGGCCTCCCTGCAAAGTGCCCGCTACACTAGCTTTTGGGGACCTCCCAGCCCCGAAGAAAGCAAGGCAGAAAGAAATCGCTTTGGTTCATCCAGGGATCAATGGACCAGTGTTGGGGGGACCCCCTGTGCTTGGTGCTTTCAGGACTGAGCAGTGTCTTTAACCTTCAGGTATCATAAATTGTTCAGCATCCCAGGAAAAAGCTGCTGTGAGGGAGTAAGAAAATGATCCCAGTAGAGCAGCCAGAATGTGGATCTTCCCACAGCTCTCTGTGGAAACTTCTGTATTCTTCATCGTAATTTTTTGAACTAGATATTGTACCCAGTAGCAGCTCTACTGCAGATAAACTACTTTCCTTGCTGTTTGTGCTGTTCCCTTTACACATCTAAGTGTAAAATACTACCTCACTCAGCCACGTGGGTAGCTTTTACCTCCCTGGTGGCTTTTGTCTTGTTCCCTTCAGATGCTGCTTCCCTCGATGCAGTCTGTCATTCTGCAAGCAAGACCTGTATTTTGGTTTACAGACCCAAGCACAACCTTATAATCATTTTCATGGGCTCAGCCATCAAGCCATGATCGTTGCTCTGCGCAGAAGTTGTCATTCCCAACACTGCCATTTTGGACATTTTATGAATGATTTGCCAGCAATGTTTTTATATCAACTCCCAGCTCTCTAATAATTTTAAGGAGAGGTGCTGCGCTTACTATGTTGGACACAGTGTGGGTGCCCACTGAGTGCCAGCCTTGTTTAAAACTATTTTCATGTGTTGTAGATGATGCTGATGCTGAGCCTAGTGTCTCACATACTTTAAGTCTGTGCACTCTGCTGAACTCCTGAGTTCAGGAGAAAATCAAGACAGTTTGACAAGAGCTACTTCCACAAAGTCATGCTGCCCTGCCTGATTTGGGCCACAGGATCCCATCAGGGTTTGTCAGAGGGACATCTGGGGTCTCTGATTCACCCTGGTGTTTGCAGTGGTACTATCACCAAGAGTAGATCTGCTGTGGCTTTTTCTGTCTGAGTCTTTGAAAACTCCACCTCTCTGCTAACCTGTCCCAGGACTACGTCACCCTCCTGGGAAAGATGTTTTTCATAATTTCCATCCTGATTTGTGGCTTGTGCCCTGTGTTGCATCACCTACCCCTGCTGGGAAGAGTGAATTTCCACCCACTTGTAACAGAGCTCCAAGCAGTTGTAGCTGCAATTAAATTTGCCCTTAATGTCTTCACTAGCAGGCTCAGCCAGCCCAGCTCTCTCCATGTCTGCTAAGCCCTGTACCCCACGCTGCCTCGGTCACCCTTGGCTGGATCCTCTGCAGTTCCTCCTGGATCCATGGCCTTGTGTTCTGCATTGGCCAAGTTGATGTTGGCCTTAGACTACCCAGTTTGCTGCTGACCTTAGACTACCCCGGTTTACCCTTTGCATTTCACTGTAATCTTGTCATCTTTTCAGTCCCATCAACAAAGCGATCAGCAGTCAGACACCATGGTGCAGAGAGGAGCCCCGAGGGACAGGTCACCTCTATTCTTAGGAGAAGGTTGGTCAAAAGAGAGTGGCCAGCGCCAGCCCATGCTTAGAGGTGGTTTCCTTTTTCTTGCAGTGAGTGTCCTAAAAAGACCAAAGGTGTTTAACCTCCAGAAGGGCAGGTTTTGTTAGAACAGGAGGTGCGATGCTTCCCTTTTCAAAGTATAAAATTTAGAAAGGACTAGAATCAGCAGAATAGAAATAAAAAGAGCTTGGAATAAACATCACCTTCCCACCACCTACTTGCTCCCCAGTCGGTCTTCAGCCAGCTTGAATTTACCCCTTCCAGCAAACTCTGCATGATCTCCATGGCCTTCCTAGGATGTATCTTCTGTCACCTCTGAGGTTGGGTTGTGTTTTCTCTCTGCTTTCCCAGCAGGCTGCTTCTTGACCTGCAGATCCATGCTGCACACTTCCACTTGCCTGCCTATCGCACCCCGCAGCTGAGTGCCACCTCTCCCCCAAAGCTCAGCAGCTGTCCAAAGAGGGAGATCCAGGACTTTCCATCTGACACATTCAGTCCTGTCTTAAGGGACCATGATATGGCCAAAGAAAACAAGCCCGGGTGCCACCAAAAGCCTTTTCTCAGCTGTGTCAGAACGACAGATCTGTGCCAGGAGGGTGGTTGAGTGCCGTGCCAGCATCCTAAGAGGAAAGGCACAGAAGGGAAGCCAGGGGTCAAGGAGCTGAGCGTGGCCCAGTGCTTGGGATAATGACACTTGACTAACTGAAAGCCGTGCCAGGTGTCAGCCCTCTTGCTGATGACAACACGCAGCCCCTGCTTGCTAATTCATGGCCATTCTTTGGGGAGGTTCAGGGAGGACGGAGAGTGTTGGTGCTGCAAGGATTTGCAGGCTCCATCCGTGCTGCAGCCAAGCTCAGTGCCCTGGGAAAGTCACCAAGGGAAAGGGCTCCTTGGGCAGGGATGACTTAAATAGCACATAGGAAGGGCATCTCTTGATAACAGACTGTGGCTTCTGTGACCTGAGAAGGGGGGAAAAAGCCCTGAGCTCCAGAGTATCCAGAGACAAATTCAAGACCTCCCAGTGATGGGGGAAAGAGAACATCCAGATTTTTGAGAATGTGTCCCTTTTGTGAGTGACTCTTGTGTCACACGGGAGAAAGAGGTTTAACTCTGATGTCAGAGGCTCTTGGCTGCAAACAGAGCTGAAAAGAGCCATGAACAGCTAATACAGTGTGAATACCAGCTAGTATGTGACAGAGGAAACCGATACACTTCCCTGATAAACCCATCAGGAGCAGCATCTGCAGCGGCGGAGTTTACTGGCACAATTTCTCCCTCTCTGTGGATCCAGATAACTTGTTATGATTGTTTGCATTATTATTCTGGGTGGCATTTTACAGCAGTAAGTTGTGACATGGGTCCTTTGGCTGAGGAGATGTGCAGCTAACACCTGTGCTCCACATTCATGCCAGACATCATTAGGGTTTGAATTTCTGCTTTGTGGTGCCTACCACAGACCAGGCGCTTGCATCCCATCCAGGCAGTGTCTTTTGGACAGGCCTGTCATGACAAGACTCAGAAGTGCCTGTGAGCTCAAGGACAGCTGAATGTTGCAATGGTCCAAAGCAAGCACATGGACCATGGCTCTGTTCTACTGTGAATGTCCTGTGACTGGACTGAGTCCAGTCTGGTCCTTATGCAAGGGCTGGGGAGTTCAGCCATGAGTGGTGAAGCACGGACGAGACAGATCCTGGGAAGTGCAAAGCACCAGAAGGGAAGATTTTTCCTCACCTTCAACCAAAAAAAAATCCCCTGCAGCCATGGTCTGTGAGCTTTACTGCCAAATGCAACAGAGACCATGGAGGGATCAGGAAGGAAGGCTGAGGAGAGAGTAGTGGAGCCAGGGAAGCAGACAAGGTGAAGGTGTAAGGTTGGTAGGACTAGCATTTCTCACCAGCCATCCAGGTTTCTGTTTGCTTGTCACATTAGTTATGCTGCAGGCTAGACAGAGGAGAACTGTATTGCCTGAGGCATATGGACTCTTGCTTTTATCTTCTCACTTTTGTTTTGCATCAGAAGATTTGTCTGGCTTCCTCCTTCAGAGGGATGCACAACTGCGCTCCTCTGGACAGAAGCAGGGAGTCAATGGCATCTCCTGTTCTCTCTCATGCTGCTCTCAACCTTGCCCTGTGCTGGCTGCAGTCTGGAATTACTTGTCTGTGAAATAATAACATGGGAAGGTGTATGCAGAAATCACCTCAAACAGTTGGAATGATCTTTCCGGACCTTAAAAGCTATGAATATCTATTTCTTGTTGCCTTCCAGTAGAAAAGTAAAAGGCAGAAGTTTGTAGAATCCCAGCACCTCACATTTCTCATCCAACCTCCCACCAACGGCAGGACTGTGGCCAGCACTACATCAGGGCAGCCATGGCTTTGGGTAGTCAATTACTGGTAATCCTCAAAGGCAAAGATCTCTCCGTGTTTCCAGTGACTTGTCCCAGAGCTGCACCACCCCCCTGGTGAGGGAATTTTTCACAATGTCCAACCTGAACCTCCCAAGCTATGATTTATGGCCATTACTCATACTAAGTTTCAAAGGTTCAAGCCAAGAGATGCTTTAGATGAGCCTGCATATCAATTATCCTCACTTTCAGTTCTGTCGTTGGCTAAAGCATCTTTCAGAAAGGCAACCAATCTTGACTTGAGACATCAAGAGATAGAGGGCCTATTGAGTCCTTGTACACAAGTCTGTGTAGCTTGCTCTTGCTTTTTTTTCCAATGAGATCACTGATTTCCTATGGAAATGCAGTAGACTCTGCCTGTCTGGATACCAATAAAACATTTGATTTGGAAAACTAGTAGTAAAGCTGTAAGTCTGTCCAGGAACTGCCTAAATAGGAGACCACTACCACCCAAATGGGGAAGCATGGGGCTAAACTGAGGTGGCTAGCTGATGTCCATGAGAAGTAGTCTCATACTTCTTGATGTTTCAAAACCTGATAGGGTATTTCTTGTGCAGAAAACTGACACAAACGTTGTTAGGACAGAGGAGGGCTCTGATATCTCCAGGAAGATGCGGAGAGGTGGAATAACAGAATCAAGGTAAAATTCAACAATGGAAGACAGCTGAGGAGGACCTGGTGGCAGGCCGTGGGAAGGGAACAACTCTCTACTATAAAACCTTTTGGAAAAACAACACGTGCAAGGCTGTGCTGTATCAAGCAAGGCATGTTCGTCAGCTGTAACAAAGTCTTACTGCCATTGCACAAAGCTTGGGTAGAGTTTCGTACGGTCATTGTGTGCACACCTGGTTGCCCATGTTCAAGAGAGCTGAACTGTGATGGTAGCAGGTAGAGAGAAAAGCTGATAAAGTGAGCAGAACCAGGAGAGCCCACATTACAGACAGGAGACCAAAAAGGCACTGTGTGTTCAGCCTTAGTGACGGGGATTTATTTGCTGCCTGTAATGACGTGCTGGGCTGGAGAGGCACCAGAAAGGGAGAAAAGTTATTAAAGCAGAAGGACTAGATTAAAGCAGAAGGACTAGAGCAGATGGTACAGAGTGGCTGGTGATAGCATTTAGGTGGAAAAGCAGAGATTTTCTGAGCTGTGGAGCCATCTCCCACGTGGAGAAGCCAGGCACAATCCTGTTTGCTTGCGTGACAGAGCAAGCAGGAGTGTGTCTGCTGAGCTGCTGTAGGACTGTTCCTGAGGTCCCTTAAACACCAGGTTTCTTCTTTCAGGGACTTCACTGGATGTGTTCTTGTGACAATTTGGCCTGCTCCCAGGCTCCAAAACCTGCAGAAACCTTGACATCCCCGTGGCTTCTTCTGCTATCCAGCATTAACAGCCAGACCTTACTCTCCACAAGGACCCATGTAACAGTCTGTAGTAACCCATGTAACCATCCTGGCTCTGCAGCCCTTCTTCTCTCCCTTCTTTTTCCTTCATCCCCAGCTCCCACCTTCATCCTGGCTGCCTCACACACAGGGCTGCTGCCACCAAAACCTGATGCAGCATGACATTTCCTGCCCTCCTCCTCTCACTTGGTGGAGGTTGCAACAAAGCCTGTTGCCTTTGCTGCATCCCCTCTGCTTGCAGCAGCCGGCGGTGAGGGCCCGGGAGGGACCGTGCCATGCCCCAGTGCCTTCTCCTCTGCCCGCTGGAGACCATCCGCAGCCAGGGCTCCCAGCTGGTAGGAGCTTTGCCAGCTGCTGGCTCTTCAGGACTCCTCTTCCTGCTCCTGTGGTGGGCAGCTGGGGGGATGTTGGCAGAGCAGGGTATGGGCTGCATTGCTAGAGCTTTCCTGGCAGATGCTCTTCTCCGCTCACTACCAGCTCTGCGGGCTCCTCCACCTGCTGACTCCTGGGCTTCCCTGTTACATAAATTACTCTGTGGGTTCGACCATAATTTTCCCACAACTGCCTGGGGCTTCAGAAACCTCTTCCAAAGCATCTGGAGCTGACTTTGGGCTAAAACCAAAAGCCCACCCATGATGGATGGCGTGGAAAGGCCCTTCTGGTGAAGCAGTGCCTCCCTCTCTCCCCACAACGTACCGCCATTCCTGCTGCATGTGAGTTCTGGGAGCTAACGGAGCGGCTCAGGAGCTTGCCTTTTGCTGTGTGTTCAGGAGGGGTGATGTATCTCCGCTGCTGCACTTGGCGAGCACAGCCCGCGATGCTGATTGCCTTGCTTGGACACAAGGCCCTGAGGGCCAGCACTCAGGCAGGTGGAGATGCTGGAAGCAGGTAGGCAAGGCTGCAGACACACAGGAGGGGGGGTTCAGGGCCGCAGTGTTTGAACAGCTGAGCGTGCACTGCAGAGGGGTGATGCTGCTCAGTGGTGCGTTTATGTGGACCGTAATAGATGGTTGTAGAAAATCGGGTTAATGCAGCCGGCTGGCCAGTTGTCCCTTGGTCCATCTCGGAGTCCCTGTGATTTAGTAATCCCCTCTACCTGTGTGTGAAACGATAAGTCTCTGACTCAGTTCAGGCAGGAAGATCCTCACTGTGCCTGTCTCACCGCAGCCCGGGCCATGTTCATCGCTGCCACTGGCCAATGTGCAGGAGGCTGCTACGCTGGTCGGTCTGGGCAGGAAATGCTTTTTCCAAGAAAAAACCCTGATATTTCCAAAAGTTCCCCTCACACAGAGGAAGGCCAGCCTGGTGGACTCTACCATGAAAGACAGCAAGGGAACAAGTTCAGTCTCAAATCAGCAAGACCCAGTGGGTCCAAGGGGATGCCCTGCAGCAGGCATCATTCTTTCAAGAAATATTTCTCTGGTCTAAGTTTTCTGTGTTTGAAGTTTTAAAATCAGTATGTTCCTAAGAACAGTTTTGCTTGCAATTAATTAGTACTGTCTGTGAAAGCACCATTTTATAGAAAATCTGGGCGGCAAGTTGAAGGGACGGAGGGCTGGCTCCTGCCAGCGTTCCTGCTTTCCACCAGCCTTTTGCTGATGACATTGCCTTGATCTGGAGCAGATGAGGTTTCCGTGTAGACAGGGAGCCAGGAGGTGCGGATGACCTTGGCACTGAGTGACCCCAAACCTGCTCCAGCAGACTGCGTGACAGGATGCCAGGATCCTCTAGAGCACCTCCTCTCAGTGCTGAGAACAAAGTCCTGCCCTCCTCCATGGGCAGGATGACAGCATGCAAATGAAGGCTACAAACTCAATTAAAAAAGAGCATAAATACAGCCAAAAGCCTTCATCTGCCCGGGCCAAGTCACCGGGCTTGCGGCATTAGGAACTGTTTTAAAGGCTGTAATCTACACCAAAGCCTTCGCTGATTCAAATGGGGCCGGAGCCAGGACCAGCTTTGGACTGCATTGCTGTGTTTTTAAGATTTTCCAGCATTTGTAGTTACAAGCTCAAGGGGCTCGAGGCTGGACCCACTGGGAAATTTTCTAGACACTTGACACACACAAACAGTGTGGCTACCAGCCTGATGGGGCCACCTTGTCAAGAACCTCAGAAAAGAAGAACATCACAGGCTGTGAAATACCAGTCTTCTAGAGCTCCAGCAGTTCTGGTGAACATCTCAGACCTGAGGCTTTTGCTGCTTTGAGGGAGAATGTTGTAAAGAATGTAAAGAGCCCTAGTGCTGTCATCCCTGTGACGTTGTGTTGCTTTCCTCAGCTTCTGATGGAGGCAATTGATTTCAAAAGTATGTTGCTCCTGAACATGCCGTCACAGCAGAGGACACTGAGAAAGAAATTGGGTGGACAAACGTTTTAATGGTCCAAGCAATAGTGAACCCTTTTAACAGGAGAGAGTCACACACATAGAAGGGCTGGTGTAGGGGCTTCTGAAGGTCTCCAGCCCAATCTCCCGTGCAGAGCAGGGTCACCAGGGTCGCCATTGAGGGCAGGTCAGGAAAAGCTTTCCTTCCTCCCTTCCTCATCAGGCATTCCTTATTTTGGTGCTTTCAGTGCTCACATTGGAGGAAGGCATCCCAAATTCAAATCCATTCTCCAGGAAGGCCTGTGGTGTGAAAGCCTGCGATGCTTAAATGGCAGGAGAGAGCTTTACCTGGAGAAGCGAAAAATGGAGAAGGTTTTAACCAAAGAAGTAAATTTTCAGTTAGATACCTAGATGCATTTGGACTCTGAGCATGAAGAACTGGGGCCTTGAGGTCAGTGATGGGACCTGGATTGGGGACAGCTGGACCATTGCACAGTGACAGTCACCTGCTGGGGACTGTGTGGGACTGCGATGCCCTGGGGCAAGGAGCGAGGGCTGACTTGGATTAGGCATTCCTTGGGTGAGATACTGGCGCAAGACATCCAGGTCTGTGGGAAGTGCAGAGGGAGTTGTCCTGGCTTTCCACTCTGCCCGTACTTGAGAAACAGAAGTCACCAAAGCCCTGTGTGCCTATTTCACCTGCCTGCAGCCTTGCACGGGGGCCCTGTGTGCTCCTGCCATTTCAAACACTGTTTTTCAGGCACTGCTGGAGCCTGGATCCCAGCCTAGATGACTCCAGGCCCTATGCCTTCAAGGCCAGGGACGCCCTTGCTTCATGACTGATGACAGCACCGTCCTCGCTGCTGCACGGCATCACCCTGTCATCTGGCTGGAGTGAGCTGCTGGTACTGTGCAGAGCTTGAAGAGCAGAAGGGGCTCTGGGACCTCCCGGGAGCCCTGTACTCTGGGATGCCCTGCTCTGGTCCCATGGAGGTTCCTATTCCCCATATAGTTCCCACAAGCTGGAGCTGCCTGGGTCATCCAGTGAGGCTGAGTCTCTGCGTAAAGGCAGTGGAAGAGAAGCTTGTCCACTTACTTACCCCAGGGTTTTCCAAGTGTCTCTCTTTGGCACGTTTGCAGGGCAGTTGCAGGCATCCACTGCCAGATGCTTTGTCAGCAACTTTCTCCGCCACATCTCCCCACTTATGCTCTGTCCCGTGGCCTCTGGACTGGCTGGTGCCTTGCAGCATCATGGTGCATTTCCCTGCCACTCCGTCTTCAGCCGGGGTCACGCAGCTAATCCTGACCCCGGATCACAGTCGCTTCTGCATGCGGGTAATTGAAAATGCCAGAATTCCCTGCTGACCCTCTCATAATAAAAGCAGTTCCCCTGTCTGGTAACCTGACACTCCAGGGACCAAGATCTGTCGGGAGGGCTCTGAGGAGATGCTGGAAAACTCCCAGCTGTTCACCTCCTTTTTTTTCCCCTGGGCAATTTCAAAGTGCTGCTGGGGAGAGGCCACGGGCTGGATTGGCTTTGCTCGCTCTCTGTCGTGAGTGTTTTCCAGCGCAAATGTTGACTCTGTCTGACACGACATGGGTTAGTGGTATTAAAGTGATCAGAGATAGGGGTTTTGCTGCCGGTAACCTGACTCTTCCAGCTAAGCCAGCAGAGGACTGGAGATGCTTTGATTATACCAGGACCTCGGTAGTGCTGGCCCACTGGCAGGCAAGGAGGGAAAGGCTGAGCCATGCAGGACTGGCAGGGGAAGCAGGCAGGGGCTGGCTGCAAAATGGGGGGCAGATTGCAATGGGTAGCGTTTCAAATGGGTATAAAAATCATGAAAGAGAAGCTGTGGAAGGATCCTGGTATCCCCCGGCAGGCGGCCCAGAGGCTGGAGCCACACATTCCTGCCAAACACTCCCGTCAAACGGCCAGGGAGCGATGCAGTCCGAGACCCTGGGCTGCTCCCTGTAGTGTTGCTCTGGCTGGTGGCAGTGTCTTGTCCAGTTTTATTCCCTTTACAGCAGCAGTCCAGCTTCTCAGCCTGCACAGTGTGACTTTCCATGGCTTCATAGCAGCGCCGACGCTCTAGAGGCTCTGAAGTGGCCCTGAAGTGCTGTGGACTTATCGGGTGTGTAGCTGGAGATGGGCTTGTTTCACAGCATTACGTCACTGGGAGTCAGACCTACTAAAAACCAGTGGCGGCAGCAGCCCCTGGCAGTTGTGGTGGCCCAAGAGTCAGGACCTGACACAGAATATTGGCCTCTGCTATCAAAGGCTATTAGAAATAGGATGCTTGTAGCTCTGATGGGTACCTCGAGATGGGATGAAGCAGCACACATGAGGGACCAGATGGTGTCACAGGGCACAGGGTGTCAGGTTTTGTTGCTCAGTGTCTGCGAGGAAGATGCCTGCTTGTTCTCCTGTTCAGTGAGTCCTGATACACTCTCATGTCTTTTTGCTTGGTCTCTATGTACTGAAAAGGTGGAGGTGGGATAGGCAGGAGGTCACCTTAGGATATTGAAAAATCAGGGCTGGGAGGAAGGTAACAGTTCTTGCTCTCTGAATAAAAGAGGAAGGTGCCCCAGCAGATGCCCTGAGGACTCCTGGTCTTGTTCAGCCAGATTGAGAAAATCTGGTGTCATGGTTGGGGAGGGAAACACACGAGCTTCCTAAGAATGTCTCTAAACAGTACAACTCAGAGACATAAAACCAAGGAGGAAAATGGGCCTATTATTTCTTATTCACCCAATACAATTCTTCATTGTGTGATGCCCCCCTGCTGCTTTTTTGTCAGTTTTATTGTAATGAATTGCCCTAAGCTTTACATAGCAGTTTCACCAATTACACTAATTTCAGATGCATCTAGGATCTCTCACCTGCTCCCAGCAGGACATGGAGGGGGGTTGTAGGAGATGCAGAAACAGCCTGGGTCCCGAGGCATTTGGTCCGACCCTGCATCAGCAGGGAGGTGCACAGAGTGAAGGAAGCAGCAGTTATCTCCTCTCTTCCCTGAGCTGGGGAGCATAGCTTAAAACAACAGTGAAGGTGCACGACGGAGGGGGAACAGCAGTTCTGCACAAACTGTCGGAGGACTGGGCTGAGTCAGAGAAGTGTCATGTTGGACACACTCAGAGGAATATCAAACCTGAGTGAGGAGGTGGATGCTGTCTCTGTAGTTAAGAGAGACGGTTACTGGCTACTGAGATCAGTTTTGAGGTTTATATTTGAAAAGGAGGTTAAAAAAAAATGGAAAAGGTTCAGAAGAGAGTCATCAGATTGGATGGAAGCCACCGAGGCGAAGGGCTACGGAGCGAAGGATCGCGCTGGGGGACCCTTCCCGAAGCGGCCAAACCACGAAGACGGCAGCACAGGGAGCGAGAGAGTGCCCCAGCTCCCCCCCCGACCCCCGGCTGGCGGAGCGAGCTCCTGACGAGCGGCAGCTCTGACTCAGCGTGGGCAGGGCCCAGGGCGGCGGCGGCCAAAACCCCTTCGCCTACAAGAGCAGCCCCCGGGAGCGTGAGCGACCCGGAGCGCGGCGAACAGGGCGGGCAAACAGGGCATGGCGCGTCAGTTTGTGCGGCAGTTCGCACGGGCAGGGCGTGCAGGGAAGGCGTGCGGGCGGGTCGCAGTTCCCCTCCGGCACTAGAGGTTCTCTGACAAGTGGCCATTGTCCTCCCAGAGGAGGCTCAGCCATGGTCGCCACTCGGCTGAAAACCGGGGCCAGAAAGAATGTGGCGCCACAGACAGAGCTCCCGCTCAGGCACGCGGCTGTCCAAGTATCCGGCTGCAGAGAGTGCCTGAGCCTGTCGGTTGTTCCAGAGACCGACGGGGACACCACCTGCGTGCGGTGCGACCAGGTGAGCGACCTGCTCAGCCTGGGGCAGAGCTGAAAGAGGAAGTGGAGAGGCTGAGGAGCATTAGGGAGTGTGAGAGGGAGATAGATCAGTGGAGCCGCACCCGGCCACCCCTGAAGCAGGGGCAGCTGGTGGAGGCCCCACACGCAGCAGGGGATCCCCTGGCTTCTTGCTGCCAGGCAGAAGGAGAGGACCTAAGAGATGAAGGGAAATGGAAGCAGGTCCCTCCTCGGAGAGGTCGGCGAATTCCCTCCCGGCCTCCCTCACCGTCCCAGCTGCCCTTACACAACAGGTATGGGGCTCTGGAATGTGAGGGACAGGAACATAAGGACCCTGACGAAGGTCCGTCCAAGGGGGTGCCTAGGGTGAGTTAACCAGCCCCACGCATCAAGACATCCTCTGTTAAGAAAAAAAGGAGGGTAATTGTCGTAGGCGACTCCCTTCTGAGGGGTACAGAGGGCCCAATATGTCGACCAGACCCAGCTCACAGGAAGGCTGCTGCCTCCCCGGGGCCTGGGTGAGAGACGTCACCAGGAGACTCCCTGGTCTGGTTCGGCCCACTGATTACTACCCACTGTTGGTCATGGAGGTTGGCAATGACGAGGTTGCGCTAAGAAGCCCAAAGGCAGTCAAAAAGGACTTGAGAGCACTGGGGCGACTGGTCGATGGAGCGGGAGCACAGGTAGTGTTTTTGTCAATCCCTTCAGTGATGGGGAAGAACGCTGAAAGGAACAGGAAAGCACACCTGATCAACACATGGCTCAGGGGCTGGTGCCGTCGTCAGAATTTTGGGGTTTTTGACCACGGGGCGGTTTACACGGCACCGGGCCTCCTCGCAGCTGATGGAGTGCAACTGACTCCAAGGGGCAAAAGGATTCTTGCTCATGAGCTCGCAGGCCTCATTGAGAGGGCTTTAAACTAGATTTGGAGGGGGGAGGGGATAAAACCGGGCTCACTAGAGTTGAACCTAGGGGTAGGTTCAACGTGCCAGAGTTGAAATCGATAGCCCGGCTCAGGTGCATCTACACCAATGCACGCAGCATGGGCACCAAACAGGAGGAGCTGGAAGCCATTGTGCAGCGCGACAGCTATGACGTAGTTGCCATCACAGAAACATGGTGGGATGCTTCTCATGACTGGAGTGCTGCAATGGATGGCTATAAGCTCTTCCGAAGGGATAGGCAGGGAAGGAGAGGCGGTGGGGTGGCTCTGTATGTTAGGGAGTGTTTTGATTGCATAGAAATCGAAGATTGTGAAGACCAAGTAGAGTGCTTGTGGGTAAGGATGAGGGGGAAGGCCAATGAGGCAGATATCCTGCTGGAGTCTGTTACAGACCACCCAACCAGGATGAAGACACAGATGAGACATTCTATAAGCGACTGGCGGAGGTCTTGCATTCGCTGGCCCTTGTTCTTGTGGGGGACTTCAACCTACCGGACATCTGCTGGAAGTATAACACAGCAGAGAGGAAACAGTCTAGGAGGTTCCTGGAGTGTGTGGAGGATAACTTCCTGACGCAGCCCGTGAGTGAGCCCATCAGGGGAGGTGCCTTACTGGACCTGCTGTTTACAAACAGAGAAGGACTGGTGGGAGATGTGGTGGTCGGAGGCCGTCTTGGGCTTAGCGACCACGACATGATAGAATTCTCAGTTGTGAGCGAAGTAAGGAGAGGGGTCAGCAAAACTGCTACCATGGACTTCCAGAGGGCAGACTTTGGCCTGTTCAGGTCACTGGTTGAGAGAGTCCCTTGGGAGACAGTCCTGAAGGACAAAGGGGTCCAGGAAGGCTGAACAGTCTTCAAGAAGGAAATCTTAAAGGCGCAGGAGCAGGCGGTCCCCATGTGTCGTAAGAAGAGCTGATGGGGAAGACAACCGGCCTGGCTGAACAGGGAGATTTTGGTGGGACTCAGGGAAAAGAGGAGAGTTTATCATCTCTGGAAGAAGGGGCAGGCAACTCACGAAGAGTACAAGGATCTCATTAGGTCAAGCAGGGACAAAATTAGAAAGGCGAAAGCCCAGCTAGAGCTCAGTCTGGCCACAGTCATAAAGGATAACAAAAAATGTTTTTACAAATATATTAACAACAAAAAGAGAGGCAAGGAGAATCTCCATCCCCTACTGGACATGGCGGGGAACATTGTCTCCAAGGACGAGGACAAGGCTGAGGTGCTTAATGCCTTCTTTGCCTCAGTCTTTAATAGCCAGTCCAGGTATCCACAGGGTATTCAGCCCCCTGAGCTGGAAGACGGGGATGGAGAGCACAATGTACTCCTCATAATCCAGGAGGAAGCAGTTAAGGACCTGCTACGTCACCTGGACACCCACAAGTCTATGGGGCCTGATGGGATCCACCCAAGAGTACTGAGAGAGCTGGCGGAGGAGCTCGCCAAGCCACTCTCCATCATTTATCAGCAGTCCTGGCTAACAGGGGAGGTCCCAGAAGACTGGAGGTTTGCCAATGTGACGCCCATCTACAAGAAAGGCCGGAAGGAGGATCCTGGGAACAACAGGCCTGTCAGCCTGACCTCTGTACCGGGGAAGATTATGGAGCAGTTGGTCTTGAGAGTGCTCACAGGGCACCTGCAGGACAACCAAGGGATCAGGCCCAGCCAGCATGGGTTCATGAAAGGCAGGTCCTGCTTGACCAACCTGATCTCCTTCTACGACCAGGTGACCCACCTAGTGGATGAGGGAAAGACTGTGGACGTTGTCTACCTGGACTTTAGTAAAGCCCTTGGCAGCGTCTCCCACAGCATTCTCCTGGAGAAACTGTCGGCTCGTGACTTAGACAGGTTTACTCTTCGCTGGGTGAGGAACTGGCTGGATGGCAGAGCCCAGAGTTGTGGTGAACGGCGTTAAATCCGGCTGGCAGCCGGTCACAAGCGGTGTTCCCCAGGGCTCGGTTCTGGGGCCGATCTTGTTCAATATCTTTATTGATGATCTGGATGAGGGAATCGAGTACTTTCTCAGTAAGTTTGCAGATGACACCAAGTTGGGTGGGAGTGTTGATCTGCTGGAGGGTAGGAGGGCTCTGCAGAGGGATCTGGACAGACTGGATCGATGGGCAGAGGCCAACTGTATGAGCTTTAATAAGGCCAAGTGCAGGGTCCTGCACTTTGGCCACAACAACCCCATGCAACGCTATAGGCTTGGGGAGGAGTGGCTGGAGAGCAGCCCGGCGGAAAGGGACCTGGGGGTGCTGGTTGACAACCGGCTGAACATGAGCCGGCAGTGTGCCCAGGTGGCCAAGAAGGCCAACAGCGTCCTGGCCTCTATCAGCAATAGTGTGGCCAGCAGGAGTGGGGAAGTGATTGTGCCCCTGTACTCGGCACTGGTGAGGCCGCACCTTGAATACTGTGTTCAGTTTTGGGCCCCTCACCACAAGAAGGATGTTGAGGTGCTGGAGCGTGTCCAGAGAAGGGCAACGAAGATGGTGAGGGGTCTGGAGCACAAGTCTTATGAGGAGCGGCTGAGGGAACTGGGGTTGTTTAGTCTGAAGAAGACGAGGCTGAGAGGAGACCTTATCGCTCTCTACAACTACCTGAAAGGGGGTTGTGGCGACGAGGGTGTTGGTCTCTTCTCCCAAGTAACTAGTGATAGGACGAGAGGAAATGGCCTCAAGTTGTGCCAGGGGAGGTTTAGATTGGATATTAGGAAAAATTTCTTCACTGAGAGAGTGGTCAGGCATTGGAACAGGCTGCCCAGGGAGGTGGTGGAGTCGCCATCTCTGGAAGTGTTCAAAAAACGTGTGGATGTGGCGCTTCAGGACATGGTTTAGGGGACATGGTGGCGCTGGATTAATGGTTGGACTTGATGATCTTGAAGGTCCTTTCCAACCTAGTGATTCTGTGATTCTGTGATTCTGTGATTGATATGTGGGCTGATAAATCTGTGAAGCGCTCAAGAAACTCAGTCTACTTATACAATAGAAAAGAATATGAAAGGAAAATATTTTCATCATCTTTCAGTTCTTTTATGAGGACAAAATTCTGTTTGCAGACTCCTCCTTAATGTAGCTAGCAAAACCAGAAAAGTTCCAGCAGTTGGAAGCTGAAGTCCATAAATTTCAGCCTGAAAATAAAATGTGTATTTTAGAACAGAGCAAGTAACCGTGAGGAAAATCTCCCGAGTCATGGTGGGCCAGTCATAATTTGCAGTCCTCAAAGAAAACTGGATGTCTGTCTGTAACATATGCACAGGGTCAACCACAAGCTTTTCAACTATATTTAACTCATTGCCTGGGTTCTGTTGCCAGTCTCGTGCAGATGTTCAGATCTGATTGTTACAATAGCTTTTCACAATTCTCTGCAAAATTGACATGTTGTTGCGCTGTCTCATCAGGCTGCACTGGGTTTTGCGATCAAGTGTGACCTTCTTGCAGGTATTGCTGTGATTAGAAAGTGCCTATTTCTCCCAGAAAACTCAGATTTCTTTCCTTCTTGTCTTCTTCCCTTTCTTTCTTTCCCTTAACCTTTTCTATCATTTTCAGCAGGCAAGCCAAGAAGAAGTAACTATTTGGTATGGAAGTAAAATACTGGCTATAGTAAGCCTGAGGCTTAGCAACATGCCCCTTTGCCCATACCTGAGATCAAGCAAATCTTTAGTTAAAGAGTCCAAAGGCTCTTGTGGAGGGATCAGCAACGGTTAAGCTGCCTCTGCTGTGATGGATCTGTACCACCTGGGGCTCCAGGCTCCCTTAGCAGAGACTGCTTAAGCAGCCCTTGGGGCTGAGCTTGGGAGCTTGCTGGTTCCTTGCCCACAGAGCTATCAGCCTGCATGTCACAGCACCCTCACGGAGCAACTCCACCAGAGGGTAACCTGGACTTGCTTTTGGGCGAGGATGTAAGCCTGTAAAGAGAGATTCACAGTCACAAGTAGGTTAAAATAGGATCCCTTTCCTGAACAAATTATAATTTCTTAATTATCTGGAAGTATATGCTGAGCTATGACAAGCTGCCGCCTGTTGTCCTCTGGAGTAGCTGCCCTGCCTCCATCCGTCATCTGCCCCATTCACCGTCCTCAGGGGCTGGCACAGAGATTTTTTCTGGGTTCACACGTCTGTCAGCAGTAACTGCAGGTTGGGAAGCAGAGCCCAAGCACTGTCATGTGCTCCTGATGCTGTTCTGTAAGACAGGGAGGCTCTGCTGGCGTGCCTGTTAGGGATCATTAGCAAAAGCTGGAGTGACTTCAGTTTCATAATCAAGGCCCAGACCAAAAGTTTTGGTCTCTCCTTGTTTTGTTTTGGTTTTTTTTTCTCTTTGGAAGACATGCTTTTTAAAATGCTGAATGTGCTTCAGCTAGCATGACTGGGAGGCAGGACATGGTGGGGCTTGTTGACAGTAATGTGGCAGAGAAAGATTGTGCTTTATGATGAAAAATTGTCATTTTATTTCCAGAGGTAATAAAAAAAGACTAAAGGGTACTAATACAAAGATAACTAGGGAAGCCCCATCCTTCGAGGTTTAAAGATTCGGCTAACAAAGCTCCACCTTCTCTGATCTAGTGTTGGGGATCATCGTGCAGCAGATGGGTTGGACCAGAGACTCCAGGGGTCCCATTCACCAGCACTTCTGGGATTTGGTGCTGTTGGGAACGGACAGGTACAGTGGGAGAAGAGGGCTCAATCAGCAGGTGAATGTCTCCCCCGTCAGCCTTCACAGCTCTGCTCTGCACTCGGTGTGGAGGCACCTGAGCCTCTTGGTTCATCCATTTCCCCAGGACGGTCCCCTGAGCTTCAGCTAGACACGAATAAGGTGCCTAAGCTGATTACCTAGGCCAGAAATGCTGACCTGGGAGAGGCTGGAGCACCATAGTGACTAGGCTGGGTCTGTCTTACTGGTAGACTTAGTCCACAACATGGCTCTGGTACAAAACACAAGACAGAAGCGGACAGGATGCCTTTCCTCACCTTTTGCTAGATGAGAGCATTCGTACAGGATGTGTATAAGACCAGCCTCGGGGTACATGTGAAGCATTGTCCTCTGCACTGTTGAAGCTGCTGCACTGCTTTTGGGAAGGTTAAATACTCAAGAGGCTGAAAAGCCTTGTGGCTCTGGTGCTTCTTTTGCCAAACACCATTGTGTCTTTATGTTTCTGCCCCAGTAGATGTTTGCGTTTTCCTGGGAGACAGTCAAGCAGGACATCAAATCCCAATCTTTCCATGAAGACGCCTGAATACACTGTGTGGTTGGATTTGAGACCTTCTTGCCTGGATGTGTTCACCTTGTGACATTGAGCCAGCATGGTTTGTGAGGACACTGCTGATCTAGCTGTCCTTACAGCCTTGGCAAAACTCAGTGGTTATCCCTGTGTGTCCTTCGGGGAGGTTATCGGTATGCAGCTCTGCTGGCAAGACCTGAAGATGAGTTACACCCTGAGCCCCATCCTTCCCATGTGTAACTGAGCTCAGGCAGCTTTTTGCACCCTGTGTGGGCTGCAGAAAAGCCAGACAAGAAGAGCTGTCGACACCCCCAGAGATTTATCCTGCAGAGCTGCCCCCAAGCCAGGGAAGTCTGCTCAGCTCCTGGTGGATTAAGGTAAACTGCCAAAGCCCCAAGCGCCAGCCTAGACAAGGGTCTGGCTGTGATCAGTGTTGTGTGGCTGTGCGGAGACTTGGGGTGATGACCGTGGAAGCAACCCTCACATCCCCCTGGTGCTTCTGCCCCAGAGGGGTCATCACGTGAGAAATGTCGGCTGCCTCCCCTCCCCATGTGCTGCAGATTTTCTTGCAGCAGGGGACAGGTCATCTGCCTTTTTACATCAGTGGATTTTCATTAAGCATGTTTTACACTCCAGTGGTGGTTTTGGCTTGGTTTATTTCTCCAGCAATTTGGAGAAGCCACAGGGCTCCACTAAGAGGAATCCAAAGAATCTGAGGCTATCCCAGATAAAGAGGATGTAGAAAAGTGCCTTTCAAGGACTTGAATGATTCATTTTGCCTTAAAGTGATGTGGGGCTCAAGGGTTTCAGTCGTGAAAAGTAAGTTTCTGTCTGCTGTGGAAATGAAGCTGTGTTTATTTTTTGCAATTGTTGCTGCACACACTCACCTGAATACACAGACACAATCAGGATAATTTTGCCTCTGCTTACACATGCATGGGGCTGACATCTCCAAGTGAGAGCTGGGATGCTCCAGATCTGATCTCCTTTATGTGCCACAGGGCAGGTCCCTTTTCCAGCATCCATTTTCCCTATGCGCAGTATTCAAACACCTTCCATGAGGAAGCACAACCAGGGGAGCCAACAGCTGAGGGAGTGTCTTTGGCACTGGGCAATTAGTACCACTGGGCAATTGTCACCAGTTTAGTGACAGTTTAGGTTGGAAATGGTCCCTAAAGCTCTGTTTCTGTTGTCACAAGGGAACAAAAAGGAGTCACAGTTTGTGGAACAAGGTGACCGATCCCACAGGGCCAGGCTAAATGCTGCCAATGAATCTTTGGCACTAGCAGCCCAGCTGTACTCTGACCAGTCCTGGAAAGGGCATCAAAGACCTTTTTTTTTTTTTTTTAATTTTGGTCCCTTTTGCAGTTTCTTAAATCTTTGCTTTGAAATACTCGGGAACCCAATGGAGGGAACCTATGTATAATTTGTTCAGAAACAACAGTTCAAGAAAGTCAGCTTAGATATTTTGAGACTTTCTTTGAGACCATCTTTGCTCAGCTGAGTTCATCAAGTGTCAGAAAGTGTATATCTCAGTCTTTTCTGTTGTGTTTGTCACTTTACCATGTCCCGTGGCAGAAAAGCTCTTTTTACATCATAGTTCAGGCTGGTCACAAAGTCCTTGATGCTTCTCTCAGAGCTGGAGCACACCTTGTGATGAGAATATCACCAGATAGCACTACCCCAGATTGGATGTTCTTTGTGTTCACTTCAACTGTTTTCATGTCCTTCCTTTTCAGCTATTATATTAAATGCATTAAATACTGCTGGGGGACCAAGCTCCTAAGTACAGTCTCTGCCTCTGAAAGTGCTCGGTAAAATTAGATAAGACAGGCGGGAAGTGAAAACGAGACAGGATGGCTAGCCTCGTTTTCCAGGTAGAAAATGTCAGTGCAGAGGGATAATGTGGATTTGTACAAGGTCTCCAGTGTGGACATAGGGGCAGAACAGAGAACTGCAACCAGGACCTTCCAGCCTTGGGAGTGATGCAGAGTCAGAAACTCATGGGTCTTCACTGGCTTTGCAGCTGACTGTGAAGGAACCATTTGCCCCAGGGGACAAGAGTTTGCCAGGTAGCAGCTGCCCGAGCATTTGTGTTGCTATCTGGCTAGAAGCTTTTCCCTCTGACTAGACTTCAGAAAGTCACTCTGAGGTTTGGCAGACTCCACTAAACAGCATTCAAATTCAGACATCTAGTCCCAGCCCATCCCTTATCCACAGAATTAGGAGCCTCCCTCCGCACAAGCTGTTGCCCTCACCTATGGTGAAGATGCCTGATGAGGACCATGTTTTGTAGCATTGCAGTAGGCAAAAAATTGAGGAGAGTGAGTGTTCCTATCTGCTCGGCACTCATGAGGCCGCATCTGGGATACCATTTCCACTTTGGGGTTCCCCAGTACTACAGAAACATCAACAAACAGGAGCAGGTCTGGCAGGAGGATCACTAGGATGGGCCAGGGGCTGAAGCACAAGACATATAAGGATAGCTGAGATTTGGCCAGCCTCGAGAGGAGGAGTCTGAGGGGCATCTAGCTACAGCCTTCCACTTCAAAAGGGAGTTTGAAGAGAAGACAGAGACAGACTCTTCCCAGAGGTGCACAGTTAGACTACAGTAGTGATGGCCACAAGGTGCAAAGAGGAAAATTCCAATGGGACAGGGGGAAAAGCTTCTTCCCCACAAGAGTGAGTCGTGTGGGGATTTGTGCTCTGAGAGCCTGTGGTATCCCCATCCCTGAACATATTCAGATCTCAACTGGACACAGTCCCGAGCAAAGTGATGTGACTTTGAAATTACTCTGCAAGCCAGTTGGACTAGAAACCTCCAGAGGTTACTTCTGACCTAAAGCTTTCTGTGATTTTATTATTGTGCATTTCCCTGATGTCTGTGATAACAAGAGCAGTTACGGAGAAGATGCAATGGTGGAGGTTCCTGCCTATCCAGAAACACTCCTTTGCCCCAGGTTTAGGAAAAGCACTGAAGTTGCTGTAGTCATTCATCTCACCTGCCTCCTCCTCAACATGCAGCATATTTGCCTCATTAAGTCACATTAGATGAGCCCCACCTCATCCATTTGGTTCTTTTTTCTGAGCCAGACAAGGGCAGGTTCACCAAGTACACAGTTGCCTGGGCCCATGGCTGGTCACAAATGATTCACACAGGCATGGAAGTAAGAGAAGAGCATCCCAGGGACCTAACTCCTACCTTGAGGGACATGGAGCTGAGGAGCTTCTCCAGCTGCAAGGTCAGCCATTGAACCTGTGTCTAAATCATGGGACATTGCCACATCCCAGTTTTGTGATGGGATTAGTCTGGGTGTATACAGTCCCTGTCCTGTAATAGCCTGTATGAGTATGGGATCAGTTCCCAGAGTGTGTGCAGCTCAGATGTGCCAGAGGCACCAGGGGTTGTGTTCTCATCTCAGTCTAGTCCCAATCCCTGCTGCAGGACCATCTGTAGCATGGTCATGTCTTTCTTCCAAGGCCTTTCTCCACAGAGAGAGACATGTTTGTCTTGGAGATTGCAGATGTCGTATGAAATCTGTGTCAACAAGGAAGCAGCAAGCTCTGGCAAGAGCTGACAGGCTCGAGAAATGTTACCTGTGTTTTACCTTAACACCAGCATGAGAAACTAATCCCGGGAGTTTGTAAGTATGGGCCCTGAAGCAGTAGGACTGGGACATTAAGGCGGGAGGTAAGCAGTGATGTATGCCACAGAGCAAGGTAAGGTCTGCGATGATAAGGAGTTACAGACTGCTGGGTGATGGGTCTTGGCTTAACAGAAAGGGATGGACAGATTGGCGTTTGGGAGGAGGTGAGGCTTTGGTCTGTTAGAATCACAGAAGGGTTTGGGTCAGAAGGGACCTTTAAAGATCATCTAGTCCAACCCCTGTGCCGAGGACAGGAACACCTTTCACTAGATCAGGTTGCTCAAAGACATGTCCAACCATTGAACGCTTCCAGTGATGGATGTTCTCTGCCCTCATTCAATTTTAGTAAGTGCTAGACAAAACCAGGGATTGCCAGCACTTTGCTGAGGCTAACCTGCATTGCACCTTCCTTCAAGGGTGGGGAAACCCAGGAAGATGAAGGGAAATGGTGCAGCAGTGTGGTGGCAGATTTTGCTTTACCCATACCCAGCCCCAACTCCCCATGGCACACAGGCATTGAACATCCTGGGACCTAGTGCTCCGAATCCAGAAACACAGTAGTGAAGCGAAGAGGCAAAGATGATGGATCAGAAAAATGGCTTTTGTTGGTATAGTTTGGGAGGAGTCGCTCAGTTGTAATTCATGACAGTGATGTGCAAGAACACGCTGCAGCCGTGCTGGTCCAAGCAGCACAGTGCTACCACTGCTGTGTCTGCAGTCCTCAGCTGGCATGGTTTCTGTCGCTGCTCATGATGCCAAGGGAAGCCAGACTGGAGATGGGTGAGGGGTGCTTTGCTTTGTGTGCTGCTCCTCCAAGCTGTTTCTCAGACCTGTCAAATTGTTGTTCTTCCATGAAATATTGAAAGGGTTGGACCTGGTAAAAGCCCTTCTGAGTGCAAGCCTATCTGCATCCATTTGTAACCAGGCTTGGCATGCGAGTGATGGGGAAGCTTTCTCGCTAACTGCTTTCCAGTCCTCTCCCACCCCTGAGGCTTCCCATCTGCCCTGAAGCTGCTGAAGCAGTGAGTCTGCGCTGGCTGGCGTGCCAGGGCGAATGCTGTGCTGGAGTTAGCACTCTCCAAGGCTGAGCTGGCACCGGGTGAGGGCTGGGATGGCCTCTGGACGGATGTCCGTGGAGGCTGTGTTGGCAGTGCTGTCCGCAGGCCGAGTGCAGGGTGGGCACGGACACGTGCTCGGCTCAGCGGTCTCAGACGCAGTGAAGAGGAGGCAGGGTGGCCATCTGTGTCAGCCCCTCCAGCAAGGGCGGGGGCTGTAGGCTGATACCTGCGGTGCTGTGGCATCTCTGCTATCAGTGCCTCAGCCAAACGGATTAACAGCAGTCCAGGCTGCCTGCTTACCTACCCCAGCCAGCAGGATCAAAGCTGGTCAGAGTTTCCAGGGAGGGGGCAGCTCCGTGCCGTGGCCCTGCCCCATGGACTTGTTAGCGCACGTCCCCGGAGGACAGTTTTCCCATGGCATGGCACCAGCCGAGAGGACACTGTTCCCACTTGGCCATGTGTCACACATGTTGGCGGCGCAGGGCGGTGCGAGGGGCGCACGGCTGGCTGGCCTGTCTGAGGCCGCCGGGCGGTCCCGCCGCGCTCCGCGGGACAAGCGGCGGCTGTGGCTGTGCTGTTTCCAGGGCGCTCTGGCGGGGCGGGCGACTCACCATTGTCAGCGTGTCAGGTCAGGTTTGCGTTGCGTGCTCAGGCTGCTGGATGCACCTCCCTCCGCTGGCGTGTGCATCTTGCAGACCCAGCACGCCAAGGCAGAGAGGAGCTGCTTGCTTCCTGCGTCTGCCTATGCCTCATAAAGCTGCTCTATGCAAATGTCGAAGTACAAACCCTCTACTTCCCCACGGCAAGCGGGGAGAATTGCATGTTGCTGGGCTGGTAGTGCTTTGTCCAGGGGAACAAGGCTGTGTTTGCTCCAACCTTGGGCTCGTTTTGCCTGGGAATGATCTGTTTTCCCACCCAAGATGCTGCCCTGCATGGTTTCTAATTACAAACTCGTAGTGAGCAGTGGAAACATTATGTTCTCCCCAACTGCTCTCTACAAACAGCAAAACCCAGGATCTCCTGACCCCTGGACAGCCCTGCCACTGCTGGAAGCAAGTTCAGTAACTCCAAATAGCAATAAGACACCTGCCTGCCTCCAGCCAGAGGATGAGGGTCCTGCCCGTGAAGGGATCTGACTGAGGCCTGTCTCTCACTCTCTCTTCCAGCTCCTTCAGCTGTGTCCATCATGCACCAGGTCAGCCGCACCGTGGACAGCATTACCCTCTCATGGTCTCAGCCTGACCAACCCAACGGAGTCATCCTGGATTATGAGCTGCAATATTATGAGAAGGTACTGTGGGACCTTGGCAGGGTTCAGCCACAGGTTTTTGGGAGAGGAGGTGGTGCAAAGCTTTGCATAAGGGCGTAACACCAGCCACAGAGGTTGGCTGATCAATAGGTTCCTTCTCTTGCTGCAGTTGGCCGTGTGGGTGGCAGTGGCTGCCAACCCTACGGAGCCCAGTGGTGCTTCCAGTGAAACTGCACAGACACTGCAAGTGGGGAAAATCTGCTGGTCTTTCAGGAGAGGCTTCTGCTTCCTTCACCTCTCCAGCACTTGTGGCAGGTGGATCCATTGCAGGGAGAGCTGGGTAGCCAGGGGCCATGGTCTAACTTTTCCCTTTCCCCTACTGGGACATTTGGGGATGGTAGGCATGTCGCAGAGCATCTAGTCCCAGGCTGGACCACACTAGATGAGTCAGTGAGATTTTGTGTAATGCTGTCTGTCAGTGCATTAACACCAAAGGTGAGTTTGGCATCTGTGTGCAGCAGGCCGGGTACCCGGGTTTTGTACCGGGGAGAAGCTGTCCCATACTCCCATGGAGGGTACATATTGGACTATGCAGTCGAGGGAGGCTGATGTGAAGGGGTCCCGCAGCTTTGTCTCTTTATCCCCAAGGAACGTGTCTCTTCCACCTTCCCTGGCCCAGGCAAGCAGAGGGACTGCAAGCCAGGGCTGTGCCAGTGTCCATCCCATGGGGCTGGAGTTGTGTGGCTGCTGAGAGACCTGAAGACCATGCTGGTGGTGGTCCCAGGACCTGCCAAGCTCTGCCTGGCTGGTGAACTTCATCCGTGCTACCCAGAGGAGGAGGGGAACAGGAGATTTCTCCTTCCAGGAATCTGTCCTCTTAAACAAGAGGTTATAAACCATACATTAAAAATTGCAAACTAACTAATTAAAAAGCTTTATGATTAAATGGAACTGAAAACATTTTTCACAGCAGTTGCCGGAAGAAATGATTAATCCCCCCACCGCCTGCCTGTGACCTATTTTTTCATCACCAAGAGCCAGAGGGAGAATGAGGACGGGGGGAGCTTCTTTGTAAGCTGTTAAATAGGTCCTGACCTATATTGCATAAACCACAGACATTTATTTGACCCTTGGAAATGATGCCAGAATGCGTGGCAAGATGGATGAGTAAGTAACAAGATAGATCTGGAAAGCAAGAGGGGTGCTTTCCCTGAGGACTCTTGAAGTAGAGACAGAAGATGTCAGGGAGTTCATTCTCCTCCTCTTTCTCTTAATCTCTCCCCCTCTTTCTTTCTTCCCCCTCCCCTCTGTTTTCTGGTGGAAGCTCTAAATAAAGGGAATTTTTCTCTAAAGGGGAACCTGCTGTTCACGGCCGATCTTCACAGCCAAGGTGAGCATCTGCTTGCCCCATCATCAGAGCTTAGGGCACAGCATGTCCCTGATCATGGGGACAAGTGGCCCAAGCCACGCTCAGGCAATGCTTTTCATGGCAGCTGGCTCTCAGGTGGAACACTAGCCCTGGCAGAGGGGACAATGCAAGCAGGACCACGTGCTGGTGCTGAGGTGCTTTCTGTCCTGGTATTTGAAACTCTTGGTATATTTTTTTGCTGGTACTTTGGTTGAAGAAGAAAGGCAAGTCTTTATCTCCTCCTCAACCAAGATGTATGTCATTCTCAGAAAGGGATCATAGAATCATAGAATGGTTTGGGTTGGAAGGCACCTTTAAAGATCATCTAGTCCAATCCTCCTACAACAAGCAGGGACATCTTCAACTACAGCAAGTTGCCTTCAGAGCCCCGTCCAACCTACCTTGAATGTTTCCAGGGATGGGCATCTACCACACTCTGGGTGACCTGTGCCAGTGTTTCACCACCCTCAGTGTCAAAAATTTCTTCCATATGTCTAGTCTGATTCTCCTGTCTTTTAGTTTAAAACCATCACTCCTTGTCCTATCGCTACAGGCCCTGCTAAAAAGTCTGTCCCCATCTTTCTCCTAAGCCCCCTTTAAGCACTGGAAGGCCGCAATAAGGTCTCCCCAGAGCCTTCCCTTCTCCAGGCTGAACAACCCCAACTATCTCAGCCTGTCCTCCTAGGAGAGGTGTTCCATCCCTCTTATCATTTTGGTGGCCTCCTTTGGACCTGCTCCAACAGGTCCATGTCTTTTCTGTACTGTAGGTGGGGTCTCACCAGAGTGGAGTAGAGAAGCAGAATCATTTGAACCTCTTGGAATATTTTTTGTTGGTGCTTTGGTTGAAGAAAGGTATATCTTTATCTTCTCCTCAACCAATGTCATTCTCCCCAACCATGTCATTCTCAGAAAGGGGACATTGGGTCAAAGCTTAGTCCCACAGCAAGCAAACCTCAGAGGATTTGGAAACAGGTTAAAAAGGAAGTGGAATAACCAAGAGCTTGAGGCAGGGCCTGGCCAATGACAGTGGATTTGTCTTTTCCCCAAGCTCCTCTGTGTGTGTTAGCCATCACTTCGAAGTCCCAGTTGCACACTCAAGGTCTGATTCGTCAGTAGTCAAGCCAAGGTCTTCATATGCTTTGGCAGGTCAGTCAAGAGCCCTCTGCATTTTCAGCAATGCAATGACAGTATATCCTTCTCTGCCTGCTTGGCAGAGCTGAATCTCATGTTAGTCTAGCCATTGTAGTGATGAGTTTTGCAATTGAAAGCCATTTACTTGATCCCTGGGAACAGTCCCAAAATGCACAGCTTTAGATATGCCGTGCTTTTCCCCTGCTTCCCATCAATACTTGCAATTTGGATGGGGTGCGTGACACATCCCAGGTGTGTTCTCACTCAACTGCCAGTCTGTACAGAGGTGATTTTCTTCCAAAATGTTTCAATGCAAACTGTCCCATGTGCTTCTGAATGCTCAGAAAATATCTCTGGAGCTAGTTAAGTTGTTTCTAATGGAATTTTTTTTCCCCAGTAGAAGATAATATTTTATTAGCATGAAAACAGTTCAAATGTAAGAATAGCAGCATATGCATCTTGTATAAAAAGTATTTTGGCTCTCCATTTTAAATTGATTCTCTTCTATATAAAGACATAAATTACATTTAAAAAAAAGGAATAAGTGTTTTAGCGTTAACAGAAAAGAGCTGTTGACAATACCTGAAACAAAGGTATATTTTTGTTTCCATTTCACAGGTAATTTGTAACATTGCTATTATTAGATGCTATTAAAAATGCCTGTACAGAGGCAACAAGACGATTTTCTTTCACGTGTACTTAGAGCAAATCAGTGCAGATTGTTATGCAAACACTGAATGAGGAGTCTGGTCTCTATGGTCCTCTCCTTAATGTATTTTTTTTTTACCTCCAAGAGGCACCTAGCAACATTTGTCATTAAAAAAGTGAGTGCTGTCTTCACTTAGAAAGGGCATAGAGTTTTTGTCCAAAGTTGCCAAATTAATCCCTGGAGCTGGACACCCACTGCAGTGTCAAGCACTGCAAAGAATAATTAGCTCTCTTTGTTATGCAAAATGATTTGTCTTAGAGTATGCTGAAGTTGCCCATTTTGTAATTGTTTGAAGACATTCAGCCCATCCCTTATGCCCAGTTCCGTCACCAATGCAAATGTTTTAGGAGGCACAGGAGCCCTTTGTCTCCAACCAGTGCTGGGGAAAGGGCATGGGTTGGCTAGGGGGCTGAAGGGTGGGGGAGAGGTGACCTGTGGCAGCTGGAGGTGGAGGTGGAAGTGGGAGTAGAGCTGGCTATAGCTTTTGTGGTGCCCAGGAGCTTCTGGCAGGAGCCCAGCGTCCCCAGAACTGGATGTCACCAGGGCTCGTGCCAAGGACAGCAGGAATCACTGCTTCTGGGCTGGCTCAGAGGACATTCCTGGTCTCCAGCCAGCAGTGTTGGACACCAGCATCCCTGAGCCTGGGGCCAAAGCTGCTGCCTGGTGTTTCCCACGTGTCCCCAGGATGGAGCGAGAGCTGGAATGCCCCTTCCCCTTTGCTGCGCAAATCCTTGGAGGGGGCTCTGTCTGGGGAAAACTGTGAGATCAAGATGATTAAGAGGAAACCTTGACAGGGAGCCCTGTGATAGCTTTCCTGCAGTCGCAGTCCCTGCCCAGGGTCCATGCTGCTTCTGTCCAGGGCTCAGTTTTCTAGTGAGAGGCATCCAGACACTCTTACCACAGTGCACTTGGTCAGATACCTGGCTGGGAGGGCAAATGCTCTTGAGATCTCCCCACAAATGGTGCTCCCCATGCCAGTCTGGGAGCTGTGGACTGCATGGATCCACCCCCAGAGTGGCCAGCAGGACCCTGTTACCACATCTGAGCATCTCTCCTAATGTACTCGACCCATGGGGGCCAAAATTCAGATGTGTGACGATTTGGCACACAGCCTTGGGCTAGCTGTGTACGTGTGGCTCTGTTTGCTCCAGGAACTGAACCATAGCAGATTGCCGCTGTGCAGACGCGCAGAGGAGCTGTCTGCCAAATTAAGTCAGCTGACATTTTTATTTGGCTTTTTTTTTTTAGCTGATAAAACATGGCTTTTTAGAAACAATTTTTTTCAAATCTTTTGAGTGTTTCACAGACTATCCGTGTTTCAAGAAACTCTTTCTTTGTTAATCAGACTTTGGTTTCAGCTTAAGTTTGGCTCAGGGGAAGGGGAACCAGGTGAGGACTCAAAATCAAAACTGTGAGGAAATAAGAACTGTGTTATTTTGAGTTAGGATTTCCAAACTCAAACCAAAATCAGCAGGGGAGAAAAAAAAAAAAAGACCAACCACCAAACCTCTGCAAAAAACAAGCTGAGAGAAACAGCAAAGGGATTTGGTCTTTAAACGACTTGGGATGCCCTGGACCTGCTGGAGAAGCCCAGAGGGGTGAAAGTGAAGTGTTTGAAGTGAATAGCTGGAGAGGTGATGGCTGAGCAATATGCCAAGGGGAAAGAATAGGTCTGATAAGGGAGGGTGGAGACGTGTAAATGCTCTTTCCTTGCTGTCTGGAATTAAAGGAGAGCACAGGCATGAGCACCCCTTTCTGAGATAGACAGACATCAATTTTCCAGACTATAAACTGTCTTGTAAGCACGCCCATTGCATTTAATTTAAAGTCCTCCAGGAACAGGGTTGAGGTTCCCTCCAACAGTTGGACAAATTATTTTAAAACAACTGTGGTGTTAGCGCCATCCAAGGGCCTGGGAGGATTCAAGCCCTTGAGTACTAAAACTGTAAACATTTCCTGACCTATTTCTCTCCTAGCCTGCCTGGGAAAGGTTCAAGGGAGTTCCTGATCAGATGAACAAGGCAATCAATTTTCTGCGTGCTCATCTTTTCTTGATCCTTCTTGTCTGTGTATCTGTACTAGAGCTTTTCATTGTCATTAGTTTAATTCTCAAACACCCCAGTGATACCCAGGCACCTTCAGCGCCAGTTCCAGGTGGATAAAACTGATGTTGTAGTCTTTAGAAGAGAAAACTGTTCCTGAACACCATTAATAGTGGAGGCCTCCCCCTCCCACGTATTTGCAGAGCTGCTCTGCATTACGCTGCAGAATGATGTGCCATCAGCATTTCCAAGCCTCCAAGTTTGACTGCACACTTGGAGAAGCACATTCCTGCTAGACCATTCTCTTACCAGCCATCCACACCAGAGCACTGCTCAATCAAAAGCTTAATACAAGAAGAAATTAACTCCATGTATGTTGTCTTTCAGCTGCCTTGCATCTGTGAGGCAAATAGTCTGCACAAACCTGAGTCAGGAGTATAATCCATCTTGCAAATGCCAGAGCACTTGCAATTCTGCTCCAGCACGATGACTAATTGAGAAAGCACCAGGCTGTCCCAGGAACATGGAGAGAACATTGGTTCAATATGGTCTGCTGTATGGAGCCCCATAGTGAATGACTGTTCTTTGTTGTCCTCTAATGTTGCTGGTATCACAGCTTCTGGCTGTGCAGAAGATCCTCTGAGTGAAGGCACCAGTGCTGTTCTCAGAAGTGAATGAACATGAAACCAAAGTCACCAGATGGCTAGCAATGGGAAGAGTGGAAAAGAATGGAGACCAGCAGCCCCCAAAGGCAAACTCCACCATTTATCGGTGGGCAAGACAACCTGACTCATGCTGTGGTGGAGCAGCTGAGGAGGCTGAGGACACAGCCCCCTTTAGGCAAAGGGTGTGAAAAGCTCCATGCAAGATTCTCTGTTGACTTCTGCTTCACTGTTGCCTGCAGGCAGCCAAAGCAGCGCAAGAGAACAACAGCATGAGCAACGTGCACCTTTGTTTGAGGAAACCTTGGCTCGTTACAAGGTGGGACCTCCTGCCTGATTGCCTCTTTGATACCCTCTGTCCTTCAGGAGTCCACTGCAGAAGAAGTTGGTGAGGAGGAGTGGACGCTTTGCTCCTCGCTACGAGTTTCACTCTGATCTCATGGTAGCACAGTATGAGAAGCAATCTGTCCATGACCCTCCAGTGGAGTTTCATGGCTGAGGCAAAAGCCCAGTCCCTTGATCATACTCTCAGTCCCACGTGATGGGATTGCACAAACTATGTGTCTGACTTCTTTCTGCCAGTCCCTCCCTACTTCTCATGAGGTTATCTCGCCTCTCTGGTGAGTCTGTGTGGGGTGGGAGTTTTTGGGCTTGCTGAGCCCTTTACAGTGACTTGAAGTTACCAGAACTCAGGGACTTGCTTGTAAACTTGCCAGCTCAGATTTTGACCTGTCAGCTGCTGATCTGTTCCAACCAGTGATCCTGCCAAGACAACCTGACCTGCCAGATCGGAGGTGTTACCAGAAAGGATGAGCACTTTCAACGTAGCTACAGAAATCTGATTCAGAAATCCATGCCTGCATCTCCTTTTATGGGGGCTTATACTCACAGCTTGGCTTTCTTAAGATTTTTCTGTTTTCCAGAAAAATCATGCTGTTTGCATATATTGCTGCTTTGCACTGACTTTCAGGAATTCATGAAAGCCACCTTGCCCTGATGATAGGAAGCACCACATTTCAGTACCATCTTTCATCCTCCTCTGCTGACCTGTTTCTCCATGTCCCTGAGAGGGACAGGGACTGTCTGTTCTCTTGTACAGCGGCTAGCACAAGGAGATCCTGGCCCATCCTAGTGCTTCTGGATGCTCAGCTAAGGGCATAATTACTAAGGGCAGTGATGGATCCATCACTTACACTGCTATGATATGACTGCTCAAGTCCTCAGCTAGAAAAATGGCACACAAGAGGTGGGACAGAAATTTGGAAGTAGTCTCATTGTCAGTTTTAAATATGTTCTTCAGTGCCACAGCTTTGAAAACCTAGCCCTGGTCCCTGGTGAAGCAAGCCCTGGGCAGGGTCATGGTAGTAGCACTCCTCTGAGGTCCAAAGCTGTATGTTCAGGTGGGCTTTACCTCCAGCACAGGCAAAGGGAGATGGGGAAGAGCAAAGGGAGAGGGTGTTGAGGCTGGATCAGGCACAGGAGGGGATGAGGAAGAAAGACAGTGCTGAGAGAAAGTGTGCACAGAAGAGGGAACAAGTTCCCGTCCCCATTGAGCTCAAGGCTTGGAGAAATGACCTGAGGTTTCAAGAGTCTTTTCTAAGAGAGGTGGTGGGTAGACCAGGAATATCTGTACTCTCATTTCTGCTTCTGTGTCTCTCTGATGGGTGGCAGGCTTGGAAGAACAATCTGTTCAGGCCCATGGTCTCACCATGGTGGTCTCTCCACCCATGCTACCCTGGTCTCCTTCTAGAAATGCAGCTCCTGATTCTGGACTCATTTTTCTGATGGCAGATTTGTACTTTTTTGACAGGATCTGAGCGAATTAAATTCAACAACAGTGAAGAGCCCTACCAACACCGTGGCAGTGCAAAACCTCAAAGCTGGCACCATCTACGTCTTCCAGGTGCGAGCACGTACTGTGGCCGGGTACGGCCGGTATAGTGGCAAGATGTATTTCCAGACCATGACTGAAGGTGAGTCTTCGGCTGCCTCTGCATGAAGGTGACACAGGGTCTAGAGGGACTTGAACAAGGTGGAGATGCACTGGCAGCAGTGCTGGTCCACTTGCTGTTAGTCTCTTCAAGGGTGCATTGGCAAGTCACGCGCATTTATTCAACCTGGCAAGACCTGGAGAGAGGCATGGACACTTGGTGGTCCATGCAGGGAATCACATAATCTATGCAAATTTCTGCCAAGCTTTTCTGGCATGGGGACATGTTCACTCAGTTGGATTTAGAGGAAACAAAATTTATGATTTTCATGTGCACAGCTGTTGATGACAAATGCAGACCTGGACCTCTGTTTTCTAACTTTGTGCTGCTAAATAAAACAAGCAAAGCCAGTTTTCTGTCCCTGAGGCCAAGGAGCAAGGCACAGCATGCATGCATCCATGAGACTAAACTTTCCCATCCAAAAGGGATAGCTCTATACAATCTTCCTACTGGCCCATCCTATGCCGCAGTAACCCATTTCCTCTTCCTTACGTGCCAGCTGAGTACCAGACCAGTGTCCAGGAGAAGCTGCCACTCATCATTGGCTCCTCTGCAGCAGGACTGGTGTTCCTCATTGCTGTAGTCATCATCATTATTGTGTGCAACAGGTAGGTCAGTCTGAGCGCATGACCTGGGGCTGGGGCTGTGCAAGGGGGTGGCAACTGGAGAGAGGCAGGGTGGCGGGGGTAAGGGAGGGGAGGATGTGGACAGGAAGGTGAAGAGGGAAAGAGATGCCCCTGTAGTGTGTCTCTCAGCCCCAATGGACCCATGCTGGGGCTCAGGACTCCCTTTCTTTCCAGAAGACGGGGGTTTGAGCGTGCTGACTCTGAGTACACCGACAAGCTGCAGCACTATACCAGTGGCCACAGTACGTACCACGGCCCCCCGCCAGGCCTGGGGGTCCGCTCTCTCTTCGGTTTGTGTTCCTGTTCACTCACTCCTTGTGGCATGTGGGGAGGGCTCAGGACACCTAGCTGGGCAGGCGTGTGCATGTGTGGACAGGAGGACCTCCATGCTGTCTAGATGCCCCACCAGTCCCCTGTGACCTAGATCCCTGCCCTGCCTTGTAGAATCTGTGCTCTCCAGACCTGCATGCTGTCGGGTGCCAGCTCTGCAGTGAACACCCGTGCACGCTCTACAAACCCCTGCGACATCCAACACACACCCCTGCATGTGCCCCTGAAGCCTCACCCTCTTCTGTGGTGCAGCCCCTGCCACCACACCTTGTCTTGCTGCTCTGATTCCTGAGCTTTGCCCAGCTTGTGGGCAGCAGTGAGACCCCTTTCCCAGCCTACCCATGTCCTGCAGAGTGCTGTCCTTCTGCAGAAACCCACATACCTCTATGTGCCTTTGCTAGAGCCGATCCCAGTGCTCCCAGAATCCTAGCAGATATAGAATATACCTATATATAGGTATATAATACAACACATAACATGCCTTCTCTTGCAGCCTCCCTCTGTGTACTGCAAGGCAATTGCTTACACCCAGCATTCCTGCTGAAGACCTCGCTGCGCACCCTGCCTCGCCCCCGTGCACCCTCCTTCCACTCATTAACCCCCGGCTGCATGCCCTCTGCAATGCCTTTCTCCTCCCTCACTAGAGACCTGTCGCTATAATCCTGCTTTGTTTGAATCTGTGTCATTATTTACTTCATGTTATACTTGCAGCTTCAGGATTTCTGTCCTTTTTATACCTTGTTCCTGTACAGACCTAGGCCTTGTTCAGAAAATGGAAAACATCAGTAGTGTTTCAGTGCTGGACTCACTGTTGCTGCTGCATTTACCTGGGAAACATTTCCCAAAAGGCAGGGCACTGAACTTCAGCAGCATGCTGGCTGCATTGCTATAACTTCCCAGGAAAAATGACACTCTTCAGGAAAGATTATGTAAATGCAACTCTCAGTTGTTTGTCAGTCCATGCTGCATGTGTAAACACACATTCACACTTTCTCCTGGGGTCTGGTGCGTAACATGACAGCTTCAGGCTGGGATGGCGTTAATAGCTGAGCCTTCACAACTATTGGAACAGGCTCGATGCCACCAGATGCAGATGAGCTGATAACAGGCATCGGGTGCCTGTTAGCCACGTTGTCACTCAAGACACCAGTCCAAGGCACCAGTCCCTGCTCAGCTCCCCAGCAGTGCTTGGTGTGGAGAGGCTACAGCTTATGGCTAGCAAATTGCCAAGGCACAGGGAGCCTGTAAGCCCTGTAAGCATTGCAGCTACTACCCTGAATCCTACTAGCATCCTACATGTGGAGCTGGGAGTCGTGCCTCTGATTCTGTGTTGGGCTCCTTATTTATTATCAGCTGTGAGCTCTGCTCTCCAAATACCCCCAGTTTTGGGGCAAGCCAGCAGCCAGCAAAATGAGCATAGAAAGGCGAGAACTGCAGGACTGCAAGTAAGAGCTGCCTCACAGTGTAGCAGTCCAACCTCACCATGTCCCATGGCCATTGCCTTTCACATAAGCATATCGTTGTGTCTTCTTGTCTGCCTAGAAGGAAGAGCTTGGCTTTTGCAATTTCCCCAGTGTCCCCTACAGCTTGTCTTTGCCATGTTGAGGCTAGCAAGAGGCAACCCACTCCCAGGCAGCGTTAGCTGTCAGGAGAACAAGGGCCTGGACTGTCCGTCCTGCTTGCACTGCCCCTTGAAAGGTAACAGATGCCCCGTGGAGGACTGAATCTGGCTTAGTGGCTGTGTCAGTAGTACCAAGCACTTAGAGCTGCCTCCCCTGTGGATGTCCACGCAGAGAACCAAGACCAGCGTGTACCTCAGTTTACATCCCAAGGCAGAACTTCACCATATCCTGTCTTGAGTGCTGAGCCCGGGTCTCATCCTCCACTTTCCCATGCCTCTGATGGGATGGTGTGCTGAGGTGGAAGTAGCATGCAGAGAAGGCCAGTGGGGCAAAGCTGCAGTCTCTACAAATGGTTCTCTTGCAGTGTTGCAGCATGATGAGCATGGTCTGACATTGGTGTGTGACATCTTGGGAGATGCACCATCTCCCAAGAGCAAATGCTTCTGCTTTTCCTCTGGATGCGCTAAAGCCAAATCCTGCTGCAGAGGATGTGTGGTTCTCTGTGGCCACAGTTTGCAGTCCTAGCTAATGATGTAGCACCCCACAACAATGACTTATGGGCCAATATTCATTAGAATCCAGCTTTAATAGTCCTGTGCAAACATGGCTCTGCATGTTTTTTTGCAAACTGCTTTGCTGTGATTATGCAACTCACTGAGGTAAAAAAAACCCTTACACAAACAGGTTTCTCTTTTCCTTGATGCCAGCCATCAGTCATTCCATTTGCATCTGTCTGTCTGACTCTCTCCCTCACCTTTACACAGTGACTCCAGGGATGAAGATTTACATCGATCCATTCACCTATGAAGATCCCAATGAGGCTGTCAGGGAATTTGCAAAAGAAATCGATATCTCTTGTGTCAAAATCGAGCAGGTGATCGGGGCAGGTAGGTGAACTGTCAATGCCTAGCTGTCCCTCAGCACCACAGTCGTGTCTGTGGTCTCAGGCGTGGTGACGATTTAGCTTTACATGTACTGGGAAGACTACTCTCAGTAGAGTCTTACACTCAGCCACAGCCTGGACTAGCAGGAGCAACATGGTCCAATGCTGGAGGAGCAAATACATCCAGTGCTGGAGACAAGGAGTTCCCATGTGCATATAGCCCCATGTCCGGTGCTCATCACCAATGATGAGTTCACCTGAAGAGAGATCTTTGGTGTGGAGTGAGGGAGGAAGCACAGATCACATGGTGGGTGGTAAGCTCAGGAGCATGCAAGGTGGGCACAGCTGGAGCCTGTGGGAGCAGGGTCCCTCAGGGAGACAGGAAGAGGTCTGGGAGGCTGACAAGCCCTACCTGTTTCCCTCTGTTCACAGGAGAATTTGGTGAGGTGTGCAGTGGGCATCTCAAGCTTCCTGGCAAAAGAGAGATCTTTGTGGCCATCAAGACCCTGAAGTCTGGTTATACGGAGAAGCAGAGACGGGACTTCTTGAGTGAAGCCAGCATCATGGGGCAGTTCGACCACCCCAATGTCATCCACCTGGAGGGGGTGGTGACCAAGAGTTCACCAGTCATGATCATTACTGAGTTCATGGAGAATGGCTCACTGGACTCCTTCTTGCGGGTATGTTATCCTAGGAGCATGCAGCTCCAGAGATTGTGTTGGGCCAGAGGAGGACTGGAGGGGAAGGTGCCCTTCATTGCCCAGCATCCCCTGCCACTGGGGTAGCTTCTGCATAGTCCAGAGGTCTGTGTCTTAGGAACAGAGGTGAAGGCAGCACCAAGGCTGTGGTCTGTTACATGCGTCTGTCCACTCATAGTAGTGAAAGGCTATGCCTACCTGTACGCAAGCCCACAGATGCATGTGCAAACTCTGCCCCTGGACATGGAGAGACAGTCCTACATAGTTTTAACACAGGACTTCACTTCCAGCTGCTCTGTCTAAATATTTATAGGTCTGAGTTTGAAATGGATAATTCATTGAAGGGAGATAACCTGCATAATCGGAATAAATTGCCCCTTCTGAACCCTCCCGTGCAATGTGTGGCAGATTTGCCGCCTTTGCATGGCAGCAACCATTGGTAGTGACACCCATAGGGTGTGTGAGGGTGACTTCCAGGCCCTCCGAGCTCTCCACTCTCCACCCTCTTGCTCTGAGGGGGAACTTATGTACTCATGGCATAGCTGTGTCTTGACATGCAGTGTAGAAAAAAGCTACTTGCTGTTTGCTGGACCATAGTGGGCTGTGAATTTGCCCCTCTCATGTGGACTTTTTCCCCCTCTCCCCTTAAGCAAAACGATGGGCAGTTCACGGTGATCCAGCTGGTGGGCATGTTGCGGGGCATCGCAGCAGGCATGAAGTACCTGGCCGATATGAACTACGTGCACCGGGACCTGGCTGCCCGCAACATCCTGGTGAACAGCAATCTGGTCTGCAAAGTGTCTGACTTCGGCCTCTCCCGTTTTCTGGAGGACGACACCTCTGATCCCACCTACACCAGTGCACTGGTAAAGCTGCTCTTGCAGAGGAGGAGGGATGGGTGGTGAAGAAAGGAGTCAGGGAGAGAGAAGGAAAAGGAGAGATCCCCCTTGGTGTGAGGAGTGCTTTTTCAGGGTGCCAACAATGGAAATAAGGTGCTAGATGGGAAAAAACAATGAAATGAATGAATCAAGATTTTCTCTTGCAAGGTTCTACCCCACTGTCCAGTGGCTGTTGATGGGCTCTATAGTCATTCCTGTGGATAACTGAGCCTCTTTCAAACAGATCTGCAAACATATACGTGTCCCTGATAAAGCTCTTATTTGGGATAATGCATTATCATCCCAACTAAAGAATGATGCATTGTTATCCCCACGCAGCGTGGCCCAGCTGGGGGTCCTCTGAGATGCTGCCTTGACAGATTTGTTGCCAGGGCACCGAGTCTGGGTTTTTTTTACCATCGCTGTTGAATCACACTGTCCTGGTGTCCTGGAGGCTATGATCCTTTTTCATGTCATGGACTCAGCCCCAGGAGTGACAGACTGAAGTGTGGATGCATGCTTGGTGAGCTCCTGCAGTACTAGATACTGATCTTCCAGTGACTCTTTCTGAATTAGACAGAGAAATGTTCCCAGAAATGGCTTCATGATCATGTAGCAGCTTCCCAGGTATGCCGCGGTGCCGGTGTGTCCTGGTTTCAACTGGGGTAGAGTTTTCTTCATAGTAGCTACTGTGAGGCTATGTTTTAGATCTGGGATGAGAAAATGCTGATAACATAGTGGTGTTTTGGGTTGTTGCTAAGCAGTCAAGGACTGTCCAGCTTCTCATGCTGGCCGGCCAGCGAGAAGGCTGGGGGTGCACGGGGAGCTCGGAGGGGACACAGCCAGGACAGCTGACCCAGGCTGGCCAAAAGGATATTCCATACCATATGATGTCATGCTCAGTGTATAAAGCTGGGGCAAAGAAGGAAGGGACCGGTCAGAGTGATGGCGTCTGCCTTCCCAAGAAACCATTATACATGATGGAGCCCTCTCTGCTTTCCTGGAGATGGCTGAACACTAATTAGTGAATGGATTCCTTGGTTTGCTCTGCTTGCGTGCATGGCTTTTGCTTTACCTATTAAACAGTCTTTATCTCAGACCATGGGTTTTTTCACTTTTACTCTTCCAATTCACTTCCCCATCCCACCGTGGCGGAGTGAGTGAGCGGCTGCGTGAGGCTTAGTTGCCAGCTGGGGCTAAACCATGACACAGTGACACAAGTGCCACCGAGGACTCATGGCCTATCCCAGGCTACGAGAGCATGCACCAGGACCAAAGGATAGTTTGGAGACTTTGTTGTTGTTCAGTAAGATTGCAGCCAGGAGTTCTCATAGATACCACTGTTTGCAAAGGCAGAGAGCATCACTTTACAATGATGCTACAGGATCAATGCCTACATAAAATGCCTACATACAATGGCTATGACAGGACTTCTTGGAAACAAGTGTTGATAGAGCTGGGGCATGATCTGCAGGAAATCGTTTCTCCTGGATCTTTTGAAGCTGCCAGTGATGAGATGTCTGCCGTAACTCTTAGCGAATTGTATACTAAACAAACACCTACAAATGTGCACTTTTATTCTCATTTGAACTTGTGTAGCTTCAAACATCAACCATTCGATCTCATGCAATCATCCTATGGCTTTTAGACACACTAGCAACATTTATTTTTCACAACATGATCTTTATATCCAATTAACTTTCCCTTTGTTAAGCTGAATACATGGGAGCTTCTGGTGTTTACGTCTGTTTTCTATGCCTGTTATTGTCCCTGTAGCTTTTCTCTCTGTCATCTCTAATTTATTCTTCTTGAACTGTGGGCACTGTACCAGGACATATATTATCTATAACAATAGAATATGTGCACCCACTATAACGGAGTACCAGAAGTAATAGTGTCTTCCTCTTCAAAGTGCACCATCCTCAAATGTTCCACAATGCGTGAATGTTTTTTATTATAATTATCCCAGAGACCTTGTGTCCATTGATGGGCAACAGCCACAAGCTATGGCTTGGGAGGTTCATGCTGGACCTTAGGAAAATCTCCTTCTCCCACAGGGTGGTGAAGCTTTGGGTCAGATCACCAGAGAGGTTGGAGGTATCACGGAAGTGAGTTCCCACAAGGATCCTCCAAATATACACAGTCTAATTTCTACTTTATGACTTATTTTTTAGCAATTTTTTAAATCCACTACTTGTCAGGATCACCCAGTCCATACCGTTTCCTACCAGTGACCAAGCACACCATACTAAAGAAGATGTTCACTCTGGAAACAGGCAGGATCAAAAACTGCTGGATCATGCATATACCAGCAAACAGACTGACACATGAGGACTTCAGCTCAAGAGGATGATATATCACTGACTTCAGACTTGGAGTCCACAGATGTAGAAAGCTGAAGAGAATGGTTTTCTAATTCCTTTTATTCTGCTCTGGAGATGGCTAGGTGACAGCAAAAGGATGGAGGGAGATTCAAAGAGGATCGGTTTGGATTTTTCTAGAAAAGACCCTACTAAAATGGACATTTTGTTATGTCCAAGATTGCTATAGCAGTAGGCAGGTGGAAGGAGCTGAGCTTGTTTAATATGATGAAGAAGAGGCTGAGGGGACACCTATAAGTGACCTGTAGTGCTTGAAGAGTATTTACGAAGAAGACAGAGCCAAACTCTTTGCAGTGGTACCAGGTGATATAATAAGGGTGTTGTGGTTTATCCCCAGCTGGCAACTAAGCACCATGCAGCTGCTTACCCACCCGCCACCCCAGGTGGGATGGGTGAGAGAATTGGAAAAAAAAGCCAGACTCGTGGATTGAGATAAAACAAGTTTAACAGGACAGAAAAGGAAGAGGAAGTATTATTGTTAATAATAATAATGATAAAGGAATATACAAAAACAAGTGATGCATAATGCAATAATTGCTCACCACCCAGTGATCGATAGCCCAACCCTGAGTAGCGATTCCTGGCTCCCAAACAACTCCAATTTTGTATACTGAGCATGACGTTATATGGTAGGGAGTATCCTTTTGGCCAGTCTGAGTCAGCTGTCCTGGCTGTGCCCTCTCCCAGCTTCTTGTGCATCTCCCCACTGGCAGAGCATGGGAAGCTGAAAAGTCCTTGACTGACTGTAAGCACTACAGCCACTTAGCAACAACTAAAAACATCAGTGTGTTATCAATATTATTTTCATACTAAATTCAAAACACAGCACTATGCCAGGTATTAGGAAGGAAATTAACTCTATCCCAACCAACACTTGGATACAAGGGCAATAGACAAAACCATGGTTTGGGAGGGTCAAGGGAATAACAGGAAAAGCTTCTTTCCCAAGATGGTGGTGCAGCCCTGGGACAGACAAATGGGGGAATCATCATACCTGAAGGGTTTCTGGACTTGGCTAGACAAGTCACAACCATCCTGATCTAGTGTTACGGTAGTCCTGTGTTCCCTTCCATCTAGGATTTTATAAGCATATTGGAGGCAAATATTTTGGACACTCATCTTTTTAAGTTAGCTTTTTCTCTTTCTGTTACCGTCCTCTCTGTTTGCTTTCCTGCAGGGTGGGAAGATCCCAATACGGTGGACAGCACCTGAGGCAATTCAGTACCGAAAATTCACATCGGCTAGTGATGTGTGGAGCTACGGAATAGTCATGTGGGAGGTGATGTCCTATGGCGAGCGGCCTTACTGGGATATGACCAATCAAGATGTGAGTTGTTAAGAAAAAAGCAGAAACACTGAAATTGGGAGCATTGCAAGGCCAAAGCTTGGCTACAGCTAGACCCAGCCTGTGGCATGTTCAGAGCCTTCTCTGTCATGGGGACATGTGTCCAAGGTCAACACCTTTAGAAGAAGTAAAGGGGATAAATTTGGCTTTTGTCCTGGTCCCATTGTGCTGCTGTGGCAGAGGTTAGGGACTGTACAACACCCACTGTGGTAGGACAGGGTTAATATGAGCACCCTTAGCGGTGGTAGACAGGTGCCCAAGAGGAAAGGGAACAGGTAGGTAGAAAACGAAATCATAGAATCACAGAACAGTTTGGGTTGGAAGGGACCTTTAAAGGTCATCTAGTCCAGTCCTCCTACAACAAGCAGGGACATCTTCAACTACAGCAAGTTGCTCAGAGACCTGTCCAACCTCACCTTGAATGTTTCCAGGGATGGGGCATCTGCCACCTCTCTGGGTGACCTGTGCCAGTGTTTCACCATCTTCAATGTCAAAAATTTCTTCATTATAACTAGCCTAAATCTACCCTTTTTTAGTTTAAAATCATTACCCCTTGTCCTATCGCTACAGGCCCTGCTAAAAGGTCTGTCCCCATCTTTCTTATCAGCCCCCTTTAAGCACTGCAAGGCTGCAATAAGGTCTCCCTGGAGCCTTCTCTTCTCCAGACCGAACAACCCCAACTCTCTCAACCTGTCCTCCTAGGAGAGGTGTTCCATCCCTCTGATCATTTTGGTGGACCCTCTCCATGTCTTTTCTGTGCTGGGGACTCCAGAGCTGAACACAGCCCTGCAGGTGGGATCTCACCAGACCAGAGCAGAGGGGCAGAATCCTCTCCCTCACCCTGCTGGCCACGCTGCTTTGGGGGCAGCCCAGGACATGGTTGGCCTTCTGGGCTATGAGTGCACATTGCCGACTCATGTCCAGCTTTTTACCACCAGTAACCCCAAGTCCTTCTCCATGGGGCTGCTCTCCATCCCTTCACCCCCAGCCTGTGCTGATACCAGGAGTTGCCCCAACCCAGGGGCAGGACTCTGCACTTGGCCTTGTCGACCCTCATGAGATTCACATGGGCCCATTCCTCCAACCTGTCCAGGTCCCTCGGGACGGCATCCCGTCCCTCAGGCGTGTCAACCACACTACTCAGCTTGGTGTCATCTGCAAACTTGCTGAGGGAGCCCTCAATCCCACTGTCTCTGTCACTGATGAAGATATTAAACTGCACTGGTCCAAATACAGACCCCCAAGGGACACCAGTCATCTATCTAGACATTGAGCTGTTGCCCACTACCCTCTGGATGCGATCATCCAACCAATTCCTCATCCACCCAACAGTCCACCCATCAAATCCATATCTCTCCAATTTAGAGAGAAGGATGTCGTGGGGGACTGTGTCAGAGGCCTTACAGAAGTCCAGATAGACGACATTGATAGCTCTTCCCTTGTCCATTGATGTGGTCACTCCATCATAGAAGGCCACTAGGTTGGTCAGGCAGGACTTGCCCTTGGTGAAGCCATGCTGGCTGTTTCAAATCACCCCCTCTGTTCTCCATGGTTATGCATGTCCTTAGCACAGCTTCTAGGAGGATCTGTTCTATGATCTTCCCAGTCAGAGATATGAGGCTGACGGGTTGGTAGTTCGCAGGGTCCTCCTTGCTACCCTTTCTAAAAATAGGTGCAATGTTTCCCTTTTTTCAGTCACCAGGGAGTTCTCCTGACTGCCATGACTTTTCAAATATCATGGAGAGTGGCTTGGCAACTACATCAGCCAATTTCCTTAGGACTCTGGGATGCAAATGCTGCCAGTGACCTGAGAGCCACTGGAGTACCAGGGTGAGCTTCACCTGCAGGAGACCACAGGCATTTGGTGAAAGTCTGTTCTAGAGTCATGGAATGGTTTGGAGTTGGAAGGGACCTTTAAAGATCATCTAGTCCAACCCCCCTGGCATGGTCAAGGACATCTTCCCCTAGATGGTCATTAAATCTCCCATGACAAGCTTGGACTGTGACTTGTAAAGAAGCCAAGCAACTTTTATGTAGCTACAAGCCAAAACCACAAGGTATTTCAGAATATGCTTAATTTTTATACTTTTCTCTAGTTCAGGTGGAACTGTTAAGTGCACTTCTTGCTGCCTGGTATCCAGACAGTTTCCATGAGTCCTTGCCTCCATGCAAGGATGACCTGTGGCTGCAGTCCACACCTTCACCATAGCAATGCTATTCTCCCTGTTTATCTTGACCTGATACCTGGGTGGTCAAAGCACATCCATCCAGTGGCAATAAGTGCCATGCAGGGTGTTACACCTGCACATGTGTGTCCAGAAGACACCTTTAGTGTGGGGCTCGCAGGTCTCTTTTTTCTCTAAAGAGCTGCCCCTCTTCATGCAGTCTGCACCTCATGAACCCTCAGGACCTAACACCAAGGTCCTGGTTAGATCCTTGGTGCACAGAAGGGTTGTCCTCCCCCTCTGCTGCAAGGCTGGGTCTTGCAAACCTGCATATTACAGCATCTGCCTGGCTTCCATCTTGTTTCAGAGCTGTCTCTGGGCAGTCCATTGGACACCTTCAGACTGACACCTCTGTCCCCATCATTCAGTGGGCTCATGAAAACCCCTGCCTTACAGGGAGAGCGTGAAATCCAAGCTCCCACCTGACTCCCGCAACTTCTCCTGCCCCAGTGGCAAATCAGACCTTTTTCAAGTCAATATAACTCCATCCATGCCATCAGGTTTCTCCAGAGTGGGACAAATTCCTCTCTAGTGCCTGGCGGGGAATTTATTCGAGTCCTCAATGCCTGGAGCAGATACATGATACCTTAGTACCTTTGGCTGTTAATGGCCTTGCCCCAGCCCCTGGCATACCAGAAAAGTCTGGTGTCAATTGTTTGAGCCAAAGGGAAAGGAGTTAGGGGTATGCCCTTCTCAGAAAGGACAATTCCCTTCCTCTTAAGTCTTCATTATTGCCTGCAGTTTCAAGCGTTTCCTGCAGCCAGGTGTCACTGCCCTTCTCCCGGCCTCTGTACATGTAGCCCTCTGCCATCCCCCTCCCTTGTCCCCCTTCCCTGGACCTCTTCCCTCAATGGTTTGTCCGGCTGCAACCGCTGTGCTGCAGCAGCACCAATTCAGCTGGCCGGGATGGTAGAGCCTGTGCCCCTCTCCTCCTGCTGTGTGGCACGTGTCCCCAGCCTCTTCTTCCACTTCTTCTGCCAGAGGACATTGTGCCCCAGAAGCTGTCACCACTTAATTGCAGCTGCTCCTCCCTGCGAGTGAGCGCGTGGTGGATATTCACTGTGGATTAGCCTCCTGACCCCGGGGTGTGACCGCCTGGGGAGGCCGGGTGGGGAGAGGAGACGGAGAGTGCAGCCTGTGCCCCCTCGTTGTATGCGTCTGCTGCTGGGTGGCTTGTCACAAACCATTCGGTCCATGCCGGAGACGAGTGCTTGATGCTTGCGTGATGACCCTCCCCAGCCCTGCTCCCCCCGTGCTTCCTCTCCCCTCTGTCTTGGATAGAGCTGACTCCAGAGCGCTGAGAGAGGGGATAGCTTGCACCTCTTGGAAGAATCCCTGAATGGCAGCCAAGAGCTGCACAAAGCACACCAGCGATGCCTCAGGTCAGACCTTCACAGGCCCAATGGGGCACCTTCGTGTCCAGCCAGGGGGACAGAGGGAAGGGAGGACTCAACAATGTATTCATCATGCTGCTGTATTCGTATGGCTAGTCCTTCCCCAGAAGGTGGTACAGCCCTGGGGTAGCCCACCAGAGAGATTTCTGTCCTTGGAAGTATGCAAGACATGGCTAGACAAAGCCATGGCAGCCTTGATCGCATGTTGAGAATAACCAGAGACATTGAGGTCCTTCCTCTGGATCTCTGAAGGAAGTTCTGTCAATCTCCCTCCTCTTTTTATCATTTCTGTGGAGAGCTGGTCATTTCAAAATGCTGCCCCTGATTTCAGTTACTGCAGTATCCTCAGTTCTGGTTTTTATCCTCACTTCTGCTTTTTGTTGCCATCCACAAGCCTGTTTCTAGTGTCCATGGTTCCTTCTGCTCATCTTTCATTGCCCATGCTGTGTGTATGACTATAGGATGCATAAGGCCAAGATGGTAGGAGAAGCCTGCCTGTCACATGCCTCTGTCAGAGGAACATATGCCCCTGGAAGAAGCTGTTCAGCTCCATCCTCCTTGATTACCCGGGAGAGGACGGAAGGCTACAGGTGCAGAGATGGGGTTCCCCTTGAAGAAGATCCTCTAGCCCTTGTTCATGTGCTATTTCCACTGATCATTGCAAGACCAGGCATTTTCCCAGGTCGTGTGGTTGCAGACCACACAACCTAAGCAGCAGCCAAAGTCGTCTTCGCTGAGATGAAAGGAATAGGTGTAGACAGAGCAGCCCAGCTGCAGTATGGTTCGCCATGCCAGTCACCCTCAGGATCCAAGAACAGGAACATTATCAATTAAATAGGTTTTATTGCCACTGTATTCATCTGTGTTTCGCCTCTCACAGGTGATAAATGCTATCGAGCAGGACTATCGGCTGCCACCGCCTATGGATTGTCCAAATGCCCTGCATCAGCTAATGCTTGACTGTTGGCAGAAGGATCGAAACCACAGACCCAAATTTGGGCAAATCGTCAACACCTTAGATAAAATGATCCGAAATCCTAACAGCCTGAAAGCCATGGCACCTCTCTCCTCTGGGTATGTATCTCTGTCTTCCTTTCGTCCTTTGGCTTCTATTTGCAGATCTGCTGTCCTTTGTGTCCTGTTGGGCACCATCCTTGCATCTCTCTAGGCTAGCTGTTTTAGAGGCACCTCTAAAATCCCACTGATGTCTCCTGTACGAACTGATCCAGAAAGACTTTGATGCTCTACACAATCCTTCCCTCATTTGAATGGTGCAGTGCAGGCACTGTAAATGGTGCTGGTCCAGGTCCCTCCAGCTGATGGAGGGTGCAGAAATACACATGCTTGACGCCATTTGTTCCGTTCATTCCCCATTTCTGTGTTTCAGGATGAACCTCCCCCTACTTGATCGCACAATCCCAGATTATACCAGCTTCAACACTGTGGATGAATGGCTGGATGCCATCAAGATGAGCCAGTACAAGGAGAGCTTTGCCAGTGCGGGCTTCACCACCTTTGACGTAGTATCTCAGATGACTGTAGAGTAAGTGCCCAGGCTTCTAGTCCCAAAGCACAAGGAAAAGTCTCAGTAGTTTAACAATAATTGGTCATTATTGAATTAGTTTTTATTTTCACTTGATGTAGTTCTACTTTTATAGAATTTGTTGCTTTGTGGACCCACTTTTAGTCTAAATAGACTCTGTTCTGTAGGCTCTTTGTCTCCAGACTGTGTGTCTGTCTGTCACTCTGTATCTGCAGAATTCATTTCCACACTATCATGCTGCATGTCCCCACTGTGAAAACGAAAACCACAACAAGGGTCTCCAAAACCCCAACATGGAACAAATGGAGATTTCAGGCTGGCATTGGGCAATTCTCCAGCCACTCAAGAGCCCCTTTTAGACTCCACAGTGCTCTTGCGTGTATGGCTTATTGGTGATGGAGACAAGCATGCTGCAAATAAATATTTGCCTAAGAAAGACGTCTGAAAGTCCAGATGGTTTCCAGTTTGTTCTGAATTGTCCTGCATCTGCTAAAAACATCCCTCAGTGGCAAAATCTTAGCAAGTTCTTCAGAGAAAGCAGGCAGCTGAAATCCATTCGTGTTGGTTTTTGCAATCCCTTGGGTCTAGCTGGGGCTTTGATGCCTCTGGTGAAAGATTTGTGGTTGGTTGCAGTTAGCTTTAGAAACCCTACTTAAGAAAATGCCAAACATTAAAGCCATCTGTAAGTGCTACAATGTCTCTGAGCCCGGTAACCAGGAAGGTTTTTGGATTTGGTGCCTAATTCCAGACTTTAAATCTACCAATGGATCAGAGTCTGTTCACACAAACAGCCAAACTGACCTTTTCTGTCTTTTTGTTCTTATTTGCTGCCAGGAAATTCACATGGCAATTCTGATTGTTTCAGTACATCTGTGGTACAATCCCAAGGCCATGGGGATGATTTTGGCACACTGTAGGCTGTGTTCATACAACAGGAAGAGAGTCCATAAAATCTGAAGGATAGGGAAGAAGAACTTTGACCAAACTGTGATGTCACACCCACACCACAACCCAACCCTGCCTAGGTTGTGCTATTTGCAATATATATAACAGCAAACAGTTCTACAGGCAGTCCAGCTAATGAAGTTTGTTTCTTTCATGGACATGCTCAGTGTCCCTTAAATGCCACTTCTCACAGTTCCTTACCATGTCCCTCACAATATCTTCTAAGTCCTCTCCAATTGCCTTCATCACATTCACAAGGGTATCCTCAGCTCGTGCTCCCACCAGTTTTGACAAACCTCCCTTCCACATTTCTTACCTGCTTGGCTAATAATAGAGAAGGACACCCCAAGTCCTTTTTCCTTGGGAAATCATGCTGCAACATTACTTGAAACCACCTTCTAGTGTTCGCTGAACATTCTTTGCAGAAGTAGATAATCATGTAAGAGGAGCTGAATTGCCATTCTGTTTTCTTCAAATTTGGATAGCCAGAAAAGTGTAAATGTTTACTGAAGACTGCTTCAGTTCACCGAATCTACATGGTTTCAACACTGACCTGCCTGAAAGGTTTCTTATTGGTTTGTCTGCAGAGTGGGACACCTTGGTCACCAAAGGATCTGTGTCCACGGCAGAAAGCTTAGGAAGCATAGGGCTGTGCAGGGCCACAGTCTTATTCTGGTTTACAGACATGAGTGAAGACGTTGGGCTTTGTTCCCAATCAGAACAAAAGCAAAAGTCAAAGTGCCAAACTCATCCAAGGAGGAAAATTCCCTAGCTTAACACATCTGGCTAGGGCAGAGGAGGGAATGGAAAGCCCTTGCAGCAAGAAAAGGAGTCATTGTGAAGGACACCATCTGGGTTGCCAGAGTTGTGTAGTGTGCTAGCAGGTTTACAGTTGCTTTGCTGAGCAGGAGTTTGGGCAGCAGTAAAGCTGTGGCTTGGGTGTTCACTCTCACACCGATCTCAGAGCACATGGGCTGAAGCATGCTCCAGTGGTGGTCTCCAATCAGTTACCACCAGCCAGAATGTGTAAATCTGTGGCAGAGCACCATGCACAGCTTTCCTTCTTCATGCTCCTTTTCTTTGAACAAAAAGACAGGGTCTAAAGCAAGCTCTAAAGCAAACGTAGAGGCTCATGTGCCACTTGTGCAAGAGGATTATTTTCCCACTTTTCCTTGGAGCTCCATTTTGCCCTTCTTTGCCTGTTGACTTCTACTCTAAAACAGGCAAGGGTTTTGCCACACTTCCTCTTAAAAGTCTGTTCCTAACACGCAAGGAAGGAGAAAATGCAACTGAAAATCCTTAGAGTCAGGTATGGGTCATGTCTCATGAATACCATTCCCTGATCAGGAGAATTCATGACTGAGATGTATCCACCAAGAGGGACATGAGTAGCAAATTCAGCTGGAATGATCACAGATAGGACCAACATAATGTCACACTCATGCTCTTGGCGTGACCTTTATTTTTCCGAGATGGCTGGTATCTATAAAAAATAGCAGCAGTGCAAAAATTAGATTGCCATGATTTACCAAAGGGGATAAATAGCAAAAGTTTATCAGTCCTTGGCCTCATCAGATCAAAGCAAAAGTAGCAAGAACAGCCATCACCTGCCAAGGGAGAGTGAGATTCACACTGATGAGGGCATAGCACATCCTTTTCATGTGTCTCCAGGGGTGGAAAAAATGGGTTACTGTGCCACACAATGAGAGAGAGAATCCAAAAATGCGAGGATACAAGAGTAAAGAACCTAAGGCTTTACAAAGACACATTCACTTACAAGCAGCGAGCACAGCAGTATTTGGTTTCACACTCTCTATTGAGGCTTCCAGTACTTTGGGGGTGCTGCAGGTAGGTAGCAAATGCAAAAATTCAGAGGATAAGCGAGGAAAAATCAAAGAGAAAGAATCGAGGTTTCACCAGGTTTGCATGCATTTGTTGCAGTTATGGAATAAATCTGTGGTGGCTTCAGCTCCCGACACACCATGCTGCAGGGGGACACTCACACATGGGCTTCTGCTGTGAGATAATGTCTTCTGATATTTATAAGGTGTTTGTTTCTTTTCCTCCCAAAGGGACATTCTACGAGTTGGGGTCACTTTAGCAGGACACCAGAAGAAAATTCTGAACAGTATCCAGGTCATGAGAGCACAGATGAACCAAATTCAGTCTGTGGAGGTTTGATAGCTACATGTCCTCCTACTCCTCTCCCTTGAGGCCCTGCTCCCCTTTGCCCCTGTATGTCTGAGCTCCAGTTCTTGAGTGTTCTGCATGGACCAGAGACAGGCAGCTGCTCTGAGGATCATAGCAACAGGAAGAAACACCCTGTCATCAATAATGAGAAGCCGCCAAGAGCTTCTAGAATTTAAGCAATGGAAAAAGGGAACAAAAAAAGACAACTATTTTGAAAAAAACACTATGAAATATTTTTAAATAATAATAAAGCAATTGCATTATTGAAAAGGGCTCCAAGACCAATGGGAGTCTCCAAAGGAAGAGAAAAGAGCAGCTTCATCTATTTCCTCTTGCACAAGGCTGCTGCAGTTGGGCCCAGACACCTCTGGAGCAATGAGACTTTTTCAAGAAGATGAATGCAAAGAAAGGTCACGAGAAGCACTTCTCTTTCTCACAAGGGATGGCGGCTCTGGGAATGTCCTGCAGCCAGCAGTCCCTGTTGGCAAATGAAAGGGGAGAGAGAGCTGAAGCTCTTTGGTGCTGTGGAACAAGTGCATCTCAGAAATTGATGGACTTCTTCAAAAGCTGAAGATTTTTTTTTAAAAAAAACAAATAAACTGAGACTAGAAGAGACTGTTTCCAACAAATGAGGAGGAATCTGTAACACTTGGGTGGGTGGGGATGGGGAAAACCAATCCTTTTTACATCTCTTATTTTCTCTTGTCATGGAACAGTTTTGTGAGTGACAGTTTCCTAAGGGTCCGTCCATCCACCCTCCAATGGCATCATTGTCTCATACATATCATATGCACAAGACTTTTAGTGATGTCCTCACTAGATGCCAATGATCTTTTCCCAGAAGACTTCCCCAAGTACAGTATGTAGTAGTTTTTGATTACAAATGCTGACGTGTACCTTTATTTTTCGGTTGTCATTGTTGGGAGATTTGTCCTTTTACCTTGTTTTGTTAACACCAGTTTGTGAGTTTGGGGTTGGAAATTTTTGGTTGGTTGGGGTTTTTTTTAACAAAAAAAAAAGACATCTCCAAGCATCATATCATTCAAGAACTTAAATCCCTTCCCTGTGGAAGGAAAAATTGCAGCTTATTGACAATATGACAGGAGAAAAATTTTTTTATATTCACATTTCCTCCCGTTTACTTGTTTGTTATTTTGCAATTTGTCATGGCCTGACAGATGATTCTAACTGTTGGGTTTCCAGTTGTTCGCCAAGATGAAATGACCACCTGCTCGTTTCAGGGTTCCTGGTGCAAGGGTGAGCAGCATTGCAGAGGGTTTGGGGAAGGGGTGGTTTACAAGGGGGAGGGAAAGACTGGGGAGGGAAGATGGGTTGTGGGAGGGAATGATGACTCCACAGGTGGCTGTTGGAGCCCTTTGGAAATGTCTGACTGCTTAGAAAGGTGTCAGATTGGTGCATGTACCACAAAAAGGCAGGATAATCCCAGTTCTCTAAGAGGAGCTCACAGCACATGGTTTCTTGGAGTCTGAATTGTGTTGGCTGCTGGGTTGTGGATGGTTCACTAAAGTAACCAAACTCTGCAGATGTGCTCTGTGCCCTTCAGGGACCCAGTCCCTTCGTTAGACGATGCACTGGGGCTCTGAAGCATCTTTAGTCAACTGCCTGTTGCCTCAAGGAGAGCCTTGGTCAGCAAAGGCAAAAACTCTGATCTAGTAGCCCAGATCTCTGGAGGCAAAATGCTGTGGTTGAAGCTGAATGGTCAATCAGTGGATTTATAAATAACTGAAAGAAATACTTTAGACCAAAGACCAGGTCTTTGGTATGTGTAAATACCACCAACCAAGTGCAGGGGGGATACAAATGAGAATTGGTCTTGATCTCCCTGTTCAGCACCACCTCATATCCTTTCAAACATGCCTAGCACCACCCACCTCTGGCCACATGTGGCATATGTCCACACATCTCCTGGCCGCGGCCAGCATAACTTGTGTTTACAAGTCCTTGTCTGTCATTGCCATGTCATTCGTAGGGTCCTCCACACATTTCCAGCATCATGGGGTGTTGAAGGCATGTTCATTGGGAGCTGGTTTGCTGTATTTTCCAGGAGCTGAATCCAAGAGGAAGTGTGGCTGCTGTGGATGAAAATCCCAAGCTGTCTAGACCTCTGTGGCCAGACATCTTCTCCCTAGACTGCTTGTAAAATATGAGGCCATTTATAAATACTTAGCATTTTCCCCTTTCAGACCAGATCCAACAACAAAGCACTTATGCGTGGCAGCAGACCATTCCCTAGAAGTGAGAGTTAACTTCTCTGCTCAGCTCTTGCACTGTCCCAATGTTTGGTGCACAGCTTCAGCAGCAGGGGCCTTAACTGGAGGATTTTTCCCTCCAGCCCCTATTCATCTGAACTCTCTAGTGCAGGATTGTATTTTCATTTGTATACAGTACTTCCCTGTTCTTGAATCCAAAAGTGCACCTGCAGTCGTGTGAGCATCAGTAGCCGGTGTGTGCTGGGTAGGCAGGGCCATGTTCTGTTCTCAGTGTCCGCAGCGCATGCCCTCTGACAGCAATGCCCTCGCCCTACACCTCTCTCAGATGGCAGAATGTGATGTAGAGAGAATGAGGGGTGAGTGGGCTATAGGCATCTTGTATGTAGGTGGTGCCTGAACATAATCAGCCATCTGTCCTACATCCAGCCTGTTTTAACCTTTGTATCTAGCAAAGGAATGTTTTTAATGCCCTTGCATTTAAAAAGTACTGCTCCTTGAAATGGTGAGCACTCCTCCTCAACTTTTAAAGAGCAGCACGCAAAAATCTATGGTGTCAACTAAACCACACGAGGTGGTTGCAGAGAGCACACAGAGAAACAAGAAGCTTCTCCATGCACCCTGTCCTGTAGAAGTGTGGGGCAGCAGTGAGAACTGCTCACGTGGTGCATCTCCACCTCGCATTGTAGCTGCTGTATTTTAACAAGGTACAGTTGTCAGTCTTTCCCAAAGGCATGTCTGAAGCCATTTGGTGGCAGTCCAGGGTGAGGGAAGCATGGTGCTGTGCCAAGTTGTCTAGCCACAACCAGTTGTCTACTTTATGTACAAGGGAGCTTTTGCAAGGAGGGCTGTCTAGAAAACTCACCAGCAAATTCCTGTGGGGCAGCCATGTGGAAGGAGCACATGATGCCCTTCAGTTGTCCTTCCCAGACAATTCTTGACTGTTCTCTGCCATCCCTTACATTCCTGCAGACACTGAGGAGGAGCAATGGCCAGGCAGCATCCCTTCAGAGCCAGTCATTAGACGGGGCTTGGAAGGGCACTTCAGGTCTTCTTCATTTGGAGACATTTTGTCTTAATGCACTGAATCTCCTCGCTGGCTAGCATTATACACATCTACCTACCAGACCCAACCCACTGTGAAGGATGAGACCATGCCGAGCTCAGTGTCACAACTCACGAAAGCCATGGCTGCTGTCTGCAGGACAGAGAAAGCACATCCTTGTCTCTTCTTCTGACCAAAAATCACATGGTGTTGGTACTAAAAGTAACACATTCCCATCTGTTTAATACCAGGCATCGCTTGTGACAGCTGTCTGTATTTGAGTGTGTAGGACTAATGGAGAACTGGACCTAAACCAGAAATGATCCATAAAACACTCCAGCTCTCCTGGGATCATGAGGAGCCAAGTTCCTGTAAAGTACTTCTTTGGTTGTAAATTCCTCTGGAGAATGCTCCAGTGGAGGGCAGAGTCACTGAAGTGACTTTAACATATTTATTTCATGGGTATCAAATGTACTGCTATGAAATATGAGTCCAACGGCAAAATTCAGCTTCACAGGGAGAACATGTAACAAGGGGAAAAGGCACTTGCTAACAGTGACACTGTGAAATACTATTGTGCATGTGCATGTGTGCACGTGTGAATACTTAACAAAAATTATCACAATGAGATTTTCAGGCAGCTTGTTGCCATTTTCACATTTCCCCTCCACCTTTCAAGCTACCTCCCAGACCTACCCTTCTTCTCTGTTTCCCACTGCCATCTGCTGCTGAGGGTCACCACCCGTGTCTGGTGATGGCAGCTGGTAGGAGAGCTGAGCAGTATGCTACTTGGAAAATACTGAGTTGGTTGGCCAGTGAGAAGTTGAAATCATGCAGAGCATCATGGGGCAGAGTGCAGAAAGCAAAGCATATGTGGATATTTACTATCCACAGAGTAGGGTTTAACTTAACTTTTTACAAGTTAAGTCTCCATGATAATATATTTAGCGGGTCATTTTCAACTGTTGCCACCAGCCCTTTACCTGGAATTAACAGCAAAGGGGTGTGCCAAGCAAAAGGAAAAACAAACCTGTAAGAATCAGCACTGCCATGAGGAATCATTTGCCTTTGCTGCCTGTGGGGACACAGAAACAGGGCACTATGAACTGCACTCCCCCTCACCACACTATCTGCTCCCCCTCCCCAGTAAAATCTCAGAACTAGCTTTCATAAACTTAATGCAGATTTGTGGTTTTCAGCAGCTGAGGAGCTGCTTGCTACAGTCTGGCTTCTCTCCATAGCATCCTCACTACCAAGCAATAGCTTTCAACGGCAGTCATCCACACATGGGGCTTCCGTGTGATCTGGGTAAATGTGGCTGTCACAGAGTTTACCGGTTATGCAGTATTAATTTAGTATTATAATTCAAATGTAGAGTTTAATCGCACAACTCCAGCCAGTCATTATATAGCAGAGTCATCTTGTTAGCATCGTTGGACCAGTATGCACCAGTGTTAGCTGGAAGAGAACCATGTGCAAGGAAGCAGATTAAATGGCACCCCGTGCAAGGCTGGTGAGAAAGCAGTGCTACATCTTCATGTAGCTCTGGCTTGGAAGATCTGCCATAAAGGGACCGTTGGCCAGCCACAGTAGCAGGATCCTGCTCTCCTCACTGGCTGCTTAAGCACTATCCAGTGCAGAGTTGCCTCCTGGTCTGCCCTTTCATGAGCTAAGGAGAGAGGATGTTTTATCAGTATTAGGTGCTGGCTATACTAATAATGCTTTTTCCACACTCCTTGAAGTTGTTCTTTGAATTGGTGTTAAAGGAGAGGTTTTTTCCCAGTAATCATCACACAGGCTGCAGATTAGCAGTGGCCTGTAAAGAAAACCTCTTGGTGGGTTTCAGCAGTTGAGAAAATTTCTTGTTATATTTTCCAGACTGATTTATATGAAACTTGGAGTCAGGGCTTGAACTCTGCTGCATCATTAACAGTTGTATCCTCTGATAATATAATAAATCTGTGGCTGCCTTGGATGTATGAATCCAAAGTGTCTGGAATTATCACTGCTGTCTGGTTGTTTTAGTGGAGTCTATTTTTAAAATGCATTTCATCTTCCTTTCTATGTGTCTAACTTGAAGCTGATTTAATGTAGGTCTTTTTCCATCGTCAAAAATTTTGCATTCTTACAAGTTCTTCACATACAGAATTCAGCATTTCCTCCTTCAAAGTGATATGAACAACTAATGTAGTACCAACTTCATTTTTATATTCTGCTGGCAGTTATCCCATGCCACTAAAGGCATCCTAAAAATTATCTTCTTTGCTGTGTTCTGCTCCTTTTACACTGCAATATCTTAGTGAGCTGGTGTTTGACAGTCCTTTATATCAATCGGTTAAGCCAAATGACATGTCCTCGGAGTTGCATAATCTGAGGTGTACCTGCTTGCACTCAACACAACCACATTCTGTCCTGGCGGTCTAGTTTGTGACTTGAGCACTGATCCCTTGTGATGTTGGTTCCACCATGTTCACAATTCAGACTGGCTGTCTCACAAGCAATTCTCATCAAAAAATTTTCTTCTATATTAGTGATTTCATCTTGTCATTTGCTGAGAGCTGCTAGAGTCCTCCTACTATGCAGAATATACTTTTTTTTATGTCTTCAGTCACATTTTGGCCTTGTCTTTAGACTTCCCCAGGATGACTTAACTTTTTGTAACTATTGAGCCCTTCCCCAAGACAGGACACAGCTTTGATCTGTGTTTGCTTCCATATGTGTTGCAATCTTCCATAGTTCTCCTAGAAAACTCCTTGCACTGTGCAAATATTTCCTAGAATTTACCTTATCGCTCTCCCTCTGTTATTTCTGCCAACTCCAGTGACAAATGTTATTGCAGAAATTTGGGACTGGAAGCAAGAAGTCCTCTCTCCCCACAAATCTTTGTTTGTCTTAATCTGCATTCTCATCTGTCTTACAATTGATTCAGCAGTTTCTCTCCCTTTTTTTTATTTTTGTTTGTGCAAGAAATTTCTCTACAGTTCTGTGCTTTGTAGGAGTGCAGCAGCAGCCCCCCTTCCTGTAGCACTGCCTGATCACTGACTTGCTCATTCCAATCACAGACTGTTAGATATTCATAGTACCCCTGATTGCCATTCCTGCAAACAAGCCACAAGACTTGACCTTGCGTGCCTCATTTTTTTCAGGAACTCTGTTTTGCCTTCATGAAAAAAGAATAACAAATGTTTGGTTGATCCTTTTCCAGTTCTTTCATTCTAGTAAATTTCAGGATTTTTTTCAGTGGTGTCAACTGTAGCTTCTACTTCTACCTCTAAGGTCAGTGTTCAGTTCCTGCACAGATGTCATGCTGTGTCCTTTGGTGATTCACACTAAGTCTAGGAGGAAAGGATAAAACTTTGTGGAGTCTTTAATAGGCAAACAGCTATGCTAGCAAAAGCTAATGGAAGGAGTTCAAGGAGGACTAGGGGGAAGCACGTTATTCTAACCTGAGGTTTAAGCTGACAGTCAAATCACCCATTTCCCCCAAATTGCCTTTCTTCTGCACTTCCAGCTCACTGACTACAGTTTGTGGTGAGTGAGCTGGTTTGTGAGTCTGGGAGATGAAGGTTGACAAAAGCACCAAACCCCAACTGAACAGTGCCTCGCAGGCATTGTGGACACCAGCTTAGAGACAGGTGGAGTGGCAAATCCACACCCTTGCTTGGCCTTTGCTAGTGGAGAAAAAATGTGAAGTCTCTGATTGCTCAGCAAATATTAGCACTCAGTAGCCTTCACACAAGAATGTTGTTATGAGCCAGTAAATCTCTGATGTGCTGGCTTCCCAAATGCTGGTGATACTTTTGTTCTCCTCAACTTGAAAGGGATACACAGGAACTAAGAAATATGCAGATATGGGCCTCAAGAAAAGCCAGAAGTCTCAGGGAGTTACAAAAGATAAATAGATTTTGATTCTCAGTCTGGCAGAGGTAAACCATGATGATAAAAAATTTCATGCCATTAAATCAGGAAAGATGTGAGTAAGGTGAATAAGCACAATAAAAGCACCAAGGAAGGTGAAGCAGAGTATTCTTTGGCACAAAGCACAATAATTGAAGGGTGGAACTCATTGCTGGATCATGTTGATAGCAAACACTAGATGGATTCAAAAGATGGCTGGATAAATTTGTGAAAGAATAACCTTCTCAACACAAAAATACTTCTTCCAGTTTTTCTGGGTCATGGATGCCTGGGGGCATGGGGTGTATAACAGCATTCCTACAACACTTCTTTTATACCGTCATATTCTTGGGACTGGCACGTGTTAAATCTCTTAAAAGTCCCAACACTCTATCGAACATCATTGAGTTTCCATTCTTCACTTTTTCTGGTGAAGGATTTCTGTGTGGAGCTAGAGGGCTTCCTGTGTCACAGGAAACCACTTGCCTCCTCCTCCCAATTCCTTGTGTAACACCAGGCATCCCTGGGACTCAGAGCTGCAGCATGTCATCAGTGCCTCAAAGAGTAGCAATGGCGCAAAAAGGGAAGCTGTCTTGGTGGTCCATCGTGTTCTGGATGTGGAATCTCTCTATGGAAGCATCCTTGCCTCAAACCTTGTTTCATGATTCAGAGAACATTATGCACAGAGGAGACTGCTGGGGTAAGAGAGGTCCCTTTCCTTCTTTCCTTCCTCTGCTATGGTTTGGTTTCTGACAGTGAGACTGTTATCCCTCGGTATTGGAGGCAGGCTCAGCCTGCGTGAGCAGTCACTGCTGATTGCTTGAGTATCTAACTATGAGTCCAAATGGACCCATGAGAGCTGCCTCAAGGATGAAAATACAGGAAAGGAGCCTAGGACAAGCTTCTAAAACAGGCAAAGAGGTCTCGGTGCAATGGATTGCTTCAGGGCTGAGCTGGGTGCCTGAAGTGAAATACCAGAGGCACCCCAGAGCAGGCACTGAGTATTGGGGGCTCCAGGACAAGATACAAACAGGTATTAAGTGCAAGGTTCAGTTGTGAGCTCTGAAGCAGAATTTTTTCTTTGTGTCTTGGAGACAACTTAGATCCAGACCAAAAAAACAACTTCTGTTGCTTAGACTACCTAAGTGAAATAAGTGAAAAGCCATTTAACCCAGGCAGTGACTCATTTCCATCTGCAGAGCAGCCCAGGAATGTGGGAGAATGACCTGTCTGGAGCAGAAGGGGTCCCTGGCTGTGTAGTCCTGGCTCCCTTGTAAGCTGTAGGAGAGCAGGGTAGGAATACGTTCGGTATACCTTGTGCTTCTTGCCTGGCCCCCTCAGGTCTCTGATCTCCAATAGGCACTGGAAGAGAGAGGACCAGTGCATTTCTAGCTAATGATTTTATAAGCTCTCTGATGGTTCTTTTTTTCTCTGAAAATCCCAGCTCCTGTGTTTATAATCCCAGGAGCACTGGGGTCATACGGGAATCACAGCCTTTATTGTAGGACAGCCCAACTCATGTGAGGAAACCAAGTTGCAGGGCTATGGGTTTCATGTTGGCCAGCCCAGCTTGTAGTGACCACTGTATCTGTTTCCACTGTACTCGAGAACCTCACAGTCTGTTAAAGCACATCTCCTAAAGGCAAGCCAAGGCTTTCCACAGGACTGAGGTACAGAGAAATAAAGACTGACAGCCACAAAGAAGTCAGGGTACAATTCCTGTTTAAACAGCTGAGTTCAAATTGCAGGAGTTCCCAAAGTGCTGTGGTGCTTCTTGAGTAAGAACTTGCTCAGGGTCACACAGTCGTATTGTGGCTAGGTTCCTCAGGCCAGGAGAAGCACTGACCATCTTGCCTTCAAGCTCCAGAATTTTCTTCTAGCTGTCAACAGTGGAAGGAAATGAGACACCCCAGCTCACCCTACTGAAGATCACCCGTGTGCAGAGTGGACAGACAAGTCTGGTCACCCCTGTCCCATCAAACAATGAGAAACTCCAGGCAGCAAAAAACATGTTTTGAGCAGGGGTGGAAGTAAAGATTCCCTGGAGGGTGAGGGAGTTGGAGAGACTAAACATGAGCTTGGGCTCTCGGACAACCGCAGTTTGTGGGTGCCCTGACGTGCTCCTTCTGCAAGGAGAGCAATCCCTGATGCACACAGTGTGCCAGGATGTGGTCCTTCTCCTAGATCATCCAGATTCTCCTGCTGAGGTCCTAGATTCACTTCTCCCCTCTTCATAATGGCCCTCCTGAACCAAGACTACATATCACAGCACACCGCTTTCCATCCTGCTGGAGCTGGTGGGTGAGAAATCAGGGACCGGAGGTTTGCATCTGTTCCTTCACTTGTGGATCCAAGCATAGACCCCTGCATCAGGGGGCGTTCTGTTGGATGCTCTCCTTCAGTGACTTCTCCATTTGCTTTTCAGCCTGTGACCCTTGCACCCTTTTCTGTTTTATTACTTGCCCTCCATCATCACTTGTCTCTTCTCTGCATTGTTTCTTTGCCCTCTGTACCTTCCTCAGTAGAGGACAGCTGGGTGATTTGTTTGTGTTTGGGCCATCACCAAGGATTCCTTTCCTTGGAGCTGGCTCAGCACACCTCTGCAGGGAACCTATTTTTATCTACATTTCTTCCCATGAAAAAATCCCCCCTCTGCCTATCTGTCTTTCTCCCTGGAAACATCAGCCACCTTGCATCCCAGATCTTCCTGGATAAAGAAGTAGAAAGCTGTATGAAACCATGGTAGGTGTGTCAAGATCCTTGGTAAATGCTTCCCTGGAATAGTTCAGGGAAAAGAGTGAAACGCTGCCTCTTACCCACAGGCAAATGAGCGTGCCCATCAACCTGAGGACACAATTTCTAGTCCCAGGTCTGCTTTGGAAAGACTTTGCGGGCGTTGTGTCACTCCCTGCCATGCTGTCTGTTTTAGATGGGCTGTGAAGTCAGTCTACCCAGGGTGTGCTTTTGCGACCCCATTTTAAGTTTTGTGGGAGTGTTCAAGAGGTTGAAGCCAGAGCCAAGCAGTAGCAGTTCCTGCTGGAGAAATGAGCCTGATGTTTCAAAGCACTGTCCCATGTAAGGCTGTGATGTCTGACTCAGCCAAGCTATGGTCTGAGAGGAGGTGGGGTGCAGAACAGAGGTGAGTTGCAACTAGGACCTCAAAGACCTCCATTCAGGGTGAGCTGGGCACAGATAGTCAAACTGCCCTCTGCACCCCCAGATGCCGTACATCACTGGGCTTCTGAGGAACTGAAGAGCCAACATAGCTGTCCATGTTTCCATTTTAAACGAGTCCTTGCAGGGAAGATCTGTCCTAGCTCAGAGTCTAAAGCCCCAGGTCAGTAATGCAAGGGAGAAAGCAAGAAGGTCCTGGAGGGATGGAAGACTTATGGTGAGGGCTGAAAGGTGAGATGGGGAGGTGGCAGTAATGTAGCAGTAAAGAGGGCGGTTGAGCACTGTGGCAACAAATCCACTTGCCTGTCTGGGCATTGGATTACTGTGGTTTGCTCATGTGGCTCCTTCAACGTGATGAGGTGTGAATCCAGGAGCCTTCACTGGAAGACTTGTGGAGGAGCTTCCTTTGTCATAGGGAGAGGAGATTTTGCTGGACTCTGACCTCCTTGTCACGACTGGCAAGAGCTGGCAGTATACGAGGGGGAAATTATGTGTATCCTTCGACTGCCCAAAGACAAGTGTGTCTAGTCAATGCTACATCTTGTCATCCCTTTAACACTAGTCCAAGGATACATTAGCTGAGCTCCAGGGGCATCCCCAGCCCTGGTTTCCTACTGTCTGTCATCCTGTATGTTGGCCGTGGCCCTGTGGACAATGTAACACTTTTCATGACAGTATTTGTATTTTTTTAATTGTGAATGGGGAGATAAAGTGCAGGTCCTTGTTACACAGGGATGTGTCTTCCATTCAGACCAGGGCTTCCCCTGGCTTCGTCAGATGTCTTTCGATGTTGCTGAGAAAAATAAAGAAAGAAATAAATCAGATGTATTTATAAAGGAAACAGAAACCCGCTGCTCCAATGCCTTTGTAGGAGTATTTTTAACAAAACATTTTTTCAAAATAAATGTGAATTGTAAAGTTTGAAGCATTTGCTTGTGGCTTTCTTTTCTAGGTGCTTTGTCCAAATTTGCCCTTCCTAATAATCTTGCTGAGGTGTTATTATGGTAGACAAACATAAGGGATATTGATCTCTTAGAGAAAGGAAAACATGGCCAGAACTTGTTTAGTGCCTAGGAAATAACTTCAAGATAAACAGATATCACTGTTACCCTGCTTAAACCATTTAGTCCGAATAATTAATTGACAAATATAGCCATTTGCTCCACTTGTAAATTATCCAGAAGAACACTTCGTTTGTCATTAATTTGTTCTTTAGTTGAAAAGATGCTACAAATTTATATGTGCACACGTTTGAGCATTTGAACATATGACTTCAGTGATGATTTTGCTTGGTCTTCATTATTCATGGAGTGAGAGGGGTATCTTAGCCCTATGACATTTCAGCTGCTCAGTGCATTGACAAACAGTTGTGAACAGGAGGAGGAAACTCAAGGCAATTCAGTGTCTAAGCAATTACCTTGCAGCTTGAACCCCATATTGGAAGTAAGCCATAGCTGTTTTCATGAGAATCTTGCCCTCTTGACAACCCTGCATGTAAAAAAAAAAAAAAAAAAAGAACAAAAAAGGAAAATCATATGTAAATGATCACTGTAAATCAGTGAAAGGATCAAGTTACATGGAAATGAACTCAATGCTTTTATTTAAATTACTAGCCACAAATTCTCTGCAGTAATCTTTCAACCCTTAAAGTCATGCACATTGAGAGAACTAGGTGTAGTTCAGATGATTGATATAAATAATATAGCAAAATACACTGTATAGACTATTAGCTGTCATAATCTAACATTAAGCCTCAATAAAGAGTTTGACTCCTAATAAAAACATCAAGAATGTAATTCATAATCACAGATCTATGATGTCTGATTCTGTCACCCTCCTACTTCCTTTCTAAAGGAAAAAGAAATTTCTGCATGCATTTGTCAGGAGAAGCTAAGGTTTGCATGCTTGTAACTGAGGTAAATATTTACAGAATCACAGAATCATTAAGGTTGGAAAAGACCTTTAAGATCATAAAGTCCAACCATCAACCCAACACCACCAAGCCACTAAACCACATCCTGAAGCGGCATGTCTACATCTTTTTGAACACCTCCAGTGATGGTGACTCCACCACCTCCCTGGGCAGCCCGTTCCAATGCTTGACCACTCTTTCTGTAGAGAATTTTTTCCTAATATGCAATCTAAACCTCCCCCAGTGCAACTTGAGGCCATTTCCTCTTGTCCTATCACTGGTTACTTAGGAGAAGAGACCAACACCCACCTTACCACAACCTCCTTTCAGGTAGTTGCAGAGAGCAATAAGGTCTCCCCTCAGCCTCTGCTTCTCCAGACTGAACAACCCCAGTTCCCTCAGCAGCTCCTCATCAGACTTGTGCTCCAGACCCCCTTCACCAGCTCCGTTGCCCTTCTCTGGACACGCTCCAGCACCTCAACATCCTTCTTGTGGTGAGGGGCCCAACATTGAACACAGGATTCGAGGTGCGGCCTCGCCCGTGCCGAGTACAGGGGCACAATCACTTCCCTACTCCTACTGGCCACACCATTGCTGATACAAGCCAGGATGCTGTTGGCCTTCTTGGCCACCTGGGCACACTGTGGCTCGTGTTCAGCCGGCTGTCAACCAGCACCCCCAGGTCCCTTTTCACCGGGCAGCTCTCCAGCCACTCCTCCTCAAGCCTATAGCGTTGCATGGGGTTGTTGTGGCCAAAGTGCAGGACCCTGCACTTGGCCTTATTAAACCTCATATAGTTGACCTCTGCCCATGGATCCAGCCTATCCAGATCCCTCTGCGGAGCTGTCCTACCCTCCAGCAGATCAACACTCTCACTCAGCTTGGTGTCATCTGCAAACTTACTGAGGGAGCACTCGATCCCCTCATCCAGCTCATCTATAAAGATATTGAACAAGACCGGCCCCAAAACTGAGCCCTGGGGAACACCGCTTGTGACCGGCCGCCAGCCAGATTTAACACCATTCACCACGACTCTCTGGGCTCGGCCGTCCAGCCAGTTCTTTACCCAGTGAAGAGTAAACCTGTCTAAGCCACGAGCCGCCAGTTTCTCCAGGAGAATGCTGTGGGAGACACTGTCAAAGGCTTTGCCAAAGTCCAGTTAGACAACATCCACAGACTTTCCCTCATCGCCTAGGCAGGTCACCTGGTCACAGAAGGAGATGAGGTTGGTCAAGCAGGACCTGCCTTTCATGAACCCGTGCTGGCTGGGCCTGATCCCTTGGTTGTCCTGCACGTGCCTCATGAGCGCCTTCAAGATGAACCGCTCCATAATCTTCCCCGGTACAGAGGTCAGGCTGACAGGCCTGTAGTTCCCAGGATCCTCCTTCTGGCCTTTCTTGTAGATGGGCATCACATTGGCAAGCCTCCAGTCTTCTGGGACCTCCCCTGTTAGCCAGGACTGCTGATAAATGATGGAGAGTAGCTTGGCAAGCTCTTCTGCCAACTCCCTCAGTACTCTTGGGTGGATCCCATCAGGCCCCATAGACTTGTGGGTGTCCAGGTGACGTAGCAGGTCCTTAACTGCTTCCTCCTGGACTATGGGGAGTTTATTCTGCTTTCCATCCCTGTCTTCCAGCTCAGGGGGCTGAATACCCTGTGGATACCTGTTCTGGCTACTAAAGACTGAGGCAAAGAAGGCATTAAGTACCTCAGCCTTTTCCTCATCCTTGGTGACAATGTTCCCCCCCACATCCAATAAGGGATGGAGATTCTCCTTGCCTCTCTTTTTGTTGTTAATATATTTGTAATAACATTTTTTGTTATCCTTTATGACTGTGGCCAGACTGAGCTCTAGCTGGGCTTTCGCCTTTCTAATTTTGTCCCTGCTTGACCTAATGAGATCCTTGTACTCTTGCCTTCCGCTTCTTCCAGAGGTGATAAACTCTCCTCTTTTCCCTGAGTCCCACCAAAATCTCCCTGTTCAGCCAGGGCGGTCGTCTTCCCCATCAGCTCTTCTTACGACACATGGGGTCTGCCTGCTCCTGCGCCTTTAAGATTTCCATCTTGAAGACTGTTCAGCCTTCCTGGACACCTTTGTCCTTCAAGACTCTCTCCCAAGGGATGCTCTCAACCAGTGACCTGAACAGGCCGAAGTCTGCCCTCCGGAAGTCCATGGTAGCAGTTTTGCTGACCCCCCTCCTTACTTCACCAAGAATTGAGAATTCTATCATGTCATGGTTGCTAAGCCCAAGACGGCCTCCGACCACCACATCTCCCACCAGTCCTTCTCTGTTTGTAAGCAGCAGGTCAAGTGGGGCACCTCCCCTGGTAGGCTCACTCACCAGCTGTGTCAGGAAGTTATCGTTATCCTCCACACACTCCAGGAACCTCCTGGACTGTTTCCTCTCTGCTGTGTTGTATTTCCAGCAGATGTCTGGCAAATTGAAGTCCCCCACAAGAACAAGGGCTAGCAATTGCGAGACTTCTGCCAGTTGCTTGTAGAATGTTTCACCTGCCTCTTCAACCTGGTTGGGTGGTCTATAACAGACTCCCAGCAGGATATCTGCCTCGTTAGCCTTCCCGCTCATCCTTACCCATAAGTACTTGACTTGGTCATCACAATCATTGATTTCTATACAATCAAAACACTCCCTAACATACAGAGCCACCCCACCACCTCTCCTTCCATGCCTATCCCTTCTGAAGAGCTTATAGCCATCCATTGCAGCACCCCAGTCATGAGAGTCATCCCACCATATTTCTGTGATGGTGACTAAGTCTTAGCTGTCCCGCTGCACAATGGCTTCCAGCTCCTCCTGTTTGCTGCCCATGCTGCGTGCATTGGTGTAGATGCACTTGAGCTGGGCTATCGATTTCACCCCCAACACCAGCATGCCACCCGTAGGCTCATCTCTAGTAAACCTGGTGAGTGCCTCACCAGGCACTCTCGATGACTTCTCGATCTTTAAAGCCCTCTCGATGAAGCCTGCCAACTCATGAGCTAGAATCCTTTTCCCCCGTGGAGAAAGTTGCTCTCCATCAGCTGCCAGCATTTCTGTAGTCATAAGACACTTCTGTACAGCTACATTTAGAAAGCAGGAGCTGGATGTATAGCTGACTCTCTGGATCAAGGCCTGAGCCTGCCAACTCCAATCTCTGCATGTGATTAATGCACAACAGTTCTGAAATGTCTTGTCAATGAGAAATACTAATGGGAAGCATCAAACTGAAACCAATGAACCTAGCAAGTCTTTTATTTGGAATCAGCATCATTCCTTCTGGCACTACAAATCTGGAAGTAGCCAAACAGGGCATAAGTTTTCCCCCCTTTCATGGGGTCCTGGAAAGTCCCTAAAGGTGCTTGGGTAAAGAGCCTTGCTTCCTGCAGTGACAACTCTTCCCAAGAGCCCAGACTGATGAGCAGCAAGGAGCATAAGACACAGGAGAAGATGAACTATAAAAAATGGGATGCCTGAGGGGGACCAAGTAGTTCTGAGCAATATGGAAGTGGGTACAGCTGATGCTTACCGACCCAGACACTGATCCTCAGCATCCACATGCAGAACAAGCACAGAGGAGGGTCTTGGCAAGGCAGCAAAGGCATTAACTGTATTTCCTGTCTGGAAACCTCACCTCGCACCCCACTGGCCAGTTCAGTTTACTAGAGAAGAGTGTTGTGTCCATCTGAGGCAAGACCTCATCTCTGTTGGAAACCTGTTGAACAAACAATGGGGTCAGCATCAGCTCCCAAGAACTTCTTTGGGCACACCTGAAATTTTTCCCAAGTAAGCCAACTTTTTCAGCAATGTTGCTGCCAGGTTGGTGCATTAGTCTGGGCCAAACAGTCTCCTCCTGGTTCTCCCATGACCAATTATTGTACCATGAGCACTTTTGGCACTCCATTTCTCCTCCTAGTCCTACTTTCTGCATCGTCACCCACTCTCCCAAAGTATCTGTAATGTCCAGTGCTGCAAGGCCCTGATCACCTGGGTTCTCCCAACTGCACTGTGTGTATAAAGCACATGCAAACAATTAAGACAAGCTCCTGAGCCCATAACTTGACAAACATGATAGAGGTGTCATTTGCAGAATATGCTGGGAAGTGGAACAAGCTGGTAATAAATAAGAGCAATGTGTCTTTCATATAGCTACAGGCAAAATATCTGGCACTATAGGGAGCACTGGGGAGGGAATGATGCTGCTGTCCAAATATGAAACTGGTCTTACCTGCGCTGCTTCCAACCCACTTCCTTGCTTTCAGAGCAAACCATTAAGAAGGTACCTCAGTCTGATAGGTCTCATGTGAAAATTTGTTCTTCCCAGGCTATAAGAGTTTCGTTTCCTGACCCAGGAAGGGAAGTCTACAACATAATGTTGTTTCTGTCCTCTGTCATCCATTCCCCAAGTAACAGGTCTGCTTGCTGTTTTGAAAGCCAAACAGCAGCCCAAAATCTCCCTGAAAGCTTCTCTGCTGCACTCCACGGAGACACACTAGTAATTGTGATTGCTGAGTGGTTTAGATTTCTCTCCCATCACACGGATGCAAGTCAGGCATAAATCAGTAGGCATCAGTGGAAAAACACTGATGGCAAACCACTGTGTAATCAGAATCTATCATGGGCAGGCAGGGTTGCAATTTCCAAAAGTTATAAGGACCTGAAGAGTGATTAGAGGGAGAACTATCTCTACATCTCAGCTCTCCCTGTGGACACCATCTGGTTCAGACCTACCTGTGAGATCAGGCCCCAAACGGCTAAATCATGATTTCTAAAATTGTGCATGATCATTTAAGCACCTACATTTCTGCCCTAGGAGATGCAGCAGGGATTTGCTGGTCTGCACAGGAGCTGCAGCACAGCTCAAAACCCGTCTACTTGCCTCACATCCCTTTGTCTGTGCACTTTTGGGGGCGGTGTGACAGCACCACCTCTTCGTATGCTAAATGCCTTCATACCAGATAGAGCAGAGTCACAGGATGCAGAGCTTTAAATTCCCTCCTGTTTCAGTTGGAAGGAAGGCTTGACTTCAACTTCATCAAGTATGAAGTGTGATGGCCAAGGAACCATTTGTGGAATCAGTTTTGCCTTTCATAATCAAGTCCACCTTGAAGGACAACCTTCAACTGCAGAATGGTTTCCCTGTACTCCCAACTGAGATTCTCTTCCCAGATGTCAGGATCTGGTGATCTGTCTCCTTTCATCTGCTATGCTAGTAACAAACCTGCAGCATGTCTAAATATTTGGGAAAGTCTGAGGCATGGTTCCCTGGAAAGATCGCAGACATGGTACTTTGTGGACTTCTTAGGACCTCCTTACACCCGTGCCGCAACTTATCTGGTTGATACTTTCTGCAATATCAATTTCTGTCATGTCAAGGTCTTCACAGCCTTATTCAGTGTCGCATCTTCTCTGTGCAAAAGAAAGTGCACAGGAGGTCTGTTGTGTCTGAAGCTCAGCACACATTGAAACTGCAAGCTCTGAAGTTGCAACAATATCTGCAGCACTGGGTTATCAGAAAGGATTTGTCTCTTGCTATCAGATGCATTGTACTCTCTGCTCTGAATATTTTATGTTTGCTTACCTGTTTCACTCCTGTGGTTTTGTATGGATTATTTCTTTCTGATTTCATGTCAGGATTCCTTTAATTTACTGCTGAAAGCAATGATTCCTGTGTTGTTTGGCCGAGGAATGTTTGAATGTTTTCCAGTATGTTTGTGTCTTACACTGCCTTAGAGCCTGCGTGAAATTTTAATTTCTCTTTGCTTAGCTCTAGGTTTGCTTTCTCCCTTTGTACAATGCAGTGAAAATCTTTGTAGCTTTGCTCATTCTCAGAAGCATTGATATGTACTTCCCATTCAATTTCCTGTTTGTTTGTGTGCCTCTGACAGGTTTTTTAAGCACCCTTATCTGGTGTTACATCAGAGCTTTAAAAACCAATATTTCTGCCATTTTGGAATGTGCTAGTGTCATAAATGTATAAAATCTAATATTTTGAGCCATCGCTTGTATCCCAGGTGTTGTGCTTGCTTTCATTGGCTTTTTCTGGTCTGCAAACTCTTGCATAATGGTTGATCTTCCTACGATTAGTAGACACAAGCCCATTGTGAGGCATTTTTCTTAAGGCATTTTATCCATTGTCTGCACTGCTCCTCCTTTGCATATTTATCTTTCTCTGTTTATTTGTTTTTCACAGTTTTGACACATTGTTGCCCCATATTTTCATGTTCTCTCCACTTACCTCTGGATCTGCTCCACTTTGTTTATCTTGTGCTCACCAGCTTTGTTCATACCTCTGCCACCAAGAGAAAAAGTGAGGACCTTGGTTCTTCTCATCAAGGCTTTTTTATCCTTTATCATTTATATGACTGTTGTCAGGACATTTAGTAGCCAAACCAAATACAATGAGCATCCTAGCTTGGTGTTGGGCCAGTTCTGCTGAGAGCTCACCATTTTTCACTGCTATGTTTTTGCATTCATCTGCTCAGCTATAGGATCTAGTGCACACTTGTATTTTCTATTTTACACCCTGCAATAGCTTTAGAATCTGTAACTCCTTTCCGATAGACTTTTAGTAGCAGAACATGGTGAAAGCTTTGTCTCTTCAGGTCTTTCCAGGCACATTTGCAATCCAGATTCCGTATGTTCCCAGGCATTACAGTGTCACGAGAAATGCTGGAATAGGAATGGGGACCAAGGACTGCGCTGATCCTGGACTCAGAGGAGTGGTCCCCCATGAAGGAGGCCATCAAGCAGCCTAAGGTTGCCTGAGTGTGGTTCTGGGTGCTTTCCGTGCATACAACAATGACGAAGCTATGCCAGAAAATGTGTCTTGCCATGCACAAGTTCTTGGGCTGCCTGGTGCGATAAATAAGCAGAAGAAACCTTCAGTGGAAAGCCATCCAGCAAGTGAAGTGGATTTTTGCTCTGCTGTCCCCTTATCTTTCCAAGTCATCCTGCTCTTTAGAGATCTCAGTGGGAATGGTGGAAGGAGCCTCTGGTGTCTGTGGTCCAACCTCCCACTCACAGCAGAACTGTTCCCACATTAGATCAGGGCAACCATGGCTTTGTCTACATGAGTCTTGGAAACCCAAATGGCAGACATCCCCACCTCGCTGGTGGCCTGTGCCAGGGCTGTACCACCCTCCTGGGAAAGGAGCTTTTCCTAACATCCAACCAGAGCCTTTGAGGCTTCAACTTCCTTTGCCACAGGCCTTCAGAAGAAGCTACATATCTTTCTTTAGAGAGACTCAAATGACGAATTATAGTATTATGTTCACTCTCTTCTTTCCAAGCTTTCACTGATAATTAGTGCTGAATCTGGACTTAAAAAAAAAAATTCATATCCAAGCTGTTTCCCAGTTCTGAGTACAGGATTGTTAATTTTTTGTGGTGTATCAAATTTCTTTTTGTCATTGTTGATGTATAGCTATGTTAATAAGACTTTAAGCAGTGTGGTTTTGCATTTTGGTCTCTTATTCCTTTTTACCATATTTTATTTAATATTTTAATACACACATAAGGTGCTTTGTTGTGATCTTATGGAGATATTTACCAAAGTATGAAATGCACCACAACTTAAGTGAAGATTCAGGCTGACTACAAGCACAGAAAAATAATCAAACTGCAGTTCTTTGGAATTGTTGATAAAAATAAATTAAAAGCGTATTTCAGATGAGTCTAATATATAAACTGCTAGGATGAGATAACATACATCATAGGATGTTGTGGGTCTCTGTTAATCAGATCATGATACATATATGAAAGTGCCACATTTATGCTAGTTAGTACATTATTCATGAGAAGTTATAGAGTTGTGGATGTTTTGAACAGGAAGATTTGCAGAGAGGTAAACAAATGCAGTGTCAGTAGTGTTACAGCGGAAGCTGAATAATCAATCATTAATTTAGTGAATCAAGGAAAGAGGACAGTATGCTCAAATCAAAATGAAATTATTTCTGTTGTGTTTTGTTGTTTTCATTATATAAAACAAAACACACACACACACAAAATCCCTGAGGAATTTCACGAGATGGGAAATGACATTTTTGGTTCCACAAACTCTCCAAGTGCCATTTCTTCTTTTTGTTTTACATATGGACATGTTTACAGAAGTTATTCTTAACCAAAGGTAGGATTGTTTCAGTCTGAAAATGTCACAAATAGACAGTCTGACTGTTCAGGCAGATGATTCTCTGTGCAAGGGTCGAAGAAGAAATGTTCGGACTTCAAAAAAATCCTATTCTTTCTGGTTGAAAGGATTTGCCAAACACAACATGATTTTTTACTCATTTCCATTCTTCCTGAACTCTTCCTTCTTTACAAATTTGTTATTAACAACAAATATATGCATATATGTATATGTGTATGCTTGTGTCTGTATGTGTGTATATATTTGTTCAGTTCCACTAGCAATTGGCACTCAGTAAATGTACACCTAACAGCTAGCTACTGTGAGCAACTATTGGAGGAAGACAAAGGATAAAATTGCAATTAGGAAAAAAGCAATGTGAATTTATAGGGAATGAATAACATCATGAATCCAGGTATATTTTAGGAAATTGCAATGGATTATTACAGAGAAAACATGCTCAGATCCCTGGTAACAACCAGCAAGTCTTGGTGAGCTGCTCCATGTCGATAAATACATATGGACAGCACAGCCTCGTGGAGTGAAAATGGGAGGAACCAAGACTGAAAAACCCTTTTGTACAGGTTGAAATATCTTTTTTTCAATATTGAGGGGGGGGGGAAGAGAAGGAAGATTAATCAATAATTAATTTATTTCCCTGGAAAGATGTAAACATTCATTTCACTGGCACATGGCAAGAAAGTTTGCATTTGCACTTGGTTTTTCAATAAACAAAAGATGTCTCAAATACCTGAAGATAAAAAATAATTATGTCTATACGTTTTCTCCCATTCTTTCCTGCTGACTTGGTGGCTCGAGAAGGTACTGCTCTGACTTTTTTTTCCTCCCTGACTTTAACTCTGCAACTTTTCAAAACACACAAAAAAAGGTGTCTCATTCTATATCGTTCAGAAAGGAACTGATTTTCCTTTCTTGGAAATCTTCTGCACAATTGTTTTGCCACTTTCAAACAGGTATCTTTGTCACCCTTGCTTTTTGTACCATACACCAAGATTAAGTTTATTCAATGATCTCTGTCCCTGCCCTCTCCTGCGTCATGTGCCATATATCCCTATCTCAGACTCTTTAAGTACATCATCTCCATTTGGTTACCTTGCTTGTTGAACATCTGTCAAATAATTCTCAAATAATTTACAGTTTTCCACACTGAGCCTCAGTTTTCTTTCTCCTGCATTTGTATCCTCTTATAATGCCCTCTTTTTCGTTGTCTATTATTATGATTCTCTGAATGTCATCTGGCTGTCACAGGCTGATTTCATGAACGTGCTAGTTGCCCTCCTCCCACAGCAGATTATTGTAATAGCTGCCAGGTCCGGCATTACTGACAAAATGCTCAGGCTAAAGAGAATCTCTCAATGACCCAACATTATTTCTGATCACATCCTCAGATCACCACATTGATACCCCTGCAAGCAATAGTGCCAGTAGCTATTCCCTGCCTCCTTTACAGATGCTGTCCCACTGGAAGCCATAAAAAAGCTTGTTGACGCACTGAGAGTGGAATATTCATACTTTGTGGGTAAGATTTCCACAGCCATGTTTGTCTTTTCTATTCCCATACCACCTGGTTAGATTTTGACAACACTTAGACTTAGGTCTGACAACAAGGCATATGTTAGCACCCCTGGGTGCTTTCACCAACTGTGACAGTCTCTTTCCTCTCCACCTGTACTTCCCCACAGGTTTACATGAGGAAAGTTGATGTACAAAGAGGAAATCTGCACCTTCACCAGCAAGAGTAGAAGCTATTGGTTGGCAATATTATGCAATAAGTAAATAGTAGCGAAGGGATCCCTCACCAAACAATCATAGTAGTGGTACAAAAAGGAGGGGATGCAGTAACTTTAGCTTTCTTTGAGTTTCATGTGACAGTGCCTTGCTCTCATTAATTAATAGGCATATATTAGACAGGAATATAAGAGCCTCCCTAGAGATTACAGACTAGGAAATCTTTATTTTTTTTCAAATTAACATCTCCCACAGTCCCTTTTGACTTGAGGCTGTCAAGATCATCTCTTCCGTAGCGCAAGACAAGCCCCTGTGCTTTGTTCAGCCTCTCCGGTGTTGCCTCTGGTAACTGGAATCTCTACCAGGCTGGGGTGTCTGTGTCCTCGTGGGCCATGTCACTGCAGCATTTTCACCTGAGAGTTCAGAAAGTCTCCCACCAGAAGGCAACTTTGTGACTGTGTAGCCTGACGTTCTTCATAGCAGATGTTTCGGGTCATCCCTGACCGAATTTCTGCTTACAGAAACAAAGGTGCTCCAGAGGATTTTATTTGCATAAGCGTTGGTAATGGCAACTGCTCAGCAGCCCCGGGTTCCTGTGAGATGGACTACCTGTGCAAGCCGGATGCCTGCTTTCTTCTGCTAGTCCTATTAGAAGGCTTTTTTCATCAGCATTTGCCTTACACGAAGCGTACACACTCTCTGCCCTGTTTAAAGGATAGGAAAAGCCAATGTTTGGTGATTCCAGTGGAGAGATTTTTCCATCCAACTTGTATTGGGAAAAATATTTCAGGAAAATAAAGCCACAACAAATCAAAGTCACGAGATCTTGACAATTCAAACTGCTCAGTGGCCTGGATTTATATTTTTTTTCTTTTCCAATTAACTTCACCTTCCCTAAGTGGGGATTTCACACCCCTCGTGTTAAATAAATTGGTGTCTGGATTTTTATGAGCTTTGGCAGGAAAAAGTAGCCAGTGAACCAAGGAAAATCCAGAATTTTTGGATGGGGGCACCCAGGATTTCAGGCTCACATCTGAACCAAAGGAATGATTATGAGAAGTCCTTTGATGAGTAAAGACAATGATTTTGATGCAATTTATAATTAAATATTGTTGTGTATCTCCATTCTTCCAGAACCTCCTCCTGCCACTGGAATTTCATTTGGGTTATTTATGCATCGGTGATGTATTCTGAACGCCTCACTAACATTGACGGATATTACACTTGATGTTTTTCCTTATGTCCCTTTGGTGGTGCAAATGTGAGAAAGGGCAATGAACTTTCAATGACTCTCTTGTATAACTAAAAAAAAAAAATTTTTCATTGGGTTCAAAAGTTCAGCGCGTCAAGAGAAATCATCTTCTTGGCGCCATTGCGTGAGGGGCGGGAGAATTTTGGGGAGGGTTTTTTATGTTATAGCAAAAAATAATTACTCTGGGATGCAAATTTGGTAATTCTCACCAACACTGGCTTTCAAATCACCATACTGATAAATTATTTGTTGTGTTTTTATTAACCTCTGTGACCCGATGGAGTGGATTTGCCATGCTGCGAACTGCTTACATTTGAAGGTCAAAAAGCTCTTGGCGTGCCATTCATTGCAGTAATAGCACCTCAGGGTCCCTTCAGTCTCTGCTTTGCTGAGGTTGGTACAGTCAAAAGAACAAAGTCTTTCACTTGACAGCCGGGGGAATGATGAGAAGGAAACATGGAGAAAGCCCAAAGCAAAAAATCCCCACAATTTCATCCATCTCCACAAGTTCTTGCTGAACTGCGGGCTTGGGCCTTTCCAAATGCAATGTTTCTTCAAAGCACACTCATCTGGAAGAATTTGAAAGGCAACTAAGTCTAAAAATAAATGTGTTGGCAAGAAATGTCCATTCTGGAAAAGTGCCATCATTTTGGGTGGCCAAGAAAAACCTAATCAGCTTCTGTGAATGGGGAAAAAAAAAAAAAGCAAACAATCCCAAACACCAACTTCACTGTACTTAATAAGAACAACTTTTTACAGTAAATGGCTTTTCTGGATGATGGGCCATGGACTTAAATGGAGCATCAGGTCATTTAGCTACAGGGCAGAGAACCACTGATGGCCACCTTGGTCATCATCACACAGCCATTCTTTAGCATAGTTATGGGACCTCAGCGGCAGGAAAGTCAAATAAGCCTCCTCAAGTCAAGTCAAGTCAAGTCAAGTCAAGTCAAGTCAAGTCAAGTCAAGCAGGCTCCTCTACAGACAATGGCATTTCCTCCATGAATCGGTCCATGTTCAGGCTGTAGCACTGTGTTTTTGACCAATGGTATCTGTCAGGGGAACCTTGTCCCACTGTGAAGCATCTGTTGGACAAGGGAACATAGAGGCCTATGGTGGGGCAGGAGTACTCTTCTCACTTTGTTCTCCCTCTGGCTGATCCTGGCTTTAGAGGCTCCTGCAACTGACTTTTTATGAGTCTTGACTGAAATGGCTGGCAGCAGGATTGTGTACATGACAGGAGCATCCTGGAAAGCTCTTGGCAGTGATCGCATTGTGCTGTTTGCACAACAGCTCCAAAGCCCCTCAGCTTCCTGTTCAAATAAAATGTGTGGCTAATGCATGAAGAGTCTCAAAGCCTTGAACTAACTTATAGAGACAACCAGCTGCCCTTGCAGCAAGTGGCTGGGAGTGAGGCTTATCCCGATATCATCACAGACACGTGCACACATGCTCATGTGTATGTATACAGACATGCATGTGTTCATATACATATACGTATATTTTAAAGAGAATGGTTCAGTGAGATGCACTTAACCAGCCTTCTCCACTTGTTCAGGTCTATTCATGCACTGTAACATCCCAGAATCAGTCTGAGTCAGCCCAGATCCCTTGTCTGACAGCATTGGATGCTTGTTCAAAACTCTTGTTGGAAAGCCACAGGTCCTGGCTGGAGGTAATTGTGGATGCAAGGTTGAATGTCTGCCAAGAGCTTGCCCTCATTGCAGATAAGGCAAACCATGTCCTGGGCAACGTTAGGAGGACTGTGGCAAGCAGATTAAGGGACGGTAGTTTCCAGTTTCCTCTCTGGTCAGTGCTGGTGAGGACAAACATGACTTATTGTGGCCAGTTTCAGGGACTGTCTCTCCTGCTTCAAGAATGATATGGAGAAAGAGGGGAGAGGCCAGCAGATGGTGACGAAAATGGTCAGACACACATTCCAGGCCCACAAGAGGGCATGAAGAGAGTTGGGTTGGGTTATCCAGGAGAAAAGAGACTTGAAGGAGGATCTAATAGCAGCTGCAGCTACTTGAAGGCAGTTGTATGGAGCCCAAATTCTTAGTGGTCTTACACAATATAACAAGAGACAATAGACAAAAATTCCTGGGTAGGTTTGGACATCAACAGACGTGCCGCACCGCGACAGCTCATTTAATTGTACTACAGGTGGGGAGTCACACTACCACTATGACAGCCAAAGACTTCTGAGAGAGCTGTGGGTGTTCAGATTGGAGAAAAGAAGACTCTGGGGGGACCTTATTGCAGCCTTCCTGTACTTAAAGGGGGCTTCTAAGAAAGATGGGGGCAGACTTTGTAGCAGGGCCTGTAGTGATAGGACAAGGGGTGATGGTTTTAAACTACAAGATGGTCGATTTAGGCTAGATATAAGGAAGAAATTTCTGCAGCTTGCAACCTGTTTTTCCAGTAAGATCTTCTGTAATGTACTAGCAGCACAGTCCAGAACCAGGGTAAATATGCACTAGAAATAGTGGGTTTTATTCAGCTGTCTGCAATGTCATCCGCATCTTTCTGTCACAGGTGTTCAGATTGGGAAGTCAACAGCTTCCTTGTGGTAGTCTCACTCATTCTCCCTACTGTGAGTATTCTCGTCTGTGTATGAACAGGCAGTGTGTTGCTTAGAGATAACACATTTCTAAATTTCTACAAGAGCTTCCAGGTCGTCATATGTACAAACAAACCCCCATTCAGTGGCAGTAACATTCATCCAGGGTCACTAACATCACAGCAACATGAATGTTGTGTGGGCTACATCTCAGTTCCTGTCAGCTCACAGTCGTGGGACACATGCACCCCATTGAACTGCTCCGCCTGGTTTGACCTGGGCAGAAGAACCACTTCCAGCTGGGCACAATGCCATGACACTTCTACAATGAGATCCATCCCACCTGCACCCTTCCAAGTGAGACAGTTACTGTCCACAAATCCTCATGCCCACTTCTGGAAAACCACATGTCCCAGTTCTTTGCCATGTAGGAAAAATTTGATCTTCTCAATTATACCACCAGCCAAAACCACTTGCTTCTTCATCCAGGATTGCATGAATTCCGTTGCAATGGAAGATGGAGAAGGAAGAAAGAGGCAATATTTCTGTGGGATGCTCTCTGTTAAGGCTGAGAGAGACATTTCATGAGCGTATCAACACGTGGTATGTGGAAACAGTTATCTGCTCGGATCCCTGGCACATTTGGAAAAGTTTTTTCCTGGAAAATAGGGTGAGCTGTTGATGGTAATGCACTGGTTCAGCAGAGCAGCAGATTACCTCTGGAAAGTGGGAGAGTCGCTCACAACACTTGCTGAGACATTTGCAAAACGATTCTGCTTGTCTTTATAAACTGAGCTTTGAAGTGGTTTTGGCTAGAATATGAATCAATTGCATAGGGTGTGAGTGCCAGTGAAAGAGATGAAGTTTAAGTTTTCAAGAAGGTGACTGTGGCAACTGACTGATTGGGCCAAAAAAAAAAAAGGGGTTTTTTTGTGAACTGTGCTTGCTATCTCCAGCATAGAAGTCTAGCAGTTTTAGAGCAACCTTTGTTGCTTGTTCTTCAAGAGCCAGCTCTGCCTCTGGTCATTTCTTTTTCTTCTTGCTTAGTGCTCCGTGACTGATGAGGATCTCAGTAAAACACAAATTGATTTGCTTGGCTTTCATGGTCACCTCTGGGCTGTAATTACTCAGGCAGGAAAAATTAATTAGTCCAGTGTGGGCTGACTGCTGCTCTCCAAGCACTGCTGAATCTTAATTGGAGAGCTCCAGAGAAAGGTGCTGATTCACACCATGGCATGATGGGGTGGGGATTTTTCCAGGGACAGAGGGTGGAGTGGTGAAGGGGGTTGAAGGTCAAGATAGGATATGTTGTCTATTCCAACATTAGCAGCTGTACCTTCTTTCCTCTCCTTAGCTGTGATAACGAGTCTGTTAAAATCTGTTTGCCTCTTTCAAACAACCACTAAAATAAAAAAGATTATGCATTTAGTCATACGAGTACCTACACAGATCTTCCTGGGGTATGCAATGTTCACTAGAAAAAAACCTCAATGGCAATTGTTCTCTAACATACCCACTAGTGATTATTCTCTTATTGCTTTCCGTGATGCCATTTGCAATGACAGTATAGCACTGACATTTCACACTGCTGTATTTGGGACTGTATGTGTAGATATGAGCTGCTGGGACAGGCCTCTTTGGCAGAGAAATTTCTAAGGGTTAGAGATGGGCTTGTGGCAATGTGAATAGCTTTGCTGAGAAGAAATACCTTTGCTATTGCTGTATTTGCTGAATTATTTTCATTTTGGCATCCATCTGTTCCTCTCCGTTCCTCCAGTTATATCACAGAATCACAGAATCATTAAGGTTGAAAAGGACCTTTAAGAACATCAAGTCCAACCATCAACCCAACATCAACATGCCCACTAAACCACATCCTGAAGCGGCATGTCTACATGTTTTTTGAACAGTTCCAGTGATGGTGACCACCACCTCCCTGGGCAGCCTGCGCCAATGCTTGACCACTCTCTCCGTAGAGAAATTTTTCCTAATATCTACTCTAAACCTCCCCTGATGCAACTTGAGGCCATTTCCTCTCATCCTATCACTGGTTACTTGGGAAAAGAGACACCCACCTCGCCACAACCCCCTTTCAGGTAGTTGCAGAGAGCAATAAAGTCTCCCCTCAGCCTCCTCTTCTCCAGACTGAACAAGCCCAGTTCCCTCAGACACTCTTCATCAGACTTGTGCTCCAGATCCCTCACCAGCTTCGTTGCTCTTTGGACATGCTCCAGCACCTCTATGTCCTTGTAGTGAAGGGCCCAAAACTGAACATAATATTCAAGGTGTGGCCTCACCAGAGCTGAGTACAGGGGCACAATCACTTCCCTACTCCTGCTGGCCACACTATTTCTGATACAGGCCAGGATGCTGTTGGCCTTCTTGGCCACCTGGGCACACTGCGGCTTATATTCAGGGCTGTCAACCAGCACCCCCAGGTCCCTTTCCACCGGGCAGCTCTCCAGCCACTCCTCCCCAAGCCTATAGCGTTGCACGGGGTTGTTGTGACCCAAGTGCAGGACGCGGCACTTGGCCTTATTAAACCTCACACAGTTGACTTCCGCCCATCGATCCAGTCTGTCCAGATCCCTCTGCAGAACCCTCCTACCCTCCAGCAGATCAACACTCTCACTCAGCTTGGTGTCATCTGCAAACTTACTGAGGGAGCACTCGATCCCCTCATCCAGCTCATCTATAAAGATATTGAACAAGACCGGCCCCAAAACTGAGCCCTGGGGAACACCGCTTGTGACCGGCCGCCAGCCAGATTTAACGCCGTTCACCACAACTCTCTGGCTTGGCCATCCAGCCAGTTCTTTACCCAGTGAAGAGAACCTGTCTAAGCCATGAGCCGCCAGTTTCTCCAGGAGAATGTTGTGGGAGTCGGTGTCAAAGGCTTTGCTAAAGTCCAGTTAGACAACATCCACAGACTTTCCCTCATCGCCTAGGCAGGTCACCTGGTCACAGAAGGAGATGAGGTTGGTCAAGCAGGACCTGTCTTTCATGAATACATGCTGGCTGGGCCTGATCCCTTGGTTGTCCTGCAGGTGCCCTGTGAGCACTCTCAAGACCAACCACTCCATGATCTTCCCCGGTACCGAGGTCAGGCTGACAGGCCTGTAGTTCCCAGGATCCTCCTTCCGGCCCTTCTTGTAGATGGGTGTCACATTGGCAAGCCTCCAGTCTTCTGGGACCTCCCCTGTTAACCAGGACTGCTGATAAATGATGGAGAATATCATTATTTGGTGCAAACTGCATGCAACGTTTGCTGTTAGATGTTTAATGAAAGAAATACTGAACTCACTGGTTGTTGAGGATCAAACAGTGGAACACTACTCAGCCCTCACTCAAAAATTGGTGTGGGTGATTGAGAAAAAGGTGAGGAAATTAATTTCATCAGAGAATGTTTTTCAGACAGTTCCCAGTGATTATTGCAGCTTGGCTCTGGGTTTGCTTTGCTTCCCATGTGTTCCTACCCAACAGCAAGTATCGGCACAGCAAGAGCCAAACAGGATTTTCTCATAAATGATCAGCTCTGCTCAGTGACTTGCTAATTAAATGAAATCTTGTTAACAAAAACACTTTTGCTGAGCTCAAAATATTTTCATTTTGGCGTTTTGTTTTGGGTTTTTTTTAAGGTTTTGAGGCTTGATAGTGACACTAAATCTACAGTGAAGATGTGGTGCACTCCTGCCTGGGTTCATGATGGTGGCACAGCCACACAGGTGGCTCATTAGTGAAGCAGACATCTATGTCACCTTTACTGTTGCTATTCTCTCAGAAATTTGTTGTCTCAGAAGCACAGTTTTATTGAGAAAAGCTAGGAATCCTATTTTTCTGGCCAGCTCCACATCTAATACATTTCTTCCAAGTTGACTGCTAATGTTGAAATAGGCAATGTCTCTCATGTCCTCTCTACATTAAAGTAATTGCCAGGTGGAAAGAGGGGGCTTAGCATGGTTAGTCCTTCACAACATTTCTGAACTACAAATCTTATCATTTTGACCTGAAGACTAAATCTATGTCTGGATGCCCATTTTAATGATTGCAGTTCAAAACTCCCACCAAAGCCTCACATCTTGCAAATGAGGATTTCCTGCTGCAGCTATTTTCATCTAACAAATTTCACCATATCTTCTTACTCTGTCCACTCCAATCGAGGGTGGATAGTCATAAGGACAAAACCTTAAAATTCAGCATAATCCTGACAATATGGAGAAATGCACTGAAGAAATTCAGTACAGTTTGATACACACCAGTGCAACATGCTGTTCCCTCCAGGTAAGAAGAAATATTCCAACAAGTACTGGGCAGGAAAAGTCTAGCTGGGCAATATCACTGTAGAATAGGACCTGGGAGGCAATAATGGGTCACAGGGTGAATGTGGGTCAGGCATAACATATTGCTGTTGAAAGAGAAGATAGAGGGGGGAAAAAAGCCCGCGCACACACACACACATATATATATTTGCCATTCTTTAAGCATGTGCAGCAATAATTTTGTTTTACTCAGAATGGTCAGGGTCACAGTGGGAGTACTACAGTTTAGAGAACTACATGTTGAGAAAGAGGTAGATCAATTGGATAGAGATGTCTAAGGGAAAAAATGGATGAGAGATGTTTGTCCAGAGGAAAGGCTGATTTAGGGGACATATGAGGAGAATGAGGGAATATCCATTACGAATAGGCTAAAACTACTGGTTTTAATTTGCATGACAAGGTTTAGGTCAGAATGACCAAGTAGATTGTGGAATACTTTGAAGTATAGATTAGACAAATTTTTATCAGGAGTGATAAATGTAATTTCTCCTATGTAGACTTGGAGCAACAGACTAAGGAACCCCACAAATTCCTTTCCTGTGGTTCTGGGACTGATTGCTACCTTGTAGGCTGAAACGAAGTAGCCTGGGGCTGGCTTTGCGCTTGGTTGTTCATACAGATTTGTTAGGTTGGCATTGCCTTTTGCCAATGACTCTCAGCCTCATTCCTGACCAAAATTTTGTCAGTTCTACAAGACAATTTTCCAAGCAAGTTGGAGCTACTTGGGCATCACCCACATAGGAAAACTATTGTCTTGTGGAGGTGGATTTGTCCATATTTCATCTGACAGACATGTGCCCCTTTTCTATGTTATAGTGATGCATTTGTGTCACCATATTGACTTCAGTTCTGCACCAGCTCTATTGTTTGAGTGATTGTCTGAAATTTTTATATGAAAAGGGATCTTCATTCAAAGTAATATGTGCAAAATGAAACTTTTTATTGAAAAAACAATCATTATCATTTAAATGCTTTGCTTTTCACAAACTTACTGGTATCTAAAATTGATATTTTAATCAAAGCATTACTAAACATCTATCAAACTAATTTAAATAATTACTGCTTTGCTGTCTTTACAGTAGACACAATTTTCTGTAAGCAAATGCAAATGAGCAAAGAGTGAATATTTTAAAAATGTTTTTGTTAGCTTTAGAAGAAATCTTCCTTAGAATATGATAGATTGTATAGAACAAGGAACTTATGTTGGATCCATTTAATGGAAAGCATTTCCTAATCTTGGTACTTTAAAAAATAATTTTCCCATTTTTACCAGTTTACCTCTATGTAAAGCATTTTTTACATTAAAGACGTGACAATGACTTAACCACATTGTACCTCTTTATAGGAGATGAAATGCTTCTCTATTATTGTGAGCATTTTCACTCGAACATCTGCTCCTGCTTCGTGACACCAAATGTAACTGAAGATGGGAATGCATTTTCTTCAGGCCTATGGGTTGAGCATAACAGGTCCAGTAGTAGTTTTATTATTATTTTATTATTTATTGGTGGATTTTTAAAGCTTCAGAAAATGCTCCAGTATCAATACCAATATTTTTTATACCGTCTCTGTCAGCAGCTTCACCAATAGCTCTGCTTTCCTGGCTGAAACTTTGCATCATGTGTATCACAGGTGACTACTTAGCCACAGGACTCTTCCACATAAAAAAGCCGCTAATTGTTCCACACAGTGCAGGTGGGGAAGAAGGATGCAGATGGATGGGGCAACCAAACAATCTACACTCCACAAGACACGGTGATTTCAGGTTTACTGCCAGGTTCCCTAAAAGAGGAACTTATAGTGATGTTTTCACCACAGTAATGAAGACTATGGTGCAAGAATATCCATGTACTCGACTAATGGAATGTTATTAATTATTCTGGTCTTGTCTGCCAGCAGGTGCTGGGAGAGTTAGGCACTTCTCTGTGACTGTAGACCCCAACATGTTTGCCACTGTTATGGCTTGTCCTCTGCTTGCCTGTATGGGATATGATGATTTGGCCACTGGTTTTTAGATGAATGATGACTTGATACCCATGGTGCACTTTACTCTTGAAATGGAAAGCTTCTACTAATTTCCAGTCAAAACTTGCTCATGATCCACCTTCAGCCATCGTCACAGACCTATCTGTCTCCCAACTTACCCAGTTCCTGTTTATCCTTGATATTTACACAGGAAATACATTCCTTCTGTCACATGAACATTTCCTCCTAAACTAATTATGAACATGAGTGTCAGATTTGTGCAACATGTCTCAAATGAGTGTCAGGGCTGGCCCATACAGTGTATTCATAGCGAAATAATGAATAGCTATATGCATCCTATAAACACTTAAAACTTTTTCCATCCTCCTTATGCTAACAGTTCATGCATTTTTATTTCTTAACTCCTGAACCCCTGTTTTATAGCAAGCATGAAAAAAGGCAGCCTTTGTTGAGAACCTCCAAGGACATGACTCTGCTTTGTATTATCAAATGTCTCCTCATCTGAACCATTTCGATCAACAGGGCTCTCCAATTCTTCTGTCAGGCTTGGTAGTACTTCCCAGTTTTGAGTCACCTGCAAATTGTGAAGCTCATACCTAATTTTTAGTCTTTGGCTACCATGCCCATACTGAATAGATTTAACTTTGAAGTCAGCTCTGCTCTAAGCAGGATGTTGGATCTCCAGAGGTTCCTTCCAGCCTACATTTCTCTGTGAGTCTATGCCTCTGTCACAGCGGTGGTTTCAGAACTGTCTCTGAGCATCACCATAGGTAACTTCTCCTTCTGTCGTAATTACCTCTTCAGTGTGAATAGTTGCAGACTCCCTTTATTCACTTTCAGCTCCAGAGCCCAAATCCATGGCTAATTTATCAGAAGCTCACAGAAAGTGAGAAGGATTTAGTTTATGTATGTCTCTTGTGTAAAGGAGCGCTGGTCCTACCAGGAATTGCTGCTAAATTATCCTGAAACAATTTAGCTTTTGTAAATTATCTTATAATTTATACATTTCTCCCTACTTCCCTGGCTTCATCTATTCTTGTTCCAAAACTTTGATGCCAAACTAACAGGCCTACACTTGTCTCGATCATTCTTTACCCTCTTCTGGACAGAAATGTTATATTTTTTACCATCCCATTATAGGGACTATCCCTGATTTGCATAATTGTTACACATCATCCTACTTGATTTGTCATTCTGCATGCCAATGCTGTTAATGGTCTAGGTAGAAATCAGTTTTTCATTTTTCACTTGAATCAGATAGTGGCTTTACCTCAGATGATGTCACGCCTAGTGCCCTACCCTTGTTTACACTGGGAGTCTGGTTAATGCTCTTGATATCGCATTGTTGCTGCTGTTAACTGTAGGAAATAAGATTTTTGATCTCAGCAATAAGTAACTTTTGATCTTTTTTTCCTCAAGTGTGCAATTGTCCTAATTTTCTCTATGTTCCCCTTGGTTTCTGTGACTTAAGTACCATTTACTATTATTAATTTTAATTTCCTATGTGAGGTAGGTTTTTGGTCATTCTTACTTCTTTTTGCAGTTTGTAACCTCTCAGACATACTTCTTCTCACAGCTCTCTCTCCCTTTTGAATTTTGAATTTTAAGTACCTATGCCTTCTCTGGACGCAGATCCCAGAGCTGCTTAGTCATACTCAATAATTCATTTCCTTAGATTTCAAAGTTTGCCTTTCTCAGCTTCCAAACCTTCATTCTAGACCTACTTTTGTCTATTTTGAAATTTAAAGAGAAAAGTCAGCTCACAATCACACTTTATTCAAATTTTACTACATTTAAACCCATACAGGAGATAAGTCTAAAATGGTCTTATATTTACTTTTGTGTAGAAATCCATCATCTAAAATATCTAAGCCAATATAAGCAGTAATTATCTTTCAATCCATATTTGAGACATTAAAGTTTCCCATAATTCCCCTTAATGCTTATAGATTTGATAACTGTACAGAGACTAATCAAAATTAGGCCGGAGCTGGGGGCACAGAGGAGGCTAGTGAGACTTTCTTTCTCTCTCCAGCCATCCCTCCCGGCAGTGGTTTGCAACAAAACATTCTTTTGCCCCTTCCATAACATTTCATTTCTCTGCCCTCTGCTTCTTGCTAAAACAAAGCACCACCTCATTCCATCCATCCACACTGGTTTCCAGCGTACCTGACGTTTTTCAGCACCTGTGTGACTTTCATGTCTCTGCTTCACCCTTCCACGTGCCATAACAGTCTCAAGTCCTGTACATGAGCATGTCAAAGTTTGCTTGACAGTTCAATCTTTCTTACTTTGTCACCAACTGTCAGGTCTCTGTCACTTTTAATAAGCAGTGGGTATTGAGTTAGTTTCTTGGCATTGTCTCTTGGGCTGGTAGTCCAATATCTTCTCAGTCCATACAGCTGGTCATCGTCTGAAGTGATGAGGCCTTATCCTGCCCATTTACCTTTCTGGAAAACAGCCATCCTCTCTGAAAGGCAACTTGGATATCCTAAACCACAATTGTCTGTCTTTATAACATAAAATTAGAGAGGTTTTATCTTTTATGACTCTTCTTTCTTGGAACAGAGATGGGTTTTCCCCAGCTTTCTACAAAAGCTCTGAAGTCTTCTGTGATCTTTGCAATTTCATGGTATGCTGCATTTTTGCTTCCAGTGTAGGATGGAAGTCATTATGAATAGTGTCAAAAAAAACCCAGAAAAAAAGATAATGAAAATGTTATTTTGATATAGAATGGATATAAAAAATGTTCACCTTTTCAAAGATGGGACGTTCTCCATTCATTCAGCTGGGTGGGCAGAGCACTGGAGACCTGAATGGCTTCAATTCATGGCTGATACCCTAAACGATCCACAGGAAACTTCTTATTTCTGTGCCTTTGTTTCTCCTCCCACTCTCTGTCTCATCCATTTATATTACTGTATCTCACATTGCTTCTGATATGTGTCCATGCAGCATCCAGTGCAGCATGGTTCCAGGCTTTAGTGGGACTCCTAGGTATTATCATCCTACAAACAAATAACAATGATAGTGAGTATAATTACAATATTCAAACTACTCTTGCTCTGCACCATTAGCTATGTTCTGAGAAAAATAACCTTTACTCAGTCTGGTATGTCAACTGTGGCATCCTTCACTGTCACTGGCAATCTAGCAAAATGCCTTCTTCATGTTTCTTGATCAGAAATACGCTGGTAGGCATCCATTGCCCTGTGCAGAAAGTACCAAGACCTTTCATCTTTTCATAGGATGTGGCCCCATAATGCTGCATAGTTAGCTGCTATCCAAGTTTTGTGAGACACAGCACACATGTCTCCTAGGTCTATCCCACAAGAGCAGAATGTTTACATGAGAACAGCAGGGGCTAATGCAGTGGCAAACATGTTCAATGTCAAAGCTGTGTCTGGATCAACAATAAGGTCAGATCACAAACTGCCTGATACAAAAGAGCATCTACCAGCTGTAGGAGGCTTCATTCCCTGATTATTGGTTTCCAGATTGCTCTGTTCTTTGGGTTTCCTCTCAATTTAAGCTTAGTTTGGAATGTCTTTCGTTCTGCAATTGCCTTACTTCTCCTGAGGGCTTCTCAGTAAGTTGCTAGACTGTCCTCTTTATTGTCTAGTATTGTGATGTATCTGGTATCAGTTATGCTGTGTGCCAGGCTGAACTCCCCGATGAATTTCAGATGTGAGACTTGAAGTACAAACACCATTGCAAAGGGGCAGGAACAGGAGGTACTTCGTGCAGTCACATAATCTTGTCTTTTCTCAAAACCTGTGTCATTTCAGCCCACCAACAACCAACTGGGAAGCAAACTCTGGCCAAGTACCAGCACAGTGGCTCATCGAGGCCTCACAGAGGCTCATCATTGGGGGTGTTCAAAACCTGACTGAACAGGTCCCTGAACAACATGGTGGGTCTTTAAAAACAGACCTATTGGAATATGGGGTGATTGAGAGATCTCCAGAGGTCCTTTCTAACCTTAACCCTTTTGCATTATTCCTGTCTCAGCAAATCAGTGTGACACCTGAGTAATGGTTATTGCAGTGCTGACAACTTTCATGAAGAAGGCAGAGGCCCCATATTTACACCATTTAACATTTCTACTAAACCATTTCTCATATATGTGTCTTTTTTTTTTTCCTAGAATTCAATAAGTTACACAATACCTGTCTGAATGGGACACATGAAATAAATCAGTCCCATTACACTTCCATCATTTGCCATAAAAGATGCTGTACTTCAACATCTCATGTACAAGCTCCTCAGTGAATCCTGCTTTTCTTCATTGTCTAGAGTGCAGATAATTACAAATGTCTCCTTTCCTCTTTTCCCAATATTCTGAATATTCTGTTAGGTAAGTGTACCACATGAAATTGCAATTCTAAGGACTTTTTGTGTGTGTGTGTCTTTCAGTATTTTTAAGGCATGGACCATCCTCATTCCCCAGAGCTTCATGAAATGTGGTCAAGTTGCTAAGTCATTCTCTTATGACAAGGACTGTGTAATTGCCTGCTTGTGCTGTTTCCCCATAGGAACCTTTGCCATGCTGAGCACAAGATGAGTGATACTCAATTAAAAAATCTGAGTCGTCTCACCAGAGGCTGTTGAGAGCCCAGTGTTTTTGCTTGACATTCAAAAAGATTGGAAAACAAGCTGCACAGCTAATGGAGGCCACTCAGAAGATGTGAAATCCTTGCCTGTATCTGACACTGTCCCAGGTGGGTCACCCTGCGCCATTTTATGCAGCTAAACCTCGCTCAGTGGGATCTTTTCCAAAAGGTTTCTGGTAGGCGTTTACATTAGTGGATACTCCAATATACCCAGATGTTCTAGATGACTCTTGTGCCACAAAGTACATGCCATCTACACTAACGCCCAAACTCTGGTATGTTACACCTTCAGCTTGCCAAAGGTAAATCCCATTTTTGCTTTTCACACAATTTTAGCAGTGTATACCTGGCCAGATCTCTCCAACTAGCAATAACATCTCGCCACAAAATAAAAGGACTACTCCTACCAGGATTTGTCCCTATGCTTGAGGAGCAAATACTGTGAGGAGAGGTACCTGAGGTAGAAGATGACTATTTTTCTTGGGGTAACCCTAGCTATCATAATACAGAACAGGTTTGAACAAACTTTCAGTAGGCTAGAAAGGACCTGATGGCAGGAGTAGGCTGGAAGTTTGAAGAGGAGGATGAAGCAGGAGGACTAGGAGCAGACTAGGCAGGTCTGAGCTCAGTTTGGGCAAGATCTGCATGAGGGAACAGAAGGTGCAGAGGCCATCAGATAAGTGGGAGGCCAAGGGCAAGCGCAGAGAGCAGATGATGTTTTTCTCTGACTCTTATAACTAAACCTTGATCTTTACAGGAGCCAGAACAACAAGCCCCAGAGAGCTCACCAGTATGCTACCTCCTCAAGCCCAGCCTGTGTCGTACTTCTTTTATGGTTCCCCAAGAGCATCACTGCCTACTTCTCCCTGTATATGGGTGCTACACAACCTCAATGAACCTCCTATAGAGAAGAGGAGGATTTGTTCCCAAAAACATTACTGTCTCCCTCAGGACCTGGGTCACTATTGCACCACTGGCACCACCAATGGCACTTTCCTGCCTCGGGCAGTTGGTGCTCCAAGATATTGGGATAGTTTCTCAAGGCTCTGGGGAGAATATAGAGCAATGCCTCAGATACACACACATAAATCTGTTCGGGGTCCAGAACTGGACAACAAGGGCTTTCTATCACAGACTCTATGTTGGTGGTTTGCTGAAAGTGGGCAGTGAGACCAAACTGACCATCAAAAAAGCAACTGGTGGTACACATGAGTCTCTGCCATAAAGATTTTTGCAGGGTGTGGTGATCATCTGTGCATCATAATACCTGTGTGAAACACTCAGAATCAATATAGTACATCAGCATCTTATCCTTGTCTGACCTTAGCTCACACTTCAGCCTTGGATGCTCTGACAATGACTAATTTCTTCATAAGCCTCCCTTCCAGCTATCTGAAATGTCAGACTCCAAGGAGCATTTCTCCTCCAAGTTGTCTTTTCTCCAGAGGGGTTGTGGACACCTCAGAGGCTGGTATATTGGTGAAGTCCTCCAGGAGCTTTCAGGAGGAGGGACATGATATGGCAGCATTGGTACTGCCCTGAATCACAAGACACCATGGTCAGAGTGGCAGGCATGTGGACAAGGCACATGGCAGGCAAGGGAACATCAGAAATAGTGACTGAACAGAGATATTCCAGCCCAGAATATCAGCAGGGTGTTGGATCTGGAGGGCATACTGGAAAAAAAAGGCCTCCTTGTTCTTATAATTTTTTTCAGATAAAATCTGGGAGTTTCTTGTGTTTAAGAGCAGTTTCTTGGCTATTTATGGAAGAGGACAAAGAAAATCCATCTGAAAGTTATGGACAGTTCAGAGTCCTGTCACAAGAGACAGCTGAAAGTCTGGTATTTCCTACATTTTAAATATATGTTTTGCATTGACAATGTAATTAACATAGTTTCAAATATTTAATTAAAGACTATAAAAAACAACACCGGCTCCCTGAGAAAAAGCTTTTCTTACCTCTGCTACTCTAGGGAAAAAAACTCCATTATATTTCTTTGTCTTGTATCTTTCAATTAAATCAGTTTTTAATCCAATGAATCATTTTCCTTTATCCTATACCTATTCATTTTCCTTAAGAGTCTTCTATGAGGACCCTTATAAAAAGAGTTTCAAAAATCCAAGTAAATTACATGCACTTAGATCACCTTGCTCCTGGATTTTATTAACTTTTTCAGGTTAACAAGGCATACTTTTCCCTTCAGAAGCTGTGATGTTGATGGTTTGACCCAATCAAGCTACACTGTGTTTATCTAAATGCTGTATTATTTGATTCTTAATTAGACTGTTTCTCTGGGACTAGTGTTCCTGACACCAGTGGGCAACTTTCTAATCTTCTTGGTAATTGCTGTTAGTATGGATATAAGGACTAATGCAAAGTCCACTGAAGCATTGGAAAAACAGCCTCAGGAACTCTTTTAAGACCTGTGCAGAAATATCTTTTGGCCCTGGTTAGCTAACCCCTCTAACAGCTCCGTAGCTTTGTTTTTAATTATTTCAGTTTCTTTCAAGGCCATAATCTTCTCCTCTGAAAAAAAATAATAAACAAGCAACACAAAACCCCTTCCTCCCCCATCAAAAAAAACCCCAGAACAGGGCTTCTGCTTGCAAAGTACAATTACTTTTTGTATTATTCTTCCTGTAGACTGGGTGACTGTCTTTTATATGTTCTTCTTCCCCTCCTTATCTCTAGCTGCAGCTTTTGTTAGCAGATGTATCTTCCTAGAAGAAGGGCTTGTGGGACTAAATTACAAAAAAAAAAAAGGTAGACCAAACCCACTGCACACCCAACTAGTCAGTTGATGGGATGTGGCTTTCTGTGTCCAATTTTCCCATCTGGAAGGCACACTATTCTGTGCATTTCCTGGCTTCTGTAATTTATCGTGCCTCTTCTACTTAGGAAAGGAGACTGGAGTAATATGTGAAGCACCCAGACCTTATGTGAGCCAAATGATGCTTTTCCCTTTGCATTCAAATACTTCTATGCTTATAGCTATGTATAAACAGGCTGCAAACATGAAAAAAAGTAGCTTAAGGTATTATTTGCATAACTCACTGTGTCTGGAACTGTGCAGGACCTAGCACAACAGCCAGTATGTTCAGCTAAAACAACTAACTCACAGCTTTTGGTTGCAAGTCCCAGCTTCTGGCTCAGTTTCATATATACCATTTTCCATGCAGGATTTCCTGGCCAGAGGTGTCTGTCTGTGACAAGGCTGCTTTGCTAGATCAGAGGCTCCCCACTCCCTCTGCCAGGCATGGTCATTCCCCTCACAATCTCTTGTAAGGAAAATTGCAGAGGGATATGTGGTGGCAGTCAGTGGTGGAAAAGGGTAAGGGGCATATAGCCTTTACATCAGATTATGGATAACATCACCAAAGAGCTCAGCCAGGTCCACTGATGAATTGGAGTTATGCAGAACAGAGGAGCAGGACAAGGAGGAGAATGCAGGACGTTAGGGAAGAAGACAGACAGTGGCCTTAGAGCATAAAAAATATCTTTCACTAGGGGAACATGGTGGATTGGAGCTCTAGGAACTGCAGGGATGTCTTCTACATTTTCCATAAGGTTATGCAAATGGGTTCTCTGGCTTTGGGCTGTGGCTTTTCATGTTCTGCAACGCTCTCCAAAGATTCTTCTGGTCGTCAGAGAAAGGAAAGAGATGTGCTCCAGAAACACAGTGGGGACAAGGGGGTTGTACAGCAGTTCCCCCACCTCATTGTTTCATGAGCTGGAAGCATTCATTATTCTCAGTTCAAATTAGTTTTGGGGAGTGGGAAGGACACCATTGCTGGACCTGTGCTTTCTCCTAGACCCTATCATGACATTTGTCCTTCGCTTTACATTCTTGGATATTTCTTGGTTTTACGAGTGTTTTCTTTCTTCCTGTCTTCTCTTTTGTGTCCAGCACTGATTTTATTGCTTCTTGTGCATATCCAGGACTGAGCAGCTTTCTCTGTTCCCTCTGCTTCTTCCCTGTGTCTTGCCTCCCTTCCCTGGGGCTGGACAGCATTGCCTTGATCAGTGAAGTGGCAACATGTCACTTACTTACACCATAAACTGCTGAGATTCCTGCATGGCCAGAATAGCTATGGAGCACAGCTGCAGACCAACGGGAGACCACCAATCACTCACATTTCTAAACTGTTTGTCACAGTTCTTCAGTATGTAGGCTGTGATGCTGCCAAGAGCAATCTCATCTCCTAGGCACCCATCCATTTCTTCCCAGACCCTCAAGGTATCCTAGTCAAACCACCCCCCTTCATCTTGCCCCATCTGGCTGTCCCATATTCCTCTTTCTTTGGGGCCCATCTTTTCTTTTCAGCAACAGTAGATCCTCCGCCCCACCTCCCCAGTTGACTAGGACTGAACTACTGAAAAAAGAAAAGCTGTAAATAACAGTAGGAGAGGGGGCATAGCTAACAATGTCTGAAAAGTCGACGTTAAAGAGAAAGAAAATTGATAAAAGGAGTTAAAATCAGCAGAGAAAAATCCACAGTTGCAATCAATAGAATTAAGAAGTTTTTCAAGCACATTGGAAACCAAAATTCTAGTAATGACACAGATCCAATATGAGATGGCTATTGCTTCACTGAGAAATAGTGATGCAAGAGTAAGTGTGTATGTTTTGTTGCATATTTGGTTAAAACAGGTTAATGAACACTGTACTATATATGAGATTACTTTTTTGTTGGTAAAAAGAATTGTGTGTATCTAATAGAGAGTTCTTAGGGAACTGATTTTGAATGAATAGCCTAGGTGGCAGAAAAATTTACAGCATGCGATATTACTAAAATCTAAATAGCACTAGATTTAAACATTGACGTTTCAAAGTCTAATTCTCCAACGAAGAATGTGTAAGAGTTTCTGCCAGACATAGGCAAGGCTCAGCTCTAGGACCAGAGATCTGAGGCCAAGTCTGGCATTACAGCTGAGACCTGCCATGAGCAAAACACAGGTTGGAGTGGTAATGATGTAATGATGAACAGACACTAGCGGAAAAGAACATATAACATTTGGCGAAGGAAGTCTGCTAAAAACAGACACATCTGGTAACAACGAGTGGACACTGGTGGGTTGGTCCCGGCTGGCAGCCAAACTCCTACCCAGCTGCTCCCTCACTCTTCCCCTCAGCAGGACAGGAGACAGATTTGGAAGATCAGGAATGAGAAAACTTGTGAGCTGAGATAAAGACAGGAGATCACTTACCAAATATCATCACGGGCAAAACAGACTTGACTTGGGGAAATTAATTTAGTGTGGAACAATACATATATTTCTTAATTCATACATAATTATTCATATATAATTACTGAGTCAGGTATTCAGAAGCAAAAAGACAAATATTAAACCACATAGGGAAAACACCTTTCCACCTCACTTTCCCAGGGTTGACTTCACTCCAAGCACCTGTCCTGCCCCTGTTGTTATCACCAAACCACCTTCATTAGCAAAACAGGCAGCGCAGGACAGAGTTGCAGTCAATATATAGAGGGTCCTTTCTTATTCTTTTCCTCTGCTCCAAGCGTGGGTCCTCCACAGGCTGCAGGAAATACCTGCTTTGCCATGGAGCACCTCCTCCTCTGACCCTAATGTTCCCTCTGTTGTTTCTCGCACGTTTGGTTTGCCTGCTCTCTCCATCCAGCATTTTCTGCCCTTTCTTAAATATGTTTTCACAGGGGCACCACACACTTAACGTATAGGCCCAGCTTTGGCCTGCAGTGGGTCCATTGCTGTGTCCAGCACAAGGCAGCCCTTTCCCAGAGTGGCCATCCCTGCATCCTCCTGTGCTACCATTGTGCCACAAATACCCAGTATGGACACCAACTAAAAGAGATTATGTTTTTCGAAGCAGTGATTTGGGATTGGAGTGGAAAAAAGAAGTTCCTTTGTATGCTTCTGCAATGTTGTTTTGTGGGCACAGAGAAACATGAAGGTATTCATTTGGTTTCACCCAATTCACAAATTTTCCCAAGTCTAGTCAATTGTTTAGATTTTCTAGTACTAGAACTGCTGATCAACGCAGAAAGTTCTTCTCCGCTATCATTAATGTTCAACCCCCTTCTTACTCCAGTGCTCTCTCATCATGACAATGTTCTTCTGGCTAAATTCATGATGGATTCTAGCTCTGTGGTGTGCAACACTACCAACATGAGGAGAAACAGCCTGATTCCAGGAATGGAATTTGTAATGCTGAATTTGGGGGATCTGCATACACTAGAGTGAATATTGAAAAAAACAGTATCAGAGACTAAGATTTGTGACACTGATGATGCTGAGCACAGGAATGTCCACAGCCCTACATTGGAGACAACAATGACACAGGTTGTGTGGAGTTTCTTCCACATGGATTCATGTGTCTATCCAAGAGCAGCACTTAGGGAACTAGTGAAATTGGGATTTGGAGCATGAAACTTATTCCTACATTTAGATACTTAGACCTCTGTCTTCTTATAAAACACAGCTGTGTTGTATCCTGCAATTGGAGCACCTGCCCAAAAACCAAAAGGCTACATCCTACATCCCAGCTGAAATTTGTAGGTATGACTGCAGTTACTTGGGGAAGGAAGAACAGATGTAACACCCACACACTTTGTCTACTTTGAAATTGGAAAAGGACCATAAAACCCACAGGTGTGTAGAACAAGCAGGTAGGAAATCTCTTGTGTGGCACCTGCTGGAAAAGCTGTGCCTTGAAGTTCTGCTCTGACTGCTTAGGCATTCTACATTTGACATTTATTGGATAAAGGAAGAAAATAAGTCCAAAGAGCAGGGACTAGACAGCATATCTCTGGGATGATCTTGGCTCAGTTTTATGCTGTAGGGTGACAGCAAGACACATTCTGCATAGTCCAGACCTGTGCCCAGCAGCACCAACTTCCCAGTTTAGGCCTAGGGAAGCTTGGATTTGAATATATGCCATGCAATCTCTATGTATGTGTCTGGTGTGTGGCTGCTCATTTTTTCAGTGCTAGGCTGCTGCTGAAGTGCAGAGTGACCTTAGATCACTGTGTCCTGCAAATGCAGTGAACAAAACCAGGATGTGGGCTTCAGGAAACTCCACACCTGATCCCTCCAGGAGAGAAGGAGAAATGTAAACATCATAAGTACATTAAGGTATCACTTTCTGCTAACAGAAAGAAGTGCCACTGCTCAGCTATCTTTAGTAAAGATTACCCTAAAGGTTAATCTTGAGCTAGGACATGGCATGAATTTAAAATATAACATTGTGGTTTGGATCCATCTGTTGGCTTTTAGACTTCCTTACCTTGCCCCATACCACATGGAATGACAAGGGAGAATGCTAACTTTCAGGTGTAATGAGGGAATTTTCTCTTCTCTGCAGAAGCTGTGTTGCCACCCCTGCGCAGAAATAAGCACTATTGCAGTCAACAGCACCATTCCCTGCTCCTTCATTTAGTTCTTTCCCATCAGACACTGTCCACAAAACCAGGAAAGAGAAGCCACCCAGAGCCCTGCTCAGGCAGCAGTGGTGCAGACTGTGGGAAGCTTGGGTTCATATCCATCTGCTGCCTGAGCTTCTGAACCTATATCCCAGCACAGGCTGTCTGCTACCAGCTGGCAGCTACCAGGCTGTCTGCTACGAGGGGAAGAGAGAACATTTCTCTTGCTCTTTCAATTTACTGATGGCACACAATAGGTATAAAGCTTCCATCAGTGAGATACAGGGTTCTTCTGACATTGTCACCATGACCTAAGGGGAAGAGCTTCAATCTGAGAGATCCCTTGCCACAAAATCATGAATAGTCCACAGTGTTAAAGCTTTGTGCGTTAAGTCCCTTCAGACAGGTGAGGGATTTGCTTCATCATCACTGTAAAATGGTGCTCTACTAAGCTAGTGAATGAACAAAAGTGAAACCCTCTGCTAGCCAACTTAACAAACCTGGTCTGAAAACAATGCTGAGGCAAAATAATTCCACGATTTTTGCCTTGGATACACAGCAAGTTAGGGGGAAGTTGCAATCTCTTTAATTTGTCATTAATAAACAGATTTATTTTAAAAATGTATTTTGCTCAAACTTGCTTCCACTGAGTGCATGGGGGGGGACATAATTGAGGCTGGGGAGAGTTGCTTGAATCCTGCAGGTAGGTGAGGTCCTATGGGACTGGAGGCATTTCCATTTGGAAATAAAGGTCAACCCTGAGCCTGCTCTGTACTTGCAGGAGGATCATGAGAGCCAGAAGCACAGAGGACCTTGTTACCAGCTCCCCCTGTGCAAGACTTCTACCATCTTCAAACCAACACCCTTATCCAAACCTGGTGCACCTACATATGCTGCACTGCTCCAGCCATGGCCAGGCTCCGGCTGGGATGTGGACCTGTCCATGATATCTGGGGCCAGGTAAAATGGACTAGGTCCTTGCCATCTGCAGGTTCCTTCAGTGGGACCTTACCTTGTATAAAGACAGAGTTTCTCACGGTGGAAGGACAAAGTCTGTGGGAATTATTGTAAGTCCAACATCCTCCATCATTCTAATCCCTGAGATTTGGACACTATGCATAAATGAACGTAAAGAGTCTGTCTCTGCCCCAGAATGAAGGAACTCACTGCCCCTTAAAATCAGATCATTATGCTTTGGTGACTTCATCACAGTTTTTGTACTGTTTTGAGTGCATCAAACAGGAAAGGCTAGCTGCTGTTGCGACCTGCCCCAGGCACAGTGTGATTTGGTGGCAGGGCTCTGGTTGCAGCTCAGGTCATCACTTGTGTTTATTGTGTGAGAATCGCACTCCCCTGCCAAAGTACAAAGCATCAAGCCACACGCTTTCTAACATACCAGCTGTCGTGTGCATCCAGAGGGAATCAAACTCCAGGAACAGCAACAGCCCAGCCCTGCGTGTCCCTCCTGGCTGCAAGCACACCAGCGAGCACAACCATGCCCAACACAGGAAATCTGCGAGTGCTCCCTGGCGTGCCCCGATGCAACACACGTGTGGGTGCACACAGCCTGGCATTGCCTGGCAGCAGGAAGTCAGCCCCAGCCCAGCTTGCTCTCTACTCTGTCTTGGGTTTGCTTTAATGGCTCCTCTGAGACGCTGCATCAGCACAGTGAGTTTATGAATGTGACATATCATTCAATATCGTCTACCATAAGCCACTATGTTACCATGGCAACATCCTCCTTATCCCAATTCCTGGGGCTCCTCAGGTCTGCTTGATATTCACCTTGACACCTTTACTGGAGACCATGGGGAAACACATTAAGTGTGAAAACACCTTACACTTATTGGGCCAAGGTAATTCCTCCCCACATGGATGTGCACATCATATCATCTCCAAGAAAGGGGCTTTCACCTCTCTGACTCCTGTCTGTCCTTCACTTGCCTCTGTCCCTGCACAGCTAATGAGCTGCAAAGCCAAATGTGGCCGAGAGCCTGGGGTCCTCTATAATCAGAAATGCTGAATTCTCAGTGCTCTGGCCTGGGCTCTTGCTGAAAGAGCTAGGCAGATGTGATTAGGAGAGTATGTGAAATATTGACCCTAGCTAACATGATTTCTCTGCATTTCTGATCCGCTGCATGTGGCTAGCTTTCCTTACTTTGAGCTTTCCTTCATGTCCAATACTTCCTTTTTTTTTCCTCTTTTTCTGGGCCAGGCATTAAGTTTTCTAGCTCAGTCTCCTGATTTGCCTTCCTTCCCAGGGATTTCTTCCCAGGCACTTTGCCTTACACATTCTTTTGCTCTGCTGCTATGTGCCTGTTCCACCACTGATTGATCCACTGCCCACACTGTCCCTCTTCCCTAATTCCTGCCAGGTAATGGGACTAGCATTTTTGTACACAGCTACCAGTTTCTATCCTTGGCTCCTTACACCCATCAGAGAGAAGCATCGTAGGGCATCATAAGGGTAAAGAATGAGGTTCAACAGCAGGCAAGATGCCTAGTCAGGCAGATTTTCAGGAGATATGGTAAGTGATAATGGCGAATAAATTTGTTCCCAGCCATTCCCCAGCCTTTCACAATAGCTATTAACGACAGCACCATGGGTTCTTCTGCTCTATCCTGGCATGATCAGATGTCTCTCCAGCACTCCTACCTATGGGTAATTTTGGTTTCCCAAATGATGTGTCCCCAGTGGAGATTTCCAGAAGTCTGTTTCAAAAGCCAATCACAGAGTGAGTGAGTGTCAGAGATTCACACAGTTACTCTGGAAGGCAATGATATTCTAGAAGGAGGAAGAGTTTGTGCTGTTAGAAATGTCCTCTTTTCTCCAACATGTCTGGAAAATCTCATCTGATTTCCTGTTTACTCTTGATTTGATACTTGGTTAGATGGGAGGCCTCCACAGAAAGGATGTAAACTGCACAGGTGACAGAAAGGCAGGGATAATTTATGTTCCCTGGTTTAAAGCACAGTACCAATGCCAAACACCATGCTTGATTATGCTTTGTTTGGAGACTTTGAGTCCTGTGTGCCAAGCAACCACTTCTTCTTATCTTCTGGAGCAGAAGGATGTTATGTCATTTGTTTCTCAGCATGCAAGAAATCGGGAAACTGAGGCACCATGACCATAACAATAGCATAAAATATCGCTGTGTTGCCCACACTGCATGTGTTGCCCACACTGCCTGTGGCAGCAAGAGGAACTGGATCTGATGGGGGACCATGGGTGGAATGCAGAGGATGTTTGCTAATTTGCAAGTGCTTGATATGGCCACCACAGAACACACATGCTCTGGCCCATGCTCAGCCACAGCAGAAGCTTCGGCTAGCAAGAGGACTGGTGCTGAGAGAGGAACAATTTAAGCTAAGCATCTAGGAGATGGGGCTGCCCTGTGCTGTCCTCACAGTCATTCCCTCTTGTCTCCTCCTGTGGTGTCTGGCCTACTGCAAAGGTTTTCAGTTAGCTAGGAAATAATCAAGAAAACATTTTTACAGGAAATGCTATTGGAGCCCTACAAAGATCTCATGCTTTTCATAGTGCTCTCGCCAGGAAGATGTCTTAGGGCAGGAGAGCCTCCTCTGCTCTGCGCTTGTGTCTTGTTAACCAGCAGGGGACAGATCAGGCTCAAGTCTGTTTTCCAGCAGAAGGGAATTGTATGTGAGCTTCACTCACAGGCAGCCCCCTCCACCCAGCCCACTGCTATTTCCTCTTCTTTCTGCTTTTGAAAGGTTTCGAGCCATGCTGGCTTTTACCCATATTTCACTCATTCCAGGAGTGTGTTCCTGCATCAGTGATAGTTCATCCTGTATATCGGGACAGCAAATTCCTCATCCTGCCAGCAAAACAGTTACAAGGGAGGTCTGCTGGCCAGACCCATGATTAGTTCTGACTTCTGGTCCCTGGGTCTCTAACTGCTCAGTATTTACTTGACACCTGACAATCAATGGGCATCAAAGAAACATCAGTTTCCCCCAGTTCTTAGCTGAAATCCCTAAAGCCAAGGTTACACAGTCTGGTCATATCTTGCCTCTTCTTCTTTTGTACCTATGTAATTTATATTCCTGGGAACACTGTGACCACCCTCACAGCAGAGTGGTTGGCCCATCAGAGCACCCTCCTAATAGCTGGGGCATTGTCCTGAGGAAGGGTAGCTCTGGACTTGGGGTTCCCAAGCAGCCTTTTTGGTGTCTTTTCATAGGAGCATGTTCTGCCCATTAGGCTTTTCTACAAGACACTGATGCTGTCCCCACTTCCAGCTAAACTTTAATGAGCCACAGAACCAACCCCAGAACAGCCTGGCTTCTGTGAGCTCTAGCTTCAGAGAGATGTCATAAATCCAGGCAAGCAAGGATTTCAGACACGTTTGTGCTTACTACTGGCTGGCTGTGCCACCCCGACACTCATCATGTGAATCCCTCCCCACATGACTCTCTTTTTCTGAGGTGCTGGATGGGAAAGTGCCTGTCCTTGCTGCATGCTGGGGATGGCAGCGGGGAGCTGGACCTCAGCACTCAGCACTTGTAGGACTCACCCTAAACCTAAGGGAACACTTTGTTGGCAATTGCATGGACACTATAAGCTGCACCCATAGGGTAGGAGTACCTTGAAATGGCAACAAATGTGGGACCACGACAGCCAAAGGCAGGACTGGGGAACCGACGCTTTGGTTCTCACCTGGAGAAAGGAAGGTCTGGGTGGGCTGGGGAATTCCTGCTGAACCCTTCTCTAGTGGCTTATTACTTTTGAAATACTTCGTGTACATCTGAGAACATTTGATCTTCTCTGATACCAAAAGATTATCAAGAGAAGTTGTCAGTTTTTATGGCAGGGGTTGAATGGGGAAGGGAAGCAGATTGTTAATGCTAAGATATCTTTCCGGCCTGGACTGGTTTAACCTGTGATAAGTTGTAAGGTTAGGATGTACTGTCACAGTGCTTGATCCCAGTCCAAGACAAGTTTTGAGCAATTGCTCAAGAGCATGTTTGAGCAAACAACCATTCTGGATTCAGGCCAGTCTCCAGGGCTGGACTTGGAAAGCCAGATGTAGTACCTGCAGATGAGAACACCGGCACGCTGGAGGCAGTTTGTGATGGTAGGATGATCAGAAAAGGCAATAACGCCCTCCCCACCCTCTGCAGTCTTCTGGACTCTGTTCTGCTCTCAACACTCTACATCCAGCAACGTCTCATTGCTTCAGAGATATTTCTGCTTTTAAACCCCGACCCTTTACACACACCCGACTGAGGATCCCCTTCACTCCATCCACCCTGATAACTCCACAGCCCTAAACTCCCAGCAGCTCTCTTTGTGCATGCAGACCCAAAAACTGATACAACAGATAGTTCTCTAATGCTGAAGTGGCATAGAAAGACAGTAAATTCTTGTCATCTCACCTTCCAATTTTTGCTTTTTATTTTGCTCCTTCTGTAGGACTACATTTCTATAAAAGCTTGCCTGTAGGAACCAGAGGAAGAAAAGGATGCTCTTCCCAGCATGGCCTCCTCTATCAGGTAGGAAAGCAGGGTCAGTCAGAGCCCTGGCAGAGATATAATGTGTAGGCAGAACTGGAGATGGTCCCTGCATGATATGGCAGTTCCTGCTGGCACAGCATTGGCAACCTTGACAGGAACAGCTGGGTGCCATTCAGGAGAGGAATACAAACAGCACATCTTGTAGGAAATATGGGGAACATGCTCCTAGAGGGTGATAACCTGGTGCTTTCATTTGGCTGAACTTCTATGGAAATGACCATGAAAGACTGGTGTAATCACAGAATAATTAAGGTTGGAAAAGACCTTTAAGATCATCAAGTCCAACCATCAATCCAACACCACCATGCCCACTAAACCATATCCTGAAGTGCCACATCTACACATTTTTTTGAACACTTCCAGTGATGGTGACTCCACCACCTCCCTGGGCAGCCTGTTCCAGGGCTTGACCACTCTCTCCATAAAGACATTTTTTGTAATATCCAATCTAAACCTCCCCTGGTGCAACTTGAGGCCACTTCCTCATTCTATCGCTTGTTACTTGGGAGAAGAGACAAACACCCACGTCGCCACAACTCCCTTTCAGGTAGTTGTAGGGAGCGATGAGGTCTCCCCTCAGCCTCCTCTTCTCCAGACTCAACAATCCCAGTTCCCTCAGCCGCTGCTCGTAAGACTTGTGCTCCAGACCCCTCAACAGCTCCATTGCCCTTCTTTGGACACGCTCAAGCACCTCAGCATCCTTCTTGTAGTGAGGGGCCCAAAACTGAACACAGTGTTCGAGGTGCGGCCTCACCAGTGCCGAGTACAGGGGCATGATCCCTGCCCTGCTCCTGCTGGCCACACTATTTCTGATACAGGCCAGGATACTGTTGGCCTTCTGGTGTTGCCCACCTGGGCACACTGCCGGCTTATATTCAGCTGGCTGTTGACCAGATTCAGCCAGCTGTCAACCAGAATCTTTGTAATGTGTAATAGAAAGCCTTTCCTACCAATCTGAAGAAGTATACATGTGATGAACTAGAAACTTCTCAAGCAGTATAGCATTACAGCTCTGGTCAGGCATGCTCTGGGTGACCAGTGTAGCTGAAACAGCTACAAAGAAGAGCTGTGAAGATAGCATCTGCATGGGCTAGTGAGTGCAATCTGCCCTACACCTTGGCTTATACTTTCATGGAGTCACAGAAAGGTGGAAAAGCCCTCTGGGGACCTCTAGCTATCCTCCTGATCCCTCCCCAGGGCTAACTTCAAAGTCAAATCAGATTGCTCATGGCCTTGTCCAATAAAGTTTTGAAAATCTCCAGGACCAGAGATTTTTGACCACGTCTTTGCTATAGATCCTTCCCCAGCAAGGCCAAACAGATCCAGTTCCCTCATACACCATGCACTCAATATACTTGGGTATTTTAATGACCCTCCACTGGACTCTGCAGGTTTTCTTGGCATCCCCCTTGTACCAGAGTGCCCCTAAACTGTCCACAGTTCTCCAGATGTAGCCCCAGAAGTGCTGAGCAGAAGGGAATAACCCGCATCCCCCATCCCTCCAGCTGTGCTCTTGCTAATACAGCCCTGTCTGGACTGGAGATGTGCTGCCAATTGGGGCACAGGGGGAAGAGTTAACATTGGTGCATGTCCATCGGTCTTTTTGATCTACATTGGTGTGAGATGGGGACACAGCAACGGCATGTCCTACCCAAGATACATGGCTATCACAGAAGGACTGACTGTTAGAAGAACAGACTATAAGATATGCTTCACCCAGAAACAAAATTATGGTCTGGAGGAGGTAGGACCACTATCTCTGAATATTTTGGGGGACTCACACTGCCTGGGAAGGAGATGTTTTAAGCAATTGGATAGGGGTGGCTCAAGGAAAGATAGGGATGAATTCACAAGCCATCTAAATTTAGTCTGGAAACTTCAGGTGGTGGAAAGAGCAGTGGTAGTAGCAGTCTAGAGCAAACTTCCTGTTTCATGTCAGGAGGGACAAAACTTCAGAGGAGGCAAGCTAAATGAAAAGGATGGCAAATTCAGAAGAGAGCTGCCTGAAAGTGGGTGGTATCCTGGAGAGATGTCCTGAGCTGGGTTGCTATGCATGGGTCGGGGCTGACAGGATTTATTGACAGGCACCTGGATGACTTAACATAATCTTATGTGCCCAGTTTGGGCCAAATTACTTATAACTTTCAAACCAGAAGTGTGAGCCTTAGAGCTGCATCAGGCTCCCGTGGGCTCAGGGCAACCTGGCACAAATACAGGAAATTTTTGGTTTTAGGAGTTTTCCCTGAGCCTGTAAGCTGGAGTTTGAGGCAAGAAAAATGAAAGGGATATTCCATGGGAAACTGGGGCAATTCTGTCCAGTTCCCCACTTGCAGATTTGAAGATTGAAGGTGGGGGCAAATAGCAGGAGAGTGAGAAAATCAAAGGCACCTCTCCAAAACTATGTTAAAAAAAGAAAAAGAAAAAAGGAAAGCATTTTGTCCATCTGCTTGCATTTTCCTTGGTGTTTCTTTTCCATTGCTTTGATAAGCAAGACACAAGAAAAGTCGTGGAAGAAATTTCCTTCCCCCAACAACCACTTTCCCTTAGCTATTTTTCTATCCCCTTTATCTATTTCTCCCCAAATGAAAAGATTATTAAAAAAAGAAAAGGAGAAAGGAAAAAAGCTGAAAAGGTTTCTGTGATTTAACAAGGCCATTGTGGGATCTATTAAAGAAACAGAGGAAACCAAGGGCTGGCTTTGATGTAGAGTCTTTGAAAAACCTGAGCAGTGAGAAACAGCCCTGACCCATGCACAACCTGATGAAAGGGAAGAGCGGGACTTGTCACACTGAAGCCAGGCCTCTGTCTGTCAAAATCACATGGTGCCGGGTCCAAACATGGGTTTGCTGACACTCAGAGTCAGACTGGCTGCATGCAAGGCCAGTTTCAATCCAGCCAGAGGCCTGGAGCAAGCAAGGAGGATGTGCTGGAGGAGAGGCTGCTGTATGGCAGCTGCTGCTCTACACACCAAGGTAGATGAGGAGCAGAGAGCTGCAGAAGTCACTTTCTGTCTTCATACCATACATTGCTGGCCGGGAAGCAGCATGGGATTACTGGTGTGCATGAAAGGCAAAGAAGAGCTGCCTGACTTTGCCAGCCTGCAGTCAACCTCCACTAACAGTGGAGCGGCTGAGAATACTCCTCTTTCATCTGAAGAGCCCTGCAGGCTTGCAGGACGTTGCACGCAGCAAGATGCATTGCTCATAGGATGCATTGCACACAGTGAGATGCATTGTGAGCGGGATGCATTGCATGCAGCAAGAGGGCAGAAACCCACTGTGGGTGAACACTGGGGCCCTGAAAGGTGGTGGGCAGGTCCCTTGAAACCAGTGCTGGCTGTGGTACAAAACCCGTCGCTGGGAACTGTGGCGGGAGGGAGGAATGACAGAGGTCACTGTCATATCCCATGGTGAGCATTGTCCCTTCTTCACATCAGCTCAGTCCCTCTACTCACTGGCAAACCCAAAAGAGACATGGACATACTGGACAGAATCCAATAAAGGGCCATGAAGATGATGAAGGGACTGGAGCATCTCTCATGTGAAGAAAGGCTGAGAGAGCTGGGACTGTTCAGTCTGGAGAAGAGAAGGTTCGAGGGGGATCTTATCAGTGTTTATAAATACCTGAAGGCAGGGTGCAAAGAGGACACAGCCAGTCTCTTCTCAGTGGTGCCCAGTACCAGAACAAGAGGCAATGGGCAAAAACTGAAACAAGGATTCTCTGTCTGAACATCAGGAAACACTTTTTTCTGTGAGTGTTACAGAGCAGTGGAATAGGTTGCCCAGAGAGGTTGTGGAGTCTCCATCCTTGGATATATCCAAAGGTCATCTGGATCCTGGGCAACGAGTCCTAGGTGGCCCTGCTTGATCAGAGGGGTTGGAGAAGATGACCTCCAGAGGTCATCTCTGCCAACCTCAACCAGTCTGTGATTCTGTGATTCTGTGATTCTGATACATCAGCTTGAGGTCGTACTGTTCCAATAAGCTCTGGGCACAGAATTGGGGAAGATGTACAAAGTCTCTGAAGTCTTCGCTCTGACACATCACAGCAGGAATTTGTGACAGCTTCACCTCTGTGAGAGCTAGGAACATTTCCAGAAAGTAAATGCAAGCCTTCAGCAAGGGTTTCATGACAAAATGTCTCAAAGACCATTTGGGAAAGCAGTTTTCTTGGCTCGAGTCCTCACTCATGAATCTTTGAAGGCTAAACCAACCACATACTCTGCTAGTGGCTAATGGTGCAGGAAACCAGCACTCAGAGAGAAGGTACCAGTTAGATAACAGTCTCCACAAGACCAATACAAAATTATCTGAGAGCCTTGTGGCATGCACAGATTAATCTCATTGCAATCTTAGAGGCAGCTTATTCCAGCAGATGAGAGATCTGTGGGCCTTATGAGGATTAGTTTGGGTCGCAGTGTGTGCTTTACAGGGGTGGATGTAGGGGAAGTCTCCCTAGGGCAGGAGTCGTTGGAGGACAGTGACAGATCTCGACCCCCATATAGCTCACCCGTACCTTGCACCACCACACCCTCATGACATCCCATCATTGCTCCCCTTCCTCCCACTACTAACTCAGACCCCACAAGTACATCCTCACTCTGTGAATCATACTGACGGCCCCTGACCAACAGGAAATCCAGTGGCACCCCCCAACCTCCATCATCACAACTGGACACTGATTTTAACTCAGGTGATCCCATGGAGAGCTCTTGGGCCTGGTCTGTCTCTAGGCATAGTCACAGCTGTGAAATAAGGAGAGACAGAGGACAACAGAAGAATATGCAGTAGATTAAGAACAGGGAGGTGAGCAGAGAAGCTTGCACTGCTGTGTAGCAAGGAGTGATCCCAGGATTAGGGAAAACTGCAGGAATCAATGACATGTGACGTGCCCCATGACCACCAGCTCCCAGATGAAGGAAGGCAATCACCTCTCCTGGCATGGGTCAGAGACAGCTGAAGCCATTTCTGGGACATGGGCTCTTGGATTCCACATTAGTGCTAGAATGACGGTCACCTGCAGGTTACTCCACCTGAAAAGAAAATAGGTGAACCTCAAGATGCTGTGCAGACCTGGATGGGCCTGTCTGACTGTCCATTCAGGTGACGTGTCCACTGGACCACTGTCTGGATGTATTTCTTACTGTTCTAAACCATCATGGAAATTCTGGTGTTTCCTATCTTGTTTTGGATCTGGGATGAAGGGGAAGCACTGCTTGATGCTTGCTTTAAACCTTGAATCAGCAGAGATAAGGGCCTCAATTCCTGGCTTTTTTTTACATGCAATTCTGTGCAACTGACCTTAAAAAGTGGGGGTGGGTGGAAGAAGATGAGTTGAACTGAGAGCATCCTGCTTGAGCAGTGCTCTGAGCATGAGACCAGGTCAAAGAACAGAAGTGTCCAAAAAAGAACCCTAGGCAAGGAGTGGAGCACTGGGTAATCTCGACAGAACCTGTAGGTTTCAGCTTTCTCTGCTGGAGCTGAAGTCTTGCCTTGGAAGGTAATCTCTTCTTTCTAGCCTTTCCTGAGGAGTTTAATTTTAAGATGAATGATACAGGCAGATACCCTTCAGTTTGACTTCCAACCGTGTTGTTCTCCAGAAGCACTCCCTCTGACCACACAACTCCCACCAAGTGTATACCTTAGAGTGGATGCAAGAACAGAACAAAAGTATTCTTCAAACTTCCTCAGTGTATTTATTCTCTCAGCATCTGTAGAGTATGGATTTTTAAAAAACAGAGGTGGTATTTTTTCTTGTATTAATCCATCTAATTGATTTTTGAACCCATGGCAACTTTCAGCAACAAAGGCACCCTGTGCTGATGAGTTCTGATGCTTAATGACTTGTTGCCCTGGGTCATTCAGGCTTACTGTTGAGTCTGAACCAGCACATCCATACACTGGGCTGGGCTGACAAATCTTCAGTGAATCCATCAGAATCACAGACTGGTTAAGGCTGGAAGGGATCTCAAGAGGTCATTTGGTTCAACCCTCCCTGATAAAGCAGGGTCACCTAGAGCTGGTTGCCCAGGATGATGTCCAGATGACTTTTGGACATCAAAGATGTCAAGGATGGACATTCCACAACCTCTCTGGGAGACCTGTTCCAGTGTTCTGTCAAAAGTGCAAAGTCCTGTCTCTGGCAGTGAAAAATCATATTTAGAGATGTCAGGTATACACAGGTATAGCGCTACCATCCTGACAGGGCATTCAAACTGATGGATGAAGTACAGTGTTAGATTGAACATGTATCATCACGTAGGTACTTACAGCTGAGGGTAGCCACAGTAATATGAAGTCAGAAGCACAGCAATCCAATCACAGTCAGCTCCAGGAATCTGTGTGTGACACCAAGGTCAGAGCTTCCATCTCACTGCCCAAAGCTGCGAGCTGTGGGTTTGGGGTATCCATTAGCACCAAGGTGGTGGGGATAAAGTGGAAATAACAGCAGGATAAAAATGTAGCAGAAAACCATCCCCAGGAGTCCCAGCCCAAGGACAGGGAAGTTCAGAAGTTCAGGAGCAAGTCTGACAGCGAAACATGTTGGAAAATGAAGACCTTAATTACAGTGACTGTCTCTAACCCTGCCATTGCTAGTGACTCAGTTGCTAAAATGCCACGTTGAGCGGAGGCTGGTGCTGGTGACTGTGGGCAGCGAGCAGGGGCACTGACAGCCAAGGCTCTGAGGTACATCTCTCCAGTACCCTGCTCACTCATTTTGGGCTGAAAGTCCCCGGGGCCTGCAGGTGTATTTCTAGAGGAAGAGTGTGTAACAGGAGCTGTGCATGCAAGTATCTCAGAAAAATGCAGACACAGAAGATGTCACTGGTAGAGCAGGAATCAGAATCCAAAAGAGAATTTAAGTGCCTGATTTGCAGGTACTTATGCAGACTTTCAGTGGTGCCTCTAGCAGTGACTTTAACTTACAGTTTGATTATGTGAGGGCCAGCTAGGCTGGAAACAAAGTATTGTGAAGTTTGACTTTATTTCTTATACATGACTTGGGAGCCAGATCTGAGACTTATTACACTCACATGGTGAATTGTGTGTCCCAGTCAAGGAATTAACACAACCAGCCACAGGGTTACATTGAAGACATAACAGCAGGTTCATCAAATTGCGCATTAGTTGCATGAAAGAGTTAAAAGGAATCCTTTTCATGAAACTCACCTTCCACAGGTTTATTGCATTTTTGGTCATGTTATTGTGCTGTTAGCTGTTTATTTCAGGTGCCAGCCCTACTGATTGGTGCTCCTTTCTGAGTGAACAAGGTGAATCTATTCCTTTTACTTCTTGTAAAAGTAAAACCAAAGAAATAATCTGTGCCAAATACAGTATTGTCCTGAGCGTCACCAATGAACAGTAAATCATTTATGAGAAGTACTGGTCTCTTCACCAGCCGAGCAGAGCCAGGACCTTTATCCTGTGCCACGAGAAGGACCACAGGGTAGTTTGGTGGTTTCTCTGCTCACAGAAAGCAGTGGTGCTTCAGTAAGCATTAATTTTGATTACTGGTTTACAAACTACCAAAGGACATGAGCTGAAGTCCAGTGCTGGCAAAATGTCTGCTTCTCTGTCATGTTCCCCGCGAGACCATCACTTCCCCCACTCCCTTCCATCCTTAGTGGCTTCAGTGCTTCTTGGGGGATGTGGATGTGTTGGGCAGCTTCAGGCGCTGTATACACATTGAATTATTTGTGAGGTACTTTCCATGTCCTCACTGAGTACCTTTTAGAGAGTGTGCTTATAAATATATTAACTCGTTACAGCCCTGAGACATTTGACACCAAATCATAGAATCACAGATTCTATGAATCCTTCCCCTTTTCCATGCTGTTTAGGACTCAGTAAGCCAGGGTAAGACTTTATTTCCTTAATGAATGATTTTATATGATTTATATAATTATATATATAAAAATAATTATATAAAAATATATATTAAAAATATACAATAATTTATATGATTTATATGATCTAAGGTAACCCAGCTCTTAAATTTGCCTGTCACAAGAAGGAAACCCAGAATTATGTCATCCTACTGTCTGCAGTGTGTAGTTTATCCAACAAATTGATCTACTTTTGTCTTAGCCTACTGCTTGCCAACATGCATTTGGAACTGGTTTCCTACAGGAAATAGCTTGATGAGTTTGTTAGGAACTTTAGAAGAACAGTTTCTTCTGCTGTGTGAGCTGACTCCAGTCTAAACCTTTTCCCTTCCTTGACTGAGACATTTTATTAAGCCATAGGGCACTTCTAAGCTCTGTGATGAATATTAGTATTAATGCAGGACAGGTATACAACAGGTGTGAGATAGACTCTCTGTAAGATGCAGTCAGGCCCAGAAGAGTATATAGGATTCAATGAAGGTTAAAAAGGGCCTATACAGGAGGAAGGGTATCTCAAACTAAAGCTGTTCCTGTGGAAAGGTGATACAGCCTTACAATGGACCAGAAAGGGGTCAGGAGGAGCAGAGGCACTGGGCAAATGGTGGAGACTTTGCGGGTGCACATCAGGGCAGCTCCACTGATGTCATTAGTGGTGATGTTAAAATTCACACAGGTTTCAAGTTGACCTAGGGTCTTCAATGACTTACTTGAAAAATAATTGAGAACACATCAAAATGTTTCCAAGGAGCTTCCCTGAGCTGGCTAGGAAGCCAATAGCCTGTACTTGAGCAATCAGCTGGCCGAAGTGGAGCATTTGGGGTAAGTCTACGGTGTGGATGAATGCAGTTCCTTTCCCAGCATAGAGCTCTTTATTGCTCTATGTACAATTATTGTATGTAGAAATTATTTTTCCTCTCCGTTCTCTGCTTCTGAGCCCTCCCTGGCAATAGTGATGACAGGGTGGTAAGGTACGCCTCTGTCCTGAATTGCAGGTCATCTTTCTGAGACTCCTTGTCTTTGGTAGTTGCTGAATTTTGATCTGTTGATCATTCTCCTTCCACCCTTAAAGGGATTTGTTCTCCCTGCTGCAGCAACTCACCATGTCAGTTTTTACTCTGGAGAGAATTTTATCTTTATTTTTTTTCACTGGTACGGAATTGAAGGATCAGGAATTTGTGATGGGAATTTGTTTAGACAAACTAATTTACATCCTTTTTTTAGTTTTGTCTTCCCCTGGATCTTCCAGTATCATCTTGACTGAGTCTGCAGTGCTCGGCAAGAGTTTAGTATTTCACAATAAAGACCATCTGTGTTAGTAGGAAAGGCTGAGGTAGTCTTTATCAGAGTGTTCTGACCTGTCCTGAAAATGGAGGTCCCAGTTCCCTCAGGCCAAGATGAAAGTATCGATCTCCATGTGACAGGGTAAAGCTTTCCCGTGTCAGGGGTGAAGCTCGGGCTGAAGACAAGTGTCAGTGCTAGCTCCCCAGTAAACTGGGGTAGCAGCTGGTGACCAGCTATGGTCAACCATCACTGTATGCCAAAGACAACATTACCCAGCAATGAGAAAATGTGTATCTTTGTGCTGAAGCATGAGGGGTGACATTCAAGGTGACATTCACTGCAGAGGGGTGCAACCAGAACTAAAATAACTGACAGTCTCTAATTTTCTCCTCCAGTCTCCTCAGTGCTCTGCATCCTTTGCACAACTGTAGGAGGATTTAGTGGTAGATGGTCTGATGGGATAACTGAGGCTCAGCTGTTTTAATTACTACCATCCCCTATGAGGGGTGTGTTTGGGGCTTTGGACAGCATCTTCCTTCTCCTTCACAGACCACTGTGTACCTTGTTCTGGTTTCTGGGCTTACTTCATAAGCCAGTGCTACCACAGTGAGGGAGGGAAGGAGGGAGAGAAGGACTTCCTTCTAATCAGTGCTGATCTGATGAAGGTATTTTCCCTGCCAGGTCCTCATGTGCTACTTCTTGCCATGCAGCTGCTGCGTTCAACCAGGAACATCTCTCTTAGTTATGCTCTGCTGTAGCAAGGCCTAACTGTTGGTTGCATATTGGTCTCTGCCCCTCACCATCTGTGGTGCACAGAAGTTGGCTCTCTGGAGATGAGGCATAGATGAAGCCTCTGGGCATGACATTTGGGTGAAATGCAATAGTCTGTACTAGCACAAAGCTGAACTGCATTGATTCATTGGTTCTCTCTGGTCCTGAAGCATATGATGGTCTGAAGGAAGGTAGAGGAGAGCAGGAATCAAACACGGATCTGACCAGTAATTTAACCATATCACTGCTGCTGACTTTTCATACCATGCAACAGGTCCCACGCCCTTTCTGTATGAGTAAAACATGAGGTAGAACATGCAGGATCTTACAGGAAGGAAAGTCCAAATATCCAGAGACCTGTGCTTAAGGGTGCAGATGGAGTGGTCATGTGGATTCCCACAGCCTCTGTTAGTCATCATGGAATCCCAAGTACAGGTTTTCTCCAGTGATGGACACTGTATGCAGCTTGTGGTAAGGGCACAAATAAACCCCTAGTGCTAGGTGACTTGGGGTAAGCAGACCAGGGTCTCTGAGGAAGTGAGCACTACAGGCACTTTGGCAACACTAGATCTCTGATTTATGGTGTTTGGCCCCCTGATGATCTGTCACCTTATCATGGAAAAATATGTCCTGGGCATCAACTGCTCCCTTCCTTCTGCCTGGAGAAACAGATTTTTGGCAGTGTCTTCAACCCTGCGCAACCTCTCTGTCTTTCTCCCTGCTCTCCAAGTCCTTGCCTCTCATCTTTCCCATCAGATGCTTGCTGTCTGCAGGCAGAGAAAGGCAAATAGGAATTTGGAAGCAGGAGGCTTAATTTTTTCCCTAGAGACCTAGTACTTCACCCTGTGTTGTCAGGTATCTTCAGACTAGACAGCATGGCCTTTTTCTAACCCCTTGGGAGGCACTAGGCCTGCTCATCTCGGCTTTTCACAGAAAACCTCTGCAGGAGTATACCTTTCTTGAGATTTGTATGCAAGCTGGAACAAGCACCCTGTTGTTCAGGGAAGAGGGAAAGAGCCCTTTGTGGAGAAAATATCTCCATTCAGCCATTCAAACTAGCCCGAAGGAGCATCATACCTTTGCAGGAATGCAAAAGAAAGGGTTTGTCCTACAAGCGAATGCAGAGCCCGGAAAAGGAGCTTGGTGCTGACTGCATGTTGTGAGTGTACCAAAATTCAATGAGAGATTGTAAGGAAGGAGAAGAGGATTATATTTAATTTAACCTTTCAAGGAAGTTGATTCTGCCCACCTGCATTCTCACATGCACATTTACAAACACCAGGACACATATGCCCAGGTGGTCTCAAGAAGATCACTTGTTTGCAACATGGAGGACAAAGGGTGTCAACTCTGTCCTTACAACACCTCCCTGGATGCTCTTGATTGGTGAGGAAAAGGGGTTTTTGGACAGTAGCGTTTACCCAGGAACCCACATTTATTGCAATGTGTTCTTTTGCTTTAGAATCTTGCTTCCTTTACCCTCTGTAAGTCTTAAGAGGGATTGCTTTCTGCTGTCTGTGTTTCCTTATTTGGGGCATCTTGTGGATCTGGTCTCTTTGTTGGGATAACAGGAGGAGAAATGGCACATACACTGTGGGGTATGGCTGCCAGAGCTTCCAGAGGACAGGCTTTCTGCTGACAAGTCACCTGAGCTGTTGGTCTTTTTGTGCAAGCAACACTTTTCTCTTCTACTGTTGTCAATCATGTCCTTTTAATCACCCAGTACTTACCTGAAGACAACTCATACAATTCTTCTGTGAGCAAAGGCAGGGTGGATACCACCGATGGTGGCATTTAGAAGAAAACTTTTAATTTGAAGAGCAGGCTCTCATCTTCTAGGTTCACATGTGAGTATGCAGCACCACATCAGGGGAATCCCTGATTGTAGATGCTGGCTGGCTGGATCTTGTCGTATGACTGAGTTTCACGAGATGCCTTTTGTTCTCTGTGACTTTAGTGAGGAACTTTGACAAAGGCTTTTGAAAGACTAAGAAAATTACGTCCTTCACAACTGGTTTGCTGACACACTTAAGCAGGCAGAGGAACACCATTTTTCTTTAAAGAGGACATGCTGAGTTCTGTGTCTTACATGCCACAACCAGTAATGAAAGTCAAGCACGTTCCCTGCACACTTGTTTAACTCTTCTTGGTACACTGCCTGCTGTGAGATGCACGAGGGAAGACACCAAATTGCTAATAACCTGAGCAGTTCTGCATGTGAAACAGGTAAAAAGGCAGTGAACTGACCTAAACCAAAAAAGTCTGATTCCAAGCAAGGAAGAAGAATAGATTTTGAGGGGTGAGCAGGGCTGTAAATAATGTTTTTTTCTTACCTAGAGATCACATTTACAGTTTGCTCTCTTAGAGTTTTAAAAACAGTTAGCAGAGCAAATTGCTAATTAAAAGGTATATGGCTTGAAAAACTAACTTTAAACATCTGTTAAATACTGTTTGTAGTTAAACCTTGCATAGTTAAATATATCTGTATTTACCTGCTAACAGAAATTTCTCTGCTTTTCTTTCTCAAATCAGTTGGTTTAATTAAAGTTCATCACACAGGTGGCTGATGCTGGGCTTCCTGAACATCATGTCCTGGCTGTAACGTGTGCTTTGCTAGGACTCCCAGTAGAAGCTTACTGTTCCGCTTGTTTGGATCTTACCCCATAAAAGAGAGGGTAAGAGTGATGAATGTTAACTTGAAGAATATCCTCCTCATTCTTTAATCACAGACAAAATGCACTTGCTCCGTCCCCTCATGGGGGTTGGCTAAAGAGGTCCTCTTCCAACTTCACATCCTTCAGGATCATCCACAATCCATCCTCCCTCTGTGGCAATGGAATAACTTGACCTCTGCTCGAGTCTGAGCTTCCCAAATGACACACTTTGCAGAACTCCCTGTGCAAAGTCCCCTGTATCAGAAGGAAGTCCTGTCTTAGAGGCCTCACCTGTTTCTCTTGCAATCTATTTATATCCCAAGTTTGGAGTAATCTTTAGGTTTTCCTTAGGTGTTCAATTATACTATTTAGGTACTTCATTGGATTTTTGTGTCATAGTTAATAGTAAGTATATGTACAAATAAGCATGCATTTCACCTGTGACTTAAAAACAGGGAAAGACTCTCTCTTAGCATGACAACAATCTTATATAAAGGTGAAAGTCTGAGAATATCACCATCTATTTTCTTCTGTCCTATTATAATAGTCTGTCCTATAAATTCTTCTCTCCTATAAATAGTCCCTGGTCACTGAAGTAGATTTTCCCTCTTATTGTTTATCATGATTAGTTAAATAGCCCATGTACAGATACCTTTGTAAAGTCTCCGGCCTTTTCACCAAAGCATGTGACTCAGCGTAGAGGCACAGCATAAGAAACATGCTACTCTGACTGAGATGGCAAATGCTTGGTCAGAGAAAACCACAGACCACAACGGAATGCAGTCAGGCTTCCCAAACCTCAGCTGTGCACCCCAGAACATGGCTGGGCAACATACATCTCACCAAACCTGGTTATACCTCAGGGCTCCTAGGATGGAAGGCTATGCGGGATGCTTATCAAGGTCATCACCTGCCAGGACAAGCAATCACAAATCATGGGAAGAGGCAGTGATCCTGGAGCTGCAGACAACGTGGCAGTGATCCCAGAATGGGAAGAGTCAGACTCAAGACAAGAGGTTTATCCCACAGGTGAGGAGTTAGCTGAGGTGGTAAATGGAGGGAGTGGAATGGAAGGTATTGGAAGCAGCATGAAGTAGAGGTAGAAGACTAGTTTTAGGAAAGACTTTACAACATTGAGATAATACAATGAAATAAATCTTGAGTTAAAGGCTGCAGTAATGGACACTCACATCAAAGGGCAGTAATCAGTGGATAAAATCAGGCTGAAGTATGACTGACTGAGTAACAATCAAAGTATCCCAGGGTCAAGCAGTGGACTGATATAGTTCAATATCTTCATATGATTTCGGCACGGTAACTCCAATGGACCCTCACCAAATCTGTAGACAACGCTAAATATGAGGAAGTAGCTGGCACATGAATGGCAGACCTTCAGCCCAGAGGGACCTCAGCAAACTTCAGGCCTAGGCTAACAAGAACCTCACAAAGTTCAGCAACTAGGAAGGCCAAGCTCTTTACCCAGGGCAAGATAACCCCGGGCAGGCTGGGAAGCAAATGTATCAGCCCTGCTGTGAAAGGCCAGGAAGAAAACAAGTTGAACATGAGTCAACAGTGCACTCTCATGGCAAACAGGGGAAAATACAAACTGGGCTACATTAGGACTGTGATCAGGAGGGAGGAGTTACCATATTCCTCAGTGCTTCTCTTCTTGCACCTAGAATACTCTGTGTTTGTCCATCCCACAAGCCCCCTTCTTCCACCCAGAACAAGAAGGATAGGAAAAAAAGAACAGAAGAGGTCTGTCAGAGGGTGATTGAGATGTCAGGGGTCTCAGACACATGGTCTGAGGACAGGTAGAAGGAGATGTTTTGTGTTGTCAGACACAGAGGATGCTGAGAGGCTAGTAATCACAGCCTGTGAGTACTTGAAGGGCAGTTACAACGAGAATGAAGCCAAACATTTCTCAGTGCAAACAATAAAACTCCTCTCACCAAACAATAAAACAAGAGCCACAGGGGCAACAAAGGTTCAGGTAGGATATTGGGAAAAAATGACAGCATAGCGTTAGCTCTTGCTTACTCAAGTCCCACAGTGACCACTAAGACATTTCCCAAAACATCTGCTTTTCCCCAGACCCACACTGCTCCATGCAGAATGGACATTCTCAGTCTATGATCTTGCTCTCTCATCTGCACAGTAAAGAAAATAAATCAGTTAGTAGCTGAAAAATTAGTATCAGCAAAAGAGAAAATGTAAGGGAAGTAGAAAATTTTGATTAATTCAGACTAGACAATACTTACTTGTTCTTAAAGGCATCATAGGGAATGAATGCAAACTGAGGGAGATGTGTGCAAATTCATGTAAATTTATATGAAAATCAGCACATACCATCAATCTCTTGGCAAGTTACCCAATGTCTCTGTGTCTTAGTGACTCTGTATTACTAAGTAGGAGGTTAAAAGTGAGCAACAATATAAATGTTGCAGTATGTTACAGCAAGGATCCACAGCCCTGGGTGATTGCATTTACACAGAGAAGGCTAGGACTATATTTCTGCTGCCCTTTTCTCACTCCAAAATTAACAGCATATTCTCACTCTGTCCACTGACAGCATGGGAAAGCCAGGTACACAGGGCACAGGAACAAGTCAGAGGACTAATACGTACAGTTGAATTTGCTGGTCATTACAACTCTTTCTTCTTCAGATAATTTTACCACTGTGTGAACAGAAATGTTCTATATTTTGGCTTCTCCAAGACCTGTTCAGAAGTTTCTGTGTTTGTACCTTCACAGGCATTTTTCTTCTGTATTTTAGACTCTCTGTATTTAAGGATTCAATTTTTCTGTTTGTCAATATTATTCCTATAGCTACATAAAAAAATGCTAGTAGTTGTTTATTCTTTGCTTTTCTTTCCAAATCACTTTTTGATAAATATTCTCTCAGAATGAAACATTTACGAATGTTCATCACTATGGGCTTCATCCTTATCTCCTGAGCCCAGTGGTCCTTGCATGTGACTTCCAAACAATAGGACTTAATTTGCTCCCTCTTTTGTAATGGAGTATAGCAATTTATTGTGGGTTTGGGTTTTTTTTCCTTCCTTCCAATTTTCTGAAATAGCTTTTTATAAATTGTTCTGGGGGACCATTTATTAAAATGTGTGAAGCTACTCACCTGAGGACATCAATAACTCCAACAAGACACTCTGCTTGGAAAGTGTATGTCAGTACTAACACCCTTCTTTGAAGACTGAGGAACCATCTGAACATCTTCCTGAGTCCCTTCACTATCCTATCACTACATCTTGTGATGCTCACCTGGTAGATTTTTGTCTGTTAGGATAAGAGAAGGGACTGGAAGTACTACAGGGCAGAAATTAGTGTTTATAGTTGCCTGTAAAACAGTAAACACATTTTTTAGGGCTTTTTTTTATTAAATAGATTGGTGTGCATTTAAAAGCTCCACAGATAAAGGAATAGTGTGCATCTGTTTTTATGTGTACAATAGTGTTGAAAGAGGTTGTCCAGAGAGGTTGTTTCTGTAAGTTTGGGTGTGGTATGAACACCATGACTGGCTTTGTGGAGGGGAGACAGCCCTGCTAAGGTTGCAGATGCAAGGACAGCCCAGCCTGGTCAGTGGGATCTTCTGACAGGCTGCAGACGAGCATAGCACTGCACTGTGACCTTAGAAATTTATTTTTTCAAATATCTCACAATTCCACCTGCCCAATGTAAAGCCTCAACCAGAAGCTGTGTTAAGTATTAGAGAGATATTCTTGCATTACCCAAAGAAGAAAATGATCTTTTGCTTCAACATGCAACATGTAGGACAAACTAACCTAGGTCCTGCAATAGCATATCAGAGACTGCTGCTGGCTACCTCTTCTCCTGAGGCTTGATTAGCATTTCCCTGTGTTTTCTTCTCCTAAGTAGGTATCTGAAGACAGACTGTAGGGTAGCAATGGGAACTCATGGACTTGAAGTGAATGGGGCAGTGAAGACCAAAGAAAGAGTGCAGGTACATTGCCTTGTCATGGTGTGTTTGCTCTTGCAGAAAGTGACACCTGTGTCCCCTGGGCAACAGCGCCTGCAACTATCTGCTCTTCCCCCAAGGCAGAAGTGGCTGCTCGTGGGGTGGAACAAAGACCTGTCTCCTGGGCCTTTGGGCTGACATGCACAATGGAGCAGAAACATTCACCCAGCTAAAGCCTGACTGCTGTAGCATATGTCAGCACTGGGCATATGTCAGCACTACATGAGATGCTGGTTTGAGGCAGGAGTTCCACAACAGCAGCACAAGGTTAACATGCAAAATGCATCGTGTGAGGCTGGTTGGTACTGGGAACAAACCCCCATGGCTGTGGAAAAAGAGCATAGATCAGGAAGGGACCTTTGTGGTTGTGAACCTCGTCCCTAGGCACACTGCAAACAGGTCTGCTGACAGGAATGGCAGCTTTTTACTACCTAATCTCTAAAGGTATTCCAAGCCCTCCTTCACTGACAACCCTCTCATCTCCAGCCTTCTGAAGTTCAGGGCTTGTTTCCTTCCCATATGCCATGGGCAAAGCAAATACCTAATGGCAAGGGAAATGATAAAGTGGAAAGGACTTTTACTTGCCATAAATCAGGATAATCTCATTAATAGAACAGGTTACTCTGAAGCCTAGAGGCTAGCTCAAATGTGTCCAAGACTGGCGGCTCACAAGTGGCAGTAATTCCCCACTCAAGATTTTGTGGGAGCTGTGGGAGATAGCTCAGGGTCTCAGTCATGCTGCTTGACCATCCTGTTGTGGAGCTGCTGCACAGAAGCTTTCCCTGTTTTTAATAAGAGCATGCGTCTTCTGCATCATGCATCACAGGAACTTCTGGACACACAGCCTACTCGTGCCCTGCATCCATCCCATGGCATCAGGGAGGAGGAAAGCCTCCTGCATTGCTAAAAACAGTCCTATGTGACTGAGTTGCTGAACTGGATCCATGACACAGTGGCAGCAGGATGGCCTCCTCTGCTCTGTGCCTCAGTTTCACCAGTGTTCAGTGGGCTGGACATAGAGCAGTGGTGTCCACTCTCTTCCCTGGCTGAGAGCCAGGAAATGCCACCGTTTACAGTGTTTAAATAACACATTGAGGCTATCACCTGGGCAACCTAATAAGATTTTAAGTCATAGCCCTAAAACGCAAGCCAATGGGAAAGAGTTGTCATTGGCTATATTTTTCAGCAATTAATCTTCTTTAAGGAGACTTCAAAAGAGCTATATTGATACAAAACCAGTTGTCAGAAGACCAGCAGACTTTGGGGGTTTCCAAGACCTTACAGGAAAAAGTCATAAGTAACCTGTGTGACCTCAGAGCTGACCCTGGATTTAGTAGTAGGTTCCTCCCAGCTTCAAGGAGTCTGTGATTTTCTCATGCTATGAAAAAAACAGGGAAAACCCAATCACAGCTCAGGAGAAGAGGCACAGTGTCTCTGCCATGCTGTTACAGGACCTGGGTAAGTTTGTCCTACCTGTTCAAGCAAAAGGAATTTTCTTCTTTGGATTCTGCAAGACTATTCCTTTAATAATTTCAGATCTGCAGCATTTGTCCAAGGCTGCAATTTTAAAAGATGCGGTGATGTGACAGCTCAGCACAAGGGGGAGGTCTTGCTTTACCTTCTACTCCTCTACAGGAGCTCAGCAGGCACCTCAGTGGTGCTGGGCTCTCCTAGAGTAGGTTTGTAAGTTGAACCCCCTTGCAGAAAGGTTGACAAGCACATGAGCTACTGCAAGGGAGAGGACAAGGCCTGGGGTCAGGAAAGAGTGGGTGAGGCAGGAGGAGGGACAAGAGGAGAGGAGACCTCCCCTTTTCAGTGGCAGGAGCCACTAGACTGTCTGGATTGTCCTTGTTGCAGCCTCTTTTGTCTCTGCCTCCTGGAGTGTCCCTGTTTCAGAAACAGCTGGTGGACTGTCCCAGCACAGCTGCTCTTATGGTCTGGTCTGGCACTAGGGCCACCTCGGCTGAAGGCACTCCTCTGCCCCAGGCAGCCTGCTCATGTTTCTGGTCCAAGGCGGGCTGCCCTACGCTAGCCCTGTACAGTCGCTATGGACCTTATTTATTCTCAACCACAAAGATTAAAATGCAGGCGCCTCTTCTGACACCAGGAAATTGAGCAAGGCCAGAAGGTTGTGTGTCAGAGTAGCTGGAAGCTAACTCCTATGGCAAAAACATGCCATGGCGGTAGTCACGGAGCCAATGTACAAGGCGGGATCCAGAGCAAATCCCCTGGGCACAAGGTCATGCCTCTGTGCACACTCAAAGACCAAGATACTCCTGGGCAACCCCAGTTTTATATCTTCCAGTCTCAAATAAACTGCCATGGCTGAAGGTGCTCCCACACTCTCTGAAGAAGTAAAGTAACTCAATCCAATGGGAGGAGCAATTCAGCACAGCATGCTGGAGGGTGATAAAAATGTCGATTAAACCTTCTAATTGCCTGTTGCTGCCTCAGACATCGTCATTCCCAGTGTCTTCAGACCAAACCAGCTGATTCTGACCCGTCCAGAATAGAGCACTTCTCCCCACAGGGTCACTTCTGCACGCCAACTAGTTTGGCTTTACCTTCACCACCAGCAGTGCTATTTGGTCACTTTTCAGTCAGCTCAGCCTCCTGTGGCCATGCATGTGCAAGGATAGCTGTGTTGGGTCTCCAAGTACCTCACTTGGTTGAGCTTCTGACATGTTTGGATGCCATAACTCTCGTCTTCAGATCTGCCCATCTCAGAGACTGTCTCCTGACTCTTTGCCACACCTGCTAAGCCAAGGTCCCTTAACACAGCTGCCTACCTGTTCACTGCAGAGCATGAGTGTTTTTTCAGCACTTATTGACTGAACTTTGTGAGGCCAAGCATTCAGTGTTCAGACATTTGCAGGCCAGTCCACTCCTAAAATGGAGAAATGCATGAGAGTTGCTTGTATCCCAGCCTCAAAGGTGCTCAACAGTGGGCAGTATGAGAGGCTAGAGCCCTTACTTGGGAATTTCGCTTTTGACTGGCAAATCCAAAGGTAAAAACTGGAGTTGACAGTTCAAGGCATTGCCACTGCTGTCCTCAGGGATACTTGCCACCCTTCCTGGTAGACACTGTGAGACATGGAGAACCACAAGCCCCTCTTCCTTGTCTGCTTGGGACCAGCAAAGACAGATTTTTAAGTTTGAGACCATCCCATTAAGTACTATGGCCAGCCAATAGGTTACCGCTCAGACATCTGATATAAATGTCTACCTTAAAACATGGAAATGGTGCCCTGGGCTCCCCTGGGTTGGCTTATTTGATCTCTGCTAGCTGCTAAAGAGGCTTTGGGTGACGAGTGCATGTGGAAACAACTAGGTGCAGATATCTAGAAGAAACTACATGGAGTCTTCCCCACTGAACCCATTCTTCTCAGCCATCTCCATCACCTGTTTATTGGGAAAGCAAAGGAAAGAGGTCACCACTGGAGTATTAGCTCCTGTAGGAGCAGAAGAGACCACAGCCAAGACCACAGCTAAATGGAGATGATCCCCAGCAGTGTTGTTCAGTAAGCTGTCTTATTTCAGGTGGGATGTCAGCCTTGCTTCTCCTAGAGGTCTGCTGGAGACTGGGAAAATAAGATGGCAGATTTAATATCAGAACACAGAAGATAAAGACAAGTCAGTCCTCTTTGATTCACACAGTTATGATATATTCTATTTGTGCTCCATGCAGCTCACTGAGCACCTGACACCACAAGCCTGCTCCAGCTCTGGCCTCATTCTCAGCCCTCATCCTGCTCTTTTTCCTCAGTGAGGCACCCCTGCCCTCAGGTTCACCCACCATCAGACCTAATTTTGTCCAAGAGTCAATCCCTACCCCAGCCACCCCTGGTGTCCTGTTTACCCCGCCAGTGTCCATACCCTGATGTTCAAGTCATGCCCTCCACTTGATCTCTGCCATGATGAAAGTCCACTGGCACCCAGTGATATGCGAAGACCAGCATTATTCTGTTTACCTCCAGAAATGGAAAGATTTTGATCTCCAGGCTAAACTGGCACTTCACCGTTATTGACCTCCATACTGGCCACTGGTTCCTGCAGTGAGTCAAGGGAGCACAAGGAAAGGCATTTCACTGGCTCCCCAGTGATGGGCTTGTACCGCTGTGGCCCACAATGACGTCTGGGACATGTCCCTGTGCACATTTACAAGCAGTGACAACATCCTCTTGACCTGGCTGGTAGTGCTTCAGGGCAAGGTGGAACCGGCATAGGCCACATGGCACATAAGAAGTTAATAAAAACTGCTGGATTGAAATCATTACATTTTCACTGAAAAACCCTGCTGTTAGCCACGGGGAAGGACCTCGTCTGCAGCTCCCTTACAATAAAATGAAGGGCAATTTCATCCAGTCAATTGCTGCTGACCTATTTAAAGTACCTGGAGACAGGGCAGAGCAAGTTGCTGCTGGTTCAGCCCACAGCAGCCAGGGTCAGGCTGCAGGTGAGGCATCTCAGTGCCACCTCTTTGGGGAATGAGGTGCCCACACCTTCTTCTCAGCCTGGACAGTGCAAGCAGGCAAGCTGGTACTGCTGACAGCATCACTCTGCCTCTGCGCCGGTCAGGCTCTGTGCCATGGACGTGCTGCTTGGCAGAGCTGGGTGCCTGGTGAATGATGAGGCTGCACAAGCCCAGCCACCATCAGCTGTACCCAGGCTCAGGGAGGTCAATCCTCAGCACAGAGAGCTCAGCCTGTACACTCAGGCTTTGGGGATCCCTGTGCAGCCTTCCCCAGTACCTGCCCAAATCCCATCAAGCTCCTTTCGGCTGGGGAAGGGGAAGCTTCCCTGCATTAACTGCCACTGGATCTGCAGCTTTTCAAGCTGTGCTTTTAAGACTTGAATGTACTCTTCTTACTTGCAGTGACTTGGCTTGCACAACGATGGAAATTGTCTGTAGTGGTTAACTGTACACTGGGATCTAATTGGCTTGAAAGTCAGTCTTGGAGGCATTCAGAGACCAGCTCCAGCATCCTGTAATATGCTACAGGACATTGCTCTGTTGAGAAGGGGTGAACACTTACTACCAAACCCCTCCCTGGGGTCACGCTGGGACCTAGCAGGAATTGTTTGGCTGGGTTAGGTGGCTCTTCAGGGAAACATAGAACTCAAGCCTTCTGTCCACTCTACAGAGGATATACAAGGATATTAAAAGGTTATTATGACTCTTATAATATTCTGTGTTTCCCAGATCTTGGAGTCCCATGATGCCTGTGGGAGAAATGCTGCTTTCATTAAAAAAATTGGAAAACTTTTGCAGTTCCATTGGCACAGAAAAAAGGCAGGCGATGCAATCTCGAGAGCTCCAAAAGCCAGCTGCAGAGAGAAACACTCTTAGAAACTTCATAAGTTTCATCTTGAGTGTGGCCACAGGGCATGTTGCAGGACAACCAAGGGATCAGGCCCAGCCAGCATGTATTCATGAAAGACAGGTCCTGCTTGACCAACCTGATCTCCTTCTATGCCCAGGTGACCTGCCTAGGCGATGAGGGAAAGGTTGTGGATGTTGTCTACCTGGACTTTAGCAAAGCCTTTGACACCGACTCCCACAACATTCTCCTGGAGAAACCGGCGGCTCGTGGCTTAGACAGGTTTACTCTTCACTGGGTAAAGAACTGGCTGGACGGCCGACCCCAGAGAGTCGTGGTGAATGGCGTTAAATCCGGCTGGTGGCCGGTCACAAGTGGTGTTCCCCAGGGCTCGGTTCTGGGGCCAGTCTTGTTCAGTGTCTTTATCGGTGATCTGGATGAGGGGATCGAGTGCTCCCTCAGTAAGTTTGCAGATGACACCAAGCTGAGTGGGAGTGTTGATCTGCTGGAGGGTAGGAGGGTTCTGCAGAGGGACAGGCTGGATTGATGGGCTGAGGCCAACTGTATGAGGTTTAATAAGGCCAAGTGCCAGGTCCTGCACTTGGGTCACAACAACCCCATGCAACGCTACAGGCTTGGGGAAGAGTGGCTGGAGAGCTGCCCGGCGGAAAGGGACCTGGGGGTGCTGGTTGACAGCCAGCTGAATATGAGCCAGCAGTGTGCCCAGGTGGCCAAGAAGGCCAACAGCATCCTGGCCTGTATCAGAAATAGTGTGGCCAGCAGGAGTAGGGAAGTGATTGTGCCCCTGTACTCGGCACTGGTGAGGCCATACCTTGAATATTGTGTTCAGTTTTGGGCCCCTCACCACAAGAAGGACGTTGAGGTGCTGGAGCGTGTCCAAAGAAGGGCAACGAAGCTGGTGAGGGGTCTGGAGCACAAGTCTTACAAGGAGCAGCTGATGGAACTGGGGTTGTTCAGTCTGGAGAAGCAGAGGCTGAGGGGAGACCTTATTGCTCTCTGCAACTACCTGAAAGAGGGTGTGGCGATGTGGGTGTTGATCTCTTCTCCCAACTAACTAGTGATAGGACAAGAGGAAATGGCCTCAAGTTGTGCCAGGGGAGGTTTAGACTGGATATTAGGAAAAATTTCTTCACCAAGAGAGTGGTCAAGCATTGGAACGGGTTGCCCAGGGAGGTGGTGGAGTCACCATCTCTGGAAGTGTTCAAAAAGTGTGTGGATGTGGTGCTTCAGGACATGGTTTAGGGGACATGGTGGTGCTGGATTAATGGTTGTACTTGATGACCTTGAAGGTCCTTTCCAACCTTAGTGATTCTGTGATAAGCCAGTCATGGTCCTCCAAGCTGCATATTTCTTTAGGACATGCAGTGCCACCAGTCTTGGTGAGTGCAGGTTGCCACAGGGTTCAGGCACTGTTGCTGTGCATCCTGTCCTCTCTGCCAGAGCTGGTGCACCCCAGGGCCAGTGTTGCACACAGCCGCTTCCACAGTCAGCTGCTCCCTCATCCACACATGCACCCCGTTCTGCACGGGGCATCACAAATACACGAGCATTCATGCATGCAAGTTCCCCCTGTGGTAGGCCCAGCCTGCACAATGACAATGCTTTCTCTGGGTGGAGTTGTACTTGGGAAAAAGGATGACCCAGGGGTGTTGAGATTTACCTGGTGACGAATGAAGAAGGTTGGTTGGAGAGTGATTACTGGATACTGCATCCAGCCACTATCTTCTCTGCTGCTTGCTCTCAGCACTCTCCAGGGCTGCTGCTTAACCATGCACACCTTCAGTTCAGGCTGCCAACTCTCTCCCATCCTGTAGCCTCTCTAAAGCCCTTCTCTCCCCCCAAGGAAGCTGATATTCCAATTTCACCAGCCCTCTCCATAGCTCCAAATATTCTGATTTCACTCCTCATTGGTGACAGGGTGGGGGAAGGTGGCACATGGGAGACAGGGAAGGAGAGTAACAGGGTGGTCCTGGGCATGTGCAGGGTGAGGCCACTACCTATCATAGGGACATCTGGGACCACTTGTAGTTTTAACTCTTTCTGGTTGAGCCAGTCAGAGTATTCATCTTGCCAGACTCAGTCTTATTATATCTGAGGAAGCTAAAAAAACCACTGCGGGCCATGTTGGGGGTGTCAGAGCTGCTGGGTGGGTAGAAATCAATGGGGAAGGGCATTTATCTCTGGTGGCATGGAGATCATGGGGACAGGGTTGAGTAGAGTTACACCAGGGCTCCCTGCAGTAGGGGAAGATGGCCTCTGTGTCTGTCTTGTGGAGAGGGAAGTTGTGATCTTGGACTTACTGGAGACAGAGTCCCTCAGGAGGCCTCTAAGCGTCTCTGTCACTGTCATGCATGCTGCCTGCCCATCTCTGCCTGCCTGGACGAGGATGATGCAAAAGAGTCTTTCCATCTTTTTCTGTCCTTGCCTTGAATGCGCCCTTCTGTCATTGAAGGCTAACTTTATACTGGGCTGTATTAACCCAAGCATAGCTGACATGTCAAAGGTAGTGGTTCTTCCCATTTACCTGACATTCATGAGGGCACATCTGAAGTACCATGTCCACTTTTGGGACACCCGGGTATGGGAGAGATGGTGATGAACTGTAATGGGTCCAGAGGAAGGTTGCTGAGATGGTTGGAGCTGGACCACTGGATGTATGAGGGGAGCTGAGAGATGAGTTTTGTCTGATGGAAGGAGAGGATGCTGAGAGTGATCTAATAGCATTTTCCACTGCCTGAAGGGGCTGGAGAAAGGACAGAGACAGACTGAGGTGCACAGAGAAAGGACAGCAGCAATGGGCACATGTTGCCACACAATGGGATATAGAGGAAAATGTCTTCAACTTGAAAGCGGACAAGCACTAGAACAGGGTCCCAAAAGCCTCTGTTGAAAATCAGGTGAAATGAGTCCTACCCTTGAAATCAGGTTTCGTGCTGTGTCTTGTAAGGAATATTAGCACCTTTCAATTTTCAAAATGCATACAGGATTCCCATATCTTCACTTGACTCCATAAACAAAAAAAAAAGCAGTATTTCAAAACGTTAAAAATTATACTGCCAGGCCAGGCTGTGCCTTTTTAACACACTTGTGATTGTGTGTATTTTTCTGCCATACCTGCGGGAGGGAAGTCACAATTTCTAAGGGACTTTGCTAGAGGCAAGAGGTGGATTACTAGAGCTGTGTCCTTCATTTAGGAATAATAACCATTAAACTCCTTGTTGCTATGGGGCTGTAATTTCCAGAGGTGACACCCATTATCAGAAAACTGGCTGCTGGCAAGCAGTTAATGAGAGAGCTTTGAAATGGTTCAGTAAAAATTCAGCTTCCCTGCAGACTTCTGAGGTGTGCATGAAAGAGGAAAGGGAGCCAAAGCTGGATCCAGCTGTGATCTGCACAGACGTGGGGTGGTAGCAGCTTCACTATTGCTCCACAGACTGAGGGAAGTCCCTTTCAGACCCAGCACAGGAGTATTTTTGCAGAGCTTTAGAGGCTCTTCTGGCCTATGGCAGGTCAGGGCTCTCTGCCCTGAGTCCAGAGCCCTCCCTGTGGCCCAAGCCAGCACCAGCATCTTACTGAGACAAGAAAATACAAAGGTGTCTTCAAGCGATGAGAGGTCACACAGGAGAGCCGGGACACAGGATGTAAAGAATTCTTACATCACTAGAAGATGCTCTGGGTTTTCGTCCCTTCACTGTGTCTCCCCAGCAGCAGAGAGGAGCTGCAAGAGCAGCAAATCCAGCTGGATGCAGCTGCTGCCTGGACGGAGGAGCTGCACACCCAAACACCGAGCCAGCATCTCTCAGCAGCACAGAAGCATCTCGGCAGACTGCAAAAGGAAAACGAGGGAAATGCCGTAGTCCTCCTGTTCCTCTTCACTGAACTAAATCTGCAGTAGATATAGCAAAGATCCTTGCACAGAGCCCTGTGGTCAGGCTTAATCGTCAAGGACAAGCAGTTTCTCTGAGGCCCAAGGCAGCTGGATGAAATAAGGCAACTGTCATGCTTTCAGTTTTACTGGTTTTCTTCCCTTCTGTTTGTTTGTGTTGTGAGAGCACTGATGGGACTTCACATTCGTCCTTCCTTTTCTGAGACGAGAAAGTCTTCATCTTGCTCTGCAACTGAGGAAAAAGCAAGGAAATCTGAAACGTCAGGGCTCTGCCGCTCCCTGGCAGAGCTTGGAGGGATGCCCAGGCTATGACAGGTACCGCCACTGCAACTGAACGCACTCTCACATGAGGTCCTGTTAACAGCGCAAACACACTGTGCATCACGGATCTCATGCCAGCAGCGGTCCTGGTGGCGTGAAATTCTCCCTGAAGCAGACATGCTAAAGATCCTTGCTTGGGGTGCTAAACTTTTTTATATATATGGAACTGCAAAGTCTAAATGCAGTGTAGCTAGGTGCAGCTTTATATAGAGAAGACAATAGAATGTGCCAGTTGCCATAGTTATGCTCCAGAAAGTGGAGGAAGTTTCCCAGTGTTTAAAAAAACAATTTCAGCATCAGCAGATCTAAACCATAAAAGAAATGGATGACACTTCAGGGCCAGGAGTAACAGTTTCTGGCTTTTCATTTATTTCCTAGAATCGGCCTCTAACATGGCATTTTGATGTTGTAACCAAGAGGGTTTAGAAATACAGGTTTTCACTGAAATGATGGATACTAATCACATGACTCCAGGACCTGCAGACTGAGATAACTGTCAAAAATCTCATAATGCACAGAAGACAGTCTGTAGTTTTGGAGTGGCAGAAAGATTGGACTGCCTCACATGTGTTAATTACCTGCAGATATTCAGTAAGGTTGTGGCATGTAGGACATGTACGTTTGCTGTCCATGTACAGGCCCAGGAGTAGGATATTTTTGCATCAACATGTTCACAAGTTGAGGAAGAAAAAACCCATGTTTTCTGTAAATGGGTTAAATAAATCAAATGTATTGAAAGGAGTTTACTCTTGTCAGGGAGCAAGAGGGATGGAGAGCCAAGAGCTGAGGGTAATAACATGGACAGAGGGGCAGGGACCTCACCAGCCAGGACCCAGTTCTGCAGTACCCAAGAGACATGAGCATAGCTGCATGACACATAATGGCCAGGTTCAATCAAGAGTCATCATCATCAGGGGAGCTGCTATTGATGAGGCAGGTCCAATGTCAATCCACATATCAGGGTCAGGATCAGTGGAGGCCATGTCCAGGTATGGGAATGTGCACAGCTGCACCGGGGACCAGCAGTCTTACAACATATCTCAGACAAGGACTAAAGGCTCGGGTCTTGGGCTTAAAGGCAGGGCTTTGGGCCAACAGGCAAGGCGTATAGGTGGAGGCTCCAGGTTAGGCTAGTCTGGGCCATTAATATTCTGAGGGCCCTTACAAATCGTCATGGAACATAATGTATATTCCATACTAGCATGGAGAAGCATTCTCCATTTCTATAGACTTTTGTTTTATTTTATCATAAATCTGTTGATAAACAGTTTTTCAATAAACTCCCAAGTCCTGGGGTCATGGGATCATGACATGTTAAAAAAAAGTAAAACCAGTGTGCCTCCATACTACTTATTTTGGAGAAAGTTTTGAAAACATGTCCCAGCTGTCTCCAGTATTGAATACTTCTGAGGCTTCTGACTCTTGCATTCTGAATTCCTGAGTTGAGTAATGCCAGCAAATGGCAGTGCTGGCCACTCTCTCCATCTCCATCTGAGTCTGCACTGCTGCTCACATGCCTTGATCCAAGAATGTGTATCCAGAGCCCATTTGACACTCTGCTCTACCTTTTGACTTTGGAGTCTCACTTCAACCATACAAAACTGTCAAGAAAAAGAACCAGCTGGTAATGGAACACAAAGGCTGACAATGGTGCCCAGTAGGACACAAAGGACACCCAGTGGGACAACAGAGTCCTTGGCTGAGTTCTGCAATGTGGGACTGTGGAAGGGGGAAAATTCCCCTTCACCCTCGCACTGGTTCAAAGGCTGGTGTTGAGAGGAGGGCAATTAGAGTTGCCAATTGCTTTTCCTGCTGCAGCTTCCCTTTTGTCACTGCTAAAAGACTGACAGTCCAACAACGAGATGATAGTGCAGCTGAGCCCATATCCTGAAACATGCTTACTGCTCTGCCCAGCAGACAGAAAGTTCATGGACCGTTCATTCAAGAGCCTGCCTCAGATCGTTTTCTATTTCCTTCTTTAAGCTAATACATCAGGACCTGATTCAGCAATAGGACCAGAGGGAATGGCCTCAAGTTGCGCCAGGGGAGGTTTAGACTAGATATTAGGAAAATTTTATTTACGGAGAGAGCGGTCAAGCATTGGAACAGGCGGCCCAGTGAGGTGGTAGAGTCACCATCACTGGAAGTGTTCAAAAGACGTGGAGACATGGCACTTCAGGACGTGGTTTAGTGGGCATGTTAGTGTTGGATTGATGGTTGGACTTGATCTTAAAGGTCTTTTCCAGCCTTAATGATTCTGTGATCTACTCAGGCTCTTTCATTTGAGATTGTGCAAGTATTTTAGGTAAAATTTCACCCAGATGATTTCTGTCGGTTTTGAATAGAGATACGCAGAGCAGGAAAAAAGGCATTCCCACAGTGGGATAGGGTCTCTTTAAGCCTGAGATTCTGTGTGCATTTCACTGTCATACTTCACAGAGACATGATTATTCACTGCTTAGTCACTGTTTACTTTGTAGATAAAGGAATAGCTCAGAGGTCCTTTTTCTCCCATCTAGGAGCCAGCAGACCTCTGAGCACAAAAATTCACATCAGTTCCTTCTAGGTAGCAAAACCAAACCTTGACAAGTTCTCTGTATAGGGATCTGCTCTGAACCAGTGGCCTGGGCAACAGCTGAGACCTTCCAAAAGACCTCTAGGTGCATCTTTTTTTCCTGTCTGAGTCAGGAAAATGGCAGGAACATCCTTCAAGGCAGAGATCTTGCAGAAGAGTAGAGGGGAAAAGTCATATGGGACAGCTTTTCTTTATGTACCTGTGATGAATTAGCCTTGGCTAACAGCAAAACCCAGTTGCATTCTCCTTCATCAGCAGGAAAGGGGAAGAAAAATAGGAAAAAAACAGGAACGAGAAAGCTCATGGGTTGAGTCAAAGACAGGAAAGTCACTTACTGATTACTGTTGCAGGCAAAACAGATACAATTTGGGGAAAGGGAACTTCATTTATTGCCAATTAAAATGTTATGTAATTACAAATTTGGGTAGTGGGAAACAAAAAGACTAACATTAAACCAATACCTTTCCTCCCCCGCCTTTCCCACACTCAGTTTCAGTCCTTCAGTCAGGCTCCCCTACCCATGCCCCCCACCCAAAGTAGCGCAGGGAGGACTGGGGGCAAGATCAGTGCGAAGTAGTTTCTCTCTGCCACTCTTTCCTCCTCAACTTTCCTGTGCTCCAGCATGAGAGCCCCACAAGCTTCAGTCCTTCAGGGAAATCTCCTCCAGTGTGGGTCCTTCATGGGCTGCATTTTCTTCAAGAATATCCATTTGCCCTGGATTGGTGCCCCCATGGGCTGCTGTGTGAATATCTGCTCCAGCATGGTCCCTTCCACAGGCTGCAGAGAATAACTGCACCACCATGGAGCACCTCCTCCTCTGACCTTGCTGTTCCTCTTTTGTTTCCCACTTTGTTTCTTCCTCCTCCCTCCATCTGGTGTTTTCTGCCCTTTCTCAAATATGTTTTCACAGAGGCATCACGAGCTTCACCAATGGGCTGAGCTTTGGCCTATGTGGGTCCAGTAAAGAGCTGACTGGAAACAGCACAAGGCAGCTGCTGGCCTCTCCCCAGTGGACACATCTGCAACCCCCCATTACCAAATCCTTTCTGCATATGCCCCATACAGTATGGCAAGCTATATCCCCAAATTCAGCTAGGGAAATGGGGATGGGAGAGGAACTCAAGAAGGAGGAGAAGAATGAGATTCTGGAAGAATGATGAAATGCATGGGGTGCCCAGCAGGATGCTGCAGGTGGGAAGGGGTTGTGCATAAGGGTAATATTTCACTCTGTTGATTTCCAGTGTCTCTGCATAAGCCCTGTGAGTGCCAATGACAAAGATTTTTTCTGGGCAGGGCTGGCCAACTAATTTAGCTCCAGAGAGCCTGCCGGGCATTTTGGCTGACTGCTCCAGGAACAGCCTGCCCCACGCAAAGTGCCTGCGATTGCGGCCATGCACGTCTGGCTCCAAGCGAGCTGGAAATGGAGAGGCATGCATCCAGACTATCTGCTGGGGCGGTGTGGGACATCTGCAGGTCTTTCTGTCAATCTGCCACTGAGGGGGTAGAGAACGTAAAAAGCCCTTGAACAGCTATCTGTTTTGGTCATTCCCCATCCTGCTGAGCTCCTGGGTGCTTCGAGGCCAAAGCTATTTCATGGATTGACCTTTGCAACCTGGGGCTGTCTCGCTTTGCTGTAACTGATGTTATGAAACAAAGTCTTTTGTGTGCAGTCACTTATGTGCAGTGTATGTTCAGTCAGACAGCAGGGAGGACAACTGCTCTTTACCTTCCTGATTGTGGCTCTCCAGGTCAGAGGGATATTCTTGAGAGAGCAGCCCAGAAGGGACAGACTGCCATGGAAACTAGCTCCAGACAGAGTGGGCACAAACTCATCTTATCCCCCTTCTGCTGCGTTTTGAGGTTCCTCTATGATGAGACCCTTCTCTGAGCCAGTGGAAGGCCATTCAGTTGCAAGGAGGGACTGAAAAACATAAAAGTGAAACTTTGGAAACACTGCTGAGCCAGGAAAGACTGATACTCCATCATGGTTGTGGGCATGCAGGTTCTTTCTTGGGGGAAAGAACAGACCAAACAGTTCTTGGAAAGGTCAAGAAATCACAGGATCACAGAATCACAGAATGGTAGGAGTTGGAAGGGACCTCTGAAGATCATCCGGTACAACCCCCCTGCCAAGGCAGGATCACCTAGGGCAGGTTGCACAGGAATGCATCCAGCCGGGTTTGGAAGGTGTCCCAAGAAAGAGACTCCACAACCACTCTGGGCAGCCTGTTCCAGTGCTCCATCACTCTCACAGTAAAGAAGTTTTTCCTCATGTTGAGGTGGAACTTCCTGTGCTGCAGTTTATGCCCATTGTCCCTCGTCCTATCACTGGGCACTACTGAAAAGAGACTGGCTCCATCCTCCTGACAGCCACCCTGCAGATTATTTATAGATGTTGATAAGGCCCCCTCTCAGCCTTCTCTTCTCCAGACTAAACAGCCCTAGGTCTCTCAGCCTTTCCTCATACAAGACATGTTCCAGTCCCTTAATCATCCTCATAGCCCTCCGTTGGACTCTCTCCAAAAGTTCCCCATCTCTCTTGAACTGGGGACCCTAGAACTGGACATGATACTCCAGATGAGGCCTCACCACTGCAGAGTAGAGGGGGAGGATAACCTCTCTTGACCTGCTGGTCACACTCTTCTTAATGCATCCCAGGATACCATTGGCCCTCTTGGCCACCAGGGCACATTGCTGTCCCATGGATAATTTATTGTCTACCAGGACTCCAAGGTCCTTCTCCATGGACCTGCTTTCCAGCACGTCAATCCCTAACCTGTGCTGGTGTATGGGGTTGTTCCTCCCCAGGTGCAGAACTCTACGCTTGTCCTTATTAAATTTCATGAGGTTTCCCTCCGCCCAACTCTCCAGTCTGTCCAGATCCCGTTGAATGGCAGCACAGCCTCCTGGTGCATCAGCCACTCCTCCCAGTTTTGTATCATCAACAAACTTGCTGAGAGTACATTCCAACCCCTCATCTAGGTCATTGATGGGTCATTGATGAAGATGTTGAACAAAACTGGGCCCAGTACTGATCCCTGGGGAACACCACTAGCTACAGGCCTCCAACCGGACTCTGCACTGCTGACCACAACACTTTGAGCTTTGTTGCTTAGCCAGTTCTCAATCCATCTCACAGTCCACTCATCCAACCCATACTTCCTGAGCTTCCCTATGAGGATGTTATGGGAGACAGTGTCAAAAGCCTTACTGAAGTCAAGACATCCACTGCTCTCCCTTCATCTACCCAGCTAGTCACTCCATCATACAAGGCTATCAGATTGGCCAAGCACAATCTCCCCTTGCTGAATCTATGCTGACTACTCCTGATAACTTTCTTTTCATCCATATGGCTAGAGATGGCCTTCAGAAGGAGCTGTTCCATCACCTTCCCAGGGATGGAGGTAAGGCTGACCGGTCTATAGTTTCCTGGGTTTGCCCTTTTTTTCCCTTCTTGACCTTTTTGAAGACTGGGGTGACATTGGCTTTCCTCCAGTCCTCAGGCATCTCTCTCATTCTTCATGGTATTTCAAAAATGATGGAGAGGTGTTGCAACAACATCAGCCAGCTCCCACAGCACTCTCAGGTCATCAGGGCCCATGGATTTGTGAGTGTTCAGTTCAGCCAAATGATCTCTAACCCAAACCTCATTGACCAGCAGAGAATCTTCCTCCCTCCAGGCTTTTTCACTTACCTCCAGGGTCTGGGATTCCTGAGGAGTAGTCTCAAAAGTAAAGACTGAAGTGAAAAAGGCATTCAGTAACTCTGCCTTCTCTGCCTCCTCTGCCTCCTCTGTCACCAGAGCTCTCACTTCATTCACCACATTTTCTCTAGTCTTCCTTTGACCACTGATATACTTGAAGAAGCCCTTCTTGTTCTCTCTTACTTCCTTCACCAGATTTAGTTCCAAGAAGGCCTTGGCCTTCCTTGTTTCATCCCTGCATATCCTGACAACATTCCTATAGTCCTCCCAAGTGACCAGTCCCTTTTTCCACCTACTGTAAACTCTTTTCTTTCACACAAGTTTTTCCAACAGTTCCTTGCTCATCCATGGGGGTCTCCTGTCTCCTATATTTGGTTTCTTACATAAAGGAAAGCACCTACCTTGAGCCTTGAGGAAGTGGTGCTTGAATATTAACCAACTCTCTTGGGCTCCCCTACCTTCTAGAGTCCTAGAGGGGGATAATCTAGAGTCCTAAATAGGGGATAATGAGTGGATTGTTGCAAATCACACCAAGTTGGAGACTGAAAAACTCTAATTTTTTTTTTATGAACTTTGCAAAAATGGAGTGCAAATGAAGAAGGAATGGAATGACAATGTGTAATATGTAAAGAACATGAGTTAACCTACATTTGCACTTCTTCTCTTTGGCTTGAGGGAAGATCACTGTCCACTGGGGCAGTCTGGGACATGTTCAGGTCTTTCCGGCAGTCTGCAGATGAGGGGGTAGAGGAGCCTAAAAAGCTGCTCTGTGAAGGAAAGCCTGGGAAGGTTGTTAACAGATACAGGAGGAAATAGGAGTTCACAGAAATGAGAATCAACAAAACTGTGATGGGATAGAGCTTGATCTACTCCAATTAGTAAGGAGGTCATCTGCAGCTCCGTTCACCAAAATTTGGGTACAACTCTGGAGCATAGGCACATGGATCATAGGCTCCACTTGAATATTTTGAGCACTGTCAGAGCCTGCACCACTACTGGAGATATTGAAATGAAGAGATGGTATTGAACACCCTTATCTGTGAACATCTGAAGAAGGCAATAGGATGGCAGGACCCCTGAGGTGCATAATCACCCTGGATTTGGTGCATAACTGGGGGCATGGCCATGCCCTCCTCTCTGGAGAGCATTTATAATGTATTTTACATGGTAATGGCAGTTCATTATTAACATTTCCAGCTCACAGTATGCTAAGGATACCCTCCTCCTCAGTTCCCCATTCTTCCACTCGGCTGTATTATTTGAGCCATGAAATCGCCAGCAATGCTCCCTTTTGGCTGCATCCCTGGACAGATGCTGCGCTGCTTGAGGAGGGGGTGAGGCATGGGCGATTAATCTGTGCTCAGAGAGGCTGACTGTTGGGATTAGTGCTTCAGATTCTGTTAACATCTGCAGCTCCAGGACAGCCCCAAATTCATCAGCACTGGAGGACAGAGGGTAGCAGCAAGGCTGGTAAGAGCTCTTATGGGGTGGTTGCCTATTGAATTGCCACTGCCAGGTAGCAAGACAAGAGGGAGATTTTATGGGACAGGTGGCAGCTGTGCCATTATCTTGGCACTTCCAAATCTGTCATACAGTTTCTTGGCTCTGTGTGTGATTCCCAAGGTTAAGGAGGGTGTTGTTGGCTGTGCAGGGGGAGCAAGGCTGAGAAGCAAGGGAGAACGCTGAAAGAACGCTGCAGAGCAGGCACAATGGAAAAGTGTCAGCCCTGAAATTCTCAAAGTTCCAGTTGTTTGTGCTTGGGACATGGAATAAGGATGGCTGTGGGCCCTGGCAAGTCCCAGAGCTTGGGTCCAGCCCTTGCAGTAAATACAAGGTGCTGCCAAACCAGAGGTGAATGGAGGGAAAGTATCACCAGGGACTTACCTCATTTGGTCACTGTGGTTTATCTCCCTATCCAAAACCAGTCCCTCCCTGCTGGTCTGCTTATCTGAGCTGGCCTTTGTTAGGCTGAGCTTCCCTCCTCACCCTTACTCAATTTTTTTCCTGCACTAACTTTTTGTTTCTCTTCATCACAGGTTTTTATGAGCCTTTTGTTTGTGGAGACAGGTAGCACAGGGGATGAGAAGAGACTTCTGAGCAGCCATGGATGGGCTACAGCTGCGGGTAAGGCTCACCTCATGCAAAACACAACCTTCCACCATCCTTCAGAGTCCCAGCAGCTAACGGGAAAGAAAATAACAGCTCCGTCTATGTCTAGTGAGCCTATTAGCTGGGAATGACTCCTTTGTCTATCACTGCAGGGGAACTCCAGGAGGCTGTTCAGGATTAAGCCCAGAGAGTGCCTGAGCTCCTGGCTTAAGCTCCCCCACCTCCCCTTCCTGCAAACAGCCCAGCCTACCCCCTCCCAAGCCTGCCCAGGGATGGCGGCTGGAGGCACACAGGGGCTGTCCATCTCAAGTTAATCGCCTCCTGTTCAGATGTCAGGAGGAGATGAAGCAGCTATAAATAGATTGCAAGCCCTCATGGCTTCAGCTGTGATTCACACACATAGAGAAGCATTAGGAAGAATTAACACTCAATGCTCAGGCACTTTCCTGAGAGCAAATGCCATTCTGTCCCTGTCATTTAATCTACTTGCCCAGGGGACATTTGCAGTGCTTTCTGGAGTGTCTGAATGGGTCGAATGGACAGGAAAACCTGGAGCGGGACTGTTGGGGAGCTAAAAACGGCCACTTCAGCTGGAGTGACTGAGCAGCACCTGCCCATGATAAGCAGCTGCATTTAGGAGCATGGCAAGGCGTTCTGCTCCTGTCTTGCTGGAGCTGAGATCAGATGGTGTGGTTTTGGTATGGTACACACATGCTGGGACGCCTGACAACAGCTTCTGGGACTGAGACAGCTTCTCGCAATGGTATGTGCAGAGGTCTGGGGCTCTTTCTTGTTCTCTCTAACCAGTGTTAACATGTGCCTCTGACTGAGTAGCTCGCAGGGCCTGTGGTAGTCTGCCTAGATGAGCTTGGTGGGGCAGTGTACCCGAGTGCTCTATGTGAAATCCCCATTTCTTCCCCCTGCATCTTAATTTTTCAAAGCTCAGGGGAAAAAAACATAGCATACAGCTAAACTACCCATGGGAAGCTGTGTGCACTTGTTCTTGCATGTGTTTGCATTCATTTGCATGTGTCTAAGTGCTTGGTAGCCCTCCCTTCCCCTGCCTTGCTGTATTTATGCTGTTAGAACTGACGGCCACTGAGCAATGTACGTGAGAGGGAAAATCCAGCTGAAAGAGAGATGAGACCTGTGGTGGGAAGTGTGAGGAGTCTCTTTGTAGGTATCTATCCATCTGTTTGTCTGACAGAGGGTGAAGCATCTCCTCAGGGTGATGAATATTCTTCACACTTTTGCATATTTTGTGCCCCATCAATAAGAGAGAGATCCATGCCACTAGTTTCATAGCATTGCCAGTTTCATTGCATTGCCACTAGATTATGGGTCAGAGAATGAACAAGGCATTCGGGGCACTCATCGTCCAAAAGAAGTAAATGGGAGTTTGGACTAAAGGATGAGAGTTCAGTGTTGGTATCTTTGTGTCCTTGGTTAGTGGTCTAGGGAGTCTGGAGTTCACAAGATGAGGCATATACCAGAAAATGTTTTCCTTACACCTTGCTCTTAGGGACCCAGGAATCAGGGTTTCTCAGTGAAGCAAGGAAAGAGGCAAAAAAATGATCAGAGAAACTGCAGATTGGTGGGGAATCACTTTTATTTTGATAGGACTAAATCCAAGAAAGTCACTCCATGACTACTGCAGGACAAAGAGGGCCCTATCCCCCTCTTTGCTGCAGGAAGACAGCATCTCGTTGCAGGTCTTGGCAACATCCTTCAGCATAAACTCAAGCCTGCCAAAGTGGGGATGATTAAAGAGATCTCAATGCACAGGATTTTCCTTATGTGGATATGATCTCCTGCCTACTAAGGCGCCGTATGAGGTTGTGTATAGCTAAACCAAGCTGGTTTTGGTGTCAAAATGGCATTCCCCTATTTAGGAACACATGTCACTTAGTCTGATAGCTGGAATACGGACTGCATGTATGCTCTGGCAGGAGCACGTGTATGGTCTTAAGCCATCCTTGAAATCTTAATTATGTTATGGAAGAACCTGAAGTAAGCTGCCTTCAGAAATTTATGTGGGAATGCCTGAACAGGCTAAAGAGCTTCAGAAAAAATTGTGACTTATTTCTGTTAGTGTACAGAAAGTGGAATTGCAACCCAGAGTTTCAGCAGGGGCTAGATTCCCCTGTTGGATCCTTACAGAGCCACAGAGCCATGTGCGTGTCTGGAAGTGGCCTTGCAGATTCCCTTGTTGTGAGTGACAAGGCTCAGTTGACTTGCAGAAGCTTTTGCATAAACTATCCTGTATCGCAAAAAAGAGAAAAAGGGTGATGTGGAAATCTAAAGGGAGTATTTCAGTCTGTCTATCCTGCAAGTGAGTCCAGACAACCTGAAACAGCTTTGGAATGTGGACCATATTGGATGCAAATGACAGGCCATATGTTTTATAACATTAATTACCAAACTTCCAAAAGCACCCTGTTGACCTCCTACAGTCAGTGAAAGAGCACAGCTCATGCTTAGGCACCTAATCATTTGTCATCTGTTTCTTGTTTTTCTTCAACATTTATATGGTAGTACCACCAACCTGGATGGTGTCCTGTGTTGTGAGAGCTGCACAAACCCAAAATATTAGCCAGTCTTCACAACTATGGCATCTGTAAATGCCAAGCTTACAGGTCGTACATGATATAATGGGAATTACAGGAACAAAATAGAAGGGTAAGGGTAGTACATGGCAAGAAATTCCATCATTCAACTATAAAAGCTGGATCTGCTCAGATGATCTGTCTGGTGACTGCCATGAACAGGTGCTGGGCTCTGGAAAAAAGGGGTTGGAAAGATATCCAGGAATAAGTCATTACAGTTGAGAAAGGAGGAAACGAGAGCTGTGACAGAGAATCCTGCCAGCCTGGGCTGATGAGGTTGACCTTTAGGGAGCGGAAAAGGTAAAAGGAGCGGATGGTTTTTTTCTACAAGAATGAATAAGGCCAACAAGGTAAGGAGAGTACTGTATGGCAAACCTCACTGGAAGACAAGTCATCATCTCTGGTTCCAGGTACTTCAATGTGGTCTAGTATGCCCAGCTCCAGTGCCGCAATAGTACTAGAATTAGTACTTCAGCAGCTTTATTCTCCAATGTAGTGTGCCTCTGTCACCTAGCTGGTAGGCATAAGAGGCAGTTTTTCTCTCTCTGAGATAATATCTTTTCTGCTTACAGCAGGCATCCAGCAGCCGGAGCCTCCTCAAGTTCACTGTTATGGAGATGAAGTGGATTCATGTATTGGTCATCTTCTTATTCCTGTTGTCTATTGCAATGACGGGCTGCTTTCTGTGGCAGTACAGACTCCCCAAGGTGGAGCCCAGTGAGTAGCCATCTTTAAGCTTGGCCATGGTTTGGTGCAGAAATTTGTGAGACCAATAAACACCTTTCTCCCTATGTGGACATTTTTTCCCAAAGAGCATTTCCCCAAACAGCACACAATTTTACCTCCTCCTAACTGGTGCAAGGACATAGAGGAGGAGATGAAAATTCAATTGATGGAGTACCACGTAACTCTGCTGGCATCCAGAGCAGTTCTATTACATCTACTTGATGATCTTGAAGGTCCTTTCCAACCTTAGTGATTCTGTGATTCTGTGATCTGGCGCTAACCTAGATTAATTGATATATCAAGGTGACAATTTATTTTACATTCTTTATCTTTTTCTTTAGAATCATGTTGTAAAAGTCACTCCAGCATAGAACAGCAGGTTCTTTTTTACACCTTACCACATGCTTCAGCTTATGGGTTTGCTTCCTTTCCTATTCCCCTAATCTTAGATCTTTGAAACAGCTCAAGCCCCTGGTTGACGCTAGAATTCCCTTATCTTGATTATAGAAAACTAAACACTCACAACTCACTTCTACATCCATTTTCTGAGGTTACAATATGCATGGAACAACTCTGTCCTCCTGAACCCAAACTCAGACTTTCCCCTAGAATTGGGCAGGGCACTTTCATGGGGTCTAAACCCACTGTCAGGTACCTTGCAGAGTCTTTTGTAGTCCCAGTTCCTTAATCTTCCAGGTCACAATCAGTTAAAGCCTATTGCAGCTCCTGTCCATCCGATGTGCTATACCATGTTGCAATAAGCAATAACAGAGCACAGTGCCCTTTTCAAGTCCTATTTTATGTGAGATGATAGAAACAATTCAAGATTGTCTCTTTGCCTATGCAGAAGTGTCCTTCAGCTCTGGACAACACAAGCAAGAAAGCTAGTGCTGACTGTTGGATGAGGTTAAAGCTTCTTAGTGTGTCTGTTCAAGTCACATATGCTATCTTTGAAATGTTTTCCAGGCCCGTCTGTGATGGAAGTGAGATCAGAAGCTGTGCAGATGTGCCCTCGCTATCCTGAACCAGTACCACTAGACCACCCAATCCCCATTCTGAAGGATGCATTGGAGAAGGTCTGTGAGGAGAAGGGAACAAAGGGAGGCAGACCTCATGACTACTTTTCTGAAGGTGTAAAAGGGAGCATCTCTGGGGAAGGAGGTGGGAAGTCAAGGAGGTGGAGAACATGTAAATCTAGAAATGGGTATATAAAACTCCTTCACTGAACATACAGAAAAGGTCAATAAGCAGTTATCTTATCCAAATGGTAAGCTATGATGAAGAAACATTTTTATGCGTCCATCAGACGATCTGGTGCGCATACATCAGCACAAAATGATGGCTCTTGGCATCTTGTCTGTTAGGCAGCCCTCATGTCCTGGAAAGCAGGTGACTCATGTAACTAGTTTCTATTCATCCATGACTGCCAATTCCTTATTTTATTGCTTTGCTGCCTTTCCCCATGCCACCATTTAAAAATTAAAAAACTACTCATAGATAACCTCAAGGGAATGGAGGGGAAGGGGAAGAGGAAGGGGACCTGCACCTGAATGAGAGAAACCTGCTTTTCCTCAGTATGATATACTGTTTCTGAAGTTTTAGCACTGCCCGAAATTCTAGTAGGCTCTATTTGCAATGAGGAAGTACTGCAGCATTGCCTTGACTTTATGGACCATAAAGACAGCGATGCTCTGACAGGACACTGCTGATTTTATAGACCCGTATCATATAATATACTCTCTCATTTGTCTCTTTTTCATCAGTAGTTTGATTAGTCATAATAGCAGCTGTGCCACAGCTCTGATCATTCTTTCTACCCTTCTTTGAAACTTTTCCAGCTCTCAGCATACTCTTGTGGAGATGTGGGAAATCAGTACTCTAGACAGTATTTGAGCTGCAAGAAGGTCAGGGATTTGTGCAGTGATAAAATGGTGTTTTCTGGGGTTTTTTTTAATGTTACTTCTCCAATAACCCCTCATACTTGATTTCCCTTTCTTTCTGCCATAGGGCACTGAGCAAGTGTTTACATAGGAACATCCATCATAGCCCCAACGTTTTGTTCCTGAGTGCTAATGACCAGCTCACTGCCTATCTGTGTGGTGTGTATGTGCTGTGAAGCTAGGATTGTTTTCCTACATCAATGTCTCTTTTTCTATGCTGGATTTCAATTGCTATCACTTCACATTCACTTTTATGAAGTCTCTGCTGCTCTCTTTGGGGTTAGAGAGGTGTTTTATTATTCAATTAGGATTAGTCAGAGAGGTGAGAGAACGTGCAGAACATTGAGTGTCCATTGAAAGCCATCTAACCTCCCTTCTTTGTGCTCCTCAGAAATTAAGTATCCAAGCACTTCATAACTTCTTTGAAGTACGCTGGTGAAACTATTCCTGTTTTGCAGATGGGTTAAAGCACAGAGAACCTGAACACTAGATGCATAGGAGAACATAGATATTTGAAGGGGGCTTGGCACCTCGAAAGTGTATCTTCAGATGCCCTTACGTTCTGCCCAAGTCTGTGGACACTTGAACCCACAGTAAAGATCTTGCATTACCTGAGACAAACTACCATCCTGTGCCAGGCCAGGGACCCTGGAACTAGGACTCTGGATAGTACCAGATGTGATTATATTGCATACAGGGAAGGACTTTTTCCTAGCCCACGGCAGCTTGAAACAGGAGAGTGACATTCACTCATGCATGAGGCTTAAGGAAACATTTATCTTCTAAGGGTAAATACTTTGCATATCAGAAAGGCTTATGTTTTCCTCAAAAGAGTCTTGCTAGTAGCCAAATCCAAATGGTCAGTACTGGATTCAAGGACTCTCTGTCAACTTTCATTTCTGTCAACTTTCTGCAGGTCCAGGTAGGTCTACATGCCAGACTCTCTCTGAGAAAACTCTGAAGGAGGACCATGTTTGTTGACATGAGACCAGTCTGTTCTCTAGAGATGCTGATGTACCTAACCATACTAGATGGGCCACTGGCACATGGGGAGGGGAGGGCAAAGAACCACTGCAGAAGGACTTGGCACAAATTGGATGTTTCCACTGCTGGCTGTCAGTGCGCCTCACCAGTCCATCCAGTGAATAAGTCCTGAGAACATGACTCGGCTTGGCCTTTCTTCTCTCAAATGCTGGACTTGGGAAGGCATTTCTTATGTCTTAGCCTTTCTGTGCAAAAGATAGCTTATGCATGACGATTACATAGCTTTGGAAAAGTCATAAAAGAACAAGATCAATGCATTCTGCTTGCAGGAGGTGGGTGGAACACAGCTGGCTGATTAGGTCTACACAACCCTGGCACAACAGGGAGCAAAGAGCCATCACAGCCCTCTAGTTGCTCAGTGCTGTTTCTCAGATTGCAGTTTAAAAAAGAGTCCTACCTCTACCATGTTTCATGGCATGAAAAGTGTTGTGAGATATTTAAAAAGTCTGGATCTTTTTCTCATACATCTTTGAACCTGAAATACTAATGCGAAGAACAGATGTGCACAGTACAATTTAAAAAGGAAGAAATTACAATAATTATGTTTTAATGTTTGTTTTTAATCATATAAGCATCATAGGTATTACAAGGATGAGCACCACATTCTTCCACATGGTGGACATATAGACTGAAAGAAAGATACTGGATAATTCAGCATAAGCAATTCAAGGGAACAGTACAGTTAAAATACTTTCTTTTGCCAAAACATATTTGAAAAAATGACTCGCAAGTGCTTGGAAGAAAGGAGGTCTGGTCTTCCACTGCCTGTTACAGACTAGAATGCAATATAAAACTCTTCATTTGGAAATTCATAACTTCCCATCATTCTCCAGGTAGATACGATGCTGCGCCAAAAGATTCATAGCTCTGGTCTCCCTGCCATGTCTGCCATTGTTATCTACAATGACACTGTGCTCTGGACAGGCAATTTCGGGAAGAAGAATGGCTCGGACCCATCCTCAGTGCTGCCCAATGAGTACACTATTTACAGGTGAGAGAGCTGTATCACGGGCATGAGAGCTAGAAAAGGAGCAGATACATATATGGAGACCTGATATCTGGGAATAGAGCCACTGTCACAAACCGCATCTTCTACTGGCTCAGGTGTACTGCAGAAACCTCTTCTGGGTTACAGTGAAACTTTGTGAGACAGTGCTTCAGCTGGTCCCTAAATTATCATATGCTTGTGGCTTACTGAGTAGTTTGCTTTGGATTTTTTATTTTTAATTTGATCTGACAATATTTTAAATTGGAATAGCAGTGACCTGAAAACATACTACTTCTTACAGAGGAATGTCTCTATGCTTTGAGGAGGCCTAGGGCATATATCTGAAGACTGAGAGCTAGCACAGATTTTCTGAACAGCGAGGAGACAGTGCCATAGGATTAAAAAAAAAAAAAATGTTCATTTTAGCAAAAAATTGGGTTTGGGAAGAGTATCTACTGAACACATAAAGTAGACCTGCATACTTATTCATTCTCCCAGTGAAGTCAAAGCCACATTGGCCATTATTTTTTAGATGAAGACAGAATCAAGCTCTTAATGTGTGTTAAAAAACAAAAACAAATACAAAGGAAGTGTTTATTTCCTTTAAAGATCTATTTTCAGTGATTTATAACTGTGCTATATATGAAACACATGGGCTGCACTCTGACTATCACTTGTTGTTCTCAGAATAAACAATTTTGGAAAGTTTCAGCAGCTGTGATTACCTGTTTTTTCCCTGCTCTGTATCATGGTAAAATCCCTGCATATATGACCTCATGCTATTTCTTCCAGAATCATAGAATGGTTTGGGTTGGAAAGGGGCCTTAAAGGCATCTAGTTCCAATCTCCCTGACATTGGCAGGGAAAAGGGAACCAACCCATCTCTGGGTGGGCTTGACCCACCAACCTTTTGGTTAACAGCCAAACATGTTAACCAATTGTGCCACAGACTCCCCCCAAAAATTTATTGCTGGTTGGCATTGTTTATGGCCAGAACTATGACAGTATCTGATTGTCTTCAAACATCTGACTTTTGTTCTTGATTAATGAAAACATTCTTGGCAAATGCTTTCACTCTAGGCTATCTTGTACCGGCCCAGGAATTTCACCTCTAGAGGCACAATACAAATGCCCCTGGCTGCCCATCTTAATCATGGCCCCATTTCCAAAAACCAATCGAGTAGAAATGGAGTCCCATTCCAAAAGACCTTTTGTAAATTTGACTCTGTTCTGAAGCCACTCAAATATCAAGTCTGAATATGAAATGTAAAACTTTATGGCATTTTAACCTTAAAATTCCAATAAACTACTTGCAACTTGTTATGGTATTTATTAAACAGTAATTTACAGGATATGTCATCTTATAAATACTAAGTGAACTAAAAAAGTTCTGTAGCCCACTGCACTATAGAGGAGATACTACTGAAGGTTATGTTATAGTCCATAAAGGCCAGAGTTGAGGATATTAGTCCAAACGTCTTACCTCCATTTTAGCCATTCCCTTCTGAATTAGCAAAGGTGTTGCAAGTAAAGCTACAGGCAGTGGGTGAGTTGGGTGATCTCATGTACTGACCATCTGTCCTCTTGATTCGTGGGCTTCTTAATGCTTAATTTCTATAAATGTTTGTTCCTTAACAGAATTGCCAGTGTCTCTAAGATCTTCCCCACCATTATGTTGTACAAGATGTGGGAGGAAGGAAAAGTCACATCTCTTGATGACCCACTGGAACGTTACGCCCAGAACTTTGTTATTAAGAACCCTCTGGGAAGGCTCAAGGAATCAGAACAGAGATACACAGCAGATGGGCTGACTTTTTTGGAAAAAGGCTCAATGCCACTTAAGCCATCACCTGTTACCTTACGCAGAATGGCCAGCCAGCTCTCAGGTGAGACAACACTGCTACCTGCTTGCCCTCTGCCCACCACTGTGCCACTTGAAAGAGACCACAGAGAGAACAGACCTTACGCCAGGGACAAAAAAGGTTGTTATTGAGGCTGTTTCCCAGTATGGACCCTGCACCTTTGCGCTTCCCAGAAGGCAGGCAAGGCCTTTGGAAACAAGTTGTCAGCAGCTTCATGAAGCGCTAAAACAAAACTGTTGTCCAAGATACATGCTAAGAAAGGGGCCAAGCTGCACTATGGGCTGGGGAATTGTTTTTCCCATGCAAGGTGAATATATATATATATATTTCTTTCAACACAGTAACATGACCTGAAATCAGGCTCCACTTTCATAACAGTTTTTTGTACTCCAGCCCAGAGTGCTCTCATTTTTCTGAGATGTAGAGTTGAGGGTCAAAGTGGCACCAAACCTCTTTGCTTTGAACAGGTAGACCTCGATCACTGAGCTAAATTTAGCGGTCAGTGTGGTTCCTGATCTGGGATTCCTGAGCTATTAATAGCTTTGGACTTGCTGGCAGAAGACTATTAATCTGCTGCTACCTTCATAATTGGGTAGCTCTTACATTAAGGTAGAAGGAGCTCACATAGATATGCTGATATCTATGCAGCATATTGATTAAACTCTGTAGCACCTGCATTATTCCAGATTGGAATAAATGTCCTAAAATTAGGACCTGAGATCAAAATAGCATGTAGGTAAACTGCAGTAACTCAGGACAGGGTACAGCATCACCTGAAGTGAGCCACTACCTAAATAAGGGTTCCCCAAAGAGGAATGATGTAACTGAAATCTGGAAACAAACAGACAAACAACTCAAAGTGGACAATGGCAGCAGGAGGCAGAAAGAAAGGCATGTGCAAACCCTGCCCAACCCCTCTCCCTGCAGACAGGGTCTTGCTTTAGCCAGACTGATGATGTCCTGAGGGGCATCAACTCTGCCTGGCCCCCTCTGACTCTCAGGGGCAACTGAAGCTGGTCTGGTTGCTCCTTGCAGGAGCAGTGTGCACTGGGGCTGCAGCTCCCAGCCTTGCTCCAGTTCCCTGTCATTTAGTGAGGTGTGAGGTATGCCCTGGAAATACTGTTAGGAAGCATATGTCCAAAATGTACCTGGTCATAACATAATTGCTTGTAATATGCAGCCATTCCATTGCTTCCATCACCATGCTGGATGGTGCCTCTGCTTAGCTCCTTTTATGTTCCTATCTCTTTTTTTTAGAATATGGCCCAAATTTCCCAGACCATACCAGCAGGGCACACCAATCAGCTTGGACCCTGACAATTTAGTAGAAGGAGAAACACAGTTTCAAAATCCCAACTGAAAATCAAATGAATGTTGAGGTCACATGTTACATTTCCTGTCTGGCAAAAAACCAAAAAGGAATAGGTTCTGCTTAGCTTCAGGATCAAAGCCACTGCATGACATATTGTGAAGTGTTTTTCATCTAAAATCTTCCAGTGGAAACTGATCTATAATATATCCTCATTTTCTGTGCTTTTCTAAATTGCGTATTACAAAAGTAACTCCAAATATTTTTCTTCTCAACACTTGATGAGTACATTGCTAGAGGGAAGTTCCAGCTTGTTAAGACTGTGATTTTCAAATATATATGAATGACGTATGAGATGCTATTGTAAATTATTAACAGCATGCTTGTCACATCAATTAGCAGCTCATGAAGTATAAATGAATGACTGTGGATTTTCTGTTATGCTCACACATTCTCTGGTTTATAATTTCTAATGAACCTCAAGAAAGGTTCTGCACCACTGCTGGCATGCTGCTGGTGAGCTCTCCCAGTGGTGCAACATTTTCTTTGCTGCCATTGTGGTAAGTAGGAAATGGAGGAGCCCATTTTCTACTGGAAGATGCTCAGTGCATCTCTTATCTGGTCATTAAGCTGCACAAATAATCACAGACCAGAAGCAGAAAAAGTGCTGTCATTCCAATTCAAATCCCAGGGTCAGGCCAACTGAGAAAAACGTGTTGCTGCTACAGAAGAATAGGGCCTCATTCAGCTTTGCCATGGTTAGCACATGCGCACTGAGCAGACGATTGCGAGTCATTTTTCTGTCAGGTACCCTTCCTGATTTTCTCCTAACCTCTAAATCAAAGTCAGCTGTCAGCTGTAATGAGGATTTCATTCCAGACGTAATCCAAGTTCTGGACTTGGTGAGCCGTAGATCCTGTTTAAAGGAGCTGTGACATTTTAAAAAGTTCTGGTCAAAAGTTTTTAGGGAATCCGTGTTCAGTGTTGTGAAATTAAAAGTGAAAAGAACTTCACTTTTCCTACATTCAGAATCCCTGAATAAATGTTGCTAAAGCTGAAAAAAAAAACCAACAACCTTAAAAATATTTTAGGCCAAGCCTGGAATGGTTCAGAGAAGTTCAAGCCTTATGTAGCAAGGTGTAAAGAACAAAAACCTGTTTAAAGGGCCTGTTGCACACCTTTGTAGTCAAAGGAATACAGTCACATGGAATTATGGACATGGATTTCCCCAGCACCCAATATGCCCTTCTCTTCCAAAATCATTTGGGGATACAGGGTTTTTTAAATCATTCACCAAGGCATTTTTAGTGAAATGTAGCAACCCAGAGTTGGTGCTGGGGTAGGACTAACATTACCCAGATTCAGTGGTCCATGACTTCAATACGGTGTCCTGCAGTCAAGTATGAACAGGTCCTTGCAGCACATTTGCCACGTCTATAAAGCACATGTTTGCATCATTGTTTTTTTCCATGTTGCCATTGATTTTTGCCTTTTTCTCAGACTTCACCAGACTCAGAGTTTCCTGGACCAAGATTTGTCTCAAATTATTAACTTCTCTTTTCCATGGCATAGGTCTGCCCAGGAGGCTGCGATCTACTAGCCTGCTGTGGAAGGGTAATACGCAAGATGCTCTAGCTCTTTTGAAAGATGATGTCTTGGTCGCTGATCCTGGAACCAGGTCAGATATATTCACTTTTGAGCTTTTGTTCTAGGTTTGTGTTCTCTACTGATGTACCTGCAGCATCCATGGCCAATGGATAAAAGACAACCATTCCTAAAGGGAGCTTTAGACATCTACCATATACCTGTCTTAGACTGCAAAGAGTGACTGTTGGAGGTGCCAGGGGTTTTTTTAATGTGTATAGACCCTGGGTGAGAAGCCTAGATGAGGCAAATTAAACTACTGTAGTTAGGTCCAAAGAGCCTTAAATTGTGAAAGATGCAGATTTTCAAAAGTAGAAAGACATGCTAATTTAATTGGCTTCAACCATCATAGATTTTGCTTAAAATCATGTCTAGACATCTGCATGTCTCTAAATTATCTATAAGTTCTATTAATGTTTGTTAAAATTTATATAACCTGTTAAAAATCTATTACTTGAGTTGCAAACACTCAAAAATATGCACAGGATCCAGTGGACAACAGGTGAGGGAAAGGATTCAGGCTAACTCAGAAAAACTTTCAATGTCTGCAAAATTTTTAGGGAATAGAATTACATTTTGAAATACTTTACCTAGGGTTGCTGAAGATCCACCATAACTTGAAGTCTGCAAACCTAGAAAAGTCTTTGAAAACTCAATGGCTTGATCATGAAAACCTTGTATTAATTCTGTCCGATGTCATGTATAAGGTTACAATAAATGTTCCCTAAAGGATTTTAAGATTTTAGTACCATCATCTTCTTTAGAATTATAGAATCATTTAGGTTGGAAAAGAACTTCAAGATCATTAAGTCCAACAGTAAACCTGACACTGCTAAGCTCACCACTAAACTATGTCCCTAAGCACCACACCTACACATCTTTTAAATACCTCCAGGGATGGTGACTCAACCACCTCCCTGGGCAGTCTGTTCCAATGTTTGACCACTCTCTCAGTAAATAATTTTTTCCTAATATCCAATCTAAACTTCCCCTGGTGCAACTTGAGGCCATTTCATCTTGTCTTATCGCTTGTCACTTGGGAAAAGAGACCAACACCTACCTACAACCTCCTTTCAGGCAGTTGTAGTGAGCGATAAAGTCTCCTCTCAGCCTCCTTTTCTCCAGACTAAACCACCCCAGTTCTCTCAGCCGCTCCTCATCAGACTTGTGCTCCAGACCCCTCACCAGCTTCGTTACTCTTCTCTGGACAGGCTCCAGCACCTCAGCGTCCTTGTAGTGAGGGGCTCAAAACTGAACACAGGATTCAAGGTGCGGCCTCACCAGTGCCCAGTACAGGGGCACGATCACTTCCCTACTCCTGCTGGCCACACTAGTGCTGATGCAGGCCAGGATGCTGTTGGCCTTCTTGGCCACCTGGGCACACTGCTGGCTCATGTTCAGCCGGCTGTCAACCAGCACCCCAAGGTCCTTTTCTGCCAGGCAGCTCTTCAGCCACTCCTCCCCAAGCCTGTAGTGTTGCCTGGGGTTGTTGTGACCCAAGTGCAGGACCCAGCACTTAACCTTGTTGAACCTCACACAGTTGGCCTCAGCCCATTGATCCAGCCTGTCCAGACCTCTCTGTAGAGCCCTCCTACCCTCCAGCAGATCAACACTCCTGCCCAGCTTGGTGTCATCTGGAAACTTACTGAGGGTGCACTCGATCCCCTCGCACAGATCACTGATAAAGACATTAAGCAGAACTGGGTCCAATACTGAGTCCTGGGGAACACCATTTGTGACCAGCCACCAACTGGATTTAACTCCTTTCACCACAACTCTGGGCCCAGCCATCCAGACAGTTTTTCACCCAGCAAAGAGTAATATCGTATTTATATTATGTTCACCATTAAGATACATAAAGACTTCCACTAATAGTATCTCAACCCCTCAACCCACCCCCAACACATTGATAGTTTTAACTGTCTCCCCATTCCTGGGTATACTTCACAGCTAACAGATCGTTCTTCCTAAAGAAAATTCCCATTCATTGATATAGAAATTTTAACATGTTTTTCTGGATATGTTGAACTTCAGCTCCATTTCACATATAAAACTTTAGATACAGAATGTATTTATTCTTGGTGTACAAATATATATATTCATCATGCTTTTATTCAACTAGATGGGCTGGAAATGATTGAAATGGTACCAAATTTATGATCTAAATAGACCTCAGTGAGATGTGTGGTTTCACAAAATAAAAAAAAGCAACCAAACAAGGTTGAAAACATCACGAATTTTGAAAATGTATTTGGAAAAAAGTTGCCCATTCATGTCTTCATGCCATTAAACTTCGTTGAAGCATAAAGACTTAAATCACTTTATGGATATTAAAGACTCAAGCACTCAGGTGTCTTCAATGACTCAACATAGCTGGATGCTGCTTTGTAGACTTTTAAGTGTTTTTAAAGTGCTTTTACCATCTTAAGGTAGCTTAGGTGCTTATGAGATTGTAAAACATGTTAAATCTCCAAAAAGGCTTACTTGGGATTTTGAGACCTTTAAGGTAAGCACCTGTAACTCTCGGCTCTGCTCTTAAAACAAATGGATATATTCTTTGATGAACAATTATAAACAGTAAGTCAGGATATACAAATATATAGGTTTTTGCATAAAGTTGTTTCTTTTTTATTTTTCCGTATCCACATCTATTTCTATACATAATGGCTAAATAGCTCTGCTGATGTTCCCATAAGAAATTTCTCTTTCTTGACTTAACAACAAATCAAGGCAACATCATTCAGTTTTTCTCTGTCCCTCTTTCATCTCTCCTCTCTCTTTAGCGTGTCATCTGATAAAATGACCATTTTTCCCCAAAGAGAGACCTACCCACTGTTTTTGCATAGTCATACCCACACTGCAGCAGTGAGGTAAGGCTGATTCCTCTTTCTTTTCAGATGCCACTACAGCAATTTGGCCTTCTCACTGATGGCGCATGTACTGGCTGACCATGCAGCTGAGGGGCAATACCAGCACTGGATCTCAGAGAACATCCTAGACCGCTTGGGCATGGAGGACACTGGCTTCGACATCACACCACCAATCCGGTCTCAGATGGCTGTGGGTTTCTATGGCAGGCAGCAGCCAGCCCCTCTCTATGACCTTGGCTGGTACAGGCCTTCTGGCCAGATGTACTCCACAGCTGCCGACCTTGCCAAGCTGGCAATGGTCTTCTTAGGCACCTACCACCGTCGTCTCCTAGAGCCTGACACAGTGAAGACAATGCTGACCCCTCTGTTTAAGTGCTCCACTGAATACTTTGCTAACAAGACTGGCACGCCCTGGGAGATTAATGAGCAGTTGGGATATGATGTCATTAGGAAGGATGGAGACCTTGACGGTTATTCAGCTACCTTCTCCCTTATCCCCAAGCTCCGCCTGAGCTTCATAGTGCTGATGGCAGGGCCTAGGCCTCAGGGTGGAGATATTGTGACTCATACATATGAGTATCTTATTCCTGCCATGGAGACGGCATTCAGAGAGGCTGAGAAAAGCTTGATTCCTCCTCCAAGTCCAGGCCCTTATGTCGGCTACTATACCTATTCCAATCTGACTTTCTATGAGATCAAAGTTGGACCTGGTGGGGTGCTGATCATGCAGCAGTTTGGGCCTCATGTAGAAGAGCTGATTCCTGAAAAGTACCGGACAATCAAGCTCCACCATCTGGAAGATCGCGTTTTCCAAGTTGTTTTTGACAAGGAGTTCCCATGTGTTCTGCACCTGGGCTCTGCCTCCATCTCACTGGAGACCCAAAATGGGCAGCTCTTTAACTTTTATCCATTCGATCGCAAGGGTTTGTCTCCTGGCTTTGATGCGCCAGGGCTGAACACATACAATGTGGTGCGTGTACTTCGTAAACCTGTATTCTATAGCTAAATGTCCCTTCTACCTTTCTGACTGCTTCTGGGAGGTGGGTCCAAATCTGTGTCTTACCAGACTCTCCTGTCTCTGTGGCTTTATGAATGCCATTTGAAAGGGAAAGATGGCAAATGACTCTTTTGCCCAACAAATATGTCATGTCCCACTTCTAAAATTACTTCAATGGCTTGCAGTCCCTGGCAGTGTGTGACAGGCCAGCTAGGAACTGGGGGTGCCTGCAGAAAAAAAGAGATGTGAAGGTACTGGGTGGATGGTGTTTGGATCCCATAAAAAAGCCCAGCACTTGAGTCTCCACACTTACATCATCTGTTTGATGACCATTCTGGTTATTGACAGATATCACCAAAGGGCTGAGAATTTCCTCTCTCTCAGAAAATATCTCTTCTTCAGTCCAAGGGTTTTTTCAGGGCTCTTCAGGATCCCACCTACCATGAACAAGATTCCTCATCTGGGTTTGCCAAAAGCTAGAAAATGGCACCAGCCTGATACCAGGCTCTGCTTATGATACCTGGGAAGTGAGGGTCCATTTCTTTCCTGGGTCATAAGAAGGAAACTGTGAAAAGAGCAGATAGTAATGTGGTTATGTCTTAGCTCCATGGATTTCTGCACAAGTGGTGGTCACACAAAGGATATTGTAGCACTTAAATATATAAGCTGAAGCTTACTCCTCTGAGCAGCGCCGTATGAACATATGCTGGTATATTCCAGCTGGACTTAGGTTTGTGACTATTGCAGTATACAGGCAAGTGTGTGAGTGTGGTGTTTAAGTACAGGAATGCATGGGGATTATGTGTGTTTTGGGCAGGGTGTCGGTATGGATATGTACCCATTGTGTTTATGCAGGTATGAGGGAGGATGCTAAGGGAAAATGTGTTATTCTGGGGAGCATTACATTTAGGACAGGTGCACCTGCAAGCAATCTGCAAAGCCACAGTTGCATTTTCTTCTCCTTTCTTGTGCCCACTCAGTGCCAAGACAGGCAGGACAGGTGATATGTCATTAATGGCCAACACCGTATCACTATGATGGGAACAGTATCTGGCACAAGTGCAAGACAGGACAAGTACCACTGACTGAGGAGTCTTGGCTCCTGCAATGCCCCTTCAAGTTTAGGCAAGTATTGTGATTGCAGCCCTAACTGGAGTCTGAAATAAAAGCAAGCAAAGAGTCAGGGCAAGATAACTCTAACCTTGAAATGAATAGTCTGGCTGCAGGGTATGGAAATCCTGAAGTGCAAAAGAGTAGGCATACTAGCACAACAGAAGACTTTTCAAAGTGCATGTTGTCCCATACCATAACTGCTATGAGATTGGATCCTTCTGCTGCTTCTCCACACAGAGTCTTGAAAGTGGACAGGTCTCAGAAAAGATGAGAAAAGAAATCTCCCTGCCTCTGTTCTCTCTTGTTTGTCTCTCACTGTTTTCACTCTGTGTATAGTCCTTCAGCCTCAGTTTTGAGTAGAGAGACCATCACTGAAGGCGATCTGTGATTCACAAACTCAGTTCCCTGCCTTTTTTTCCGACAATTCCAGTTCCCTGGTAAACATATGAAATAATGTAAACCTTGCCTTACAGGCAGTCATGGTTGCTGTTGTACTGGTTTCCTCTGGACTTTGTAGGTGATTACATCTCATACCTTGTACAACCTCGTATGTTCAAGTATTTAATCTGGGCTATAGCAACAGCAATAAACTCTATGCAAGTTCTTGCTGCTGTCATGTGTGATCATGGCCAGAGGTATGTGTGCAGACAGATATGTTGCACTATGGTTTATTTCCTGTAGAGGTGCCTGCACTCTGTCATGGCATGCCTGACGCAACAGTGGTCTCTGGGCTTTGAGCTCACAAGAGATGTCTGATCACAAGATATTTGAGAATTCTAACCTCGATCTTTTTGAGTGAGGTCTAAGTGCCAGTTTGGGGCTGTGCTTGCTTTGGAACAAAAGATGTGATTTTTTACCCATCAGCTACCTTTAAAAGCTTCCAAGAAAAATCATGATTTATATCCTATGTCACTCACTGGTCAGGATGAAACACCACACTTGACTGTCTCCATCTGTCTGATTGAGAGGTTAAGATGTTTTACTTTTCCATCAGTAATGCAGACACTAACAAATCTTTCCTTTTCTAGTGAGTCACCCTCAAACCTGTACACTGACACTTTTTGGTTGTCTTGTTCTTTCCCATAATAGCAAAGTATAGCTCTTTCTTTGCTATTCATAACATGAACACACACCTGCAGTAAAGCTCATCTCACCAAACTTTGGGTCACACTGGGAAGGTGAACAAGAGCTTCTTACACCATCCCTTTGTGTGGGCAGGAGAACACCTTTACCTGGTATGGAGAAGAGAAAGAAGACCTCGGCACAGCTGTGCAGAGGATTTGGGAGAGGCTGTGTGTGGCAGGCAGGATAAGGTGGAGTTTTGGAGGACCCCAGTCAGCCACGGAGAGCAGCCAGAGTCACAATGCTGAATCAATGCTACAAACACAAATGTCCAGTTTCTTTCTGTCACTTCGTGCCTAACTGTCCTAAGAAGAGCAGAACCAGCTTCTGTGACCTGATGTCACCTGTCTCACATTAGCAGGTGCTTTATACCACCTTTAACAGTTCTTCATAAACTTCCCATCTTAATACAGAATCTGTTACCATTTTGAGTAATTTTTTAAGCTTTTGTCACTGCTTGTTGCTGAATGTTATTTCATCTGTGTCAGAGACTGGCTCCAACAATAGGTAGAGCAAACATAAAAACCTACCCAGCTGCTCACTTTTCACAGAATTGTGTGTCTTTAAAGGTGACTAGATGTGTCTGGAGCCGCCTATAGAAACAGTGTGCTTAAAAATGTTTTTATAATTACTCATCAGGAAACCAAACAAATAGAATGTGCTTCATTAGCATTCCCAGCCTCAAAAAGAGACAAGAACAAAACTTACTTATTGGTTCAGGAGATCAAATTCTGCTCTAAGGAGCACTGGTGAAACAACATAATTTTGTAATAGTGTCCCTGAAAACTGTATTTAGTCTACAAGAGCCTTTTAGGCTCTGTCTGGTCCACTAAGAATGAGATTAATTTGGCAAAATATAAACAGCTACATCTGAGCTAGGCCCTTTAAATCCTTTCTACTCAGTCAGATTTAATGACTATAGTCAGTAGAGTGGAATTGGATTCATCTCATCTTAAAGCACATATTTAGAATAAGTTGATGAATCACACTATATGAATCCCCAGCCTCCAGCTGATTGAGAAGGACCCAACCCTTGCTATCACAAGCAACTCTTCGGTTAGAAGTAAAACAATTCCATAATCTGCCTGCCAGGTAAGGGTAAGTTCTCAACTTGTTGCATCAACATTGCCCTGAAAGACCTGAAGTTCACTGATTAGCAGGCCCAAAGCAGAACATGGTGGTGTTTATTGTGGTTCCATGCTAACATAACATTAGTTAAGACAACTTCTTCCCTTGTAGAAGAACACTGCCTTCAGAAATATTAGCTCAAGTGAGGATGATATAAAGTTTCAAGCTTCAAGCTACATTTTGAAAACAGCAATTTATCCTTACATGCTTCATTTCTTCATACTTACACTTCTCCTCAACCAGAGCAATGTGGCCTAGTTGTTTACTGGACAGCACCTTTGCAGAGCTTTTCTGTTTTGATAATGGCAGTAAGATGATGTGCCTATCTGTCTGCACCAACCACCAGAGCAGGACTCAGAAAAAAAGAATGAAGTCACGTTAGCAAGGACTGGGCTTTGGTGTCAGAGTCTGAAAGTTTATTAAACACTAATTCCTGTTTTCCTCCTCAGAAATGTATTGATGTTCTTGTCACAAAGAGATGTGTTAAGCCCCTGCAATGTGAAACACAAGCTTTTTGACTTTTCAGTTCTGCAGGAGCTGTTTAAAAAGAAATGTCAGTATCCACCCTTTAAGAGAGAGAAGAGATTAAGAGAGCTGCTAGGTCAAAGCCAGTGTCTGTCTCCTTTTCACCCATGAAGTGAATACCAACAAAAGTTTAATTAATTACTTCACAGTTAGCAGGGAGGATTCAATATATGTTGCTATTAGGTGCAATTTCCACTTAGATAAGGTAATATATGCTTCAAAATGCAAAGGCTAGAAGCATGTTTGCAAGTTTAATCCTTGCTTGTCTATTCAATTCTGCCTTTATGAAGAGTCTGACACCTCATGACATGTTTTACAGAGCTGCAGATCAGCAGTCACAATAGATGCAGAAAATTTCCAACACTGTTTCCAGAGAAGTGAAACAATCTCTGATCTTGCAGCTGTGGAGGACACACTCTTCCCAATATCAATAAGAGACATAGCCAGTATCCAAAGTCCAGTGTCATAACACAAACACTGCATTCAAGTGAAAAGCATTGTGTAGTGGTGTCCTGGCCTTGCAGTCAGTCCTAGGGGAGTGGGACACTGCACACCCAGCTCAGCAGTAGACCAAATCTTGGCAGTAGCTATTGAAATGAGAGGAGAGGAGGCTGTAGATGGTAGGATTGATATCAAAACTCAAGATGAAGATCCTTAGCAGGATGTGGACACCCTGGAAGACCATGTGCACCAGGTCCACCCAGTGGACACCAGAGGCCCACAGCAGCCTCTCTGCCTGAAACACCAGCCAGCACGTAATGAACATCACTACTATGACACATGTAGACAAGAGGATCAGGAAATGAGAGCGAGACAAAGCATTAAACAAAAGCAGAGCTCAGAAGCAGAGAGGACTGGCTGAGAAACACTGTTAACAGTGTCCCTCTGGACTGCCAGGGACTCTAGGCAAAAAAGCTGCGTGCTGTTAGGTGAGGGATTGCTCCAGTGGGCCGTGCTGAAGTGCAGCTCAAACCGTCTGATGCTATTTAATCAGGCACTTGGCTTGGTTTTTGTATTGTGGAATATAATGACTGAAAGGTGTAACGAATTGACCACAAAAGGCTCTCAGCCAGCAGGGACTGGACAGCCTGGAGGGGGAGGGAGCAAGACAAAGGACTCCACATTCCCTAGAAAGAAAAAAGAGATCTGCTGTCCTGATGCTAACATCAGGTCTCAATATAGGTGTAAAGAAAAGTAGGTCTCAGGATCTTCAGTCTGAAGTAAAAGGGAAAAAAGAATGAGGAGACCAAGAAAGGCTCTGCTTTTTGCTTCCAGTGGTACTTTTCCATCTGTCGCCACAATCTGAACGTCGCAGTACGGCAAGAGCTGAGCCCTAGTCCTCTGAAAGCAGTGAAGAGCTGCCTAGATTTGAGCTCAGTAGGTTTTGTCATGGTTTGGGTATCCTCAGGGAACTGAGGGAAAGTGTTTTGGATCACTATGAGCCTGACAGTCAATGCTTCTAGGTAATATGAGCCAGGCATTTCCATATTATTCTCTTAACAGGCTACAACATGCCTATTTTCATAAAATGGGGCATTGTTATTCATAACTTTTGTAGCAGGCACGATTCCCAGGTATATATTCTGTGACCTCTGGGGGGCACTCGACCCCCATAGTGGGTAGCCTATTATATGTTTTTCAGTTGTTAAGCATGAGACAGAGTTTTTGGTATTTGAAGTGTGCAGTTTGCTTTCTCCTGGTAATGACTGACAGAATTGGAAGAAGCTGTAATGGCTTACAGCTCCCAGACTGTGTGTCTGCCCAAACACCATAGTTGTGTAGGTAGTTATAATGATGATCCCCAAAGTTTCAGAAGTGAAAGCTAGCATAGGTAGCAATTTTGAGGAGAAAGGAGATAAAAAATGTGTATGTGTTGAATATGGTGGTTGAGGTAGCCCTTGGTTAAAATCTCAGAATTAGGATATTGTCATTAAAAACCAGCTACCATTTTGTCTAATTACCACATGGTCTTTAGATGTCAGAAATGATTAGACCATCTTCAGGGTGCAGAACATATGTGGAGTGTTGCAGAATGAAGAGAAAATGCTTGCAGAGGCACAAAATCATGGGAGAGATAGTTGTGCTGGAGAAAGGCCTGCAGGCATGTGGTCTCTCACTGAGTTTTCCTGCGACATGGAGATGAAACAGCTGGACTGAGACTGATGGGAAGGGCCCAAAACTGAACACAGTATCTGAGGTGCGGCCTCACCAGTGCCAAGTCCAGGGAGTCAATCACTTCCCTAGTCCTGCTGTCCACACTATTCCATACAAGCCAGGATGCTGTTTGCCGCCTTGGCCACCTGGGCACACTGCTGGCTTATGACATTGGGTCAGGTTGGCTATGGCTTTGTCCTGAAAACCACCAAGGACAAAGATTCCCTGCTGGTTTGTTACCTGAACCCCAACTGCACTACCTTTTTCAGATGAAACTTTTCCTGATGTCCAACCTGAATTTCCCTATACAATGTGGCTGTTGCTTCTTACATATCGTCAGAGCTCAGAGATTATGATTATTTGGCCGGTCTTGTAATCTTTGTAACCAACTCTAGTTGGCAAAACTGAGTTCATGGAGTTCACTGAGTTATTATTTGACACTTCTTAGGAGAAAGGGTTTCATGATTACTACCACAGTTTCCCCTAAAAAGAAAAAAAAAATCAGTCATCAGAAAAATGTATGTTTTGTTTTGTATGAGGATTACAGTACGGAAAAACAAAGGATCCAATCCTAAAAGGGATGGAGTTACTGCAATGTTCAGAGCAGCAAAGCTGAAATGCTGTCTCATGTCCTGAAGCCCATGTCCAAATTATGCATCCCCCAGGAGGGGTTTTAAAACTCTCGTTCTCAGCCTGAACAACTCTCTGTCAGCATCTCTCTGTAACTTCATTTCTGCACTGAGGTGCCAATGGGACAGTTTTCCTTTGAAACAAGATGTCTTTTTCACATTACAGCAATGAGTCCAAGGAGCCTGAGTGCACTTCTCTCAGATCAGTTCCCTGTTCACAAAGACTGACATTTTTGCCTGTCCTGGTCAATGCTGAATTGGCCCTGGTAGCCAGGCAGGTAGATTGCTACCAGCCAGAAGATGAAGAATCATCAGTACAGAAAGGGACTAGAAAGTCCCTAGCTCAGGTGATTCGTTTTTTTACCCAGTGACCGCCTAATGTGTCCCAGCTGGGAATAAACAGCTTACTCAACTTTCCAGTTATTTGTCTGCTCATTGACCTCAACTTCCTGTCAGATTTCTCCCTCCTTTTCAGGCTCAGTGTAGTTGTTTTAGCTTCTCTTCACAGCTGCCATCTCTGCACATAGGGATGACTTTTCTCCCGTTATCTTTTGCAGCTATGTCTCATTTATCCCTAGCACTCACTTCTCAAGCTTGTGTGTCTCCTGGTTACTCCAGCACATAGAGTAGTCACCTTCCAACCCTTTCTTCTCAGAGCCTGAAGTGGAGCATATCCTCCAAGCTCACTTTATCCACACTTTGTCCTGGAAAGCACTTTTTCTCAACTTTCTGTACACTGGCACACCCAGTCCAACCCCCTCATGGCTAATAAGCAGGCATAATTTTAATGGTAAAGGTAGAAGTATTGCACAGACAGTGCTGGCATTGCCAGGCTGAAATACAGTAACACTACAGTCTCTAGCATCAGTCATGTTGAAAAAAAAAAAAAAAAAAGAATAAATGTATTTTCAGGAGGATTCAAGGCCCTTTGGCAGACATATAAACAGGAATTGCAAGAATGCACTAAGAGTTCAAGTATATGGTGCATTCACCAGCCAACACTTGAAATGGTGTGCTTGACCTGTAATTAAGAGTAAATTATTTATCGTGGACACTTGGGAAACTCATAGATGTGTGTCCTGACAGTGTGCAAGCTCCTCTTTTCACATCCCACTGGAAGCCCACTACATACTCAAAGTCACATATCTTCAGAGCATTTGGCCACTGAGAGCTCTGGTCATTCAGCTCAAATCAAAACACAAAGATCAATATGAAAGAGAGAAAGACTTCCATATCAGGATAGTCTTCCTGCCTGTTGCTCATGACAAACTGCTTTTACTAGGTGCTTGGAAGGAAATTGAATGGAGCTTGCAAGTCCAGACTGACCTGTGCCATGCAGCCTCTCACAGAGGTATCACGCATCCTTCCCTTTGCTTCGATTCACAGCTTGGCAGTCTTTTTTGGAATGGTCCATCTCTCCTGATTTCTGCACTTCTCCCTCATTCCCATGCTGTCCTCTTCACCACAGGTTCTACACTGCATAGTGCCACAGCAGGAAAGCAGAAGGGAAATAAGGAGGGGAATGCCTTCATCCTACCCACTTGTCTTCTGGTAATTATTGCTCTCAGGCAGATGCCAGGCCTCCCCTGATAGCCATTCCTTTTTCAGAACCCAATTATCAGACTCATGGTTTGATGCCAACTCTTCTTGGAAGCTGCTTTGTCTGCTTTGATTTAGCGCACAAGTTATTCCTCTAAGGAGTGATATTTCTGATAGAGATGGGCAAGCACATTTCATTTAATTTCCTTTCCACCTGAGCACCCCGGATTAGATGGCCTGATGCAATAGCATCCTGCTAACGAAAGGTTGTGGAAAAACATGGGAAGAGAGAAGTCAGCAGGAGGATGAAATGAGCACAAAAGGGAGCTGAATATAAAGGGATTCTGAGATGCTGCTTGGAATAAAAAAGCCCAGTCACAACTTCCAATAACATTTAGCTAATTATTGAATATACTGATGAAGATGTAACAAAAGCAGTTGCTTAAACAGAATATCTGAAACATAGAAACAACGTGCTCCCAAACAGGCAATTGAAACATAGTGCACTCTGCATTCAACCAAACTGTGGGTGAAACAATCTCTTGCTGACAATAGGCCAATTCCAGAATAAGAAATGGTCTGTTTATCACAACTTGTGTGAGAAACAGCCCCTAAGCTGCCATACTTTCTTCTGTAATAGCTGGTAAGCTCTTCACTGTGATAGTGTGCAATGCAGATTCTTCTAGGCCAGCATGTTTGACTGCAGTTGTTTTGGGTTCAGTCTCATCATCCCTGGAAGTCTGTTGGCACTGTGCTTGTTGTAAGAGATAAGCTCACCTCAGGGGTATTATTCTGGTTCCCTCGCCTGCCATTGCACCTCTGTGCTCCTTCCTTGTGAGTGTGCAGAAAAACCTTTTATCACATAACTTAACACTGTCCACATGTGTATGTGATCCTGGGTGCATGCCAGGAAAGCTGGGACAAAAAATGGCATGCTCTCGCTGGATCACCTTACAGACTGAGGGGGGTTACTGGCTGGGGGCATGGGACACAAGGGAAGACCATTTGAGGATTGCACAAGACTTACTATGGCATATTTAGGGGAGATGTGGAAAAGGAGGAATCAAGGAGAGGAACAAACATGGGAAAATAAAAGGAGAGAGAATAAAAGGAGCCTCTAGCTTCCCTTTCTCTTGTCCAACCTGGAAGATGTCAACGCACAGTTTGACCGCATCCCAGTGCCACCTGATGACACAGAAAGTCCTGTATCTATCCTGAGTGGTTTCCTGACCGATCTGTATGAGTCAGGAGGGGACGGACTTCATTTGGGTAATGGTCACTTTTTGCCATGGCGATGCATCCAAAAATGGGAGATTCCCACAAAGTGTGTTCACAGTCTTCTGTATAGCTCCCAGGATGGCAAGCTTCTTAGAGTTTTGCAGCCACCATTGCTTGATCTATATATGGAGGGTGATTTAATTCTTCCAGGAGGCAGTGGCTTCAGCAGCAGGATTATTGTCCTCGGCCTTTTCTTGTATGTGCTTGAAGGGAGGAAGCACAGGTAACATCTTTATTGTCCTGAAACCTTCACTTCTGAGGCAAAGAGTGAGGTATTTTCAAGATATCTGGGTGATTTCCCAAGAGTGATCTTCTGCAGTGGAAGCTGTGGTGCTGTTGGCAACAGTCAGGAACTTATTTGTGTTGTGAGTTCAAGGCTAAGCAGAGCACAAGCATGCTCGCAAAGTGCACATGACACTGAAGAACTGGGAAGAGAATAAATATGGATGAACACCTGTGGTGGAGATTCACAGGCTTCTGGGGTATCTAGGGCACCACAGTGTGCTCCTGCTCATGTGTGGCTGGCATTTAATCTGTTGCTCCAGTAGGCTGGAACATGAGCAGTAACGGAAGTCAGTCCACCCTACATGTCCTGGAAACCACCTAGTGCTCCCCCGTGCATAAAAAAAATGCTCAAGTTAGTCATGGGTAAAATCACCACACCTCACACAAGGGCAAGACACATCAGACAATTGCTTTTATGTAACTAGAGTCACTACGTGCTGACGTGTTGGTTTTACACTATGTACCACCTGCAAGGATGCCCCTTGGAACCCACTCAGAACAGTCAAAGCAGTGCTTAAAATTAACATACTTGCACCATCTTTTTTTTCATCTAATTAAAAATGTATCATTGAGTTTTCCACCAACCTAAGAGTACCTGAGGTTGAAAGGGAGTAGAAAGAAGAAGAGATAAATATTTGTACAAGAAGCTAAGAAAAGACAGGGAAGAAAGGGATGGCAGTGAAAGCAGTGTAGAGAAGCAGAGTCTGGCGTGGTGAGCATACAGGGCTGCCTGTGAGGACAGTAAAGATCTTGCAGGGAAGACTTGATGTGTGCTAAGTGCTCATGGCCATGACAGTTCTCTCTTCTGACATTGCTAGTTTCTCTTTCAGTCATTGCTAGTTGCTCTGCTGAGGGGGGGGGTTGATTAAAAAATTTAAAAAAAGTGATTAGATTTGGGGAAAGCTTGCAGAGAATACTCTTTTTAGATTCTGTTGCTTATGTTGGTCCATCAGTGCAATCAGAAACTTTTTGGTGACCTCTGGAAGTCAATAACAACCTTTTAAATGCCTCAATAGCACAATCATATAGTACAATCCCTGTGCAAAATCTTCACTCAGTCCCACAGACTCTGTTCGCCCAAGAGGTTGAAGACTAATCTCTTCTCTGCCTCTTTCCCATTTCCATCCTGTCCTCAGAAATTGTTGAGGACTGTACCCCCTCTCTAAGATGTTCTTTTCAAGGCAAGAGACCATACAAATTCCTGAGCTGCTGGGGTAATATTAGCTGCTTCTTAGAAGGACTTCTCTGCCCAGCCTTGGTGTAGACATTGAGAACATCTAGAGAGACAAAACATTGCTTTTGTCATACAGCAGTTAGTGACTCTGGGATGTAAAGTTGTCCCAGCCACAGCAGAGAATGGCAGGGTGATCTTGCATGACCTAGCAATGCAGGGCTGATATGTAGGAAGGATTCCTATGTATGTTGAAAACCTGCTTCCCTGCAATTCACAGCTGTTTGCAGCTTTTCCCTAGAGAAATTGCTTCCTATTTCAGTTTCTGTGAGGAAACGCTCATAACGCTCTGGTTTAGCCTTGTCTGATTATTTTGTAATCTTTGCATAGCAAAGTACTGAAGTGTTACATCAGGGAATTCATTGGGCCAGCAGTTCTAGTTTTACAAAGACCTTTTTCCTGACAATTAACAACTCAGGATCCCAGGAAACTACTGAGCAAAAGAAAATCCAGTGCACAATAAGCAATTCAGCTTTAAAAAATGCACATTGTAATAAATGAACCAGAATAGGCCCCATTCCAATCAACAAAGGAAGCTTAGTGGAAGCAGTAACGCATCAAAATGTCCAGAGGTGCCATATAAAGATGTCCAGCCAGCTTAATAGAAGCACTACTGTTTTGACTTGTTTGAACAATATCAGATGGTTTTTGAAAGGGACTATAGGCCTCCTGTATATTTTGTTTCAGAGAAATAAGAAATCCATGCCTGTAAGGCCCTAAGCATTAATTATGCCTAGTGCAGAGCAGCTGGGTTCTTGTGTGAGAAGAGATCAAGGCCACAAGGTAGGCCATGGATTGAGTCTCCTGCTCAGAGTTGAAGGGCACTTGGGTGAAGTCTCCCAGGTAAACAGGGCCATAATTTCTCAGCTCTAATTCATTGCTTTACCATGTATTTTCCCTGGCTTCTTCCCAACTTTCCAGGAAGACCCCAAGATGCTGAAAAACTGGAGAATTCAATGGAGGGTGGCCAGCATGATCATGCCTGGATCATAGGAGCCATAAGCAGAAGTGGTGGGATCTGAGCTGGGTAAGTCAGATGAAGAGAGGGCTGAAGGACTGATTTACTAGCAGCTATGGCTACTTGGAGGACAATTATGCAGAGGACTGAGGAAAACTAAGTGGTAACAGACAGTACAACAAGGGACAACAGCCACAAATTGTACCTTGGGAAAAGCTCTCTCCCCAGATATTTCTGCAGCCCTTGGACAGGTCACCAAAGAGATGAAGGATTTCCACCCTTTGAGGTCTTCTATCCAAGATTTGGATTGACAAAGCCTCAGCTACCCTGATCTAGTCTAGGGGACACTCCTTTGCTGTGAGTGGGAGGTCCATCGTCCACAGAAATTTCTGTCAGCCCAGTGGCCAGGTTAGATCAGCCCAATACTTAGAACAGAAACAAACAGTATGAGCATTTCTAAAACATTGAAACTTGAATTTTCATGACAAACGTAGATGTGGTACAGGTAGATAAGGACTGAGATCCTCTGTTCAGCTCTTCTACTAATCTGTTTTTTGGCTTTGGAGAATTTATTCACACTACATAAGTATTTCTTCCTGTGGAAAGGAGAGTCATAGAGTACATGTGATCAACACTACGCATCTCACGCCGATATGAAAAATTACTGGCTGATACCCACTTAGGTACACAGCATTTTGGCAATGCTCAGGACACGATCTCACCAACCTTCCTGGAAGCAGAACAAACACTGCCCATGTGTTTTCCCTTCTGCGATCCAGGTTCAGCCTCTTTAGTTAAAAAAAATGGTAGACACATCTGGGGTTAGTGGTTGGAGGCCTTTCAGTTGTTTTTGGCTGAAGGTCTAACTCCATATTTCAGGCAGCATTGAAAGAGGTCTCACTATGCTCACGCCTTTGTGCTGGGAATCAAGGTCATCAGTGCAGGCTGGAATACAAAGCTGCAGCAGAAGGAAGAGCTTTCTCCTGACACTGACAGAAAAACAGTTTCTTCCCTAATAGATAGGTTTATGCTTTATCAGGTACTTGCTTCTCCATCCTTTTCTCCTTGAAATTCAGGTGATGTGTGAAATGCCAGTCAGGCAGTAACTGGAATGGAACTGCACTGGGCTCATGGCAGAATAGTCAGTTTTATTAGATGAATTTTATATGAAAGGGTTTAATAAAAAACAATTTATTTTGATTGTATCTGAAGCAATTTTACTAGCTCTTGGCTATTTTTTTCTATTATTCACTGATGATATAGGGTAGATTTTGACATTTCTGGCAAAGGAAGACATTTTCCTAAAATTTTTTAATTAAAAAATGAGCAGGCAAAATGCAAGATTCCTCAATAATAGAACAGATTTGTTACCCCAGTTTGTACCTGAAATACTGGGAAATTTCTACAGTTCAGGTTTCTGGTGAAGTGGCTCTGCAGTCTCCATAAATACAACAGCATTGTGGGTTAATCATCCCACTTTGGGACATCTCACATTTGGAACCATGTCCATGATGATAGTAGGTACAACATTTTCATCTGTCAGTTATCTTTCATACAGAATGTTTTTTACAGTTTTGACTCATGTCTTTCTAAAAATTTATAACTCAGCTCAGCACCTAGGAAGGTATTCACAAGCCAGTTTGTTGTTGTTGTTGTTTTTTCTCTAACAAACCTTAACAATCTCACTTTTCTCATCAGCTCTAGAGGTATTGCACATTTGAACCATATAACTCAACAAAATGGCACAAGGTAGAAGTGGCATTGCAATAGGCACAGTTATCATCATAGAGACCATTTAGGTGGCAAAAGGTCATGAGCATAAATCTGGGGAGTTAGAGAGGCTGTCAACAGTGAGGTTTCCCACAAAACATCTCCTGAGTCCCTCAGGCCCAGGCAGATATCTGCCCACAGTATTCACGGTCAGGTTAGAGGTCCTGTGGGAGTCAAGTGAAGAAGAGGAGGAGAGAGGAAAAGCAGTGTGTGCTCCCCATGGAACCCCAAAAAAGTGACAGGAGCTAGCTTTATTGTGAGGTGTGCTTTGATTATATGTCTGGCAAGGCTCAATTTTTGTGTTTTGCACATGCAAAAAAATATCATGGAATTACAGTAATGTCTTCCCTATTTATATATTACAAGAGAAATTCATGTGCCATCTGTGCTGATTTTTTAGCAATATTAGAAAAGAGTAAGTACTGAGGCAGTGAAACCACACTTACTAAAATGGGAAGAGATTTCAATCGCATTGATTATTTAAAAAATATTTTTTATGTGATGTAAATGCATATAAAAAACTGTAAATTCATGTAAATTGATGTAAATATAGTCTCTTGAAGACAAAGAAATTGCCTATTAAGGTGTTTGGGGTTTTTTTTTTAATTGATATGATAAAAATATCTGTTTGGTTTTGCTTACATCACTCACTACAGAGATAATACAACAGCATGTTACGGATGGAATTCTCAGAATTTTCCACTTGTCTCATGATCACAACTTCAGAGATCCTTGTAAACTCACTATAGGAACTACCACTTAGGCTGCAGGTAAGCAAGAAAAGCATCTCCAAGCTTAATCCCTCCTGTCTTTATGCACAAATGGGCAAGGAAGTGGAACATAGTCCTGCCTATGGCACGCTGTGGTACACATGCTGTGGACTACAAGCCCTCTGTGGTGTCCCACAGTCCTGTATCCAGTCCCTTCATGCATTTTAGGTGAGCAGGAATTTGTTCCACTGTGGTCTTCCCTCATCTGGTCTCCTGGACAGGGAACCAGCAAGATATGGTGCTCTCCCTACCTGTGCTAGAAATCAAAACAACACAGAAAGCATTACTTAATGGGTTTAAGAGCTTTTCAGCCCAACAGGAAAAATCACTGAGAAAAAGACGTGCTTCTGCTTTGAAAAAAGTTAGATCATTTGGGTTCCCACTCAGGCTCATATTTTTGCCCCAGTAAGAAGTTCCTTATGGAAAGAGGAAGAAATCCCCACATGACCCAACATCTTCAGAGGTCCTCAAGTCAGCAGCACTTCATCTCTGTCAAGGAGACTCAACTCGTGTGTGCAATGTAAGGGGAAAGGTAAGTCTTTGCCGGAACATAAGCCTGCACCAAAGAAACTCCTAACTCCATAAACTCCAGCCATAAACCTCAAGGTCAGGGCAGAAGGAAAAAGGTGTAAAGCATACACTATTAGCTGTTAAACTGGCTGGAGGCCATAAAGAAAGGCTCCTCTGAGATGAATGGGGAAGTGTTGGAGTCAGACACAAGGAGGCTGGGAGTTTGCAGAGAGATTTCCCTTTTCCCAGGCAACTTGAGTAGACAGTATAACTGATCCCAACCAATCAGCCTTGAAAGCTGATGCTACACTTTGCAAGGAAAGACTGACAAGTGTGCCTGTCAACTCAGGGAGCTATATGTGGCCTGCTGTGGTTTATCGGCAACCTGTGGGTTAACTGCTTGGCATATCAGTGGCTATAACGTATACATGGGCATGTACCTATCTTCCCTTGCCTATTCTGACTTGTTTTTGTAGTAGTACCCTACATTACCTTAATGTTTTACCCACTAGCTTTTCCACATGACATTTCTTATTTCCCCGTGCCTGAAAGATGGGGTTAGTTATGTTTCTTTTTGTCTGGCACGGAGGTCAGTGAGGTTTGGCACAGGGGTTTGTGAGGTTGTATTCACGGAATTTTTGAGAACACTTGGCAAAGAAGATTTGGAGATATCAGAGATGTTAATATACCTTATGCATTCTTCAATGTGTGCAGTGACCCACCATGGCCCAACTCTGCTCTGAACTGATGCTTCTGAGGATATGAAAGCCCCAGCGGTCTACAAGTGCCCTTCATTCTCCCAAGGAAAGATCACTTTTCTGATCTTCTGTGGCATATCACAGTAGATAGTCAAGAACCCACATGCTATCTGTCCCCCACATTCCTCCTGGCCTCAAAATTAGGATTAATACTTCTGAATGGTGTGCTCCACTGCTCTGGAAAGATGTGTCTTGTGTAACCACACAAAGGATTAGATTAAAATTTCAGCCCAACTTTCACTGAACAAGAGCTTTAAAGAACCTGAATCTGGAACAGATCATGGTGACTGTGACTTGCAGATCCATCTTTTGGGAAAACACATAAAACATTGTTCAAAGGCCAAAACTACTAAGAGAGTGCTGTTCCGCTTTAGAGCCTGTGTTCCCAACACAGGCTGGGAGCTATGGGGGACATTATGTACGACATCAAGGAATTTCAACTCACAGGATTAGGACTTGTGGGAGAGGGATGGTATTGCGAGACCTTCTGACCGTTATATTTACATCAGACCACTTGTGGGTCCAGATTTCTCTAGGAATTACCAGAGTGGCAGCAGCTTCCAAGCAGGATGACAGAACGTAACACAAATCACTATGCAGAGAGCTGGATTTGGAGCACTGTCCCCATTAATCCCTGCAGTGCTACAGGTCTGGGATTTTGCACAGACATTCCCAGTAAAAACTGCAGACTTGCAAGCACTGTGTTCTTCCTGAGCACATATACTAAAGGTAGCAAAGGTCACAGAGACGGGAATCCAGAAAGCTTGCTCCTGTCACTACAGGTTTCTGGGAAATATCATGTGCTGCTGTTTCAATATTAGTGATAGTTTTGTGGGCACAGTCAAAAAGTGGTCCCCAGAGTACACAGTGCTTCTCTCTGCTGTGAATGAGCATTTGAGGATTCATCCTGATTCTTGGTTTTGTTCTAAGCTATCTGGATGTATTCTCCAAATATTCATGCAGTTAAGTCTATTGAGCTGTACCAGTTTTGTACAGCTCTGAATCTGAACTCAGTCACAGGATTCCACCCAATCCTTGCTTCTTCTTAAAAACAAACCTGAAAGTAGGTTTTTCTAAGAACACTCCTGTTTTCCAAACAGTTCCCTATCACTGAATAAAACAGAAAAGATTATACACTACTCAAATCTTTGTACACCACCGTAATTTGGTTTGGCTGAGATGGAGTTAGTTTTCCCCATAACAGCCCTCACAGTGCTGTGCTTCGTACTGATAGCTTGAACGGTGTTGGCTGCTGTTGGGCAGTGCTCGCACAGCATCAAGACTGTCTCTCCAACATTTCCCCCCCACCAGTAGGCTGGGGGTAGGTAAGATCTTGGGAGGCGACACAGCCAGGACAGCTGACCCAAACTGGCCAAAGGGATATTCCATGCCATATGACATCAGCTCAGCGATAAAAGCTAAGAGAAAGGAGGAGGAGTGGGGGCATTTGTTTTCTGATGTTTGTGTTGCTGAACAACTGCTACTGTCCTGGTTTAACCCCATCCAGCAACTAAGCACCACGCAGCCGCTCGCTCACTCCCCCATGGTGGGACAGGGGTTTAGAGTAATCACTGAGGGGCAATTTGGAAATTTACACTCTAAGAACAGCATTGAAACAGGGTGGAACGTAGCTACTGTACAATGAGTCTGTACCATGGCAATTCCCTGGGCAACCCCAGACGTTGGCAGCATCAGGGGAACTTGGTGTGTTGACTCTGGGAGAAATTGCATGGAGGGTGGAGCGGAGTGGAGACGTCGCGGCCACGCTCTGTGAACAAAGGAATTTAAAGGTACACAGTGTGTACATTAATAAGCTGCACATGCGATGCCCTGGGTCAGTGACCTGTCAACTTTGATGAAATGCTGTACTCAGAGTGGACTTTGTTTATTATAATAACATTATAATACTAAAACACACACCCCTCTCAAAATTACCCACCTCCCAAGGTGCGACCACCCTTCAATGAGCGTGTGCACTGAATTTTTCCTAGTCTGTACCTTTAAACACAAAGCAAGACAACTTTGAACCAATCCTGATAAAGGTATGTATGACTAGAGTCACTCAAGCTCCACCTGCAAAGTAAAACACTATAAAATAGTGTGAAAAGAGCTGTATGTCAGGAAGACAGCATCACTCCTGACTTTTAGGATCCGCCGACGGGCTGACCCTCTCTTCCCCCCATTGGGACGCCTTTTGGGTAAGATTCGAACACTCGGCTATCCTGAGTGGATCCGCAGGAATTTTAGGAATCTCTAGAGTTGTTTCATCACCCTACACGTGTGTAACCCGACCGTAATCGATTTAGTGCACTTGCTTGCAGACAGTGAATTTATCACCGGCAATCCAAAGAACTTGTGCATCTGTCGCTTCAATAAATCGCACTATTGATTGACTCAGCCGTGTGTGTCTTGTCCCTGGAGGCGACCGTACCTCTGAGTGTGGCTGTACGAGTTCAGGAGGTGTCCGGCTGAGCAGGTCGTGTGATGTTCGTAGTGCATCCGGACCCGTGAGAGTCCAACGAAAGGGGTTGGGCGCGACCAGACTACTAATGCTGATTTTGGGCATCTGCCTCTTAACACAACACAGGGGAAAGACTCGGAAGAGTAAAAGTGAGAAAACTCATGGTTTGAGATAAAGATAGTTTAATAAGTAAAGCAAAAGCTGTGCATGCAAGCAGAGCAAACCAAGGAATCCATTCACTATTTCCCATGGGCAGGCAGGTGCTCAGCCATCTCCAGGAAAGCAGGGCTTCATCACGTATAACAGCTTCTTGGGAAGATAGACACCGTCACTCCAAACATCCCTCCACCCTTTCCTTCTTCGCTGCATCTTTATATAACGAGCATGACATCATATGGTATAGAATATCTCTTTGGCCAGCCTGGGTCAGCTGTCTTGGCTGTGTCCCCTCCCAGCTTCCCATGCACGCCCAGCCTTCTCACTGGCTGGCCAGCATGAAAAGACGGACAGTCCTTGACTGCTTAACAACTACCCAAAACATCACTACATCATCAACATTATTTCATCCCAGATCTAAAACATAGCCTCACACTAGCTTCTATGAAGAAAACTAACTCTAGCGCAGCTGAAACCAGGACAGCTATGCCTACTGAAGCCCTGCTTTCTGGGAAGTGTCTAAATATCGCCTGCTGATGGGAAGTAGAAAGTAAATATTTTGTTTTCTTTTGCTTCTGCACACGGCCTTTGCTTTCTGCTCATTAAACTGCCTTTATCTTGACCGATGTGTGTGTTTTTTTTTTTTCCATCCTAATTTCTCCCCCCTGTCCTGCTGAGGAGAGGAGTGATAGAGCGGCTTGGTGGCACCTGGTGTCCAACCAAGGTCAACCCACAACAACCACATCTGTGCATGATTGCTTTGCAGCTTACAATTATAGAATCTCAGCCAATTAAATCCTCTTCTATAGACACTTTCTGCACTTAAAAATAAGACCCAGCATTTCCTTTCTCATTGAACATTTCAATCAGGTAAAATATAAACTAGGAATATTCCATCTTGCCTCTGCTTGTTTCTAAGAGCACCAGACTCCATCCTCCTGTGTTTGCAGTGAGTCCAGGCCAAGTGCTGCAGAGGACCTGGTATCTATACTGTCATACTCAGGGCCTGCAAGGGTGAAAAAACTTTGTGCATGTCAGGTCCTGCAAGACCTGTCCCATGCTTTGACAATAAGAATATATGCAGTAAGCACTTTGCATGCAGTATGCTTGCAAGGAGCTCTGAGAGAGCTGGGATTCTTTAGCCTAAAAAAAAAGAAGGTTCAGGGGAAGTCTCATTAATGAACATAAAAATCAGATGGCAGGAAATTCAGAAGATGAAGCCAGACTCTTTTCAGTCATACCAGTGACAAGCAAAGAGGCAATGAGCACAAACTTAAATACAGAAAGTTCCACTTCAACATAAAGTATTTCTTAATGTGAAGTTGATCAAACATTGGCACTGGGTAACCTGTGGTTGTAGAGTTTCCAATCCTTGGAGAAATTAAAAACCTGATTAGACAAAGTCCTGGCCAACTGCACCTCTCTGGTGACCTGTACCAAGGCTGCACCATCCAGCAAGACATCAGGAAAGGAAGGAAAGAGACTGGCATGGCTGAGTTGAGACCTGCTGGGAAAACAAAAGGGCAAGAAGGAAATGCACAGGCAGTGGAAGCAGGAACAGGTATCCTAGGAAGAGTACAGGGATGGTGCCCAGTTTTGTAGGGATGGGGTCAGGAAGGCCAAGGTGCAGCTGGAGCTGAACTTGGCAAGTGATGCAAAGAACAATAAGGGTATCTATAGGTATGTTAGCCAGAAAAGGAAGGTCAAAGAAAGCATAAAAATATGAAAAAAGAAAGATGAGCAAGTCTGGCAACAATGGGTAAGGAGAAGGCTGACTCAATGACTTCTTTGCCTCAGTCTTCACTGTCAGTGTCTCCTCCCACAACTCCCGAGGGGACGGAATGCAAGACAGGGACTGGAGGAACAAAGTCCCTCCTACTGTAAGAGAAGATCAGGTTCAAGACCATCCATTCTAACCAGTCTGCCCAGACTTGCTCATCACGGGGGTATTCTTTCTTTGACCTTCCTTTTCTGGCTAAAGTACCTAATGGACCTTGCCAAGTTCAGCTCCAGTTGTACCTTGTCTCTCCTGATGTCATCCTTATACAAGTGGGCAGCATCCCTGTATTCATCCCAGGATACCTGTCCCCGCTTCCACTGCCTCTGAATTTCCTTCTTTCTCTTTAGTTTTCCCAGCTGGTCTCCACTCAGACACAGTGGGCTGAGTGAAGATGTCCCTGTTCATTGCAGGGGGGTTGGACTAGATGACCTTTGAATGGGTCATCTTCCAACCCAAAGATTCTATGATTCTATGATCCTCCTGAGGAATCACTTTTCCCCCAACGTCTAGCCTGAACGTTTTAAAACACACCTTGTGGCTGTTGCTCCTTTTGTGTTGTCAGGCACCACTAAAAAACATTTGGCTCTGTCCCCCTGTGTAATTGCCTTCAAGCTGTACCTCCAGTTTGATGCCTCTCAGCCTCCTTTTCACCTGGCTAACACAGCCCATCCCATATCACCTCTCCTCATAGGCCCTGTATCTCAGGCCTGACCATCTTGGTAACCTTTCTCCATGCCTCTCAAGAACCAGAGGTTCTGTTGATGTTGATGTTGATCCAAGAGGAGTGTCTGGCAGGTTAGCCTGGGCCATGGGCAGCCCAGACAGGATGGTTTTCACTCTAATTCATGTAATTGCCTCTGTCATATAATTGTCTCCTAGTCCAACTGGCAACACTGAGCAATACTTGGCAAAGCCTGTGTAAGTCCAAATTCATGTTTCACAAGCACCAACCCACATTGAGAGGTGTGCTAAAGAGAACTTTGGGGAAATGCCACATAAGAACACTCAGTGCAAAAGCAGTATGTGTGTGCAACCACTTGAAGTGTGGCTGGGCTGCCAAAATGCACGCAGCCAGTCTTGTGATGATGTCTGGGGGGCCCTTGAAGAGCCTCAGTTTTGTCCACAAGAAGGGTAGCTGGGATTTTTTAGCTACAGAAGTGTGTAAATGACCAAAGCCAAACTACAGGTACCAGTCCTGCCATGGAAGGCTGAGTCAGGACACATCACCTGCCCAATATGTGAAGAGACAGAGGTGTTTCAAAATGAGATCCTGAACTGCTGGTGGGAAATGCCAAGGAAAGGCATTAAATGTCACCACTCTCTGGCATCCAGATGCCTAATCTGATACTCAAAAGTAGCCACTTGGGTCAGCGATTCATAACAGCCAACCCTCCTCTGGCATGGAAGGTGTCCACCTCAGCATGAGCAGGCCATGAAAATGCCTTGCTTCCAACATTGGTGCACCAGGTTGTGGTTCCTGCCTTGTTCTTCATCATCTCCCAAGAAAGATTCCTTACACCAGCAGGTGATCTTAAAGTCTGGAAAAGCCTTGCACAGAGTTAGTACATCACCACCAGCTCTGTGGGCTGAGGTTTTCCTAGCCAGGGACACCTAGCATTGCTTGGGTGAAGGCACATGCCTTCAGTAAGTGCTCACTGGACAGGAGCCCAGCCTGGCCTGCCTGTTCACCTGTCACTGAACTGTCCTCCTTCCTCCCCATGGCCAAGGAGATGCTATTTCCTCTGCAGCCCTTGGTTATGCTATTTGCCTTGGGTGTTTTTTGTTGTTGTTTTTTTTTGTTTTTCAGTTTCACATCGCACATCAAATTTGTAATCCATAATAACTCCCAGATTTTTGCAAAGCTGCTCCATGGCCAGTAGTTCTGTTGAAGGCATGCAAGAAATTAAGCTGGGGGTATTGTTTAATCTCTGTGAGCAGTTAACAAGGTACAACCTGGAGGGAAGGAACAAGATAATCACAAAAGAAACACAGCTACTCAACCTTGAATGAACTATCCTAATTAACATCTAATTAATATATAATTAACATATTAGAAACCTGCCCCTGGGCGGGGAAAGTCCCCTCCTCACAAAAGCCCCCTCCTCACTCAGCATGCCCAGGAAGAAAGATGGACATTGTGACTTCAAGTGGAGGCGAGGCTGGTGAGAACCGAGGGGAACAAGGGTGACGGAGCCAACTTGAAAAAAATACTGATAACTATTGCTCGAAGTGTCTAAATATTTTCTGTGTGTTAACTGAGGTGTGCTGGCTTTGTGGACCTACCACCTAGCACCCAACCCTGCGCAGATTTGGAATAAAAGCAAATATCTCGGCTCTGTGTGTTTTTCGTCTCTCTGCACACTGGGTGGAAGAACCCACGTTTGGGACAACAGTTCCCATGTGGTCACATGGAGCCAAGTACTCCTGCTGAAGCTACATGGTATGTACTGTGTTCAACAGTATTAATTAAAAAATAAAGAACTACATCTCCAGGATGCCAGGAAAGACCACTCTTACTCTGAAATGTCTCCCTGTTTGAGCCATCCTTCACAGTTTGGTTTCATCTGCAAATGTACACAAAATCTATTCAATACAAGGTCTTAAGTGGAAATATTGAGTGCTGGCTCACACAGACTCTTGCAGAATCACACTTGATACAACACCCTAGTTTGACAGTGAACCATTCATAACTCCTCTCTGAGCGTGTCTTTCTCCAATTAGTCTTACAAGGATGTTGTAATTACTCCATGATGAGATAATTTTCTCAAAACAAGCACAGTGGACTCAAATAATTGTTAAGGCTACACTTGAAAGACATTCAAATATGGATAAGTGGGAAGTACACAATCTACACAACCAGATAAGGCTTCTTTCACAGCTGAGTTACTTTCTTAGGCAGAAAATATCGCAGAACATGTGGGTTAGTTTTTAAAGATATCATGAATTGGCAACAGAGCCACAAAAATGCTTCTGATCACTTTTGGCAAGATTTAGGGCAGTCTGAAGTGCTTTAACATCTTTCCTAGCTATGGGTGGATTATTTTTATGTCTAGTATTCACTTGAATTTCTTGAATTTATCACACATGCAACAACAACAACATCCCTGTGGTGGTCTTTAACCTTCCCCAACTGGCTTGTTCGTTCAGTCTGAACCCTGTTTTAATACAGTTTTAATGCAATCTTTTGTTGGAATATTCCGTCTATACATAGCATATCAACTGACAAGCATTACATACATCTGCTATACAAAAAAATGCCACCCAACGAGAATGCCTAAGTGCAGAGTAAGAGTCTACTTATTCTTTGCTAGTTTTCCAGTAATCAGATTTCAAATTTAATTATTTAAGAGTCCTCTTTCAGAAGGGCTCAGGGCCCTGCGAGAAGCACTGTGGCAGCAGGTGCTTGAAGCATGAAGCCCATGATGGTTGCCTTTCCTTTCCCATCTCCATCTCATGTCACCCTTCTTCACAAAAAATGCACATTCCCCTGCCTCCTTCTACTCTGTAGCTGGTTTAATAGTTCTGCTACTTAAACAATGCCATCACAGAGATTTAAATAATAATGCTGTCCTCTCAAACAATTTTCTGCAAGCCTCACCACAGGTCTGAGCAAAGACTCCCTGAGATGCTCTTCCCAATTTCCCTTTGATTTGCTACCTTAAGTGAAATAAAAAGAATGAAAACAGTTAAATTTCCAATATTTCTTGGCTTTTTTTTTTTTTTTTTTACCCAAGATCTCCTTTCAGGACGTCATCTCAGGGACCTGTTGGGAAAATTTAATGATATTCATTATCTCAGTAGATAGAAGCACAGGTGAAATTTCAGTTTGTAAGTTTAGTAGAACAAAAACACAACCTTGCTGATCTAAAACAGGTGTGATTCTGTGTAGGTACTGGGTTTGTCAGATCCCAGCCTGTATAATCTTGCCAAGAGGCAGACATGAAAGGTTTTCCAAGAGTTGCAGTCAGCAGTGAGCATTGACTAACTATTTCAGAATAAATCTCCATTAGGAATAATAGAATTGTTAATGTTCATCACCTAGCTGGGAAAAGAAAAGACAAAAACCAAAAAACAGAAGTCACCTCCAATTTTGTAATGAAGATGCCATCTGTGCAAAAAGAGGCAGACAGTGCTGTTTGCTTTTCTGCATATTTATTTTGCAGACTTGTTGCTCCCATCATGTAAAGTGATCCGCAGATATTCACATGTGAGGTGAAGTATAAGTATCATGTTCTGTCTTCTGGAAGATGATTAGCCAGTTGAATCCAATACTCCATTTACAATCACCTTTATAAAAATTTGAGGAATCAAACAATAATGCCTGACCCAGAATTTCTCAGCTCACTGCCTACCACCAACAGCAGAAACCAAGTGGATCTAATCCATGCCACAGGTTATGCCAGCGATCAGGGTTTTGTTTTGCTCACTAATGCAGGACTCCAAAGGGAGACCTGATGCTGAAGGGGAATCTTCTGCTGCAGCTGTAGAAAACAGAATGAGCTCTGTAGTCAGGGTCTCTGCTCAGTGCTCCCTGCTCGGCATTGATGCAGAGTCTTAGCGTCTCCCCTGCTCCGTGCGTAGCTGGCTGGAGGCTCGCGGAGCAGAGACCTCTGGAGCGGGGCAGCAGGTTTATGTCTGTGCTTGCCTGAGGTCTGGGTCTGGCTGTGAACAAGCCGGGGAGAGATCAGCAGCTGAGATGTGGTAACTTTGCACCAGAGAGCCTGGATGCAGCACATTTAGGCTGGAAATGTGGAGGAAAAGGTCTTTATTGATAACACATAACTACTGAAGAAGGTGAGTGGGATCCATGAGGAAAGTATATTTCATTAACTACATCACAGGAAGACTTAACTTCCATTTGAGTTTGGTGGATCATTATTTCATCGTTCTTGCAGGACATGCTTTGAAATCTTTTCTTTACATCTGCTTTCTTGATGAGAAGTGACCTCTAACTACAAAAAGGTTTCTTTTCATTTGTTTTACTTTCAGCAGGTGACAAGATTCTTTTGGCAAAAGTCTACTGAAAAGCAGATGCATAATCCCTTAAGGGAAAAAAGGCACTGTTTATATTTTGCATTATTTTGATGGGAAATAATGAAAAATCCACAGTGGACTAAAAAAAAATTATCATTTTCTCAAAGACAGAGCAGCAACAAAATTTGTTGTTTTCAAGATCATTAAGTTTTAAGTGGTCTCAATAAAAATTAAAAATAGATTAATATTTTTATATATTAAAATAGATTAATTTAATAGATTAATTTTTTATTTTAATTACTTTAAAAAAAAAACTTTGGGGGATAGATAGTAGAATGAATAATGCTGCTCTCACTTGTCTACCCATGAAGAGCACCTGGAGCAATCAGTGCAAAACCATAAAAGGAAAGCAGATTGGGTAGTATTATTCTTCTCACTGCTATTTACTGCGGAACTGAGATGATTTTCTCTTACCCCATTTGCAGTTGCCACGCTCACCTATACATTGCACAGGGGGCTATGATCTCATTTTGCATTATGGTGTCCCCGACAGCATAAGAGTTTGCACATCAAAGTCTCCTTGCTGATCTATCCACAACCACTCTATCCATGATCCACTGCTTATATTTGCGCATCTCATGTATATTACAAGAACAAGCTAGCAATCTTGCTAGGCGATTTTTTTTCCTTGTGTCAATCTTTCTTTTATCTGAGAATTGCCTAATAAAAATAAAAATCAATTATTTCAATAATCAGTGAATAATCAAAACTATTCAGTGGAACACATTATATTTTGAATCCCAAAGTGCTCAGCCAAGTTAAGTATTAAATTTCTGAAAGTCACTTTCATGGTAATGGTAATGGTGATGATAAGTGTGCAGTTCCCAGGCTTCTGATCACTTGAATAACAGCTTCTCTCCACAGAGGGACCACTATGGCAAAACTAGTGTACATGCGTACACATACACACAGAAAAAAGGGAACCATTTTTATTCTACGGGTTTTTCAGAATAACTAATTCCAAATGAACTAGGACAAAGATCTTACGGAATACTTCAGATGCTTTAGTCATTCCTTCAAAAAATAGTGACATGGTTCATGAAAGGCAGGTCCTACTTGACCAACCTGATCTCCTTCTATGACCAGGTGACCCACCTAGTGGATGAGGGAAAGGCTGTGGATGTTGTCTACCTGGACTTTAGTAAAGCCTTTGACAGCATCTCCCACAGCATTCTCCTGGAGAAACTGGCAGCTCGTGGCTTTAGGCAGGTGTATTCTTTGTTGGGTAAAAAACCGGCTGGATGGCCAAGCTCAGAGAGTTGTGGTGAAGGGAGTTAAATCCAGCTGATGGCTGGTCACAAGCGGTGTTCCCCAGGGCTCAGTTTTGGGGCCGGTCTTGTTTATTGTCTTTATCAATGATATCGATGAGGGAATTGAGTGCTCCCTTGGTAAGTTTGCAGACAACACTGAGCTCAGCAGAGGGATCTGGATAGGCTGGATCGATGGGCGGAGGTCAACTGTATGAGGTTTAATAAGGTCAAGTGCCGCGTCCTGCACTTGGGTCACAACAACCCCATGCAATGCTACAGGCTTGGGGAGGAGTGGCTGAAGAGCTGCCTGGCAGAAAAGGACCTCGGGGTGCTGGTTGACAGCCGGCTGAACATGAGCCAGCAGTGTGCCCAGGTGGCCAAGAAGGCCAACAGCGTCCTGGCCTCTATCAGCAATAGTGTGGCCGGCAGGAGTAGGGCAGTGATTGTGCCCCTGTACTCTGCACTGGTGCGGCTGCACCTCCAACCCTGTGTTCACTTTTGGGTCCCTCACTACAAGAAGGATGTTGAGGTGCTGGATCATGTCCAGAGAAGGGTGATGAAGCTGGTGAAGGGTGTGGAGAACAAGTCAGATGAGGAACAGCTGAGGGAACTGGGATTGTTGAGTCTGGAGAAGAGGAGGCTGAGGGGAGACCTTATTGCTCTCTACAACTACCTGAAAGGGGGTTGTGGTGAAGTGGGTGTTGGTCTCTTCTCCCAGGTAACCAGTGATAGGATGAGAGAAAATGGCCTCAAGTTGCACCGGATGGGTTAGACTAGATATTAGGAAAAATTTCTCTACCAAGAGAGATTGGAACAGGCTGCCCAGGGAGGTGGTGGAGTCACCATCACTGGAAGTGTTCAAAAACTGTGTGGAGGTGGCACTTCAGGACATGGTTTAGTGGGCATGGTGGTATTGGGTTGATGGCTGGACTTGATGATCTGAAAGGTCTTTTCCAACCTTAGTTATTCTGTGATCCTGTGATTAAGAATTCTGTATTATGGTAAAATTACTTTTTAACATAGTGGGGTTATTTCCTGTATTACTGTGGTCCTCAAACTGGTGAAAGACAGGTTGTATCCAAGATCCCTGCTGTGGAGAGAAGACCATTAACCGCATTTCTAGCAGAGACAATTTCTGCAGAAGAAAGAGAGAGAGTAAATGCCATTCCAGGATGCTAATTGTTTAGTGCTGTTCAACATTTTTCTGACCTCTACATACTCCCCTTACACAACATCATCATCTTAGTTCCGTCACCTTCAAGTTTTAACATGCAAACTTTTATCTCCTCCTGAAGAGAGACCAATTTTCTGCTCCAGGATGAATTACACTGAGCTTCAGAGCATCCCATGGCATGACCCCCCACTGGCCACAGATTTGATCTCTTACTCCAGGAAGATGGGAATGCTTTTAAGCTAATACCAGGCAAAAATAAAATCTAGAAATTTATCTTCCTAACCAGAAAACCCAAGTGATCAGTGACAGCAAGAGGCAGAAAGGTCTGACCTACTCTATCCCTTTAGTAGAGCTGAGATCACAATGGAAAGATCTGACAGCAGAAAATACATCTCTGTTTTAGTGTCTGAGCACCCCCTTCTGCTCCCCTCTGAGCTGTTTGCAGAGGAAGTCTACAGCGCCTGGGAGAGCAGCCAGAAAAAAAAAAAGCAGAAATTAATCAAAACATGTTTTAAAAGGGTCTATATGTATATACAGGAAGTCTGCAAGAACACAGAAGACATATTGAAGCGGAGATGATATGTAAAGCATGGGCCTTAGGCAATAGTCAAAGCAAGCAAGGACAGAAAAAGATGCTTTCTCGTTGGAGTCATTGGGAGTTTTCTTTGCTGCCTGCGTTGCTGATGAGAACAGATCCAGCTACAGAGAAGGCATGCAGCAAGCTTCATGAGCCAGCATGCAGTGACATGGACAGGTCCACACAGCTGGGATGGTGCCTTCTGCCCCTGAGGATCTGGACGAAAGTCCCTGGTGCTGCGGTTCCCAGCTGTCAGCAAAGGGTGACTGAGGGGGACAGCAGCCTGAGGGACTAGGGGCTGCATCATCAAAATGCCAGAGAAAATAGCCAAGCAGTGTTACTTTTAAAAGACAACTGTTATTTTTTATATATTAAGCAAATTATCTTTCTGTTGTCCTTGTCCCCCGCTCAAAAGACACTCTTCACTGAGCTCTTTGGTTTATTGTTTCTCAGTAGGGAGGCTGATCCAGGTGAACACCAGTTTATTTTAAATTCCTTTTAATTTAAGGTCCTTCTTAGCTGAGATCAATCCAGTGGCTGTGAAGTTTTGAACTTGGTGCTTGTGGCTGCTAATCAGGTTCTAGCAGGAATATTTCAAGCAAAAGCCAGATTCAATTGTTCCTGCGTCATGCAAAATGCAGCTTGAAAATACTGAAATCTCTTTTTTCTTTTAGTTTTGTGTGTTAGTTTGTCCTGGGCAGAGCTAATGTGTAACAACAAAAATCCTTCACTACAGCATTTCAGGGTCATAGACAGATTAATGTTCTTTTTAAGTATTAATTCAGTTTCAACAGTCATTTTGGAAACAGTTAAATAGTTTAGATTCTTGATCCAGTAAGTGAGATTTTTTCACACATGATCTTTATTTGCAATAGTGTTACACTTATCTATGAAAAATGAAATAGAAGGTCTTTGTTAAAATGAAAGGGCAGCTATTTATATACCTTAAAAAAAAGAAGATTTTTGTATCATTCAATATGTGCCTGTTGCCTTTGATGTTCTGGAAAACTCTCAAATTAATCAAATTTATACTACAAGCTGAGTAAGGAGTGCAGCTATAAATGCAAAGACCTCACAGACTAAACAAAGCAAAACAAAAATAACAAAAAAAAAAAAGCAGCATGACTAAGTAACCTTAATTAAATGTTAACTCTCTTGTACGAAGAAACCACAGAACAACTACTGCTATGACTGCAGATTTTGTATTTTCAGATAAAGTGGTTTTTAAAACACAGAGAAGATTGGTTTTACTCTTCCTCCATCATGGTATCATTAGAGGGCAGAGTTAAGGCAATTGCTGTTTTATGAACTCTGTGCTTGTCTAAAGCATGCTGTAAGTATTTAGTTTCCTTAGTTTTGTTGGGTAGATCTGTAATGTCTGTAAGATCTGTAATATCAGTCCTAGCTTACTTTTTAAACTCTAGGTTTCAAAAGCTGATAGGTAGCTAAGAGCAGAAGACAATTAAGTTGCTCAGAATTGATCTTTGCTCCCCTACATGAAAAACCTTGAACAGCAGATCTAAGATATCTTACCATAAGGCTTTTCCTCTCCTGTCTGTAAAAGGTATTCAGATTCTGATGAAGTAGTTGAATACTCATGGAGCTAAAGAGACACTGTTCAGTCTGCTAGATCAAGAGCAACTTGCTGGAAAACAGCCTATAGCTTGCTGATGAGGGTGCATTACCAGGAGGTGGGACATCTGGCTCAGGACAGAGAGGGACCTAGGTCCCTGCACAACACAAAAGCACTCCAGATATGAAACCGCTAGGGTGTGGTCCATGCCCTTTATGCTGGCCAAAACACTCTTTGGTTTGTTGGCTGTGTCATGTCTGGTCCCCCCACACCTCTATGGGCTGGGTGCATCTTACATGATGCACTGCCACTGTTGCTTGGTGGGTGACCAGGCAGCTTGACATCTGCAAGGCACCTCAGCAACACGTTGCAACATTGCAGCCAGTGTCAGTCTGGAGCTGGAGCAGCTCTGACTTGGTTTCAGCCAGTCCAATGCATTTTGTGCCAGTGCTTCTACCTGGAAATCCTGTTCTTGATGTACACAGTCCCATTTCACATGCAATTAGGTGTAGGAGCTTTGTCTGAACTGTGTGGCACTGTGGCTCCCAGTTTCTGCCATCTCCCACCCACAGATTTGTAAAATGTGATTATTGTGATCTCAGTTTGAGGAATTCAGTCCTGCAGTCTGAGTTCTAACGTAAAAACTGACACTGTCATGCCATCACGCCTGACCCAAGATCTTCCTGACAGACAGCCTAGCCCTTTACAACCTCCTTTGCTCCCAGCTGATGAATAACAGACTTCACTTTTCTTCAGCCAGAGGGACATATGACATGAAATCAAGCCATAACACATCACTATATGCATATAATAAGGACATAAATTCAGAGACAGCATGAAGAGCCTTGGCTGTAAATCTGTTAAGGTTTTGATCATTTATATTGTACCTCAGCAGCTCCCTGATTTTTCCCACTGCTTAAACATCAGTCACCCAGCAAAATTACAGCTTGTGATGACTTATTTGCCATCATCAGGGCTCTTCTGCCATCTCCTGGAAGAGAGGTGCAAACACCCTCAAGACAGATCTTTATAGAAGGATGCATTAGTAAATCCAAAGTTACAGAAGGAAATTTGAATGTTCATTTCTTCCCTTGTCATACAAAAACAAAGCAAAGAACCAACAACAACAAAGAAACAGGGAAAGTTCTCCTCAGTCTTTATTCGAAAGGGTTCTAATAAACAATTTATTTGTGCTTCTTGGGCTTAACATAATTGTTAGACTATTAACAGGTAAGCTATGGCTATAGACAAACTTTTCAACCAAAAATAATGCTCATCCATGCATGAAGACTAGTCCAAATGAGGCACTGATTCAAGAAGACAAGTAAGTAAAATATACTGTAAATATTGAAAGTGGTATATTTTCCTCTTTAACCCCAACCCTGTGATATCAGCATGCCCATTACCATATATAATGACTACTAGGATATTTTTAAGAAAATGAGTGAACTTCTGACAAACCATTTAATACTAGTTATTCGGGTTCTCATCTCCTAGTTCTCAGCCTGGCATCTCTTAGCCTACTCTAATGCAGAAGAAAGGTTTGAAAAGCTATTAAAAAGAACATAAGTATGAGTGCTTGTTTCTAGCCAGTTCCTCTAGTTCTTTCTCAAGCAATACTGACAGGCACCTTAATAAATTTGTCACTGAGATGGACATTTACGCTTGTGATGTAACTCATGGTCTACCCGCCTATGTCTTTGCAATGGTAGGAAAACATAAATATTTTTCATATACCTAAATTTTAGCCTACCTAGGAACAGAAGATAAAATTTGGATAATCTTCTAAAACTTTTCTATTACACTAGTTACAAAATGGAATTTCCCTAAGTAAAGCATACTAAATTCCTACCCAGCTCAGAATGAGCTTAGATGAAGCCAGTAATACCTACTGTCGAAGTAGCCCCTTCCTCTCTTTCCCGTCCCTGTGTGGGACCCTCTGCTGAAATCTTTTCTTGCCTCTGTCTTTCTGGTCAATCCATTAGTGTGCAAGCTACGTATGCAAAGATCAGTAATACAAGAGGATGGGCAAGCATAACTGTTGATCCACTATGAACATGCTGCTGATCAGCTGCAGGATGGAGAGTGCATACGTGGGAGATAGATCCTAATTCTATCTACAGTGCATAAGTTAAAAATTTGAATGCTTTCTCTGTCCTCAGAGTCTTCCCTGTGTCTAAAATTATTAGATATTTGTAGTGAGTTCCCAATAAAGTGAAACCTCAGTCCCTCCACTCAGTGCAGCTTTCAATGATAGATGTCACCTAAGGCTTGTTTTCTGAATTTCCAGCCCCTTGCCTTGCCTTTCCTTTTGAACAGGATTTCACTCTGTGAGCAATCAGGTTGGATGAAGACTGGCCTCAGAGAGACATCTTCATCATAAACAGAAGCAAGACCCAACGGAAAAGTTGAGTTTCTGGGATGTCTCAGCTCATTCATCACATGTGACCAAGTGAGTTTCCCTGCCCTCTGATGCAGACAGAGCTCCAGGATCTATAAAGTTCAAGGGGAGTAACCTTCAGATTTGCTGAACAGATGAAACAATACAGCATCCCACATAAAAGAACAGTCCTTTTTTATCACCATGTGCACTCACCATGCCACAAACACACTGGGCACGATGCCCTAATACAGAACCTAGGCTATAGACAGGACCAGTCCACAGGGAGATGGGGGAGGTCCTGGGGCCAGCACAGATGTTTGGTGATCATGGCAGGGCAGTACTTGCACACTAAGGGACAGATTTTTGGGATATATTTTTCTAGTACTATCCAGAAACCAGCTGAGCCTTCACCATCACCTCCACTTCTTTAAGTGAGATCCAGACATGTTGGAAGAGAATCCACCAAACTTCTCACTGTTGCACTCAAATTTTGTGATTTGAGCAACTGAGCTGTTCAATGGTGTCAGTAGTCCAATACAGGCCAGATATATTTAACAGAAGTGTTTATAATAAAAAGTGTATATAAGAGTGAATGTGTATGGGAAACAGAAAGACTAATATAAGTTGACCTTGTTTAAGATGAAGAGCTATGATCTATGATACTCCAGACTGTGAGTTTGTGAGTTCTCACAAGTTACCATGGCAAAGAAAACTCCCAAAAGAAAACTCCATCCCACCCAGTCCACAAACTTTAGACAGTGTCATAAGCAAATAGAGGTGCAAATATTCCTAATATCCTGAGATAGTAGGAATGCACAGGACATCCCAAGCACAGGACAACACTGTTAATTTTTAACAGTTGTAAATTGTATTTGCTTTATTAATTTGACTAGTTCATACACTGTCCATCTGTACTTGCATATCAGTCTGGAATTACTGTGATCTGTGCGTGCATGCCTTGCATTACATAGCTATAAACATGCCTAGTCATGAAATATAATTACACAGAGGTGGTTTCAGTCACCTGCAGACTACCAACTTGAGTTCATTGCTCTGAGATTTTACAACCCTGCTAAATTCAAACTTTCAAGCAGGGACTGGACAGTTTCACGGTTAACATGGCTACTTCGAACCACCCCAGTCAGTACTTATCAAGATTTTTTTGAAGCGTTACAGAATTCAACATTTAACCCCCTTCCCATCAGGCATGGATGGGAATTAGAATGTCATTAGAATGTCTAACTATGTCTTCCCATCTTCCTCTGTCTTTCCTTAGACTTTGTACAACAAAACATCTAATGTGTGGAAAGGGAGTTAGTTCTTTGATTCATAAGCAATAAAGCATCTCCTAGCAAGCCCAGAGCTCCTGTGAGCTCCAGGAAGTCTTCTGGAGCCCAGAATGGGTGCAGCAGGGCTGCCAGGAGCACTGATGCCTCCAGGATGCCACATCTCTGTATCCTGGTCTAGTGTTAATGATTACACTGATTACTCCAGGAGCCTCGGGAAGGCATTCTCTCTCACCAATTTGTCAAGGGCTGTCAGGGATGGTCTGTCTTTCCTGCAGAATGAGACATGGTTCAGAGACATCTGAAGCCATTTGGGAATTGTGCATACCTGCCTATGGCATGTACACATGACACTGAAATATCAACGATCCTTCTCTTCACACACTACATTTTGAAACTGTTGGGCTTTTGCACAGGAAATATTTAGTCTGAGACGCTGGTCAGTATTTTGTGGCCTGCAGTGTGTGGTAGCTTCTGTCTATACTTATCTCATTGTTGCCTGTAATGCAAAGGGACCACACTTCCCTTTCAGTTTGATCTTCCTTTCCAAAGACAGAGACAGACTTCACCTGATTTTTAGTTATCTATCACCAACTTGCATTCTTTGGTAAAATGCAATCCACAACAACTTTGAAGCTTCCAAAGCTTCAAAACATTGACTTTTGTTCTGCCTTTGTCTTCAGAAATGGACAGACCACTCCCAACAGAGGACATTTCTGAAAGGAGAGCCCTTATGCTTCAAAAGACAAGGTAGATCTGACATGGGATCTCACTTTCCTTTCTCACAGCTGCATCCTAATGGTGGTTCTCACTCATTTTATGAACTTTACACAGCCCGTGCTCAGTCACTTTTCAGTATTCAAGTTCAAATCTTTTCTTTAAATGTTATTTTTGCTGGGAAACACAGGCTTTGGTGTAGCTTTAATTTGCTAGTCCCTCTAGCTGAAAATCTCAGGACACACAAGCTGTTTGGCAGAGGTGTGAGTCTGGAAGTGCACTAGCTCCAAGGCTTTGTTTGTTGCTTAACAGCCTCAGCCCCCAAGACACAGAAGCTCTGAAGCTTGGTGTCAGGGATTCCCAGTTCTTTCAAAGGGCCTGGTATAAATGTTCAAGCCCCATTACCCACTGACTGGGAATGCCTTGACTGCCCAGCTCTCAGCTGCTAGGATCTCTAGCTCATTGCTTCCCTGAAGAGCAACCTCTTCTGAAAGATTGAGGCAGGTCACAAGCAGGCAGGACCATAAAGTGCAGACTCTGTAAGCCAGGGCACAGACTTACCAGAGAAAGGAAATGTGCCTTAACTTGCCCTGTTAGCTCCCATTTCTTGCCCTCTTTGTACCAGGAAACTTCTTCAAATGGTGGCCAAGTCAGCGTACCTTCAGTTTCTGTCTGCTCATAGAGCCAGCGCAGTTAAGCTCTGTGCACTATACACTGACGATACACCGCTGCAGTATAAAACGGCTCATCTCAGTCCTGAGTCTTGAGCCCTGACCCCATAATGTGACCTGCAGTCATGGCAAGCAGCTTTCCCTTTCAACATGGGCCTGCATCCACCAGCTGGGACCTTCAGAAGAGATATCAATAGGCCAAGGCAAAACATCTTCACCTTTCTATTCCTCGCCAGTTTACAGTATCTTTGAGGCTTGCTCCTCTGAAAAGTACAGAATCATTCATCAACTCTTGGCTTAGCTGAAGTCCAGGGAGAGGACGTGCCTCTACTTCCCTCTGGAGAGAACTATCCCATGTGCATCAGGTAGAAGGGAGTTGTGTCTCCGAGAGACTGGGAAAGGCCTAAAATGGTTTTAGTTTCCATTCATTTTCTCATATCGTGTGTGGAGACATGACTGTTAAAATAGCATGTTTTAATGACAGAGAAGTTCTTCAGGTCTTCTTATTCAGAGCTCTTCTTTTTGAAGGGAATCAGCCTTGGGCAATTAGCCACTTCAGAGTAGGACAATAGATCATAACCTTAGACAAAAGTCAGATTTTTTTTTTTTAAGGACTTAGGAAAGTCTGTTTCAGAGGCCTTCTCTGAGCTACAATGACCATGCATAAACCTCTGTGCCATTTGCAGTCTTGATGTAGCAAAACACAGAAGGAGCTAGTAGCTGGAGGGGTCCTCAAGAGCATGTGGTGAGCATGCCATCACATGCTGTCAGCCAGCATTTGGATGGGAGCTTCTTTCCAGCAGGCTCAGTGACAGAGTCCAAATCTGACTTCGGGAAAACAAGTTCACTGAAGAAAAAAATGTGTTGTTTAATCTCCCTTATTCAGATGTGCAGGTGGCAGACGAACTCAGCATTCACAGCTCCTAGAATTTGCATCCAACCCTTGCTGGTGGTAGATGAAGCTTGGCTGGATGATCCACACTAAGGTTTCTTCACTGCCAGCCTTTTCTTTCTAGGTCAACCTTCAGTTTAAAAGGATTGTCCCCTAAAAAAATCTGCTATTCTGCAACAGCTGTCTTCATTTGGATCTGTGGTCGAAGGAGAGCATGAAGGCTTAGCACTTTTGTTCACCTTCTGGGGAAAACCAATTCATCAGAACTCTTGGACCTTTCAGAGATTTTGGAGGAAAAGCTGGTTTCATCAGTAGCATCTACTTTTAGTTCAAATCAAGAACACATTTTTTTAATGCAAGTCTCCTGATTGTCCTCCCTTGGGAGACTGGCTTGCATTGCAATTTCAAAGCATGGAAAATTCACTTGGGATGAAAGTGAAAGGACAGATAGGCTATCGGTCCACAAGGTCTTCATGGAGCTAATTCAGAGACGAACTCTGGATTCCCACTAGCTACTTGCTCCTTGCTCTAGCAATACTTTTTACCCCACAATAGAAATCACACCTCACATTTTCACCAACCATCCAAAAGGAGTTCGAACTGATTAAAAAAATTAAGTGAAACTCAGCACAGCTATTCTCAGCTAGAACTTAGCTTGAAATTTGCAGTTTCTGGTTAAGACTTGAAGACTATGTTGAATGCTCCAAAGCATTTCTCTTTTTTCCAGTTGTTTCTGTTGGTTTAATAAGAGACATTACCTCACTCTGCAAATCTTCACTTGCTGGCATGTGAATAGACAGGTGTAAAACTTCTCAGGGTATATGATATTTTTCCAAATACCATTAATCATAAAACACCTTCTATATGATATATTGCTAAGTATTATCAAATGCCAGGAGCTCTCAGAAAGAATCCTGGGCCAGCTGAGATGGGGAGCGGAGGGGACTGAACAGATACTGGTAGGGTCTGGTGTGAGCAACCGCTTTTGCTACAGTCTCATTGAAAAGAACCAGAAATCTAGTCTAGGGGAAAAAAGGGAAATAATTCATCCAAAGTTCAAGGCAGCATCTGTGGCTGGAGGCAATGTTTTGAATGAGGTCGCAGCACCCCATTCTGGCATGTCTGCAATTCTGTCTCTGGTAATGTTGTTGAAAAGGGGCTAGAATAACATTTCAATGGCTGTTTGTCACTCTTTTGTATTGTCCTGAAAAATCTTTAACCTGGGCCCAGATAAGCAGATATTTTAATTGTTTATGAAATCCTAAACACCCTTCTGTTGTTTAGAATGGCTGGTGTTAAGGTAAAAACAACAGAAGGTGTATGTCTCTCCCGAGCCACAATAGCAGCCCAGAGAAGGAAATGCTGTCAGGCTCAGGCCGGAGTGCCCTGCCTTGCTGCTGAGCAATGCCCTCCGTGCCCAGGGAGGGCACAAAGACTGTCCTCCAAGGCCCGCCCCACAGTCCCAGCCCAGCCATCGGCTTTTGTTTACCAGATTCCCAGCAGTGTTGCCTGTCTCGGGAGACATCTCTCCAGGCACGGCTCCTCCACTTGCACTGCTAAAGTTGTTCTTTGCCTACTACAGCCATGGACTTGCTCTCTCCCGCCATCCTTCATCCCTAAGGTAGTAAGGACCTCACTGTTCTGATTTGGGATGAAAGTAATGTTGATAATGTACGGATGTTTTCAGTTGTTGCGGAGCAGTCAAGGACTGTTCAGCTTCTCATGCTCTGGCTGGCCAGCGGGAAGGCTGGGGGTGCACAGGAAACAGCTGACCCAAGCTGGAAAGGGATATTCCATACCATATGACACCATGCTTAGTATATAAACTGGGGGAGTTGGCTGGGGAGGTGCCATGGCTGGGGAACTAATGGGGCATCAGTCAGCGGGTGGTGAGCAATTGTGCTATGCAACACCTGTTTTTTATATTCTTTTATTGTTATTATTATGGTAATCTTTTCTTTTTAAATTTTCTTCCCCATTCTATTAAACTGTCTTTATCTCAACCCGTGAGTTCTACTTTTTTTTTTCCCAATTCTCTCCCACATCCTACCACAGGGGTGGAGGAGAGGGGAGGCAAATATCTGTGTGGCTGTTTTAGCTACCTGCTGGGTTAAACCACAACACTCACCCTCTGCTGACCACTCTTTTTCTATCATCAGATAATTGACTGGATGACAATGGCTGTCCATAGCATGGGGAGCCTCAAAGTTTCTGACTGTGCAGCACATCAAGAATCTTGATGAAGAGTGGACCACTGCACTGGAAAGGCTGAAAGAAGACTCCAGAACATGTCTGGAGAAAACACCCTTGCCCAGGAAGAAGGGAGATGCCAATGTAAAAGCTGAAAGAAGACAACGACAGTATCAGTGCTAGTAGCTCAAATCCTCTGAGAGTAAAAGTATAAGATGTGCCCTAGGGGGTTGCAGCAAAGGTCCCACTACTGCTGAGGTTGAGGTAAGGGTGTGTCTCTCCTTCTTCCAAGGAAGCCAGGACTATATGAGACAATTAGAAGGCTCACATCCTCTGTCAAGTTTTTGTTAGACTGCCAAGGCTGATCCCAAACACTGAAATGTAAAAGAAAAAGCTGTGAATATGAAGCATCAGCTTGTGGAAGAGGTCAGCCTATGTCAGACCTGCATGATGTTAAAACATTAAACATGGGTTCAAGAACACTAGTTTGATATGCCATTTCCCACCCAGATACAAGTGAAAGAGGTGGTATTGCATAGCTGTGAACTGCCAAATCTGCTACATGGTTTGTGATCTACCTGAACGCACCTGTTAAAGCCTGATACCTCTCTGTCCTGATCCACCCCAATAAGGTGAAATTAAAAACCCCATCCGGAACTAGGTGCCCATGAGGAGGTATAACACCAAGGAAGGCAGATGTTTCCTGCTGCAGCCGCTCAGACCATGAGGTTAACAGTAATCTCACCACACGGACATGGCAGTGCAGTAGGTGAGCTGCCACCATTTCTGTGACTTCTTACCCCTCAGAAGAGAAGGAGGCCACTCGGCCACTGAGGATATCAAGAGATGTCTGGAGTAGATCCAGTTCCACCACTCAGCAGCAGGGCTAGTGGACTCATATTTTTCAGTTACTGGCATTTGTCTCCAGAGTTTTTTGCATCACTGCAGCTAGGTCTACCTCTTGGACCTGTCAGGAGGCAGCTACAGGTCTAGCAATACATGTGGAGGAGAACTGCCATCCCAGAGGAGGAGGGAGATGCTTGTGTTTAGGTTTGCTCAGTTTGTACCTTACCCAAGTACCCAATCTGGTTACAGATATCTGTGCAGGTGTTCAGCAGAGAGGTTTCAAGGCAACTACACACAGGGAAAAGCAAGAAAGGCTGGCCTGAGAGGGAGAGAATATCCTCTTATGCGAATACCCCTTTCCATTGCTCTACGCAGTCTCCTGTAGTCTATCCTCCAACGACCCTGTATTGTTGCCCTCAATAGGTTTGCTAGCATGCCCCACCCAGTGGGTATAACCCCCTACCCTACATGGTTTAATTAGATGGTGACATGAAGGATGGGTGCTGGTGATGGCCTCCTCCTTCCAGCCATTGGCAGGAAGATGCAAGGTCAGCAGCAAGGCATGTCCTCTGGTGTCCCACAGCCTGCACCCAGAGAAAAATGAGAAATTGGACGAGCCTTCTATTCCTGCTGATTATCCAATGTAGCCCAGAAGAGCCATTCTTATGATTCCTATATCAAAAAGGACAGAGAGTAGCAATAGCTGAAAAAGAACAGCATATAAGGCATGCTCAAGGAATGTCATGTTTCCAGCTGAGCCTACAGGATTTCTACAATGTGCAGTTTAGTGATTTTTTTGAGAAAAATGTGGTAATTTTATGCTTAAATCTTTTTAAGGATTTTTCTTGCATGTTTTTGCCAAAAATCCACTCATCTTCAAAACATCTTCCCCACAGAATTTGTGAAAATACACACAAAGGTCAACATCTCCAGTTACACAGAGATTACGACATTCACTTATTCATGCAACAGTTTATTTCAAATCTAACAAGATCTGATTTTCACCCTGTTTATTTTTTAAAATTTTGTCTAATTAAACATCATTCTTACTGACTTTTTTGTGTGTGTCCAAGGAAAGACTATGTTCCAGACTCTAGCAATGCAATAGTATATGACAAAGTAGGTCAATATATCTATATTGCCACAATTGTTCATAATTCTTGGGTCTTAGTCTAACAGATCCAAATACCAGGTTACGTTTACACTGCATACACTGAAAGCTTACAGAATTCCTTTGAGGTACATTCCAACAAAAAATCCACAGATCCATTAGCCTCACAAGCCAGCAAAAAAAGGATATTTAGTCAGAGTATTGAAATTAGTTGCAAAGGTGTGCATCACAATAACCCTAACAAAAAGCTTCATGTTATGAAGCAGCAGAAGAAAATATTAGAAATTAAGATGTGGAATAGGTCTAAAAATTTTAAGATGCTGTTGTTATTTAGCCCCAGCCCGCAATTAAGCACCACGCAGCCACTCACTTACTCCCTCCATCCCCCAGTGGGATGGGGGAGAGACTTGGGAAAAAATTGTGGGTTGAGACAAAAACAGTTTAATAGGACAGCAAGAGAGAAGTAAACAATGATAACAACAATAATAATACCAACAAAGGAATGTGTAAGAACAAGTGATGCCCAGTACAGCAAGTGCTCACCACCCGGCGATCGATAGCCCGTCCCCGAGCAGCGATTTCCACCCCCCAGCTAACTCCAGTTTATGTACTGGTCATGATGTCGTATGGTAGGGAATATCTCTTTGGCCACTCTGGGTCAGCTGTCCCGACCGTGCCCCCTCTCAGCTTCTTGTGCACCTCCTCACTGGCAGAGAATGAGAATCTGAAAAGTCCTTGACTTAGTATAAGCACTACAACTACCAGCCACAACTAAAACTTCAGTGTGTTATGAACATTATTCTCATATCAACTCCAAAGCACAGCACTATACCAACTATTGGGAAGAAAAAAAACAACTCCATCCCAGCTGAAACCAGGACAGGTGTGGAATAGATTAGACAATCCCAAGGCAGTTTTTAGGACCACCAAGGTGTAGCTGATCGCCTCTTTGTAGTAAGCACAAAATAAGGAATAGCAGTAATGACCCTGAGCTAAAATTACATTTCATTTTTATTTAGCAAGACGTTATAATCTCAACAAATGAACACATCTATGTGCAGTACATCTGCTCCAAAAAGTACAACTTGACAAAGTGGAGTGGTATCTCATCCTAAATTAAGGATTACTTGAAGCCACTGTGATGGGTTCATAAACAGACCATTTCCAGGTTATGCATATTCAACCCATTACCTTTTATGACAAACCATTTCTCCAGGTCCCCAAAGGTGAGAACAATTTCAGAGTTCTCAGCATTTCTGAAAATGTACTCAGACCTCTTTCTTTTTGAGAAGAGGCTACTGGGAATGATAATGATGGCACAGAAGCCAAAAAACAATGAGATGGCAATAGCTGTTTAATAGTATTTTATCATGCAAATAAAGTCAAGCTCTGCATCAAGAACTGAAAGTTCTAGACTATGTAACCGAATGTGCTGGAAAGGGAGCAATATCATCCAGCTTACCAATAACACTGTCTCCATGAAAATAGTAGCCAGATGGGATGGGAACCCTCTTCTGAAGTAGAAGGAGTGAAATTAATATTATTCTTCTGTACCCACTACATTCATATGATTGTACAGTGAAACGTGAAGGATTTCTATGTCATAGAATCATAGAATCTCTGGGTTGGAAGGGACATTTTAAGGTCATCTAGTCCAACTCCCCTGCAACGAGCAGGGACATCTTCAACTAGACCAGGTTGCTCAGAGCCCCATCCAAACTGGCCTTGAATGTTTCCAAGGATGGGATGTCTACTATCTCTCTGGGCAACCTGTGTCAGTGCTTCACCACCCTCATTGCAAAAAATTTCTTCCTTGTATCTAGTCTAAATCGCCCCTCTTTTAGTTTAAAACCACTACCCTTTGTCCTATTGCTAAAAAATGTCTCCCCATCTTTCTCAGAAGCCCCCTTTAAGTACTGGAAGGCTGCAGTAAGATTTCCACAAAGCCTTCTCTTCTCCAGGCTGAACAATCCCAACTCTCAGCCTTTCCTCATAGGAGAGGTGTTCCAACCCTCTGATCATTTTGGTGTCCCTCCTCTGGACCCTTTCCAACAGGTCCATTTCTTTCCTGTGCTGAGGGGTCTAGAGCTGGATGCAGTGATCTAGTGGGGTATCACCAGAGGAGAGTAGTGGGGCAGAATCATGTCCCTCAACCTGCTGGCCATGCTACTTTGGGTGCAGCCCAGGACACGGTTGGCCTTTTGGGCTATGAGTGCACATTGCCGGCTCATGTCCAGCTTTTCACCCACCAGAACCCCCAAGTCCTTCTCAGCAGGGCTGCTCTCCATCTCTTCATCCTCCAGCCTCTACTGATACAGGGGGTTCCCCAACCCAGGTGCAGGACTCTCCACTTGGCCTTGTTGAACCTCAGGAGGTTCACACAGGCCCATTCCTTGAGCTTGTCCAGGTCCCCCTGGATGGCATCCTGTCCCTGAGGCGTGTTAACCACACCACTCAGCTTGGTGTCGTCTGCAAACTTGCTGAGGGAGCCCTTGATCACACTGTCTATGTCATTGATGAAGATATTAAACAGTTCTGGTCCCCATACAGACCCCTGAGGGACACTGCTCATCACTGATCTCCATGTGGACATGAAGCCGTTGACCACTACCCTCTGGATGCGACTATCCAACCAATTCTTCATCCACCCAACAGTCCACCCATCAAATCCGTCTCTCTCCAATTTAGAGAGAAGGATGTTGTGGGGGACCGTGTCAAAGGCCTTACAGAAGTCCACATAGACAACATCAGTAGCTCTTCCCTTGTCCACCGCTGTGGTCACTCCATCATAAAAGGCCACTAGGTTGATCAGGCAGGACTTGCCCTTGGTGAAGCCATACTGACAGTCTCAAATAACCTCCCTGTCTTCCATGCACCTTAGCATAGCTTCTAGGAGAATCTGTTCCATGATCTTCCCAGGCACAGAGGAGAGGTTGATGGGTCAGTAGTTTGCAGGGTCCTCCTTGCTACCCTTTCTAAAAATAGGTGCAATGTTTCCCTTTTTCCAGTCACCAGGGACTTCGCCGTGACTTTTCAAATATCATGGAGAGTGGCTTGGCAACTACATCAGCCAATTCTCTCAGGACTCTGGGATGCATCTCATCAGGTCCCATCAACTTGTGCATGTTCAGATTCCTCAGGTGATCTTGAACCTGATCTTCTCTTACAGTGGGAGGGACTGTGCTCCTTCAGTCTCTGTCTTGAGTCAATCCCCTAGAGATGTGTGGGAGGAGACACTGCCAGTGAAGACTGAGGCAAAGAAGTCATTGAGTACCTCAGCCTTCTCCTGATCTGTTCTAACCAGTTTGCCAGTCGTGTTCATCATGGTGGTATGCTTTCTTTGACCTTCTTTTTCTGGATGACATACCTGTAGAACCCCTTATTATTCTTTGTATCCCTTGCCAAATTGAGCTCCAGCTGCACCTTAGTCCCCCTGACGTCATCCCTACAAAACCAGACAGTGTCCCTGTACTCTTCCCAGTACACTGCCTCTGCATTTCCTTTTTGCCCTTTGGTTTGCCCATCACATCTCCTCTCAGCCGTGCTGGTGTCTTGCCTTCCTTTCCTGATTTCTTACACCTGGGGATCAAGAGCTCTCGTGCTCTGTGGAAAGCATCCTTAAAGACCTGCCAGCTCTGTTCTGCTCCCTTGTCCCTGAGAGCAGTTTCCCAAGGGGTCCTATTGACCAACTCCCTGAAGAGCTGGCAGTTTGCTTTCCTAGGAGTCAGGGTCCTGACTTTACTCTTTGCCTGCCCCATATTCCCTCAGTCCTGCGAACTCCATCAGTGCATGATCACTGCAGCCCAGGCTGCCTCCAGTCTTGAGGTCGCCAATTAGCTCACATGCATTGGTGACCAACAGGTCCAGTGTGGCATCCCCTCTGGTAGGGATGTCTATTACCTGGCTTAGGAATTTATCCTCCATACACTCCAAGAGTCTCCTGGATTGCCTACAACTCACCGTGCTACTTTTCCAGAAGATGTTGGGGTGGTTGAAGTCCCCTATTAGGACAAGAGCCTGCGGGTGCAATGCCTCCTATAGCTGGGGTGAGAAGTCTTCATCAATAGACTTCCCTTGATCAGGCAGCCTGTAGTAGACACCAACCACAAGGTTTCCGTTGTTGCCTCGGTCCCTGATTCTTACTCATAAGCTTTTGACCTGCTTATGGCTATTCCTCAGAAAAAAACTCTTCACACTCTATCCATTTCTTGGTGTACATGGCAATGCCTCCACCCTTCCTTCCTCACCTGTCCCGTCTGAATGGTCTGTAGCCATTGATAACGACACTGCAGTCGTGGGAGTCTTCCCACCAAGTTTCAGTAATGGTGAACAGGTCATAGCTTTAAAGCAGCATGGTGGTTTCCAGCTCCTTCTTTTTGTTGCCCATGCTCCATGCATTGGTGTAGAGAATCCCCTTTACTTCCTTTGATGTCTTTCTCTGGTGCAACAAGCTGAGGGGCCTCGCCTTGTCCCTCTAACCTTGGTGTGTCTATGCACAGCTTATCATGGATGAGACTGGTATTATCACCCTCCCACTTCGAGTCTAGTTTAAAGCCCTGTCAATAAACCCAGCTGGCTTGTGAGCAAAGACCCTCTTCCCGCTTTGAGAAAGGTTGATCCCACCTGATGCCAGTGAGCCAGGTGTGGTGTAGGCCACACCACTATCAAAAAACCTGAAATTGTGGCAGTGGCAACATCATGGAGCCATGCTTTAATAGACTGAACCCATCTGCTTCTTCCTGTGTTTCTTCCCACAACTGGAAGGAGGGAGAAAAAAAACCCTGTGCTGCAGATTCCCTTGCCAACCATATATGGTTGGTATATGATGGTGAAGATGTCCTGGTTTCAGCTGGGTTAATTTTCTTCATAGTAGCTAGAATGGGGCTATGTTTTGGATTTGTGCTGAAAGCAGTGTTGATAATTCAGGGATGTTTTCAGTTGTTGCTAAGCAATCAAGGACTGTTCAGCTTCTCGTGCTGGCCTGCCAGCAGGTAGGCTGGGAGTGCACAGTTGGGAGGGGACACAGCTGGGACAGCTGACACCAACTGACCAAAGGAATATTCTGTACCATATGACGTGCTCAGCATCTAAAGCTGGGGGAAGAAGCAGGAAGGGGAGGACATTCAGAGTTACAGTGTTTGTCTTCCCAGGTAACCATAATGTGTGATGGAGCCCTGCTTTCCTGGAGATGGCTGAACACCTGCCTGCTGAGGGGAAGTGGTGAATTAACTCCTTGTTTTGCTTTGTTTACATGTGCAGCTTTTGCTTTACCTATTAAACTGTCTTTAACTCACCTCACAAGTTTTCTCACTTCTATTCTTCTGATTCTTTCCCCCATCCCGCCACAGGGGGAGTGAGCGAGGGGCTGCGTGGTGCTTGGTTGCTGGCTGGGGTTAGACCACAACAGAAGAGAACGTGGTGCCGTGGTTGGAACTGTTCCCTCAGCATGCTCGGCTAAAAAACACAAGCTGAAAGATCTCAGGCAACTAAAAGGGACTCTTGGTTGAAAGATAGCAATTCCATCTCACTCGGCCAGAAAAGAAAATAAATGAATCCTCGTAAAGCTGATGCAGTCCATATGGCACCTGACATAATACAGTTGGCAGCCCTGCTATAAGATGTCATCTATTTGCAGAAAAGGCAGCGTGACACACCAAGAGTCTCATCCAGATAGATCGTGAACTATTGTTAACTTTGGTAATACAGCTAATCATCCCAAAGGATCTTTTTATATCAATACAGCTTTCTTTCAAAACAAATGAGAGAAAGACAATGTGCTAAACAAATACCTGCTGGAGTGGTCCAATTTAAAGAATGTTTCTTACAACACCCCCTGCTTTCACAAGAGGATATTATGGTGGTGCTAAAATAACTTCGTAACATACCTCATAAGATCACTCATGTCCCAGCACCCACACCAGCTCCTGTTTCCATTTCCACATCTTTATGCCACATCCTTGAGCTTGTACTGATTTAGTCCCCTCTTGAATTGAAACAGAAGCTTTTCCTAAGATATTTAGACATACCAAGGCAAGAGATATTTAGGACACAAGTCCTAACATGGACAGAGCACTTTGAGGTCCCATGCCCACCACATACCTTTGCTTCTGAGGCATCTTCACTGACTTACTTGCACTAACAAAGGTCATGTCCTGATTCAAACTGGTTTTAGTAACAGTTACCTTCATTAGCAAGTTACAGGAAATGAGCAAGAAGAAACAATGTACTGTAATGCTTGTCTCACAGAAACCTTTTCTAGAAACAAAATTTTGTTCAGCTGGTGAACTATGCTGTTCTATACCAACAGATCTGAAAACCTAGACTGAAGGAAAAGAGCTTTTCTGCTCACAGTTAACACTGCCTTCTTCTCTAATACACTTAAGAATGTTAGTCACATTTAGGATTTAATTCTGTATTTCATAAACAAAAGTCTGTTAGGCAGAACCTGAGAAATAGGGATTCCTTCTGTCTCTTCAGGGACAGGCAGATATTTTGTTACTAATGCTTTTACACATCAAATCTTCCATTCTGTTTTCCTTTGTAATCCTGGAGAATTTATTGTTATTTTTTGTTCTGGCTTCATTCTTGATTGAAGCTAAACCTCACTTTAGACTGAACTATCTGAAAATATGCCATTTCTGTGCCTGCAACTTACATGGTTTGTATATATGCTGGTAAATCCATGAGTGCTTCTGAGCCTCTGGTCTTGCACTCCCTCTTCTCCCAGCCTTACATGTAGATAAGACCCAGAGAGTACATTATCATTCCTTATGTGTTTCTTTTCCAGTTGAGAAAAAGTATTTTCAAAGCAGATTTTAAAAGACCTATTTCTTAGAAGATGGTCATCCTTGGCTCTCATGGTTTTAGTCTATTCTCTGCAAAGATTCATTTCGGGGAAAGGCTCATGGTCTAGGTCATTAGATGGTGATTTTTACTTACCAGCTTAGTCCCTGGGAATTTTTTTGTGCCTGCATCATTTATGGATCTAAAGCTTTTGTTTTGCTTTCAGTGTAATTACATATATCTCAAATTATGCTCTTGTAACTTCATCTGAATAAGAACAAATGTACTTATGGCCAGAAACTCCTGTCCTTGGACCCTGGACTCTGGAGGGTGTGCTTGTTTATGATCTGCTTTGTTATTTACCTAGCTTTCATTCTATGTTGTCAGTCCCCATGCAAAACCAAGGTAACGATTGCAGCAGATTTCTCAACAGACAGAATTAAAGTTTTGTGAGTGTCATGGGAACAGGTCTGCACTTCATTCACTGGCAGTCTCTCCACTGCTGGTGAGTCTGAACTGCCTCTCAGAAACACAAAACAACTGTTTTGCAGCAGAGGGGTGGATTGCCAATCAGATATCAATACAGTCTTTCCAGTGGGATTCTTCCAGACAGTGCCATCACAATATAGTCCATCTGGAGAAAGAAGATAGTAACCAGGATGTTGAAAAACATTGTGGAAGTGGGGATGTGTTTGGTTAAGACATTTGAAAAGCAAACTGATGCATAAAGAAATGGAAAAAATAGGGCAAACATCCAGTGTTGTTCCTGTGATAACTCTGACAACAGAGTATGCATTTTGCTCAGTAGCATTCCGTGGACTGATCTTCCATGAGCTTTTTCATTCATTTTTTAAACTCATGTAAATATTTTCCATGCGTTGCTGCATGTGACAAGGAGGTCCACATGCCTTAATTATGCCTTGTGGGAAGAGAGAAACTCTTTTGCTTGTGTTCTGAACCTGCCACCCTGTAGTTTTATGTGGTGTTTCTTAGTTCTGTGTTAGAAGTGACATTGAGGTATTAAATCCTATCAGCCTTCTCCATACTGCACATTACTTTTCCTCCCTCTTTTCTATATCCCTTGGTCTTCTCTGTTCCAGGATGATGAGTCATTTCTTTAACTGTTTTGCAGAATTGCAGTAGGAAGGGACCTCTGGAGTCTCTGATCCAACCTCATGCTTGGAGCAGGACAATCTCAAACACTAGATCACAGAAGTCATGGCTTTGCTTAGGCCCATCTTGGAAAAATTCAAAGTCCATCAATCCACCACCACTCTGTTAATATGTCTCAGGGCTGCACCACCTTGTTGACTTACTTTTGTTGTTATTTTTCCTTTAGAAGTGAGCAAGCATGGATGCTACCTAAGACTTATCGCTTACATTAAAGCTTATCTTCTATCTGTCATCTGTTGCAACAGATTAATTCTGAAGTCAAAGCCAGAAATATCTCCTTGCTTCATCAGTTCCTTCATCAATCATCCCTGTATCAGCTGACATGCTATCTCTAGAACATACAGGGATCCTGTCTCTATAGTTCTCCAGCTCTGTTTTATCCCATTTATTGGGCATATAGATGGTGCTCACCTATCAAAACAAAAAGAAAGGTGGGTTATGGGGACAGAGTTCTAAGAATTAGTTGAAGTTTGGACACTTTACCTTAAGAATCTGTCTTTCATTTACTCAGGTGAATATTACGAAGTCAAAAGTCTTCACTGGGAGGTATTTCTAATAGGTGAGATTTCTTCAAAGCATCAGGAAAAAAAGTAAATGTTTGGTAAGTGGTTAAAAATTAATCTAAGCTTATTTATTCTATAAAGAATGTGAACAAAGGAAGATAACAGTGTACTTAGGGCACTTAGAGACATTTTTGTATTCTTACAAAAGAATACAAAAAAGTTGGTCCATTTGACATTGGAACAACTGATCGTGGATCACGGAATGCTCCTAGTTTAAATCACAGTTAAGCTTCTCTTTTACAGCACCTCAATTTAGCCATAAGTTTTTACTGAAGAGGGGAGTGACTGGGAAATATGCCTTCATTTTTGTATTATCTGGCAGGCCAGGTGGAAGGTCAGACCAGCAGAAGTAATCTGTTCATCTGTCTTTCTTCCCCCCAACATTTGACTATTCTGGTTCATTTCACCAGGAAAAGGTCTCACTGATGAGCTCCTATGAATTACCTCAAAATCAAAGGGAAACTGTAAAGACAGAATTTGTGTGCAACAAATCTATGGGGGAGTTTCAGAGAAAATTCATACCGTTTCAGACAACAGAAATTTATGTGCAAAGGAGACATTGAAAATTTCCTTGTCTGTGTAAGACAAGTCTTATGCAGAGCCCATTCTTCCTAGGCACAGGACAGGCATGGGAAAGCCCTGCATGAGAAACACCAGAGGAAGCATTAGCCAAAGCTCTACTTTCATGATGTATCAAGATTCATATTCTGGCTTTTAGTCTGAAGATTATGTTTTCTGTTTGTGTTTGGAGATGTAGCCATAGGCAACATTCCCTTTACAGCTTTTATTTCTATGCAACCTTAAGGACAAAAGAAAAACACAGATGCCCAGCCGGTTCCAAATAACTGCATGGAAGAACTTCATATCAATTTCAACTTTGCAGCTTTTAGTGGGCAATCTCCTTCTCCCTGGGAGAAGACTCTAGCTTATATACAGAGGTATTTCTATAATTCCCAGTCCATTTTCTGCATTGCATTATTGCACATCACATGTGTCTAGTGGAATGGGCATTTGGTGAATCAGCAGGTGATGGACTGTTTAGTTTCTTTCTTCCCAGTCTGTTGTATGTTACAGGATGTGCCTGAAAAGCCCAGTTCACCATCCTTCCAGTACCCACCCAAGCAGTTACCACCTTTGCTTTTTGAGGCACTGGGGAACTTGCAGGTGGTTCTGAATTTCACATTAACAGAGGCACATGTTCCAGCCCTAGATGGCTGCAAGTCAATTACTCTGAGAGAAGCTGATGCTTTAAAACTGACCTTTCCCAAAGGTCCCTATGTGCCATAAGAAGAGCTGACAGGGAAGGCGACCGGCCTGGCTGAACAGGGAGATTTTGGTGGGACTCAGGAGAAAAAGGAGAGTTTATCACCTCTGGAAGAAATGGAAGGAAGGCAACTCATGAAGAATACAAGGATCTCATTAGGTCAAGCAGGGACAAAATTAGAAAGGCAAAAGCCCAGCTAGAGCTCAGTCTGGCCACGGCCATAAAGAATAATAAAAAATGCTTCTACAAATATATTGACAACAAAAAGAGAGGCAAGGAGAATCTCCATCCCTTATTGGATGGGGGGGGGAACATTGTCACCAAGGACAAGGACAAGGTTGAGGTACTTAATGCCTTCTTTGCCTCAGTGTTTAATAGCCGGAACAGGTATCCACAGGGTATTCAGCCCTCTGAGCTGGAAGACAGGGACGGAAAGCAGAATAAACTCCCCATAATCCAGGAGGAAGCAGTTATGGACCTGTTAAGCCACCTGGACACCCACAAGTCTATGGGGCCTGATGGGATCCACCCGAGAGTACTGAGAGAGCTGGTGGAGGAGCTTGCCAAGCCACTCTCCATCATTTATCAGCAGTCCTGGCTAACAGGGGAGGTCCCAGAAGACTGGAGGCTTGCCAATGTGACACCCATCTACAGGAAAGGCCAGAAGGAGGATTCTGGGAACTACAGGACTGTCAGCCTGACCTCTGTACCGGGGAAGATTATGGAGCGGTTGGTCTTGAGAGTGCTCACAGGGCATGTGCAGGACAACCAAGGGATCAGGCCCAGCCAGCATGGGTTCATGAAAGGCAGGTCCTGCTTGACCAACCTTATTTCCTTCTATGACCAGGTGACCTGCCTAGTGGATGAGGGAAAGGCTGTGGATGTTGTCTACTTGGACGTTAGCAAAGCCTTTGACAGTGTCTCCCACAGCATTCTCCTGGAGAAACTGGCGGCTCGTGGCTTAGGCAGGTTTACTCTTCGCTGGGTAAAGAACTGGCTGGATGGCCAAGCCAGAGAGTCGTGGTGAATGGCGTTAAATCTGGCTGGCGGCTGGTCACAAGCGGTGTTCCCCAGGGTCTCAGTTCTGGGGTCGGTCTTTTTCAATATCTTTATCGGTGATCTGGATGAGGGAATTGAGTGCTCCCTCAGTAAGTTTGCAGATGACACCAAGCTGAGTGGGAGTGTTGATCTGCTGGAGGGTAGGAGGGCTCTGCAGAGGGATCTGGACAGGCTGGATCGATGGGCGGAGGTCAACTGTGTGAGGTTTAATAAGGCCAAGTGCTGGGTCCTGCACTTGGGTCACAACAACCCCATGCAACGCTACAGGCTTGGGGAGGAGTGGCTGGAGAGCTGCCTGGCGGAAAAGGACCTCAGGGTGCTGGTTGACAGCCGGCTGAACATGAGCCAGCAGTGTGCCCAGGTGGCCAAGAAGGCCAACAGCATCCTGGCCTGTATCAGAAATAGTGTGGCCAGCAGGAGCAGGGCAGGGATCGTGCCCCTGTACTCAGCACTGGTGAGGCTGTACCTTGAATATTGTGTTCAGTTTTGGGCCCCTCACTACAAGAAGGATGCTGAGGTGCTGGAGCGTGTCCAACGAAGGGCAACGAAGCTGGTGAGGGATCTGGAGCACAGGTCTTATGAGGAGTGGCTGAGGGAACTGGGATTGTTTAGTCTGGAGAAAAGGAGACTGAGGGAAGACCTTATTGCTCTTTACAACTACCTGAAAGGGGGTTGTGGCAACATGGGTGTTGGTCTCTTCTCCCAACTAACTAGTGATAGGACAAGAGGAAATGGCCTCAAGTTGTGCCAGGGGAGGTTTAGGTTGGGTATTAGGAAAAATTTCTTCACCAAGAGGGTGATCAAGCATTGGAACAGGCTGCCCAGGGAGGTGCTGGAGTCACCATCACTGGAAGTGTTCAAAAAACCTGTGGATGTGGCGCTTCAGGACATGGTTTAGGGGACACGGTGGCACTGGATTAATGGTTGGACTTGATGATCTTGTAGGTTCTTTCCAACCTTAGTGATTCTGTGATTCTGTGATTTTAGATTAAATCTTTCTTTAATTCATATTGAAGGAAGTAAGAAGACAGCAGTGAAAAACAAAAAAGTACAATAAGAGCACAAAGTCTTCTTCCTCCAGACTCCTGTGGTACACAAGTTGGCAGGTGCTTCTTGTCCCAGTATCTCTTTGTGCCAGTTTGCCCTTAGATGCCCCCTTGCTGTGCCAGCCTGTACAACAGATGGGAGCGCACTGTGCCCGTGCACAAAGCAGATTAAAAAAGTCTCATGAACATGCTGAGCAATACACAGAGCCTGTGCTAATTCACTTTCCTGGGAGGCAGAACAGATTAGTTTGATCTTCTCTACTCATGGTTTCCAGCTGGCCTATGTTGTGGCAGAGTGAGTTTGTGCCTGCCCAAAGTACCACACAAAAATGCGATCTCAGTGCTGGTGATTTAACCAGTAGCAATGTTTTTATCAATGCTTGTTTTGTGATTGCATCTTCCTCTTTTTTCTCTTCCTGAGCGATTATTTAAAATGTATTACTAGCCACACAGCTCAAGTTTTAATCTCCAAATGCTGAGTTATATTCCTGTCTGCCACTCCTGAAGACCCAAAGGATACTTGGGAAGCAGTCCCCTGGATCATCTGATTAAAGCCAGAGCATCATTGCAATGCAGAGGAGAGCAGCTAAGGGAAGGATAAAGAAAAGCAAGTCATGTGGTAGGCACAGTTACTTTATGCTCAGGAGTCTAAGGACTACAGGTGAAATCCTTTATAACTCTCACCAACCACTGCCCATTTGAAAGATTTCTTCCTGCTCTGGCAGTGTTTCTTTTTCTTACCCTATCAAAACTGGGTTTCAATGTGTTTTTGAAGGGACTCCGGATCAGGGGCAGGATGGGCGGTTCCTCATAGAGCTGATTTTCTCTCTGTCACCAAAGACCTGACAGTACACTTCTTTAAGAGCATTGAGACTACAGTCTCTGACTATGGAGGTACTTCTTTCTCTGTGGGCTCTCATACAAGTCGTGTCCTATAGAAAGAATACCCCCAGTGTGCCTCTTCTTCATGTAGGAACTGAGCCTCTCTTTGCTGCCCTGTCAATGGAGTGGGGTAACAATATTTTTGGCAGTAATATTAATTAGAACCTCTCACGTTATATCGTGGCACAGAGCTCACTTAATAGTTAAAGATACGAGTGCATTGAACCAGATGCTCAATGGCTGCTGGCAGTTGTTGCAACTGCAGGACTTCAACATAAGTTTCTGAGCTGAGTGTTTCCTTTGCACTTCGATGGCCTCAGGATCCTGTGATGAGCCTCTGCTTTAGACCCACTATGAACAATATCCAGGTTACCCACTTTAAAACCAGTGGTCTGCTTGTCTCAGTTTCTTTCCCAGCAGTAGCTGGGATTGAGACTTGAGTGTCAATCTCCAGTGTCACCAGACCTTACTTTATTCCCAGAGGTAGACTTAGCACTGTTTACTTTTGACTGAAACATGCTAAAGAAATCCTTTTCCAGGAGGTGAATTCTGCTTGTTCTCTGCATTCACTGTTCATGGTGAGAAGCGTATATTGCTCAGCTCAGTACTTACACCTGAAAAGATTTGTTTAGTTGGAACTTGGTGAGGCTTATAAGATGAAAGAAGCCACCAATTGCATTTGCTTGCTGGAAATAGGCTATTACAGGCTGCATTTACTGTCACAGAGGCTGGAAGTTTTAATTTGTTAAATCTCTGTGGCACAATAGGATTGTTTACCCCTTTTAACTCTGCCTGCTCTTGTAAAGATTGTTGTGAAGCACTTGCTGAAGAATGAGACATACAGAACAGCTGAACTGTAAGGTTTCTTGATACATACCAGAACTAAACTTGGGCCCATTTGTACTTAGGTCTCAGCAGATTTAGGCTCCATTGACACCGTCTTCTAGGTAGGAAATAATTGTTTTCATCATTCAATGGCTTCTGAAAAGAAAATGAGCCTGTGTATGAAATCTTTTTATTTCATAGTGTCAAAGGACATGGAAAAGACTGAGGTACTTAATGTTTTCATGCCTCCCTCAGTTTTCCCTGCTGAAATCTGCCCTGAAACAGTCCTGGCAGAATCTGTGTGAGTACAAGCAGAGTTCTGCAAGTTCCTCGCAGCAGAGAAAGATACAGTTAGGGATCTCTTCTGCTTGTTGGCCACACACAGGTCCATGAGATGGGAAGGGATGCACCCAAAGGCACAGAGAGAGCTGGCTGAAATTATTGCAAGACTGTTTTCTATCATCCCTGAAAGATCATGGTGAAGAAGGAGGTTCCTGATGCCTGGGAAAAAAACCCCAAACATCTCGCCCATCTTCCAGAGGAAAAAAAAGGGGAGTTTTGGGAATTACAAGCCAGTCAGCTTCACCTCAGTCCCTGGAAAGGTCATGGAAAAAAATCCACATGAAAGCTATTTCTAGCCATATGAAGGAACAGACTGGGAACAGACATCAGGAATTTATTAAGGGCAGATCATACCTAAGTAACCCAATTGCCTTCTATGATGAGATGACGGGTTCTATGAACATTGCATACCTTAGATTTAGCAAGGTCTTTGACATCGTCCCCTGTAACATCCTTAGAGCTAGATTAATGATATATGAACTGCACAGAAGGACTATTAAGTTAGGTGGAAAATTCACTGGCCTGTCAAACTCAGAAGGTGTTGATGAGTGGTACAAAATCCAACTGCCATCCAGCCACCAGTGGTGTCCCAATATTGAGGCCAATGCCATTAAATGCCTGTTATAATAATCTGGATGATGGGACAGAGCACACTTTCAGAAAATTCGCAGATTATACCAAAGTGGGCAGGGGGCACAGTCAATACACTGTAGTTAAGAGCTACAATTTGGAGGGTTCAGAACAGACTGGAAAAATAGGCTGACAGGAACAGCATGAAGTTCAATAAAGGCAAATACAAAGCACTGCATCTGATACAGAATAATCCTGTATTAGCTGCAAGTCAGGTAGGCAGCCATCTAGCTAGGAAGTAGCTTTGCAGAAAAGGAGCTTGGGGTTCCGGCTGACAACAAATTGAATTAAAGCCATCAGTGTGCCCTTACAGTGAAGAAGGGGAGCCACATCCTCAGCTGTATTAGCAGTAGCACTGCTGTCAGGGTGAGGAAAAGGATCGTCTTCATCTGTTTGGCACTTCTGAGATGATACCTGAATACCAAGTCCAGTTGGAGACTTCCCAATATAAGAAAGGCATTAGTACACTGGAGCAAGTTCAGCTGAAGACCACCAAGGTGACTGGGAGTTGGAGCACATGATGGGGAGAAGCTGAGGGAACTGGGGTTGTTCAGCCTGGAGAAGACAGGTACAAATACCTGGTGGAACAGTGTAGGAGAAGACAGAAGAGGGACTCCTCTCAGGGTGCATAGCACCCAGGGCTGGGATAAGAGGGAATAAGCACAATCTGGAAGAAGGAAATTTCAACTCAATTTAAGGAAAACCTTTTGTGTCATGAGCATGGTCAAATACTGGCACAGGGACCTTGAGAGGTGGCAGGGAAGGGTGGAAATCCTTTGAGTTGAAATTTCAATATGATTTGGGGTTGAAATGTGTGTGAGACAGCACAGTCAAATAAAAAAGATAAAAATGGAAGTCTGTTAGCATACAGTAAATGATACATTAAGTAAAATCTCTTGGAAGCATCTGTTACACACAAAGATATCTGGTCTCGGGGTGTTGTGCTAAGATCAACATCTGAGGTACAGAAGTAGAAAGGTTAAACCAGCTTTTAGGCCTGTGATTGTCAGCCTTCCCACTCTCACCAGCCCTCTCAGCATTTTTTTTCTGTTATGTTTATTATATTACCCTGACTCACCTCGGTTATGAGAACTGACATGGGCTTCTCATTGCTCACTGCTAAGACAGGGCAAGTCATTGCCCTACCAGTACACTTTTAAAGAAGGGAAAATTGTAACAAACACCTTTTGTTAGTACTTTCTTTCCAACTTTAACTTAAGTTCTGTCCTTTAATATATCTCAGTCGAAGAGGACTCTTTCTCTTTGTGCTCTCTGCTAGGAAATAGGAAATTGCTGTTCCTTAACCTTTGCCAGAGACCTCATTTCCCACAAATGACAGTATAAGGTTGCCCTCGTGTGGTTAACGAGAGAAATAAAGGCCGGAGGAGTGGGGAGGCAAACTAGTTTGGGAAAAAGAGGTTACTGCTGTCATTCTTATAGCCACTGTATCTTCCCAGCTCGTTTCAAAATGTGCAAAAAACCAGCTCGTCCTGAAGGATGTGTGCACTCTTCAGCCCTGCACATACATATGCCTAATGGTCCCTTAGCTTGCAGCATGCTTTATCTTAATTTAAGTATGTGTACTCTTGTTTTGGACCTTCAGATCTTCTTTGATTGCTCATATTCACAACTGAGACTGATGTACTCATAGTGGGACACGAGCTGGACATGAGCCAGCCAGGTCACTGTGTATGGAAAACAGCAAGAACAGCCTAGGATGTGAAGAATCATGACCCACAGAGTGTGTGGATTAACCTTTTACATTCATTTGGAGTTCTGCACTTCAGAGAAGATGTGGGCCAGTTAGTGTAACAGACACTGGCAGTCTTGGCAAAATATTATCTGAAAGTCAAGGTCATAATTATAAACTTCCAAACAAAATGTCACAGTCGGTCTGTTCTCACATAGCTGTTGCAGTTACAAAAAATTTCACAGACAAGTCCCATAAAGCATAAAATTCAAAGCTGAATCCTCAACAAGTCAAGACAATGTATAAAATGTTTCTGGAGCAAAAGCAGCTCTACCATGACTGAATAAAAGAAAAAGGCATAACCTGGGGATTTTGGGACCCATTCAATGCTGGAAGGCTAAATTAAAATTAAAGGAAACTGGGTACACAGACAGTATTTCAGGAAATACTAAAAATATCAATTATACTATTCTGTTGGAGATTATAACTTACAGGGCACATTCAGATTTTCACACCAGGTTTCATTCAGGTGCAAAATCCAAGGTCTGAGAATGAAAAGCATTCACTGAGCATGGCAGCTGGGATGTGAAATGTTGGAACTGGGATGTGCAGGAAACAAGCAGCACTTGTTGCATCCATTTTTCTTTTTACAATGGATATGTGTCTTTGTGGTCTCTGTCTGATTCTCTGCTCTAGCTCCTTCCTGCATCTCTTTAATCCTTCCTAGAGATAGTCACCTCCAGCTCTTTTTGGTGGACCATGGAACTCAAAGAGCTTCTTCTGTTCACTGTGTAGGCATCACGGCCTCTATGCAGTTTCTTGTCTGCAGAAACGTACAGAAATTTGATCCCTTCAGACCTCTAACTGATTCAAATTTTTTTCAATTTCAATTTACCAAGCTAAAAAGGTACGTAACATGGATAAATGGTGAGAGAATGTATGAATGGGTCTTTAGGAAGCCAGGGAAAAAATACAGTGTTGGATTAAAACTACAAAGCTCCATTGAGTCTCCTCCCTTGATATACAATGCCATTTTTGTTTGGTGCTGAATGTTTTAGTTTCCCAGCAGGTATTTGCCTGAATATTTCCATTTGTTAGAAAGGGCAATCTTGCAGTAAAGGCTGTGAATTATTATCTAGAGATCTATGAACAGCCCTTGGCTCTGAATATCAAAGCACTGGTGTCTATACAGAAATGACACCCTGCAAGCCCTTGAAAGATAAAGCTGTGCTGCCAAGTTAAAGAGCTGTGAGAGGAGGTGGGAAGCCTGCATATTATCAAGAAAGACGCAAAAAGTATTGGCTAGCTCTTTACTGATAACCAGAAGAGATAGGACCCTGAACCCTCCACTGGGATGAAGGATCAGCCAGAGTCTATGCTCAGCTGTGGGGCAAATGGAGACTCCCAAGACAGGGAAGACTGGAAGCTTGTTACTTCTGGCAATGGGAGGACGGGGCCTTTACCTGCAAAATAGGTTCAGGGCCCCGGTTACAAAAGCTATGTCTTGGGAAGCATCAGAGGCAGTTGGGCCTGAGCCATGAATCTACACATAGAAAAAGCAAGTGGTAGTGGTGGAAGGTGACCAGCTGCTGAGCTGAGTTACCATGTAGGGAGGTTTGTTGCCTGCTAGGGACTCAGGTGTGGCACACTGCAGAGATACTGCTTGAGGCTTGTCTGGGCCTTGGACTGCGACCACCGGCTCCTCATCTGCATGTGTATAAAAGAGAAGGTGCTGTGGAAGAGCCTGAATGCATCAGGAGTGACTACAGGGCTCTGGGAGTGAGAATTGAGGGTACGATCAACACCTTGTGCAGCTGCTGGTATTGTCAAGGTTTCAGCTTTTGCAACCATGGAACCTTCTTTTAGGAACAAGGATTGCTGTAGAAAGAGAAGATCCACCTCACAGAAAAGCAACTCTGCCAGCAGGTTGGCCATTATGGTGAGGAGATCTTTATACTAGGAATGACTGGGGATGGAGACTACAATCAAAGGGGAAGAGGGATAAAAAGCAGGGGATGCAGGTTGGTAGATACAAGACACCTTAGGAGTGATACAACAGGGCAAAAGGGGGCCTCTCTGAAGCGTCACAGACCTTGGGAGTTGAGCTGGAAGAACTAGAGTTCCAGCTGCAGTCACAGAGCTACAACATTATCGCAATAACTGGTGGCATTCGTAGCTCATGCAACTGGAGTGCTGCAACAGACGGATACAAGCCCTTAAGGAAAGAGGCATGGAAGACAGGCAGGAGAGGGTGCTGCCTTTTCAGGATAGTTTGTAGAGTCTTTGACACCTACATTTTCTTCAGGGAGAGGTAGCACTGATGTACACTCATGTCCAAAGTGGCAGGCTGCAGCCCTCTCTCAGTTCCTTCCAAACTTCCCCAGATATTCTCCACTTTCTATTTAGGTGTTCCCTACATAGGTCACCTCAGAGCTTTTGGGCATCTTTCTATGAAAAAGTATGACCTCTTTTATGTCTTGACCCCCTCACACACCCCAAATGATGATTTTGTAAGAAATTAGTGTAACAGGAACTCAGTGTGGTACCTTATGGAAGGGGAAAGTAATACTAATTTCCAAAATTTCTAAGGGAGGTGATTTAATTAAAACATATTCTCACATCCACATATTCACAAGAACCAAAATGCGTGTACCCCAGAGGTCTGGCCAAGACCACTTGGATGTAGCATTGATGATAAAGGACACAGGCTGTTGAGTTGCCATCACATCTCTAAGGCTTTTCTTGACTGGCAAAGACAAAGCAGGTTTTGGTCATATTTTCATTATGCTTCAGGTGTCCACTGTTACTATGGGACAGTCCTTTGGCAGAATCTGTCTTCTTGCTGGTCTCTAACAGAAAAAGGAATAGCATGCGTGATGGTCTATAAATGCATTGCTTTCCACTGATATTATCTATACTGTGAACTTATCAGGCTTCAGGCCTTCTGGGATTTCCAAAACCAGTATGTTCATCAGTTTTATTGCTGGAACCAGCACCCTCTGTTATCAGTACAAGCCGGTCTTTTGAGTGTTGTTCTGCTGTTCCTTTGTGTGCTTACTCAACCACATCTGTCCTTTCAGACTTAATTTGTACTAATCATAAAATGTCTGTTAGATGCTTTTACAGTCTGAGTCAACAAGATGGTCAAAGGTATAGAAGAGCTTTAGGGCACGAAAAAGGCTTGTATTATTATACAAGACAAAGGGGATTCAAAGAAGTAATCAGAGAATGGATTCAAAATAACCACAAATGCTCCTTTTTTTATCCACAAACAGTTAAACTGTGCACCACATGGACTTAGTACAAGCCTCAATAAGTACAAAAACATCTTCAACAGCTATTAAAAGCAAATGTAGCACTCTAGCTCATAAGCAAGGTGAGACACAGATCCTTGGAAGCATCAGAGAAGTATCATTAGATGTTCTTGTGCTTGTCTGAAGATGCCTCCAACAGGCTGCTGTTAAAGATTGGCCACTGAGAGAAATGGACTTCTGGGCAATTTGTATGTTTCTATGTCTTCTCTTTTTATAATTCTTTTTTTAATGAAGAACATGCTGAATATGCACCATGGGGATAATATCACCCAAGTACACAGTGGTTCCATGAATCCTAACCTAGTCTTCTACACATAGCCAAAAAGAGCTCAGGACAACAATTTGCCCTCCAGCTCTTTGCCCTCTCTTCCCTAGGCTGTGTGTCATCTACCTATACTCAGGACAAAGGCAGCCTAAGGGAGGCTCCTGGCATGAAATATAAGCCAAAATCCTTGCACAGGAAAATACTTATGTTAAAGAAAATAAGGTAGTGTTTCTGTTATAGAAATGTGTTCTCAATGCTGCTCTGGAGCATCTGTGCCATGTTGTTCATTTCTTCTTAAGTTTCTGCAGCTCTTCTGCCAGGAAGGATTCTGTGGTAACTCTTGCTCAGACAAATGAAAGCTCAGTTTTCCATACTCACTATCCAGAGATCTCAGCACAGGAATTTTCTCCCCCATCCAGTCTGGAGAGTGGCACCTGAAGAAGGCCAAGTACTGTAGACAGTGGGTGTCCACTCTTCCAAGATGCTTCAGTTCTTCTCTGAGGCAGCTTGGCTTCAGAAGTATGTCCTCTTTATAAGCTGTGACTGGAAAATCTATGGTGTTCAGAAATTAGGTGTTAGAAATCACTCAGCTCTTTCTCAAAAGAATGCCAGAATCCCAGTGGCACTGGTGGAAAGGACATCTGGGATCTCCCATCCAACCTCCTGCTCACAGCAGGACTATCAAAGCCCTAGATTAGGGCAGCTATGGTTTTGTCTAGCCAAGTTATGAAAGCTCCCAAAGTCAGAGACCCCCCACGCACCCAGTGAACTGCTACAGGCCTGCACCAACATTTGGGGAAGGAGCCTTTCCTAATGTGCAACTTTAACCTCCCAGGTGGCAATTTGTGGTGTTGCCTTTTCTTATATTTCTTGGTACCACTGGGAAGAGTTTCGTTCTTTTCTCTTTGTAACTGCCCTTCCAGTGAGTAACTTGTTGTCGCGTGATTGCCCTCACCTTTTCCTCTACTCTTTACCAGATTAAAAAGTTCATCTCCTTCCACAGGCCATGTGCCACAGATCCCTCACCACGTTGGTCACACTCCATTGTTTTTACCCAGGCATCACTTAGGAGATGGATTAGACATCTACCATTAGATATCAAGAAAAATCAGTTGCCTGGACTAAATCAACTGATTCGCCCAGCTGTGCAGAGACATCAAGCTGTGGTGTATTCACTATTTAAAGCAGATGAATGCCAAGCGGAATATCAGGATTCAGCGTATCCCCACATCCATTGGAACAGGAAAGTAGAAAAGGTGCTAATCTGGTCAAATAATATCTCACCATGACTGACTGAAAACAACAAAAAAAGACTTCCATCATCAATTCTGATTTCAGTGTCTGGTAGTGAAAATATCCCAGACAGAGGAGCCTGTTGGATTTGTCTTTCAGATTCCTGAAAGAGCAAGATAAGTCCCTGGAATTATCTAAGGGTGCTTCTATCTAGACCCTACTCTTTTTTATCAGAACCCATGGCAATTATACAAAATATTAAATGTAAATACTCCTTCATTATGCCATTGGGTTTATAGGCTTTTTATTGCTTATAAACCAAATCACGTCATCATTGGTACTTTATTTGACCCTTGTCATAGTTAAAATATTACTCAAAGGACAATCACACCTTTGTGTGTTCAGTGTTTGCTGAGCACTCATTCTGTATCCTTGCATTTGCATGATTGGTGGCAGCAACAGCACTACCCGGGGATAAGACCAATGCCATCAAAATTGCTTGCAGTTATTTTGCATTTTTTCTCAGCATAAGCTCTTGATGTTGAAATGTCATTTCCTCAGCAAAAGTTTCATTTTAAATTAACAAAAATTGTTCTTCTATTTCTAGGACAAAGCAAGACAGAAATTCGCTCATTAAAGAAAAAGACCTAAGAAATGGTTTTCAGCCCTCACATTTTTGAGCAGTTGAAAGGAAGGAAATGTTTTTGCTACTAAGACAGCTTTTTCTGTGCGTCTCAAATTTTGTCTGGCTTTGAACATAATAAAGCCTTTAGGGGGAAAAAAAAATGTTAACAGACATTCTGAAATATAAGAAGAACATGGGCAAACCAGGACATGAAAATGGGCAGATCGGTGGGAAGACAGAGGTTATGGGAATAGAAGCAGATAGGCACAAAATGTCTGGGTAGAAGGGATACAGGTATAAAACTAGAGGCTAGTGTGGGTAGGAATTGGGAAATAAATTATGAGATTATCATTTTAATAGAATCTGAAGCTGGTTGGTTGGGAACACTGGTAGTTAGAACCAGAGGAGAGACAAAACTATGAGAACTATGTAGAAATGGTTACCTTTTAAACTAAGAAAAATATTATCTTGGTACCCCAGAGAATTTTGAGCTTCAGCAGAATAGAAGGAGAAATGGGCAGGCAATTCACACAAACACCAAGAGAGTCTAGGAGCAGAAATTAAAGAAAAAGAATAATGGAAGTTTGGAAAAGAGCCACATTGCAGAATCTAGGACAAAAAAACAAAACCAAAAACCAAACCAGAAGTCCAAAAATGGCTACTGGGTGTCAGTAGGAAGGACCAGAATTGTCAGCCCTTGGAAGTCAATAAGTAGAGTAAAAGGGTATATCAGGCAAGGTCTGGAGACTGATGCAGAAATTTGGAAGAGCTAAGCAGAGTGATGAGAAGGGTAGGAGAAATTTTTTGGGAAAGACGAGGTAAATTTAAGGGAGAGCAGGTAATCAGCCAGCAAAAAATCCTGGTTTGGGAGTTACTGGTAAAGGAACAGGGGACACAAAAAAAACCCCATAAGTGAACCTTTGCATATATCCAGGGAACACTAAATTTTACTTTGCATTGTACCAAAGATAGAGACAAGATGACCAGTTACTTTACCTCATGCAGGGCCAGTAGTTCTGAGCAGAGCTTGAAAACATTTTACATGGTTGTAGCTTGACCACTAGCACCCTGGCCAAATCCTGGATCCACCAGACTCGGACATCTATGCAAGACTGTGATCACACATATTTAGCAGCCGGGAGAAGCGCCTTCATTCTGAAGCTGTTCTAGTAATACAACACAGAAGGGAAATCCTTCCCTTGAAGCACCTTAGTTCAGCAGTTAGAGCTGAAAGGAAGTTTTTAACTAAGCAGAGCGCTAATGATTATGAGCCTTATTATTGCTAGGGTGCAACACTGAAGGTTTTCAGGTCAATGCAGACCACACTTTCTTTCTTATGGCTCATAAGTGGGTGATGATTAGAAACAAGAATTCATAGATTCAAAAGCCTAAGAGACCACTCTGCATACATAGTCTGAATTTGAATTTAACATACACTAAAAGTATACCTGTGTTAAGGAAGAATACATATGCATTTAAGGAAGTGGATGCAAAGTATTGGTTTAAGAAAGATAATTCAGGCAATACTTTAAATAGCAATCTCCCTTGCAACCTGCTTCATTATTTAATTACACACCCTAAAAAGAAATTGCATCTAACTAGCATTTTGTTATACCGTTAACATGAAAACCTCATTTTTATCACTTAGCTTTCCCTCTGTGCAAATATCGATCTATGTTAGGAAGTCATCTCTGCTCCTTGATAAAGTTATAAAGTAATCACTATTGCGCACTTTCCATGTACAGGATCACCCTAGTAGGACCAGGTTTGGGAAGAATTGCAAGCTGTGGCAGCAGTAATGGGAATGCTGTAGTCTGTCAGAATTCTATGCAGTTGCCAAAAGCATTTTCTTCATGCTGCTACTCCATCCCCATGTATAGCCTCTTGCTTCTGCCTCTCTTTAGTGCTTGTGTAGCTACTCAGTGAGCTGCGCTTAGGAAACAAGTCCACAGAAAGTACATTTTTTGGTCAACTTCTCAGTGTATCCAGTCTCCTGCACAGCTCCGTAGGTTGGGATGGGAGTAGTTGGCTTTGTAACAATTTTCAAAAAGCCAATGCAAAAAAAAAAAATTAAAACATCAAAGCTATGGATGGATAAGCTTTTTTTAATGTTTCATTTGCTTAAGTTCTTCCCATGCTGAATGAGAAATATGTATGAAAGGTTAAACTTGTGGCCATGATTCTTCTGTGTATATGGTTTCTACTTAGCTAGCCCATAACTATGTCTGCAGATGAACTGCTTTACCAGCAGGATCAAAATGGAATCATAAGCTAGTGATGATGGGAGCTTGCTTACTTACACTTTTGTAGGCCATGTATGGATATCACTGGATGAAGTAGAACTTAGAGTCAACCCCACCAAATATAAGATAATGTATAGGGAGGACATGTATGTGAGTGTCTTCCCATAAGGGAAGGGGACCACAGACACATTTGGACATGAGAAGTCACAGTACATCAGAACGTGGTGTCCAAACAAATGTTTCATATTGTTAAAAAGGGGTCCTGACATGGAAAGCAGTGATCAATTCTTGCTCTACAGGAAAATGTACATTTTCATCACACAGAAAAACTTTTGGCTGACCCTTGGGAAGGCGTCCTTTGAGAAGCGTGGCACTCTTTCAGAGATTAGTTCCTGAAAAATATCCTTGTGGATGAACTGCTGTGAAGAACTTGGATGGAAAATGGATAATGCATGGGTTGCTGGACTATGTGACACAAGAAAGAAGAAACAAATAGGTAAGAAGTATGCATGAACCACATCTGGAAGGTTAAGGTACACAGCTAACAGAAAGGTGCTGGCTGTTGTGTTCTGGAGAAGGCTTTTACAATTCAAAAGGTAACTCAAAAAGAAGAATGTATCAATACAAAACTCTTGAGGTCAAATGGCAGAAATATGTGACCTGACAGGACCTTAAAGGAATTAACACCTCATTTTCCTTGGTGGGAGCCAGCCACTGATGCTATGGCTGGGCTTACTGATTGCCACACTGTCAGGAACTTTGCCCAGATCACCTGTGTTGTTCAGTTCCTGGTGTGTTATCCTTCCTCAACAGAAGAAACAGGTCTTACCTGATGCAGACCAAACTTCAACTCAGTTCAATAGCAGATCTTCTGATTTTACTCATGGTATTTCTTTCTCTTCAACCACTACGTTGTCAGCCACATCTCTGTCATGAATGAGAAAAACAGAGATTAGTCCTCTAGGATGCGCATTGTGTATGAAACCTTTTTTCTGCCTCCAAATGACTACCTGTTCTCCAATTCCTCTTGGTAGCTAGCCTGTACGTTGTCTACATGTGACATTCACCATCCCTGATTTGGGTGATGTAAATCACTTTGATGGCATGACCTTCACAGACATCTAATGACAAATCGCTATAGGACATGCGCTTTCTCTTTGTGGTCTCAATATGAAGGTCTAAAAGGCCACATTCATATAGAGAAGACATCCCTGTCTGATAGGTGTGATAAATTTGGGATACTCTTTTGGACACCATGAGGATCCTCACCATGAGGTGAGAATAGACTCGGCTGTCATGCTCTTACTAGGAGCTGTAGAGAAGCAAAAAAGAGGATCCCAAAAGCTTATATCTAAGGAAGCATCTCTGATCCTCCTACAAGAGAGGAATCCACATCAAGGTATGCCAGTGTCACTAGATATTATAGTCAAAAAAGAGAGAAGTAATCTCGCTGAAGAAGCCTGGGTTTAGAAGTCTCAAAGCAGGCAGGAGAGACAGTCACCACTGTCTTTTCATTACGAATAATCTCAGCTCTGAGCAGCATGCATGGTTTGTGCAATGAGGTTGCCCAGGACTCTGAACACAGGCTGGCTGAGCCCAAGGTGTGCCCGTGAACAGAAGGCACAGATAGCACAGAGGTAAACTGTGGGCTGTGGGCAAGTATATTGACTAAGGGAAACTGTTCAAGGAGTTGGTGCGGCAGAAAGAGGGGTTCAAGCTGTCTTCATAGGAAGAGCAGAGGATTTTGTTAAAAAAGGAATACCTGCCACCACAACCCCTACACAAACCCTTTGAAATCTTTATCCCATAGTCTTTCTTTGGGACTTAGCCCTAAATCTCCTTTCAATTTCCTACACCCTAATTTGTCTAAAGCCTTTGTTGCTTTTACTAGGAATAGGACAGTTTCAGTAACCAGCAGGAGGAGAGCAGAATGTTGCTTTATTTTTCAACTGTCCACTCTGCCTCCCTGCAGCCCTGCTTTATTGTGATCATATAAACATGCTTGGTTTGCATGTCTTCTCATGTATAAAGTGTACAGATAAATTTGTGCTGCTTAATGTGGACAGTGTTTTTTGCTTACCAAAAGCATCTTATAAATTGTCACAAATTTTCCCAAATCATTACAAAAGAAGTCACAAAAAATTATATATTAGTGTTTCCTGTTAAAATAACGTCAGTCCTTTAACAAGGGAGTGGAGATCATTCAATATACAGAGGTAGCAGTTATCTGCACATAAAAACGGCAGAATCCTAAACTTTGCCTAAAACTGTCTGAGGTCAGTACATGAAAGCCTGTAGTTTGCTTAAAACCTGATTACGGAACTGTCCTTCCGGGATTTTGGATGAACACTGAGAGCCAAGGCCATGGCAGCTACTTAGAAAATCTGTTATGTTGGGGCAATCTGCAAAGACTGAGTGTATACAAAGTTTGTTGCACTGACATCTTTCCTTACACAACAAGTGACAGACTTCACTACCACAGATGCACTGATGAGTACTGTCATCTATTCACTCGAAGTTGAACTTGGACATGCAAGTCCACCCAAGCAACACCTAACACTCAAGCAATATCTCCTTGCTGAGACATGGGAAAATTTCAATATAGAAAAACTGCTTCGTATTCACTTTGCTTAGGCTTCCACATAAACCTGATGAAGGTGACGGAGGAAATCTGGACACTGCTGCTGTCTTATACTCTCCAGAATACCCACTGGAGGTGTATTTCATCTGATTGACATCTATTTGCCCTCAAGGAGACATGAGAATGCATATAAAAGAAAGCTAATACGTGCAAAAAGGAAAAAGGGCAAAGAATTTCTGTGATCAGCTACAATGATTAAAATGTGATTGCACCAATATTCATGTTGTGTTACTCTTTTTTAAAAGTCCAGTCAGCAGAAGACTAGGCATTTCTGCTCGTGAACATATTTACTTTAGTGGCCATAGATTTAGTGACATGGACAATAAAGTGTGATTTATAGTGAAGTCATGGGTCCTTCTGATACTCTGGCTTTCATTATAATACTGATTAAACTCTGCCAACTCTTCCCAGGAAGCACTCACAAGACAAGGAAATTTGCTGGACATTTAGCACTGTGGGGAGGTCCCCAGTGATCCAACCTGTACTGTGGTTAGAGGTAGACAGCATGAAGCAGCATAGAAATACTGTATAGATCTTTTTTTAGGATCTGTTCACGGTACTCTGACATGGTTTCTTGCCTTATTCTGCCCTTTGCCCTCTTGCATACTTATGACGTAACATAGAAATATGATACATATTTTTCTAAAAAAGCGCTGAGCCAAAAGTTGATTGTCTGTAAAGCTTATATGAGGCGGAGAGAAAGATATCAACTGTAGGCCAAAGTTTATAATCTCATTAGTGACTAAACATTAATAGAAAATGCACGCAGATGCTGCCATTCTTTCATCCAGAAGTGCCTGGAAATGGCTGAGGTAGACATGCTGCTCTCTAATGGGGAGATGTGTCCTGAGAATTTGCTTCCTCAGCTGTCTGGAGTGGTTAAATGGTCCTATAAGGAATATGCTGGGTCCAAGATTTATCCAAAATCCCAGTTGTTACTGAACACACACACACAAAAAAAAAGATGGAGATGGGCACATCTTCCAGTATACATGTGATGATATAAAGAAAGATGTGGAGACAACTCCAAGTTGTAGTTATCAGCTGCAGATTTTAAAATCCATTCTCCATCCAAACTCCCTGTGTGACTTTTTGGCCTTGAAGCAAAAGGTTGTGCAAAAGGTAATATATGATATGACATTCTTATGCAATATGACATATTAGTTATGTAATAAAGGTATAATTGCTAATATAATATAATATAATATTTTATGCATTTATATAATTAATATATTATATATTTTATATTATATAATGTAATATATAATTATATAATTATATATTTTATATAATTAATTTTATAGATTATATACTTATATAGTATACATTATATAATAGTATATTTAGATATAAATAATATTATATTATATAATATATTGCAACATATAATATATAACAATATTACATATTTTTGTATAAAATATATAATTGCTTTCAGAATGCTTCTGTTGCAGCTTTATTAGATTTCAGAAAAGGCTTTCCTTCACCTCTCTCATATTTCCTTCACTAAGGAGCTGCCATTTATTTCTGTAATTTGAGTATCCCAGTCAGGAACATTTTGAAAAGTCACGGGTTCAGCTAGAGATAAGGAATTGAACAGGGAAGGGGTTTTACGTTCAGGTAGTTTCTATGTGTTTATGTTTGTTTATTCCCTTTGGTCACCTATTTGTCAAGGCTAGGTAGGAGCAAGAAGTTAACTCAATCACAGCCTTTCCAGTCACAACTTAAGACCACATCCTTCCAAGATCACATCTGTCCTCCGCCCATGGGCTCAGGTATGAGAAATAACTAGGGAAATTCTTACAAGTAAGTTTGCTTGTTGCTCAGACCAGCAGCAACAGAATTTATTGTTCTACAGTCTTCTGAATTTACACAAGAGGAAGTCTTTTTATGGCTGCTTCATTGCTGCTTGCTCATTATAGGAACTTACTTTACATGTTTAACTATCAGCAACTTCATAACTTTGCTTGCATCCTCCTGGGAAAATACTAACAATAAGGAAAAAGGAAGTAGATTGGATAAAAAACATGCTGATTTTTTTGAGAAGGGACCTTGTGAGGAGTAGCTAATATTTTGTTGCTGAAACGGCTACCATTTAGAAACATGGTGTTGAGCTGCTGTGTTATTTTTGGATGCCTCTGAACTATTATTTCCTTTGGCACCATATCATTGTGCACATGAGATATGAGGTGCTTAAGTTGTTTTATGCAGTAAAGGGGCTTTCTGTTCCCCAGGTACAGAGAGGCATTGAAATGTCAAGAAGTGCCTCAAGCTGATATGAGTCCACATCTGATTTGAAAGGGCATTTATGATTGGACGATATCTGCAAATCATGCATTGACTACATATGATATATCATATATGCTGTGTACACTAGGCTACAGTTTATCATATATATCACAAACTCATAGACAGACAAAATGATTGAGGGTACGAAGAGATATCTTGTTCAACACTCTTCCCCAAGGGGACCAACCCAGGAATATGGTGTATGAATATTTCCAAGGATGGAGAATCCACAATATCCCTGGGCAAACTGCTCAGTCACTCTCACAGTGCAAAAGCATTTTCTGATGTTCAAGGGAACCTCCTGTGTTGCAGTTGGTGTCCATCGCCTCTGGTTGTGTCACTGGCACCATGGAAAAGAGCCTGGCTTCGTCGTCTCTGCACCCTCCCTTCAGGTATTTATATACATAAGATCCCCTGAGCCTTCTCTTCTCCAGGCAGGTGAATGAATGTGACACTTGATCATGCGAGTGAGAGGTGTTTGTTGCTAGTTAAGCTTGATGCAGATGTAGAAAATCACTACCTCAACAAGAGGCTCCTCCACACACCCTGTACCAGAAGGAGATTCATGCAAAGCTTCTCAGTTTTTTCCCGCTGGGACAGGCCCCTCAGTACTCTCACGGAAGCATTTGCAGCGTGGAAGATGATGGCATTTAGTTTACCTGAAGTATCCATAGCCTTCCCAATAGCTGACAGAGACCAGTTTGACTTCAGTTCTGCAGTTCTGACCTAATTGTAGTCTTTGCCTAACATCTGCTATGGGAAAGAGTGACAAAGCCCAGTTACAGCATTCCCCACAGTGCAGTGGTCCTGTTTCTATGACGAAGAATGAGTCCAAGCATTTACAAACTAACAGTCTCTGCAAGAAAGAAAAATTAATTTTTTCTCATTTCCTTCACCCTAAGACTTCCAGAATGTGAACCCCTAAAGAAGACCTTGCTTTTTCTTCTTTTTATTGTTAAGTGATAGCAGGTAATTTTCATATAGCTGCCTCAAATGAACCAATTAAATTGTATCAGCTTAATGAACATATTAAACTGTCTGAACTCTCAAACTACATCGCACTAAGGCATTTTATGTGGCCTCAGTAACTTCCAGGATTGATCTCATCATTATACTGGAGAAGAATTCCTTCATCCCCTCATCCTCTTTTTCTTCTCCTTTCCACCTTTGTGGCACTTGATACCTTAAAGCATCTGATGGTATTTTATGGGGATGCCATATATAGTGAATGATCTTTACATGCAAGAACTACCACACCTCTGAAATCAATTCCAAGTCAGACTGTTTCTCAGCAGGATAGTGGTCATTATGGGAATCAGAAGTAAATCTGAATCTTCAGAGTTTTTAAATTTTGACTGTTTCCTAAGGGAGATTGAGTTACTGAGCCTTATGGTCATTTAAAAATATGCCGCTAGCCATCTTTCATCTGCACTACAAACTGAATACCCTCCATTCACAAGTGAAATGGTATATATTTACTTACATATACAACACAATAGATGCAAAAATGAGGAAAAAAAAATGTATTGCAGCACCTCAAGTTATTTTTGATCTGGTCATAGTTTCTTTTCAGAGTGTCCTATGGGCTTTTGACAAGGGCAATATAACTTACATGATGGTGGTCACTTGTTTAACACAGACACCATTTAAAAAGCACTTTGGAAGACTGTAGGCTACAGAGGACTGGTTTCAAAGATATTCTAAAGCAGCAATACCTGAGAAAGACCTTAAAAGTCCTTTGCATCACAAATGCTCTTTCGACTGTGGCTTTCTGCATATGCTCCTTGGCTGCTTGGTCTCACAGCCCATGTAAGAGTTTTCACTCATAGCCAGAGCCAACCCTCCCTCAGAGCCAACTGCTAGCATCATGCTGTGAGATCTTCTTCTTGACAGTGCATCACAATCGTTTATGAAGCAGGGAAGTATTCCTTTATCTCTGTTCACAAATATAAAGGACGTTTAGCTCAAGGCACAGCCTGCAGTCCAAATTTCCAAAGGTTAAAATGTCAGATTAGCCAATGAAAACCATTTTTTAAATGCAGAATCAAAAGTGTCTGGTTTTCTTGGGCAGTGTGTAGTCATAGAACCCCATCAGCTGAATCTCTGACTGAGTCTCAAGTGGTCAAACTGACCCTCCAGAATCTTCCCAGGATAAAATTTTACTGGATCTTTTCAATTTTAATTTCCATGCTTACCTCATGTTTGTGACTCTTGGGCTAGCTTGCATCCAGCATACTTGGTTCTTTCCAAAGCAGATACAGTCTGGGACATAGTAAAAGGAGTGTGCCTCCTCACCAGTGCAAGCCAGTGTGCTTGTTCCTGTGCAGCCCTCACTACAGCACAAGTGAACATATATTTCCTAGATCTCGTGCATGCTAGATACCTGGGTTATTTGATTAAGGAACAGTGACACCTGATTGTGTTTATGAAGCTTCTGTATGGCTAGTCAGGCTTCCAGCTTCAGTCTGTTACATGCTATGGCATAAAACCTTTTGGGAAGAAAAATAGGTCCGTTTGATGCCCTATTCTGCTTTTCTAGCCCACTTCATTGCCTTCAGCAGCTGTTTAGTAAAGGCAGATGATTCATCTAAAAGCCCTCTTCCTAATCCACTGGTTCCCCGTTTTTAGCTATATCTCCCAGGCATATTTGGACTACAGTCCTTTTCGGTACCAAACATAATTCCTTAACCCCAACTGTGGATGACTACCTTAAATAATGTGAAGCATTTATCATACCATAGAAAGCATATGGTGAGCTTCAGCTTAACCTGTGAAGCTCAGTTTGAGAAGTGCTAACTGGAGACAGGAATAGTCATAAAAAATTTCTCAGCTGAATGAAAGGCAGAAGTAATTTGAAAGAAAAGATACAGTGTGTCATGACAAGTTAAATAATTATTTTTATCTTCATAAAAAGAACATTTGTTTATCATTCATACAGAAGAAAACTCAATGAATAAGACAAGACAATTTTTTGTATCAGAAATCATTAACTTTTATCACATTGTAACTAGGAGGCAGGAAATGAAGGAAGCACGCAGACAATAAATGATAGCAAATGGCAGTCTTGACTTCTCCGAAGAGAATGATGTGTTATAAAGCTCAGTCTAATTTGCTTCTTAAGAAAACAGAGGACTATTTACGACAGAAAACAGAGAACTATTTACGACAGAAAACAGAGAACTTACAGAGGTGTTTCTGACTCACTGTAGCAGGCAGGGCCTGCTTCATGATGTGCAACTCCCTTCTGAACAGACCATATAAATGGATGAAGAGCACAAAGTATCTTCTGGGAAGGAAATGATAGGAACACATATGATATGACGGACATTGGATACACAGAAGTTGGCCAAAAAAATGAAGGTTGTTATGAATCTCTTTGAACTACCTGCAAGATGTTAGAACTGTAGAATAACAAGCTCTCCAGCTTGCAAAGTAGTATGGTGTGCCCTTGACCATGAAGAGGTTTCAGTAGTTTGAGGAATGAAAGTCCAAGGCTGACTGTATTTTCTTGAGACACTTACCTGTGTAATCTAAGCCTATATGTAAGGAGTAAAGTCTGTTCCTTTGCTTTGCCCCTTGCGCATCATATTTTCCAAGTGTTATTATTTAAAAAAAAAAAGTAAACTGTGAATTAAAGTATTTCTTTATGTGCGGAGAAGTGGCTGCATGATGCTCATGGCTAGGAACTGAGCTTCTGAATAGTTTTTCTGCAATGCTGACCTTTTTAATACAAAATCTCAGGTATGCTTGAGCTATTGAAGAGTGAGAAGAGTTGAGGCATTTAACAGCCATTTCTCCACTGCAAATGGGATAGTTCCTAGGTCCTGGAATCTGTGAAAAATTTGAATGTCCTTTTAGATCAAGAGGGTGTCTGGGCCCTGAGGGCATCAATAAGCCTTAATGGCCCTGAGCAGTCCCTCAGCTGGGTTCTCCACCCACAGCCTGCCCATGGACTTCAGACCAGGCCTGAGCTTTGTTTCCATCACAGCCACAGACATGTCTATGGCCATGAACCCAAACCCATGGTCTGATTTCCAGGCTCTTTTCCTTATGGACCTGCCTGGCAGTCATGGGGCAGTATCAGCTCCTGGTTACCATCATTGGACCTGAACCTGACCTGCACATTGACTTTCCAGATTGACCTCAGCCCTGCCTCGTCACCATAAACTCTTTAGATAATCTAGATCTAGTTGAGCTTGGCTGCCACCTCTGTGTCTGCCATGGTCGCCTCACCCAGGGGCCATGGGACTGTGCCATGGCTGGTGAGTCCTTTGCCCCGCAAGGCATGGGATCCCCCCTGGCTCCCCACTGCCAGAAAGCATTCTGGCTCAGGAGTCACTTGTAGAACAGAAGTGGAAGAAAAGAATGAACTTTATAATAGTCTGATTTTAAGGGAAAAACAATGGATTTGGAAACTAGACGTATGTGTTAGGTAATACAAGCCTAGTGCTTTGCTGAAAAATAAGGGAATCAACCTGATCTTTTCTCATAATACAAATTACTTAGTGGAATCACTAGTGAATCACTTAATTATACCTCATTTTTCATGGGCTGATGTCTTGAATAAAGGAATTTGAAGTGTGGCTTGATGCCCAGAAGTCGACTATGTCAAACATAGTTCTTTCTGATGTAGAAAGAACATTCAACTTAGCATTTGGGTTATAAACATAAACATCATGAAGCATTGTCAGAGTGAAGTGAGAGCCGTCTGCTCCCTAGGGCTAGAGAGCTGGGAGCCAAGGGGCAGTGGGGTAGTGGTCTCACCAGCCACAGCACAGTCCCACAGCACCTGGGTGAGATGATCAAGGCAGACCTAAAGACAGGGGTCAGGTTCAACAAAGAGTTCAAATTTTCAGGATTATTTATGGTGATGAGGCAGGTCTGAAGTTAATTTGGGAAGTCAATGTGCAGATCAGGACCAGATTTGGGGCCAGTGACAGTAAAGAGAATCAGACAGAGCACCATGATCAGCAGGCAGGTCTATAATGAAGAAACAGGTCCGAGCTCAGGCTAGGGTGTTGGTCTATGGGTTTGGGTCCTGATAATCAGGGTCCATGGCCAGGCACAGACACGTGGTGGAGACCAGTACTCCTACAATATAGCTCAGGCAGGCCCAGAGCTGGACTGAAATGAAAGACCATGGGCAGGGATTGTGGGTGGGGCCTCAGGTAACCTTGTCAGGGCTATTAAAGCCCTTAATGCCCTCAGAGGCATGACAGATGGCACCAAAAAGCCTTGAAAATGCAGTGCAGGATCTACTCTGTGCTCTTTGGAGGGAAGGAGTGCATGATAAGAGGCTTCTCTTTTTGAGCAGCCAGTCATCTTCATTGCCACTGCTTCATAGCTGACATGGTGTCCCCCTGCGATGTGATGACTTGCTGCTTTTGGCTTGTGCACCAGTCATCTCTGACATGGCTTGGTAATAGAAGCAGCAGATATGGAGCAATGCTTCTCTAGGTAACTTCCAAACTCCCAATGTCCCAACAGGGAATGTCTCCAGACCTTGCTAACCCCTGACAATAGTGTATGAAGTGGCAGCCAGGACTCTGGCTGCTTGTGGACTTTCAGCTGCTCTGACAGATTGCATTTCAGAGCAAGTACAGAGATGGCTTTCGTCCATCTTTGTGGAGTGAAGTGCATTTTGAGTTTAAGAGGATGTCTCCTGCAAGCATTCCTGGCCTTGCTCCTCCATGCAAAGGATATGCCATGGACAGAAGCGGGAGGCGAAACCTGTGGCTGCAAGGACTCAGGAGCATTTCTCTGTGTTTTCTTTCTTTATCTATGCTTCTCTTTCGCGAGAGGTTTCACCCTGATCAGACATGTGTGTTGTCTACTTTCTTCCCCTTTCAATTCGCTGAGAATTGGGTTCACATGTTCACAGGAGGAAGAGAGGAGGAGATTGGAGCTCAGCCCTTGGGGTGGGGGCTCTGCTCTCCACAATGCCTATGACAGAAATCCCCTATCGGGCTTCTGTGCTAGAAGAAAGGCCCATTTCAGTTCTGTCATCTTGGGGCTTTAGAAACTCTCTGGCAATCCAGATTTGTGCTTCTTTGGGGTGTGAAAAGCTCTAAACTAGGAAGCAGGTTCCAGCCAGTGTATGTATGTCCCGTGGTCTGACCAGGCTAGCCATGGTAATCAGTGTCTGGCATTTGTCTTCTGATGTATGCATTGAGGTGTCTGCCCTTGGAAGGTCATGTATCTAGACTCTCAAAAATCTTCAGCCTGGACCACCAGTTCTCAGCTTTTGTAATAAGTAAAATAATAGTAAAATTCTGACATTATTTGTGCTCCAATATGTGCTTAAGACACACCCTGAACTTTTCATTCCTATCCAAAGACCTTAAATCCATCACTTTTCTGTGTTTAAAACAAAGCAAAACTCTTCTGCAGTCCTGCAAAGTCCTGATCAGAATTAAATAGCATAGTAAAATTTGTTGTCAAAGGATGTGAACATGAAGCGAAAGTACAAGAAATGTTAGAAGAGCTCACCAGAAGAAATTAATGAGACAAATTCAGCTTTTAATAATGAGTTTCCATCTCCTGGTCTGATTACATATCTATTGGCATGACAGAGCGCAGAGCAAAAGCGACAATTTCAGTTTGCAATAAGAGCCATAAACCAGAAATGAACCATTGCATACTACTGATAAAATACACAGTGCAAAGGCAGCAGGTCCAGCCCTGTTACTCTGCTTATCAAGTGACTTATAGTGTATCTTTGTGTGACACTTGTATGAAATTGCCAACTAAAATATTTTCTAAAAGTCAAGAGTTTTGAATTGGGGTGGGGAAGTACTACAACTCGAGACTGAATTTGTGTAATAAACTTGCGTTGAACAGGAGTCATTCAACTCAATGAAGGAAAAAAGCCACACAGCATTTGAAAACAGTCCCAACTGTTTAGTCTTGAATCCATCTGACACTGCTTAATGAAGGACACCTTCCTTTATTTATCACTTGAATATTTTTAATTCTTATATGTTGGTTCTATTTACGGTCTCATATACATTTTAAATTGGTTTGTGCTAACGGCAATGATTCTGAAACATGGAAGTAGGGCTTTTGTTGTTGTTACACATCTACTTATTTCTTGGTGTGGACCAGGATACTGGGACCAGTTCATAGCATCATTGTCTACAATGTGTCTGTTTACAGACTTATATAAATAGAATCGAATGTCTGCTATGGCTCAGGACAAGGCGGGGAGCCGTAGAAGGAAGAGACTGTTTGCATGTATACCTGGTCACTAGGCATGCGGGGCTCTGTACACATACATCAACGAATAGTTTAAGTTAACTTGCCCTTGAACACCCTTTGAGGCGATGCGGTGTGAGGAAAAATAGCCTAAAAATATGTTGTTAAGCTCAGTGTATCTGACACTTTCCTGAGGGTACTACTTAAGGTTACAATCTTACGGTTCTCCTCATTACCTTTGAAAGGTGCAATTAGGTGAGATAACTGAGCTGAGCCAGCAATTTACCAGTTTTGATTAGATGAAGAATTTATCTTATATATGGCAATAAAGGCAATGAAAACTAGAGGACATTTCTTCTCTAATCTCGTTTTTCCTTCATTTCCTCTCTCATTAGTGTGTGTTTGGTATGCTGGCCTTGAAGACAATGCTGAGCATCAGAGGAGGACATAGCAGCTTTCCTGTGTGGAGAAGCAATTTTAGCATTTACTATAAAGGTTACTTCTTAAAGCAAATCAATCTTCTCCTTTTAAATAATAACACTCCACTAGTTAATATGCACACCTCCAGTGGCTAGTATGTCTCAACACAGCATCAGCAGTTCAACAAATCAGCTTGGGGTTTCTTTACAAGCAAGAAGCCTTCAGGATATTTCCCACAAACTGTATGCAGGTGACAGTAGGTCAGTGGCTAAGCTGGTAACCCAGCCTAATGAAGTCTTTGCTTAGCTTAGCTCTGTGTATGCTGTGCCTACAGTCCCAGAGGCTGTTGAGAAATAGTAGTTCTCTAAAATTTGGTTTCTATAGTGGGCTTTCTACAGCCTGCTACAAAACTGGAACTCCACTCCTGGCTGTTGATTCTTGGCTTGCTTTGTTTGTTTCGATTGCGTGCCCTCCTCTCTTCCCTCCTAGTGACACAACCCTCCTTTATAATCCCCCAATGCATAGTGTGTTCTCTCTATGTGAGCCATTCCAAGCTGTTGTGCTTCATTTGTTATGTTATTTTTAACAGAAAATAATAAGCCATATTTCTATGTGCAGAGAAATAACTTCAGGGTTAAAATAAGGCAAGGCAGTGTTTTGAGTTCGGAAATCCAGTGTGACACTCTGTTCTGCATTTGCAAATTTGCAAAACATTTGGATGTTTTTTGTACTGGAATAGTCAACATACTGGATGTGAGGAATTATTTTCTGCACCCGCATGCTCTTCTGTTAAATGAAACAGGAATTTATACACCTAATATTATTTTTTAAAAAACATGGATTTAGTTCTGGATTTAGACTCCTAGTTCCTGGCTTAAATGTTTAGCTTTCTAGCTTTGGCAGTATTTTGAAAACTTATTTACTGAGTTCAGGGCCCCATATATATATATGAAATTGAGATAATAGTTCAACAGTTAAAAGTAAGAAGGAATAATTTAAAAGCTGTGATGTAGTCTTATATTACCATGATCCATATAAGGACCACAAATTGTTTCAAGTTCAGGAAAATATTAACAAGATATCTTTTATTCCAGTGAAGACCCAGACACGAAAGATCTTATACAGGAGAAAAGCAAGTAGGCAAGCAGACTATAACAAAAAAAAACCACCTCAAAACCTAGCAAAAAGATAAACACCCCAAAATTATTAGTAGCTCTTATTTCATATACAGCATATAAACATGGGCAGATCCTTTCTTCACAACCTTGCCATCAATAAGAAAAAAAACAAGGCAATGTTTTAATTTCAAAGTGATTCCCATATTTCAGTTTGGCCTTCCTTTCTCTTAAATAAAGCTTAACGAACATGAATATCTCAAAAGGAGGGAACGCCCATACAACTTTGTAGAAACTGTTCCTGTGTCTTCTACATCCATTTCCTAAGCTGGCAATGATTAGTACAAGTAACAGACTGGTAATTTGCTGGCTGTGAAAGTGTTGTTAAACACCAATAATTTGTTCCCACGTTACTTGCTGCAATTCTCTTACAAAAATGTGCATGTCACATGCAGCTCTAAAGGTAGAGGTATAGTTAATCAAACACACTGGAAAGCATGGGCTGGAAAAGATGATAACCTAGTGCTGCTGGGTGTGATGTGTAGGGGAGGCTAAATCACAGGCAGATTTAGATATTGAAAAGACTGCAGGAGGCTGCTGATTTTTTACTTTCACCCATTATGCTCCAATCCAGACAAAATAGTGGAAAATGAGTCTGTGCCCAGGACATTTTCTTTCTAGTGTGACACAACTCTTGCAGAACGGAAACCTATCAGGATGAGGTTTACAGTCTCATCGTTGCCAAAAGTGAACTAATGGTGGTATTTGATCTGCCTTCTTCAGGACTATCCCTGTATGTCTCTATGAGCTAGCACCTCCAGTTTGACTGTAGTGGAGATGGAGCCAAAATATTGATTTGTGAAAGTATGTGATCTTGAAATGTGAATGCACAAACTTCCTAGCTTGACATATCTTCTTTGGATTGTTTCATCCTTATTCAAAAGCAGCCAGCACAAGCAGCATTGGCACAGATTTCGCACAAATCAGCTTCTTGGACAGCCAGTTCTGTTGGAGAGAACAGGAAGGGTTTCAATGATATGGAATGAGAACTTCTTGGAGAGCACAGCTAAATATCAAGGGGTTTGGAGACTACATTCCATCACTGCTTTATGAGTTTTAAAGTTTCTTGATGTTATTACTGGTATAAGTAAAATTAGTTCTTGCAAATATCCGACTGAGAGAATGAAATCAAACCTGAATTCATTGGGAAACAATGGGAAAATGTGGAGGCAAGAGAACAACAGGACATCTTTGTGGGATGTTGGTGAGCATGTGGCTTGTAGAATCACAACATTGGTTATATTAGTAGTATACCTTCCTAAAGTGTCCATTGTGTTGTTCAGTAGATAAATGCAACATAATAAAATAAAAAACAAGACATTGTACCACCCAGCTGAAGAATGACTGTGTCTCCAAGACAGATTGTGACCAAGAGTGATTCATGTCCTTTACATGTCACATCTTTTTTAGGCTACCTGGAGAAACACCTTTTACACTAATTAGAGCAATTAGATCTGCTCACAACGTGTAGGTAGCTAGAACTGAGCAATATAACCCTGCTTTATCCCTTAAACCAGAGGTGATCATGGGCTCTCTCACATGTCATCTAAGTTACTGTGCAGCTACTTGGAGGAAATTTTTTAATGGTTACAGCAACCTGATCTGTACAAGCTACAACTAAGCTCAGCACAGCAGGAATTTTCTTGTAGGGGGGTCACAGCTAGTGTAGATGAACTCTTGTAGGAGGGGTAGTAGAAAGGCAGCACAGACTCTCTCATTTGCTTTAGAATTGACAGAACAGTAATTATGTTTCTTTGCCTGCTGCTATTTGAATATTGAAGGTTGAAATGTGTGATAAAAAAGGCAACTATACAATATGAGTTACATACTCAGCCTCTCAAAAATCATTGATGCATCTTCTCTTTTGCACACAGATTGGAACTCCTCAGGGAGATCTTTTTCATCACAAGGAGAATAGCTAGCCATTGAAGGCACCATGCGAGGGTTAATGTGTCTGTTCTCATCCATAAGCTCCTTTAGTTTCTTCACGGAGTCAAGGGAGAATTTCAAGTCTCCATCCTATGTAGACAGAAACAGAAAAAAAGGCGCCAGGAAGTCAATCCTTAGGCAAATCCATTCCATTTCAACCATGAGCTCTCCCAAAAACTCTAAGATGGGAAGACAGTTTTGAAACAAAGCCTCGATAAAGTCGGTGCTGGCTGAAGGCAAAATGATCAGCTCTTCAAGTCAAAGACCTTTCAGAGAAGCAGTGAGACCTGGCTGACTAGTCAGAGTGTTCATTATATATTACCATGGATGGAGAATTAGTGCATTTCTCACTCCCATGAGAGAGAACCATTAAATCTGGGCTTGAAAGACACAGGCTGGGAATCTGCAGAGACATGACTGTGTAATATGTAGCAGAGATTTACAAAATCATGAATAGAATGGGGCAAAAGGGAATTTATTCTGTTCACTCTTTCTTCTAATACACCAGTAGAGAACTTTAAGCATTGGCTGTCACGTGGCAAGCTCTAACCTCAGAAAAGGAGCTGTTGCTTCATGTTAAACATTGTTAAGAGCAGAAATCTCTCACCCCAAGGTACTGTGACATTAATTTAAAACCTGTCCATACAGTCAATTGAACACAAGCTATTGGCAGCATAAATATGACACTTCTGATTCAAAGCTCATACCAAAAGCTTCAGGAGGCCAGGATAGTATTCTGAGAAATATTACTCCATGGTTTAGATTGCTAGGCCCTGTGCATCTGTTAATGGTCATTCCCTCAGTTTCAAGTGATTTCCGCCGTTCAGGTCATAAACTTGCAGAGTACACTACAGATATATTGAGGGAAATACAGATCTAATGATTAATGAGATAAAAATTCAACTACAAAGATAAGCTAAAATTACAGAGCTGCACTTTCCACACTTAAAAAAGTGTAGAATCCAACCTAGGATATGTAGAATATATGTATGTAGAATATATGTGTGTAGAATAAATCCAACCTAGAAAGAGCTATTCTCATTTACCTACTTTTTTATGCCTCCAAGTGGAAAATTGAGGGTTTTTTCATTAAGTAGAAAGGGATCTGTTTCCCTGGTGACTGTAAATGTTAAAAAATGGTTTGGAAAAAAGGAATAGCTTAAACTTGCTATCTCTGGATATATCTGACATACAAAGGAGAAAAAGGTGATATTTCAAGACAGAAAGATAGTACCTGATCCCTGGTAACCTACTGTGCTCATATGAGTCAACAATTGTTTAAAAAATATTAGCTCTCTTGGTAGTCTGAGGATGTTACCTACATTGCAGTCAAACTGAAACATCACAATCTATTTCTAAGGATGAGTGTGGACACATCCAACACACTCCCCAGTACAGACAAGAGCACGGAAGTACCTTCTTAGCTGCTTCTATGTTACATGTAATATCAGTCATAGGTGCCGTGTATTTTGGAAAATTTTATATCGCCTCCTCTAATAGCTTATCTGCCCATTAATATTTCATTGTATCCAGTTAAGCAATTGTTTCACTTTTTTTTATATGTAACAGTGTGTAGGCTCCATCACATATCATTTTCATAAAGAATTTCCTGCCCAGAAGCACACAAGACAAGATAATTTCTCTTTTGTCACGTCTTGTTTACATCGTTCTGTAAAGTAAGAGTTGTCCCCAGTTCTTGCAGCTTCACATGTGTGGTTATGTGCAAAATATAACTGGAAATGCAATGCCTCAGTCAGCAGTGATATGATTGGTGAAGTTAATTAAATGGCAGCAGCATGTTAGTAATACCCAAAGCATTTTAGAGAAAGAAAAACTGAACCACAGGGAAATGAAGTTGGATAGCAAGCCAGCGCAAAGCAAAATTTCAGGTCTATTAGTTTAGTATTAGCTTAGCTCAAGATGCCTGTTGCAGCCACAACACTTCACATAATATCAGTACTTTAATACCAACAATTTAAAGAGCAGAAAACTCACCTGAACGTATACTGCTTGGGAGTTGTGCACCACTAAAAGGACTACAAGGACTGTAAAGGAAAAAAAGCCTTTCATAGTGCCTGCAAAGTGTAACCTTTCCTAACCTGAATATATTTTATTTTCTCTGGCTTTAGTCTTTCCCTGTCTGTCTTTTCTGCCTCTCAGACTTCCTCTCTTCTTAGCACTCAGACTGCCTAGCAGTCAAAGTTCTATGCACCCAGAGCAAAGCTGAACCTTATAAAGACTTCACAGAGCATTTACTTGGTAATCCATTAATGTAAACTCTTTATTGACATATAATAAACCCTCGGTGGACTATCAGTTATCTATGCATTAGCAGAGTAGGCTAGTCACACCCAGAGAGACCCTGGGGTTAATGAGTCTCTCTTGCTTTGAGAAACTGGCCATGACGCAGGCAGGCAAAACATTCAACATTCCAGACTACAGTAAAGAAACGGTAGATGTTGAACTACACAACATCTGAATTTCAGACTCCATATGGGGAAAGTATGTCAGGTTTCTAGCCACTTCCTGCAGAGCTGTGAGAAAGAAAGAGATTTGGAAGGAGATGACAGAAAAAAAAAATGGCCTCCTGAACTGATTGCTGGCTAATCAGTTCCCTCTTCTGGGGATTACAGGTACTAAGACAGGAGCAATGGACCAAAACAGATGAACACAGGCTCTGCTGGAATATGACCAGATATAAAATGTCATCTTGTTGCTGTTTTTTTCAGCAGCAAATTAAAATGCACAGGGATTGTCATTAAGCATAAAGGCTGCCATGAATCAAATGTATTTCTCTGTGACTTTCACTTTTATCCAGTGTCCTGGTTTCAGCTGGGATAGAGTTAGTTTTCTTCATAGGAGCTAGTGCAAGACTATGTTTTGGATCTGGGATGAGAAAATATTAATAACGTAGTGATGTTTTGGGTTGTTGCTAAGCAGTCAAGGACTTCTCAGCTTTCCGTGCTCTGGCCAGCTAGCGAGAAGGTGGGGGGGGTGTGGGAACCCGGGAGGGGACACAGCCAGAACACCTGACCCAAACTGGCTGAAGAGATACTCCATACCATATGACACCGTGCTCAGTATATAAACTGGAGGAGTTGGCTGAGGGGGCACTGCCGCTCAGGAACTAACTGGGCATCGGTCAGCGGGTGGTGAGCAATTATGCTGTGCATCGCTTGTTTTGTATATTCTTTTTTTTTTTTTTTCCCCCTGTCCTATTGAACTGTCTTTATCTCAGCCCATGAGTTTTACCCTTTTCCTTTCCTGACTTTCTTCCCCACACTGTTGGGAGGGGGGAAGGTGAGTGAACGGCTGTGTGGTTGTTTTGGCTACCTGCTGGGTTAAACCACAAAATCCAGAAACACATCGGTAATGTTACACAGATGGAGAAGCATCAACATGCCTCCCTCAGCTCAGTTCTTCCCATCAAGCTCAGGTCCTTTAATCTGTAAATGATTTCTAGCATATTGTGTCTTTGGAGTAACACTCAAACCATCTTCCTGACAACTGGCAGAACGGAGGAGGGCAACACTAAGCCACTTTCTGAAATGTCAACAATGTTTTACACTGGCAAAGGCTCTAATTACTTCTTACTGTATTCCAATCCATTGCTAAGATTACAGCGAAAACTACGATGCTGCGTAGAATAAAAATTCCAGAAACTAAAGCAGCCAGGAGTTCCCAGGCAGTGGCTTTGTAGGGAGGGAATGGGACTTCTGTGGTATACCCCAAAAATTTCGATAAAGCTGAAGCTACCCCTCAGCTGATAATGCTGACTGCTTACTGATAATCTGTTTCTCTCATCTCCAGCAGTCCAGTCTGCTCCTCATCCATCAACTTGAATCTCTAAAAGCATCTTCATTACCACAAAATGAGCTTGCTTTCTCTGCTGCTATGCTGTCTCTGCTTTCTGCGCTGCCATACCCAACAGCTAACACCATTTGCCACTCCAGGACAACTCACGCCTGTGCCCTTAATTACGCTAATGTTGGTCAAGGGTGTAACAAGCAGAGGGTGTAGCAACAACCTTTTCCTAAAAGCTTTAGAGAGGTGTCACAAGAGACAGACACGCCTGGAACGCAACTAGGTGAAGCGCGGGTAAGCAAGCAATTAAATGTAAGGAATAAAAACGTATATTGAGAGGCATGAAAGGGATGATTCAAACCTTACCTCCCGTTACATACTTGGTTCCCAAAACTGCTCAGTCAGGACACCTGTCAGACCATGGACTACCACTTCTCATCAGTGTCATGCTTGACATACTGATGGTGCATGATAGTAGGAAGTTCCCATGCTTCTGCTGTAACTGCTTTTCTGACAGTCAAGAGGTACACACTCTTGCCACCATCTTCTTTTAAAAAAACCTGCAAAGACAGTTATGGCTGGCTTACAGTTTTTTGAATAGTTTATCTAAGAGTTAAGTCAAGCACTGATATAGGTTTTGGTCCCCTCATTTCTGTCTTGTTTAGACAATATTAAGACAATACCAGTTAAGTTAAACCTCTGAGTGGCACTGTTGTCTGGATTCATCCAGTCCACCTATAAACTTATATAAAAAAACCCAAAAGTTTTTCCAAGCACCTGGGAAAAAAGGACTCCCTGCCAAAAGTCAGACTATGTGCTTCCCCTGGTTGGTATCCTGTATCTTATTGATGGGAATCACTTATGTTTTAGTTGTCAAATGCCTTCTTCTGGAATCTTAAGAGGGTTTCGATATGGTGTCCACCCCAGGCACAGGCAGGGATGATGGGAGCACATATCTAAGCAGATAGGATTTTTTAAGAAGAAACTGGGATGCACCTAACACATTGTCACCTCCATGAATGATTTTTTTTAGGTTGTGCCTTTGAATTAAAAGGTTGATAGTAAGCGTAAATCTGTAACTAGGCCCCTAAATGCCTTTTGTGTTCAATCTGTAGCCAGAATGATTTTAGCAATGAGAAGGGTGAGAGCTGAAGAGAAAGAGCTACAGGTATATTTCTGATAACAGGTGGATCTTTAAGTATGTTGAAAAGACAAAACAGTATGTCTACATCTTTCGTTTTTTACTGGAGACCCACCCTGACGTGTGGAAAACAGACTCCACAATCTGTAAGATTGTGGAGTAGGTATGTTTATTCAGTGCTGGGAAGCACAGGGAAGCAGTCCCACCAAAAACCGTGCGCACCCCAACGCGGCACTTACTTCAAATATATACAGCAAAGTGTTGCATATACATAAAGTTTCACAATATGCCTATAGATATGCATGATCTGTCCCCGCTTCGTACTGAAATGAGTTCCAAGATGTTATTTCCATGAACTCCTCCCATCTGCGCTTGCGCATTGTCTCCTAGTGGTGGTCGTCAGGGGTCGTGGGGATGAAGGTTGGTGGTTCCTCTTCATCACCACTCTAACCTTTTGTCCCTGTGCAGACTCGGTTGTTCCTTGGTTCGTACTCAAACCGCAGGGTCGATTTTAGCTAGTTTCTTGAGGCAAGTTCCTAATTCTTATCAGGGACTGTCCTTGTGAGGAGCCACAAATCTTCTTGCTCCTGTTAGTTGATCAGGAACTGTCTTTGTAAGGAACTACAGAGCTCCTGCTTTAGTTACTTTATGCAATAGCTAACAAGATTTCAAACCTTATCTACTAATTAACTGCTAAGATTCCCTTAACCCCTTCTCTCACCACCCCCACCCCCCCCGCCTTCCCCAATGGACCCAGCAGTGCAGACATGGCCTCACCAGTACTGAGCAGAAGGGAGGGATCACCTACTCCAACATACTGGCCAAGCTCTTCCTTGGCCTTCCCTGTCACAAGAGCTTGTTGACAGCTCATGTTCATCCTGAGACCAACCAAGACCTAGCTGCTGTAAAGATACTGTTCAGCCTTTACTGGTGTATGGGGCTGCTCATCGCCAGGAGCAGGACTTTGTATTTCCTTTCATTGAAGAGCACAAGACTTCTAGCAGCCCATCTTTCCAGTCTGAGCACTCCTCAAGGCCCAGACCTGCTGGGGGCTATGCCATGCCCCAGCCTCGCACACTGGAGGGGCTTTGCTTTGCTGTCTGGGAGGACAAGCACAGGCAGACGCACTCTACACTGCCCTGCCCTGGTGTTAGTTCCCTGTACCTTGGACAAACTGCCCTGCAACCCACTTTGCCTGACTAACCCCCACCATGGTTGGGGACCGCCACCACTACTGCTTACAGTGGCTCCCTTGTCCCAGCCACCCCTGGATCCCCATAGAACAGACTTTGCCCCATCACCCACTCCCCTAGGACCCAGTCCCAGCTTCCCACATGCTTGAGTGGCAGGGGGACACATCAGGAGCACAGACACAGCAGAAACTCCTCATGCCCTGCTCCCAGCCCACCAAGACAAGAGGACAAATGCCTCCTCTCTGGCAGCCATTTCCAGCTCTCCTTCCCTCAGCACTTACTGACCACCTCCCCAGTCCAGATAGGTGACCCAGAGAAGGCTCCAAGGGTCCCCAGGGACCAGCAAAGCCACAGCTGGAGCCCCCTTAGCACCTCTTCCAGTTCCATTAGATCCCCGTGGGCCTTTGAGCACTGGAAAGGGGGCAGCTAGCTTGGCAAAGTGGAACCCAGCAAGAGACAAACTCCTTGTGGGACTTGTGGAAGCTGCTGGGGGGGCTGTGGGGCAACCATGGGGCTGTGCGGTCCGCATGAAGTGGGGCTGGGGATGGATTCTCCATTCTAGGCTGAGTGTGAGTAGTTGCTCTGTGGTGACGGCTGTTCTGGGTTGGGGGCTTAGTTCGAAACTACTTTGCAGTGGCGTGGGACAGATTGGGGGGCAGTCTACAGTGGGGCAGTGTTTGGAGTGGTTTCTGGTCTGTGGGGCCAATCGTCAATGGGGTTGGGGTAAGGGGCAGTTTCAGGTCGAGGTGCAGCTCTGGGAAAAAGGCTGTGGTGATGGCGGGGTTGTGAGGCTGTAGTTTCACAGTGGAGCAGTGGCCACCTCCGCCTCATGCCTGGGGTTGAGCCATGGCTACAGGGGTGCAAGGGGGCATCAGCCTTTCCATGAAACCAAACACTGTCATAGCTGCTCCTGTGGATGAGGGCCAGGATACCTCAGCTTCCAGCTCTGTAACTCCCAGCAGCTGGGTATAACCCAAGGCACTTGCAGGGTTCAGGGGCACAACCAACGGCAAACCAAAGGCAAACCAAAGGTTTCTGGACGGCAGAGTCTCATGTGATACACTCAGGGAGACTTCAAATGAAAACAAAGGAGTTCCCCAGGCACATAAATGCACACAGAGGGCTTATGGAAGCATCGAAACAAAGATCTCTGAGGTGCCCCGAGCTGCACAAATGGCTCCTGGGTAGGGGGGTAATAGCTTTCTGAGTGCTCAAATGGAAATGGAAGACTGGGAGAAGGCAACAAAGCACATATGGAAGTTCCCAGGCCTCACCCCAGGAGAAACAACCCAAAGACTTGGAGTAGGGGGACAATGACCTAGGGACTGCACTTACCTCCAACCTAAGATCAGGCATCAGCGGTAGCAGGAAGACGCGGACCTCAGGGCGGGGCTCAGCCTGCCATGTCCCCTCCCTGCTCCCAAAGACATCCCATCCCATGCAGCTGGTCCTACCTGCCTGGCCAGGAAAGGCTGCCTGTCTGCAGGGCTGAGGTGAGTCCTCTGCCAAAAGGATGGTAATCAAACATCCTTGTGGTGGGTTTGACATTGGCTGGCTGCCAGACCCCACCCAAGCCACTCTTTCACTCTACCCTCCTCAACCGGGAAGGGGGTTATAATGTGATGAAAAAGACCATGGATTGCAATAAAGACAGGGAGATAACTTACAATTATCATCATGGACAAAACAGACTCAACTTGGGGAAAGTTAATTTAATTTATTGCCAATTAAAAATATGGTGGGAAAGAAAGATAAAACTAAAACAATCTTCCCCCACCTGCCCTGTTCTCTGGCTGAACTCTTCCTTCCTGAATCTTCTACCTGTTCCACCAGCCCTGAGTGGCACAGGGCGATGGGGAATAGTGGGTCACAGTCTGGTCAGACCAGTTCTCTGCTGCTCCTTCCTCCTCACACTTTCCTACTGCGGTCTTTCTCCGTGCGGTAGAGTCCCTCAGGCAGAGCCTGTTCCAGCACGGGCCCTCCACAATGATGCAGCTTCCTTCAGGGCATATCTACCTGTCATGGCATGGAGTCCTCCGTTGGTAGCAGTGTGGCTTTCTGTTCCACCATGGTCATCTTAATGGGCTGCAGGGGAATCTCTGGTCCAGTGCAAGATCATTTTGATGTTGAATAACTGTGGCTGCATCAGGATTTTTTTCATTGGTATAGAAAAATCATCTTTAACCCCCTGCCAGGGAAGAAACTGCCACTGGAGACTGAACCTTAAAAAACGCTCTCTATATAAGCAGTTACAAATATGAAGGAAACAGGTGAAGTCTCATATTTCTTTTTTCTCTAGGCACTGTATCTGATAGGTATGAATGGGACACCAGGGCTGCAGAACCCCAAGCGACTGTCCACTGAATTTCATGACTTTCTGAACTGCTGCCTGGAGGTGGATGTGGACAGGCGAGGGTCTGCCAAGGACCTTCTCCAGACAAAATGGGAAGCAGCTGCAAATGAAACAGCTGTACTATGTAATGGTTTTCTGATCAGCTAAACTCAAAGGCATCAGATGGACCCTCATCATATTAGTCTTCAGTCTTGGTGCTTTTCAAATTAAAAATAAGTGGAATCATAGAATGGTTTGTGTTGGTGGGGATCTTTAAAGGTTATATAGTGAAACCCCACTGCAATGAGCAGGGACATCTTCAACTAGACCAGGTTGCTCAGACCCCTGTCCAACCCGACCTGGAATGTTTCCAGGAAAGGGGCATCTACCACATCTCTGGGTGACCTGTGCCAGTGTTTCACCACTTTCATCGTAAAAAATTTCTTCCTTGTATGTAGTCTGAATCTGCCCTCTTTTAGTTCAAAACCATTACCTCTTGTCATTTTGCCACAGGCTCTGCTAAAAAGTCTGTCCCCATCTTTCTTAGAAGACTCTTTAAGTTCTGGAAAGCTGCAATAAGATCTCCCCAGAACCTTCTCTTTTCCAGGCTGAACAACCACAACTCTCTCAGCCTGTCCTCATAGGAGAGGTGTTCCATTCCTCTGATCATTTTGGTGGACCATCTCCAACAGGTCCATGTCTTTCCTGTGCTGAGGGGTCCAGAGCTGGACACTAGCACTGCTGGTAGGGTCTCACCAGAGCTGAATAGAAGGACAGAATCACCTCCCTCGACCTGCTGGCCATGCTGCTTTTGATGCAGCCCAAGATACGATTGACCTTCTGGGTTGCAAGCACATGTTGCTTGCTCATGTCCAGCTTTTCATCCACCAGTACGCCCCAGTCCTTCTCAGCAGGGCTGCTCTCGATCCCTTCATCCCCCAGCCTCTACTGATACAGGGGCTTGCCCCAACCCAGGTGCAGGACCCTGCACTTGGCCTTGCTGAATCTCAACAGGATGGAAGGTAGCATCTTTCTCTGTCCTCCAGTGCTCTGCCACTGGTAGCAGCTTCTGTGTGAGGCAAACAAAGAGGAGACATCTCAGACTTTTTTGTCTTTCTCCAACCAAGGCAACATTAATGGCTCTGATCCACAGCAAATGAAGGCAATGGAGAGTTTCGTTTCCTCCTCTCTACCCCAAAGTGCTTGGCAGTGACCCCTCTACTTCCTACAGAAATCTAGACATATCTCTCCCTCCCTGTTGAGAGCAGGCAGTCTAGCTTCAGGAGTTTCCTTCCACTCAACGTCTGCCCTTTTTTGCAGAGCACCCCGCAATTAATGGCAGAACACTGCAAATACACCACATAAGGACTTTGTCAGGGGACTGTGGGAGCATTTTCTCCTGTGTCTTCCCAAAACACCTGCTACCCACCCAGCAGGAAAAGCTAAATACTCACCACATGTGCTCATAACTGCTCTGCACGTGGCCAAGGGCAACAGCTCCTTCACACTTGTCCAAGAGCACAGGGTTACAGAAAGCCATGTCTCCAAGACTCTCACCTACCTCTCCACATTCCAGTCTCAGCCTTTTTCCTTTGTTCTCCTGTCACCTCCACATCACCTATACAAATTGGAGAAAGATGCCCATCAGAAAGGAAATGTCAGCCAGAAAACCCCATGAAGAAGAAAAAGAGGAAGCTGCTCAAAACTGTGTCTCTGGAACATTTTGGACATGAAGGATGTGCTTCCTTTCCAACCCTTGTCCCTTGCCCTGAGGGCTGTGCTGCTCTCAGAGTGTTGCTGTCTCACTGCTTCCTTTCAGAAAAAGGGGGGGATGCTGGGAGACATTGCGGGCTTGAGAGGAGATTCGCTTTGTCTTGGAGGATGTCAGTCCCTAGGAGGGGGAATGTATGCAGAGGTGCCTGGGGCTCATCACTGAATCTGCACCTTGTAGCTGTCTCACAAGTTTCCAGTGTTTGTAGGTAAGCGTTTTCAAGCAATGTTTCTGACTTCTCACCTATGTGCAAAAAGCTGGAAAGAAGAAGGTGAAGGCACAGGAGAAGTTTGAAGTTTGAATAAGGCACAGGAGAAGTTTGAAGAAGGCACAGCACAGTCCATTGTAGCCTCTAGAAAGAAGCTCTTCGCAGTCATCCAGTTTTGCAAAGGAGAAGACCTAACAGCTTGGCAACACACAGGAGAAGACCGAATGGCACAACAGTCCATTGCCAGCATAGGTAGATTAGCCTCTATCCATAGGTCTCCTCTTAATGGGTTCTGGGATCCACCTTGTCAGAGATGGTTTACAAGGGAAAACAAAAATGTAGCAACTGAGAACATCCTGGGTGTTGGAAGCTGTTTCTTCTCAGTCTCTCGAAGGAAAGGGAAGGAGCCAATGAAGGTCTCCGCACAATGGTACTTAATTGAATCTCCAGGGCAGTTCCCACACAGGGTGTGGAGGTAAACATGGACGTAAACAACTCCATGGTGTCACCTTCACTGTTGCAGCAGTCACGGGACATTTTGAATTTTGCTGCTTGTCTGCGTCTATAGTGCCAGTTTGTGTAGTGGTATTGGAGGCTACAGATGCAGAGAGCGCAAGAGCTGGTTTGCCTGTTGAAAGAGTTGCAAAGGGAAGGTGAAGACAAGCAAGAGAATTCTATCCTGGCACCTTCCGAGTGGTGGAGCAATCACAGGATATTTTGAATTTTGCTGCTTTTATGCTTCCATAGAGCTAGTGTGTAGTTCTAATTTGTGTTTGGAAGCTATGGAAGCAGAGTCCACAAGAGCTGGTTTGGATGTGAAAATGCCCCAAATGCAAGGGGAAGTCAAGCGAGTGAATTCGCTGTTGGCACTTTGCATCTGGGAGCAGTGGCTGTACCTATACTCTGGCTTAGGTCAGAGATGGAGAGTGTGAGAACTGAGTGTATGTACCACATTATAGCTAGACAGGGCAGAGCCCTGGGCTGTGAAAGTGCTGCATAGGGATGGTGAAGGCAAGGTGGATTGATTGTTGAAAAAATTCCAAAGGGAAGGTGAATCAAAGCAAGAGAATTCTATCCTGGCACCTTCAGTGTGGTGGAGCAGCCACAGGACTTTTCAATATCCAGCTTGTCTGCTTCCATAATACCAGTTTGTGTAGTGGTAGTTTGGAGGCTACGGAAGCAGACAGCGCAAGAGCTGGTTTGGCTGTGAAAAAGCTCCAAGGAGAAGGAGAAGTCAAGAGAGAGTATTCCATCCTGGCACCTTCACTGTTGGAGCAGTCATGGGACATCGTGAATTTCCCTGCTTCTCTGCTTTTATAGTGCCAGTTTGTGTAGTGCCAGTTTGTGTAGTGCAAGTTTGCAGGCTCTGGAAGCAAAGACAGTGAGAGCTGGTTTTGTTGAGAAATGCTGCAAAGGGAAGGTGAATCAAAGCAAGACAATTCTATCCTGGCACCTTGGTGTGGTGCAGCAGTCACAGGACATTTTCGATTTTGCAGCTTGTCTGCGTCAATACTGCCAGTTTCTGTAGTGCTACTTTGGACCCTACAGATACAGAGAGTAGAAGGGCTGGTTTGACTGTTGAAGAAGCTGCAAAGGGAAGGTGAGTCAAAGCAAGAGAATTCTATCCTGGCACTTTACATGTGGTGGAGCAGTCACAGGACATTTTCAATTGTGCAGCTTGCCTTAGTCAATATTGCCAGTTTGTGTAGTGGTAGTTTGGAGGCTATGGAAGCAGAGAGCGCAAGAGCTGGTTTGCATGTGAAGGTGCTGCAAATGGAAGGTGAATGAAAGGAAGAGAATTCTATCCTGGCACCTTCTGTGTGGTGGAGCAGTCACAGGACATTTTGAATTTTGCAGGTTGTCTGCTTCAATAGTGCCAGTTTGTGTAGTGGTAGTTCGGAGGCTATGGATGCGGAGAGCATGAGAGCTGCTTTGCCTGTGAAAATGCTGCAAAGGGAAGGTTAAGTCAAGCAAGAGAATTTGTTCCTGGCACCTTCCTTGAGGGAACAATCACTGGACATACATACTCACCTTTGTAGCTTGACTGCGTCAATGCTGAAATTTCTGTCGTGGTAGTTTGCAGGCTACAGAAGCAGAGAGCACGATATCTGGTTTGCATTGAAAAAGCTCCAAGGAGAAGGAGAAGCCAAGCAAGAGAATTCCATCCTGACACCTTCACTGTAGTAAGCAATCATGGGACATTTTCAATTTTACATCTTGTCTGTGTCTATAGTGACAATTTGTGTAGTAGTAGTTTGGAGGCTACAGAAGCAGAGAGTGTGAGAGCTGCTTTGCCTGTGAAAATGCTGCAAAGGGAAGGTTAAGTCAAGCAAGAGAATTCATTCCTGGCACTTTTCATCTGGGAGCAGTGGCTGTACCTATTCTCTGATTTAAGTCTTAGATGCAGAGAGTGAGAACCGAGTGTATTTATGTACCGCATTACAAGTGATAAGGGAAGGCCCCACTCTTCCTGGCCTGTGAAAGTGGTCAAAGGGAAGGTGAAGGCAAGAAATAGCATCTGTTCCTGGCACCTTCCTTGTGGTACCAGTGTATATGGAGGAGTTAAAAGATGGACTTTTGGTCCATGGATGGACACTGGGTAAGAAGTAGATAGCCAAGAAAACTGCAGCGGAGGGGTTTAACAGGTGGAATTTTCGTCTGTGAGAAAACCACAGCACAGGAGAAAACGGATGGCTGGATGAGAAATAGATACTAGGCTGGGTGAGAGAAAACAGCCCACAGAGATAAGAAAGTTGATCAAGGCTAGGGGAGGATGTGGAAGACAGTAATGGAGGAATATAAAGCACAATTCACAATTTTGTTTGCCTTGCAACATTCTGCTATTGGCTTGAGCATGGTTGATATGTGACTGCTGGATTATGGTAATATGCCACGTGAACAAAGCCTACGAACCAATAGATGGGATGGCTGTGGCGCATGCAGCGTGCCTGGCCAGCGGGCATGTACGCCATAGGCTCCCTATGCTGAGAGGTGGCAACTGAGGCATGTTCCGATACTCGCTGACCACGTATGTCAAAACCCATCCCTCTGCAAATGTATAAATACTGGGATTCCACGAAAAGCAGTGGGCCAGTGTACAGCGAGGCCACCGTTGCCTCCATGGGGGCACCCATGTAAAGCTGGCAGCTACCAACTGCTGGGCTGGGCTCGTGGCGCAAGATGACACAAGAATGTCTAGATGGTTCATCTTCCTCACAGTCCTCGGGTTGGTAAGACAATTGCTTTGCAAAACACCTTTAGTGTAATGCATGTCTGTAGTTAATAAAACACTTGCTTTTTTCCCCTTGTAGTCTGTGTATATGTGTTTACCCTTCTCAGGAATCCTCAAAACCACCCTAAAACATACCAGTCACTGGACATACTCAACTTTGCACCTTGGCTGCGTCAAGGGTTATAGTTTTGTAGTGGTAGAGGCTACAGATGCAAAGGGAACGAGACTTAGTTTGGCTCTGAAAATGTAACAAAGGGAAGGGGAACTCAAGGAGAACAATTCCATGCTGGCACCTTCAATGAAGGAGCAGTCACAGGACATTTTCAAATTTGCAGCTTGTTTGCATTTATAGTGCCAGTTTGAGTAGTGGTAGTTTGTAAGCTACGGAAGCAGAGAGCGCGAGAGGTGCTTTGGCTCTGCAAAGGGAAAGTGAAGCAAAGCAAGAGAATTCCATGCTGGAACCTGCATTGTGGGAGCAGTTACTGGACATTTTCAATTTTGCATCTTCTTTGCGTCAATAGTGCCAGTTTGTGTAGTGGTATTTTGGAGGCTATGCCAGCAGAGAGAGCAAGAGCTGGTTTGGCTGTTGAAAGAGCTCCAAGGAGAAGGAGACATCAAGCGGGAATATTGTACCCTTACACCTTCACTGTGGGAGCTGTTTGGAGGCTACAGAAGCAGAGAGCGCAAGGGCTGGTTTGGCTGTGAAAATGCTGCAAAGGGATGGTGAAGCAAAGCAAGAGAATTCTATCCTGGCACCTTTAGTGTGGTGGCACAGTCACAATACATATTCAATTTTGCAGCTTGTCAGCATCAGTAGTGCCAGTTTGTGTAGTGGTAGTTTGGAGGCTACGGCAGCAGAGAGCGTGAGAGCTGGTTTGGCTGTGAAAATGCTACAAAGGGAAGGTGAAGTCCAGCAAGTGAATTCGTTGCTGGCACTTTTCATCTGAGAGTAGTGCCTGTACCTATAGTCTCGTTTAGGTCGGATAGGCTGAGAGTGAGAATGAGTGTAGGCACCACTTTATAACTTAGAAGGGCAGAGCTCCACTCTTCCTGGGCCATGAAAATGCTGCATAGGGGTAGTGAAGGCAAGCAATAGCATTTGTTCCTGCCTCTTCTTCTCTGGGAGGAGTTGCTGTGCCTAATCTCTAGTTTAGGTCTGAGACTCAGAGTGTGACAAATGAGTTGTATGTACCACTTTACAGCTAGTAAAGGCAGACCCCCACTATTCCTGGGCTGTGAAAGTGGTCAAAAGGAAGGTGAAGGTAAGCACCAGCAGTCGTTCCCAGCACCTTCCTTGAGGGAGCTGTCACTGGACATATTCAATTCTGCAACTTGGCTGAGTCGATGCTGAAAGTTCTGTAGTGGTAGTATGGAAGCTAGGGAAGCAGAGAGAGCAAGAGCTGGTTTTGCCCTGAAAATGCTGCAAAGGGAAGGTGAGTTCAAGCACAACAATTCCATGGTGGCACCTTCACTGTGGGAGCAGTCACAGGACATTTTGAAATTTGCGTCTTGTCTCCTTCAATATTGCCAGTTTGTGTAGTGGTATTTTGGAGGTTATGGAAGCAGAGAGTGCGGGAGCTGGTTTGGATGTGAAAAAGCTGCAAAGTGAAGGTGAAGACAAGTTAGAGAATTCCACCCTGGCAACTTCTTTGTGGGAGCAGTCACTGGACATACTCTATTTTGGAGCTTCTCTGCATCAATAGTTCCAGTTTGTGTAGTGGTCATTTGGCAACTATGTAAGGAGAGAGTGCGAGAGCTACTTTCGGCATGAAAAAGCTGAAAGGCGAAGGTGGAGTCTTGAATTACTTGTGTAATTAAAACATGTAAATATTCAATACATGGGGTCAGCAGAAACAACTTGGAATTATACGAAATACTAAAAACCGAGAACTATCATTAAAAAGAGTTAAAAGCAGAAAAAATTCCAGTAATATTGAAATATATAAAAAGATGCATAAAAGTCCACCAACAAAGATCTGTGGACATATTTAATGTCCATGACCTAGAAAAAGGAAAATGTAACATTTATATCTCCAGGTTTCACTTGAATTTTGCAGGGCTTTGCAACATTGCCATATAACCTCTGTATTTCCCCCCCTCCGAGAAACAAGTCTTAGCATGAGTAGTCATGTATTTGTTACGTAACTGCCAAGGTACAAACAATTAAAATCTAAGTAACAGCAGAAGCCACAGTCTTACCCCCTTTGTCAGGCAGTTTTTTATATAGTGGCCAGGTTTTCCACAATGAAATCAAGTGTATGATGGTGGAGGTGGACCCAAGAGTTTCTTCATGTAACTGAAAATGATTTGGAAAAAAAAGAAAAAAGGAGGCATGTGTCTCTCTTGTTAAAACAAACACCTCTACAATTTCTCCATAGTCTTCATAGAACAGATGTGACATTATCAACACTTACTTGATTGGATTATATTCATGGCAAAACTGGATTATCATGGCTTTTATTTTATCTTCTTTGTAAGCATTGGCTTCAGCCAGATTAGCATTCTGTTTAACAGGTAATTATTTGACACACACATTAGAAACACATTTAAGCCCACACAGCCGAAGACAACACCACTCACCCAATCCTGTAGAGCAGCACAACGCTGGCTGAGGTTGTGTGAAAAGAGTTGCTTATGGAAAAGCAGTCGTCCTGAAGATCTTCCAGGAGTCCTTACACCATCATCATTACATGATGTTCACGTGCCTGTTAACCTACTTGAAAGAGAACTCTTGGGCACTCAAAACATTAGGCTCAGTTTGTACCTTACATAAAGACTTGTGTAACCAATCCAATTTTCTTCCAACTGGACTGAAGCTATGTGTAGAAAAAATTATGCTATCCAGTAGTTTTAAACTGATTTTTAAGCTCCAGGCTACTTGAAGGAGAAGATATCCGCTGCACATTTTATTGAGAAAGATGTATCCAAGTACCATTATTTACATTTTGCAGCATTAAAAGGACACACAACTTCAGAGTTGGGGAAGTCGGTTTTGCTTGCTGAAAATCAGCTTCAGACACAGAAGCATTAGAAGAAATCAAGCGTTTTAGAGTCCCTCAGCAAGACAAGAGATTCTTTTCAGTAGAAGCTTGACCATCATGTGCTGTAGGCAGTCTAAACTGTATATTTGCCTCCTGCTAACTTCTTCATATTAAGTGATTTAACTAGAGTAAGCAAAACCTGCATTTTTTTTCCGGTTAACTGTGTCCTTTTAGCATACAAATTGTAATAGAAACCTTATGGAGAACTGGATCTTCAAATTATTGAAGCCAGGGGATTTTTTTTTAAGTAGCGTTTCTTCAAATGTTTTTTGACTGTTAATGATTCGCACCTCCAAGCACCTATCATTCAGATCAACCACTCATGCTTTTGTTTTTATATGATTTCATTCACAAAAGCAACCAACTAGCTTCAACATTTTATTAAATGGTTGTTTCACACGCACGTTTTTTTCTCAACAGTAACATAATCTAGATAGACATCTATGAAATTATTTCCATTAGCATTTACAGAAAAGTTTACAGATACTTAATTAATTTGTTTGAACCCAAACTATCTACAAAACACATCCAAAACCCACAAAACATTACTAGGAATATACCAAAATTCAAATATGGCATTTCATACATAGCAATAATGAAACAGAAAACTTCTTACAACACATTGCCTCCACGCTAGTGCAGTCTGCACTAAAGAGGTTAGAGTAAGTAACAGTCTTGAGACACTTTATATTATTCTTGTATTTTTCTGAATTCTTACATTTTCTCGAAAGCCTACATGTATACACCACTTGGATAGTTTTTCACATTTTAGAGTAAAACTTCACATGAGTTTACAAAACCAAGGACATGTTTAGGGACAATTGGAGACCAATTTAAGGACAATGCAGACCAATTTCTTTTGGTGGCTACCTTCCAAATGGATGATTTTTTTTTTTTTCCCCCAAATTTGCACAATTTAATTTCTGCAGTGAGAGAGAGAAGAAGTTACCAGTGGGAAGAGATTTCTCTTTCTTGGAAATGAATCCCAGCCTTTCTTTTCAGAAGACAGAACTAGCTCCTCTGCACTAGGCCCTGCCTTCTCTGAGCTTTGTAACTGGAAAGATTAGTAATTCAATTGGCTAGCACTGAGCCTTTTCACAAAGTGCAATCACTAGCTCTTTCCCAAAGTTACACATTGTTGAGCAACACACGCAGGCAGTTGCATAGGATAACATGGCATTACAACAGTTTTAGAAGGTCACATCTGCTAATATGCCACACATGCACATTAGTATATTCCTATAAACAATTAGGTATATTTACACAATTTACAGAGTCTGCATTCTAACAGTGCTCTCCAGTGTATATATGCTACAATTATGAAATTGTGCAACATTCCAAGAATGGATCTATAACTATAATGACTAGGAAATCAAAAATAGCCATGCAGTTGTCCATGTTACAGAAACACTTCTACTTTGACTGTTGCAAATCTCCCTGAAATGTCCATATCATCCAGATAAATTCTTCTGTAAAACTGCGTTAGTTTCCCACACAAAATTAATGAAATGTATGGAAAATGTTAAACAGCTTCGGAAGGGCTTCTGCTTTGTGTCCTGAAATGCGTAATACCGCAACATTATATTGAGGCTGATAAGGTACTCCCCTTCTATCTTCCCAAAGTGGGGACTACTCTTTACAGGATACTAAAGTTAAAATAACTACTTTAAATTAATAAAAAATAAAATTTTGTTTACGTTACAAAAATTATCCAGCTATAGAACACAGTGTAAGTTTTAAAAATACAAGCAAACACTTTTTTTATTTTTAGTCTTTGACAAGAGTGTATATATGTATACCTTAATAAGCTTGTTATAAATGATTTAGTCCTAAACAGGATTCCAATTCAAATTTACAATTTATTAAGCGAATAGAGGCAAGCAAACAGCGCTGGGTGCGCCAGGAGTCTCTGCTCCACCAAGACGCACGCGGTTCAGTTCCTGTTCCTGGTTTATATCCTGTCCGTTAATACATATTCATGAATAGGCATGTCTTCTTCGGCGCATGCCTTCATCTCCTTCTAGAATCTTCTCGACTCTTCCTCAGCGTGATCCTGTTCGCTAATACATATTCATGAATAGGCGTGTCTTCTAATACATATTAATGAACAGGCGTGTCTTCTTCAGCGCATGCCCTCTTCTCCTGCTAGAGTCTTCTCGAATCTTCCTCGGCGTGCCCCCAGGATGACCCCAAACCTTATGCATGCACTTCCTTTACACAATACTATGCGGTCAGTGGTCAAACTTGTTTGAGCTGATATACCAGCAAAGTAGTTTAACTTTCTCCTGTAAAATACCCCTTTCTATGGTGCAGGAGAAATCCATGAAAGTACAGAAGATTACACTTCATCACACGAATCAGATAAATATATTTCACCATCCCCCATCTTTTTCTTTATAGTATTGATTCGTGTTTTCATTTCCAATTGAGTATAACCGAGTAGATTAATCTAGTAACAATCCCCCACATATCCTCAATACAACTATCCCCATTTTAGTAAGCCGATCACGACCCATAAAATCTCCCCAAAATCCTATTCCATTCCAAGTTTGTCTCTCAGGAGGCCATTCGTTCTCCCTAATTTACGGGTAACAGGAAAAAACTAGGTTTTATTGTTCATTACAGGTATGCGCTGTACAATTAGAAAAGGTCCTCACTTTTTCCATTTTTCTGGAGTAAACCCCAGCTCGACTTGTTAGTCGGAGTCAAGAAACTCACCCCACGTAGAACTAGAAGAGGTCCGGTCAGGGCCATAGTGATCGGCAGTCACAGCCCGAAGGGGTTGCAGCCCTTGGCAGACCCTTTTTAAGCCGCAACACCAGTTCCCCTCTGGTCTTGCCCTCTTCTTTCCTTTAAGGGGGTGCTTTCTTAGTACCCAAATTAATTGAGCACTGCTTGTGAAGGCCAGAGCTTTGATAGATCAGTGGTTTGTCCAGACCTGAGCACTTGCCCGAGCCTGGCGATCCTCTTTATTTGCAAGGCTTTATGGCTACAGAAAACTGCCAGTTAGCCTGCAACACTAATCTTACAAATACACACCACCTTCTACACCAAGGACAAATTCTAGTTCCAGCTCCTTTTTCCTGTTCTTCTTTTGCCAACAACTCCTTCCAATTATACTCGTTTGGAGTACAGATTGTTGTTTCCTATTACCCTTTCCCATTGTTTTCCAGACTTGGGGATTACTTATATTGCTCCCCATATCTTCCCATGGGCATCGTTCACCTTGATTTGTTCCACCACAAACATAACAATTAGTTATATTCAATGACTTTACAAATAGATTTTTAGCAACTGTGGGAATTTCATGTTTCACTCTTGTTTCATTACAGGAGTAGCCGCAATAAAATTCCCACAGCAATTTAGTCAGATGTGACCTTCCACTCCTTCACTGGACCTTTCACTCGTGACACATGTGTCCATCCTTTTTCAGCAGTTCTCACAGCTGTTTCTGTAGTTAATAAAACAAGGAAAAGTCCTTCCCAGAGGGGAGATAAGTTTCCTTCTTTCCATGTTTTTATCAGAAATTTATCTCCTGGTTCTAACTGATGAATTGCAAATCCTAAAGGTGGTGTTTGGGCCACCATCCCAATCTCTCTTAATTCTTTTAAACTTTTTCCAATGGTAATTATATATTGTTGGAAACTATGATCCTCAATTACATTGTTCCCCAGAGGCATTCCTTGAAAATAAGGCATGCCATATAACATTTCATATGGCAATAATCCAGTCTCACTGTATGGTTTCGTTCTTATGTTTAAAATGTGTGCCCTGGTCAGAATCAATGTACTGGATTATCCCATATCTAGGTATCAAATGTTCCAATAAAATTTTTACCACCATCTGTGCCGTAGCTCGTGCTACAGGGTACGCTTCTACCCACTGTGTTAAATGATCTACTATTACCAATAAATATTTTATCCTCCCTACCTTAGGCAATTCAGTGAAATCGACTTGTAAATATAGTCCCACTTCTTCCTTTTAATAATTCCAGGGCCCTACATAGGGCATACAGCTCACAAGCCTGAGCTGACCATGATGGACTCAGAGGTCCTGATTCCACAAGTTCCAAGTCCTTATTAATTACTGCATAACCTGATTTTCCCTTCCCTTCTACCACTCTGGAGGAGCCATCTATACTCTGTAAACCCTTGTGGTAACACAGTCCATCTTAATTGTTGTTTTCGTCCTGTTTCGGGGTCCTCCCACTCAAAGGCAAAATAATCTCTGGATCCCTCATCCAGAGGACTTTATCACTATAAATTTCAAGCCATGGTAAACAGCGCTTCTCCATTTTCCAACTCAGCATCTCTTAAATCTGGTCTCACCTTAGTCTGGGTCTCAATTACCTCTAAACAGTTATGTTGTAATTCCTCTGATGGTTCTCCAAACAAAAATTGTGCTGGACTCTGAGCAGAAGTCACCCTCAGTTCTCAGTCAGGGGAGTCTATTAGTATTTCTTCATACTTTAGGATCCGGCTCTCCGTTAACCATTTTTCCGCTTTTTGTTGTGAAACATTTCTGACATTGTGTGGGGTATACACTTTTAAAGGAGCACTAAAGGTAATCTTCCTAACTTCCTCTATTAATAATGCTGTAGCAACCAAAGCTTGGAGACAAGCAGGCCATCCTCTGCTTACCGGATCAAGTAACTTAGAACAATACCCCACGGGTTTTTTGATTCCTGCCCAGTCTTGAGTAAGAACTCCATATGCTGTCTGGCTTGATGTATTCACAAAGAGACAGAAAGGTTTTTCTAGATCTGGGAGGCTCAATACAGGTGCTCGTATTAATGCCTTTTTTACTTCCTCAAATCTCTGATCATCTTCAATAAACCACTTAAGTTGGTTATTAGTTAATTTTTCATATAAGAATTTTACTTTTTCACTATAATTTTCAAGCCATGGTCTACCATATCCTAATAATCCCAGTATTTGCCTAATTTCCGTTTTAGTTTGTGGGGGTAATCCCAGATACCTTATCAGGATCTAACTTCTTCCTTCCCTTACTCAGCCAATGTCCTAAGTATTTTACTTCTTGTTCTACAAACTGTAGCTTTGATCGGGACACCTTTAATCCCTTTTCCCCTAGAAAATGTAACAATTTAATGGTGGCTTTTCGGGTCCCCTCTTCAGTTTCGCTGCTACTAATAGATTGTCCACATATTGCAATAATTTTGCCTCCGTGTGTATTGTGATTTGGTGACTCCATAAACCCTTGTGGTAACACAGTCCATCTTAATTGTTGTTTTCGTCCTGTTTCGGGGTCCTCCCACTCAAAGGCAAAATAATCTCTGGATCCCTCATCCAGAGGACAGGCCCAAAAAGCATCTTTCAAATCTATTACACTATACCAAGTATGTTTGGGAGATATATGACTCAATAAAGTATAAGGATTTGCCACCACAGGGAATTTAGTGATTGTTCGCTGATTTACAGCTCTTAAGTCCTGGACCATCCTGTATGACCCATCCGGTTTCTTTACGGGAAGAATGGGCGTGTTATGAGGTGACATACATGGTTCTAGGGTTCCTTTTTCCAAAAGTCTGTCAACTACAGGTTTTAATCCTTTTCGACCTTCCATAGGTATAGGGTATTGCTTGATTCTAATTGGGCGGTGCGGATCTATTATTTGAACGCTTATGGGGTCCATTTTTATCTTTCCAGTTTCCCCTTCCTTATACCACACTGAGGGGTTAATAGCTTCTTCATCCTCTTGTGTTAAAGTGTATAATTTAATCTGCAATTTGTCCCCTTGACTCTGAATGCTCAAGTTTAACTTCAAAATCAAATCGCTTCCTAATAAATTGTATTCCGCTTCAGGGAGCAAAAGTAAATCATTAAGACAAGTTTTCTTTTCCGTTTCTACCGCTACATCTTTCAATATACTTACTTTAAAAGGCTCTCCTTTTGCTCCTACTACTGACATATAACTCTTCCCTTTTTCCATTCCTTTTGGAAGTTTTTGAATGGTTGACTTTTCGGCCCCTGTATCCACTAAAAATAAAACTTCCTCTTTATGGGGACCAATTAATAATTTTATCAAGGGCTCTGTTGATGTTGAAGTCCCCAGAAGATAGAGCCCCTGACACCCCTCGTCTTCTTTGAACATCTTCTCATCTTGTTCCCGCTTACGGCAGTTCTTCCGAACATGTCCCCTCTTGTTACAGTAGTAACAGACGGGAATTGTAAATCTTTCTCGATAAGGCTGTCTCCGGGGTGTCTGCTCTATTCTTTTTTCCCTTTTCTCTCCAGACGGAGTCTTATTTTTCTGACTTTCCCTTACTGCTGCTACAAAAATTTTTGCTTTTGCTTTTTGTTTTTCTTCGTCCCTCCTAACATAGATTTTCTGGGCTTCTCTAAGTAACTCCTCTAATCCTCTTTCTTGCCAATCTTCCAATTTTTCTAATTTCCTTCTTATATTCCCCCAGGATTTAGCTACAAATTGTGTTCTAAGGAGTGCGGTCCCAGCCACTGTATTCGGATCAATTCCAGAATACATTTGTAGGTTTTTCCTCAACCTCTCCAACCATTCTGTTGGAGACTCATCTTTCCCTTGTTGTTCATTAAATGCTTTAGTAATGTTTTGCCCTCGGGGAATCGCTTCCCTTATTCCCTGTATGGTTAACGTTCTCAAATCCCTCATATTTTGTCTTCCTTGGGGTTGTTGACGATCCCAGTGGGGATCCACATTTGGCCATTTCTGATCTCCCGGGGGTCCTGCCTGATTCTGTCTTTCCCAAATTCTCATTCCAGCTTGTCTAATCATTCTCCTTTCCTCAACAGTGAACAGGATCCCTAAAATGGACTGTATTTCTTCCCAGGTATAAGTGTTGGGGCCTAGGAATTGGTCCAATTTTTCAGCTACTCCGAGAGGATCATCCTATTAGGGTCCCCATTTCTTTCTTGAAATTTCTTACATATCACGGGTGAATAAGGCCCGCTATGTCTGCTGTTTTTATCATCTTTTTCCTTTTCACTTTTCCCCTCTTCTTCTTCCTCAAACTTTTCATCTGTTTTTAATGTAAGTATTGAGGCTGGAAAAGAACGTAAAGTTCTGTCCCATAATCCTGCATAATCACTTTCCTCCTGACTAAAAGGGTTCCTTTGAATTAACATATATATTTAGGGCCTGGCAGACCCAGTCTTCAAAAGATCCAAAAACAGGCCAAAAGACATGTGGTCTCAAAGGTTCTTTTGGCCATTCTACCATACAATATTGAACTAATTTTAATTTACTTTTTCCTTTTCCGGGGCCCCTATCATTCCAATTTTCAATCATTACTCCTAATGGACTCTCCGGAGGTATTTCTAGTAATTCGCTCCCTTTCTTCTGGTCCTGGGTTCTCGATTTCGTCTGACCCATCTAGGAATTTTTACTGTGGCAATTCCTACAGCCCTTGGCTACCAGTAAGAGTGTCTTGCAGGGGGTTTAGGACCTATCACCCATCCACGAATCCTATAAGAATCGCTTCGGTCCTTCACCGGCCAAGTCCCTCGCGGGAGATTGGAATTGCGGTTAGAAGACCTCCACAATCGCTTCAGAACTAGGTTCCGTCTCAGTCACACTCTTACAGACACAGGCAACCGAATCCTACCCAACCGAACGGTATACACCTTAAATACTTACGAACCCGTCGTCTTCGTTCGGATCTTCGCGCGCAGAATTACGGGTAAAATAAACTGCTGCAGCCGGCAAGGGAGCTCATAAAAAAATCAAATTCTTTGCTTGCCCCTAATCAGGTACAGGATGGCGTTAGTCCCGACCTGACCCGATCAGGAGCCACCAAATGGTGGGGCGCCCCTCCTAGATCAAGTCAGAATTCAGGAACCAAGACCATCCCGGACGAGCCCCCAGTTGTGATAAATGATTTAGTCCCAAACAGGATTCCAATTCAAGTTTACAATTTATTAAGCGAATAGAGGCAAGCAAACAGCGCTGGGTGTGCCGGGAGTCTCCGCTCCACCAAGACGCACGCGGTTCAGTTCCTGTTCCTGGTTTATAACCTGTCCGTTAATACATATTCATGAATAGGCATGTCGTCTTTGGCACATGCCCTCATCTCCTTCTAGAATCTTCTCGACTCTTCCTCAGCGTGATCCTGTTCGCTAATACATATTCATGAATAGGCGTGTCTTCTAATACATATTAATGAACAGGCATGTCTTCTTCAGCGCATGCCCTCTTCTCCTGCTAGAGTCTTCTCGAATCTTCCTCGGCGTGCCCCCAGGATGACCCCAAACCTTATGCATGCACTTCCTTTACACAATACTATGCGGTCAGTGGTCAAACTTGTTTGAGCTGATATACCAGCAAAGTAGTTTAACTTTCTCCTGTAAAATACCCCTTTCTATGGTGCAGGAGAAATCCATGAAAGTACAGAAGATTACACTTCATCACACGAATCAGACAAACATATTTCACAAGCTGGGCCAGAGAAATAGGTGCAGAAGAATCATGAATCTGTTCACAAAAAATTAAACACATATTCAAGTTTTACAATCAAAACATAGCAATAGTTAATCTCTACTGTAGTCTGAAAGTCTGCACTATATCCTCTGAGCGTCACTGAAAGAGGCATTTCCAACCTAGCGTCATTTGCCTTTGTTCAAAACAAGGTCCAAACCTATGACAGCTTAAGAGTGCCTATGTGGTTAATGAGAAGAAACTAAAACAACCAAAGCTGCTTGAGATCAACTTACTGCTCCAGAATATCTCAGAGAGGGGCCCATTGTCAAATGCTCACAACTGCTTAAAAGTCAAAGGGGTAAGGAAGCTGTCAACTGTCAGCTAAAAAGGATTTTAAAAAAATATTTGAGTTTCTTGGAGAAAGAAGCATCAGTACAGGAAAATTATTTTCAGTGTAGTTTGTAAATCAATCAGTTAATGTCTCATCATTTATAAATGCACATGGTTTTGCTTTTATGAACACAGTCTAGTTGCCTGTCAAAAATCAAGCACAGACACATCAGCCCTGAAACATAAACTCTGCCTCTCCTGCGCAGAAGTTTAAAAATGCCAAACTCACCATACCCCACAAAAACCAAATGAAAACCTATTTAGCCACGAAAGTGCCAAAATACTAAACATGTAACATGTGCAGTATTGACTAAACATAGTAGAAATGTCACCTGAAGGCAGTTCCTAGGATTTTGTGAGATTTAGGAGCCCTGTGGAGAAAAAAAAGGTCTTAACTGCCAGAATTTCCTTTAAGATAATCTTGAAAATGCTACAATATTTTAGGAAATAAAATATGCCAGATTTGGGGCATAAGAACACCTGCCATATGCCGCTCACCCCCACAAATGCAAGAAATAGACTGATTCACAGAAACACTGAGAATCAGACTCTTCTGAGATGGGAACAAGTTCTAAGTTTACACTACCATGTGCCATCTGTCTGTAGTCTAAAAGCAAGACAACCAAACACATATAACAAGGAATCTCTTCACGTAGAGGAAACAGCATCTACAACTTGTCTCTCAGAAAAAACATCCCCAAGAACAAACCCAATAGAATCATCTTAAAAGTTACCATTTTTGGAGTTTCAACCCTGTTTGCCAACAGGCCTACAAATGTAAGTCTACTTTGGGACAGACACATTAAAATCTACACCATTACAACAAAAATTAACAGCAGCTTTAACAAGATACAATCTGAGTGCCTCTGGAAACGAATATCAATTAGAAAAGGTAACACACTGAAACCCCTAACAAAGAATACAGTGCTCTACAGGTACCTACAGAACATATCTTTTGCTGGTAGCTTTAACTCCTCTAACAGGGATTCTTCTCACAATTACCGATGAGTTCTTAGGAATCAGGGCATTAGCCTCCATGTATTCTGAAAACAACATAAATGCAGAAAAAAACATTAGTAAATTCATAAGGATGTATATTAATATGTAATTACACAGCGCTGCAGAGAAGTCCTTTACAGATATAAAAGAAATTTCATACATAATGTTGCACACACTAGCAGTACATTCCAAGAAATTTTCAAGTCTGAGAATCAAACACAAGCAGAAAAATCCTTTTAATTTTTTTAAGATAGTCTGCTCTCAAAATGCTCTCAAAAGTCACTAAAGGCGAGTCTAGCAGCTCATGAGGTTCTTTCCTGATCTAGCTTAAGTGGCTTTTGCTTCTGTTAGGCTACAAACCTAATAGATCTTTGGAGAAAAACAAACCACAGCCAAGTGTCACCAGCATAAACCAGATCTAAAGTTGGACGAGCTTGCTCTGCAACAAAACAGGCCCTTAGCTAAAGCATGAAATCTCTGTGCCATTGCTTTCATAGCTGTTCACTAAAAGCGATTCAGCCACGCTGCTGGTGCTCAAGACTGACAGAACACAGAATAAAGCCGGCCACCTCTGCCTGTTTCTTGCACCTTAATCCACCAACAACCCACACTTCTCAGCTGCTCGGTGTTTTACATTTAAATGGCAATGAAACTGGCAGTGCTAGAATTTAGATTACAGACATTCTGGGGTTTTTTTTGAGCTTGCTTTCACAAGGGCAGAATTGGCTCCAACTAAAATGGGATGTCCCCTCTTAAACTAATCATCTAGTTTGAATTAACCAAAGGGACGTGAATTCTTTTGATTCACTTTTTGCAGAGCAGAGAGACTCCAATGAAATTATTGATGAAGACAGCCTTTAAAAGCCATGTGAAACCAGTGTGTGCCCAAAGCTATCCATGCTTTGCCTTGGCTTACACCACGTTAGTCTTATGAAGAAGAGGAAAGCCTTCTGACTTTTTATGTAAGGCCTAAACAAAAAAAGCTACCTGAGACACTTTGACTGAGTAAGATTAACATGCAAAGATCTCTCCATGAGAATGTTTTTTATATTGTACTTACACAAGCTGGATATGCCTAAATCTTTTAAAGCACTAGGACATTACAGGGCAGCCATGCCCTGTAATCTGACTACAGTTTTAAATTTTAAAAGCCCTTACCTTTGCAGACTGAATCATAACAATGGTCTGAAAACCAAAGATGCTGTCTATCTGATGACAGTCAAGCTCTGTCAGGGTGGTTTTGCTCAGTGATCGCACAGAAAATGGACTATTTCACGTTTTAGGCTCCATTTTTCAGTAGATTATTCCCACAGGCAGGAACCTCTCAGGCCAAAACACACCTACCACCAGACATTATTTCAACCATGAAATGAAAATTTTACTTCTATTTCCAAATGACAGAATGCTTCTTCAGAAAACTGAGAAAGCATTTAGCCAAAACTAACTCCTGATCTTCCCCCCAGGGAACTGAACAGCAAGCTTCCTCTGGACTTCAGAGTAGTTTCAAACTGTAGGAGAAAGGACTAGTAGTGACAAAACCTCTTACACAAGTCATATCCTGAAACCAACCCCTAGAGCTCTTCTCAAAAGGAAAATCCAACCAGTACACAGCCACCTGTCCCTGCACTGGGACCTGTTAATGGAGAAGGAGCTCAAAGAGTACTGAGGCCCAGACAAACAATTGGGACATCACACCAGCCGCAGTTCTAGAAGGCCAAAGCAGCTGCTTCTGCCTGCAGGACAGAGTCATACAGAGTATTCTTTCTGGTCCAGATGACAAACCACTGGACTGAGATTTCAGAGATCTGGGCTAAGCAACAGCGGCTCCACAAAAAGGCAGGAGTTTGCTACGCCCGTGCCAAACTGAGGATTGTGGTAGTTCTGCAGAAGGTTACAAGTGGCAGCACCTCCTGTGATATGCTTGTCTACAGTCTGCTTGTTCAGTGCAGAGTGAAGAGAGCTCCAGCCATCTAAGAGCAGATTGATACGAACAGGAATTCACCTTACAAGTCAATCAGTACACATTTAAAGGGACCAGCTGAAGAGGGACAATAACTTGGTGAAGTAAAGGCTTTCTTTGTACAGGACACTTATCACAGCACATACTTGTATTTGGTATTTGAAGTACCCTGCTAGCTTGGTCACCGTGTTAGAGAATTTGTGGACGAGTACATTGCTGAGTTAGTTCTGTGAAGGGACATGGTACTAGCTGGCTTTAATACACTTCTTTTTCCTTCACCTCAGTTAATAGAATTCATTTTGGTGATGGAATTTTATTAAAGGTGAAGTCAAAAAACGTAGACTAAAAAGTTAACTTTTGTTTTTTAAATAGGAAAGGACGAAAGCTGGAGCACTATTCCTGAAGTGCCTGGAAATTTTTGTTTCCCCGATTAGAGTTTAACAGATGCCAGCTTAGTCTAACAGCTCTCAGACAAAACTGGCATCTCGCAGCAGGAACCTGTTCCCTGCAGGCAGCAACATCCCTGAGCAGAGACTTGGCAGCTACCAGGACCTGCAAAGTAGTGTCACTTTGCCTCACTGCATGACTCCACATCTGCAAAGGGAGCAGTGACATGATGCTCAACAAGGCTACTTTTCACACTCATCCAAGCAGAGTCCAGTAGAAATGTTCAACATAGCTGGAGGTAGCCGCATTATTGATTCCTATTCCCATAGAAGCACAAAACTTGTTTTACTGCCAGCGATGGCCAGTTAAGTGGATATTGGGCTTTTGTCAATCTGAACTGTGATAAAAAATAAGGATGCAATGTTGGGATCACTCTGCACGGCTCGACCTTAAGGAGAAGGAGCTGTGGCATTGAGAAGCTGGTAAACAGCTGGACATCTGCACGGCTCGGTCTTGAGGAGAAGGAGCTGTGGAAAACAACTAAGAAGAAGCAAGGAAAACAGGAACACCTGCAGGCAGTGAATCCTGACTGTGTGAGAGGCGCGTGGACAGCGCGTGATACCTTGTATATAGCCAATTGCAATAATGTGTGTAACAAGCTGTAACCAATCATGAGTGTGTGTGCAGTGACTAAGCGAAAGTTATGATATATATTGGAGTCAGACAAGACAATAAACAGCATTGACCTGATCATATTGGTCGCACGCGTTGTGTCCGAGACTTCCGCGTCAGGTGGCGCCCGAACAGGGACCCTCTCGTCGATGCTTCCCAGAGCAGAAGAGACAGCAAAGGGGGTGCAGAAGCCAGCCGTAACAGGCACTGCCCTGCTGCCTGGAAGTCGCTAGCGCAACTGAGGAAACTGTTGGAATCTCACCCTGATCAGGTGAGTGGCTGGGGAGGAGATGGGGTCAACGCTAACAAAAGAGGAAGAAGCAGTGGTTAAGCTCCTCCAACTAATCCCCTCCAAGAGAGATGTACAGTATGAGGAAGCCGGCCTAAAAAGATTATTGGTATGGGCATGGCAAAAAGGACTAATCCCCTCAGTAAGTGAGGCTTTTGAGATTCCGATTTGGGAAGGAATTGGTGCAGCACTGAGGAATGAAGTCAGCACAGGCAACAAAGACAGTATAAAGTTTCCAACGCTCTGGAGGTTGATCCTAGAGACATTAAAAGAACTAAAGGCAGAACGCATCGCATGAAGAAGGGGCGATGGTCAGACTCCTGCCGCATATGCTCTCTAAGAGAGGACTGAAATATGATGAATATACACTTAGAAGGCTTCTAATTTGGAGCCGAAAGAAAGGGTACCCCCCCGATCCATCTGTGGTGTTTAAGGCAGAGACGTGGGAGGAGATAGGAAAAATGTTATGGGAACATATTGAGAAAACCGCCGCAGTTAGTGACAGCGTGGAAGTTGATATTAACCACATTAAAAGCCTTAAAGGCAGAGAGAAAAGCTGCAGCTGATATGGAGGAGGCTGTTAAACCGCCTTCAACCAATCCCTTTTTAACCGAGTCAGAAGGTCCAGGACCTTCAGCGACTCCGACTGCACCTCCTGAGGTGCCAGATGCACCAGGTGAACCGGCTGCATTAGCTAAGTTGGTTCCATATTCCCATAACAGATGCTAGGGGCACTGTTCAGTCTTGTCCCAGCTGTCAGAAAGCAGGAATGGGCATTGGTATAGGGGTTAATCCCAGAGGGCTCCAGTTGTTACAGTTACGGCAGATGGATGTGACACATGTTCCGGAATTTGGAATAATTAAATATGTCTATATCTCGATAGACACCTTTTCGCATGCCATTTGGGCTACCACACAAGGCGGAGAAACAGCGTGACATGTTATCAGGCATATGCATGCTGCTATTATGGCCTTAGGAGTACCTTTACAGGGCAGAAGGAGAAACATGAAAAAGGAATGACAGGAAGTCTGTTTGAGTTAACACAACATGTGCAAGTAAAAGTTACAAATTTGGAAAAGAATGTATGGGAAGGACCTTTTCAACTGCTAACCTGGGGACGAGGTTATGCTTGTGTCATTACAGATTCTGGAACTCATTAGGTACCCGCAAAATGGGTAAAACCATGGGTGAAACAGTCGCCATTGTCATTGTCGGACACATCTTGACACTATCAGGTGTCATCGCAATCTGGATGCCACCTCAGCCAAAAGAAAATGTATGGGTAAATCACACTGAAATTAGCAGTATCATTAGAGGAACATGGAAAGCTTTTAAGACAAAGTGCTCTATAACTACAAATCCTTTGGTAAGATATAATATTGGTTTTCACAGCTTTGTGCAGGTGCTTTTTGCATCGCTAGGAGTAGTTTCCGTCGCTAGGAGTAGTACAGCTAGAATTGTTTGCCTTGTAACATTCTGCTATTGACTTAAGCATAGTTGATATGTGACTGCTGGATTATGGTAAGATGCCGTGTGAACAAGGCCTACGAACCAATAGACGGGATGGCTGTGGCGCGTGCAGCACGTCTGGCCAGCGGGCGCATATGCCATAGGCTCTCTGTGTTAAAAGGTGACAACTGAGGCATGTTCCGACACTCACTGGCTACGTGTATCGAAACTCGTTCCTCTGCAAATGTATAAATACCAGGATTTCCTGAAGGGCAGTGGGCCAGTGTACAGCAAGGCCACCATTGCCTCCGTGGGGACGCCCACGTAAAGCTGGCACCTACCGACTGCTGGGCTGAGTTCGCGGCACAGGAAGATACAAGAATGTACAGATGGTTCATCTTCCTCACAGTCCTTGGGTTGCGAATGATCCATCAGGTTTTGTTTATACAAAAACAAAAAGGGGGAGATGTTGGGATCACTCTGCACAGCTCGACCTTAAGGAGAAGGAGCTGTGGCATTGAGAAGCTGGTAAACAGCTGGACATCTGCACGGCTCAGTCTTGAGGAAAGGGAGCTGTGGTAAACAACTAAGAAGAAGCAAGGAAAACAGGAACACCTGCAAGCAGCGAATCCTAACTGTGTGAGAGGCGCATGGACAGTGCGTGATACCTTGTATATAGCCAATTGCAATAATGTGTGTAACAAGCTGTAACCAATCATGAGTGTGTGCGCAGTGACTAAGTGAAAATTATGATATATATTGGAGTCAGAGAAGACAATAAACGGCATTGACGTGATCATATTGGTCGTATGCGTCGTGTCCGAGACTTCTGCGTCAATGCAATTAACTCAGAAAGCTTGCAATAGCAAAGGAAGATTTGGATGTTATAATAAAGTCAAAAGCAGATGAGACATCGCAGTCTAAAACTTGCTACCTATTCTACCAGAAAAGAGTAGGCTTGAAAGAGTCAAGGGAAAGAAGTATTTCAAGGAATGAACTGAGGCAGAAAAGTGAAACAATAGACACTTTGATTGCTCCCTCATATGCTCTTCAAAATCTTAAATCAACGATTGCATTAGTGTCCACAAGCTTCTTCCCACACAAAAGTACAAACAGCTCAGGTCATGCTTTGAAGTTCATACTGCTTCACGTTAATGTAAAATTTAAAAACCCCATTTTAAAATTCATCTATAATTCTGAAAATCTGCTAGTTTCAATCATTTGTGTCATATGTAGGCTATCAACAAGTTACTGAAAAAAGTTCCTACTGTTGTTATGGCCTGCTTTAATGCACCATTCTGAGTCTGCCAGCCTTGCAAAAGCATCTCTCTGAGCACTACCCAGAGAATTATTTTCTCTCAGATAAAGTACAGAAGCTCATCAGAACAGAAGTCATCAGAAGGCAAGCCTATAAGTGAAACGAAAAAGAAAAGCCTTCATTAGGCTTAGGTGCCTTGCTAACCAGCTGTTATGCTACTGGGGGCAGGATTTGCAGAGTAAGAGATAAAAAGGACTACTACCATGTCAGACTGTCTACCAGAAAACAGGGTAACTCCCAAGAACACATTTTATGCATATAAAACAAAAATTTGGCAGTCATATACATTATGTGGAAATGTATTCTCTGGCTTTGCTCTGAAAACCATTGGGGGATTTTTGCGTTTTCACATGGAAAACACCCTTACGAAAGCTTCAATAAGCATCTGTGCCACTAAAACCAAGTTTTTCTTCTACAGCTTTGCAGGTTCCACACCTGCTGTAGCAGAAGCCATGTGTTTGGCATATTTCAAAGCATTTTTTCTTCTGGTGATAATCATTGGGCTCCATCACAGTTAATTACCATCCAATATTCTAATTTTAAGGCTCTGTTTTACACAGGCCAAATGGTTACAGGAGTGACATCAGCCAGTTGGACTTTCAGCCTGCTAGCATTTGTGAAGCTGAAAGTACATTAGCAACTGATGACAAAATTCATAGACCCTTCTGCAGCAAAGCCCTTAAAGCAAATGAAATAGTTTTCAAAAGTTCTTGACAATTTTCTTCAGTACTACTAGAAAAATTCAAGACGTATGAAATGTATCTGTACCTATGCGTGTCATGCAATCCAATGGCATCCCTAAGATCCCTAACATTCTGCTGTTAAGTGTCTCTACAGTCCTCCTGAAAATAGATTAAATATCCATAGATAACCAGCAAGCTTTAAGTCCAACCACTTTAAAGGCTAGGGCTGAAGTTACAGTTACTGCCGTGTACATATTATTCTCTTTAAGTTTTAATACATGAAACAGGAAGAGGAAAAAAACACACTAGTACACATTTTAAAGAAAGGACTGTTGTAAGAGTGTCACAGAACCACAGAAAAAAACTCCAAAGAAATTTAATGTTTAAGGAATGAAAACTCTTTACGAGTCTTTCTATTTCTGAAAAGTCATGTGCTAAAGTCTGTAATCACATTCAAACATATCGAGATGGCACCTCAAAAAACTAAATATCATACTAAGTACTACAAATCCATTATCATCTGTGAGAATCAAGCACCATTTATTAGATTTAAAAGAACTTATGACTTCTCTAAGAACACTTCTTATGTATAGTCATGATAGATGTTCTGCTGTATAAATTCGGTACTGCCCTGCTATGGCTAACATGAGGTACCAGGGAAAAAAACATGCTTAGAAATGAATGATGAAATGGTGCTCAATAGCACATGAATGACAATGTCTTTGGTGTAGAAAAGAAGTTACATTAACAAGAAATTTCAAGGTATAATTTAGATACAGAGAAGAGATGGAAGAGATGGCATTAAAGGGTCTGCATAGATTATAACTCACAGATACACTCTTGATCCAAAGTGTTGCTAGTGAGCAGTTTCTGCAACAGCCACAAAAACAGTTTTCCAGTGCAGTGGAGGAAACCAAGTTGAAGACAAAACTAAGTCACCAAACCCAATTTTTTTCTTCAAATTAGCCACCTGTTCTGTTTCCATCCCTTTCATCTTTCTCCACCAGACTTCTAAGACATCTGGAGAGTTTGTTGTTATAAGATATCCTCCCATGTTTCCTTATCATTTTACCTAGAAGAGTTCCAGGAAACCAAAACTTTCATAAGCCCTATACATCACACATCACACATCAACCACATATTCCTCTACACCTACTCCATGTCTAAAACATAGATCTGAAGGTAGTTGTCAGAACAACAACTACAAAAGAACAGCTCTGTGAGGCCCCCACCACAAGCCACAGCTACAAATCATGGCCAAGTCACATTATCACTTCCCACTCCGCTTGCCCTCCCAGTCCCCGAGAACAACAGCAGGATGGGCCCCAGGCTGACTCACGCTATGTGGGGACGAGCCACAAAGAGCAGAGTGTGGCTCCCACAGGTTGTGGCCATCGTGGGGTGATCCGCAACACTGACAGCCGGGCGGTCCCCAAGCCCCCACACCCACCGCCCCCACGCACCTTCTTTGGTCTGGGCATTGGTGGTTTGCAGGTCACAGCTGGCCGCCTTCAGCTTCTCCCAGCCCATGATCTGGCACTTGAGGTCACACAGGGAGATGTGGAGGCTGTTGAAGGTGACTGTGTCATAGTTCAGCTTGGAGGAGAACTTGTAGTGGACACACGACATGGTCGGGGCCTGCTCCACAACAGCGTCTACCACAGCAGACCAAAGGGGGCTGGGGCAAGCAGTGTGGGCTGAGCTCACCCCCACAACAACTCCGGCCTGTGGCCCTCAGTGACGGGTGGGCGGACAGGTGACGGGCAGAGGCCCCCACAGCCCCAGTTTGGCCTCTGCTCCCCCTCTCATACGTGGTGCTCCCAGGCCCAACCACTCAATGTGGGGACTCGAGCACCTCTGCCTCAGTGTTCTGTTGAGGGGGTTTCCACAGGGGCTGCCTGCAGGGGCTGCCCTGATCACATCACTGGGTGTGCCCAACAGCACATTGCACCCACACCCCGTGCCTCAGGTGACCTTATGACAAAAAGTCGTCTCCCGTCATCCTCCAGGCCTGTGGTGTCCCTCCTGTCACCCCCTGGGCCTTCACCACCCAGCATCACCTCCCATCAGCCTCTGGTCCTGCACAGGCTCTCCCAACAGCCCTGGGCCAATCACCGCCCAATGGCGTGTCACCCCCAGGCTGTCATCACCTGATGTCCCCTCCTGTCACACCCAGGCTGCCATCATCCAGTGTCCCCTCCTGTCAGCAGCCAGCCAGTGCAAGACAGCCTGGGGAAGATGCAGCGGGCTTTGCCATGTGGTGCTTGGCTGCCCATGCCCAGGCCCAGTGAAGGGAGGGGACATCTCAGGGTATCTGAGTGTCTATTGTTGCATTTATGGAAAGTTCAGTCAAAGAAGCCAATGGCCATTTATGTTTATGGCCATCAACCAATGTACTTGTACTGCTTCCGTAAATACAAAAGATGAGCCATTGTCATGGGAGACTCCCTTCTGAAAAGTACAGAAGGTCCAATATGCAGACCAGACCCACTTCTTAGGGAAGTCTGTTGTCTCTCTAGAGCCCCAGTTAAAGATGTGAAGAATAAGTTTCCTGCTATGGTACAGCCCTGAGATTATTATCCATTATTGTTTTTTCAGGTAGGCAGCAAAGTTGCAGTAAGAAATCCAAGGGCAATCAAGAGAGACTTCAGGGCCTTGGCACAACTAGAGCAGGCTGTCCAGGGAAGTGGTGGAGTCACCATTCCTGGAGGTATTTAAAAGACCTGTAAATGTGGCACTTAAGGTTTAGTGGTGGACTTGTCAGTGCTAGGTTAACGGTTAGACTAGATGCTCTTAAAGGTCTTTTATAACCCAAAAGATTCTATGATTCGATGATTCTATATCCCAACTGTGGCATATCCACAGTTGCTTGAACTCAGAAGAGGAGGATTCAAAAGCAAGGAGTGAACCATTAGCATTAGGAGGTGCCCCAGGACAATATTTCTTGCTTTCCCAATCATCACAGCTGCTGCTTGCAACAGTCCTAGTGCATGAGATCATGCCTGGAATTACAAGGCCTAGTTCTGCTGGGTTATGGCTTACAGATGTTTCTGGGACAAGTGGCTATTCTTTTCTGTTCATGTAAATATAATATAAAAGGTTTGTTGTAGTCTGGAAGTGTTAACAAGGGAGCTTCAGCTGCTGCTTGGTTTAGATCTTTAAATGCCTTTTGCTTTTCTGGAGTCAGGAAACACTTTTGATTGCAGTGCTGTCATATAGACCCAAGGGATAGATATTTTTGCTATTTCCGTCTCCTTGGTTTTCTTGGTAACAGTGATTTGGCAGCCTATGTTTTGATATGGCAGCCTTGCTTATAAGCCTGTGGTGCATTATGGATTATACATATTCCTTGCATGATCGTCCATAGCCACAGTCCAGACTACAGCAGCAGATGAAAAAAACCTGACTGTTGGGTATGCACAAAAAGCCCTCCTTCCACTGAAAATCAGCGCTCGAGGGTATTTGTCCCATTGAATTCTCAGTGGTACAAGAATGGCCAGCTACGTTATGAATTGTCATTAAAAAAAGGAACGATACTGCCCTTCCGTCAAGAAAGCTTTCTCACTAGTCCATCATTCAGCAAAAGTATGGTACATGCTTCCCTTCCTCTTTTCCCTGCGGTCAAGGATAATGACAGGGTTAGTGGACAGAGGTAGGATTAGGGGTTAGGAGTTAGGAGTTAGGGATTAGCGTTAGTGCCAGGTGTCGGGTTAAGAGGTAGGGTAAGGGGTCACATTAAGGGATAGGGTTAGGGCCATCGGGTTGGGGTCTACGGGTACTATTAGGTGTACAGTGTCCTTAGTAGGATTTCGGGCTCTACAGGGTTTCGGGTTAGGGCTTAGGGTATACAGGTCTTGGGTCACCCGGATGTGGGCATGGGGGCCTGGATATTGCCCTCCCCTTCTCTGCCCCGGGGGGCAACTGCTGCTCCCAGCTGTGGTGGAACTGGTACCGGCACCGGCACCGTGCAGCCGTTGATGGGGAGCCGTCACAAAAATTTGGCAGCCGGCCCATGCCGACCGAGGAGAGTGGCTGGGGCGCAAAGTGCAACGTTACAAGAGGAATTCTCGCATTTGTGCACACGAGCTCTCGTGTTCAAACTGGGGCACCCCAAATGCGGCCTTAGGCATGGCTCTTTTAGCTTTCAAGCGTCCCGGGCCAATGCAATTTGACCAATTGCTCCTTCGCGTGCTTGCGCGCGCTGCTGTTCTCCAAAGCAAGTCTAACTGTGCGGCGCCGCCACCCATCGGCTTCTTTCTTGATCCAGGCGTCCCTGGAGTCGGTCTTGCTGCAGTTCCTTATGGCTGATGCCAGGTCAGGGGAGGGTTTCACAGAGGTGTCGGAGGGGCTGGGATGCTGGCGTGGTCTGGCTAGCGCAGGGGTATCCTTTCTTCTTCAGGGCGGGGGCTGTCCTTCTCCTCCTTGCAATGAGCTGGGGTCCTGTAGTCGTGCTGACTGAACCACGACCGTGCCGTACGCAATGCCAACTACATGTATCTCTACCTAACGCTAAGCCTAGGCCTCGCCAGGGCAGGCGAGGGTCCCCAGGCCGGGGAGGGGGGCAGTGCTGTTTGTTCAGCTGCATTCGAGCTGACGGCCTGTGACCGAGCCTTCGCCAAACGAGAACTTCAGTGTCTGGCCGTGTCTGTCACGCTGCAGTGCACCACGAGGTGTAAACTGAATGCACCACTTTAAAAAAGACATTCACAAAAAACTGCAAGGCAGGTGGGAGGCGTTCGGGCTCGGTGGGAGGCGTTCGGGCTCGGTGGGAGGACTTCCGTACCATAGAGACTGGCTGAATCAAAGAAGAGATTTACTTCCTGTTCATAGAGTTGTGAATCGGAAGTTGATCTCTAGGAGCCAAAGTCAGTCACTGCGCTCTGGCCGTTAGCCTCTGTGGTTCGGAAGTCCTCCTACAGCACCGGACCTTGTCACCAGTTGACCAGGACTCACTCTAATTCTGTGCAAGAAATACACGCCTGCGACGGAGAGAGAACTCTAAAGGCTCAAAATGACCCAGAAGTACTCATTCGAGAAACAGGAGAGCCGTGGAAGACACCAGAAATAACTGCTAAGCAACAGGGTAGGATTAGAGTTAGGGGTTAGACTTAGCGGTTAGGCTTAGTGTTGTTAGGGTTAGGGCGTTAGGAGTTATTGGTTAGCGTTAGGGTTAGCGTTCGGGTTAGGGTGAGGGTGGCTGTCGTCTTGGTGAACATCTCCAGCCCAGCTGAGCCACCCGTGGGGTGGGCAGGGGCTGCGTTAACCCCTCTGCCTCCCCTCCTGCTGCACAAATGACCGCAGGCCGAGAGAGACGCCTCAAAGCGAACACGCACTCTTTTAATCAGTTGTGTGAGAAAGAAGAGAGGGAGAGGGAGAGGAAGAGGGAGAGGGAGAGGGAGAGGGCTGGGGCTGGAGCGGGTGGCTGCAGGGCTCTGCCTCCGGATCTGCTCTGTGCCTGGGTGCTACGCGGAACGGTGCTGGAGCGGTGGGCTATGGGTAGCCGTACTCGTCGGCTCTCTCCATGTCAATCTCCCTCTGCACAAAAAACTGCGTCTGGCCCAGTGACATCTGCAGGACCGCCCGCTCCCACTCCTCCTGGGCCAGCTTCTTCATGCGCTCCCGCTCGGGCCGCTGCTCGGCTGAGATGGGCACCGACTCCTCCTGCTCCTCCAGCGGGGTGGGCGCAGCCCTGAGGCCCCCCCGGGCCCGAGGGAGAGCACGGAGTCGGTGGGAGGGGGTGGCAGCTGCGGCAGCATGCGCAGCTGCTGCGGCAGCTCCTCCCGTGGGGTTTGGCCCCCCGTGGGCGACAGGCACAGCCAGCTGGGCTGCTTGGTCTTGGCGGCAGCCCCGGTATGCACCTTGCTGCTCGATGCCGCCGCCGGTGCCGTCTCCTTCTTGCCATCAGCCGGGGGCTTGGCGGCAGCCGGCCCCACGCTGGGTCTCAGGACCACTGGCAGGGGACTGGGGACCCTGGGGGCCACGCTGAGGCCGGCCTCGGACTCTGGGTCGGGCAGTTGGCACACCGGCCCCACCACCTTCACTCTTTGCCCCAGCAGGTGGAAACTCTGGATGGAGTTGAGCAAGTGCGCCCTCAGCTCGGTGCGGGGCGTCCTCGGTGCCCGCAGCATGTTGGCGTGGACCTTTTTGCGCCGCAGCCTGTCCTGGGGTCGCATGTCGCAGGGATCCATGCTCCGCGCCTTCTCGATCAGCAGCGGGCGGGGTGGGCGTGGTGGGCGGGGTGGACGGGTGGGCAGTGGGTGCGGGGCGCTTTGCCCGCCGGCGTCCCCAGGGCTTCTGGGTCGCTTGAGCCCCACACATGGTGCCCCTGGCACGTTGGTGTCCTCAGATGCCCTGCGCTTGCTGCTGCCCACTTGTTGCCTGCTGCTGCCTGCCTGCTGCCCGCCGCCGCCCACTGCCGCACCGCCCCTGCCCAGCTTCCCCTCCCACAGGGTTTTTGAGTGGTTTGCCACCTGGCAGACCACCACCTTCTTCTTCTTGGGTGGCATGTTTTCCCGCGGGGAGGTCTCTTGCATCCTGGGGGTGCCGGCCGGCACGGGGCGCTTGGCCTGCTTGCTGCTCGCCTTGCCCGGTCTGGGCAGCACCCAGCAGGAGACGACGTCCGGCGGCAGCGGCAAGCAGGTCAAATGCACCCGGGGCTGCCTCCGCAGCGCCTCCGCCACCAGTGGGGCCGTGCGGGGCAGATGACACTGGGGGGCAGCCGGGGGGCCGGCCAGGGGACTCCGCAGCGGGATGCGCAGGGGGCTCAGCAGGGGACGCTCTGGGCAACCCTTCAGGGGACTCTCTCGAGGAGTCTCCTTTGAAGTCTCCGGAGAACTCTCCGGAGAAGGCTCCACGGGACTCTCCGGCAGCCAGGTAGGGAAGACCGCCGTCACCGCGCCCTGCTTCCTCTCGGGGACCCGCAAGGGGGACGTCGCCACCCCCCGCCAGGAAGGGTCGGCATCCCCCAGCATCGCTGCCGCCACTCGCTCCTCGGGGCAGTCGCCCTCCGCCCCATACTGCGAGAAGTCGGGGAGCTGGTTGAGGAAGGCGGTGCTGTCGGGGACGTTGAGGCCATGGGGGATGTCGCCAATGTCCGGGACATGGGGGACGGTGTCCTCGCTGCTCGCCAGCACGGCCGCCGCCGGTCGCTCCTTGGTGCAGACTCCCTCTGCCCTGTACTCGGAAAGGTCAGGGAGCTTGTTGTGGGAGGCGGCCAAGCCGGGGACCTCAGGGACGGTGTCCTCGCTGCCCCCGAGCCCCACCACCACCGCTCCCTCCTTGAGGCAGCCTCTCTTCACCACGTACTCGCAGAGCTCGCGGAGCTCGTGGACGAAGGCGGTCGAGCTGAGGCTGGCAGGGACGGCGGGGATGGCTTGCGCGCCATCCGCGGTGTTGAGCCAGGCAAGCACGTTGTTGATGCTGGTGTCACCTGCCTGCTGAGGAAGGGCCTCAGCGAAGGCGTCCAGCCCGTGCTCGGGCAGGTCCGTGGGCTTCTCCAGGGCTGCCGGGGTGGTCGCCACTGCTGAAAAAGCAAAGAAAGCCAAGCCAACCCGGGGGCGATGCAAGCTTTCCGTGGCGTGGGCCACCCGCCCACGGGCTCTGCCACCCCCCAAACCTCACCTTTGCGCTTGGTCGTGGTTGCGCTGGTCGGCAGAGCCAGGGCGGGCTGGTGGGGGCTGGCGGCGGGGACGCTGCCCTCGATGGCCACTGCGTCCTTCTGAAAGGCCTGTGACGGCTTCTGGGTGCTGCCGGGCAGGGTGTGGAGCAGGGGGGCGCCCCACGGCCGGTGCTGAGGCACAGAGCGGCGGGCTGGCGGGGGGCCAGGGCGGGCCGGGACGTGGAGCACGCAGGAGTCCCATGATGTTATTGAGTTTAAATTTCTTAAGTTTGGATTTCTTTGAATCATTTGGCAACCCATGTGGGACATCCTCTGTTCGGCTGCGGGACCCGATGAGTCTGGGACTCTCTTGGGTACCACTGCAGATCTTTTCCAGACAGACTCCCGTTCTCTATTGGATCACTGCAGGAACAGACAAAGACCCTCTGGTAAGGAGACATCTTTAAATCTTAAATTTGGTAACGATCAATCGATTTGTGGACCATCCATAAGAAGTGCAGATGTGAACGCAAGTCAGGGTATACTGGGTTGCTAGCACCTTACAGGTATGCATTTGGGGGACTTATGTCCCATTTGGTAGGGGATTACATCCCCATTTGGAGAGGCTTAGTCCCCATTTGGTAGAGGATTACATCCCTATTTGGAGGGGCTCTGTCCTCGTTTGGAACAGGATTGGTTGACTGTTATCTGACTTCTAGCTAATGCATTTCGGGTATTGGTTATTGGTTTGTCATTTATCGGATTTTGGTTATTAATGGTAAAATTTGCATCAGATATGGGAGAGTCACAGAGTGGCGGAATTCTAAAGAAAAGTTCATTGGGATGTGTTTTATAGCATTGGAAAGATCTGGGGGGAGTGCCGGGAGAAAGTGTCAATAAAAAAAACTTAATTAAGTATTGTAATCAGTGGTGGCCTCTCTATAAGTTAGATGATGGAGAAAAATGGCCCTTTAATGAGACATTAAAATATAATATATTATTACAATTAATGTTGTTCCTTTGGAGAGAAGGAAAATGGGATGAAGTGGTTTATGCAGACCTTGAGTTGCCAGAGCGTGTCTAAAGAAAGGCAACGAAGCTGGTGAAGGGTCTAGAGGAGAAATCTTACAAGGAGTGGCTGAGGGAACGGGGATTGTTTAGCCTGGAGAAAAGGAGGCTGAGGGGAGACGTAATCGCTCTCTACAACTATCCGGAAGGTGGTTGTTGCAAGGTGCATGTTGGTCTCTTCTCCCAAGTAACAAGCCATAGGATGAGAGGAAACAACCTCAAGTTGTGCCAGGGGAGGTTTAGACTAGATATAAGGAAAAATTTCTTCACTGAAAGGGTTGTCAAGCACTGGAACAGGCTGCCCAAGGAAGTGGTTCAGTCACCATCCCTGGAGGCATTTAAAAGATACGTAGATGTGGTGCTTAGGGACATGGTTTAGTGGTGGACTTGGCCGTATTAGTTTTACAGTTGGACTTGATGATCTTAAAGGTCTTTTCCAACCTAAATGATTCTATATTTTTCACTCTGCGAAACCATGTTGAATGGCGGAAAGAATGTGAAATCAATTTAGCACCCCAGGACCCTATGGTCCTGGCGATAAAGAAAGATAAAAATAAGCAAAATAGGAAGCAAAAAAGATGTTGCTCGGCTTGTAGCATTGGACAAAGATGTTTAAATGGGAGATTAGAGGATTGCTTGACCCTGATTGTGCATGCAGTGTTGGATGTGCACGCAGTGTTGGATGCGGTATTTAGCGAGGCAGAAAAGCAGATGGTTATGAGAGTGGCCAGGCTGCAAATACAGACTCTGGTTTTGGCTGGAACTCTGCCGGGAACAGCGGATAACCATGTTCCCATTACCAAACCTGGTTGTGGCCCTAACCAGCCAGGAGCCTGGGACTTATTAATACGGTACAGGGAATGGATTGCTTATGGAATAAGAAATGCTGTCCCAAAATGAGCAATTTGGTCTAAATTGTATGAAATTAAACAAGATAGATAGAAAAGAATCCCCTACTGATTTTTTGAACCGATTAAAAGAAGGGATGCAGAAATATACTCCTTTAAACCCTACCTCAGGAGGGAAAGGGTCAGTTGATATTCCTGATTTTGGGACAGTCAACGGATGATATCAGGAGAAAGTTACAGAAAGTGCACAGAACAGATGTGAAAGATTTAAAGAAATTGCTGGAGACTGCTTGACAAGTGTATTGGAATAGAGGGAGTCAGAAAGAGAGAGAAATGGGCAAAACAATTGCCAGTGCTACAGCGACTGCTTTGCGCACCACAGGGGCCAGGTAACCTCTCGGACCCACCAGGAAACAACACTAATGGGAAGAGAGGAGCCATGAGAAGTAGCGTTAGGTGCCCCATCTCGGGGAAACCAACCCCTCCCGAAAGATTAGTGTGCTTATTGTAAGCAAAGGGGACACTAGAAAAAGGATTGCCCGAGACTGAGCAGGTTGGTGATGGTTACTGACCTGGAAGATAATTGTCAGGGACCAGGGGAATCTTCCCTAATGGAACCCTTAGTAAAAGTTCAGCTAGGGAAAGAAGAGAAACTTGTAGAATTTTTAATAGATACAGGTGCCAGATTTTCAGTATTAAATCAGACCTTATTACCTGTGAGTAGGCAAACTGTTAATATTGCGGGAGTAACTGGACAGGCTGAGAAAGTGTTCTTTTTGAAACCACTAGAATTCAAAATTGGGAAAAGTGTAGGGATTCATAAATTCCTCTACCTGCCTGAGGCTCCTAAACCACTTTTGGGAAGGGACTTATTAGAACAATTGAATGCTGGAATATGATTTAGAGATGGAGAAATTGAATTTAAAATACCAGAAGAGAACTATGTTGAAATTTTAAGTTTGGCTCGTACTGAACCCCAAATTAGGGAAGAAGAAACTGTACAAGAAATAAAAGGCCAGGTATACCCAGGAGTATGGGCTTCAGGAATACCTGGAAAGGCTAAAAATACAGAATTGGTTGTTGTTAAACTCAAAAAGGGAGCACGACCTGTTAGGGTAAAGCAGTATCCCCTGAAATTGGAAGACAGGCAAGGAGTGAAAAGCATTATAGAAGAAATTATAAAATTCGGATTATTAAGTGAATGCTCTTCAGAGTGTCACACTCCTATTCTGCCTGTCAAAAAGCCTGATGGCAAAGCCTACAGATTGGCACAAGACCCATGGGCAATAAATAAGATAGTTGAAGATTTACACCCGGTAGTGGCAAACCCATACACCTTATTGACTTATGTAAAAGAAACCTATGAATGGTTCACAGTATTAGATCTGAAAGATGCATTCTTTTGCCTCACCTTGGCCCCTGAAAGCTGCAATTTATTCACCTTTGAATAGGAAAACTCTGATTCAGGACGAAAAACCCAGCTAACCAGGACAGTGCTAACCCAGGGATTTAAAAACAGCCCCATGATCTTTGGAAATCAATTAGCTAAAGAATTTGAGGCCTGGGAAAGACCTCAGGGAAATGGGATTCTTTTGCAGTATGTAGATGATATTTTGATAGCCACAGAAAAGGATGAAGAATGTAAAGAATGGACTGGGAGTTTGTTGGGTTTTCTTGGACTAAAAGTGGTTACTGAGTCTCATTACAGAGATGCCCAGATCTTGAAGAAAGAAGTAATATACTTGGGATTTGTGATTTCTAAGGGACAGAGACAGCTTGGGAATGACCAAAAAGAAGCTATTTGCAGGACTCCAGAACCGACCACGGTAAAAGAGCTTCGAATCTTTTGGGGAATGACAGGTTGGTGCTGGTTATGGATCTGTAATTATGGACTTCTGGTTAAACATCTGTATGAACTACTGAAAAATAGCCAGACACAATTAATATGGGCTGATGAAGCCAAGAGGGTATTCAAAGAACTGAAATTGAAGCTAATGAAAGCTCCAACTCTGGGCCTGTCTGACATAACAAAGCCCTTCTGGTTGTTCTCCTACGAAAGGCAAGGAGTGGCTTTGGGAATTCTAGCCCAGAGGCTGGGTCCTCATAAGTGAGCAGTAGCGTACTTTACCAAACAACTGGATGAAGTCAGAAAAGGATGGCCAGGATGCCTTCGGGCAGTGGCTGCTGTTGTTTTGATTATTCAAGAAGCCTGAAAATTCACTTTGGGGCAAAAGATGATTGTGCATACTTCCCATGCTGTAACTTCCCTTTTGGAACAAAAAGGAGGACATTAGCTCTCACCATCAAGGTTCCCGAAATATCAAGCAGTGCTCATGGAACAGGATGACGTAGAAATTGTCACATGTACTGTTATCAACCCTGCTTCTTTTCTACAGTGATAAGCAGGAAATGGGAGGCTGTTGTGCATGACTGCATAGAAACCATTGAGACTGTGTATGTAAGCAGGCCTGACTTGAAGGAGGAGCCGCTGGAGGCAGCTGAACACACTTGGTACACCGATGGGAGTAGGTTTTTTTTAAAGAATGGAGCTTGAATGGTGGGGTATGCCATGACCACCACAGACCAAGTGGTGGAAGCAAAGTCACTCCCTAAGGGTACATCTGCACAAAGAGCTGAATTAATTGCTTTAGTGAGAGCATTAGAGCTTGTGGAAGAACTGCGAATGAACACCTGGACAAATTCAAAATATGCCTTGGGTGTAGTTCATGCCCATGGGGCTATCTGGAATGAAGGGGGACTTTTGACAGCCCAAGGAAAACATATTAAGCTTGCTGACATGATCCTAAGGCTTTTGGATGCGGTACAATCGCCTTTGGCAGTTGCGATTGTGAAATATGTTCATCTGATTCGTGTGATGAAGTGTATTCTTCTGTACTTTTATGGATTTCTCCTGCACCATAAAAAGGGGTATTTTACAGGAGAAAGTTAAACTACTTTGCTGGTATATCAGCTCAAACCAGTTTGACCGCTGACCGCATAATATTGTGTAAAAAGAAACTTTTAAAGTGCATGCATAAAGTTTGGGGTCATCCTGGGGGCACACCGAGGAAGATTCGAGAAGACTCTAGAAGGAGAAGAGGACATGCGCCGAAGAAGACACGCCTATTCATGAATATGTATTAACAGACACGCCTATTCATGAGTATGTATTAGCAAACAGGATCACGCTGAGGAAGATTCGAGAAAACTCTAGAAGGAGAAGAGGACATGCGCCGAAGAAGACACGCCTATTCATGAATATGTATTGGCAGACAGGATATAAACCAAGAACAGCAACTGTACCACGTGCGTTTTGGTGGAGCGGAGACTCCCGGCACACCCAGCGCTGTTTGCTTGCCTCTATTCGCTTAATAAATTGTAAACTTGAATTGGAATCCTGTTTGGGACTAAATCATTTATCACAATTGAGGGCTCGTCCGGGATGGTCTTGGTTCCTGAATTCTGACTTGATCTAGGAGGGGTGCCCCACCATTTGGTGGCTCCTGATCGGGTCAGGTCGGGACTAACGCCATCCTGTACCTGAATAGGGGCAAGCAAATTTGATTTTTTTATGAGCTCCCTTGCCAGCTGCAGCAGTTTATTTTGCCCGTAATTCTGCGCGCGAAGATCCGAACGAAGACGACGGGTTCATAAATATTTAAGGTGTATACCGTTCGGTTGGGTGGAATTCGGTTGCCTGTGTGCGTAAGAGTGTGACTGAGACGGAACCTAGTTCTGAAGCGATTGTGGAGGTCTTCTAACCGCGGTTCCAATCTCCCGCAAGGGACTTGGCCGGTGAAGGACCGAAGCGATTCTTATAGGATTCGTGGGTGGGTGATAGGTCCTAAACCCCCTGCAAGACACTCTTACTGGTAGCCAAGGGCTGTAGGAACTGCCACAGTAAAAATTCCTAGATGGGTCAGACGAAATCGAGAACCCAGGACCAGAAGAAAGGGAGCGTCCGGAGAGTCCATTAGGAATAATGATTGAAAATTGGAATGATAGGGGCCCCAGAAAAGGAAAATGTAAATTAAAATTAGTTCAATATTGTATGGTAGAGTGGCCAAAAGAACCTTTGAGACCACATGTCTTTTGGCCTGTTTTTGGATCTTTTGAAGACTGGGTCTGCCAGGCCTTAAATATATATGTTAATTCAAAGGAACCTTTTAGTCAGGAGGAAAGTGATTATGCAGGATTATGGGACAGAACTTTATATCCTTTTCCAGCCTCAATACTTACATTAAAAACAGATGAAAAGTTTGAGGAAGAAGAAGAGGAGAAAAGTGAAAAGGAAAAGGAAAAAGATGATAAATGGGAGCCACTGGATAACCTACCGCCTCCATATTCTAATAATCCATCTTCGGCGGCGGCTCCCCCTCCGGTGGCCATAGTACCTCTACCTGTACCACCGTTGCCCCTATCTCCACCACCAACAGCACCGGAATTAGATCGACCTCCGGCTGCATGTACGAGAAGTAGGACTGCTGTATCTGAGGGAGCTTCTCTATATCCCTTACGAGAAGTACCCCTCGGAGGCAATCAGGGAGGCATCGGGTTTGTGGCAGTCCCATTAAATACCACAGGTGTAAAAATTGGACCAATTCCTAGGCCCCAATACTTATACCTGGGAAGAAATACAGTCCATTTTAGGGATCCTATTCACCGTTGAGGAAAGGGGAATGATTAGACAAGCTGGAATGAGAATTTGGGAAAGACAGAATCAGGCAGGACCCCCGGGAGATCAGAAATGGCCAAATGTGGATCCCCACTGGGATCGTCAACAACCCCAAGGAAGACAAAATATGAGGGATTTGAGAACGTTAACCATACAGGGAATAAGGGAAGCGATTCCCCGAGGGCAAAACATTACTAAAGCATTTAATGAACAACAAGGGAAAGACGAGTCTCCAACAGAATGGTTGGAGAGGTTGAGGAAAAACCTACAAATGTATTCTGGAATTGATCCGAATACAGTGGCTGGGACCGCACTCCTTAGAACACAATTTGTAGCTAAATCCTGGGGGAATATAAGAAGGAAATTAGAAAAATTGGAAGATTGGCAAGAAAGAGGATTAGAGGAGTTACTTAGAGAAGCCCAGAAAATCTATGTTAGGAGGGACGAAGAAAAACAAAAAGCAAAAGCAAAAATTTTTGTAGCAGCAGTAAGGGAAAGTCAGAAAAATAAGACTCCGTCTGGAGAGAAAAGGGAAAAAAGAATAGAGCAGACACCCCGGAGACAGCCTTATCGAGAAAGATTTACAATTCCCGTCTGTTACTACTGTAACAAGAGGGGACATGTTCGGAAGAACTGCCGTAAGCGGGAACAAGATGAGAAGATGTTCAAAGAAGACGAGGGGTGTCAGGGGCTCTATCTTCTGGGGACTTCAACATCAACAGAGCCCTTGATAAAATTATTAATTGGTCCCCATAAAGAGGAAGTTTTATTTTTAGTGGATACAGGGGCCGAAAAGTCAACCATTCAAAAACTTCCAAAAGGAATGGAAAAAGGGAAGAGTTATATGTCAGTAGTAGGAGCAAAAGGAGAGCCTTTTAAAGTAAGTATATTGAAAGATGTAGCGGTAGAAACGGAAAAGAAAACTTGTCTTAATGATTTACTTTTGCTCCCTGAAGCGGAATACAATTTATTAGGAAGCGATTTGATTTTGAAGTTAAACTTGAGCATTCAGAGTCAAGGGGACAAATTGCAGATTAAATTATACACTTTAACACAAGAGGATGAAGAAGCTATTAACCCCTCAGTGTGGTATAAGGAAGGGGAAACTGGAAAGATAAAAATGGACCCCATAAGCATTCAAATAATAGATCCGCACCGCCCAATTAGAATCAAGCAATACCCTATACCTATGGAAGGTCGAAAAGGATTAAAACCTGTAGTTGACAGACTTTTGGAAAAAGGAACCCTAGAACCATGTATGTCACCTCATAACACGCCCATTCTTCCCGTAAAGAAACCGGATGGGTCATACAGGATGGTCCAGGACTTAAGAGCTGTAAATCAGCGAACAATCACTAAATTCCCTGTGGTGGCAAATCCTTATACTTTATTGAGTCATATATCTCCCAAACATACTTGGTATAGTGTAATAGATTTGAAAGATGCTTTTTGGGCCTGTCCTCTGGATGAGGGATCCAGAGATTATTTTGCCTTTGAGTGGGAGGACCCCGAAACAGGACGAAAACAACAATTAAGATGGACTGTGTTACCACAAGGGTTTATGGAGTCACCAAATCACAATACACACGGAGGCAAAATTATTGCAATATGTGGACAATCTATTAGTAGCAGCGAAACTGAAGAGGGGACCCGAAAAGCCACCATTAAATTGTTACATTTTCTAGGGGAAAAGGGATTAAAGGTGTCCCGATCAAAGCTACAGTTTGTAGAACAAGAAGTAAAATACTTAGGACATTGGCTGAGTAAGGGAAGGAAGAAGTTAGATCCTGATAAGGTATCTGGGATTACCCCCACAAACTAAAACGGAAATTAGGCAAATACTGGGATTATTAGGATATGGTAGACCATGGCTTGAAAATTATAGTGAAAAAGTAAAATTCTTATATGAAAAATTAACTAATAACCAACTTAAGTGGTTTATTGAAGATGATCAGAGATTTGAGGAAGTAAAAAAGGCATTAATACGAGCACCTGTATTGAGCCTCCCAGATCTAGAAAAACCTTTCTGTCTCTTTGTGAATACATCAAGCCAGACAGCATATGGAGTTCTTACTCAAGACTGGGCAGGAATCAAAAAACCCGTGGGGTATTGTTCTAAGTTACTTGATCCGGTAAGCAGAGGATGGCCTGCTTGTCTCCAAGCTTTGGTTGCTACAGCATTATTAATAGAGGAAGTTAGGAAGATTACCTTTAGTGCTCCTTTAAAAGTGTATACCCCACACAATGTCAGAAATGTTTCACAACAAAAAGCGGAAAAATGGTTAACGGAGAGCCGGATCCTAAAGTATGAAGAAATACTAATAGACTCCCCTGACTGAGAACTGAGGGTGACTTCTGCTCAGAGTCCAGCACAATTTTTGTTTGGAGAACCATCAGAGGAATTACAACATAACTGTTTAGAGGTAATTGAGACCCAGACTAAGGTGAGACCAGATTTAAGAGATGCTGAGTTGGAAAATGGAGAAGCGCTGTTTATAGATGGCTCCTCCCGAGTGGTAGAAGGGAAGAGAAAATCGGGATATGCAATAATTAATAAGGACTTAGAATTTGTGGAATCAGGACCTCTGAGTCCATCATGATCAGCTCAGGCTTGTGAGCTGCCCTATGTAGGGCCCTGGAATTATTAACAGGAAGAAGCGGGACTATATTTACAGATTCTAAATACGCATATGGGGTGGTCCACACTTTTGGAAAAATTTGGGAAGAAAGAGGTTTGATTAATACTCAAGGGAGGAGTTTAATACATCAAGAATTAATAGTAAAGATTTTGAAGGCGTTAAGAGAACCAAAGGAGATAGCAGTGGTACATGTGAGGGGACACCAAAAGGGATTAGATTACCGAACTAGAGGAAAAAGCCTCTAGAAAAAAAGGAAAAAGAGGAAAAAGGCAAAAGCCCAGCTAGAGCTCAGTCTGGCCACAGTCGTAAAGGATAATAAAAAATGTTTTTACAAATATATTAACAACAAAAAGAGAGGCAAGGAGAATCTCCATCCCCTACTGGATATGGCAGGGAACATTGTCTCCAAGGATGAGGACAAGGCTGAGGTACTTAATGCCTTCTTCGCCTCAGTCTTTAATAGCCACTCCAGGTATCCACAGGATATTCAGCCCCCTGAGCTGGAAGACGGGGATGGAGAGCACAATGTACTCCTCATAATCCAGGAGGAAGCAGTCAAGGACATGCTAAGCCACCTGGACACCCACAAGTCTATGGGGCCTGATGGGATCCACCCGAGAGTACTGAGAGAGCTGGCGGAGGAGCTTGCAAAGCCACTCTCCATTGTTTATCAGCAGTCCTGGTTAACAGGGGAGGTCCCAGAAGACTGGAGGCTTGCCAATGTGACGCCCGTCTACAAGAAAGGCCGGAAGGAGGATCCTGGGAACTACAGGCCTGTCAGCCTGACCTCTGTTCCAGGGAAGATTATGGAGCGGTTGGTTTTGAGAGTGCTCACAGGGCATCTGCAGAACAGCCAAAGGATCAGGCCCAGCCAGCATAGGTTCATGAAAGGCAGGTCCTGCTTGACCAACCTGATCTCCTTCTATGACCAGGTGACCCGCCTAGTGGATGAGGGAAAGGCAGTGGATGTTGTCTACCTGGACTTTAGTAAAGCCTTTGACAGCGTCTCCCACAGCATTCTCCTGGAGAAACTGGCGGCTCATGGCTTAGACGGGTTTACTCTTCGCTGGGTGAGGAACTGGCTGGATGGCCGAGCCCAGAGAGTTGTGGTGAATGGCGTTAAATCCGGCTGGTGGCCGGTCACGAGTGGTGTTCCCCAGGGCTCGGTTCTGGGACCAGTCTTGTTCAATATCTTTATAGATGATCTGGATGAGGGAATTGAGTGCTCCCTCAGTAAGTTTGCAGATGACACCAAGCTGAGTGGGAGTGTTGATCTGCTGGAGGGTAGGAGGGCTCTGCAGAAGGATCTGGACAGGCTGGATCGATGGGCAGAGGCCAACTGTATGAGGTTTAATAAGGCCAAGTGCCGGGTCCTGCACTTTGGCCACAACAACCCCATGCAATGCTACAGGCTTGGGGAGGAGTGGCTGGAGAGCTGCTCGGCGGAAAGGGACCTCAGGGTGCTGGTTGACAGCCGGCTGAATATGAGCCAGCAGTGTGCCCAGGTGGCCAAGAAGGCCAACAGCGTCCTGGCCTGTATCAGAAATAGTGTGGCCAGCAGGAGTAGGGAGGTGATTGTGCCCCTGTACTCGGCACTGGTGAGGCCGCACCTTGAATACTGTGTTCAGTTTTGGGCCCCTCACTACAAGAAGGATGTTGAGGTGCTGGAGCGTGTCCAGAGAAGGGCAACGAAGCTGGTGAGGGGTCTGGAGCACAAGTCTTATGAGGAGCGGCTGAGGGAACTGGGGTTGTTTAGTCTGGAGAAGAGGAGGCTGAGGGGAGACCTTATCGCTCTCTACAACTAGCTGAAAGGGGGTTGTGGCGACGAGGGTGTTGGTCTCTTCTCCCAAGTAACTAGTGATAGGACAAGAGGAAATGGCCTCAAGTTGCGCCAGGGGCGGTTTAGATTGGATATTAGGAAAAATTTCTTCACTGAGAGGGTGGTCAGGCATTGGAACAGGCTGCCCAGGGAGGTGGTGGAGTCGCCATCCCTGGAAGTGTTCAAAAAACGTGTGGATGTGGCGCTTCAGGACATGGTTTAGGGGACATGGTGTTTCTGGATTAATGGTTGGACTTGATGATCTTAAAGGTCCTTTCCAACCTAGTGATTCTGTGATTCTGTGTGATTCTGTGAAATAATTTAGCAGATAAAGAGGCCCAGTTCCTTGAGGACTAAAGTTGCCAAAATTAATGTAATAAAAACAAAGGAGGACACCAGCAAAGAAGGATGAGAGGAAAGAGAGAAGAAGTTTACCTCAGAAGAACAAACAAAATTGGAGAAAATAGGAGCTAAATTAGAACAAGGAAAATGGACATTGCCCGATGGGCGAGAAATGTTGCCAAAAGCCTACACCAGGCGAATATTAGAACGTTTGCATGCGCAAACACATGGGGTACAAAAGCGTTAAGTGATCATTTTCTTAAACAATTTGGTTGTATTGGAATTTTTGAAATAGCAAAGCAAATTACACAAGGTTGCTTAACTTGTCAAAAGGTAAATAAGACAAGCAGCCACGGGAGGGAGAAAAACAGCTTACAGACCTTTTGAGAAAGTACAAGTCGATTTCACTGCATTGCCTAAGGTAGGGAGGATAAACTATTTATTGGTAATAGTAGATCATTTAACACAGTGGGTAGAAGCGTACCCTGTAGCACGAGCTACGGCACAGATGGTGGTAAAAATTTTATTGGAACATTTGATAGCTAGATATGGGATAACCCGGTACATTGATTCTGACAAGGGCACACATTTTACTTCTAAAATAATAAAACTATTATGTCAATCATTAGGTATTCAGTGGGAATACCACACTCCGTGGCACCCACAAAGCTCGGGGAAGGTAGAAAGAATGAATCAAACAATAAAACAACAATTGGCTAAATTAATGATTGAGACACAAATGCCCTGGACGAAATGTTTACCATTGGCACTTCTAAACATAAGAACGAAACCATACAGTGAGACTGGATTATTGCCATATGAAATGTTATATGGCATACCTTATTTTCAAGGAATGCCTCTGGGGAACAATGTAATTGAGGATCATAGTTTCCAACAATATATAATTACCATTGGAAAAAGTTTAAAGAATTAAGAGAGATTGGGATGGTGGCCCAAACACCACCTTTAGGATTTGCAATTCATCAGTTAGAACCAGGAGATAAATTTCTGATAAAAACATGGAAAGAAGGAAACTTATCTCCCCTCTGGGAAGGACTTTTCCTTGTTTTATTAACTACAGAAACAGCTGTGAGAACTGCTGAAAAAGGATGGACACATGTGTCGCGAGTGAAAGGGCGAGTGAAGGAGTGGAAGGTCACATCTGACTAAATTGCTGTGGGAATTTTATTGTGGCTACTCCTGTAATAGAAACAGGAGTGAAACATGAAATTCCCACAGTTGCTAAAAATCTATTTGTAAATCTTGCTGAAAACATTGCTAAGTCATTGAATATAACTAATTGTTATGTTTGTGGTGGAACAAATCAAGGTGAACGATGCCCATGGGAAGCTATGGGGAGCAATATAAGTAATCCCCAAGTCTGGAAAACAATGGGAAAGGGTAATAGGAAACAACAATCTGTACTCCAAACGAGTATAATTGGAAGGAGTTGTTGGCAAAAGAAGAACAGGAAAAAGGAGCTGGAACTAGAATTTGTCCTTGGTGTAGAAGGTGGTGTGTATTTGTAAGATTAGTGTTGCAGGCTAACTGGCAGTTTTCTGTAGCCATAAAGCCTTGCAAATAAAGAGGATCGCCAGGCTCGGGCAAGTGCTCAGGTCTGGACAAACCACTGATCTATCAAAGCTCTGGCCTTCACAAGCAGTGCTCAATTAATTTGGGTACTAAGAAAGCACCCCCTTAAAGGAAAGAAGAGGGCAAGACCGGAGGGGAACTGGTGTTGCGGCTTAAAAAGGGTCTGCCAAGGGCTGCAACCCCTTCGGGCTGTGACTGCCGATCACTATGGCCCTGACTGGACCTCTTCTAGTTGTACTTGGGGTGAGTTCCTTGACTCTGACTATGGCAAGTAACTGTAGTCAATATTGGAACAAGTCCAGCTGGGGTTTACCCCAGAAAAATGGAAAAACTGAGGACCTTTTCTAATTGTACAGCCCGTACCTGTAATCATATTTGCCAAAGAATTGGAACAATAAAACCTAGGGTTTTTTCCTGTTACCCATAAATCGGGGAGAGCCAGGTGTATAACAAATGGCCTCCTGAGAGACAAACTTGGAAACGAGTCAATCTAGGGAGATTTTGGGGAGATTTTATGGGTGGTGATTGGCTTACTAAAATCGGGATAGTTGTACTGGGGATATGTGGGGGATTGTTACTAGATTAATCTACTCGGTTATACAAGGAATGCAGATATCTGCAGTACTCAATTGGAAATGAAAACACTATATCTATATAGTGAATCAATACTATAACGAAGAAGATGGGGGATTGTGAAATATGTTCATCTGATTCGTGTGATGAAGTGTAATCTTCTGTACTTTTATGGATTTCTCCTGCACCATAAAAAGGGGTATTTTACAGGAGAAAGTTAAACTACTTTGCTGGTATATCAGCTCAAACCAGTTTGACCACTGACCGCATAGTATTGTGTAAAGAGAAACTTGTAAAGTGCATGCATAAAGTTTGGGGTCATCCTGGGGGCACACCGAGGAAGATTCGAGAAGACTCTAGAAGGAGAAGAGGACATGCGCCGAAGAAGACACGCCTATTCATGAATATGTATTAGCAGACAGGATATAAACCAAGAACAGGAACTGTACTGCGTGCGTCTTGGTGGACCGGAGACTCCTGGCGCACCTAGCGCTGTTTGCTTGCCTCTGTTCGCTTAATAAATTGTAAATTTGAATTGGAATCCTGTTTGGGACTAAATCATTTATTACACCCTTATCCAGCATCTTTTCAAAATACTTGTAAGACTCAAGCCTGCATCGTAACTGGTTCCTCTTCCATCTGCTGTAGGAGTCCCCTGTGTTCTGGAAACACCACAGGGCACATTGAACTATAACACAAAGCGCTATGGATAGAACCACAATAATTATTCAAGTAACAAATAATCGTTTTAACCATGGTAGGTTTGGTAACCAAGAGGTTAACCTTTCCCACAGCTCAGAAAACCCCCAAAAGGTGTCATCTTGAGTTACTTCACGTAGGATTTTTGCTTGTTCTCTGATCTCCCGTAAGTCAGCAGATATTCACCCACTTTGGTCTACATACATGCAACAGCTGACATTGATTACTGCACACCCCTCCCTGTGAGGTTAATATTAAATCTAGAGCCATACGATTTTGTGATACTATTTTCGATAAACTAGTAGTTTCTTCTTGGAGTTTCCTGATGGCATCTATAGTTTTATTCTCGATTATCTCTATTACAGCCGAGATGTTTATTATAGCTTTTTCTAACTCGCTAACCCCCAGAAATGGGATTAGCCACCGCACAAAGCTATGATAGCTTGTCGGCTTTTCTATTAAGGGCTTACTCATCCTTCAGTTTCTGATTAAAGTGGCCCTCCATTTTCTTCTCACGGGATTCTGTGTTGTTTTATCAATAATAGTGATGTTGGGAACCAGGGTGTCCAAAGTACATGCTCCCCACCACCCCAGAGGTAAAGTTTTCCGAGCTGCTGTACCACACAACCAGTACCACCCTGTCCCTAGCGGAACCGGGAGGCCAGTATAATTAAGTAACTGAAATGCTGGATCAATAGAGGCAAAATGTGGTCCTCCGTCAGAGGATATAGTTGCTGGAACTCCAAAACGTGGTATTATCTCTTGTACCAATGCTTTAGCTATCTCCCGAGCTTTAGCTGTTCTGGTTGGGAATGCCTCTGGCCAACCTGAAAAGGTATCAGTTAATACCAATAAATATCGATACCCCCCTTTTCTTCGAAGTTCTATAAAATCAATCTGTCATTGTTGCCCAGGCCCATTGTCTTTCCCAATCTGGCCCATTTCTGGCTTGGGGGTATTCTTGGGATTAGTTTGGAGGCAAAGATCACGTTGTTGAGTTACCTGTCTCACCATAGTATACAAATTTCTGGCCATAATTTCTCTAATTAAATGTTTACATAGAGTCTCCATCTCCCAATGCCTTTTCCTATGTTCTTCCCTTACCAAATGCCATATTAGGCAGGAGGGAATAACCACTTTTCCTTGTGGGGTATAAGCCCACCCTTCTTTGTTATATGACCCTTCCAGATCTGTGATAAGTTTTTGATCTTCCTCGGTATATTTTGGCTTACCTTCTAGGGAGATTCGCCGGCAGGGACTAAAGCCCTTTCTGTTTTTATCTCTGTTTTAGCTACCTGTTTTGCCTCTCTGTCCACCAGCTCATTTCCTCTCTCCAATTCCGAGCTCACTTTCTGGTGTGCCTTAATATGCATCATCGCCACCTTCTCAGCAAGTTGGACTGCTTTCAACAGTCTCAAAATCTCTTTTGCATGCTTAATAGTTTTCCCTTGAGAGCTCAGTAACCCTCTTTCTTTCTAGATTGTTCCATGCGCATGCACAACTCCAAAGGCATATCTCGAGTCTGTATAAATATTCACAACTTTGCCTTGAGCCACTTCCAAGGCTCGGGTCAGAGCAATTATTTCTGCGCTTTGTGCAGAGGAATTTATGGGCAAAGGTCTATTATTTCTTGACTAGTGGTAATGGCATATCCCATGTGTCTTTTACCACTCAGGACATAGCTGCTTCCACCTGTGAACCAGTTTTCTCCGCTTTCCATAGGGTTGTCTTTTAGATCTGGTCGGTTTGCGTACGTTGTTTCAATAGTCTCCAAACAGTCATGATGCGCTGGTTCTCCCGTGTTTCCACTAAGGAAAGAAGCTGGGTTTACAATGTTAGTAACTACGACCTCCACATCATCCTGTTCTATCAGTATAGCCTGATATCTCAGTGATCTCTGTGGAGAAAGCCAGTGCCCATCCTTTGCTTCCAGCACTGCGGACACTGTGTGAGGCACTAAAACAGTCATCTTCTGGCCCAGAGTAAATTTTTGGGCTTCTTGTATATTCAATATCACAGCTGTAATTGCTCTCAAGCATCCAGGCCAACCCTTCGCAGTTGCGTCTAACTGTTTGGAAAAGTAGGTAACTGCTCGTCGATAGGGGCCCAGATCTTGTGCTAATATTCCCAGAGCAATTCCCTTTTTCTTGTGGGAAAAGAGAATAAAACGGTTTACTCACATCGGGGAGCTCTAAGGCCGGAGCCGACACCAAAGCTTTCTTCAGTAGCTCAAAGGCTCGTGTGGTCTCTTTGCCCGTCCAGATCATACAATCGTATCATAACAGTTTCCTTTCTCCAGACGGTATTTCCCAAGATTCCAAGTCTTTTGCGAGCTGATTGCCAAAGATGGTAGGACTGTTCGTAAATCCTTGTGGCAACACCGTCCAAGTGAGCTGAGTCTTGCGACCACTTTTGGGGTTTTCCCATTCAAATGCAAATAATTTTTGGCTGGCTTCATGGAGAGGGAGGCAAAAGAAGGCATCCTTCAGACCTAAAACAGTAAACCAAGTTAGTTCAGGTGTTAATAAGGTCAACAGGGTATATGGATTTGCTACAACGGGGTAAAGGTCCTCAGTTTATTTATGGCCCGTAGATCCTGGACACTATACAACCCGTAAGGTTTACGAACAGGTAATATAGGGGTATTGAAATCAGACTCACAGTTTTTCAGTAATCCTATTTATAAAAATCTTTCAATCACTGGCCGAATTCCTTCCTTACCTTCCCTTCTGCGGGGAGACTGGTTAAGAATAGACTCAGTATCTGGATATATTGCTGATCTTTTACTTCCAGAGTAATTTCTCCTTTTTCAAATGTAATTTTTGCACCCAATTGTTCCAACAAATCTCTTCCCACAAGTGGCTTTGGGGAGTTGGGCATATATAGGAATTTGTGGATACCCCATTGTTTTCCCAATTTATACTTCAAAGGTTTACAAAAATATGCCTTTTCACTTTGGCCAGTCGCTCCTTTTACCATGATATAGTCGTTTCCCAGGGGCATCAAGGCTTGATTTCAAACTGAGTATGTTGCCCCTGTGTCAACCAAAAATTCTACTTCTTGTTCTTCCTTCCCTAGCCTCATTATAACCAGTGGATCTGCTAGGGTAGATACCAGGTCCCTGTCAATCCTTTTTCACATGGGCTACTATTCTTCCTGTCTGGTGGCTTCGCCTCTTTGCCTTGTTTCTTGGACACCCTCCTTTCCAATGACCAAATTTCTTACACAACGCACATTGATCCTTACCTAATCAAGACGGTTCTTGTCTAGGCCTCTCTTCCTCCTCTTCCCTGACAACTGCTGTCCTTCTTCTTTGCCCTTGTCTATATTCTTCCTCTCTATTACTAAATATTCTCCACACTTCATCCAGCAACACTTCCAGATTTCTACCTTCTGTAGGGTGCAGCTTCTGGAGTTTGTGCCTAACGTCCCCCGTGGACTGACCCAAGAACAGGGAGACTATTTGTTGTATTCCTACCTCTGACTCAGGATCCAGCGGTGTGCTACGGCTCATTACATCCCTCAATCAATCCAGGAACTCGAATGAGGTCTCAGAAGGACCTTGTTTAACTGCATATAGAGCTGACCAGTTTGTGGTTTTGGGAATAGCCCTTTCCATTCCCTTCAAAATCCATTCTTGATATTCCTGTAGCCTCTCCATATGGGCAGATTTATTAGCGTCCCATTTTGGGTCTCGCAGGGGAAATATTCTGTGACACCCCCCCCCCCGTGATCTTGTAATGGTCTTCAGCTAAATTCTCTGCTGTTTTCAAAATTAATTGCTTTTCTGTTTCTGTCATATACTCTAAGAGCAACTGTATATCTTTCCAGTCTGGATTATGTTGTTTTACGATGAACTGAAAATGCTTAGTAACACTCACCGGGTTGCTTCTATAGTCTCTTGCAACTTTTCTCCATTCTCCTAGATCAGTGGTGGAAAAGGGCACCTTAATCATCATTGTTCCTCCATCAGGTCCCAGTGCCTCTCGGAGTGGGGCTTGTAAAGCTGTAGGGACAGTCCTAGAGGCAGTTTTCTTCCTTGTGCAGGAAGATATGGGACCGTCCAGGGGAGTGGAGCTGCGGATCCGTGGTTTGTTTTTTTAATACTAAGGCAAAAGTCTCAAGCTTATGACTAAGTCAGTGCCAGTGGTGCTGCAGTCACAAACCACTGGGGGGAAATGGTTATCAAGGGTGTTTCTCACTTAGCTCAGCAGTTGTAGCAATTCCAGTGAATCCTCTGTGTTCCTGTTTTCCTGCCTGTGTTTGGAGAACATCCACTCCTGTCCACAGAAGAGATGTGTGTGTAGAACTTATGAATACATGTATCTGAAGTAAAAAACATGCATTCTGTGTGAGAGATTTAGAAAGGATGGCTTGCTACAGTAGTGGTTGGTTGGTGATGAGTTAGACTTTTGCTTCTCTTTGAAAGCTTGCCTGAAAGCTATGGAAGACCCATCAGTAGGCAAACTCCAAATGTTTTTATATCCTGAATAGTGCCTACTGTAATCATGAGACTGGCATAAAAATTGCGATTTTTATAATGCAGCTCATATTTGTTCTTTGCTTTCTTTGTGAGTTCAGGGTTTGTTAGGGCACACTGTATTTTTTAGATTTGTTTTAGAATCAAGAAGCTTGGGAGAAAATTTTTGTGATTGGGTTTTTTGGTTTGTTTTTTTTTTGTCCATCCATAGTCATTTGTCATAAAGAGCTGAGCATTCAAGGAAATACCAAAACTATTATGATTTACAAAGTGAAAACCTGTAGTACGTTCTGAACAGATTTGGTCACCTTCTATTATGCTTAAATTGTGGCCTGTCATGATGGACACCAAACTTCACACCAAACTTGACATCTGCAGTATTCAGAGTATGTGCATTTGTCAAGCAATGAGCTAGCAAGTGTCTGGAATTGTTAGGTAGTAATGCCTGATTAAAACATGGTCTATATTCATATGAAGCAATCCCAGAAAATGAAGAGGAATTTGCAGCACTTAAAAAAAGACATCATATTTATGCAGTAGAATTCAGGTAAACGTAAAAGAGTTCAAAACCTTCCCTCCTTGGCTACCAGTTCTGAGAGAAGTATGGCGTTGTGTGTAGAACAAAGTGATGTCTGTAAAACTTTCCCTGTTGCATGCTCAGTCTGTAAGAATGTTTCATGTTTTGCAGAAATGCTAACAGCTTCAAAGGTTATACAAGCATGGTAGCTTCCCCCACCATCTTTTCAGAAATACGGAAAGCAGGAAAATCCCAGAGTCTGGAAAAGTTGCTGGCAGAATCGTTTGCCCGAGGTAGGTTTAAAATTGAGAGATTCTTGGCCCTCTTCATAATTCATGTAACTAATTTTCCACAAGTTTTTTAGGCTTGCTTCTGTGGGTCCTATGATAATGCAAAGAGAACAAGTGAAGCTCTAGAAGTAAAATACTTTTCATAAGTTTAATCCCTTTTTTAGTTTAAAAGACCTCATGCACTGTGAACTTCTTTTATAGTCTTCTCCCCAAATGTAGGTGTGGAGAGTCACAGAAAGACATAAATATTGAAGTCTCCAGTAACTGCATGTTCCCTGTTTTTATTCTAAAGAAATGTTTGGAAGGTATTTTTGAGGAGTTAATGTTGTTTATGCATTGGGTTTGTTTGGGTTTTTGCTGTGCTGGCTTAATTCTCATTGATTATAGTCTAATTCCTTTGTGTTTCTTTTTACAAAGAAATCCAAGCAATAGTTACCAATATTAACCAAGACAATAGAGTCCTTAATGCCATGGATCTTTTTTGTACGTCTTGCCTTGTTTAATCTGCTTTCCAATTTCTCAGTGGGCAGGAAACTAGATGGCATGTGTTTTTTCCCTTTTGTGTCCTTGCAGAACTCTTGCGTTGAATTTTAACTTCTGTGTTGCCTGTGAATAATGTAGAGAAGCGATACATTGCTTTCTACAGCAATGCACCTTGATTTTGAATGCATGACGAATACTGTGGAAGGAACCAAACCCGAGGAAAGTTTTATGTGAGTGTGTTCCTATATTTCTTTTTTTTTTTCTGAATTTGTAACTGCAATTGGGGAGTAAAAAAATTTCAAACCAAAACCAAACTCCTAATCACCCCCTACCTCCTCAAACACCTAGTGTCTTGTCAGCTGTGGAATGATGCCGCTCAGTGAGTTAACCTTGAGGAGAGATTTTGTTTGTTCCAGGCAGTGGGCAAAATCCAAGAACTAGCAAAATAAGGTCCTCATTTTCTAGAGCTCTGTGTGGGGAATTGTTATAGGAGAGGAAGTGTTAACTTCTTAGGGCAAGTGGACTTGCATTTGAATCCTGAATTTGTTCTTTTGGCAACACAACGTTTTCGCTCTTTCACCCTAAGGAAAACTCATTTTTTGCCAGTTTCCCATAAAAGTGATCATGAACAACATTAACTTCATTTGGTAAAACGATTCCTTCTGACAGAAGGGGAAAATATTAAGTATGCAATGAGTGGAGTCACAGATGAATCTACCAAGTAGACCACAATGTTTACTCTCACAGGCTTTACTGTATACGAAGCTAGTGGACTCAAATAATGGATTGGTAAGTGTATAAGCATTTGCAGAATGAGGACTTTTCAGTTAATCTTCTGTAAGATTTTTGTCTACACCAGCTTGTAAGCCAGGATCCTAGCTCATTTTCTGTGCTTGGGTCTTTGAGTTTGTTTCTGCATTCAACTTTGTTTCCAGGAGAACATATCAAATCTGTGATCATTACAGCATGCCATAATAGTTAATATGCCAGATTTAAGAAAAACAGAGCTAAAGAGTTTCCTTCTTCACAATCCCCCAACAAATAAACCCCCAAAATGAAGGAATTTCTTAAACCTAGAAAGAAAGAAATACGCTGTGACTCACATGTTGCGGTGATGTGGTAGCAGCAGGGTCCTTAGAACTGATGATTACAAGATGGGAGAGTCTGGTCAGGCAATGGAACAAACTGCCCAGGGAGTGGAGTCAACATCTCTGGAAGTGTTAAAAAACGTGTGGATGTGGCAATTCAAGATATGCTTTAAGGAACATAGTGGCGCTGGATTAACGGTTGGACTTCATGATCTTGAAGGTCCTTTCCAACCTTAGTGATTCTGTGATTCAGTGAATTGTTTCAATGTAAGAGTTAGGCGTTCGAGAATGCGAGAAAATACATTGTCTTTTTGCAAGGCTGGGAAAGAGCAGAGACTCAGTATTGCTGTATATCTGCAATGAATGCAAGAGCAAGTGAGGACCAGCAAGACAATTCCTGCCTAGCACCTTCCTTGGAGGAGAGAGTATACACCATTTCAATATAGCAGTTTCGGTTTCAACAGTGTGAAGAACTGCATTGGCTGTTTGCAAGGCTAGGAAAGAGCAGAGCCCCAGTCTTGCTGTTTATCTGCAATGACTGCCAGGGCAAGTGAGGACCATGAAGACAATTCCTGCCTAGCACCTTCCTTGGAGGAGAGAGAGTGCAACGTTTCATTTTAGGAATATGGTGATCCAAAGTGTGAAAAACAGCATTGGCTGTTTGCAAGGCTAGGAAAGAGCAGATCCCCAGTCTTGCTGTTTATCTGCAATGACTGCCAGGGCAAGTGAGGGCCAGCAAGACAATTCCTGCCTAGCACCTTCCTTGGAGGAGAGAGAGTGCAACGTTTCATTTTAGCATTTTGGCACTCACGAGAGAGACAAACTGCATTGGCTGTTTGCAAGGCTAGGAAAGAGCAGAGCCCCAGTCTTGCTGTTTATCTGCAATGACTGCCAGGGCAAGTGAGGACCAGCAAGACAATTCCTGCCTAGCACCTTCCTTGGAGGAGAGAGAGTGCAACGTTTCATTTTGCTTTTTGGAGTGCGAGAGTGAGAACAAGCAGAGTGCCTGTTTGCAAGGCTAGGAAAGAGCAGAGCCCCAGTCTTGCTGTTTATCTGCAATGACTGCCAGGGCAAGTGAGGGCCAGCAAGACAATTCCTGCCTACCACCTTCCTTGGAGGAGAGAGAGTGCAACGTTTCATTTTAGCATTTTGGCGCTCACGAGGGAGACAAACTGCATTGGCTGTTTGCAAGGCTAGGAAAGAGCAGAGCCCCAGTCTGGCTGTTTATCTGCAATGACTGCCAGGGCAAGTGAGGACCAGCAGGACAATTCCTGCCTAGCATCTTCCTTGGAGAAGAGAGAGTGCAACGTTTCATTTTAGCATTTTGGCGCTCACGAGGGAGACAAACTGCTTTGGCTGTTTGCAAGGCTAGGAAAGAGCAGAGCCCCAGTCTTGCTGTTTATCTGCAATGACTGCCAGGGCAAGTGAGGACCAGCAAGACAATTCCTGCCTAGCACCTTCCTTGGAGGAGAGAGTGTGCAACGTTTCATTTTAGCATTTTGGCGCTCACAAGGGAGACGAACTGCATTGGCTGTTTGCAAGGCTAGGAAAGAGCAGAGCCCGAGTCTTACTGTTTATCTGCAATGACTGCCAGGGCAAGTGAGGACCAGCAAGACAATTCCTGCCTAGCACCTTCCTTGGAGGAGAGAGAGTGCAAGTTTTCATTTTGCTTTTTGGAGTGCGAGAGTGAGAACAAGCAGAGTGCCTGTTTGCAAGGCTAGGAAAGAGCAGAGCCTGAGTCTGGCTGTTTATGTGCAATGACTGCCAGGGCAAGTGAGGACCAGCAAGACAATTCCTGCCTAGCACCTTCCTTGGAGGAGAGAGAGTGCAACGTTTCATTTTAACATTTTCGCGCTCACGAGGGAGAGAAACTGCTTTGGCTGTTTGCAAGGTAGGAAAGAGCAGAGCCCCAGTCTTGCTGTTTATCTGCAATGACTGCCAGGGCAACTGAGGACCAGCAAGACAATTCCTGCCTAGCACCTTCCTTGGAGGAGAGAATGTGCAACGTTTCATTTTGCTTTTTTGAGTGCAAGAGTGAGAAAAAGCAGAGTGCCTGTTTGCAAGACTAGGAAAGAGCAGAGCCCCAGTCTTGCTGTTTATCTGTAATGAATTCCAGGGCAAGTGAGGACCAGCAAGACAATTCCTGCCTAGCACCTTCCTTGGAGGAGAGAGAGTGCAACGTTTCATTTTGCTTTTTGGAGTGCGAGAGTGAGAACAAGCAGAGTGCCTGTTTGCAAGGCTAGGAAAGAGCAGAGCCCCAGTCTTGCTGTTTATCTGCAATGACTGCCAGGGCAAGTGAGGGCCAGCAAGACAATTCCTGCTTAGCACCTTCCTTGGAGGAGAGAGAGTGCAACGTTTCATTTTAGCATTTTGGCGCTCACGAGAGAGACGAACTGCATTGGCTGTTTGCAAGGGTAGGAAAGAGAAGAGCCCCAGTCTGGCTGTTTATCTGCAATGACTGCCAGGGCAAGTGAGGACCAGCAAGACAATTCCTGCCTAGCACCTTCCTTGGAGGAGAGAGAGAGCAACGTTTCATTTTGCTTTTTGGAGTGCGAGAGTGAGAAAAAGCAGAGTGCCTGTTTGCAAGGCTAGGAAAGAGCAGAGCCCCAGTCTTGCTGTTTATCTGCCATGACTGCCAGGGCAAGTGAGGGCCAGCAAGACAATTCCTGCCTAGCACCTTCCTTGGAGGAGAGAGAGTGCAACGTTTCATTTTAGCATTTTGGCACTCACGAGAGAGACAAACTGCATTGGCTGTTTGCAAGGCTAGGAAAGAGCAGAGCCCCAGTCTTGCTGTTTATCTGCAATGACTGCCAGGGCAAGTGAGGACCAGCAAGACAATTCCTGCCTAGCACCTTCCTTGGAGGAGAGAGAGTGCAACGTTTCATTTTAGGAATATGGTGATCCAAAGTGTGAAAAACAGCATTGGCTGTTTGCAAGGCTAGGAAAGAGCAGAGCCCCAGTCTTGCTGTTTATCTGCAATGACTGCCAGGGCAAGTGGGGACCAGCAAGACAATTCCTGCCTAGCACCTTCCTTGGAGAAGAGAGAGTGCAACGTTTCATTTTAGCATTTTGGCGCTCACGAGGGAGACAAACTGCTTTGGCTGTTTGCAAGGCTAGGAAAGAGCAGAGCCCCAGTCTTGCTGTTTATCTGCAATGTCTGCCAGGGCAAGTGAGGACCAGCAAGACAATTCCTGCCTAGCACCTTCCTTGGAGGAGAGAGAGTGCAACGTTTCATTTTAGCATTTTGGCGCTCACAAGGGAGACGAACTGCATTGGCTGTTTGCAAGGCTAGGAAAGAGCAGAGCCCCAGTCTGGCTGTTTATCTGCAATGACTGCCAGGGCAACTGAGGACCATCAAGACAATTCCTGCCTAGCACCTTCCTTGGAGGAGAGAGAGTGCAACGTTTCATTTTGCTTTTTGGATTGCGAGAGTGAGAACAAGCAGAGTGCCTGTTTGCAAGGCTAGGAAAGAGCAGAGCCCCAGTCTTGCTGTTTATCTGCAATGACTGCCAGGACAAGTGAGGGCCAGCAAGACAATTCCTGCCTAGCACCTTCCTTGGAGGAGAGAGAGTGCAACGTTTCATTTTAGCATTTTGGCGCTCACGAGGGAGACGAACTGCATTGGCTGTTTGCAAGGGTAGGAAAGAGAAGAGCCCCAGTCTGGCTGTTTATCTGCAATGACTGCCAGGGCAAGTGAGGACCAGCAAGACAATTCCTGCCTAGCACCTTCCTTGGAGGAGAGAGAGAGCAACGTTTCATTTTGCTTTTTGGAGTGCTAGAGTGAGAAAAAGCAGAGTGCCTGTTTGCAAGGCTAGGAAAGGGCAGAGCCCCAGTCTTGCTGTTTATCTGCCATGACTGCCAGGGCAAGTGAGGGCCAGCAAGACAATTCCTGCCTACCACCTTCCTTGGAGGAGAGAGAGTGCAACGTTTCATTTTAGCATTTTGGCGCTCACGAGGGAGACAAACTGCATTGGCTGTTTGCAAGGCTAGGAAAGAGCAGAGCCCCAGTCTGGCTGTTTATCTGCAATGACTGCCAGGGCAAGTGAGGACCAGCAGGACAATTCCTGCCTAGCATCTTCCTTGGAGAAGAGAGAGTGCAACGTTTCATTTTAGCATTTTGGCGCTCACGAGGGAGACAAACTGCTTTGGCTGTTTGCAAGGCTAGGAAAGAGCAGAGCCCCAGTCTTGCTGTTTATCTGCAATGACTGCCAGGGCAAGTGAGGACCAGCAAGACAATTCCTGCCTAGCACCTTCCTTGGAGGAGAGAGTGTGCAACGTTTCATTTTAGCATTTTGGCGCTCACAAGGGAGACGAACTGCATTGGCTGTTTGCAAGGCTAGGAAAGAGCAGAGCCCGAGTCTTACTGTTTATCTGCAATGACTGCCAGGGCAAGTGAGGACCAGCAAGACAATTCCTGCCTAGCACCTTCCTTGGAGGAGAGAGAGTGCAAGTTTTCATTTTGCTTTTTGGAGTGCGAGAGTGAGAACAAGCAGAGTGCCTGTTTGCAAGGCTAGGAAAGAGCAGAGCCTGAGTCTGGCTGTTTATGTGCAATGACTGCCAGGGCAAGTGAGGACCAGCAAGACAATTCCTGCCTAGCACCTTCCTTGGAGGAGAGAGAGTGCAACGTTTCATTTTAACATTTTCGCGCTCACGAGGGAGAGAAACTGCTTTGGCTGTTTGCAAGGTAGGAAAGAGCAGAGCCCCAGTCTTGCTGTTTATCTGCAATGACTGCCAGGGCAACTGAGGACCAGCAAGACAATTCCTGCCTAGCACCTTCCTTGGAGGAGAGAATGTGCAACGTTTCATTTTGCTTTTTTGAGTGCAAGAGTGAGAAAAAGCAGAGTGCCTGTTTGCAAGACTAGGAAAGAGCAGAGCCCCAGTCTTGCTGTTTATCTGTAATGAATTCCAGGGCAAGTGAGGACCAGCAAGACAATTCCTGCCTAGCACCTTCCTTGGAGGAGAGAGAGTGCAACGTTTCATTTTAGCATTTTGGCGCTCACGAGGGAGACAAACTGCTTTGGCTGTTTGCAAGGCTAGGAAAGAGCAGAGCCCCAGTCTTGCTGTTTATCTGCAATGACTGCCAGGGCAAGTGAGGACCAGCAAGACAATTCCTGCCTAGCACCTTCCTTGGAGGAGAGAGAGTGCAACGTTTCATTTTGCTTTTTGGAGTGCGAGAGTGAGAACAAGCAGAGTGCCTGTTTGCAAGGCTAGGAAAGAGCAGAGCCCCAGTCTTGCTGTTTATCTGCAATGACTGCCAGGGCAAGTGAGGGCCAGCAAGACAATTCCTGCCTAGCACCTTCCTTGGAGGAGAGAGAGTGCAACGTTTCATTTTAGCATTTTGGCGCTCACGAGAGAGACGAACTGCATTGGCTGTTTGCAAGGGTAGGAAAGAGAAGAGCCCCAGTCTGGCTGTTTATCTGCAATGACTGCCAGGGCAAGTGAGGACCAGCAAGACAATTCCTGCCTAGCACCTTCCTTGGAGGAGAGAGAGAGCAACGTTTCATTTTGCTTTTTGGAGTGCGAGAGTGAGAAAAAGCAGAGTGCCTGTTTGCAAGGCTAGGAAAGAGCAGAGCCCCAGTCTTGCTGTTTATCTGCCATGACTGCCAGGGCAAGTGAGGGCCAGCAAGACAATTCCTGCCTAGCACCTTCCTTGGAGGAGAGAGAGTGCAACGTTTCATTTTAGCATTTTGGCACTCACGAGAGAGACAAACTGCATTGGCTGTTTGCAAGGCTAGGAAAGAGCAGAGCCCCAGTCTTGCTGTTTATCTGCAATGACTGCCAGGGCAAGTGAGGACCAGCAAGACAATTCCTGCCTAGCACCTTCCTTGGAGGAGAGAGAGTGCAACGTTTCATTTTAGGAATATGGTGATCCAAAGTGTGAAAAACAGCATTGGCTGTTTGCAAGGCTAGGAAAGAGCAGAGCCCCAGTCTTGCTGTTTATCTGCAATGACTGCCAGGGCAAGTGGGGACCAGCAAGACAATTCCTGCCTAGCACCTTCCTTGGAGAAGAGAGAGTGCAACGTTTCATTTTAGCATTTTGGCGCTCACGAGGGAGACAAACTGCTTTGGCTGTTTGCAAGGCTAGGAAAGAGCAGAGCCCCAGTCTTGCTGTTTATCTGCAATGTCTGCCAGGGCAAGTGAGGACCAGCAAGACAATTCCTGCCTAGCACCTTCCTTGGAGGAGAGAGAGTGCAACGTTTCATTTTAGCATTTTGGCGCTCACAAGGGAGACGAACTGCATTGGCTGTTTGCAAGGCTAGGAAAGAGCAGAGCCCCAGTCTGGCTGTTTATCTGCAATGACTGCCAGGGCAACTGAGGACCAGCAAGACAATTCCTGCCTAGCACCTTCCTTGGAGGAGAGAGAGTGCAACGTTTCATTTTGCTTTTTGGATTGCGAGAGTGAGAACAAGCAGAGTGCCTGTTTGCAAGGCTAGGAAAGAGCAGAGCCCCAGTCTTGCTGTTTATCTGCAATGACTGCCAGGACAAGTGAGGGCCAGCAAGACAATTCCTGCCTAGCACCTTCCTTGGAGGAGAGAGAGTGCAACGTTTCATTTTAGCATTTTGGCGCTCACGAGGGAGACGAACTGCATTGGCTGTTTGCAAGGGTAGGAAAGAGAAGAGCCCCAGTCTGGCTGTTTATCTGCAATGACTGCCAGGGCAAGTGAGGACCAGCAAGACAATTCCTGCCTAGCACCTTCCTTGGAGGAGAGAGAGAGCAACGTTTCATTTTGCTTTTTGGAGTGCTAGAGTGAGAAAAAGCAGAGTGCCTGTTTGCAAGGCTAGGAAAGGGCAGAGCCCCAGTCTTGCTGTTTATCTGCCATGACTGCCAGGGCAAGTGAGGGCCAGCAAGACAATTCCTGCCTAGCACCTTCCTTGGAGGAGAGAGAGTGCAACGTTTCATTTTAGCATTTTGGCACTCACGAGAGAGACAAACTGCATTGGCTGTTTGCAAGGCTAGGAAAGAGCAGAGCCCCAGTCTTGCTGTTTATCTGCAATGACTGCCAGGGCAAGTGAGGACCAGCAAGACAATTCCTGCCTAGCACCTTCCTTGGAGAAGAGAGAGTGCAACGTTTCATTTTAGCATTTTGGCGCTCACGAGGGAGACAAACTGCTTTGGCTGTTTGCAAGGCTAGGAAAGAGCAGAGCCCCAGTCTTGCTGTTTATCTGCAATGACTGCCAGGGCAAGTGAGGACCAGCAAGACAATTCCTGCCTAGCACCTTCCTTGGAGGAGAGAGAGTGCAACGTTTCATTTTAGCATTTTGGCGCTCACGAGGGAGACGAACTGCATTGGCTGTTTGCAAGGCTAGGAAAGAGCAGAGCCCCAGTCTGGCTGTTTATCTGCAATGACTGCCAGGGCAAGTGAGGACCAGCAAGACAATTCCTGCCTAGCACCTTCCTTGGAGGAGAGAGAGTGCAACGTTTCATTTTCCTTTTTGGAGTGCGAGAGTGAGAACAAGCAGAGTGCCTGTTTGCAAGGCTAGGAAAGAGCAGAGCCCCAGTCTTGCTGTTTACCTGCAATGACTCCCAGGGCAAGTGAGGGCCAGCAAGACAATTCCTGCCTAGCACCTTCCTTGGAGGAGAGAGAGTGCAACGTTTCATTTTAACATTTTCGTGCTCACGAGAGAGACAAACTGCTTTGGCTGTTTGCAAGGTAGGAAAGAGCAGAGCCCCAGTCTTGCTGTTTATCTGCAATGACTGCCAGGGCAACTGAGGACCAGCAAGACAATTCCTGCCTAGCACCTTCCTTGGAGGAGAGAGAGTGCAACGTTTCATTTTAGCATTTTGGCGCTCACAAGGGAGACGAACCGCATTGGCTGTTTGCAAGGCTAGGAAAGAGTAGAGCCCCAGTCTTTCTGTTTATCTGCAATGACTGCCAGGGCAAGTGAGGACCAGCAAGACAATTCCTGCCTAGCACGTTCCTTGGAGGAGAGAGAGTGCAACGTTTCATTTTAGCGTTTTCGCGCCCACGAGGGAGACGAACTTCATTGGCTGTTTGCAAGGCTAGGAAAGAGCAGAGCCCCAGTCTTGCTGTTTATCTGCAATGACTGCCAGGGCAAGTGAGGGCCAGCAAGACAATTCCTGCCTAGCACCTTCCTTGGAGGAGAGAGAGTGCAACGTTTCATTTTGCTTTTTGGCGCTCATGAGGCAGACGAACTGCATTGGCTGTTTGCAAGGCTAGGAAAGAGCAGAGCCCCAGTCTTGCTGTTTATCTGCAATGACTGCCAGGGCAAGTGAGGACCAGCAAGACCATTCCTGCCTAGCACCTTCCATGGAGGAGAGAGAGTGCAACGTTTCATTTTAACATTTTGGTGGTCATGAGGGAGACGAACTGCATTGGCTGTTTGTAAGGTAGGAAAGAGCAGAGCCCCAGTCTTGCTGTTTATCTGCAATGAATTCCAGGGCAAGTGAGGACCAGCAAGACAATTCCTGCCTAGCACCTTCCTTGGAGGAGAGAGAGTGCAACGTTTCATTTTAGAATTTTGGCGCTCACGAGGGAGACAAACTGCTTTGGCTGTTTGCAAGGCTAGGACAGAGCAGAGCCCCAGTCTTGCTGTTTATCTCCAATGACTGCCAGGGCAAGTGAGGACCAGCAAGACAATTCCTGCCTAGCACCTTCCTTGGAGGAGAGAGAGTGCAACGTTTCATTTTAAGATTTTCGCGCTCACGAGGGAGAGAAACTGCTTTGGCTGTTTACAAGGTAGGAAAGAGCAGAGCCCCAGTCTTGCTGTTTATCTGTAATGACTGACAGGGCAAGTGAGGGCCAGCAAGACAATTCCTGCCTAGCACCTTCCTTGGAGGAGAGAGAGTGTAACGTTTCATTTTAGCATTTTGGTGCTCACGAGCGAGACAAACTTCTTTGGCTGTTTGCAAGGCTAGGAAAGAGCAGAGCCCCAGTCTTGCTGTTTATCTGCCGTGACTGCCAGGGCAAGTGAGGACCAGCAAGACAATTCCTGCCTAGCACCTTCCTTGGAGGAGAGAGAGTGCAACGTTTCATTTTAGCATTTTGGCGCTCAGCAGGGAGAGAAACTGCTTTGGCTGTTTACAAGGTAGGAAAGAGCAGAGCCCGAGTCTTCCTGTTTATCTGCAATGTCTGCCAGGGCAAGTGAGGACCAGCAAGACAATTCCTGCCTAGCACCTTCCTTGGAGGAGAGAGAGTGCAACGTTTCATTTTAGCATTTTGGCGGTCAGGAGGGAGAGAAACTTCTTTGGCTGTTTGCAAGGCTAGGAAAGAGCAGAGCCCCAGTCTTGCTGTTTATCTGCCGTGACTGCCAGGGCAAGTGAGGACCAGCAAGACAATTCCTGCCTAGCACCTTCCTTGGAGAAGAGAGAGTGCAACGTTTCATTTTAGCATTTTGGCGCTCACGAGGGAGACAAACTGCTTTGGCTGTTTGCAAGGCTAGGAAAGAGCAGAGCCCCAGTCTTGCTGTTTATCTGCAATGACTGCCAGGGCAAGTGAGGACCAGCAAGACAATTCCTGCCTAGCACCTTCCTTGGAGGAGAGAGAGTGCAACGTTTCATTTTAGCATTTTGGCGCTCACGAGGGAGACGAACTGCATTGGCTGTTTGCAAGGCTAGGAAAGAGCAGAGCCCCAGTCTGGCTGTTTATCTGCAATGACTGCCAGGGCAAGTGAGGACCAGCAAGACAATTCCTGCCTAGCACCTTCCTTGGAGGAGAGAGAGTGCAACGTTTCATTTTCCTTTTTGGAGTGCGAGAGTGAGAACAAGCAGAGTGCCTGTTTGCAAGGCTAGGAAAGAGCAGAGCCCCAGTCTTGCTGTTTACCTGCAATGACTCCCAGGGCAAGTGAGGGCCAGCAAGACAATTCCTGCCTAGCACCTTCCTTGGAGGAGAGAGAGTGCAACGTTTCATTTTAACATTTTGGTGCTCACGAGCGAGACAAACTGCTTTGGCTGTTTGCAAGGTAGGAAAGAGCAGAGCCCCAGTCTTGCTGTTTATCTGCAATGACTGCCAGGGCAACTGAGGACCAGCAAGACAATTCCTGCCTAGCACCTTCCTTGGAGGAGAGAGAGTGCAACGTTTCATTTTAGCATTTTGGCGCTCACAAGGGAGACGAACCGCATTGGCTGTTTGCAAGGCTAGGAAAGAGCAGAGCCCCAGTCTTGCTGTTTATCTGCAATGACTGCCAGGGCAAGTGAGGACCAGCAAGACCATTCCTGCCTAGCACCTTCCATGGAGGAGAGAGAGTGCAACGTTTCATTTTAACATTTTGGTGGTCATGAGGGAGACGAACTGCATTGGCTGTTTGTAAGGTAGGAAAGAGCAGAGCCCCAGTCTTGCTGTTTATCTGCAATGAATTCCAGGGCAAGTGAGGACCAGCAAGACAATTCCTGCCTAGCACCTTCCTTGGAGGAGAGAGAGTGCAACGTTTCATTTTAGAATTTTGGCGCTCACGAGGGAGACAAACTGCTTTGGCTGTTTGCAAGGCTAGGACAGAGCAGAGCCCCAGTCTTGCTGTTTATCTCCAATGACTGCCAGGGCAAGTGAGGACCAGCAAGACAATTCCTGCCTAGCACCTTCCTTGGAGGAGAGAGAGTGCAATGTTTCATTTTAGCATTTTGGCGCTCACGAGGGAGAAAAACTGCTTTGGCTGTTTACAAGGTAGGAAAGAGCAGAGCCCCAGTCTTGCTGTTTATCTGCAATGACTGACAGGGCAAGTGAGGGCCAGCAAGACAATTCCTGCCTAGCACCTTCCTTGGAGGAGAGAGAGTGTAACGTTTCATTTTAGCATTTTGGTGCTCACGAGCGAGACAAACTTCTTTGGCTGTTTGCAAGGCTAGGAAAGAGCAGAGCCCCAGTCTTGCTGTTTATCTGCCGTGACTGCCAGGGCAAGTGAGGACCAGCAAGACAATTCCTGCCTAGCACCTTCCTTGGAGGAGAGAGAGTGCAACGTTTCATTTTAGCATTTTGGCGCTCAGCAGGGAGAGAAACTGCTTTGGCTGTTTACAAGGTAGGAAAGAGCAGAGCCCGAGTCTTCCTGTTTATCTGCAATGTCTGCCAGGGCAAGTGAGGACCAGCAAGACAATTCCTGCCTAGCACCTTCCTTGGAGGAGAGAGAGTGCAACGTTTCATTTTAGCATTTTGGCGGTCAGGAGGGAGAGAAACTTCTTTGGCTGTTTGCAAGGCTAGGAAAGAGCAGAGCCCCAGTCTTGCTGTTTATCTGCCGTGACTGCCAGGGCAAGTGAGGACCAGCAAGACAATTCCTGCCTAGCACCTTCCTTGGAGGAGAGAGAGTGCAACGTTTCATTTTAGCATTTTGGCGCTCAGGAGGGAGAGAAACTGCTTTGGCTGTTTACAAGGCTAGGAAAGAGCAGAGCCCGAGTCTTGCTGTTTATCTGTAATGAATTCCAGGGCAAGTGAGGACCAGCAAGACAATTCCTGCCTAGCACCTTCCTTGGAGGAGAGAGAGTGCAACGTTTCATTTTAGCATTTTGGTGCTCACGAGCGAGACAAACTTCTTTGGCTGTTTGCAAGGCTAGGAAAGAGCAGAGCCCTAGTCTTACTGTTTATCTGCAATGACTGCCAGGGCAAGTGAGGACCAGCAAGACAATTCCTGCCTAGCACCTTCCTTGGAGGAGAGAGAGTGCAACGTTTCATTTTAGCATTTTGGCGCTCACGAGGGAGACAAACTTCTTTGGCGCTTTGCAAGGCTAGGAAAGAGCAGAGCCCCAGTCTTGCTGTTTATCTGCCATGACTGCCAGGGCAAGTGAGGACCAGCAAGACAATTCCTGCCTAGCACCTTCCTTGGAGGAGAGAGAGTGCAACGTTTCATTTTAGCATTTTGGTGCTCACGAGCGAGACAAACTTCTTTGGCTGTTTGCAAGGCTAGGAAAGAGCAGAGCCCGAGTCTTACTGTTTATCTGCAATGACTGCCAGGGCAAGTGAGGACCAGCAAGACAATTCCTGCCTAGCACCTTCCTTGGAGGAGAGAGAGTGCAACGTTTCATTTTAGCATTTTGGCGCTCACGAGGGAGACAAACTTTTTTGGCGCTTTGCAAGGCTAGGAAAGAGCAGAGCCCCAGTCTTGCTGTTTATCTGCCATGACTGCCAGGGCAAGTGAGGACCAGCAAGACAATTCCTGCCTAGCACCTTCCTTGGAGGAGAGAGAGTGCAACGTTTCATTTTAGCATTTTGGCGCTCTCGAGCGAGACAAACTGCTTTGGCTGTTTGCAAGGCTAGGAAAGAGCAGAGCCCGAGTCTTGCTGTTTATCTGCAATGACTGCCAGGGCAAGTGAGGACCAGCAAGATAATTCCTGCCTAGCACCTTCCTTGGAGGAGAGAGAGTGCAACGTTTCATTTTAGCATTTTGGCGCTCACGAGGGAGGCAAACTGCTTTGGCTGTTTGCAAGGCTAGGAAAGAGCAGAGCCTGAGTCTTGCTGTTTATCTGCAATGACTGCCAGGGCAAGTGAGGACCAGCAAGACAATTCCTGCCTAGCACCTTCCTTGGAGGAGAGAGAGTGCAACGTTTCATTTTAGCATTTTGGCGCTCACGAGGGAGAGAAACGTCTTTGGCTGTTTGCAAGGCTAGGAAAGAGCAGAGCCCGAGTCTTACTGTTTATCTGGAATGACTGCCAGGGCAAGTGAGGACCAGCAAGACAATTCCTGCCTAGCACCTTCCTTGGAGGAGAGAGAGTGCAACGTTTCATTTTAGCATTTTGGCGCTCACGAGGGAGACAAACTGCTTTGGCTTTTTACAAGGCTAGGAAAGAGCAGAGCCCCAGTCTTGCTGTTTATCTGCCATGACTGCCCGGGCAAGTGAGGACTAGCAAGACAATTCCTGCCCAGTACCTTCCTTGGAGGAGCGAGAATGCAACGTTTCATTTTAGCATTTTGGCGCTCACGAGGGAGACAAACTGCTTTGGCGCTTTGCAAGGCTAGGAAAGAGCAGAGCCCCAGTCTTGCTGTTTATCTGCCATGACTGCCAGGGCAAGTGAGGACCAGCAAGACAATTCCTGCCTAGCACCTTCCTTGGAGGAGAGAGAGTGCAACGTTTCATTTTAGCAATTTGGCGCTCACGAGCGAGACAAACTGCTTTGGCTGTTTGCAAGGCTAGGAAAGAGCAGAGCCCGAGTATTGCTGTTTACCTGCAATGACTGCCAGGGCAAGTGAGGACCAGCAAGACAATTCCTGCCTAGCACCTTCCTTGGAGGTGAGAGAGTGCAACTTTTCATTTTAGCATTTTGGCGCTCACGAGCGAGACAAACTGCTTTGGCTGTTTGCAAGGCTAGGAAAGAGCAGAGCCTGAGTCTTGCTGTTTATCTGCAATGACTGCCAGGGCAAGTGAGGACCAGCAAGACAATTCCTGCCTAGCACCTTCCTTGGAGGAGAGAGAGTGCAACGTTTCATTTTAGCATTTTGGCGCTCACGAGGGAGACAAACTGCTTTGGCGCTTTGCAAGGCTAGGAAAGAGCAGACCCCCAGTCTTGCTGTTTATCTGCCATGACTGCCAGGGCAAGTGAGGACCAGCAAGACAATTCCTGCCTAGCACCTTCCTTGGAGGAGAGAGAGTGCAACGTTTCATTTTAGCATTTTGGCGCTCACGAGCGAGACAAACTGCTTTGGCTGTTTGCAAGGCTAGGAAAGAGCAGAGCCCCAGTCTTGCTGTATATCTGCAATGACTGCCAGGGCAAGTGAGGTCCTACAAGGCAATTCCTTCCTAGCATCTTCCTTGGAGGAGAGAGAGTGCAACGTTTCATTTTGCTTTTTGGAGTGCGAGAGTGAGAAAAAGCAGAGTGCCTGTTTGCAAGGCTAGAAAAGAGCAGAGCCCCAGTCTTGCTGTTTATCTGCAATGACTACCAGGGCAAGTGAGGACCAGCAAGACAATTCCTGCCTAGCACCTTCCTTGGAGGAGAGAGAGTGCAACGTTTCATTTTAGCATTTTGGCGCTCACGAGGGAGACAAACTTCTTTGGCTGTTTGCAAGGCTAGGAAAGAGCAGAGCGCGAGTCTTTCTGTTTATCTGCAATGACTGCCAGGGCAAGTGAGGACCAGCAAGACAATTCCTGCCTAGCACCTTCCTTGGAGGAGAGAGAGTGCAACGTTTCATTTTAACATTTTGGTGCTCATGAGGGAGACGAACTGCATTGGCTGTTTGTAAGGTAGGAAAGAGCAGAGCCCCAGTCTTGCTGTTTATCTGCAATGAATTCCAGGGCAAGTGAGGACCAGCAAGGCAATTCCTGCCTAGCACCTTCCTTGGAGGAGAGAGAGTGCAACGTTTCATTTTAGAATTTTGGCGCTCACGAGGGAGACAAACTGCTTTGGCTGTTTGCAAGGCTAGGACAGAGCAGAGCCCCAGTCTTGCTGTTTATCTCCAATGACTGCCAGGGCAAGTGAGGACCAGCAAGACAATTCCTGCCTAGCACCTTCCTTGGAGGAGAGAGAGTGCAACGTTTCATTTTAACATTTTCGCGCTCACGAGGGAGAGAAACTGCTTTGGCTGTTTACAACGTAGGAAAGAGCAGAGCCCCAGTCTTGCTGTTTATCTGCAATGACTGACAGGGCAAGTGAGGACCAGCAAGACAATTCCTGCCTGGCACCTTCCTTGGAGGAGAGAGAGTGCAACGTTTCATTTTAACATTTTCGCGCTCACGAGGGAGAGAAACTGCTTTGGCTGTTTACAAGGTAGGAAAGAGCAGAGCCCCAGTCTTGCTGTTTATCTGCAATGACTGACAGGGCAAGTGAGGGCCAGCAAGACAATTCCTGCCTAGCACCTTCCTTGGAGGAGAGAGAGTGCAACGTTTCATTTTAACATTTTCGTGCTCACGAGGGAGAGAAACTTCTTTGGCTGTTTGCAAGGCTAGGAAAGAGCAGAGCCCCAGTCTTGCTGTTTATCTGCAATGACTGCCAGGGCAAGTGAGGACCAGCAAGACCATTCCTGCCTAGCACCTTCCATGGAGGAGAGAGAGTGCAACGTTTCATTTTAACATTTTGGTGCTCATGAGGGAGACGAACTGCATTGGCTGTTTGTAAGGTAGGAAAGAGCAGAGCCCCAGTCTTGCTGTTTATCTGCAATGAATTCCAGGGCAAGTGAGGACCAGCAAGGCAATTCCTGCCTAGCACCTTCCTTGGAGGAGAGAGAGTGCAACGTTTCATTTTAGAATTTTGGCGCTCACGAGGGAGACAAACTGCTTTGGCTGTTTGCAAAGCTAGGACAGAGCAGAGCCCCAGTCTTGCTGTTTATCTCCAATGACTGCCAGGGCAAGTGAGGACCAGCAAGACAATTCCTGCCTAGCACCTTCCTTGGAGGAGAGAGAGTGCAACGTTTCATTTTAGCATTTTGGCGCTCACGAGGGAGACAAACTGCTTTGGCTGTTTACAAGGCTAGGAAAGAGCAGAGCCCGAGTCTTGCTGTTTATCTGCAATGACTGCCAGGGCAAGTGAGGACCAGCAAGACAATTCCTGCCTAGCACCTTCCTTGGAGGAGAGAGAGTGTAACGTTTCATTTTAGCATTTTGGTGCTCACGAGCGAGACAAACTTCTTTGGCTGTTTGCTAGGCTAGGAAAGAGCAGAGCCCGAGTCTTCCTGTTTATCTGCAATGTCTGCCAGGGCAAGTGAGGACCAGCAAGACAATTCCTGCCTAGCACCTTCCTTGGAGGAGAGAGAGTGCAACGTTTCATTTTAGCATTTTGGCGGTCAGGAGGGAGAGAAACTTCTTTGGCTGTTTGCAAGGCTAGGAAAGAGCAGAGCCCCAGTCTTGCTGTTTATCTGCAACGTTTGCCAGGGCAAGTGAGGACCAGCAAGACAATTCCTGCCTAGCACCTTCCTTGGAGGAGAGAGAGTGCAACGTTTCATTTTAGCATTTTGGCGCTCAGCAGGGAGAGAAACTGCTTTGGCTGTTTACAAGGCTAGGAAAGAGCAGAGCCCGAGTCTTGCTGTTTATCTGTAATGAATTCCAGGGCAAGTGAGGACCAGCAAGACAATTCCTGCCTAGCACCTTCCTTGGAGGAGAGAGAGTGCAACGTTTCATTTTAGCATTTTGGTGCTCACGAGCGAGACAAACTTCTTTGGCTGTTTGCAAGGCTAGGAAAGAGCAGAGCCCGAGTCTTACTGTTTATCTGCAATGACTGCCAGGGCAAGTGAGGACCAGCAAGACAATTCCTGCCTAGCACCTTCCTTGGAGGAGAGAGAGTGCAACGTTTCATTTTAGCATTTTGGCGCTCACGAGGGAGACAAACTTCTTTGGCGCTTTGCAAGGCTAGGAAAGAGCAGAGCCCCAGTCTTGCTGTTTATCTGCCATGACTGCCAGGGCAAGTGAGGACCAGCAAGACAATTCCTGCCTAGCACCTTCCTTGGAGGAGAGAGAGTGCAACGTTTCATTTTAGCATTTTGGTGCTCACGAGCGAGACAAACTTCTTTGGCTGTTTGCAAGGCTAGGAAAGAGCAGAGCCCGAGTCTTACTGTTTATCTGCAATGACTGCCAGGGCAAGTGAGGACCAGCAAGACAATTCCTGCCTAGCACCTTCCTTGGAGGAGAGAGAGTGCAACGTTTCATTTTAGCATTTTGGCGCTCACGAGGGAGACAAACTTTTTTGGCGCTTTGCAAGGCTAGGAAAGAGCAGAGCCCCAGTCTTGCTGTTTATCTGCCATGACTGCCAGGGCAAGTGAGGACCAGCAAGACAATTCCTGCCTAGCACCTTCCTTGGAGGAGAGAGAGTGCAACGTTTCATTTTAGCATTTTGGCGCTCTCGAGCGAGACAAACTGCTTTGGCTGTTTGCAAGGCTAGGAAAGAGCAGAGCCCGAGTCTTGCTGTTTATCTGCAATGACTGCCAGGGCAAGTGAGGACCAGCAAGATAATTCCTGCCTAGCACCTTCCTTGGAGGAGAGAGAGTGCAACGTTTCATTTTAGCATTTTGGCGCTCACGAGGGAGACAAACTGCTTTGGCTGTTTGCAAGGCTAGGAAAGAGCAGAGCCTGAGTCTTGCTGTTTATCTGCAATGACTGCCAGGGCAAGTGAGGACCAGCAAGACAATTCCTGCCTAGCACCTTCCTTGGAGGAGAGAGAGTGCAACGTTTCATTTTAGCATTTTGGCGCTCACGAGGGAGAGAAACTGCTTTGGCTGTTTGCAAGGCTAGGAAAGAGCAGAGCCCGAGTCTTACTGTTTATCTGGAATGACTGCCAGGGCAAGTGAGGACCAGCAAGACAATTCCTGCCTAGCACCTTCCTTGGAGGAGAGAGAGTGCAACGTTTCATTTTAGCATTTTGGCGCTCACGAGGGAGACAAACTGCTTTGGCTTTTTACAAGGCTAGGAAAGAGCAGAGCCCCAGTCTTGCTGTTTATCTGCCATGACTGCCCGGGCAAGTGAGGACTAGCAAGACAATTCCTGCCCAGTACCTTCCTTGGAGGAGAGAGAATGCAACGTTTCATTTTAGCATTTTGGCGCTCACGAGGGAGACAAACTGCTTTGGCGCTTTGCAAGGCTAGGAAAGAGCAGAGCCCCAGTCTTGCTGTTTATCTGCCATGACTGCCAGGGCAAGTGAGGACCAGCAAGACAATTCCTGCCTAGCACCTTCCTTGGAGGAGAGAGAGTGCAACGTTTCATTTTAGCAATTTGGCGCTCACGAGCGAGACAAACTGCTTTGGCTGTTTGCAAGGCTAGGAAAGAGCAGAGCCCGAGTATTGCTGTTTACCTGCAATGACTGCCAGGGCAAGTGAGGACCAGCAAGACAATTCCTGCCTAGCACCTTCCTTGGAGGTGAGAGAGTGCAACTTTTCATTTTAGCATTTTGGCGCTCACGAGCGAGACAAACTGCTTTGGCTGTTTGCAAGGCTAGGAAAGAGCAGAGCCTGAGTCTTGCTGTTTATCTGCAATGACTGCCAGGGCAAGTGAGGACCAGCAAGACAATTCCTGCCTAGCACCTTCCTTGGAGGAGAGAGAGTGCAACGTTTCATTTTAGCATTTTGGCGCTCACGAGGGAGACAAACTGCTTTGGCGCTTTGCAAGGCTAGGAAAGAGCAGACCCCCAGTCTTGCTGTTTATCTGCCATGACTGCCAGGGCAAGTGAGGACCAGCAAGACAATTCCTGCCTAGCACCTTCCTTGGAGGAGAGAGAGTGCAACGTTTCATTTTAGCATTTTGGCGCTCACGAGCGAGACAAACTGCTTTGGCTGTTTGCAAGGCTAGGAAAGAGCAGAGCCCCAGTCTTGCTGTATATCTGCAATGACTGCCAGGGCAAGTGAGGTCCTACAAGGCAATTCCTTCCTAGCATCTTCCTTGGAGGAGAGAGAGTGCAACGTTTCATTTTGCTTTTTGGAGTGCGAGAGTGAGAAAAAGCAGAGTGCCTGTTTGCAAGGCTAGAAAAGAGCAGAGCCCCAGTCTTGCTGTTTATCTGCAATGACTACCAGGGCAAGTGAGGACCAGCAAGACAATTCCTGCCTAGCACCTTCCTTGGAGGAGAGAGAGTGCAACGTTTCATTTTAGCATTTTGGCGCTCACGAGGGAGACAAACTTCTTTGGCTGTTTGCAAGGCTAGGAAAGAGCAGAGCGCGAGTCTTTCTGTTTATCTGCAATGACTGCCAGGGCAAGTGAGGACCAGCAAGACAATTCCTGCCTAGCACCTTCCTTGGAGGAGAGAGAGTGCAACGTTTCATTTTAGCATTTTGGCGCTCACGAGGGAGAGAAACTTCTTTGGCTGTTTGCAAGGCTAGGAAAGAGCAGAGCCCCAGTCTTGCTGTTTATCTGCCATGACTGCCAGGGCAAGTGAGGACCAGCAAGGCAATTCCTGCCTAGCACCTTCCTTGGAGGAGAGAGAGTGCAACGTTTCATTTTAACATTTTGGTGCTCATGAGGGAGACGAACTGCATTGGCTGTTTGTAAGGTAGGAAAGAGCAGAGCCCCAGTCTTGCTGTTTATCTGCAATGAATTCCAGGGCAAGTGAGGACCAGCAAGGCAATTCCTGCCTAGCACCTTCCTTGGAGGAGAGAGAGTGCAACGTTTCATTTTAGAATTTTGGCGCTCACGAGGGAGACAAACTGCTTTGGCTGTTTGCAAGGCTAGGACAGAGCAGAGCCCCAGTCTTGCTGTTTATCTCCAATGACTGCCAGGGCAAGTGAGGACCAGCAAGACAATTCCTGCCTAGCACCTTCCTTGGAGGAGAGAGAGTGCAACGTTTCATTTTAACATTTTCGCGCTCACGAGGGAGAGAAACTGCTTTGGCTGTTTACAACGTAGGAAAGAGCAGAGCCCCAGTCTTGCTGTTTATCTGCAATGACTGACAGGGCAAGTGAGGACCAGCAAGACAATTCCTGCCTAGCACCTTCCTTGGAGGAGAGAGAGTGCAACGTTTCATTTTAATATTTTCGCGCTCACGAGGGAGAGAAACTGCTTTGGCTGTTTACAAGGTAGGAAAGAGCAGAGCCCCAGTCTTGCTGTTTATCTGCAATGACTGACAGGGCAAGTGAGGGCCAGCAAGACAATTCCTGCCTAGCGCCTTCCTTGGAGGAGAGAGAGTGCAACGTTTCATTTTAACATTTTCGTGCTCACGAGGGAGAGAAACTTCTTTGGCTGTTTGCAAGGCTAGGAAAGAGCAGAGCCCCAGTCTTGCTGTTTATCTGCAATGACTGCCAGGGCAAGTGAGGACCAGCAAGACCATTCCTGCCTAGCACCTTCCATGGAGGAGAGAGAGTGCAACGTTTCATTTTAACATTTTGGTGCTCATGAGGGAGACGAACTGCATTGGCTGTTTGTAAGGTAGGAAAGAGCAGAGCCCCAGTCTTGCTGTTTATCTGCAATGAATTCCAGGGCAAGTGAGGACCAGCAAGGCAATTCCTGCCTAGCACCTTCCTTGGAGGAGAGAGAGTGCAACGTTTCATTTTAGCATTTTGGCGCTCACGAGGGAGAGAAACTGCTTTGGCTGTTTGCAAGGCTAGGAAAGAGCAGAGCCCGAGTCTTACTGTTTATCTGCAATGACTGCCAGGGCAAGTGAGGACCAGCAAGACAATTCCTGCCTAGCACCTTCCTTGGAGGAGAGAGAGTGCAACGTTTCATTTTAGCATTTTGGCGCTCACGAGGGAGAGAAACTGCTTTGGCTGTTTGCAAGGCTAGGAAAGAGCAGAGCCCGAGTCTTACTGTTTATCTGGAATGACTGCCAGGGCAAGTGAGGACCAGCAAGACAATTCCTGCCTAGCACCTTCCTTGGAGGAGAGAGAGTGCAACGTTTCATTTTAGCATTTTGGCGCTCACGAGGGAGACAAACTGCTTTGGCTTTTTACAAGGCTAGGAAAGAGCAGAGCCCCAGTCTTGCTGTTTATCTGCCATGACTGCCCGGGCAAGTGAGGACTAGCAAGACAATTCCTGCCCAGTACCTTCCTTGGAGGAGAGAGAATGCAACGTTTCATTTTAGCATTTTGGCGCTCACGAGGGAGACAAACTGCTTTGGCGCTTTGCAAGGATAGGAAAGAGCAGAGCCCCAGTCTTGCTGTTTATCTGCCATGACTGCCAGGGCAAGTGAGGACCAGCAAGACAATTCCTGCCTAGCACCTTCCTTGGAGGAGAGAGAGTGCAACGTTTCATTTTAGCAATTTGGCGCTCACGAGCGAGACAAACTGCTTTGGCTGTTTGCAAGGCTAGGAAAGAGCAGAGCCCGAGTATTGCTGTTTACCTGCAATGACTGCCAGGGCAAGTGAGGACCAGCAAGACAATTCCTGCCTAGCACCTTCCTTGGAGGTGAGAGAGTGCAACTTTTCATTTTAGCATTTTGGCGCTCACGAGCGAGACAAACTGCTTTGGCTGTTTGCAAGGCTAGGAAAGAGCAGAGCCTGAGTCTTGCTGTTTATCTGCAATGACTGCCAGGGCAAGTGAGGACCAGCAAGACAATTCCTGCCTAGCACCTTCCTTGGAGGAGAGAGAGTGCAACGTTTCATTTTAGCATTTTGGCGCTCACGAGCGAGACAAACTGCTTTGGCTGTTTGCAAGGCTAGGAAAGAGCAGAGCCCCAGTCTTGCTGTATATCTGCAATGACTGCCAGGGCAAGTGAGGTCCTACAAGGCAATTCCTTCCTAGCATCTTCCTTGGAGGAGAGAGAGTGCAACGTTTCATTTTGCTTTTTGGAGTGCGAGAGTGAGAAAAAGCAGAGTGCCTGTTTGCAAGGCTAGAAAAGAGCAGAGCCCCAGTCTTGCTGTTTATCTGCAATGACTACCAGGGCAAGTGAGGACCAGCAAGACAATTCCTGCCTAGCACCTTCCTTGGAGGAGAGAGAGTGCAACGTTTCATTTTAGCATTTTGGCGCTCACGAGGGAGACAAACTTCTTTGGCTGTTTGCAAGGCTAGGAAAGAGCAGAGCGCGAGTCTTTCTGTTTATCTGCAATGACTGCCAGGGCAAGTGAGGACCAGCAAGACAATTCCTGCCTAGCACCTTCCTTGGAGGAGAGAGAGTGCAACGTTTCATTTTAGCATTTTGGCGCTCACGAGGGAGAGAAACTTCTTTGGCTGTTTGCAAGGCTAGGAAAGAGCAGAGCCCCAGTCTTGCTGTTTATCTGCCATGACTGCCAGGGCAAGTGAGGACCAGCAAGACAATTCCTGCCTAGCACCTTCCTTGGAGGAGAGAGAGTGCAACGTTTCATTTTAGCATTTTGGCGCTCAGGAGGGAGAGAAACTGCTTTGGCTGTTTACAAGGCTAGGAAAGAGCAGAGCCCGAGTCTTGCTGTTTATCTGCAATGACTGCCAGGGCAAGTGAGGACCAGCAAGACAATTCCTGCCTAGCACCTTCCTTGGAGGAGAGAGAGTGCAACGTTTCATTTTAGCATTTTGGCGCTCACGAGGGAGAGAAACTTCTTTGGCTGTTTGCAAGGCTAGGAAAGAGCAGAGCCCCAGTCTTACTGTTTATCTGCAATGAATGCCAGGGCAAGTGAGGACCAGCAAGACAATTCCTGCCTAGCACCTTCCTTGGAGGAGAGAGAGTGCAACGTTTCATTTTAGCATTTTGGCGCTCACGAGGGAGAAAAACTTCTTTGGCTGTTTGCAAGGCTAGGAAAGAGCAGAGCCCGAGTCTTGCTGTTTATCTGCCATGACTGCCAGGGCAAGTGAGGACCAGCAAGACAATTCCTGCCTAGCACCTTCCTTGGAGGAGAGAGAGTGCAACGTTTCATTTTAGCATTTTGGCGCTCAGGAGGGAGAGAAACTGCTTTGGCTGTTTACAAGGCTAGGAAAGAGCAGAGCCCGAGTCTTGCTGTTTATCTGCAATGACTGCCAGGGCAAGTGAGGACCAGCAAGACAATTCCTGCCTAGCACCTTCCTTGGAGGAGAGAGAGTGCAACGTTTCATTTTAGCATTTTGGCGCTCACGAGTGAGAGAAACTTCTTTGGCTGTTTGCAAGGCTAGGAAAGAGCAGAGCCCCAGTCTTGCTGTTTATCTGCCATGACTGCCAGGGCAAGTGAGGACCAGCAAGACAATTCCTGCCTAGCACCTTCCTTGGAGGAGAGAGAGTGCAACGTTTCATTTTAGCATTTTGGTGCTCACGAGCGCGACAAACTTCTTTGGCTGTTTGCAAGGCTAGGAAAGAGCAGAGCCCGAGTCTTACTGTTTATCTGCCATGACTGCCAGGGCAAGTGAGGACCAGCAAGACAATTCCTGCCTAGCACCTTCCTTGGAGGAGAGAGAGTGCAACGTTTCATTTTAGCATTTTGGTGCTCACGAGCGAGACAAACTTCTTTGGCTGTTTGCAAGGCTAGGAAAGAGCAGAGCCCGAGTCTTACTGTTTATCTGCAATGACTGCCAGGGCAAGTGAGGACCAGCAAGACAATTCCTGCCTAGCACCTTCCTTGGAGGAGAGAGAGTGCAACGTTTCATTTTAGCATTTTGGCGCTCACGAGGGAGACAAACTTTTTTGGCGCTTTGCAAGGCTAGGAAAGAGCAGAGCCCCAGTCTTGCTGTTTATCTGCCATGACTGCCAGGGCAAGTGAGGACCAGCAAGACAATTCCTGCCTAGCACCTTCCTTGGAGGAGAGAGAGTGCAACGTTTCATTTTAGCATTTTGGCGCTCTCGAGCGAGACAAACTGCTTTGGCTGTTTGCAAGGCTAGGAAAGAGCAGAGCCCGAGTCTTGCTGTTTATCTGCAATGACTGCCAGGGCAAGTGAGGACCAGCAAGATAATTCCTGCCTAGCACCTTCCTTGGAGGAGAGAGAGTGCAACGTTTCATTTTAGCATTTTGGCGCTCACGAGGGAGACAAACTGCTTTGGCTGTTTGCAAGGCTAGGAAAGAGCAGAGCCTGAGTCTTGCTGTTTATCTGCAATGACTGCCAGGGCAAGTGAGGACCAGCAAGACAATTCCTGCCTAGCACCTTCCTTGGAGGAGAGAGAGTGCAACGTTTCATTTTAGCATTTTGGCGCTCACGAGGGAGAGAAACTGCTTTGGCTGTTTGCAAGGCTAGGAAAGAGCAGAGCCCGAGTCTTACTGTTTATCTGGAATGACTGCCAGGGCAAGTGAGGACCAGCAAGACAATTCCTGCCTAGCACCTTCCTTGGAGGAGAGAGAGTGCAACGTTTCATTTTAGCATTTTGGCGCTCACGAGGGAGACAAACTGCTTTGGCTTTTTACAAGGCTAGGAAAGAGCAGAGCCCCAGTCTTGCTGTTTATCTGCCATGACTGCCCGGGCAAGTGAGGACTAGCAAGACAATTCCTGCCCAGTACCTTCCTTGGAGGAGAGAGAATGCAACGTTTCATTTTAGCATTTTGGCGCTCACGAGGGAGACAAACTGCTTTGGCGCTTTGCAAGGCTAGGAAAGAGCAGAGCCCCAGTCTTGCTGTTTATCTGCCATGACTGCCAGGGCAAGTGAGGACCAGCAAGACAATTCCTGCCTAGCACCTTCCTTGGAGGAGAGAGAGTGCAACGTTTCATTTTAGCAATTTGGCGCTCACGAGCGAGACAAACTGCTTTGGCTGTTTGCAAGGCTAGGAAAGAGCAGAGCCCGAGTATTGCTGTTTACCTGCAATGACTGCCAGGGCAAGTGAGGACCAGCAAGACAATTCCTGCCTAGCACCTTCCTTGGAGGTGAGAGAGTGCAACTTTTCATTTTAGCATTTTGGCGCTCACGAGCGAGACAAACTGCTTTGGCTGTTTGCAAGGCTAGGAAAGAGCAGAGCCTGAGTCTTGCTGTTTATCTGCAATGACTGCCAGGGCAAGTGAGGACCAGCAAGACAATTCCTGCCTAGCACCTTCCTTGGAGGAGAGAGAGTGCAACGTTTCATTTTAGCATTTTGGCGCTCACGAGGGAGACAAACTGCTTTGGCGCTTTGCAAGGCTAGGAAAGAGCAGACCCCCAGTCTTGCTGTTTATCTGCCATGACTGCCAGGGCAAGTGAGGACCAGCAAGACAATTCCTGCCTAGCACCTTCCTTGGAGGAGAGAGAGTGCAACGTTTCATTTTAGCATTTTGGCGCTCACGAGCGAGACAAACTGCTTTGGCTGTTTGCAAGGCTAGGAAAGAGCAGAGCCCCAGTCTTGCTGTATATCTGCAATGACTGCCAGGGCAAGTGAGGTCCTACAAGGCAATTCCTTCCTAGCATCTTCCTTGGAGGAGAGAGAGTGCAACGTTTCATTTTGCTTTTTGGAGTGCGAGAGTGAGAAAAAGCAGAGTGCCTGTTTGCAAGGCTAGAAAAGAGCAGAGCCCCAGTCTTGCTGTTTATCTGCAATGACTACCAGGGCAAGTGAGGACCAGCAAGACAATTCCTGCCTAGCACCTTCCTTGGAGGAGAGAGAGTGCAACGTTTCATTTTAGCATTTTGGCGCTCACGAGGGAGACAAACTTCTTTGGCTGTTTGCAAGGCTAGGAAAGAGCAGAGCGCGAGTCTTTCTGTTTATCTGCAATGACTGCCAGGGCAAGTGAGGACCAGCAAGACAATTCCTGCCTAGCACCTTCCTTGGAGGAGAGAGAGTGCAACGTTTCATTTTAGCATTTTGGCGCTCACGAGGGAGAGAAACTTCTTTGGCTGTTTGCAAGGCTAGGAAAGAGCAGAGCCCCAGTCTTGCTGTTTATCTGCCATGACTGCCAGGGCAAGTGAGGACCAGCAAGGCAATTCCTGCCTAGCACCTTCCTTGGAGGAGAGAGAGTGCAACGTTTCATTTTAACATTTTGGTGCTCATGAGGGAGACGAACTGCATTGGCTGTTTGTAAGGTAGGAAAGAGCAGAGCCCCAGTCTTGCTGTTTATCTGCAATGAATTCCAGGGCAAGTGAGGACCAGCAAGGCAATTCCTGCCTAGCACCTTCCTTGGAGGAGAGAGAGTGCAACGTTTCATTTTAGAATTTTGGCGCTCACGAGGGAGACAAACTGCTTTGGCTGTTTGCAAGGCTAGGACAGAGCAGAGCCCCAGTCTTGCTGTTTATCTCCAATGACTGCCAGGGCAAGTGAGGACCAGCAAGACAATTCCTGCCTAGCACCTTCCTTGGAGGAGAGAGAGTGCAACGTTTCATTTTAACATTTTCGCGCTCACGAGGGAGAGAAACTGCTTTGGCTGTTTACAACGTAGGAAAGAGCAGAGCCCCAGTCTTGCTGTTTATCTGCAATGACTGACAGGGCAAGTGAGGACCAGCAAGACAATTCCTGCCTAGCACCTTCCTTGGAGGAGAGAGAGTGCAACGTTTCATTTTAATATTTTCGCGCTCACGAGGGAGAGAAACTGCTTTGGCTGTTTACAAGGTAGGAAAGAGCAGAGCCCCAGTCTTGCTGTTTATCTGCAATGACTGACAGGGCAAGTGAGGGCCAGCAAGACAATTCCTGCCTAGCGCCTTCCTTGGAGGAGAGAGAGTGCAACGTTTCATTTTAACATTTTCGTGCTCACGAGGGAGAGAAACTTCTTTGGCTGTTTGCAAGGCTAGGAAAGAGCAGAGCCCCAGTCTTGCTGTTTATCTGCAATGACTGCCAGGGCAAGTGAGGACCAGCAAGACCATTCCTGCCTAGCACCTTCCATGGAGGAGAGAGAGTGCAACGTTTCATTTTAACATTTTGGTGCTCATGAGGGAGACGAACTGCATTGGCTGTTTGTAAGGTAGGAAAGAGCAGAGCCCCAGTCTTGCTGTTTATCTGCAATGAATTCCAGGGCAAGTGAGGACCAGCAAGGCAATTCCTGCCTAGCACCTTCCTTGGAGGAGAGAGAGTGCAACGTTTCATTTTAGCATTTTGGCGCTCACGAGGGAGAGAAACTGCTTTGGCTGTTTGCAAGGCTAGGAAAGAGCAGAGCCCGAGTCTTACTGTTTATCTGCAATGACTGCCAGGGCAAGTGAGGACCAGCAAGACAATTCCTGCCTAGCACCTTCCTTGGAGGTGAGAGAGTGCAACTTTTCATTTTAGCATTTTGGCGCTCACGAGCGAGACAAACTGCTTTGGCTGTTTGCAAGGCTAGGAAAGAGCAGAGCCTGAGTCTTGCTGTTTATCTGCAATGACTGCCAGGGCAAGTGAGGACCAGCAAGACAATTCCTGCCTAGCACCTTCCTTGGAGGAGAGAGAGTGCAACGTTTCATTTTAGCATTTTGGCGCTCACGAGCGAGACAAACTGCTTTGGCTGTTTGCAAGGCTAGGAAAGAGCAGAGCCCCAGTCTTGCTGTATATCTGCAATGACTGCCAGGGCAAGTGAGGTCCTACAAGGCAATTCCTTCCTAGCATCTTCCTTGGAGGAGAGAGAGTGCAACGTTTCATTTTGCTTTTTGGAGTGCGAGAGTGAGAAAAAGCAGAGTGCCTGTTTGCAAGGCTAGAAAAGAGCAGAGCCCCAGTCTTGCTGTTTATCTGCAATGACTACCAGGGCAAGTGAGGACCAGCAAGACAATTCCTGCCTAGCACCTTCCTTGGAGGAGAGAGAGTGCAACGTTTCATTTTAGCATTTTGGCGCTCACGAGGGAGACAAACTTCTTTGGCTGTTTGCAAGGCTAGGAAAGAGCAGAGCGCGAGTCTTTCTGTTTATCTGCAATGACTGCCAGGGCAAGTGAGGACCAGCAAGACAATTCCTGCCTAGCACCTTCCTTGGAGGAGAGAGAGTGCAACGTTTCATTTTAGCATTTTGGCGCTCACGAGGGAGAGAAACTTCTTTGGCTGTTTGCAAGGCTAGGAAAGAGCAGAGCCCCAGTCTTGCTGTTTATCTGCCATGACTGCCAGGGCAAGTGAGGACCAGCAAGACAATTCCTGCCTAGCACCTTCCTTGGAGGAGAGAGAGTGCAACGTTTCATTTTAGCATTTTGGCGCTCAGGAGGGAGAGAAACTGCTTTGGCTGTTTACAAGGCTAGGAAAGAGCAGAGCCCGAGTCTTGCTGTTTATCTGCAATGACTGCCAGGGCAAGTGAGGACCAGCAAGACAATTCCTGCCTAGCACCTTCCTTGGAGGAGAGAGAGTGCAACGTTTCATTTTAGCATTTTGGCGCTCACGAGGGAGAGAAACTTCTTTGGCTGTTTGCAAGGCTAGGAAAGAGCAGAGCCCCAGTCTTACTGTTTATCTGCAATGAATGCCAGGGCAAGTGAGGACCAGCAAGACAATTCCTGCCTAGCACCTTCCTTGGAGGAGAGAGAGTGCAACGTTTCATTTTAGCATTTTGGCGCTCACGAGGGAGAAAAACTTCTTTGGCTGTTTGCAAGGCTAGGAAAGAGCAGAGCCCGAGTCTTGCTGTTTATCTGCCATGACTGCCAGGGCAAGTGAGGACCAGCAAGACAATTCCTGCCTAGCACCTTCCTTGGAGGAGAGAGAGTGCAACGTTTCATTTTAGCATTTTGGCGCTCAGGAGGGAGAGAAACTGCTTTGGCTGTTTACAAGGCTAGGAAAGAGCAGAGCCCGAGTCTTGCTGTTTATCTGCAATGACTGCCAGGGCAAGTGAGGACCAGCAAGACAATTCCTGCCTAGCACCTTCCTTGGAGGAGAGAGAGTGCAACGTTTCATTTTAGCATTTTGGCGCTCACGAGTGAGAGAAACTTCTTTGGCTGTTTGCAAGGCTAGGAAAGAGCAGAGCCCCAGTCTTGCTGTTTATCTGCCATGACTGCCAGGGCAAGTGAGGACCAGCAAGACAATTCCTGCCTAGCACCTTCCTTGGAGGAGAGAGAGTGCAACGTTTCATTTTAGCATTTTGGTGCTCACGAGCGCGACAAACTTCTTTGGCTGTTTGCAAGGCTAGGAAAGAGCAGAGCCCGAGTCTTACTGTTTATCTGCAATGACTGCCAGGGCAAGTGAGGACCAGCAAGACAATTCCTGCCTAGCACCTTCCTTGGAGGAGAGAGAGTGCAACGTTTCATTTTAGCATTTTGGCGCTCAGGAGGGAGAGAAACTGCTTTGGCTGTTTACAAGGCTAGGAAAGAGCAGAGCCCGAGTCTTGCTGTTTATCTGCAATGACTGCCAGGGCAAGTGAGGACCAGCAAGACAATTCCTGCCTAGCACCTTGCTTGGAGGAGAGAGAGTGCAACGTTTCATTTTGCTTTTTGGAGTGCTAGAGTGAGAAAAAGCAGAGTGCCTGTTTGCAAGGCTAGAAAAGAGCAGAGCCCCAGTCTTGCTGTTTATCTGCAATGACTGCCAGGGCAAGTGAGGACCAGCAAAACAATTCCTGCCCAGTACCTTCCTTGGAGGAGAGAGAATGCAACGTTTCATTTTAGCATTTTGGCGCTCACGAGGGAGACAAACTGCTTTGGCGCTTTGCAAGGCTAGGAAAGAGCAGAGCCCCAGTCTTGCTGTTTATCTGCCATGACTGCCAGGGCAAGTGAGGACCAGCAAGACAATTCCTGCCTAGCACCTTCCTTGGAGGAGAGAGAGTGCAACGTTTCATTTTAGCAATTTGGCGCTCACGAGCGAGACAAACTGCTTTGGCTGTTTGCAAGGCTAGGAAAGAGCAGAGCCCGAGTATTGCTGTTTACCTGCAATGACTGCCAGGGCAAGTGAGGACCAGCAAGACAATTCCTGCCTAGCACCTTCCTTGGAGGTGAGAGAGTGCAACGTTTCATTTTAGCATTTTGGCGCTCACGAGCGAGACAAACTGCTTTGGCTGTTTGCAAGGCTAGGAAAGAGCAGAGCCTGAGTCTTGCTGTTTATCTGCAATGACTGCCAGGGCAAGTGAGGACCAGCAAGACAATTCCTGCCTAGCACCTTCCTTGGAGGAGAGAGAGTGCAACGTTTCATTTTAGCATTTTGGCGCTCACGAGGGAGACAAACTGCTTTGGCGCTTTGCAAGGCTAGGAAAGAGCAGAGCCCCAGTCTTGCTGTTTATCTGCCATGACTGCCAGGGCAAGTGAGGACCAGCAAGACAATTCCTGCCTAGCATCTTCCTTGGAGGAGAGAGAGTGCAACGTTTCATTTTAGCATTTTGGCGCTCACGAGGGAGACAAACTGCTTTGGCTGTTTGCAAGGCTAGGAAAGAGCAGAGCCCATTCTTGCTGTTCATCTGCAATGACTGCCAGGGCAAGTGAGGACCAGCAAGACACTTCCTGCCTACCACCTTGCTTGGAGGAGAGAGAGTGCAACGTTTCATTTTGCTTTTTGGTGTGCGAGAGTGAGAAAAAGCAGAGTGCCTGTTTGCAAGGCTAGGAAAGAGCAGAGCCTGAGTCTTGCTGTTTATCTGCAATGACTGCCAGGGCAAGTGAGGACCAGCAAGACAATTCCTGCCTAGCACCTTCCTTGGAGGAGAGAGAGTGCAACGTTTCATTTTAGCATTTTGGCGCTCACGAGGGAGACAAACTGCTTTGGCTGTTTACAAGGCTAGGAAAGAGCAGAGCCCGAGTCTTGCTGTTTATCAGCAATGACTGCCAGGGCAAGTGAGGACCAGCAAGACAATTCCTGCCTAGCACCTTCCTTGGAGGAGAGAGAGTGCAACGTTTCATTTTAGCATTTTGGCGCTCACGAGGGAGAAAAACTTCTTTGGCTGTTTGCAAGGCTAGGAAAGAGCAGAGCCCCAGTCTTGCTGTTTATCTGCCATGACTGCCAGGGCAAGTGAGGACCAGCAAGACAATTCCTGCCTAGCACCTTCCTTGGAGGAGAGAGAGTGCAACGTTTCATTTTAGCATTTTGGCGCTCACGAGGGAGAGAAACTGCTTTGGCTGTTTACAAGGCTAGGAAAGAGCAGAGCGCGAGTCTTTCTGTTTATCTGCAATGACTGCCAGGGCAAGTGAGGACCAGCAAGACAATTCCTGCCTAGCACCTTCCTTGGAGGAGAGAGAGTGCAACGTTTCATTTTAGCATTTTGGCGCTCACGAGGGAGACAAACTTCTTTGGCTGTTTGCAAGGCTAGGAAAGAGCAGAGCGCGAGTCTTTCTGTTTATCTGCAATGACTGCCAGGGCAAGTGAGGACCAGCAAGACAATTCCTGCCTAGCACCTTCCTTGGAGGAGAGAGAGTGCAACGTTTCATTTTAGCATTTTGGCGCTCACGAGGGAGAGAAACTTCTTTGGCTGTTTGCAAGGCTAGGAAAGAGCAGAGCCCCAGTCTTGCTGTTTATCTGCAATGACTACCAGGGCAAGTGAGGACCAGCAAGACAATTCCTGCCTAGCACCTTCCTTGGAGGAGAGAGAGTGCAACGTTTCATTTTAGCATTTTGGCGCTCACGAGGGAGACAAACTTCTTTGGCTGTTTGCAAGGCTAGGAAAGAGCAGAGCGCGAGTCTTTCTGTTTATCTGCAATGACTGCCAGGGCAAGTGAGGACCAGCAAGACAATTCCTGCCTAGCACCTTCCTTGGAGGAGAGAGAGTGCAACGTTTCATTTTAGCATTTTGGCGCTCACGAGGGAGAGAAACTTCTTTGGCTGTTTGCAAGGCTAGGAAAGAGCAGAGCCCCAGTCTTGCTGTTTATCTGCCATGACTGCCAGGGCAAGTGAGGACCAGCAAGACAATTCCTGCCTAGCACTTTCCTTGGAGGAGAGAGAGTGCAACGTTTCATTTTAGCATTTTGGCGCTCAGGAGGGAGAGAAACTGCTTTGGCTGTTTACAAGGCTAGGAAAGAGCAGAGCCCGAGTCTTGCTGTTTATCTGCAATGACTGCCAGGGCAAGTGAGGACCAGCAAGACAATTCCTGCCTAGCACCTTGCTTGGAGGAGAGAGAGTGCAACGTTTCATTTTGCTTTTTGGAGTGCGAGAGTGAGAAAAAGCAGAGTGCCTGTTTGCAAGGCTAGAAAAGAGCAGAGCCCCAGTCTTGCTGTTTATCTGCAATGACTGCCAGGGCAAGTGAGGACCAGCAAGATAATTCCTGCCTAGCACCTTCCTTGGTGGAGAGAGAGTGCAACGTTTCATTTTAGCATTTTGGCGCTCACGAGGGAGACAAACTGCTTTGGCTGTTTGCAAGGCTAGGAAAGAGCAGAGCCTGAGTCTTGCTGTTTATCTGCAATGACTGCCAGGGCAAGTGAGGACCAGCAAGACAATTCCTGCCCAGTACCTTCCTTGGAGGAGAGAGAATGCAACGTTTCATTTTAGCATTTTGGCGCTCACGAGGGAGACAAACTGCTTTGGCGCTTTGCAAGGCTAGGAAAGAGCAGAGCCCCAGTCTTGCTGTTTATCTGCCATGACTGCCAGGGCAAGTGAGGACCAGCAAGACAATTCCTGCCTAGCACCTTCCTTGGAGGAGAGAGAGTGCAACGTTTCATTTTAGCAATTTGGCGCTCACGAGCGAGACAAACTGCTTTGGCTGTTTGCAAGGCTAGGAAAGAGCAGAGCCCGAGTATTGCTGTTTACCTGCAATGACTGCCAGGGCAAGTGAGGACCAGCAAGACAATTCCTGCCTAGCACCTTCCTTGGAGGTGAGAGAGTGCAACGTTTCATTTTAGCATTTTGGCGCTCACGAGCGAGACAAACTGCTTTGGCTGTTTGCAAGGCTAGGAAAGAGCAGAGCCTGAGTCTTGCTGTTTATCTGCAATGACTGCCAGGGCAAGTGAGGACCAGCAAGACAATTCCTGCCTAGCACCTTCCTTGGAGGAGAGAGAGTGCAACGTTTCATTTTAGCATTTTGGCGCTCACGAGGGAGACAAACTGCTTTGGCTGTTTGCAAGGCTAGGAAAGAGCAGACCCCCAGTCTTGCTGTTTATCTGCCATGACTGCCAGGGCAAGTGAGGACCAGCAAGACAATTCCTGCCTAGCACCTTCCTTGGAGGAGAGAGAGTGTAACGTTTCATTTTAGCATTTTGGCGCTCACGAGCGAGACAAACTGCTTTGGCTGTTTGCAAGGCTAGGAAAGAGCAGAGCCCCAGTCTTGCTGTATATCTGCAATGACTGCCAGGGCAAGTGTGGTCCTACAAGGCAATTCCTGCCTAGCATCTTCCTTGGAGGAGAGAGAGTGCAACGTTTCATTTTAGCATTTTGGCGCTCACGAGTGAGACAAACTGCTTTGGCTGTTTGCAAGGCTAGGAAAGAGCAGAGCCCAGTCTTGCTGTTCATCTGTAATGACTGCCAGGGCAAGTGAGGACCAGCAAGACACTTCCTGCCTACCACCTTGCTTGGAGGAGAGAGAGTGCAACGTTTCATTTTGCTTTTTGGTGTGCGAGAGTGAGAAAAAGCAGAGTGCCTGTTTGCAAGGCTAGGAAAGAGCAGAGCCTGAGTCTTGCTGTTTATCTGCAATGACTGCCAGGGCAAGTGAGGACCAGCAAGACAATTCCTGCCTAGCACCTTCCTTGGAGGAGAGAGAGTGCAACGTTTCATTTTAGCATTTTGGCGCTCACGAGGGAGAAAAACTTCTTTGGCTGTTTGCAAGGCTAGGAAAGAGCAGAGCCCCAGTCTTGCTGTTTATCTGCCATGACTGCCAGGGCAAGTGAGGACCAGCAAGACAATTCCTGCCTAGCACCTTCCTTGGAGGAGAGAGAGTGCAACGTTTCATTTTAGCATTTTGGCGCTCACGAGGGAGAGAAACTGCTTTGGCTGTTTACAAGGCTAGGAAAGAGCAGAGCCCGAGTCTTGCTGTTTATCTGCAATGACTGCCAGGGCAAGTGAGGACCAGCAAGACAATTCCTGCCTAGCACCTTCCTTGGAGGAGAGAGAGTGCAACGTTTCATTTTAGCATTTTGGCGCTCACGAGGGAGACAAACTTCTTTGGCTGTTTGCAAGGCTAGGAAAGAGCAGAGCGCGAGTCTTTCTGTTTATCTGCAATGACTGCCAGGGCAAGTGAGGACCAGCAAGACAATTCCTGCCTAGCACCTTCCTTGGAGGAGAGAGAGTGCAACGTTTCATTTTAGCATTTTGGCGCTCACGAGGGAGAGAAACTTCTTTGGCTGTTTGCAAGGCTAGGAAAGAGCAGAGCCCCAGTCTTGCTGTTTATCTGCAATGACTACCAGGGCAAGTGAGGACCAGCAAGACAATTCCTGCCTAGCACCTTCCTTGGAGGAGAGAGAGTGCAACGTTTCATTTTAGCATTTTGGCGCTCACGAGGGAGACAGACTTCTTTGGCTGTTTGCAAGGCTAGGAAAGAGCAGAGCGCGAGTCTTTCTGTTTATCTGCAATGACTGCCAGGGCAAGTGAGGACCAGCAAGACAATTCCTGCCTAGCACCTTCCTTGGAGGAGAGAGAGTGCAACGTTTCATTTTAGCATTTTGGCGCTCACGAGGGAGAGAAACGTCTTTGGCTGTTTGCAAGGCTAGGAAAGAGCAGAGCCCCAGTCTTGCTGTTTATCTGCCATGACTGCCAGGGCAAGTGAGGACCAGCAAGACAATTCCTGCCTAGCACTTTCCTTGGAGGAGAGAGAGTGCAACGTTTCATTTTAGCATTTTGGCGCTCAGGAGGGAGAGAAACTGCTTTGGCTGTTTACAAGGCTAGGAAAGAGCAGAGCCCGAGTCTTGCTGTTTATCTGCAATGACTGCCAGGGCAAGTGAGGACCAGCAAGACAATTCCTGCCTAGCACCTTCCTTGGAGGAGAGAGAGTGCAACGTTTCATTTTAGCATTTTGGCGCTCACGAGGGAGAGAAACTTCTTTGGCTGTTTGCAAGGCTAGGAAAGAGCAGAGCCCGAGTCTTACTGTTTATCTGCAATGACTGCCAGGGCAAGTGAGGACCAGCAAGACAATTCCTGCCTAGCACCTTCCTTGGAGGAGAGAGAGTGCAACGTTTCATTTTAGCATTTTGGCGCTCACGAGGGAGAAAAACTTCTTTGGCTGTTTGCAAGGCTAGGAAAGAGCAGAGCCCCAGTCTTGCTGTTTATCTGCCATGACTGCCAGGGCAAGTGAGGACCAGCAAGACAATTCCTGCCTAGCACCTTCCTTGGAGGAGAGAGAGTGCAACGTTTCATTTTAGCATTTTGGCGCTCAGGAGGGAGAGAAACTGCTTTGGCTGTTTACAAGGCTAGGAAAGAGCAGAGCCTGAGTCTTGCTGTTTATCTGCCATGACTGCCAGGGCAAGTGAGGACCAGCAAGACAATTCCTGCCTAGCACCTTCCTTGGAGGAGAGAGAGTGCAACGTTTCATTTTAGCATTTTGGCGCTCACGAGTGAGAGAAACTTCTTTGGCTGTTTGCAAGGCTAGGAAAGAGCAGAGCCCCAGTCTTGCTGTTTATCTGCCATGACTGCCAGGGCAAGTGAGGACCAGCAAGACAATTCCTGCCTAGCACTTTCCTTGGAGGAGAGAGAGTGCAACGTTTCATTTTAGCATTTTGGCGCTCAGGAGGGAGAGAAACTGCTTTGGCTGTTTACAAGGCTAGGAAAGAGCAGAGCCCGAGTCTTGCTGTTTATCTGCAATGACTGCCAGGGCAAGTGAGGACCAGCAAGACAATTCCTGCCTAGCACCTTCCTTGGAGGAGAGAGAGTGCAACGTTTCATTTTAGCATTTTGGCGCTCACGAGGGAGAGAAACTTCTTTGGCTGTTTGCAAGGCTAGGAAAGAGCAGAGCCCGAGTCTTACTGTTTATCTGCAATGACTGCCAGGGCAAGTGAGGACCAGCAAGACAATTCCTGCCTAGCACCTACCTTGGAGGAGAGAGAGTGCAACGTTTCATTTTAGCATTTTGGCGCTCACGAGGGAGAAAAACTTCTTTGGCTGTTTGCAAGGCTAGGAAAGAGCAGAGCCCCAGTCTTGCTGTTTATCTGCCATGACTGCCAGGGCAAGTGAGGACCAGCAAGACAATTCCTGCCTAGCACCTTCCTTGGAGGAGAGAGAGTGCAACGTTTCATTTTAGCATTTTGGCGCTCAGGAGGGAGAGAAACTGCTTTGGCTGTTTACAAGGCTAGGAAAGAGCAGAGCCTGAGTCTTGCTGTTTATCTGCCATGACTGCCAGGGCAAGTGAGGACCAGCAAGACAATTCCTGCCTAGCACCTTCCTTGGAGGAGAGAGAGTGCAACGTTTCATTTTAGCATTTTGGCGCTCACGAGTGAGAGAAACTTCTTTGGCTGTTTGCAAGGCTAGGAAAGAGCAGAGCCCCAGTCTTGCTGTTTATCTGCCATGACTGCCAGGGCAAGTGAGGACCAGCAAGACAATTCCTGCCTAGCACCTTCCTTGGAGGAGAGAGAGTGCAACGTTTCATTTTAGCATTTTGGTGCTCACGAGCGAGACAAACTTCTTTGGCTGTTTGCAAGGCTAGGAAAGAGCAGAGCCCGAGTCTTACTGTTTATCTGCAATGACTGCCAGGGCAAGTGAGGACCAGCAAGACAATTCCTCCCTAGCACCTTCCTTGGAGGAGAGAGAGTGCAACGTTTCATTTTAGCATTTTGGCACTCAAGAGGGAGACAAACTTCTTTGGCGCTTTGCAAGGCTAGGAAAGAGCAGAGCCCCAGTCTTGCTGTTTATCTGCCATGACTGCTAGGGCAAGTGAGGACCAGCAAGGCAATTCCTGCCTAGCACCTTCCTTGGAGGAGAGAGAGTGCAACGTTTCATTTTAGCATTTTGGCGCTCACGAGGGAGAGAAACTTCTTTGGCTGTTTGCAAGGCTAGGAAAGAGCAGAGCCCGAGTCTTGCTGTTTATCTGCAATGACTGCCAGGGCAAGTGAGGACCAGCAAGACAATTCCTGCCTAGCACCTTCCTTGGAGGAGAGAGAGTGCAACGTTTCATTTTAGCATTTTGGCGCCTACGAGGGAGACAAACTTCTTTGGCTGTTTGCAAGGCTAGGAAAGAGCAGAGCCCCAGTCTTGCTGTTTACCTGCAATGACTCCCAGGGCAAGTGAGGACCAGCAAGACAATTCCTGCCTAGCACCTTCCTTGGAGGAGAGAGTTTTCAACGTTTCATTTTAGCATTTTGGTGCTCACGAGCGAGACAAACTTCTTTGGCTGTTTGCAAGGCTAGGAAAGAGCAGAGCCCGAGTCTTACTGTTTATCTGCAATGACTGCCAGGGCAAGTGAGGACCAGCAAGACAATTCCTGCCTAGCACCTTCCTTGGAGGAGAGAGAGTGCAACGTTTCATTTTAGCATTTTGGCGCTCACGAGGGAGAGAAACTTCTTTGGCTGTTTGCAAGGCTAGGAAAGAGCAGAGCCCCAGTCTTGCTGTTTATCTGCCATGACTGCCAGGGCAAGTGAGGACCAGCAAGACAATTCCTGCCTAGCACCTTCCTTGGAGGAGAGAGAGTGCAACGTTTCATTTTAGCATTTTGGTGCTCTCGAGCGAGACAAACTGCTTTGGCTGTTTGCAAGGCTAGGAAAGAGCAGAGCCCGAGTCTTGCTGTTTATCTGCAATGACTGCCAGGGCAAGTGAGGACCAGCAAGATAATTCCTGCCTAGCACCTTCCTTGGAGGAGAGAGATTGCAACGTTTCATTTTAGCTTTTTGGCGCTCACGAGCGAGACAAACTGCTTTGGCTGTTTGCAAGGCTAGGAAAGAGCAGAGCCCCAGTCTTGCTGTTTATCTGCAATGACTGCCAGGGCAAGTGAGGACCAGCAAGACAATTCCTGCCTAGCACCTTCCTTGGAGGAGAGAGAGTGCAACGTTTCATTTTAGCATTTTGGCGCTCACGAGGGAGACAAACTGCTTTGGCGCTTTGCAAGGCTAGGAAAGAGCAGAGCCCCAGTCTTGGTGTTTATCTGCAATGACTGCCAGGGCAAGTGAGGTCCTACAAGACAATTCCTGCCTAGCACCTTCCTTGGAGGAGAGAGAGTGCAACGTTTCATTTTAGCATTTTGGCGCTCACGAGGGAGACAAACTGCTTTGGCGCTTTGCAAGGCTAGGAAAGAGCAGAGCCCCAGTCTTGCTGTTTATCTGCAATGAGTGCCAGGGAAGTGAGGACCAGCAAGACAATTCCTGCCTAGCACCTTCCTTGGAGGAGAGAGAGTGCAACGTTTCATTTTGCTTTTTGGAGTGCGAGAGTGAGAAAAAGCAGAGTGCCCGTTTGCAAGGCTAGGAAAGGGCAGAGCCTGAGTCTTGCTTTTTATATGCAATGACTGCCAGGGCAAGTGAGGACCAGCAAGACAATTCCTGCCTAGCACCTTCCTTGGAGGAGAGAGAGTGCAACGTTTCATTTTAGCATTTTGGCGCTCACGAGGGAGACAAACTGCTTTGGCTGTTTGCAAGGCTAGGAAAGAGCAGAGCCCCAGTCTTGCTGTTTATCTGCAATGAGTGCCAGGGAAGTGAGGACCAGCAAGACAATTCCTGCCTAGCACCTTCCTTGGAGGAGAGAGAGTGCAACGTTTCATTTTAGCATTTTGGCGCTCTCGAGCGAGACAAACTGCTTTGGCTGTTTACAAGGCTAGGAAAGAGCAGAGCCCGAGTCTTGCTGTTTATCTGCAATGACTGCCAGGGCAAGTGTGGACCAGCAAGACAATTCCTGCCTAGCACCTTCCTTGGAGGAGAGAGAGTGCAACGTTTCATTTTAGCATTTTCGCGCTCACGAGCGAGACAAACTGCTTTTGCTGTTTGCAAGGCTAGGAAAGAGCAGAGCCCCAGTCTTGCTGTTTATCTGCAATGACTGCCAGGGCAAGTGAGGTCCTACAAGACAATTCCTGCCTAGCAACTTCCTTGGAGGAGAGAGAGTGCAACGTTTCATTTTAGCATTTTGGCGCTCACGAGGGAGACAAACTGCTTTGGCTGTTTGCAAGGCTAGGAAAGAGCAGAGCCTGAGTCTTTCTGTTTATCTGCAATGACTGCCCGGGCAAGTGAGGACCAGCAAGACAATTCCTGCCTAGCACCTTCCTTGGAGGAGAGATGGTGCAACGTTTCATTTTAGCATTTTGGCGCACACGAGGGAGAGAAACTGCTTTGGCTGTTTACAAGGCTAGGAAAGAGCAGAGCCCGAGTCTTGCTGTTTATCAGCAATGACTGCCAGGGCAAGTGAGGACCAGCAAGACAATTCCTGCCTAGCACCTTCCTTGGAGGAGAGAGAGTGCAACTTTTCATTTTAGCATTTTGGCGCTCACGAGGGAGACAAACTGCTTTGGCTCTTTGCAAGGCTAGGAAAGAGCAGAGCCCCAGTCTTGCTGTTTATCTGCAATGACTGTCAGGGCAAGTGAGGTCCTACAAGACAATTCCTGCCTAGCACCTTCCTTGGAGGGGAGAGAGTGCAACGTTTCATTTTAGCATTTTGGCGCTCACGAGGGAGAGAAACTTCTTTGGCTGTTTGCAAGGCTAGGAAAGAGCAGAACCCGAGTCTTACTGTTTATCTGCAATGACTGCCAGGGCAAGTGAGGACCAGCAAGACAATTCCTGCCTAGCACCTTCCTTGGAGGAGAGAGAGTGCAACGTTTCATTTTAGCATTTTGTCGCTCACGAGGTAGAGAAATTTCTTTGGCTGTTTGCAAGGCTAGGAAAGAGCAGAGCCCCAGTCTTGCTGTTTATCTGCCATGACTGCCAGGGCAAGTGAGGACCAGCAACACAATTCCTGCCTAGCACCTTCCTTGGAGGAGAGAGAGTGCAACGTTTCATTTTAGCATTTTGGCGCTCACGAGGGAGACAAACTGCTTTGGCTGTTTGCAAGGCTAGGAAAGAGCAGAGCCCCAGTCTTGCTGTTTATCTGCAATGACTGCCAGGGCAAGTGAGGACCAGCAAGACAATTCCTGCCTAGCACCTTCCTTGGAGGAGAGAGAGTGCAACGTTTCATTTTAGCATTTTGGCGCTCACGAGGGAGAGAAACTGCTTTCGCTGTTTACAAGGCTAGGAAAGAGCAGAGCCTGAGTCTTGCTGTTTATCTGCAATGACTGCCAGGGCAAGTGAGGACCAGCAAGACAATTCCTGCCCAGTACCTTCCTTGGAGGAGAGAGAATGCAACGTTTCATTTTAGCATTTTGGCGCTCACGAGGGAGACAAACTGCTTTGGCGCTTTGCAAGGCTAGGAAAGAGCAGAGCCCCAGTCTTGCTGTTTATCTGCCATGACTGCCAGGGCAAGTGAGGACCAGCAAGACAATTCCTGCCTAGCACCTTCCTTGGAGGAGAGAGAGTGCAACGTTTCATTTTAGCAATTTGGCGCTCACGAGCGAGACAAACTGCTTTGGCTGTTTGCAAGGCTAGGAAAGAGCAGAGCCCGAGTATTGCTGTTTACCTGCAATGACTGCCAGGGCAAGTGAGGACCAGCAAGACAATTCCTGCCTAGCACCTTCCTTGGAGGTGAGAGAGTGCAACGTTTCATTTTAGCATTTTGGCGCTCACGAGCGAGACAAACTGCTTTGGCTGTTTGCAAGGCTAGGAAAGAGCAGAGCCTGAGTCTTGCTGTTTATCTGCAATGACTGCCAGGGCAAGTGAGGACCAGCAAGACAATTCCTGCCTAGCACCTTCCTTGGAGGAGAGAGAGTGCAACGTTTCATTTTAGCATTTTGGCGCTCACGAGGGAGACAAACTGCTTTGGCGCTTTGCAAGGCTAGGAAAGAGCAGACCCCCAGTCTTGCTGTTTATCTGCCATGACTGCCAGGGCAAGTGAGGACCAGCAAGACAATTCCTGCCTAGCACCTTCCTTGGAGGAGAGAGAGTGTAACGTTTCATTTTAGCATTTTGGCGCTCACGAGCGAGACAAACTGCTTTGGCTGTTTGCAAGGCTAGGAAAGAGCAGAGCCCCAGTCTTGCTGTATATCTGCAATGACTGCCAGGGCAAGTGAGGTCCTACAAGGCAATTCCTGCCTAGCATCTTCCTTGGAGGAGAGAGAGTGCAACGTTTCATTTTAGCATTTTGGCGCTCACGAGGGAGACAAACTGCTTTGGCTGTTTGCAAGGCTAGGAAAGAGCAGAGCCCAGTCTTGCTGTTCATCTGCAATGACTGCCAGGGCAAGTGAGGACCAGCAAGACACTTCCTGCCTACCACCTTGCTTGGAGGAGAGAGAGTGCAACGTTTCATTTTGCTTTTTGGTGTGCGAGAGTGAGAAAAAGCAGAGTGCCTGTTTGCAAGGCTAGGAAAGGGCAGAGCCTGAGTCTTGCTGTTTATCTGCCATGACTGCCAGGGCAAGTGAGGACCAGCAAGACAATTCCTGCCTAGCACCTTCCTTGGAGGAGAGAGAGTGCAACGTTTCATTTTAGCATTTTGGCGCTCACGAGGGAGAGAAACTGCTTTGGCTGTTTACAAGGCTAGGAAAGAGCAGAGCCCGAGTCTTGCTGTTTATCTGCAATGACTGCCAGGGCAAGTGAGGACCAGCAAGACAATTCCTGCCTAGCACCTTCCTTGGAGGAGAGAGAGTGCAACGTTTCATTTTAGCATTTTGGCGCTCACGAGGGAGACAAACTTGTTTGGCTGTTTGCAAGGCTAGGAAAGAGCAGAGCGCGAGTCTTTCTGTTTATCTGCAATGACTGCCAGGGCAAGTGAGGACCAGCAAGACAATTCCTGCCTAGCACCTTCCTTGGAGGAGAGAGAGTGCAACGTTTCATTTTAGCATTTTGGCGCTCACGAGGGAGAGAAACTTCTTTGGCTGTTTGCAAGGCTAGGAAAGAGCAGAGCCCCAGTCTTGCTGTTTATCTGCAATGACTACCAGGGCAAGTGAGGACCAGCAAGACAATTCCTGCCTAGCACCTTCCTTGGAGGAGAGAGAGTGCAACGTTTCATTTTAGCATTTTGGCGCTCACGAGGGAGACAGACTTCTTTGGCTGTTTGCAAGGCTAGGAAAGAGCAGAGCGCGAGTCTTTCTGTTTATCTGCAATGACTGCCAGGGCAAGTGAGGACCAGCAAGACAATTCCTGCCTAGCACCTTCCTTGGAGGAGAGAGAGTGCAACGTTTCATTTTAGCATTTTGGCGCTCACGAGGGAGAGAAACTTCTTTGGCTGTTTGCAAGGCTAGGAAAGAGCAGAGCCCCAGTCTTGCTGTTTATCTGCCATGACTGCCAGGGCAAGTGAGGACCAGCAAGACAATTCCTGCCTAGCACTTTCCTTGGAGGAGAGAGAGTGCAACGTTTCATTTTAGCATTTTGGCGCTCAGGAGGGAGAGAAACTGCTTTGGCTGTTTACAAGGCTAGGAAAGAGCAGAGCCCGAGTCTTGCTGTTTATCTGCAATGACTGCCAGGGCAAGTGAGGACCAGCAAGACAATTCCTGCCTAGCACCTTCCTTGGAGGAGAGAGAGTGCAACGTTTCATTTTAGCATTTTGGCGCTCACGAGTGAGAGAAACTTCTTTGGCTGTTTGCAAGGCTAGGAAAGAGCAGAGCCCCAGTCTTGCTGTTTATCTGCCATGACTGCCAGGGCAAGTGAGGACCAGCAAGACAATTCCTGCCTAGCACTTTCCTTGGAGGAGAGAGAGTGCAACGTTTCATTTTAGCATTTTGGCGCTCAAGAGGAAGACAAACTTCTTTGGCGCTTTGCAAGGCTAGGAAAGAGCAGAGCCCCAGTCTTGCTGTTTATCTGCCATGACTGCTAGGGCAAGTGAGGACCAGCAAGGCAATTCCTGCCTAGCACCTTCCTTGGAGGAGAGAGAGTGCAACGTTTCATTTTAGCATTTTGGCGCTCACGAGGGAGAGAAACTTCTTTGGCTGTTTGCAAGGCTAGGAAAGAGCAGAGCCCGAGTCTTGCTGTTTATCTGCAATGACTGCCAGGGCAAGTGAGGACCAGCAAGACAATTCCTGCCTAGCACCTTCCTTGAAGGAGAGAGAGTGCAACGTTTCATTTTAGCATTTTGGCGCCTACGAGGGAGACAAACTTCTTTGGCTGTTTGCAAGGCTAGGAAAGAGCAGAGCCCCAGTCTTGCTGTTTACCTGCAATGACTCCCAGGGCAAGTGAGGACCAGCAAGACAATTCCTGCCTAGCACCTTCCTTGGAGGAGAGAGAGTTCAACGTTTCATTTTAGCATTTTGGTGCTCACGAGCGAGACAAACTTCTTTGGCTGTTTGCAAGGCTAGGAAAGAGCAGAGCCCGAGTCTTACTGTTTATCTGCAATGACTGCCAGGGCAAGTGAGGACCAGCAAGACAATTCCTGCCTAGCACCTTCCTTGGAGGAGAGAGAGTGCAACGTTTCATTTTAGCATTTTGGCGCTCACGAGGGAGAGAAACTTCTTTGGCTGTTTGCAAGGCTAGGAAAGAGCAGAGCCCCAGTCTTGCTGTTTATCTGCCATGACTGCCAGGGCAAGTGAGGACCAGCAAGACAATTCCTGCCTAGCACCTTCCTTGGAGGAGAGAAAGTGCAACGTTTCATTTTAGCATTTTGGTGCTCTCGAGCGAGACAAACTGCTTTGGCTGTTTGCAAGGCTAGGAAAGAGCAGAGCCCGAGTGTTGCTGTTTATCTGCAATGACTGCCAGGGCAAGTGAGGACCAGCAAGATAATTCCTGCCTAGCACCTTCCTTGGAGGAGAGAGAGTGCAACGTTTCATTTTAGCTTTTTGGCGCTCACGAGCGAGACAAACTGCTTTGGCTGTTTGCAAGGCTAGGAAAGAGCAGAGCCCCAGTCTTGCTGTTTATCTGCAATGACTGCCAGGGCAAGTGAGGACCAGCAAGACAATTCCTGCCTAGCACCTTCCTTGGAGGAGAGAGAGTGCAACGTTTCATTTTAGCATTTTGGCGCTCACGAGGGAGACAAACTGCTTTGGCTGTTTGCAAGGCTAGGAAAGAGCAGAGCCCCAGTCTTGGTGTTTATCTGCAATGACTGCCAGGGCAAGTGAGGTCCTACAAGACAATTCCTGCCTAGCACCTTCCTTGGAGGAGAGAGAGTGCAATGTTTCATTTTAGCATTTTGGCGCTCACGAGGGAGACAAACTGCTTTGGCGCTTTGCAAGGCTAGGAAAGAGCAGAGCCCCAGTCTTGCTGTTTATCTGCAATGAGTGCCAGGGAAGTGAGGACCAGCAAGACAATTCCTGCCTAGCACCTTCCTTGGAGGAGAGAGAGTGCAACGTTTCATTTTAGCATTTTGGCGCTCACGAGGGAGAGAAACTGCTTTGGCTGTTTACAAGGCTAGGAAAGAGCAGAGCCCGAGTCTTGCTGTTTATCTGCAATGACTGCCAGGGCAAGTGTGGACCAGCAAGACAATTCCTGCCTAGCACCTTCCTTGGAGGAGAGAGAGTGCAACGTTTCATTTTAGCATTTTCGCGCTCACGAGCGAGACAAACTGCTTTTGCTGTTTGCAAGGCTAGGAAAGAGCAGAGCCCCAGTCTTGCTGTTTATCTGCAATGACTGCCAGGGCAAGTGAGGTCCTACAAGACAATTCCTGCCTAGCAACTTCCTTGGAGGAGAGAGAGTGCAACGTTTCATTTTAGCATTTTGGCGCTCACGAGGGAGACAAACTGCTTTGGCTGTTTGCAAGGCTAGGAAAGAGCAGAGCCCAGTCTTGCTGTTCATCTGCAATGACTGCCAGGGCAAGTGAGGACCAGCAAGACACTTCCTGCCTACCACCTTCCTTGGAGGAGAGAGAGTGCAACGTTTCATTTTGCTTTTTGGAGTGCGAGAGTGAGAAAAAGCAGAGCGCCTGTTTGCAAGGCTAGGAAAGAGCAGAGCCTGAGTTTTGCTTTTTATATGCAATGACTGCCAGGGCAAGTGAGGACCAGGAAGACAATTCCTGCCTAGCACCTTCCTTGGAGGAGAGAGAATGCAACGTTTCATTTTAGCATTTTGGCGCTCACGAGGGAGACAAACTGCTTTGGCTGTTTGCAAGGCTAGGAAAGAGCAGAGCCTGAGTCTTGCTGTTTATCTGCAATGACTGCCCGGGCAAGTGAGGACCAGCAAGACAATTCCTGCCTAGCACCTTCCTTGGAGGAGAGATGGTGCAACGTCTCATTTTAGCATTTTGGCGCACACGAGGGAGAGAAACTGCTTTGGCTGTTTACAAGGCTAGGAAAGAGCAGAGCCCGAGTCTTGCTGTTTATCAGCAATGACTGCCAGGGCAAGTGAGGACCAGCAAGACAATTCCTGCCTAGCACCTTCCTTGGAGGCGAGAGAGTGCAACTTTTCATTTTAGCATTTTGGCGCTCACGAGGGAGACAAACTGCTTTGGCTCTTTGCAAGGCTAGGAAAGAGCAGAGCCCCAGTCTTGCTGTTTATCTGCAATGACTGTCAGGGCAAGTGAGGTCCTACAAGACAATTCCTGCCTAGCACCTTCCTTGGAGGGGAGAGAGTGCAACGTTTCATTTTAGCATTTTGGCGCTCACGAGGGAGAGAAACTTCTTTGGCTGTTTGCAAGGCTAGGAAAGAGCAGAACCCGAGTCTTACTGTTTATCTGCAATGACTGCCAGGGCAAGTGAGGACCAGCAAGACAATTCCTGCCTAGCACCTTCCTTGGAGGAGAGAGAGTGCAACGTTTCATTTTAGCATTTTGTCGCTCACGAGGTAGAGAAATTTCTTTGGCTGTTTGCAAGGCTAGGAAAGAGCAGAGCCCCAGTCTTGCTGTTTATCTGCCATGACTGCCAGGGCAAGTGAGGACCAGCAACACAATTCCTGCCTAGCACCTTCCTTGGAGGAGAGAGAGTGCAACGTTTCATTTTAGCATTTTGGCGCTCACGAGGGAGACAAACTGCTTTGGCTGTTTGCAAGGCTAGGAAAGAGCAGAGCCCCAGTCTTGCTGTTTATCTGCAATGACTGCCAGGGCAAGTGAGGACCAGCAAGACAATTCCTGCCTAGCACCTTCCTTGGAGGAGAGAGAGTGCAACGTTTCATTTTAGCATTTTGGCGCTCACGAGGGAGAGAAACTGCTTTCGCTGTTTACAAGGCTAGGAAAGAGCAGAGCCCGAGTCTTGCTGTTTATCTGCAATGACTGCCAGGGCAAGTGTGGACCAGCAAGACAATTCCTGCCTAGCACCTTCCTTGGAGGAGAGAGAGTGCAACGTTTCATTTTAGCATTTTGGCGCTCACGACCGAGACAAACTGCTTTGGCTGTTTTCAAGGCTAGGAAAGAGCAGAGCCCCAGTCTTGCTGTTTATCTGCAATGACTGCCAGGGCAAGTGAGGACCAGCAAGACAATTCCTGCCTAGCACCTTCCTTGGAGGAGAGAGAGTGCAACGTTTCATTTTAGCATTTTGGCGCTCACGAGCGAGACAAACTGCTTTGGCTGTTTGCAAGGCTAGGAAAGAGCAGAGCCCCAGTCTTGCTGTTTATCTGCAATGACTGCTAGGGCAAGTGAGGTCCTACAAGACAATTCCTGCCTAGCACCTTCCTTGGAGGAGAGAGAGTGCAACGTTTCATTTTAGCATTTTGGCGCTCACGAGGGAGACAAAATGCTTTGGCTGTTTGCAAGGCTAGGAAAGAGCAGAGCCCAGTCTTGCTGTTCATCTGCAATGACTGCCAGGGCAAGTGAGGACCAGCAAGACACTTCCTGCCTACCACCTTCCTTGGAGGAGAGAGAGTGCAACGTTTCATTTTGCTTTTTGGAGTGCGAGAATGAGAAAAAGCAGAGTGCCTGTTTGCAAGGCTAGGAAAGAGCAGAGCCCGAGTCTTGCTGTTTATCTGCAATGACTGCCAGGGCAAGTGTGGACCAGCATGACAATTCCTGCCTAGCACCTTCCTTGGAGGAGAGAGAGTGCAACGTTTCATTTTAGCATTTTGGCGCTCACGAGCGAGACAAACTGCTTTGGCTGTTTGCAAGGCTAGGAAAGAGCAGAGCTCCAGTCTTGCTGTTTATCTGCAATGACTGCCAGGGCAAGTGAGGACCAGCAAGACAATTCCTGCCTAGCACCTTCCTTGGAGGAGAGAGAGTGCAACGTTTCATTTTAGCATTTTGGCGCTCACGAGCGAGACAAACTGCTTTGGCTGTTTGCAAGGCTAGGAAAGAGCAGAGCCCGAGTCTTGCTGTTTATCTGCAATGTCTGCCAGGGCAAGTGAGGACCAGCAAGACAATTCCTGCCTAGCACCTTCCTTGGAGGAGAGAGAGTGCAACGTTTCATTTTAGCATTTTGGCGCTCACGAGCGAGACAAACTGCTTTGGCTGTTTGCAAGGCTAGGAAAGAGCAGAGCCCCAGTCTTGCTGTTTATCTGCAATGACTTCCAGGGCAAGTGAGGACCAGCAAGACAATTCCTGCCTACCACCTTCCTTGGAGGAGAGAGAGTGCAACGTTTCATTTTGCTTTTTGGAGTGCGAGAGTGAGAAAAAGCAGAGCGCCTGTTTGCAAGGCTAGGAAAGAGCAGAGCCTGAGTTTTGCTTTTTATATGCAATGACTGCCAGGGCAAGTGAGGACCAGGAAGACAATTCCTGCCTAGCACCTTCCTTGGAGGAGAGAGAATGCAACGTTTCATTTTAGCATTTTGGCGCTCACGAGGGAGACAAACTGCTTTGGCTGTTTGCAAGGCTAGGAAAGAGCAGAGCCTGAGTCTTGCTGTTTATCTGCAATGACTGCCCGGGCAAGTGAGGACCAGCAAGACAATTCCTGCCTAGCACCTTCCTTGGAGGAGAGATGGTGCAACGTTTCATTTTAGCATTTTGGCGCACACGAGGGAGAGAAACTGCTTTGGCTGTTTACAAGGCTAGGAAAGAGCAGAGCCCGAGTCTTGCTGTTTATCAGCAATGACTGCCAGGGCAAGTGAGGACCAGCAAGACAATTCCTGCCTAGCACCTTCCTTGGAGGCGAGAGAGTGCAACTTTTCATTTTAGCATTTTGGCGCTCACGAGGGAGACAAACTGCTTTGGCTCTTTGCAAGGCTAGGAAAGAGCAGAGCCCCAGTCTTGCTGTTTATCTGCAATGACTGTCAGGGCAAGTGAGGTCCTACAAGACAATTCCTGCCTAGCACCTTCCTTGGAGGGGAGAGAGTGCAACGTTTCATTTTAGCATTTTGGCGCTCACGAGGGAGAGAAACTTCTTTGGGTGTTTGCAAGGCTAGGAAAGAGCAGAACCCGAGTCTTACTGTTTATCTGCAATGACTGCCAGGGCAAGTGAGGACCAGCAAGACAATTCCTGCCTAGCACCTTCCTTGGAGGAGAGAGAGTGCAACGTTTCATTTTAGCATTTTGTCGCTCACGAGGTAGAGAAATTTCTTTGGCTGTTTGCAAGGCTAGGAAAGAGCAGAGCCCCAGTCTTGCTGTTTATCTGCCATGACTGCCAGGGCAAGTGAGGACCAGCAACACAATTCCTGCCTAGCACCTTCCTTGGAGGAGAGAGAGTGCAACGTTTCATTTTAGCATTTTGGCGCTCACGAGCGAGACAAACTGCTTTGGCTGTTTGCAAGGCTAGGAAAGAGCAGAGCTCCAGTCTTGCTGTTTATCTGCAATGACTGCCAGGGCAAGTGAGGACCAGCAAGACAATTCCTGCCTAGCACCTTCCTTGGAGGAGAGAGAGTGCAACGTTTCATTTTAGCATTTTGGCGCTCACGAGCGAGACAAACTGCTTTGGCTGTTTGCAAGGCTAGGAAAGAGCAGAGCCCGAGTCTTGCTGTTTATCTGCAATGTCTGCCAGGGCAAGTGAGGACCAGCAAGACAATTCCTGCCTAGCACCTTCCTTGGAGGAGAGAGAGTGCAACGTTTCATTTTAGCATTTTGGCGCTCACGAGCGAGAAAAACTGCTTTGGCTGTTTGCAAGGCTAGGAAAGAGCAGAGCCCCAGTCTTGCTGTTTATCTGCAATGACTTCCAGGGCAAGTGAGGACCAGCAACACAATTCCTGCCTAGCACCTTCCTTGGAGGAGAGAGAGTGCAACGTTTCATTTTAGCATTTTGGCGCTCACGAGGGAGACAAACTGCTTTGGCTGGTTCAAAGGCTAGGAAAGAGCAGAGCCCCAGTCTTGCTGTTTATCTGCAATGACTGCCAGGGCAAGTGAGGTCCTACAAGACAATTCCTGCCTAGCACCTTCCTTGGAGGAGAGAGAGTGCAACGTTTCATTTTAGCATTTTGGCGCTCACGAGGGAGACAAACTGCTTTGGCGCTTTGCAAGGCTAGGAAAGAGCAGAGCTCCAGTCTTGATGTTTATCTGCAATGAGTGCCAGGGAAGTGAGGACCAGCAAGACAATTCCTGCCTAGCACCTTCCTTGGAGGAGAGAGAGTGCAACGTTTCATTTTGCTTTTTGGAGTGCGAGAGTGAGAAAAAGCAGAGTGCCCGTTTGCAAGGCTAGGAAAGGGCAGAGCCTGAGTCTTGCTTTTTATATGCAATGACTGCCAGGGCAAGTGAGGACCAGCAAGACAATTCCTGCCTAGCACCTTCCTTGGAGGAGAGAGAGTGCAACGTTTCATTTTAGCATTTTGGCGCTCACGAGGGAGAGAAACTGCTTTGGCTGTTTACAAGGCTAGGAAAGAGCAGAGCCCGAGTCTTGCTGTTTATCTGCAATGACTGCCAGGGCAAGTGTGGACCAGCAAGACAATTCCTGCCTAGCACCTTCCTTGGAGGAGAGAGAGTGCAACGTTTCATTTTAGCATTTTCGCGCTCACGAGCGAGACAAACTGCTTTTGCTGTTTGCAAGGCTAGGAAAGAGCAGAGACCCAGTCTTGCTGTTTATCTGCCATGACTGCCAGGGCAAGTGAGGACCAGCAACACAATTCCTGCCTAGCACCTTCCTTGGGGGAGAGAGAGTGCAACGTTTCATTTTAGCATTTTGGCGCTCACGAGCGAGACAAACTGCTTTGGCTGTTTGCAAGGCTAGGAAAGAGCAGAGCCCCAGTCTTGCTGTTTATCTGCAATGACTGCCAGGGCAAGTGAGGTCCTACAAGACAATTCCTGCCTAGCACCTTCCTTGGAGGAGAGAGAGTGCAACGTTTCATTTTAGCATTTTGGCGCTCACGAGGGAGACAAACTGCTTTGGCTGTTTATAAGGCTAGGAAAGAGCAGAGCCCAGTCTTGCTGTTTATCTGCAATGACTGCCAGGGCAAGTGAGGACCAGCAAGACACTTCCTGCCTACCACCTTCCTTGGAGGAGAGAGAGTGCAACGTTACATTTTGCTTTTTGGAGTGCGAGAATGAGAAAAAGCAGAGCGCCTGTTTGCAAGGCTAGGAAAGAGCAGAGCCCGAGTCTTGCTGTTTATCTGCAATGACTGCCAGGGCAAGTGTGGACCAGCATGACAATTCCTGCCTAGCACCTTCCTTGGAGGAGAGAGAGTGCAACGTTTCATTTTAGCATTTTGGCGCTCACGAGGGAGACAAACTGCTTTGGCTGTTTGCAAGGCTAGGAAAGAGCAGAGCCTGAGTCTTGCTGTTTATCTGCAATGACTGCCCGGGCAAGTGAGGACCAGCAAGACAATTCCTGCCTAGCACCTTCCTTGGAGGAGAGATGGTGCAACGTTTCATTTTAGCATTTTGGCGCACACGAGGGAGAGAAACTGCTTTGGCTGTTTGCAAGGCTAGGAAAGAGCAGAGGCCCAGTCTTGCTGTTTATCTGCAATGACTGCCAGGGCAAGTGAGGTCCTACAAGACAATTCCTGCCTAGCAACTTCCTTGGAGGAGAGAGAGTGCAACGTTTCATTTTAGCATTTTGGCACTCACGAGGGAGACAAACTGCTTTGGCTGTTTGCAAGGCTAGGAAAGAGCAGAGCCCAGTCTTGCTGTTCATCTGCAATGACTGCCAGGGCAAGTGAGGACCAGCAAGACACTTCCTGCCTACCACCTTCCTTGGAGGAGAGAGAGTGCAACGTTTCATTTTGCTTTTTGGAGTGCGAGAGTGAGAAAAAGCAGAGCGCCTGTTTGCAAGGCTAGGAAAGAGCAGAGCCTGAGTTTTGCTTTTTATATGCAATGACTGCCAGGGCAAGTGAGGACCAGGAAGACAATTCCTGCCTAGCACCTTCCTTGGAGGAGAGAGAATGCAACGTTTCATTTTAGCATTTTGGCGCTCACGAGGGAGACAAACTGCTTTGGCTGTTTGCAAGGCTAGGAAAGAGCAGAGCCTGAGTCTTGCTGTTTATCTGCAATGACTGCCCGGGCAAGTGAGGACCAGCAAGACAATTCCTGCCTAGCACCTTCCTTGGAGGAGAGATGGTGCAACGTTTCATTTTAGCATTTTGGCGCACACGAGGGAGAGAAACTGCTTTCGCTGTTTACAAGGCTAGGAAAGAGCAGAGCCCGAGTCTTGCTGTTTATCTGCAATGACTGCCAGCGCAAGTGTGGACCAGCAAGACAATTCCTGCCTAGCACCTTCCTTGGAGGAGAGAGAGTGCAACGTTTCATTTTAGCATTTTGGCGCTCACGAGCGAGACAAACTGCTTTGGCTGTTTACAAGGCTAGGAAAGAGCAGAGCCCCAGTCTTGCTGTTTATCTGCAATGACTGCCAGGGCAAGTGAGGACCAGCAAGACAATTCCTGCCTAGCACCTTCCTTGGAGGAGAGAGAGTGCAACGTTTCATTTTAGCATTTTGGCGCTCACGAGCGAGACAAACTGCTTTGGCTGTTTGCAAGGCTAGGAAAGAGCAGAGCCCCAGTCTTGCTGTTTATCTGCAATGACTGCTAGGGCAAGTGAGGTCCTACAAGACAATTCCTGCCTAGGACCTTCCTTCGAGGAGAGAGAGTGCAACGTTTCATTTTAGCATTTTGGCGCTCACGAGGGAGACAAAATGCTTTGGCTGTTTGCAAGGCTAGGAAAGAGCAGAGCCCAGTCTTGCTGTTCATCTGCAATGACTGCCAGGGCAAGTGAGGACCAGCAAGACACTTGCTGCCTACCACCTTCCTTGGAGGAGAGAGAGTGCAACGTTTCATTTTGCTTTTTGGAGTGCGAGAATGAGAAAAAGCAGAGTGCCTGTTTGCAAGGCTAGGAAAGAGCAGAGCCCGAGTCTTGCTGTTTATCTGCAATGACTGCCAGGGCAAGTGTGGACCAGCATGACAATTCCTGCCTAGCACCTTCCTTGGAGGAGAGAGAGTGCAACGTTTCATTTTAGCATTTTGGCGCTCACGAGCGAGACAAACTGCTTTGGCTGTTTGCAAGGCTAGGAAAGAGCAGAGCTCCAGTCTTGCTGTTTATCTGCAATGACTGCCAGGGCAAGTGAGGACCAGCAAGACAATTCCTGCCTAGCACCTTCCTTGGAGGAGAGAGAGTGCAACGTTTCATTTTAGCATTTTGGCGCTCACGAGCGAGACAAACTGCTTTGGCTGTTTGCAAGGCTAGGAAAGAGCAGAGCCCGAGTCTTGCTGTTTATCTGCAATGTCTGCCAGGGCAAGTGAGGACCAGCAAGACAATTCCTGCCTAGCACCTTCCTTGGAGGAGAGAGAGTGCAACGTTTCATTTTAGCATTTTGGCGCTCATGAGCGAGACAAACTGCTTTGGCTGTTTGCAAGGCTAGGAAAGAGCAGAGCCCCAGTCTTGCTGTTTATCTGCAATGACTTCCAGGGCAAGTGAGGACCAGCAACACAATTCCTGCCTAGCACCTTCCTTGGAGGAGAGAGAGTGCAACGTTTCATTTTAGCATTTTGGCGCTCACGAGGGAGACAAACTGCTTTGGCTGGTTGCAAGGCTAGGAAAGAGCAGAGCCCCAGTCTTGCTGTTTATCTGCAATGACTGCCAGGGTAAGTGAGGAACAGCAAGACAATTCCTTCCTAGCACCTTCCTTGGAGGAGAGAGAGTGCAATGTTTCATTTTAGCATTTTGGCGCTCACGAGCGAGACAAACTGCTTTGGCTGTTTGCAAGGCTAGGAAAGAGCAGAGCCCCAGTCTTGCTGTTTATCTGCAATGACTGCCAGGGCAAGTGAGGACCAGCAAGACAATTCCTGCCTAGCACCTTCCTTGGAGGAGAGAGAGTGCAACGTTTCATTTTAGCATTTTGGCGCTCACGAGCGAGACAAACTGCTTTGGCTGTTTGCAAGGCTAGGAAAGAGCAGAGCCCCAGTCTTGCTGTTTATCTGCCATGACTGCCAGGGCAAGTGAGGACCAGCAAGACAATTCCTGCCTTGCACCTTCCTTGGAGGAGAGAGAGTGCAACGTTTCATTTTAGCATTTTGGCGCTCACGAGCGAGAGAAACTGCTTTGGCTGTTTGCAAGGCTAGGAAAGAGCAGAGCCCGTGTCTTGCTGTTTATCTGCAATGTCTGCCAGGGCAAGTGAGGACCAGCAAGACAATTCCTGCCTAGCACCTTCCTTGGAGGAGAGAGAGTGCAACGTTTCATTTTAGCATTTTGGCGCTCACGAGGGAGACAAACTGCTTTGGCTGTTTGCAAGGCTAGGAAAGAGCAGAGCCCCAGTCTTGCTGTTTATCTGCCATGACTGCCAGGGCAAGTGAGGACCAGCAAGACAATTCCTGCCTAGCACCTTCCTTGGAGGAGAGAGAGTGCAACGTTTCATTTTAGCATTTTGGCGCTCACGAGCGAGACAAACTGCTTTGGCTGTTTGCAAGGCTAGGAAAGAGCAGAGCCCCAGTCTTGCTGTTTATCTGCAATGACTGCCAGGGCAAGTGAGGACCAGCAAGACAATTCCTGCCTAGCACCATCCTTGGAGGAGAGAGAGTGCAACGTTTCATTTTAGCATTTTGGCGCTCATGAGCGAGACAAACTTCTTTGGCTGTTTGCAAGGCTAGGAAAGAGCAGAGCCCGAGTCTTGCTGTTTATCTGCAATGACGGCCAGGGCAAGTGAGGAACAGCAAGACAATTCCTTCCTAGCACCTTCCTTGGAGGAGAGAGAGTGCAACGTTTCATTTTAGCATTTTGGAGCTCACGAGCGAGAGAAACTGCTTTGGCTGTTTGCAAGGCTAGGAAAGAGCAGAGCCCCCAGTCTTGCTGTTTATCTGCCATGACTGCCAGGGCAAGTGAGGACCAGCAAGACAATTCCTGCCTTGCACCTTCCTTGGAGGAGAGAGAGTGCAACGTTTCATTTTAGCATTTTGGCGCTCACGAGCGAGACAAACTGCTTTGGCTGTTTGCAAGGCTAGGAAAGAGCAGAGCCCGAGTCTTTCTGTTTATCTGCAATGACTGCCAGGGCAAGTGAGGACCAGCAAGACAATTCCTGCCTAGCACCTTCCTTGGAGGAGAGAGAGTGCAACGTTTCATTTTAGCATTTTGGCGCTCATGAGCGAGACAAACTGCTTTGGCTGTTTGCAAGGCTAGGAAAGAGCAGAGCCCCAGTCTTGCTGTTTATCTGCAATGTCTGCCAGGGTAAGTGAGGACCAGCAAGACAATTCCTGCCTAGCACCTTCCTTGGAGGAGAGAGAGTGCAACGTTTCATTTTAGCATTTTGGCGGTCACGAGGGAGACAAACTGCTTTGGCTGTTTGCAAGGCTAGGAAAGAGCAGAGCCCGAGTCTTGCTGTTTATCTGCAATGTCTGCCAGGGCAAGTGAGGACCAGCAAGACAATTCCTGCCTAGCACCTTCCTTGGAGGAGAGAGAGTGCAACGTTTCATTTTAGCATTTTGGCGCTCACGAGCGAGACAAACTGCTTTGGCTGTTTGCAAGGCTAGGAAAGAGCAGAGCCCCAGTCTTGCTGTTTATCTGCAATGTCTGCCAGGGCAAGTGAGGACCAGAAAGACAATTCCTGCCTAGCACCTTCCTTGGAGGAGAGAGAGTGCAACGTTTCATTTTAGCATTTTGGCGCTCACGAGCGAGACAAACTGCTTTGGCTGTTTGCAAGGCTAGGAAAGAGCAGAGCCCCAGTCTTGCTGTTTATCTGCAATGACTGCCAGGGCAAGTGAGGACCAGCAAGACAATTCCTGCCTAGCACCTTCCTTGGAGGAGAGAGAGTGCAATGTTTCATTTTAGCATTTTGGCGCTCACGAGGGAAACAAACTGCTTTGGCTGTTTGCAAGGCTAGGAAAGAGCAGAGCCCCAGTCTTGCTGTTTATCTGCAATGACTGCCAGGGCAAGTGAGGACCAGCAAGACAATTCCTGCCTAGCACCTTCCTTGGAGGAGAGAGAGTGCAACGTTTCATTTTAGCATTTTGGCGCTCACGAGCGAGACAAACTTCTTTGGCTGTTTGCAAGGCTAGGAAAGAGCAGAGCCCGAGTCTTGCTGTTTATCTGCAATGACTGCCAGGGCAAGTGAGGACCAGCAAGACAATTCCTGCCTAGCACCTTCCTTGGAGGAGAGAGAGTGCAACGTTTCATTTTAGCATTTTGGCGCTCACGAAGGAGACAAACTGCTTTGGCTGTTTGCAAGGCTAGGAAAGAGCAGAGCCCGAGTCTTGCTGTTTATCTCCAATGTCTGCCAGGGCAAGTGAGGACCAGAAAGACAATTCCTGCCTAGCACCTTCCTTGGAGGAGAGAGAGTGCAACGTTTCATTTTAGCATTTTGGCGCTCACGAGCGAGACAAACTGCTTTGGCTGTTTGCAAGGCTAGGAAAGAGCAGAGCCCCAGTCTTGCTGTTTATCTGCAATGACTGCCAGGGCAAGTGAGGACCAGGAAGACAATTCCTGCCTAGCACCTTCCTTGGAGGAGAGAGAGTGCAATGTTTCATTTTAGCATTTTGGCGCTCACGAGCGAGACAAACTGCTTTGGCTGTTTGCAAGGCTAGGAAAGAGCAGAGCCCCAGTCTTGCTGTTTATCTGCAATGACTGCCAGGGCAAGTGAGGACCAGCAAGACAATTCCTGCCTAGCACCATCCTTGGAGGAGAGAGAGTGCAACGTTTCATTTTAGCATTTTGGCGCTCACGAGCGAGACAAACTTCTTTGGCTGTTTGCAAGGCTAGGAAAAAGCAGAGCCCGAGTCTTGCTGTTTATCTGCAATGACTGCCAGGGCAAGTGAGGACCAGCAAGACAATTCCTGCCTAGCACCTTCCTTGGAGGAGAGAGAGTGCAACGTTTCATTTTAGCATTTTGGCGCTCACGAAGGAGACAAACTGCTTTGGCTGTTTGCAAGGCTAGGAAAGAGCAGAGCCCGAGTCTTGCTGTTTATCTGCAATGACTGCCAGGGCAAGTGAGGACCAGCAAGACAATTCCTGCCTAGCACCTTCCTTGGAGGAGAGAGAGTGCAACGTTTCATTTTAGCATTTTGGCGCTCACGAGCGAGACAAACTGCTTTGGCTGTTTGCAAGGCTAGGAAAGAGCAGAGCCCGAGTCTTGCTGTTTATCTCCAATGTCTGCCAGGGCAAGTGAGGACCAGCAAGACAATTCCTGCCTAGCACCTTCCTTGGAGGAGAGAGAGTGCAACGTTTCATTTTAACATTTTGGTGCTCACGAGCGAGACAAACTGCTTTGGCTGTTTGCAAGGCTAGGAAAGAGCAGAGCCTGAGTCTTGCTGTTTATCTGCCATGACTGCCAGGGCAAGTGAGGACCAGCAAGACAATTCCTGCCTAGCACCTTCCTTGGAGGAGAGAGAGCGCAATGTTTCATTTTAGCATTTTGGCCCTCAGGAGCGAGACAAACTGCTTTGGCTGTTTGCAAGGCTAGGAAAGAGCAGAGCCCGAGTCTTGCTGTTTATCTGCAATGACTGCCAGGGCAAGTGAGGACCAGCAAGACAATTCCTGCCTAGCACCTTCCTTGGAGGAGAGAGAGTGCAACGTTTCATTTTAGCATTTTGGCGCTCACAAGGGAGACAAACTGCTTTGGCTGTTTGCAAGGCTAGGAAAGAGCAGAGCCCAGTCTTGCTGTTCATCTGCAAGGACTGCCAGGGCAAGTGAGGACTAGCAAGACAATTCCTGCCTAGCACCTTCCTTGGAGGAGAGAGAGTGCAACGTTTCATTTTGCTTTTTGGAGTGCGAGAGTGAGGAAAAGCAGAGTGCCTGTTTGCAAGGCTAGGAAAGAGCAGAGCCCGAGTCTTACTGTTTATCTGCAATGACTGCCAGGGCAAGTGAGGACCAGCAAGACAATTCCTGCCTAGCGCCTTCCTTGGAGGAGAGAGAGTGCAACGATTCATTTTAGCATTTTGGCGCTTACGAGGGAGACAAACTGCTTTGGCTGTTTGCAAGGCTAGGAAAGAGCAGAGCCCCAGTCTTGCTGTTTATCTGCCATGACTGCCAGGGCAAGTGAGGACCAGCAAGACAATTCCTGCCTAGCACCTTCCTTGGAGGAGAGAGAGTGCAACGTTTCATTTTAGCATTTTGGCGCTCACGAGGGAGACAAACTGCTTTGGCTGTTTACAAGGCTAGGAAAGAGCAGAGCCCGAGTCTTGCTGTTTATCTGCAATGACTGCCAGGGCAAGTGAGGACCAGCAAGACAATTCCTGCCTAGCACCTTCCTTGGAGGAGAGAGAGTGCAACGTTTCATTTTAGCATTTTGGCGCTTACGAGGGAGACAAACTGCTTTGGCTGTTTGCAAGGCTAGGAAAGAGCAGAGCCCCAGTCTTGCTGTTTATCTGCCATGACTGCCAGGGCAAGTGAGGACCAGCAAGACAATTCCTGCCTAGCACCTTCCTTGGAGGAGAGAGAGTGCAACGTTTCATTTTAGCATTTTGGCGCTTACGAGGGAGACAAACTGCTTTGGCTGTTTGCAAGGCTAGGAAAGAGCAGAGCCCGAGTCTTGCTGTTTATCTGCAATGACTGCCAGGGCAAGTGAGGACCAGCAAGACAATTCCTGCCTAGCACCTTCCTTGGAGGAGAGAGAGTGCAACGTTTCATTTTGCTTTTTGGACTGCGAGAGTGAGAAAAAGCAGAGTGCCTGTTTGCAAGGCTAGGAAAGAGCAGAGCCTGAGTCTTGGTGTTTATCTGCAATGACTGCCAGGGCACGTGAGGACCAGCAAGACAATTCCTGCCTAGCACCTTCCTTGGAGGAGAGAGAGTGCAACGTTTCATTTAGCTTTTTGGAGTGCGAGAGTGAGAAAAAGTAGAGTGCCTGTTTGCAAGGCTAGGAAAGAGCAGAGCCTGAGTCTTGCTGTTTATCTGCAATGACTGCCAGGGCAAGTGAGGACCAGCAAGACAATTCCTGCCTAGCACCTTCCTTGGAGGAGAGAGAGTGCAACGTTTCATTTTAGCATTTTGGCGCTCACGAGCGAGACAAACTGCTTTGGCTGTTTGCAAGGCTAGGAAAGAGCAGAGCCCCAGTCTTGCTGTTTATCTGCAATGACTGCCAGGGCAAGTGAGGACCAGCAAGACTATTCCTGCCTAGCACGTTCCTTGGAGGAGAGAGAGTGCAACGTTTCATTTTAGCATTTTGGCGCTCACGAGCGAGACAAACTGCTTTGGCTGTTTGCAAGGCTAGGAAAGAGCAGAGCCCCAGTCTTGCTGTTTATCTGCAATGTCTGCCAGGGCAAGTGAGGACCAGAAAGACAATTCCTGCCTAGCACCTTCCTTGGAGGAGAGAGAGTGCAACGTTTCATTTTAGCATTTTGGCGCTCACGAGCGAGACAAACTGCTTTGGCTGTTTGCAAGGGTAGGAAAGAGCAGAGCCCCAGTCTTGCTGTTTATCTGCAATGACTGCCAGGGCAAGTGAGGACCAGCAAGACAATTCCTGCCTAGCACCTTCCTTGGAGGAGAGAGAGTGCAACGTTTCATTTTAGCATTTTGGCGCTCACGAGGGAGACAAACTGCTTTGGCTGTTTGCAAGGCTAGGAAAGAGCAGAGCCCCAGTCTTGCTGTTTATCTGCCATGACTGCCAGGGCAAGTGAGGACCAGCAAGACAATTCCTGCCTAGCACCTTCCTTGGAGGAGAGAGAGTGCAACGTTTCATTTTAGCATTTTGGCGCTCACGAGGGAGACAAACTGTTTTGGCTGTTTGCAAGGCTAGGAAAGAGCAGAGCCCGAGTCTTGCTGTTTATCTCCAATGTCTGCCAGGGCAAGTGAGGACCAGCAAGACAATTCCTGCCTAGCACCTTCCTTGGAGGAGAGAGAGTGCAACGTTTCATTTTAACATTTTGGTGCTCACGAGCGAGACAAACTGCTTTGGCTGTTTGCAAGGCTAGGAAAGAGCAGAGCCCCAGTCTTGCTGTTTATCTGCCATGACTGCCAGGGCAAGTGAGGACCAGCAAGACAATTCCTGCCTAGCACCTTCCTTGGAGGAGAGAGAGCGCAATGTTTCATTTTAGCATTTTGGACCTCAGGAGCGAGACAAACTGCTTTGGCTGTTTGCAAGGCTAGGAAAGAGCAGAGCCCGAGTCTTGCTGTTCATATGCAATGACTGCCAGGGCAAGTGAGGACCAGCAAGACAATTCCTGCCTAGCACCTTCCTTGGAGGAGAGAGAGTGCAACGTTTCATTTTAGCATTTTGGCGCTCACAAGGGAGACAAACTGCTTTGGCTGTTTGCAAGGCTAGGAAAGAGCAGAGCCCAGTCTTGCTGTTCATCTGCAAGGACTGCCAGGGCAAGTGAGGACTAGCAAGACAATTCCTGCCTAGCACCTTCCTTGGAGGAGAGAGAGTGCAACGTTTCATTTTGCTTTTTGGAGTGCGAGAGTGAGGAAAAGCAGAGTGCCTGTTTGCAAGGCTAGGAAAGAGCAGAGCCCGAGTCTTACTGTTTATCTGCAATGACTGCCAGGGCAAGTGAGGACCAGCAAGACAATTCCTGCCTAGCGCCTTCCTTGGAGGAGAGAGAGTGCAACGTTTCATTTTAGCATTTTGGCGCTTACGAGGGAGACAAACTGCTTTGGCTGTTTGCAAGGCTAGGAAAGAGCAGAGCCCGAGTCTTGCTGTTTATCTGCCATGACTGCCAGGGCAAGTGAGGACCAGCAAGACAATTCCTGCCTAGCACCTTCCTTGGAGGAGAGAGAGTGCAACGTTTCATTTTAGCATTTTGGCGCTCACGAGGGAGACAAACTGCTTTGGCTGTTTACAAGGCTAGGAAAGAGCAGAGCCCGAGTCTTGCTGTTTATCTGCAATGACTGCCAGGGCAAGTGAGGACCAGCAAGACAATTCCTGCCTAGCACCTTCCTTGGAGGAGAGAGAGTGCAACGTTTCATTTTAGCATTTTGGCGCTTACGAGGGAGACAAACTGCTTTGGCTGTTTTGCAAGGCTAGGAAAGAGCAGAGCCCCAGTCTTGCTGTTTATCTGCCATGACTGCCAGGGCAAGTGAGGACCAGCAAGACAATTCCTGCCTAGCACCTTCCTTGGAGGAGAGAGAGTGCAACGTTTCATTTTAGCATTTTGGCGCTTACGAGGGAGACAAACTGCTTTGGCTGTTTGCAAGGCTAGGAAAGAGCAGAGCCCGAGTCTTGCTGTTTATCTGCAATGACTGCCAGGGCAAGTGAGGACCAGCAAGACAATTCCTGCCTAGCACCTTCCTTGGAGGAGAGAGAGTGCAACGTTTCATTTTGCTTTTTGGACTGCGAGAGTGAGAAAAAGCAGAGTGCCTGTTTGCAAGGCTAGGAAAGAGCAGAGCCTGAGTCTTGGTGTTTATCTGCAATGACTGCCAGGGCACGTGAGGACCAGCAAGACAATTCCTGCCTAGCACCTTCCTTGGAGGAGAGAGAGTGCAACGTTTCATTTAGCTTTTTGGAGTGCGAGAGTGAGAAAAAGTAGAGTGCCTGTTTGCAACGCTAGGAAAGAGCAGAGCCCGAGTCTTGCTGTTTATCTGCAATGACTGCCAGGGCAAGTGAGGACCAGCAAGACAATTCCTGCCTAGCACCTTCCTTGGAGGAGAGAGAGTGTAACGTTTCATTTTAGCATTTTGGCGCTCACGAGCGAGAGAAACTGCTTTGGCTGTTTGCAAGGCTAGGAAAGAGCAGAGCCCCAGTCTTGCTGTTTATCTGCAATGACTGCCAGGGCAAGTGAGGACCAGCAAGACTATTCCTGCCTAGCACGTTCCTTGGAGGAGAGAGAGTGCAACGTTTCATTTTAGCATTTTGGCGCTCACGAGGGAGACAAACTGCTTTGGCTGTTTGCAAGGCTAGGAAAGAGCAGAGCCCCAGTCTTGCTGTTTATCTGCAATGTCTGCCGGGGCAAGTGAGGACCAGAAAGACAATTCCTGCCTAGCACCTTCCTTGGAGGAGAGAGAGTGCAACGTTTCATTTTAGCATTTTGGCGCTCACGAGCGAGACAAACTGCTTTGGCTGTTTGCAAGGCTAGGAAAGAGCAGAGCCCCAGTCTTGCTGTTTATCTGCAATGACTGCCAGGGCAAGTGAGGACCAGCAAGACAATTCCTGCCTAGCACCTTCCTTGGAGGAGAGAGAGTGCAATGTTTCATTTTAGCATTTTGGCGCTCACGAGGGAGACAAACTGCTTTGGCTGTTTGCAAGGCTAGGAAAGAGCAGAGCCCCAGTCTTGCTGTTTATCTGCAATGACTGCCAGGGCAAGTGAGGACCAGCAAGACAATTCCTGCCTAGCACCTTCCTTGGAGGAGAGAGAGTGCAACGTTTCATTTTAGCATTTTGGCGCTTACGAGGGAGACAAACTGCTTTGGCTGTTTGCAAGGCTAGGAAAGAGCAGAGCCCCAGTCTTGCTATTTATCTGCCATGACTGCCAGGGCAAGTGAGGACCAGCAAGACAATTCCTGCCTAGCACCTTCCTTGGAGGAGAGAGAGTGCAACGTTTCATTTTAGCATTTTGGCGCTCACGAGGGAGACAAACTGCTTTGGCTGTTTACAAGGCTAGGAAAGAGCAGAGCCCGAGTCTTGCTGTTTATCTGCAATGACTGCCAGGGCAAGTGAGGACCAGAAAGACAATTCCTGCCTAGCACCTTCCTTGGAGGAGAGAGAGTGCAACGTTTCATTTTAGCATTTTGGCGCTTACGAGGGAGACAAACTGCTTTGGCTGTTTGCAAGGCTAGGAAAGAGCAGAGCCCCAGTCTTGCTGTTTATCTGCCATGACTGCCAGGGCAAGTGAGGACCAGCAAGACAATTCCTGCCTAGCACCTTCCTTGGAGGAGAGAGAGTGCAACGTTTTATTTTAGCATTTTGGCGCTTACGAGGGAGACAAACTGCTTTGGCTGTTTGCAAGGCTAGGAAAGAGCAGAGCCCGAGTCTTGCTGTTTATCTGCAATGACTGCCAGGGCAAGTGAGGACCAGCAAGACAATTCCTGCCTAGCACCTTCCTTGGAGGAGAGAGAGTGCAACGTTTCATTTTGCTTTTTGGACTGCGAGAGTGAGAAAAAGTAGAGTGCCTGTTTGCAAGGCTAGGAAAGAGCAGAGCCTGAGTCTTGCTGTTTATCTGCAATGACTGCCAGGGCAAGTGAGGACCAGCAAGACAATTCCTGCCTAGCACCTTCCTTGGAGGAGAGAGAGTGCAACGTTTCATTTTAGCATTTTGGTGCTCACGAGCGAGACAAACTGCTTTGGCTGTTTGCAAGGCTAGGAAAGAGCAGAGCCCCAGTCTTGCTGTTTATCTGCAATGACTGCCAGGGCAAGTGAGGACCAGCAAGACAATTCCTGCCTAGCACCTTCCTTGGAGGAGAGAGAGTGCAACGTTTCATTTTAGCATTTTGGCGCTTACGAGGGAGACAAACTGCTTTGGCTGTTTGCAAGGCTAGGAAAGAGCAGAGCCCGAGTCTTGCTGTTTATCTGCAATGACTGCCAGGGCAAGTGAGGACCAGCAAGACAATTCCTGCCTAGCACCTTCCTTGGAGGAGAGAGAGTGCAACGTTTCATTTTGCTTTTTGGACTGCGAGAGTGAGAAAAAGCAGAGTGCCTGTTTGCAAGGCTAGGAAAGAGCAGAGCCTGAGTCTTGGTGTTTATCTGCAATGACTGCCAGGGCACGTGAGGACCAGCAAGACAATTCCTGCCTAGCACCTTCCTTGGAGGAGAGAGAGTGCAACGTTTCATTTTAGCATTTTGGCGCTCACGAGGGAGACAAACTGCTTTGGCTGTTTGCAAGGCTAGGAAAGAGCAGAGCCCCAGTCTTGCTGTTTATCTGCCATGACTGCCAGGGCAAGTGAGGACCAGCAAGACAATTCCTGCCTAGCACCTTCCTTGGAGGAGAGAGAGTGCAACGTTTCATTTTAGCATTTTGGCGCTCACGAGGGAGACAAACTGCTTTGGCTGTTTACAAGGCTAGGAAAGAGCAGAGCCCGAGTCTTGCTGTTTATCTGCAATGACTGCCAGGGCAAGTGAGGACCAGCAAGACAATTCCTGCCTAGCACCTTCCTTGGAGGAGAGAGAGTGCAACGTTTCATTTTAGCATTTTGGCGCTTACGAGGGAGACAAACTGCTTTGGCTGTTTGCAAGGCTAGGAAAGAGCAGAGCCCCAGTCTTGCTGTTTATCTGCCATGACTGCCAGGGCAAGTGAGGACCAGCAAGACAATTCCTGCCTAGCACCTTCCTTGGAGGAGAGAGAGTGCAACGTTTCATTTTAGCATTTTGGCGCTTACGAGGGAGAAAAACTGCTTTGGCTGTTTGCAAGGCTAGGAAAGAGCAGAGCCCGAGTCTTGCTGTTTATCTGCAATGACTGCCAGGGCAAGTGAGGACCAGCAAGACAATTCCTGCCTAGCACCTTCCTTGGAGGAGAGAGAGTGCAACGTTTCATTTTGCTTTTTGGACTGCGAGAGTGAGAAAAAGCAGAGTGCCTGTTTGCAAGGCTAGGAAAGAGCAGAGCCTGAGTCTTGGTGTTTATCTGCAATGACTGCCAGGGCACGTGAGGACCAGCAAGACAATTCCTGCCTAGCACCTTCCTTGGAGGAGAGAGAGTGCAACGTTTCATTTAGCTTTTTGGAGTGCGAGAGTGAGAAAAAGTAGAGTGCCTGTTTGCAACGCTAGGAAAGAGCAGAGCCTGAGTCTTGCTGTTTATCTGCAATGACTGCCAGGGCAAGTGAGGACCAGCAAGACAATTCCTGCCTAGCACCTTCCTTGGAGGAGAGAGAGTGCAACGTTTCATTTTAGCATTTTGGCGCTCACGAGCGAGACAAACTGCTTTGGCTGTTTGCAAGGCTAGGAAAGAGCAGAGCCCCAGTCTTGCTGTTTATCTGCAATGACTGCCAGGGCAAGTGAGGACCAGCAAGACTATTCCTGCCTAGCACGTTCCTTGGAGGAGAGAGAGTGCAACGTTTCATTTTAGCATTTTGGCGCTCACGAGCGAGACAAACTGCTTTGGCTGTTTGCAAGGCTAGGAAAGAGCAGAGCCCCAGTCTTGCTGTTTATCTGCAATGTCTGCCGGGGCAAGTGAGGACCAGAAAGACAATTCCTGCCTAGCACCTTCCTTGGAGGAGAGAGAGTGCAACGTTTCATTTTAGCATTTTGGCGCTCACGAGCGAGACAAACTGCTTTGGCTGTTTGCAAGGCAAGGAAAGAGCAGAGCCCCAGTCTTGCTGTTTATCTGCAATGACTGCCAGGGCAAGTGAGGACCAGCAAGACAATTCCTGCCTAGCACCTTCCTTGGAGGAGAGAGAGTGCAACGTTTCATTTAGCTTTTTGGAGTGCGAGAGTGAGAAAAAGTAGAGTGCCTGTTTGCAACGCTAGGAAAGAGCAGAGCCTGAGTCTTGCTGTTTATCTGCAATGACTGCCAGGGCAAGTGAGGACCAGCAAGACAATTCCTGCCTAGCACCTTCCTTGGAGGAGAGAGAGTGCAACGTTTCATTTTAGCATTTTGGCGCTCACGAGCGAGACAAACTGCTTTGGCTGTTTGCAAGGCTAGGAAAGAGCAGAGCCCCAGTCTTGCTGTTTATCTGCAATGACTGCCAGGGCAAGTGAGGACCAGCAAGACTATTCCTGCCTAGCACGTTCCTTGGAGGAGAGAGAGTGCAACGTTTCATTTTAGCATTTTGGCGCTCACGAGCGAGACAAACTGCTTTGGCTGTTTGCAAGGCTAGGAAAGAGCAGAGCCCCAGTCTTGCTGTTTATCTGCAATGTCTGCCGGGGCAAGTGAGGACCAGAAAGACAATTCCTGCCTAGCACCTTCCTTGGAGGAGAGAGAGTGCAACGTTTCATTTTAGCATTTTGGCGCTCACGAGCGAGACAAACTGCTTTGGCTGTTTGCAAGGCAAGGAAAGAGCAGAGCCCCAGTCTTGCTGTTTATCTGCAATGACTGCCAGGGCAAGTGAGGACCAGCAAGACAATTCCTGCCTAGCACCTTCCTTGGAGGAGAGAGAGTGCAACGTTTCATTTTAGCATTTTCGCGCTTACGAGGGAGACAAACTGCTTTGGCTGTTTGCAAGGCTAGGAAAGAGCAGAGCCCCAGTCTTGCTGTTTATCTGCCATGACTGCCAGGGCAAGTGAGGACCAGCAAGACAATTCCTGCCTAGCACCTTCCTTGGAGGAGAGAGAGTGCAACGTTTCATTTTAGCATTTTGGCGCTCACGAGGGAGACAAACTGCTTTGGCTGTTTACAAGGCTAGGAAAGAGCAGAGCCCGAGTCTTGCTGTTTATCTGCAATGATAGCCAGGGCAAGTGAGGACCAGCAAGACAATTCCTGCCTAGCACCTTCCTTGGAGGAGAGAGAGTGCAACGTTTCATTTTAGCATTTTGGCGCTTACGAGGGAGACAAACTGCTTTGGCTGTTTGCAAGGCTAGGAAAGAGCAGAGCCCCAGTCTTGCTGTTTATCTGCCATGACTGCCAGGGCAAGTGAGGACCAGCAAGACAATTCCTGCCTAGCACCTTCCTTGGAGGAGAGAGAGTGCAACGTTTCATTTTAGCATTTTGGCGCTTACGAGGGAGACAAACTGCTTTGGCTGTTTGCAAGGCTAGGAAAGAGCAGAGCCCGAGTCTTGCTGTTTATCTGCAATGACTGCCAGGGCAAGTGAGGACCAGCAAGACAATTCCTGCCTAGCACCTTCCTTGGAGGAGAGAGAGTGCAACGTTTCATTTTGCTTTTTGGACTGCGAGAGTGAGAAAAAGCAGAGTGCCTGTTTCAAGGCTAGGAAAGAGCAGAGCCTGAGTCTTGGTGTTTATCTGCAATGACTGCCAGGGCATGTGAGGACCAGCAAGACAATTCCTGCCTAGCACCTTCCTTGGAGGAGAGAGAGTGCAACGTTTCATTTAGATTTTTGGAGTGCGAGAGTGAGAAAAAGTAGAGTGCCTGTTTGCAAGGCTAGGAAAGAGCAGAGCCTGAGTCTTGCTGTTTATCTGCAATGACTGCCAGGGCAAGTGAGGACCAGCAAGACAATTCCTGCCTAGCACCTTCCTTGGAGGAGAGAGAGTGCAACGTTTCATTTTAGCATTTTGGTGCTCACGAGCGAGACAAACTGCTTTGGCTGTTTGCAAGGCTAGGAAAGAGCAGAGCCCCAGTCTTGCTGTTTATCTGCAATGACTGCCAGGGCAAGTGAGGACCAGCAAGACTATTCCTGCCTAGCACGTTCCTTGGAGGAGAGAGAGTGCAACGTTTCATTTTAGCATTTTGGCGCTCACGAGCGAGACAAACTGCTTTGGCTGTTTGCAAGGCTAGGAAAGAGCAGAGCCCCAGTCTTGCTGTTTATCTGCAATGTCTGCCGGGGCAAGTGAGGACCAGAAAGACAATTCCTGCCTAGCACCTTCCTTGGAGGAGAGAGAGTGCAACGTTTCATTTTAGCATTTTGGCGCTCACGAGCGAGACAAACTGCTTTGGCTGTTTGCAAGGCTAGGAAAGAGCAGAGCCCCAGTCTTGCTGTTTATCTGCAATGACTGCCAGGGCAAGTGAGGACCAGCAAGACAATTCCTGCCTAGCACCTTCCTTGGAGGAGAGAGAGTGCAACGTTTCATTTTGCTTTTTGGACTGCGAGAGTGAGAAAAAGCAGAGTGCCTGTTTGCAAGGCTAGGAAAGAGCAGAGCCTGAGTCTTGGTGTTTATCTGCAATGACTGCCAGGGCACGTGAGGACCAGCAAGACAATTCCTGCCTAGCACCTTCCTTGGAGGAGAGAGAGTGCAACGTTTCATTTAGATTTTTGGAGTGCGAGAGTGAGAAAAAGTAGAGTGCCTGTTTGCAAGGCTAGGAAAGAGCAGAGCCTGAGTCTTGCTGTTTATCTGCAATGACTGCCAGGGCAAGTGAGGACCAGCAAGACAATTCCTGCCTAGCACCTTCCTTGGAGGAGAGAGAGTGCAACGTTTCATTTTAGCATTTTGGTGCTCACGAGCGAGACAAACTGCTTTGGCTGTTTGCAAGGCTAGGAAAGAGCAGAGCCCCAGTCTTGCTGTTTATCTGCAATGACTGCCAGGGCAAGTGAGGACCAGCAAGACTATTCCTGCCTAGCACCTTCCTTGGAGGAGAGAGAGTGCAACGTTTCATTTTAGCATTTTGGCGCTCACGAGCGAGACAAACTGCTTTGGCTGTTTGCAAGGCTACGAAAGAGCAGAGCCCCAGTCTTGCTGTTTATCTGCAATGTCTGCCAGGGCAAGTGAGGACCAGAAAGACAATTCCTGCCTAGCACCTTCCTTGGAGGAGAGAGAGTGCAACGTTTCATTTTAGCATTTTGGCGCTCACGAGGGAGACAAACTGCTTTGGCTGTTTACAAGGCTAGGAAAGAGCAGAGCCCCAGTCTTGCTGTTTATCTGCAATGACTGCCAGGGCAATTGAGGACCAGCAAGACAATTCCTGCCTAGCACCTTCCTTGGAGGAGAGAGAGTGCAACGTTTCATTTTAGCATTTTGGCTCTCACGAGGGAGACAAACTGCTTTGGCTGTTTGCAAGGCTAGGAAAGAGCAGAGCCCGAGTCTTGCTGTTTATCTGCAATGACTGCCAGGGCAAGTGAGGACCAGCAAGACAATTCCTGCCTAGCACCTTCCTTGGAGGAGAGAGAGTGCAACGTTTCATTTTAGCATTTTGGCGCTCACGAAGGAGACAAACTGCTTTGGCTGTTTGCAAGGCTAGGAAAGAGCAGAGCCTGAGTCTTGCTGTTTATCTGCAATGACTGCCAGGGCAAGTAAGGACCAGCAAGACAATTCCTGCCTAGCACCATCCTTGGAGGAGAGAGAGTGCAACGTTTCATTTTAGCATTTTGGCGCTCACGAGCAAGACAAACTGCTTTTGCTGTTTGCAAGTCTAGGAAAGAGCAGAGCCCCAGTCTTGCTGTTTATCTGCAATGACTGCCAGGGCAAGTGAGGACCAGCAAGACAATTCCTGCCTTGCACCTTCCTTGGAGGAGAGAGAGTGCAACGTTTCATTTTAGCATTTTGGCGCTCACGAGCGAGACAAACTGCTTTGGCTGTTTGCAAGGCTAGGAAAGAGCAGAGCCCGAGTCTTGCTGTTTATCTGCAATGACTGCCAGGGCAAGTGAGGACCAGCAAGACAATTCCTGCCTAGCACCTTCCTTGGAGGAGAGAGAGTGCAACGTTTCATTTTAGCATTTTGGCGCTCACGAGGGAGACAAACTGTTTTGGCTGTTTGCAAGGCTAGGAAAGAGCAGAGCCCGAGTCTTGCTGTTTATCTGCAATGACTGCCAGGGCAAGTGAGGACCAGCAAGACAATTCCTGCCTAGCACCTTCCTTGGAGGAGAGAGAGTGCAACGTTTCATTTTAGCATTTTGGCGCTCACAAGGGAGACAAACTGCTTTGGCTGTTTGCAAGGCTAGGAAAGAGCAGAGCCCAGTCTTGCTGTTCATCTGCAAGGACTGCCAGGGCAAGTGAGGACTAGCAAGACAATTCCTGCCTAGCACCTTCCTTGGAGGAGAGAGAGTGCAACGTTTCATTTTGCTTTTTGGAGTGCGAGAGTGAGGAAAAGCAGAGTGCCTGTTTGCAAGGCTAGGAAAGAGCAGAGCCCGAGTCTTACTGTTTATCTGCAATGACTGCCAGGGCAAGTGAGGACCAGCAAGACAATTCCTGCCTAGCACCTTCCTTGGAGGAGAGAGAGTGCAACGTTTCATTTTAGCATTTTGGCGCTTACGAGGGAGACAAACTGCTTTGGCTGTTTGCAAGGCTAGGAAAGAGCAGAGCCCCAGTCTTGCTGTTTATCTGCCATGACTGCCAGGGCAAGTGAGGACCAGCAAGACAATTCCTGCCTAGCACCTTCCTTGGAGGAGAGAGAGTGCAACGTTTCATTTTAACATTTTGGTGCTCACGAGCGAGACAAACTGCTTTGGCTGTTTGCAAGGCTAGGAAAGAGCAGAGCCCCAGTCTTGCTGTTTATCTGCCATGACTGCCAGGGCAAGTGAGGACCAGCAAGACAATTCCTGCCTAGCACCTTCCTTGGAGGAGAGAGAGCACAATGTTTCATTTTAGCATTTTGGCCCTCAGGAGCGAGACAAACTGCTTTGGCTGTTTGCAAGGCTAGGAAAGAGCAGAGCCCGAGTCTTGCTGTTTATCTGCAATGACTGCCAGGGCAAGTGAGGACCAGCAAGACAATTCCTGCCTAGCACCTTCCTTGGAGGAGAGAGAGTGCAACGTTTCATTTTAGCATTTTGGCGCTCACAAGGGAGACAAACTGCTTTGGCTGTTTGCAAGGCTAGGAAAGAGCAGAGCCCAGTCTTGCTGTTCATCTGCAAGGACTGCCAGGGCAAGTGAGGACTAGCAAGACAATTCCTGCCTAGCACCTTCCTTGGAGGAGAGAGAGTGCAACGTTTCATTTTGCTTTTTGGAGTGCGAGAGTGAGGAAAAGCAGAGTGCCTGTTTGCAAGGCTAGGAAAGAGCAGAGCCCGAGTCTTACTGTTTATCTGCAATGACTGCCAGGGCAAGTGAGGACCAGCAAGACAATTCCTGCCTAGCACCTTCCTTGGAGGAGAGAGAGTGCAACGTTTCATTTTAGCATTTTGGCGCTTACGAGGGAGACAAACTGCTTTGGCTGTTTGCAAGGCTAGGAAAGAGCAGAGCCCCAGTCTTGCTGTTTATCTGCCATGACTGCCAGGGCAAGTGAGGACCAGCAAGACAATTCCTGCCTAGCACCTTCCTTGGAGGAGAGAGAGCACAATGTTTCATTTTAGCATTTTGGCCCTCAGGAGCGAGACAAACTGCTTTGGCTGTTTGCAAGCCTAGGAAAGAGCAGAGCCCGAGTCTTGCTGTTTATCTGCAATGACTGCCAGGGCAAGTGAGGACCAGCAAGACAATTCCTGCCTAGCACCTTCCTTGGAGGAGAGAGAGTGCAACGTTTCATTTTAGCATTTTGGCGCTCACAAGGGAGACAAACTGCTTTGGCTGTTTGCAAGGCTAGGAAAGAGCAGAGCCCAGTCTTGCTGTTCATCTGCAAGGACTGCCAGGGCAAGTGAGGACTAGCAAGACAATTCCTGCCTAGCACCTTCCTTGGAGGAGAGAGAGTGCAACGTTTCATTTTGCTTTTTGGAGTGCGAGAGTGAGGAAAAGCAGAGTGCCTGTTTGCTAGGCTAGGAAAGAGCAGAGCCCGAGTCTTACTGTTTATCTGCAATGACTGCCAGGGCAAGTGAGGACCAGCAAGACAATTCCTGCCTAGCACCTTCCTTGGAGGAGAGAGAGTGCAACGTTTCATTTTAGCATTTTGGCGCTCACGAGGGAGAGAAACTGCTTTGGATGTTTACAAGGCTAGGAAAGAGCAGAGCCCCAGTCTTGCTGTTTATCTGCAATGACTGCCAGGGCAAGTGAGGACCAGCAAGACAATTCCTGCCTAGCACCTTCCTTGGAGGAGAGAGAGTGCAACGTTTCATTTTAGCATTTTGGCGCTCACGAGGGAGACAAACTGCTTTGGCTGTTTACAAGGCTAGGAAAGAGCAGAGCCCCAGTCTTGCTGTTTATCTGCAATGACTGCCAGGGCAAGTGAGGACCAGCAAGACAATTCCTGCCTAGCACCTTCCTTGGAGGAGAGAGAGTGCAACGTTTCATTTTAGCATTTTGGCTCTCACGAGGGAGACAAACTGCTTTGGCTGTTTGCAAGGCTAGGAAAGAGCAGAGCCCGAGTCTTGCTGTTTATCTGCAATGACTGCCAGGGCAAGTGAGGACCAGCAAGACAATTCCTGCCTAGCACCTTCCTTGGAGGAGAGAGAGTGCAACGTTTCATTTTAGCATTTTGGCGCTCACGAAGGAGACAAACTGCTTTGGCTGTTTGCAAGGCTAGGAAAGAGCAGAGCCTGAGTCTTGCTGTTTATCTGCAATGACTGCCAGGGCAAGTAAGGACCAGCAAGACAATTCCTGCCTAGCACCATCCTTGGAGGAGAGAGAGTGCAACGTTTCATTTTAGCATTTTGGCGCTCACGAGCAAGACAAACTGCTTTTGCTGTTTGCAAGTCTAGGAAAGAGCAGAGCCCGAGTCTTGCTGTTTATCTGCAATGACTGCCAGGGCAAGTGAGGACCAGCAAGACAATTCCTGCCTTGCACCTTCCTTGGAGGAGAGAGAGTGCAACGTTTCATTTTAGCATTTTGGCGCTCACGAGCAAGACAAACTGCTTTTGCTGTTTGCAAGTCTAGGAAAGAGCAGAGCCCGAGTCTTGCTGTTTATCTGCAATGACTGCCAGGGCAAGTGAGGACCAGCAAGACAATTCCTGCCTTGCACCTTCCTTGGAGGAGAGAGAGTGCAACGTTTCATTTTAGCATTTTGGCGCTCACGAGCGAGACAAACTGCTTTGGCTGTTTGCAAGGCTAGGAAAGAGCAGAGCCCGAGTCTTGCTGTTTATCTGCAATGACTGCCAGGGCAAGTGAGGACCAGCAAGACAATTCCTGCCTAGCACCTTCCTTGGAGGAGAGAGAGTGCAACGTTTCATTTTAGCATTTTGGCGCTGACGAGGGAGACAAACTGTTTTGGCTGTTTGCAAGGCTAGGAAAGAGCAGAGCCCGAGTCTTGCTGTTTATCTGCAATGACTGCCAGGGCAAGTGAGGACCAGCAAGACAATTCCTGCCTAGCACCTTCCTTGGAGGAGAGAGAGTGCAACGTTTCATTTTAGCTTTTTGGCGCTCACGAGGGAGACAAACTGTTTTGGCTGTTTGCAAGGCTAGGAAAGAGCAGAGCCCGAGTCTTGCTGTTTATCTCCAATGTCTGCCAGGGAAAGTGAGGACCAGCAAGACAATTCCTGCCTAGCACCTTCCTTGGAGGAGAGAGAGTGCAACGTTTCATTTTAACATTTTGGTGCTCACGAGCGAGACAAACTGCTTTGGCTGTTTGCAAGGCTAGGAAAGAGCAGAGCCCCAGTCTTGCTGTTTATCTGCCATGACTGCCAGGGCAAGTGAGGACCAGCAAGACAATTCCTGCCTAGCACCTTCCTTGGAGGAGAGAGAGCACAATGTTTCATTTTAGCATTTTGGCCCTCAGGAGCGAGACAAACTGCTTTGGCTGTTTGCAAGGCTAGGAAAGAGCAGAGCCCGAGTCTTGCTGTTTATCTGCAATGACTGCCAGGGCAAGTGAGGACCAGCAAGACAATTCCTGCCTAGCACCTTCCTTGGAGGAGAGAGAGTGCAACGTTTCATTTTAGCATTTTGGCGCTCACAAGGGAGACAAACTGCTTTGGCTGTTTGCAAGGCTAGGAAAGAGCAGAGCCCAGTCTTGCTGTTCATCTGCAAGGACTGCCAGGGCAAGTGAGGACTAGCAAGACAATTCCTGCCTAGCACCTTCCTTGGAGGAGAGAGAGTGCAACGTTTCATTTTGCTTTTTGGAGTGCGAGAGTGAGGAAAAGCAGAGTGCCTGTTTGCAAGGCTAGGAAAGAGCAGAGCCCGAGTCTTACTGTTTATCTGCAATGACTGCCAGGGCAAGTGAGGACCAGCAAGACAATTCCTGCCTAGCACCTTCCTTGGAGGAGAGAGAGTGCAACGTTTCATTTTAGCATTTTGGCGCTTACGAGGGAGACAAACTGCTTTGGCTGTTTGCAAGGCTAGGAAAGAGCAGAGCCCCAGTCTTGCTGTTTATCTGCCATGACTGCCAGGGCAAGTGAGGACCAGCAAGACAATTCCTGCCTAGCACCTTCCTTGGAGGAGAGAGAGCACAATGTTTCATTTTAGCATTTTGGCCCTCAGGAGCGAGACAAACTGCTTTGGCTGTTTGCAAGGCTAGGAAAGAGCAGAGCCCGAGTCTTGCTGTTTATCTGCAATGACTGCCAGGGCAAGTGAGGACCAGCAAGACAATTCCTGCCTAGCACCTTCCTTGGAGGAGAGAGAGTGCAACGTTTCATTTTAGCATTTTGGTGCTCACGAGCGAGACAAACTGCTTTGGCTGTTTGCAAGGCTAGGAAAGAGCAGAGCCCCAGTCTTGCTGTTTATCTGCAATGACTGCCAGGGCAAGTGAGGACCAGCAAGACTATTCCTGCCTAGCACGTTCCTTGGAGGAGAGAGAGTGCAACGTTTCATTTTAGCATTTGGGCGCTCACGAGCGAGACAAACTCCTTTGGCTGTTTGCAAGGCTAGGAAAGAGCAGAGCCCCAGTCTTGCTGTTTATCTGCAATGTCTGCCAGGACAAGTGAGGACCAGAAAGACAATTCCTGCCTTGCACCTTCCTTGGAGGAGAGAGAGTGCAACGTTTCATTTTAGCATTTTGGCGCTCACGAGGGAGACAAACTGCTTTGGCTGTTTACAAGGCTAGGAAAGAGCAGAGCCCCAGTCTTGCTGTTTATCTGCAATGACTGCCAGGGCAAGTGAGGACCAGCAAGACAATTCCTGCCTAGCACCTTCCTTGGAGGAGAGAGAGTGCAACGTTTCATTTTAGCATTTTGGCTCTCACGAGGGAGACAAACTGCTTTGGCTGTTTGCAAGGCTAGGAAAGAGCAGAGCCCGAGTCTTGCTGTTTATCTGCAATGACTGCCAGGGCAAGTGAGGACCAGCAAGACAATTCCTGCCTAGCACCTTCCTTGGAGGAGAGAGAGTGCAACGTTTCATTTTAGCATTTTGGCGCTCACGAAGGAGACAAACTGCTTTGGCTGTTTGCAAGGCTAGGAAAGAGCAGAGCCTGAGTCTTGCTGTTTATCTGCAATGACTGCCAGGGCAAGTAAGGACCAGCAAGACAATTCCTGCCTAGCACCATCCTTGGAGGAGAGAGAGTGCAACGTTTCATTTTAGCATTTTGGCGCTCACGAGCAAGACAAACTGCTTTTGCTGTTTGCAAGTCTAGGAAAGAGCAGAGCCCGAGTCTTGCTGTTTATCTGCAATGACTGCCAGGGCAAGTGAGGACCAGCAAGACAATTCCTGCCTTGCACCTTCCTTGGAGGAGAGAGAGTGCAACGTTTCATTTTAGCATTTTGGCGCTCACGAGCGAGACAAACTTCTTTGGCTGTTTGCAAGGCTAGGAAAGAGCAGAGCCCGAGTCTTGCTGTTTATCTGCAATGACTGCCAGGGCAAGTGAGGACCAGCAAGACAATTCCTGCCTAGCACCTTCCTTGGAGGAGAGAGAGTGCAACGTTTCATTTTAGCATTTTGGCGCTCACGAGGGAGACAAACTGTTTTGGCTGTTTGCAAGGCTAGGAAAGAGCAGAGCCCGAGTCTTGCTGTTTATCTCCAATGTCTGCCAGGGCAAGTGAGGACCAGCAAGACAATTCCTGCCTAGCACCTTCCTTGGAGGAGAGAGAGCACAATGTTTCATTTTAGCATTTTGGCCCTCAGGAGCGAGACAAACTGCTTTGGCTGTTTGCAAGGCTAGGAAAGAGCAGAGCCCGAGTCTTGCTGTTTATCTGCAATGACTGCCAGGGCAAGTGAGGACCAGCAAGACAATTCCTGCCTAGCACCTTCCTTGGAGGAGAGAGAGTGCAACGTTTCATTTTAGCATTTTGGCGCTCACAAGGGAGACAAACTGCTTTGGCTGTTTGCAAGGCTAGGAAAGAGCAGAGCCCAGTCTTGCTGTTCATCTGTAAGGACTGCCAGGGCAAGTGAGGACTAGCAAGACAATTCCTGCCTAGCACCTTCCTTGGAGGAGAGAGAGTGCAACGTTTCATTCTGCTTTTTGGAGTGCGAGAGTGAGGAAAAGCAGAGTGCCTGTTTGCAAGGCTAGGAAAGAGCAGAGCCCGAGTCTTACTGTTTATCTGCAATGACTGCCAGGGCAAGTGAGGACCAGCAAGACAATTCCTGCCTAGCACCTTCCTTGGAGGAGAGAGAGTGCAACGTTTCATTTTAACATTTTGGTGCTCACGAGCGAGACAAACTGCTTTGGCTGTTTGCAAGGCTAGGAAAGAGCAGAGCCCCAGTCTTGCTGTTTATCTGCCATGACTGCCAGGGCAAGTGAGGACCAGCAAGACAATTCCTGCCTAGCACCTTCCTTGGAGGAGAGAGAGCACAATGTTTCATTTTAGCATTTTGGCCCTCAGGAGCGAGACAAACTGCTTTGGCTGTTTGCAAGGCTAGGAAAGAGCAGAGCCCGAGTCTTGCTGTTTATCTGCAATGACTGCCAGGGCAAGTGAGGACCAGCAAGACAATTCCTGCCTAGCACCTTCCTTGGAGGAGAGAGAGTGCAACGTTTCATTTTAGCATTTTGGCGCTCACAAGGGAGACAAACTGCTTTGGCTGTTTGCAAGGCTAGGAAAGAGCAGAGCCCAGTCTTGCTGTTCATCTGCAAGGACTGCCAGGGCAAGTGAGGACTAGCAAGACAATTCCTGCCTAGCACCTTCCTTGGAGGAGAGAGAGTGCAACGTTTCATTTTGCTTTTTGGAGTGCGAGAGTGAGGAAAAGCAGAGTGCCTGTTTGCAAGGCTAGGAAAGAGCAGAGCCCCAGTCTTACTGTTTATCTGCAATGACTGCCAGGGCAAGTGAGGACCAGCAAGACAATTCCTGCCTAGCACCATCCTTGGAGGAGAGAGAGCACAATGTTTCATTTTAGCATTTTGGCCCTCAGGAGCGAGACAAACTGCTTTGGCTGTTTGCAAGGCTAGGAAAGAGCAGAGCCCGAGTCTTGCTGTTTATCTGCAATGACTGCCAGGGCAAGTGAGGACCAGCAAGACAATTCCTGCCTAGCACCTTCCTTGGAGGAGAGAGAGTGCAACGTTTCATTTTAGCATTTTGGCGCTCACAAGGGAGACAAACTGCTTTGGCTGTTTGCAAGGCTAGGAAAGAGCAGAGCCCAGTCTTGCTGTTCATCTGCAAGGACTGCCAGGGCAAGTGAGGACTAGCAAGACAATTCCTGCCTAGCACCTTCCTTGGAGGAGAGAGAGTGCAACTTTTCATTTTGCTTTTTGGCGCTCACGAGGGAGAGAAACTGCTTTGGCTGTTTACAAGGCTAGGAAAGAGCAGAGCCCCAGTCTTGCTGTTTATCTGCAATGACTGCCAGGGCAAGTGAGGACCAGCAAGACAATTCCTGCCTAGCACCTTCCTTGGAGGAGAGAGAGTGCAACGTTTCATTTTAGCATTTTGGCGCTCACGAGGGAGACAAACTGCTTTGGCTGTTTGCAAGGCTAGGAAAGAGCAGAGCCTGAGTCTTGCTGTTTATCTGCAATGACTGCCAGGGCAAGTGAGGACCAGCAAGACAATTCCTGCCTAGCACCTTCCTTGGAGGAGAGAGAGTGCAACGTTTCATTTAGCATTTTGGCGCTCACGAGCAAGACAAACTGCTTTGGCTGTTTGCAAGGCTAGGAAAGAGCAGAGCGTGAGTCTTCCTGTTTATCTGCAATGACTGCCAAGGCACGTGAGGACCAGCAAGACAATTCCTGCCTAGCACCTTCCTTGGAGGAGAGAGAGTGCAACGTTTCATTTTGCTTTTTGGAGTGCGAGAGTGAGAAAAAGCAGAGTGCCTGTTTGCAAGGCTAGGAAAGAGCAGAGCCTGAGTCTTGCTGTTTATCTGCAATGTCTGCCAGGGCAAGTGAGGACCAGCAAGACAATTCCTGCCTAGCACCTTCCTTCGAGGAGAGAGAGTGCAACGTTTCATTTTAGCATTTTGGCGCTCACGAGCGAGACAAACTGCTTTGGCTGTTTGCAAGGCTAGGAAAGAGCAGAGCCCCAGTCTTGCTGTTTAACTGCAATGACTGCCAGGGCAAGTGAGGACCAGCAAGACAATTCCTGCCTAGCACCTTCCTTGGAGGAGAGAGAGTGCAACGTTTCATTTTAACATTTTGGCGCTCACGAGCGAGACAAACTGCTTTGGCTGTTTGCAAGGCTAGGAAAGAGCAGAGCCCGAGTCTTGCTGTTTATCTGCAATGTCTGCCAGGGCAAGTGAGGACCAGCAAGACAATTCCTGCCTAGCACCTTCCTTGGAGGAGAGAGAGTGCAACGTTTCATTTTAGCATTTTGGCGCTCACGAGGGAGACAAACTGCTTTGGCTGTTTGCAAGGCTAGGAAAGAGCAGAGCCCCAGTCTTGCTGTTTCTCTGCAATGACTGCCAGGGCAAGTGAGGACCAGCAAGACAATTCCTGCCTAGCGCCTTCCTTGGAGGAGAGAGAGTGCAACGTTTCATTTTAGCATTTTGGCGCTCACGAGCGAGACAAACTGCTTTGGCTGTTTGCAAGGCTAGGAAAGAGCAGAGCCTGAGTCTTGCTGTTTATGTGCAATGACTGCCAGGGCAAGTGAGGACCAGCAAGACAATTCCTGCCTAGCACCTTCCTTGGAGGAGAGAGAGTGCAACGTTTCATTTTGCTTTTTGGAGTGCGAGAGTGAGAAAAAGCAGAGTGCCTGTTTGCAAGGCTAGGAAAGAGCAGAGCCTGAGTCTTGCTGTTTATCTGCAATGTCTGCCAGGGCAAGTGAGGAGCAGCAAGACAATTCCTGCCTAGCACCTTCCTTCGAGGAGAGAGAGTGCAACGTTTCATTTTAGCATTTTGGCGCTCACGAGCGAGACAAACTGCTTTGGCTGTTTGCAAGGCTAGGAAAGAGCAGAGCCCCAGTCTTGCTGTTTAACTGCAATGACTGCCAGGGCAAGTGAGGACCAGCAAGACAATTCCTGCCTAGCACCTTCCTTGGAGGAGAGAGAGCAGAATGTTTCATTTTAGCATTTTGGCCCTCAGGAGCGAGACAAACTGCTTTGGCTGTTTGCAAGGCTAGGAAAGAGCAGAGCCCGAGTCTTGCTGTTTATCTGCAATGACTGCCAGGGCAAGTGAGGACCAGCAAGACAATTCCTGCCTAGCACCTTCCTTGGAGGAGAGAGAGTGCAACGTTTCATTTTAGCATTTTGGCGCTCACAAGGGAGACAAACTGCTTTGGCTGTTTGCAAGGCTAGGAAAGAGCAGAGCCCAGTCTTGCTGTTCATCTGCAAGGACTGCCAGGGCAAGTGAGGACTAGCAAGACAATTCCTGCCTAGCACCTTCCTTGGAGGAGAGAGAGTGCAACGTTTCATTTTGCTTTTTGGAGTGCGAGAGTGAGGAAAAGCAGAGTGCCTGTTTGCAAGGCTAGGAAAGAGCAGAGCCCCAGTCTTACTGTTTATCTGCAATGACTGCCAGGGCAAGTGAGGACCAGCAAGACAATTCCTGCCTAGCACCTTCCTTGGAGGAGAGAGAGCACAATGTTTCATTTTAGCATTTTGGCCCTCAGGAGCGAGACAAACTGCTTTGGCTGTTTGCAAGGCTAGGAAAGAGCAGAGCCCGAGTCTTGCTGTTTATCTGCAATGACTGCCAGGGCAAGTGAGGACCAGCAAGACAATTCCTGCCTAGCACCTTCCTTGGAGGAGAGAGAGTGCAACGTTTCATTTTAGCATTTTGGCGCTCACAAGGGAGACAAACTGCTTTGGCTGTTTGCAAGGCTAGGAAAGAGCAGAGCCCAGTCTTGCTGTTCATCTGCAAGGACTGCCAGGGCAAGTGAGGACTAGCAAGACAATTCCTGCCTAGCACCTTCCTTGGAGGAGAGAGAGTGCAACGTTTCATTTTGCTTTTTGGCGCTCACGAGGGAGAGAAACTGCTTTGGCTGTTTACAAGGCTAGGAAAGAGCAGAGCCCCAGTCTTGCTGTTTATCTCCAATGACTGCCAGGGCAAGTGAGGACCAGCAAGACAATTCCTGCCTAGCACCTTCCTTGGAGGAGAGAGAGTGCAACGTTTCATTTTAGCATTTTGGCGCTCACGAGGGAGACAAACTGCTTTGGCTGTTTGCAAGGCTAGGAAAGAGCAGAGCCTGAGTCTTGCTGTTTATCTGCAATGACTGCCAGGGCAAGTGAGGACCAGCAAGACAATTCCTGCCTAGCACCTTCCTTGGAGGAGAGAGAGTGCAACGTTTCATTTTAGCATTTTGGCGCTCACGAGCAAGACAAACTGCTTTGGCTGTTTGCAAGGCTAGGAAAGAGCAGAGCGTGAGTCTTGCTGTTTATCTGCAATGACTGCCAAGGCACGTGAGGACCAGCAAGACAATTCCTGCCTAGCACCTTCCTTGTAGGAGAGAGAGTGCAACGTTTCATTTTGCTTTTTGGAGTGCGAGAGTGAGAAAAAGCAGAGTGCCTGTTTGCAAGGCTAGGAAAGAGCAGAGCCTGAGTCTTGCTGTTTATCTGCAATGTCTGCCAGGGCAAGTGAGGAGCAGCAAGACAATTCCTGCCTAGCACCTTCCTTCGAGGAGAGAGAGTGCAACGTTTCATTTTAGCATTTTGGCGCTCACGAGCGAGACAAACTGCTTTGGCTGTTTGCAAGGCTAGGAAAGAGCAGAGCCCCAGTCTTGCTGTTTAACTGCAATGACTGCCAGGGCAAGTGAGGACCAGCAAGACAATTCCTGCCTAGCGCCTTCCTTGGAGGAGAGAGAGTGCAACGTTTCATTTTAACATTTTGGCGCTCACGAGCGAGACAAACTGCTTTGGCTGTTTGCAAGGCTAGGAAAGAGCAGAGCCCGAGTCTTGCTGTTTATCTGCAATGTCTGCCAGGGCAAGTGAGGACCAGCAAGACAATTCCTGCCTAGCACCTTCCTTGGAGGAGAGAGAGTGCAACGTTTCATTTTAGCATTTTGGCGCTCACGAGCGAGACAAACTGCTTTGGCTGTTTGCAAGGCTAGGAAAGAGCAGAGCCTGAGTCTTGCTGTTTATCTGCAATGACTGCCAGGGCAAGTGAGGACCAGTAAGACAATTCCTGCCTAGCACCTTCCTTGGAGGAGAGAGAGTGCAACGTTTCATTTTGCTTTTTGGAGTGCGAGAGTGAGAAAAAGCAGAGTGCCTGTTTGCAAGGCTAGGAAAGAGCAGAGCCCGAGTCTTGCTGTTTATCTGCAATGTCTGCCAGGGCAAGTGAGGACCAGCAAGACAATTCCTGCCTAGCACCTTCCTTGGAGGAGAGAGAGTGCAACGTTTCATTTTAGCATTTTGGTGCTCACGAGCGAGACAAACTGCTTTGGCTGTTTGCAAGGCTAGGAAAGAGCAGAGCCCCAGTCTTGCTGTTTATCTGCAATGTCTGCCAGGGCAAGTGAGGACCAGCAAGACAATTCCTGCCTAGCACCTTCCTTGGAGGAGAGAGAGTGCAACGTTTCATTTTGCTTTTTGGAGTGCTAGAGTGAGAAAAAGCAGAGTGCCTCTTTGCAAGGCTAGGAAAGAGCAGAGCCTGAGTCTTGCTGTTTATCTGCAATGACTGCCAGGGCAAGTGAGGACCAGTAAGACAATTCCTGCCTAGCACCTTCCTTGGAGGAGAGAGAGTGCAACGTTTCATTTTGCTTTTGGAGTGCGAGAGTGAGAAAAAGCAGAGTGCCTGTTTGCAAGGCTAGGAAAGAGCAGAGCCTGAGTCTTGCTGTTTATCTGCAATGTCTGCCAGGGCAAGTGAGGACCAGCAAGACAATTCCTGCCTAGCACCTTCCTTGGAGGAGAGAGAGTGCAACGTTTCATTTTAGCATTTTGGCGCTCACGAGGGAGACAAACTTCTTTGGCTGTTTGCAAGGCTAGGAAAGAGCGGAGCCCGAGTCTTGCTGTTTATCTGCAATGTCTGCCAGGGCAAGTGAGGACCAGCAAGACAATTCCTGCCTAGCACCTTCCATGGAGGAGAGAGAGTGCAACGTTTCATTTTAGCATTTTGGCGCTCACGAGCGAGACAAACTGCTTTGGCTGTTTGCAAGGCTAGGAAAGAGCAGAGCCCCAGTCTTGCTGTTTATCTGCAATGACTGCCAGGGCAAGTGAGGACCAGCAAGACAATTCCTGCCTAGCACCTTCCTTGGAGGAGAGAGAGTGCAATGTTTCATTTTAGCATTTTGGCGCTCACGAGCGAGACAAACTGCTTTGGCTGTTTGCAAGGCTAGGAAAGAGCAGAGCCCCAGTCTTGCTGTTTATCTGCAATGACTGCCAGGGCAAGTGAGGACCAGCAAGACAATTCCTGCCTAGCACCATCCTTGGAGGAGAGAGAGTGCAACGTTTCATTTTAGCATTTTGGCGCTCACGAGCGAGACAAACTTCTTTGGCTGTTTGCAAGGCTAGGAAAGAGCAGAGCCCCAGTCTTGCTGTTTATCTGCAATGACTGCCAGGGCAAGTGAGGACCAGCAAGACAATTCCTGCCTAGCACCTTCCTTGGAGGAGAGAGAGTGCAACGTTTCATTTTAGCATTTTGGCGCTCACGAGCGAGACAAACTGCTTTGGCTGTTTGCAAGGCTAGGAAAGAGCAGAGCCCCAGTCTTGCTGTTTATCTGCCATGACTGCCAGGGCAAGTGAGGACCAGCAAGACAATTCCTGCCTTGCACCTTCCTTGGAGGAGAGAGAGTGCAACGTTTCATTTTAGCATTTTGGCGCTCACGAGCGAGACAAACTTCTTTGGCTGTTTGCAAGGCTAGGAAAGAGCGGAGCCCGAGTCTTGCTGTTTATCTGCAATGTCTGCCAGGGCAAGTGAGGACCAGAAAGACAATTCCTGCCTAGCACCTTCCATGGAGGAGAGAGAGTGCAACGTTTCATTTTAGCATTTTGGCGCTCACGAGCGAGACAAACTTCTTTGGCTGTTTGCAAGGCTAGGAAAGAGCAGAGCCCCAGTCTTGCTGTTTATCTGCAATGACTGCCAGGGCAAGTGAGGACCAGCAAGACAATTCCTGCCTAGCACCTTCCTTGGAGGAGAGAGAGTGCAATGTTTCATTTTAGCATTTTGGCGCTCACGAGGGAGAAAAACTGCTTTGGCTGTTTGCAAGGCTAGGAAAGAGCAGAGCCCCAGTCTTGCTGTTTATCTGCAATGACTGCCAGGGCAAGTGAGGACCAGCAAGACAATTCCTGCCTAGCACCATCCTTGGAGGAGAGAGAGTGCAACGTTTCATTTTAGCATTTTGGCGCTCACGAGCGAGACAAACTTCTTTGGCTGTTTGCAAGGCTAGGAAAGAGCAGAGCCCGAGTCTTGCTGTTTATCTGCAATGTCTGCCAGGGCAAGTGAGGACCAGCAAGACAATTCCTGCCTAGCACCTTCCTTGGAGGAGAGAGAGTGCAACGTTTCATTTTAGCATTTTGGCGCTCACGAAGGAGACAAACTGCTTTGGCTGTTTGCAAGGCTAGGAAAGAGCAGAGCCTGAGTCTTGCTGTTTATCTGCAATGACTGCCAGGGCAAGTAAGGACCAGCAAGACAATTCCTGCCTAGCACCATCCTTGGAGGAGAGAGAGTGCAACGTTTCATTTTAGCATTTTGGCGCTCACGAGCAAGACAAACTGCTTTTGCTGTTTGCAAGTCTAGGAAAGAGCAGAGCCCGAGTCTTGCTGTTTATCTGCAATGACTGCCAGGGCAAGTGAGGACCAGCAAGACAATTCCTGCCTTGCACCTTCCTTGGAGGAGAGAGAGTGCAACGTTTCATTTTAGCATTTTGGCGCTCACGAGCGAGACAAACTGCTTTGGCTGTTTGCAAGGCTAGGAAAGAGCAGAGCCCGAGTCTTGCTGTTTATCTGCAATGACTGCCAGGGCAAGTGAGGACCAGCAAGACAATTCCTGCCTAGCACCTTCCTTGGAGGAGAGAGAGTGCAACGTTTCATTTTAGCATTTTGGCGCTCACGAGGGAGACAAACTGTTTTGGCTGTTTGCAAGGCTAGGAAAGAGCAGAGCCCGAGTCTTGCTGTTTATCTCCAATGTCTGCCAGGGCAAGTGAGGACCAGCAAGACAATTCCTGCCTAGCACCTTCCTTGGAGGAGAGAGAGCACAATGTTTCATTTTACCATTTTGGCCCTCAGGAGCGAGACAAACTGCTTTGGCTGTTTGCAAGGCTAGGAAAGAGCAGAGCCCGAGTCTTGCTGTTTATCTGCAATGACTGCCAGGGCAAGTGAGGACCAGCAAGACAATTCCTGCCTAGCACCTTCCTTGGAGGAGAGAGAGTGCAACGTTTCATTTTAGCATTTTGGCGCTCACAAGGGAGACAAACTGCTTTGGCTGTTTGCAAGGCTAGGAAAGAGCAGAGCCCAGTCTTGCTGTTCATCTGTAAGGACTGCCAGGGCAAGTGAGGACTAGCAAGACAATTCCTGCCTAGCACCTTCCTTGGAGGAGAGAGAGTGCAACGTTTCATTTTGCTTTTTGGAGTGCGAGAGTGAGGAAAAGCAGAGTGCCTGTTTGCAAGGCTAGGAAAGAGCAGAGCCCGAGTCTTACTGTTTATCTGCAATGACTGCCAGGGCAAGTGAGGACCAGCAAGACAATTCCTGCCTAGCACCTTCCTTGGAGGAGAGAGAGTGCAACGTTTCATTTTAACATTTTGGTGCTCACGAGCGAGACAAACTGCTTTGGCTGTTTGCAAGGCTAGGAAAGAGCAGAGCCCCAGTCTTGCTGTTTATCTGCCATGACTGCCAGGGCAAGTGAGGACCAGCAAGACAATTCCTGCCTAGCACCTTCCTTGGAGGAGAGAGAGCACAATGTTTCATTTTAGCATTTTGGCCCTCAGGAGCGAGACAAACTGCTTTGGCTGTTTGCAAGGCTAGGAAAGAGCAGAGCCCGAGTCTTGCTGTTTATCTGCAATGACTGCCAGGGCAAGTGAGGACCAGCAAGACAATTCCTGCCTAGCACCTTCCTTGGAGGAGAGAGAGTGCAACGTTTCATTTTAGCATTTTGGCGCTCACAAGGGAGACAAACTGCTTTGGCTGTTTGCAAGGCTAGGAAAGAGCAGAGCCCAGTCTTGCTGTTCATCTGCAAGGACTGCCAGGGCAAGTGAGGACTAGCAAGACAATTCCTGCCTAGCACCTTCCTTGGAGGAGAGAGAGTGCAACGTTTCATTTTGCTTTTTGGAGTGCGAGAGTGAGGAAAAGCAGAGTGCCTGTTTGCAAGGCTAGGAAAGAGCAGAGCCCCAGTCTTACTGTTTATCTGCAATGACTGCCAGGGCAAGTGAGGACCAGCAAGACAATTCCTGCCTAGCACCTTCCTTGGAGGAGAGAGAGCACAATGTTTCATTTTAGCATTTTGGCCCTCAGGAGCGAGACAAACTGCTTTGGCTGTTTGCAAGGCTAGGAAAGAGCAGAGCCCGAGTCTTGCTGTTTATCTGCAATGACTGCCAGGTCAAGTGAGGACCAGCAAGACAATTCCTGCCTAGCACCTTCCTTGGAGGAGAGAGAGTGCAACGTTTCATTTTAGCATTTTGGCGCTCACAAGGGAGACAAACTGCTTTGGCTGTTTGCAAGGCTAGGAAAGAGCAGAGCCCAGTCTTGCTGTTCATCTGCAAGGACTGCCAGGGCAAGTGAGGACTAGCAAGACAATTCCTGCCTAGCACCTTCCTTGGAGGAGAGAGAGTGCAACGTTTCATTTTGCTTTTTGGCGCTCACGAGGGAGAGAAACTGCTTTGGCTGTTTACAAGGCTAGGAAAGAGCAGAGCCCCAGTCTTGCTGTTTATCTGCAATGACTGCCAGGGCAAGTGAGGACCAGCAAGACAATTCCTGCCTAGCACCTTCCTTGGAGGAGAGAGAGTGCAACGTTTCATTTTAGCATTTTGGCGCTCACGAGGGAGACAAACTGCTTTGGCTGTTTGCAAGGCTAGGAAAGAGCAGAGCCTGAGTCTTGCTGTTTATCTGCAATGACTGCCAGGGCAAGTGAGGACCAGCAAGACAATTCCTGCCTAGCACCTTCCTTGGAGGAGAGAGAGTGCAACGTTTCATTTTAGCATTTTGGCGCTCACGAGCAAGACAAACTGCTTTGGCTGTTTGCAAGGCTAGGAAAGAGCAGAGCGTGAGTCTTCCTGTTTATCTGCAATGACTGCCAAGGCACGTGAGGACCAGCAAGACAATTCCTGCCTAGCACCTTCCTTGGAGGAGAGAGAGTGCAACGTTTCATTTTGCTTTTTGGAGTGCGAGAGTGAGAAAAAGCAGAGTGCCTGTTTGCAAGGCTAGGAAAGAGCAGAGCCTGAGTCTTGCTGTTTATCTGCAATGTCTGCCAGGGCAAGTGAGGACCAGCAAGACAATTCCTGCCTAGCACCTTCCTTCGAGGAGAGAGAGTGCAACGTTTCATTTTAGCATTTTGGCGCTCACGAGCGAGACAAACTGCTTTGGCTGTTTGCAAGGCTAGGAAAGAGCAGAGCCCCAGTCTTGCTGTTTAACTGCAATGACTGCCAGGGCAAGTGAGGACCAGCAAGACAATTCCTGCCTAGCACCTTCCTTGGAGGAGAGAGAGTGCAACGTTTCATTTTAACATTTTGGCGCTCACGAGCGAGACAAACTGCTTTGGCTGTTTGCAAGGCTAGGAAAGAGCAGAGCCCGAGTCTTGCTGTTTATCTGCAATGTCTGCCAGGGCAAGTGAGGACCAGCAAGACAATTCCTGCCTAGCACCTTCCTTGGAGGAGAGAGAGTGCAACGTTTCATTTTAGCATTTTGGCGCTCACGAGGGAGACAAACTGCTTTGGCTGTTTGCAAGGCTAGGAAAGAGCAGAGCCCCAGTCTTGCTGTTTCTCTGCAATGACTGCCAGGGCAAGTGAGGACCAGCAAGACAATTCCTGCCTAGCGCCTTCCTTGGAGGAGAGAGAGTGCAACGTTTCATTTTAGCATTTTGGCGCTCACGAGCGAGACAAACTGCTTTGGCTGTTTGCAAGGCTAGGAAAGAGCAGAGCCTGAGTCTTGCTGTTTATCTGCAATGACTGCCAGGGCAAGTGAGGACCAGTAAGACAATTCCTGCCTAGCACCTTCCTTGGAGGAGAGAGAGTGCAACGTTTCATTTTGCTTTTTGGAGTGCGAGAGTGAGAAAAAGCAGAGTGCCTGTTTGCAAGGCTAGGAAAGAGCAGAGCCTGAGTCTTGCTGTTTATCTGCAATGTCTGCCAGGGCAAGTGAGGACCAGCAAGACAATTCCTGCCTAGCACCTTCCTTGGAGGAGAGAGAGTGCAACGTTTCATTTTAGCATTTTGGCGCTCACGAGCGAGACAAAATGCTTTGGCTGTTTGCAAGGCTAGGAAAGAGCAGAGCCCCAGTCTTGCTGTTTATCTGCCATGACTGCCAGGGCAAGTGAGGACCAGCAAGACAATTCCTGCCTTGCACCTTCCTTGGAGGAGAGAGAGTGCAACGTTTCATTTTAGCATTTTGGCGCTCACGAGCGAGACAAACTTCTTTGGCTGTTTGCAAGGCTAGGAAAGAGCGGAGCCCGAGTCTTGCTGTTTATCTGCAATGTCTGCCAGGGCAAGTGAGGACCAGCAAGACAATTCCTGCCTAGCACCTTCCATGGAGGAGAGAGAGTGCAACGTTTCATTTTAGCATTTTGGCGCTCACGAGCGAGACAAACTGCTTTGGCTGTTTGCAAGGCTAGGAAAGAGCAGAGCCCCAGTCTTGCTGTTTATCTGCAATGACTGCCAGGGCAAGTGAGGACCAGCAAGACAATTCCTGCCTAGCACCTTCCTTGGAGGAGAGAGAGTGCAATGTTTCATTTTAGCATTTTGGCGCTCACGAGCGAGACAAACTGCTTTGGCTGTTTGCAAGGCTAGGAAAGAGCAGAGCCCCAGTCTTGCTGTTTATCTGCAATGACTGCCAGGGCAAGTGAGGACCAGCAAGACAATTCCTGCCTAGCACCATCCTTGGAGGAGAGAGAGTGCAACGTTTCATTTTAGCATTTTGGCGCTCACGAGCGAGACAAACTTCTTTGGCTGTTTGCAAGGCTAGGAAAGAGCAGAGCCCCAGTCTTGCTGTTTATCTGCAATGACTGCCAGGGCAAGTGAGGACCAGCAAGACAATTCCTGCCTAGCACCTTCCTTGGAGGAGAGAGAGTGCAACGTTTCATTTTAGCATTTTGGCGCTCACGAGCGAGACAAACTGCTTTGGCTGTTTGCAAGGCTAGGAAAGAGCAGAGCCCCAGTCTTGCTGTTTATCTGCCATGACTGCCAGGGCAAGTGAGGACCAGCAAGACAATTCCTGCCTTGCACCTTCCTTGGAGGAGAGAGAGTGCAACGTTTCATTTTAGCATTTTGGCGCTCACGAGCGAGACAAACTTCTTTGGCTGTTTGCAAGGCTAGGAAAGAGCGGAGCCCGAGTCTTGCTGTTTATCTGCAATGTCTGCCAGGGCAAGTGAGGACCAGAAAGACAATTCCTGCCTAGCACCTTCCATGGAGGAGAGAGAGTGCAACGTTTCATTTTAGCATTTTGGCGCTCACGAGCGAGACAAACTTCTTTGGCTGTTTGCAAGGCTAGGAAAGAGCAGAGCCCCAGTCTTGCTGTTTATCTGCAATGACTGCCAGGGCAAGTGAGGACCAGCAAGACAATTCCTGCCTAGCACCTTCCTTGGAGGAGAGAGAGTGCAATGTTTCATTTTAGCATTTTGGCGCTCACGAGGGAGAAAAACTGCTTTGGCTGTTTGCAAGGCTAGGAAAGAGCAGAGCCCCAGTCTTGCTGTTTATCTGCAATGACTGCCAGGGCAAGTGAGGACCAGCAAGACAATTCCTGCCTAGCACCATCCTTGGAGGAGAGAGAGTGCAACGTTTCATTTTAGCATTTTGGCGCTCACGAGCGAGACAAACTTCTTTGGCTGTTTGCAAGGCTAGGAAAGAGCAGAGCCCGAGTCTTGCTGTTTATCTGCAATGTCTGCCAGGGCAAGTGAGGACCAGCAAGACAATTCCTGCCTAGCACCTTCCTTGGAGGAGAGAGAGTGCAACGTTTCATTTTAGCATTTTGGCGCTCACGAAGGAGACAAACTGCTTTGGCTGTTTGCAAGGCTAGGAAAGAGCAGAGCCTGAGTCTTGCTGTTTATCTGCAATGACTGCCAGGGCAAGTAAGGACCAGCAAGACAATTCCTGCCTAGCACCATCCTTGGAGGAGAGAGAGTGCAACGTTTCATTTTAGCATTTTGGCGCTCACGAGCAAGACAAACTGCTTTTGCTGTTTGCAAGTCTAGGAAAGAGCAGAGCCCGAGTCTTGCTGTTTATCTGCAATGACTGCCAGGGCAAGTGAGGACCAGCAAGACAATTCCTGCCTTGCACCTTCCTTGGAGGAGAGAGAGTGCAACGTTTCATTTTAGCATTTTGGCGCTCACGAGCGAGACAAACTGCTTTGGCTGTTTGCAAGGCTAGGAAAGAGCAGAGCCCGAGTCTTGCTGTTTATCTGCAATGACTGCCAGGGCAAGTGAGGACCAGCAAGACAATTCCTGCCTAGCACCTTCCTTGGAGGAGAGAGAGTGCAACGTTTCATTTTAGCATTTTGGCGCTCACGAGGGAGACAAACTGTTTTGGCTGTTTGCAAGGCTAGGAAAGAGCAGAGCCCGAGTCTTGCTGTTTATCTCCAATGTCTGCCAGGGCAAGTGAGGACCAGCAAGACAATTCCTGCCTAGCACCTTCCTTGGAGGAGAGAGAGCACAATGTTTCATTTTAGCATTTTGGCCCTCAGGAGCGAGACAAACTGCTTTGGCTGTTTGCAAGGCTAGGAAAGAGCAGAGCCCGAGTCTTGCTGTTTATCTGCAATGACTGCCAGGGCAAGTGAGGACCAGCAAGACAATTCCTGCCTAGCACCTTCCTTGGAGGAGAGAGAGTGCAACGTTTCATTTTAGCATTTTGGCGCTCACAAGGGAGACAAACTGCTTTGGCTGTTTGCAAGGCTAGGAAAGAGCAGAGCCCAGTCTTGCTGTTCATCTGTAAGGACTGCCAGGGCAAGTGAGGACTAGCAAGACAATTCCTGCCTAGCACCTTCCTTGGAGGAGAGAGAGTGCAACGTTTCATTTTGCTTTTTGGAGTGCGAGAGTGAGGAAAAGCAGAGTGCCTGTTTGCAAGGCTAGGAAAGAGCAGAGCCCGAGTCTTACTGTTTATCTGCAATGACTGCCAGGGCAAGTGAGGACCAGCAAGACAATTCCTGCCTAGCACCTTCCTTGGAGGAGAGAGAGTGCAACGTTTCATTTTAACATTTTGGTGCTCACGAGCGAGACAAACTGCTTTGGCTGTTTGCAAGGCTAGGAAAGAGCAGAGCCCCAGTCTTGCTGTTTATCTGCCATGACTGCCAGGGCAAGTGAGGACCAGCAAGACAATTCCTGCCTAGCACCTTCCTTGGAGGAGAGAGAGCACAATGTTGCATTTTAGCATTTTGGCCCTCAGGAGCGAGACAAACTGCTTTGGCTGTTTGCAAGGCTAGGAAAGAGCAGAGCCCGAGTCTTGCTGTTTATCTGCAATGACTGCCAGGGCAAGTGAGGACCAGCAAGACAATTCCTGCCTAGCACCTTCCTTGGAGGAGAGAGAGTGCAACGTTTCATTTTAGCATTTTGGCGCTCACAAGGGAGACAAACTGCTTTGGCTGTTTGCAAGGCTAGGAAAGAGCAGAGCCCAGTCTTGCTGTTCATCTGCAAGGACTGCCAGGGCAAGTGAGGACTAGCAAGACAATTCCTGCCTAGCACCTTCCTTGGAGGAGAGAGAGTGCAACGTTTCATTTTGCTTTTTGGAGTGCGAGAGTGAGGAAAAGCAGAGTGCCTGTTTGCAAGGCTAGGAAAGAGCAGAGCCCCAGTCTTACTGTTTATCTGCAATGACTGCCAGGGCAAGTGAGGACCAGCAAGACAATTCCTGCCTAGCACCTTCCTTGGAGGAGAGAGAGCACAATGTTTCATTTTAGCATTTTGGCCCTCAGGAGCGAGACAAACTGCTTTGGCTGTTTGCAAGGCTAGGAAAGAGCAGAGCCCGAGTCTTGCTGTTTATCTGCAATGACTGCCAGGGCAAGTGAGGACCAGCAAGACAATTCCTGCCTAGCACCTTCCTTGGAGGAGAGAGAGTGCAACGTTTCATTTTAGCATTTTGGCGCTCACAAGGGAGACAAACTGCTTTGGCTGTTTGCAAGGCTAGGAAAGAGCAGAGCCCAGTCTTGCTGTTCATCTGCAAGGACTGCCAGGGCAAGTGAGGACTAGCAAGACAATTCCTGCCTAGCACCTTCCTTGGAGGAGAGAGAGTGCAACGTTTCATTTTGCTTTTTGGCGCTCACGAGGGAGAGAAACTGCTTTGGCTGTTTACAAGGCTAGGAAAGAGCAGAGCCCCAGTCTTGCTGTTTATCTGCAATGACTGCCAGGGCAAGTGAGGACCAGCAAGACAATTCCTGCCTAGCACCTTCCTTGGAGGAGAGAGAGTGCAACGTTTCATTTTAGCATTTTGGCGCTCACGAGGGAGACAAACTGCTTTGGCTGTTTGCAAGGCTAGGAAAGAGCAGAGCCTGAGTCTTGCTGTTTATCTGCAATGACTGCCAGGGCAAGTGAGGACCAGCAAGACAATTCCTGCCTAGCACCTTCCTTGGAGGAGAGAGAGTGCAACGTTTCATTTTAGCATTTTGGCGCTCACGAGCAAGACAAACTGCTTTGGCTGTTTGCAAGGCTAGGAAAGAGCAGAGCGTGAGTCTTCCTGTTTATCTGCAATGACTGCCAAGGCACGTGAGGACCAGCAAGACAATTCCTGCCTAGCACCTTCCTTGGAGGAGAGAGAGTGCAACGTTTCATTTTGCTTTTTGGAGTGCGAGAGTGAGAAAAAGCAGAGTGCCTGTTTGCAAGGCTAGGAAAGAGCAGAGCCTGAGTCTTGCTGTTTATCTGCAATGTCTGCCAGGGCAAGTGAGGACCAGCAAGACAATTCCTGCCTAGCACCTTCCTTCGAGGAGAGAGAGTGCAACGTTTCATTTTAGCATTTTGGCGCTCACGAGCGAGACAAACTGCTTTGGCTGTTTGCAAGGCTAGGAAAGAGCAGAGCCCCAGTCTTGCTGTTTAACTGCAATGACTGCCAGGGCAAGTGAGGACCAGCAAGACAATTCCTGCCTAGCACCTTCCTTGGAGGAGAGAGAGTGCAACGTTTCATTTTAACATTTTGGCGCTCACGAGCGAGACAAACTGCTTTGGCTGTTTGCAAGGCTAGGAAAGAGCAGAGCCCGAGTCTTGCTGTTTATCTGCAATGTCTGCCAGGGCAAGTGAGGACCAGCAAGACAATTCCTGCCTAGCACCTTCCTTGGAGGAGAGAGAGTGCAACGTTTCATTTTAGCATTTTGGCGCTCACGAGGGAGACAAACTGCTTTGGCTGTTTGCAAGGCTAGGAAAGAGCAGAGCCCCAGTCTTGCTGTTTCTCTGCAATGACTGCCAGGGCAAGTGAGGACCAGCAAGACAATTCCTGCCTAGCGCCTTCCTTGGAGGAGAGAGAGTGCAACGTTTCATTTTAGCATTTTGGCGCTCACGAGCGAGACAAACTGCTTTGGCTGTTTGCAAGGCTAGGAAAGAGCAGAGCCTGAGTCTTGCTGTTTATCTGCAATGACTGCCAGGGCAAGTGAGGACCAGTAAGACAATTCCTGCCTAGCACCTTCCTTGGAGGAGAGAGAGTGCAACGTTTCATTTTGCTTTTTGGAGTGCGAGAGTGAGAAAAAGCAGAGTGCCTGTTTGCAAGGCTAGGAAAGAGCAGAGCCCGAGTCTTACTGTTTATCTGCAATGACTGCCAGGGCAAGTGAGGACCAGCAAGACAATTCCTGCCTAGCACCTTCCTTGGAGGAGAGAGAGTGCAACGTTTCATTTTAACATTTTGGTGCTCACGAGCGAGAAAAACTGCTTTGGCTGTTTGCAAGGCTAGGAAAGAGCAGAGCCCCAGTCTTGCTGTTTATCTGCCATGACTGCCAGGGCAAGTGAGGACCAGCAAGACAATTCCTGCCTAGCACCTTCCTTGGAGGAGAGAGAGCAGAATGTTTCATTTTAGCATTTTGGCCCTCAGGAGCGAGACAAACTGCTTTGGCTGTTTGCAAGGCTAGGAAAGAGCAGAGCCCGAGTCTTGCTGTTTATCTGCAATGACTGCCAGGGCAAGTGAGGACCAGCAAGACAATTCCTGCCTAGCACCTTCCTTGGAGGAGAGAGAGTGCAACGTTTCATTTTAGCATTTTGGCGCTCACAAGGGAGACAAACTGCTTTGGCTGTTTGCAAGGCTAGGAAAGAGCAGAGCCCAGTCTTGCTGTTCATCTGCAAGGACTGCCAGGGCAAGTGAGGACTAGCAAGACAATTCCTGCCTAGCACCTTCCTTGGAGGAGAGAGAGTGCAACGTTTCATTTTGCTTTTTGGAGTGCGAGAGTGAGGAAAAGCAGAGTGCCTGTTTGCAAGGCTAGGAAAGAGCAGAGCCCCAGTCTTACTGTTTATCTGCAATGACTGCCAGGGCAAGTGAGGACCAGCAAGACAATTCCTGCCTAGCACCTTCCTTGGAGGAGAGAGAGCACAATGTTTCATTTTAGCATTTTGGCCCTCAGGAGCGAGACAAACTGCTTTGGCTGTTTGCAAGGCTAGGAAAGAGCAGAGCCCGAGTCTTGCTGTTTATCTGCAATGACTGCCAGGGCAAGTGAGGACCAGCAAGACAATTCCTGCCTAGCACCTTCCTTGGAGGAGAGAGAGTGCAACGTTTCATTTTAGCATTTTGGCGCTCACAAGGGAGACAAACTGCTTTGGCTGTTTGCAAGGCTAGGAAAGAGCAGAGCCCAGTCTTGCTGTTCATCTGCAAGGACTGCCAGGGCAAGTGAGGACTAGCAAGACAATTCCTGCCTAGCACCTTCCTTGGAGGAGAGAGAGTGCAACGTTTCATTTTGCTTTTTGGCGCTCACGAGGGAGAGAAACTGCTTTGGCTGTTTACAAGGCTAGGAAAGAGCAGAGCCCCAGTCTTGCTGTTTATCTGCAATGACTGCCAGGGCAAGTGAGGACCAGCAAGACAATTCCTGCCTAGCACCTTCCTTGGAGGAGAGAGAGTGCAACGTTTCATTTTAGCATTTTGGCGCTCACGAGGGAGACAAACTGCTTTGGCTGTTTGCAAGGCTAGGAAAGAGCAGAGCCTGAGTCTTGCTGTTTATCTGCAATGACTGCCAGGGCAAGTGAGGACCAGCAAGACAATTCCTGCCTAGCACCTTCCTTGGAGGAGAGAGAGTGCAACGTTTCATTTTAGCATTTTGGCGCTCACGAGCAAGACAAACTGCTTTGGCTGTTTGCAAGGCTAGGAAAGAGCAGAGCGTGAGTCTTGCTGTTTATCTGCAATGACTGCCAAGGCACGTGAGGACCAGCAAGACAATTCCTGCCTAGCACCTTCCTTGTAGGAGAGAGAGTGCAACGTTTCATTTTGCTTTTTGGAGTGCGAGAGTGAGAAAAAGCAGAGTGCCTGTTTGCAAGGCTAGGAAAGAGCAGAGCCTGAGTCTTGCTGTTTATCTGCAATGTCTGCCAGGGCAAGTGAGGAGCAGCAAGACAATTCCTGCCTAGCACCTTCCTTCGAGGAGAGAGAGTGCAACGTTTCATTTTAGCATTTTGGCGCTCACGAGCGAGACAAACTGCTTTGGCTGTTTGCAAGGCTAGGAAAGAGCAGAGCCCCAGTCTTGCTGTTTAACTGCAATGACTGCCAGGGCAAGTGAGGACCAGCAAGACAATTCCTGCCTAGCACCTTCCTTGGAGGAGAGAGAGTGCAACGTTTCATTTTAACATTTTGGCGCTCACGAGCGAGACAAACTGCTTTGGCTGTTTGCAAGGCTAGGAAAGAGCAGAGCCCGAGTCTTGCTGTTTATCTGCAATGTCTGCCAGGGCAAGTGAGGACCAGCAAGACAATTCCTGCCTAGCACCTTCCTTGGAGGAGAGAGAGTGCAACGTTTCATTTTAGCATTTTGGCGCTCACGAGCGAGACAAACTGCTTTGCTTGTTTGCAAGGCTAGGAAAGAGCAGAGCCTGAGTCTTGCTGTTTATCTGCAATGACTGCCAGGGCAAGTGAGGACCAGTAAGACAATTCCTGCCTAGCACCTTCCTTGGAGGAGAGAGAGTGCAACGTTTCATTTTGCTTTTTGGAGTGCGAGAGTGAGAAAAAGCAGAGTGCCTGTTTGCAAGGCTAGGAAAGAGCAGAGCCCGAGTCTTGCTGTTTATCTGCAATGTCTGCCAGGGCAAGTGAGGACCAGCAAGACAATTCCTGCCTAGCACCTTCCTTGGAGGAGAGAGAGTGCAACGTTTCATTTTAGCATTTTGGTGCTCACGAGCGAGACAAACTGCTTTGGCTGTTTGCAAGGCTAGGAAAGAGCAGAGCCCCAGTCTTGCTGTTTATCTGCAATGTCTGCCAGGGCAAGTGAGGACCAGCAAGACAATTCCTGCCTAGCACCTTCCTTGGAGGAGAGAGAGTGCAACGTTTCATTTTGCTTTTTGGAGTGCTAGAGTGAGAAAAAGCAGAGTGCCTCTTTGCAAGGCTAGGAAAGAGCAGAGCCTGAGTCTTGCTGTTTATCTGCAATGACTGCCAGGGCAAGTGAGGACCAGTAAGACAATTCCTGCCTAGCACCTTCCTTGGAGGAGAGAGAGTGCAACGTTTCATTTTGCTTTTTGGAGTGCGAGAGTGAGAAAAAGCAGAGTGCCTGTTTGCAAGGCTAGGAAAGAGCAGAGCCTGAGTCTTGCTGTTTATCTGCAATGTCTGCCAGGGCAAGTGAGGACCAGCAAGACAATTCCTGCCTAGCACCTTCCTTGGAGGAGAGAGAGTGCAACGTTTCATTTTAGCATTTTGGCGCTCACGAGCGAGACAAAATGCTTTGGCTGTTTGCAAGGCTAGGAAAGAGCAGAGCCCCAGTCTTGCTGTTTATCTGCCATGACTGCCAGGGCAAGTGAGGACCAGCAAGACAATTCCTGCCTTGCACCTTCCTTGGAGGAGAGAGAGTGCAACGTTTCATTTTAGCATTTTGGCGCTCACGAGCGAGACAAACTTCTTTGGCTGTTTGCAAGGCTAGGAAAGAGCGGAGCCCGAGTCTTGCTGTTTATCTGCAATGTCTGCCAGGGCAAGTGAGGACCAGCAAGACAATTCCTGCCTAGCACCTTCCATGGAGGAGAGAGAGTGCAACGTTTCATTTTAGCATTTTGGCGCTCACGAGCGAGACAAACTGCTTTGGCTGTTTGCAAGGCTAGGAAAGAGCAGAGCCCCAGTCTTGCTGTTTATCTGCAATGACTGCCAGGGCAAGTGAGGACCAGCAAGACAATTCCTGCCTAGCACCTTCCTTGGAGGAGAGAGAGTGCAATGTTTCATTTTAGCATTTTGGCGCTCACGAGCGAGACAAACTGCTTTGGCTGTTTGCAAGGCTAGGAAAGAGCAGAGCCCCAGTCTTGCTGTTTATCTGCAATGACTGCCAGGGCAAGTGAGGACCAGCAAGACAATTCCTGCCTAGCACCATCCTTGGAGGAGAGAGAGTGCAACGTTTCATTTTAGCATTTTGGCGCTCACGAGCGAGACAAACTTCTTTGGCTGTTTGCAAGGCTAGGAAAGAGCAGAGCCCCAGTCTTGCTGTTTATCTGCAATGACTGCCAGGGCAAGTGAGGACCAGCAAGACAATTCCTGCCTAGCACCTTCCTTGGAGGAGAGAGAGTGCAACGTTTCATTTTAGCATTTTGGCGCTCACGAGCGAGACAAACTGCTTTGGCTGTTTGCAAGGCTAGGAAAGAGCAGAGCCCCAGTCTTGCTGTTTATCTGCCATGACTGCCAGGGCAAGTGAGGACCAGCAAGACAATTCCTGCCTTGCGCCTTCCTTGGAGGAGAGAGAGTGCAACGTTTCATTTTAGCATTTTGGCGCTCACGAGCGAGACAAACTTCTTTGGCTGTTTGCAAGGCTAGGAAAGAGCGGAGCCCGAGTCTTGCTGTTTATCTGCAATGTCTGCCAGGGCAAGTGAGGACCAGAAAGACAATTCCTGCCTAGCACCTTCCATGGAGGAGAGAGAGTGCAACGTTTCATTTTAGCATTTTGGCGCTCACGAGCGAGACAAACTTCTTTGGCTGTTTGCAAGGCTAGGAAAGAGCAGAGCCCCAGTCTTGCTGTTTATCTGCAATGACTGCCAGGGCAAGTGAGGACCAGCAAGACAATTCCTGCCTAGCACCTTCCTTGGAGGAGAGAGAGTGCAATGTTTCATTTTAGCATTTTGGCGCTCACGAGGGAGAAAAACTGCTTTGGCTGTTTGCAAGGCTAGGAAAGAGCAGAGCCCCAGTCTTGCTGTTTATCTGCAATGACTGCCAGGGCAAGTGAGGACCAGCAAGACAATTCCTGCCTAGCACCATCCTTGGAGGAGAGAGAGTGCAACGTTTCATTTTAGCATTTTGGCGCTCACGAGCGAGACAAACTTCTTTGGCTGTTTGCAAGGCTAGGAAAGAGCAGAGCCCGAGTCTTGCTGTTTATCTGCAATGTCTGCCAGGGCAAGTGAGGACCAGCAAGACAATTCCTGCCTAGCACCTTCCTTGGAGGAGAGAGAGTGCAACGTTTCATTTTAGCATTTTGGTGCTCACGAGCGAGACAAACTGCTTTGGCTGTTTGCAAGGCTAGGAAAGAGCAGAGCCCCAGTCTTGCTGTTTATCTGCCATGACTGCCAGGGCAAGTGAGGACCAGCAAGACAATTCCTGCCTTGCACCTTCCTTGGAGGAGAGAGAGTGCAACGTTTCATTTTAGCATTTTGGCGCTCACGAGCGAGACAAACTGCTTTGGCTGTTTGCAAGGCTAGGAAAGAGCAGAGCCCGAGTCTTGCTGTTTATCTGCAATGTCTGCCAGGGCAAGTGAGGACCAGCAAGACAATTCCTGCCTAGCACCTTCCTTGGAGGAGAGAGAGTGCAACGTTTCATTTTAGCATTTTGGTGCTCACGAGCGAGACAAACTGCTTTGGCTGTTTGCAAGGCTAGGAAAGAGCAGAGCCCCAGTCTTGCTGTTTATCTGCCATGACTGCCAGGGCAAGTGAGGACCAGCAAGACAATTCCTGCCTCGCACCTTCCTTGGAGGAGAGAGAGTGCAATGTTTCATTTTAGCATTTTGGCGCTCACGAGCGAGACAAACTGCTTTGGCTGTTTGCAAGGGTAGGAAAGAGCAGAGCCCGAGTCTTGCTGTTTATCTGCAATGACTGCCAGGGCAAGTGAGGACCAGCAAGACAATTCCTGCCTAGCACCTTCCTTGGAGGAGAGAGAGTGCAACGTTTCATTTTAGCATTTTGGCGCTCACAAGGGAGACAAACTGCTTTGGCTGTTTGCAAGGCTAGGAAAGAGCAGAGCCCAGTCTTGCTGTTCATCTGCAAGGACTGCCAGGGCAAGTGAGGACTAGCAAGACAATTCCTGCCTAGCACCTTCCTTGGAGGAGAGAGAGTGCAACGTTTCATTTTGCTTTTTGGAGTGCGAGAGTGAGGAAAAGCAGAGTGCCTGTTTGCAAGGCTAGGAAAGAGCAGAGCCCGAGTCTTACTGTTTATCTGCAATGACTGCCAGGGCAAGTGAGGACCAGCAAGACAATTCCTGCCTAGCACCTTCCTTGGAGGAGAGAGAGTGCAACGTTTCATTTTAGCATTTTGGTGCTCACGAGGGAGAGAAACTGCTTTGGCTGTTTACAAGGCTAGGAAAGAGCAGAGCCCCAGTCTTGCTGTTTATCTGCAATGACTGCCAGGGCAAGTGAGGACCAGCAAGACAATTCCTGCCTAGCACCTTCCTTGGAGGAGAGAGAGTGCAACGTTTCATTTTGCTTTTTGGAGTGCGAGAGTGAGAAAAAGTAGAGTGCCTGTTTGCAAGGCTAGGAAAGAGCAGAGCCCGAGTCTTGCTGTTTATCTGCAATGTCTGCCAGGGCAAGTGAGGACCAGCAAGACAATTCCTGCCTAGCACCTTCCTTGGAGGAGAGAGAGTGCAACGTTTCATTTTTCTTTTTGGAGTGCTAGAGTGAGAAAAAGCAGAGTGCCTCTTTGCAAGGCTAGGAAAGAGCAGAGCCTGAGTCTTGCTGTTTATCTGCAATGACTGCCAGGGCAAGTGAGGACCAGCAAGACAATTCCTGCCTAGCACCTTCCTTGGAGGAGAGAGAGTGCAACGTTTCATTTTGCTTTTTGGAGTGCGAGAGTGAGAAAAAGCAGAGTGCCTGTTTGCAAGGCTAGGAAAGAGCAGAGCCCCAGTCTTGCTGTTTATCTGCAATGACTGCCAGGGCAAGTGAGGACCAGCAAGACAATTCCTGCCTAGCACCTTCCTTGGAGGAGAGAGAGTGCAACGTTTCATTTTAGCATTTTGGCGCTCACGAGGGAGACAAACTGCTTTGCCTGTTTGCAAGGCTAGGAAAGAGCAGAGCCCCAGTCTTGCTGTTTATCTGCAATGACTGCCAGGGCAAGTGAGGACCAGCAAGACAATTCCTGCCTAGCACCTTCCTTGGAGGAGAGAGAGTGCAACGTTTCATTTTAGCATTTTGGCGCTCACGAGGGAGGCAAACTGCTTTGGCTGTTTGCAAGGCTAGGAAAGAGCAGAGCCCGAGTCTTGCTGTTTATCTGCAATGTCTGCCAGGGCAAGTGAGGACCAGCAAGACAATTCCTGCCTAGCACCTTCCTTGGAGGAGAGAGAGTGCAACGTTTCATTTTAGCATTTTGGCGCTCACGAGCGAGACAAACTGCTTTGGCTGTTTGCAAGGCTAGGAAAGAGCAGAGCCCCAGTCTTGCTGTTTATCTGCAATGACTGCCAGGGCAAGTGAGGACCAGCAAGACAATTCCTGCCTCGCACCTTCCTTGGAGGAGAGAGAGTGCAATGTTTCATTTTAGCATTTTGGCGCTCACGAGGGAGACAAACTGCTTTGGCTGTTTGCAAGGCTAGGAAAGAGCAGAGCCCCAGTCTTGCTGTTTATCTGCAATGACTGCCAGGGCAAGTGAGGACCAGCAAGACAATTCCTGCCTAGCACCATCCTTGGAGGAGAGAGAGTGCAACGTTTCATTTTAGCATTTTGGCGCTCACGAGCGAGACAAACTTCTTTGGCTGTTTGCAAGGCTAGGAAAAAGCAGAGCCCGAGTCTTGCTGTTTATCTGCAATGACTGCCAGGGCAAGTGAGGACCAGCAAGACAATTCCTGCCTAGCACCTTCCTTGGAAGAGAGAGAGTGCAACGTTTCATTTTAGCATTTTGACGCTCACGAAGGAGACAAACTGCTTTGGCTGTTTGCAAGGGTAGGAAAGAGCAGAGCCCGAGTCTTGCTGTTTATCTGCAATGACTGCCAGGGCAAGTGAGGACCAGCAAGACAATTCCTGCCTAGCACCTTCCTTGGAGGAGAGAGAGTGCAACGTTTCATTTTAGCATTTTGGCGCTCACAAGGGAGACAAACTGCTTTGGCTGTTTGCAAGGCTAGGAAAGAGCAGAGCCCAGTCTTGCTGTTCATCTGCAAGGACTGCCAGGGCAAGTGAGGACTAGCAAGACAATTCCTGCCTAGCACCTTCCTTGGAGGAGAGAGAGTGCAACGTTTCATTTTGCTTTTTGGAGTGCGAGAGTGAGGAAAAGCAGAGTGCCTGTTTGCAAGGCTAGGAAAGAGCAGAGCCCGAGTCTTACTGTTTATCTGCAATGACTGCCAGGGCAAGTGAGGACCAGCAAGACAATTCCTGCCTAGCACCTTCCTTGGAGGAGAGAGAGTGCAACGTTTCATTTTAGCATTTTGGTGCTCACGAGGGAGAGAAACTGCTTTGGCTGTTTACAAGGCTAGGAAAGAGCAGAGCCCCAGTCTTGCTGTTTATCTGCAATGACTGCCAGGGCAAGTGAGGACCAGCAAGACAATTCCTGCCTAGCACCTTCCTTGGAGGAGAGAGAGTGCAACGTTTCATTTTGCTTTTTGGAGTGCGAGAGTGAGAAAAAGTAGAGTGCCTGTTTGCAAGGCTAGGAAAGAGCAGAGCCCGAGTCTTGCTGTTTATCTGCAATGTCTGCCAGGGCAAGTGAGGACCAGCAAGACAATTCCTGCCTAGCACCTTCCTTGGAGGAGAGAGAGTGCAACGTTTCATTTTTCTTTTTGGAGTGCTAGAGTGAGAAAAAGCAGAGTGCCTCTTTGCAAGGCTAGGAAAGAGCAGAGCCTGAGTCTTGCTGTTTATCTGCAATGACTGCCAGGGCAAGTGAGGACCAGCAAGACAATTCCTGCCTAGCACCTTCCTTGGAGGAGAGAGAGTGCAACGTTTCATTTTGCTTTTTGGAGTGCGAGAGTGAGAAAAAGCAGAGTGCCTGTTTGCAAGGCTAGGAAAGAGCAGAGCCCCAGTCTTGCTGTTTATCTGCAATGACTGCCAGGGCAAGTGAGGACCAGCAAGACAATTCCTGCCTAGCACCTTCCTTGGAGGAGAGAGAGTGCAACGTTTCATTTTAGCATTTTGGCGCTCACGAGGGAGACAAACTGCTTTGCCTGTTTGCAAGGCTAGGAAAGAGCAGAGCCCCAGTCTTGCTGTTTATCTGCAATGACTGCCAGGGCAAGTGAGGACCAGCAAGACAATTCCTGCCTAGCACCTTCCTTGGAGGAGAGAGAGTGCAACGTTTCATTTTAGCATTTTGGCGCTCACGAGGGAGGCAAACTGCTTTGGCTGTTTGCAAGGCTAGGAAAGAGCAGAGCCCGAGTCTTGCTGTTTATCTGCAATGTCTGCCAGGGCAAGTGAGGACCAGCAAGACAATTCCTGCCTAGCACCTTCCTTGGAGGAGAGAGAGTGCAACGTTTCATTTTAGCATTTTGGCGCTCACGAGCGAGACAAACTGCTTTGGCTGTTTGCAAGGCTAGGAAAGAGCAGAGCCCCAGTCTTGCTGTTTATCTGCAATGACTGCCAGGGCAAGTGAGGACCAGCAAGACAATTCCTGCCTCGCACCTTCCTTGGAGGAGAGAGAGTGCAATGTTTCATTTTAGCATTTTGGCGCTCACGAGGGAGACAAACTGCTTTGGCTGTTTGCAAGGCTAGGAAAGAGCAGAGCCCCAGTCTTGCTGTTTATCTGCAATGACTGCCAGGGCAAGTGAGGACCAGCAAGACAATTCCTGCCTAGCACCATCCTTGGAGGAGAGAGAGTGCAACGTTTCATTTTAGCATTTTGGCGCTCACGAGCGAGACAAACTTCTTTGGCTGTTTGCAAGGCTAGGAAAAAGCAGAGCCCGAGTCTTGCTGTTTATCTGCAATGACTGCCAGGGCAAGTGAGGACCAGCAAGACAATTCCTGCCTAGCACCTTCCTTGGAAGAGAGAGAGTGCAACGTTTCATTTTAGCATTTTGACGCTCACGAAGGAGACAAACTGCTTTGGCTGTTTGCAAGGGTAGGAAAGAGCAGAGCCCGAGTCTTGCTGTTTATCTCCAATGTCTGCCAGTGCAAGTGAGGACCAGCAAGACAATTCCTGCCTAGCACCTTCCTTGGAGGAGAGAGAGTGGAACGTTTCATTTTAACATTTTGGTGCTCACGAGCGAGACAAACTGCTTTGGCTGTTTGCAAGGCTAGGAAAGAGCAGAGCCCCAGTCTTGCTGTTTATCTGCCATGACTGCCAGGGCAAGTGAGGACCAGCAAGACAATTCCTGCCTAGCACCTTCCTTGGAGGAGAGAGAGCGCAATGTTTCATTTTAGCATTTTGGCCCTCACGAGCGAGACAAACTGCTTTGGCTGTTTGCAAGGCTAGGAAAGAGCAGAGCCCGAGTCTTGCTGTTTATCTGCAATGACTGCCAGGGCAAGTGAGGACCAGCAAGACAATTCCTGCCTAGCACCTTCCTTGGAGGAGAGAGAGTGCAACGTTTCATTTTAGCATTTTGGCGCTCACAAGGGAGACAAACTGCTCTGGCTGTTTGCAAGGCTAGGAAAGAGCAGAGCCCAGTCTTGCTGTTCATCTGCAAGGACTGCCAGGGCAAGTGAGGACTAGCAAGACAATTCCTGCCTAGCACCTTCCTTGGAGGAGAGAGAGTGCAACGTTTCATTTTGCTTTTTGGAGTGCGAGAGTGAGGAAAAGCAGAGTGCCTGTTTGCAAGGCTAGGAAAGAGCAGAGCCCCAGTCTTGCTGTTTATCTGCAATGACTGCCAGGGCAAGTGAGGACCAGCAAGACAATTCCTGCCTAGCACCTTCCTTGGAGGAGAGAGTGTGCAACGTTTCATTTTAGCATTTTGGCGCTCACGAAGGAGACAAACTGCTTTGGCTGTTTGCAAGGCTAGGAAAGAGCAGAGCCCGAGTATTGCTGTTTATCTCCAATGTCTGCCAGTGCAAGTGAGGACCAGCAAGACAATTCCTGCCTAGCACCTTCCTTGGAGGAGAGAGAGTGCAACGTTTCATTTTAACATTTTGGTGCTCACGAGCGAGACAAATTGCTTTGGCTGTTTGCAAGGCTAGGAAAGAGCAGAGCCCCAGTCTTGCTGTTCATCTGCAATGACTGCCAGGGCAAGTGAGGACCAGCAAGACAATTCCTGCCTAGCACCTTCCTTGGAGGAGAGAGAGTGCAACGTTTCATTTTAGCATTTTGGCTCTCACGAGGGAGACAAACTGCTTTGGCTGTTTGCAAGGCTAGGAAAGAGCAGAGCCCGAGTATTGCTGTTTATCTCCAATGTCTGCCAGTGCAAGTGAGGACCAGCAAGACAATTCCTGCCTAGCACCTTCCTTGGAGGAGAGAGAGTGCAACGTTTCATTTTAGCATTTTGGCTCTCACGAGGGAGACAAACTGCTTTGGCTGTATGCAAGGCTAGGAAAGAGCAGAGCCCGAGTCTTGCTGTTTATCTGCAATGACTGCCAGGGCAAGTGAGGACCAGCAAGACAATTCCTGCCTAGCACCTTCCTTGGAGGAGAGAGAGTGCAACGTTTCATTTTGCTTTTTGGAGTGCGAGAGTGAGAAAAAGCAGAGTGCCTGTTTGCAAGGCTAGGAAAGAGCAGAGCCCCAGTCTTGCTGTTTATCTGCAATGACTGCCAGGGCAAGTGAGGACCAGCAAGACAATTCCTGCCTAGCACCTTCCTTGGAGGAGAGAGAGTGCAACGTTTCATTTTAGCATTTTGGCGCTCACGAGGGAGACAAAATGCTTTGGCTGTTTGCAAGGCTAGGAAAGAGCAGAGCCCCAGTCTTGGTGTTTATCTGCAATGACTGCCAGGGCACGTGAGGACCAGCAAGACAATTCCTGCCTAGCACCTTCCTTGGAGGAGAGAGAGTGCAACGTTTCATTTTGCTTTTTGGAGTGCGAGAGTGAGAAAAAGCAGAGTGCCTGTTTGCAAGGCTAGGAAAGAGCAGAGCCTGAGTCTTGCTGTTTATCTGCAATGTCTGCCAGGGCAAGTGAGGACCAGCAAGACAATTCCTGCCTAGCACCTTCCTTGGAGGAGAGAGAGTGCAACGTTTCATTTTAGCATTTTGGCGCTCACGAGCGAGACAAACTGCTTTGGCTGTTTGCAAGGCTAGGAAAGAGCAGAGCCCCAGTCTTGCTGTTTGTCTGCCATGACTGCCAGGGCAAGTGAGGACCAGCAAGACAATTCCTGCCTAGCACCTTCCTTGGAGGAGAGAGAGTGCAACGTTTCATTTTAGCATTTTGGCGCTCACGAGCGAGACAAACTTCTTTGGCTGTTTGCAAGGCTAGGAAAGAGCGGAGCCCGAGCCTTGCTGTTTATCTGCAATGTCTGCCAGGGCAAGTGAGGACCAGAAAGACAATTCCTGCCTAGCACCTTCCTTGGAGGAGAGAGAGTGCAACGTTTCATTCTAGCATTTTGGCGCTCACGAGCGAGACAAACTGCTTTGGCTGTTTGCAAGGCTAGGAAAGAGCAGAGCCCCAGTCTTGCTGTTTATCTGCAATGACTGCCAGGGCAAGTGAGGACCAGCAAGACAATTCCTGCCTAGCACCATCCTTGGAGGAGAGAGAGTGCAACGTTTCATTTTAGCATTTTGGCGCTCACGAAGGAGACAAACTGCTTTGGCTGTTTGCAAGGCTAGGAAAGAGCAGAGCCCGAGTCTTGCTGTTTATCTGCAATGTCTGCCAGGGCAAGTGAGGACCAGCAAGACAATTCCTGCCTAGCACCTTCCTTGGAGGAGAGAGAGTGCAACGTTTCATTTTAGCATTTTGGTGCTCACGAGCGAGACAAACTGCTTTGGCGGTTTGCAAGGCTAGGAAAGAGCAGAGCCCCAGTCTTGCTGTTTATCTGCCATGACTGCCAGGGCAAGTGAGGACCAGCAAGACAATTCCTGCCTTGCACCTTCCTTGGAGGAGAGAGAGTGCAACGTTTCATTTTAGCATTTTGGCGCTCACGAGCGAGACAAACTGCTTTGGCTGTTTGCAAGGCTAGGAAAGAGCAGAGCCCCAGTCTTGCTGTTTATCTGCAATGTCTGCCAGGGCAAGTGAGGACCAGAAAGACAATTCCTGCCTTGCACCTTCCTTGGAGGAGAGAGAGTGCAACGTTTCATTTTAGCATTTTGGCGCTCACGAGCGAGACAAACTGCTTTGGCTGTTTGCAAGGCTAGGAAAGAGCAGAGCCCCAGTCTTGCTGTTTATCTGCAATGACTGCCAGGGCAAGTGAGGACCAGCAAGACAATTCCTGCCTAGCACCTTCCTTGGAGGAGAGAGAATGCAATGTTTCATTTTAGCATTTTGGCGCTCACGAGGGAGACAAACTTCTTTGGCTGTTTGCAAGGCTAGGAAAGAGCAGAGCCCCAGTCTTGCTGTTTATCTGCAATGACTGCCAGGGCAAGTGAGGACCAGCAAGACAATTCCTGCCTAGCACCATCCTTGGAGGAGAGAGAGTGCAACGTTTCATTTTAGCATTTTGGCGCTCACAAGCGAGACAAACTGCTTTGGCTGTTTGCAAGGCTAGGAAAGAGCAGAGCCCCAGTCTTGCTGTTTATCTGCAATGTCTGCCAGGGCAAGTGACGACCAGCAAGACAATTCCTGCCTAGCACCTTCCTTCGAGGAGAGAGAGTGCAACGTTTCATTTTAGCATTTTGGCGCTCACGAGCGAGACAAACTGCTTTGGCTGTTTGTAAGGCTAGGAAAGAGCAGAGCCCCAGTCTTGCTGGTTATCTGCAATGACTGCCAGGGCAAGTGAGGACCAGCAAGACAATTCCTGCCTAGCACCTTCCTTGGAGGAGAGAGAGTGCAACGTTTCATTTTAGCATTTTGGCGCTCACGAGGGAGACAAACTGCTTTGGCTGTTTGCAAGGCTAGGAAAGAGCAGAGCCCCAGTCTTGCTGTTTATCTGCAATGACTGCCAGGGCAAGTGAGGACCAGCAAGACAATTCCTGCCTAGCACCTTCCTTGTAGGAGAGAGAGTGCAACGTTTCATTTTGCTTTTTGGACTGCGAGAGTGAGAAAAAGCAGAGTGCCTGTTTGCAAGGCTAGGAAAGAGCAGAGCCTGAGTCTTGGTGTTTATCTGCAATGACTGCCAGGGCACGTGAGGACCAGCAAGACAATTCCTGCCTAGCACCTTCCTTGGAGGAGAGAGAGTGCAACGTTTCATTTAGCTTTTTGGAGTGCGAGAGTGAGAAAAAGTAGAGTGCCTGTTTGCAAGGCTAGGAAAGAGCAGAGCCTGAGTCTTGCTGTTTATCTGCAATGTCTGCCAGGGCAAGTGAGGACCAGCAAGACAATTCCTGCCTAGCACCTTCCTTGGAGGAGAGAGAGTGCAACGTTTCATTTTAGCATTTTGGCGCTCACGAGCGAGACAAACTGCTTGGGCTGTTTGCAAGGCTAGGAAAGAGCAGAGCCTGAGTCTTGCTGTTTATCTGCAATGACTGCCAGGGCAAGTGAGGACCAGCAAGACAATTCCTGCCTAGCACCTTCCTTGGAGGAGAGAGAGTGCAACGTTTCATTTTAGCATTTTGGCGCTCACGAGCGAGACAAACTGCTTTGGCTGTTTGCAAGGCTAGGAAAGAGCAGAGCCCCAGTCTTGCTGTTTATCTGCAATGTCTGCCAGGGCAAGTGAGGACCAGCAAGACAATTCCTGCCTAGCACCTTCCTTGGAGGAGAGAGAGTGCAACGTTTCATTTTGCTTTTTGGAGTGCGAGAGTGAGAAAAAGCAGAGTGCCTGTTTGCAAGGCTAGGAAAGAGCAGAGCCTGAGTCTTGCTGTTTATCTGCAATGTCTGCCAGGGCAAGTGAGGACCAGCAAGACAATTCCTGCCTAGCACCTTCCTTGGAGGAGAGAGAGTGCAACGTTTCATTTTGCTTTTTGGAGTGCGAGAGTGAGAAAAAGCAGAGTGCCTGTTTGCAAGGCTAGGAAAGAGCAGAGCCTGAGTCTTGCTGTTTATCTGCAATGTCTGCCAGGGCAAGTGAGGACCAGCAAGACAATTCCTGCCTAGCACCTTCCTTGGAGGAGAGAGAGTGCAACGTTTCATTTTAGCATTTTGGCGCTCACGAGCGAGACAAACTGCTTTGGCTGTTTGCAAGGCTAGGAAAGAGCAGAGCCCCAGTCTTGCTGTTTGTCTGCCATGACTGCCAGGGCAAGTGAGGACCAGCAAGACAATTCCTGCCTTGCACCTTCCTTGGAGGAGAGAGAGTGCAACGTTTCATTTTAGCATTTTGGCGCTCACGAGCGAGACAAACTTCTTTGGCTGTTTGCAAGGCTAGGAAAGAGCGGAGCCCGAGTCTTGCTGTTTATCTGCAATGTCTGCCAGGGCAAGTGAGGACCAGAAAGACAATTCCTGCCTAGCACCTTCCTTGGAGGAGAGAGAGTGCAACGTTTCATTCTAGCATTTTGGCGCTCACGAGCGAGACAAACTGCTTTGGCTGTTTGCAAGGCTAGGAAAGAGCAGAGCCCCAGTCTTGCTGTTTATCTGCAATGACTGCCAGGGCAAGTGAGGACCAGCAAGACAATTCCTGCCTAGCACCATCCTTGGAGGAGAGAGAGTGCAACGTTTCATTTTAGCATTTTGGCGCTCACGAAGGAGACAAACTGCTTTGGCTGTTTGCAAGGCTAGGAAAGAGCAGAGCCCGAGTCTTGCTGTTTATCTGCAATGTCTGCCAGGGCAAGTGAGGACCAGCAAGACAATTCCTGCCTAGCACCTTCCTTGGAGGAGAGAGAGTGCAACGTTTCATTTTAGCATTTTGGTGCTCACGAGCGAGACAAACTGCTTTGGCTGTTTGCAAGGCTAGGAAAGAGCAGAGCCCCAGTCTTGCTGTTTATCTGCAATGTCTGCCAGGGCAAGTGAGGACCAGAAAGACAATTCCTGCCTTGCACCTTCCTTGGAGGAGAGTGCAACGTTTCATTTTAGCATTTTGGCGCTCACGAGCGAGACAAACTGCTTTGGCTGTTTGCAAGGCTAGGAAAGAGCAGAGCCCCAGTCTTGCTGTTTATCTGCAATGACTGCCAGGGCAAGTGAGGACCAGCAAGACAATTCCTGCCTAGCACCTTCCTTGGAGGAGAGAGAATGCAATGTTTCATTTTAGCATTTTGGCGCTCACGAGGGAGACAAACTTCTTTGGCTGTTTGCAAGGCTAGGAAAGAGCAGAGCCCCAGTCTTGCTGTTTATCTGCAATGACTGCCAGGGCAAGTGAGGACCAGCAAGACAATTCCTGCCTAGCACCATCCTTGGAGGAGAGAGAGTGCAACGTTTCATTTTAGCATTTTGGCGCTCACAAGCGAGACAAACTGCTTTGGCTGTTTGCAAGGCTAGGAAAGAGCAGAGCCCCAGTCTTGCTGTTTATCTGCAATGTCTGCCAGGGCAAGTGACGACCAGCAAGACAATTCCTGCCTAGCACCTTCCTTCGAGGAGAGAGAGTGCAACGTTTCATTTTAGCATTTTGGCGCTCACGAGCGAGACAAACTGCTTTGGCTGTTTGTAAGGCTAGGAAAGAGCAGAGCCCCAGTCTTGCTGGTTATCTGCAATGACTGCCAGGGCAAGTGAGGACCAGCAAGACAATTCCTGCCTAGCACCTTCCTTGGAGGAGAGAGAGTGCAACGTTTCATTTTAGCATTTTGGCGCTCACGAGGGAGACAAACTGCTTTGGCTGTTTGCAAGGCTAGGAAAGAGCAGAGCCCCAGTCTTGCTGTTTATCTGCAATGACTGCCAGGGCAAGTGAGGACCAGCAAGACAATTCCTGCCTAGCACCTTCCTTGGAGGAGAGAGAGTGCAACGTTTCATTTTGCTTTTTGGACTGCGAGAGTGAGAAAAAGCAGAGTGCCTGTTTGCAAGGCTAGGAAAGAGCAGAGCCTGAGTCTTGGTGTTTATCTGCAATGACTGCCAGGGCACGTGAGGACCAGCAAGACAATTCCTGCCTAGCACCTTCCTTGGAGGAGAGAGAGTGCAACGTTTCATTTAGCTTTTTGGAGTGCGAGAGTGAGAAAAAGTAGAGTGCCTGTTTGCAAGGCTAGGAAAGAGCAGAGCCTGAGTCTTGCTGTTTATCTGCAATGTCTGCCAGGGCAAGTGAGGACCAGCAAGACAATTCCTGCCTAGCACCTTCCTTGGAGGAGAGAGAGTGCAACGTTTCATTTTAGCATTTTGGCGCTCACGAGGGAGACAAACTGCTTAGGCTGTTTGCAAGGCTAGGAAAGAGCAGAGCCTGAGTCTTGCTGTTTATCTGCAATGACTGCCAGGGCAAGTGAGGACCAGCAAGACAATTCCTGCCTAGCACCTTCCTTGGAGGAGAGAGAGTGCAACGTTTCATTTTGCTTTTTGGAGTGCGAGAGTGAGAAAAAGCAGAGTGCCTGTTTGCAAGGCTAGGAAAGAGCAGAGCCTGAGTCTTGCTGTTTATCTGCAATGTCTGCCAGGGCAAGTGAGGACCAGCAAGACAATTCCTGCCTAGCACCTTCCTTGGAGGAGAGAGAGTGCAACGTTTCATTTTAGCATTTTGGCGCTCACAAGCGAGACAAACTGCTTTGGCTGTTTGCAAGGCTAGGAAAGAGCAGAGCCCCAGTCTTGCAGTTTATCTGCAATGACTGCCAGGGCAAGTGAGGACCAGCAAGACAATTCCTGCCTAGCACCTTCCTTGGAGGAGAGAGAGTGCAACGTTTCATTTTAGCATTTTGGCGCTCACGAGCGAGACAAACTGCTTTGGCTGTTTGCAAGGCTAGGAAAGAGCAGAGCCCGAGTCTTGCTGTTTATCTGCAATGTCTGCCAGGGCAAGTGACGACTAGCAAGACAATTCCTGTCTAGCACCTTCCTTGGAGGAGAGAGAGTGCAACGTTTCATTTTATCATTTTGGCGCTCACGAGGGAGACAAACTGCTTTGGCTGTTTGCAAGGCTAGGAAAGAGCAGAGCCTGAGTCTTGCTGTTTATCTGCAATGTCTGCCAGGGCAAGTGAGGACCAGCAAGACAATTCCTGCCTAGCACCTTCCTTGGAGGAGAGAGAGTGCAACGTTTCATTTTGCTTTTTGGAGTGCGAGAGTGAGAAAAAGCAGAGTGCCTGTTTGCAAGGCTAGGAAAGAGCAGAGCCCCAGTCTTGCTGTTTATCTGCAATGACTGCCAGGGCACGTGAGGACCAGCAAGACAATTCCTGCCTAGCACCTTCCTTGGAGGAGAGAGAGTGCAACGTTTCATTTTGCTTTTTGGAGTGCGAGAGTGAGAAAAAGCAGAGTGCCTGTTTGCAAGTCTAGGAAAGAGCAGAGCCTGAGTCTTGCTGTTTATCTGCAATGTCTGCCAGGGCAAGTGAGGACCAGCAAGACAATTCCTGCCTAGCACCTTCCTTCGAGGAGAGAGAGTGCAACGTTTCATTTTAGCATTTTGGCGCTCACGAGCGAGACAAACTGCTTTGGCTGTTTGCAAGGCTAGGAAAGAGCAGAGCCTGAGTCTTGCTGTTTATCTGCAATGACTGCCAGGGCAAGTGAGGACCAGCAAGACAATTCCTGCCTAGCACCTTCCTTGGAGGAGAGAGAGTGCAACGTTTCATTTTAGCATTTTGGCGCTCACGAGGGAGACAAACTGCTTTGGCTGTTTGCAAGGCTAGGAAAGAGCAGAGCCTGAGTCTTGCTGTTTATCTGCAATGACTGCCAGGGCAAGTGAGGACCAGTAAGACAATTCCTGCCTAGCACCTTCCTTGGAGGAGAGAGAGTGCAACGTTTCATTTTGCTTTTTGGAGTGCGAGAGTGAGAAAAAGCAGAGTGCTGTTTGCAAGGCTAGGAAAGAGCAGAGCCCGAGTCTTGCTGTTTATCTGCAATGTCTGCCAGGGCAAGTGAGGACCAGCAAGACAATTCCTGCCTAGCACCTTCCTTGGAGGAGAGAGAGTGCAACGTTTCATTTTAGCATTTTGGCGCTCACGAGGGAGACAAAATGCTTTGGCTGTTTGCAAGGCTAGGAAAGAGCAGAGCCCCAGTCTTGCTGTTTATCTGCAATGACTGCCAGCGCAAGTGAGGACCAGCAAGACAATTCCTGCCTAGCACCTTCCTTGGAGGAGAGAGAGTGCAACGTTTCATTTTGCTTTTTGGAGTGCGAGAGTGAGAAAAAGCAGAGTGCCTGTTTGCAAGGCTAGGAAAGAGCAGAGCCTGAGTCTTGCTGTTTATCTGCAATGTCTGCCAGGGCAAGTGAGGACCAGCAAGACAATTCCTGCCTAGCACCTTCCTTGGAGGAGAGAGAGTGCAACGTTTCATTTTAGCATTTTGGCGCTCACAAGCGAGACAAACTGCTTTGGCTGTTTGCAAGGCTAGGAAAGAGCAGAGCCCCAGTCTTGCAGTTTATCTGCAATGACTGCCAGGGCAAGTGAGGACCAGCAAGACAATTCCTGCCTAGCACCTTCCTTGGAGGAGAGCGAGTGCAACGTTTCATTTTAGCATTTTGGCGCTCACGAGGGAGACAAAATGCTTTGGCTGTTTGCAAGGCTAGGAAAGAGCAGAGCCCCAGTCTTGCTGTTTATCTGCAATGACTGCCAGGGCAAGTGAGGACCAGCAAGACAATTCCTGCCTAGCACCTTCCTTGGAGGAGAGAGAGTGCAACGTTTCATTTTAGCATTTTGGCGCTCACAAGGGAGACAAACTTCTTTGGCTGTTTGCAAGGCTAGGAAAGAGCAGAGCCTGAGTCTTGCTGTTTATCTGCAATGACTGCCAGGGCAAGTGAGGACCAGTAAGACAATTCCTGCCTAGCACCTTCCTTGGAGGAGAGAGAGTGCAACGTTTCATTTTGCTTTTTGTAGTGCGAGAGTGAGAAAAAGCAGAGTGCTGTTTGCAAGGCTAGGAAAGAGCAGAGCCCGAGTCTTGCTGTTTATCTGCAATGTCTGCCAGGGCAAGTGAGGACCAGCAAGACAATTCCTGCCTAGCACCTTCCTTGGAGGAGAGAGAGTGCAACGTTTCATTTTAGCATTTTGGCGCTCACGAGGGAGACAAAATGCTTAGGCTGTTTGCAAGGCTAGGAAAGAGCAGAGCCCCAGTCTTGCTGTTTATCTGCAATGACTGCCAGGGCAAGTGAGGACCAGCAAGACAATTCCTGCCTAGCACCTTCCTTGGAGGAGAGAGAGTGCAACGTTTCATTTTAGCATTTTGGCGCTCACGAGGGAGACAAACTGCTTTGGCTGTTTGCAAGGCTAGGAAAGAGCAGAGCCCCAGTCTTGCTGTTTATCTGCAATGACTGCCAGGGCAAGTGAGGACCAGCAAGACAATTCCTGCCTAGCACCTTCCTTGGAGGAGAGAGAGTGCAACGTTTCATTTTGCTTTTTGGACTGCGAGAGTGAGAAAAAGCAGAGTGCCTGTTTGCAAGGCTAGGAAAGAGCATAGCCTGAGTCTTGGTGTTTATCTGCAATGACTGCCAGGGCACGTGAGGACCAGCAAGACAATTCCTGCCTAGCACCTTCCTTGGAGGAGAGAGAGTGCAACGTTTCATTTAGCTTTTTGGAGTGCGAGAGTGAGAAAAAGTAGAGTGCCTGTTTGCAAGGCTAGGAAAGAGCAGAGCCTGAGTCTTGCTGTTTATCTGCAATGTCTGCCAGGGCAAGTGAGGACCAGCAAGACAATTCCTGCCTAGCACCTTCCTTGGAGGAGAGAGAGTGCAACGTTTCATTTTAGCATTTTGGCGCTCACGAGGGAGACAAACTGCTTAGGCTGTTTGCAAGGCTAGGAAAGAGCAGAGCCTGAGTCTTGCTGTTTATCTGCAATGACTGCCAGGGCAAGTGAGGACCAGCAAGACAATTCCTGCCTAGCACCTTCCTTGGAGGAGAGAGAGTGCAACGTTTCATTTTGCTTTTTGGAGTGCGAGAGTGAGAAAAAGCAGAGTGCCTGTTTGCAAGGCTAGGAAAGAGCAGAGCCTGAGTCTTGCTGTTTATCTGCAATGTCTGCCAGGGCAAGTGAGGACCAGCAAGACAATTCCTGCCTAGCACCTTCCTTGGAGGAGAGAGAGTGCAACGTTTCATTTTAGCATTTTGGCGCTCACAAGCGAGACAAACTGCTTTGGCTGTTTGCAAGGCTAGGAAAGAGCAGAGCCCCAGTCTTGCAGTTTATCTGCAATGACTGCCAGGGCAAGTGAGGACCAGCAAGACAATTCCTGCCTAGCACCTTCCTTGGAGGAGAGCGAGTGCAACGTTTCATTTTAGCATTTTGGCGCTCACGAGCGAGACAAACTTCTTTGGCTGTTTGCAAGGCTAGGAAAGAGCAGAGCCCGAGTCTTGCTGTTTATCTGCAATGTCTGCCAGGGCAAGTGACGACTAGCAAGACAATTCCTGTCTAGCACCTTCCTTGGAGGAGAGAGAGTGCAACGTTTCATTTTATCATTTTGGCGCTCACGAGGGAGACAAACTGCTTTGGCTGTTTGCAAGGCTAGGAAAGAGCAGAGCCTGAGTCTTGCTGTTTATCTGCAATGTCTGCCAGGGCAAGTGAGGACCAGCAAGACAATTCCTGCCTAGCACCTTCCTTGGAGGAGAGAGAGTGCAACGTTTCATTTTGCTTTTTGGAGTGCGAGAGTGAGAAAAAGCAGAGTGCCTGTTTGCAAGGCTAGGAAAGAGCAGAGCCCCAGTCTTGCTGTTTATCTGCAATGACTGCCAGGGCACGTGAGGACCAGCAAGACAATTCCTGCCTAGCACCTTCCTTGGAGGAGAGAGAGTGCAACGTTTCATTTTGCTTTTTGGAGTGCGAGAGTGAGAAAAAGCAGAGTGCCTGTTTGCAAGTCTAGGAAAGAGCAGAGCCTGAGTCTTGCTGTTTATCTGCAATGTCTGCCAGGGCAAGTGAGGACCAGCAAGACAATTCCTGCCTAGCACCTTCCTTCGAGGAGAGAGAGTGCAACGTTTCATTTTAGCATTTTGGCGCTCACGAGCGAGACAAACTGCTTTGGCTGTTTGCAAGGCTAGGAAAGAGCAGAGCCTGAGTCTTGCTGTTTATCTGCAATGACTGCCAGGGCAAGTGAGGACCAGCAAGACAATTCCTGCCTAGCACCTTCCTTGGAGGAGAGAGAGTGCAACGTTTCATTTTAGCATTTTGGCGCTCACGAGGGAGACAAACTGCTTTGGCTGTTTGCAAGGCTAGGAAAGAGCAGAGCCTGAGTCTTGCTGTTTATCTGCAATGACTGCCAGGGCAAGTGAGGACCAGTAAGACAATTCCTGCCTAGCACCTTCCTTGGAGGAGAGAGAGTGCAACGTTTCATTTTGCTTTTTGGAGTGCGAGAGTGAGAAAAAGCAGAGTGCTGTTTGCAAGGCTAGGAAAGAGCAGAGCCCGAGTCTTGCTGTTTATCTGCAATGTCTGCCAGGGCAAGTGAGGACCAGCAAGACAATTCCTGCCTAGCACCTTCCTTGGAGGAGAGAGAGTGCAACGTTTCATTTTAGCATTTTGGCGCTCACGAGGGAGACAAAATGCTTTGGCTGTTTGCAAGGCTAGGAAAGAGCAGAGCCCCAGTCTTGCTGTTTATCTGCAATGACTGCCAGCGCAAGTGAGGACCAGCAAGACAATTCCTGCCTAGCACCTTCCTTGGAGGAGAGAGAGTGCAACGTTTCATTTTAGCATTTTGGCGCTCACAAGGGAGACAAACTGCTTTGGCTGTTTGCAAGGCTAGGAAAGAGCAGAGCCTGAGTCTTGCTGTTTATCTGCAATGACTGCCAGGGCAAGTGAGGACCAGTAAGACAATTCCTGCCTAGCACCTTCCTTGGAGGAGAGAGAGTGCAACGTTTCATTTTGCTTTTTGGAGTGCGAGAGTGAGAAAAAGCAGAGTGCTGTTTGCAAGGCTAGGAAAGAGCAGAGCCCGAGTCTTGCTGTTTATCTGCAATGTCTGCCAGGGCAAGTGAGGACCAGCAAGACAATTCCTGCCTAGCACCTTCCTTGGAGGAGAGAGAGTGCAACGTTTCATTTTAGCATTTTGGCGCTCACCAGGGAGACAAAATGCTTTGGCTGTTTGCAAGGCTAGGAAAGAGCAGAGCCCCAGTCTTGCTGTTTATCTGCAATGACTGCCAGGGCAAGTGAGGACCAGCAAGACAATTCCTGCCTAGCACCTTCCTTGGAGGAGAGAGAGTCCAACGTTTCATTTTAGCATTTTGGCGCTCACGAGGGAGACAAACTGCTTTGGCTGTTTGCAAGGCTAGGAAAGAGCAGAGCCTGAGTCTTGCTGTTTATCTGCAATGACTGCCAGGGCAAGTGAGGACCAGTAAGACAATTCCTGCCTAGCACCTTCCTTGGAGGAGAGAGAGTGCAACGTTTCATTTTGCTTTTTGGAGTGCGAGAGTGAGAAAAAGCAGAGTGCTGTTTGCAAGGCTAGGAAAGAGCAGAGCCCGAGTCTTGCTGTTTATCTGCAATGTCTGCCAGGGCAAGTGAGGACCAGCAAGACAATTCCTGCCTAGCACCTTCCTTGGAGGAGAGAGAGTGCAACGTTTCATTTTAGCATTTTGGCGCTCACGAGGGAGACAAACTGCTTAGGCTGTTTGCAAGGCTAGGAAAGAGCAGAGCCCCAGTCTTGCTGTTTATCTGCAATGACTGCCAGGGCAAGTGAGGACCAGCAAGACAATTCCTGCCTAGCACCTTCCTTGGAGGAGAGAGAGTGCAACGTTTCATTTTGCTTTTTGGAGTGCGAGAGTGAGAAAAAGCAGAGTGCCTGTTTGCAAGGCTAGGAAAGAGCAGAGCCTGAGTCTTGCTGTTTATCTGCAATGTCTGCCAGGGCAAGTGAGGACCAGCAAGACAATTCCTGCCTAGCACCTTCCTTGGAGGAGAGAGAGTGCAACGTTTCATTTTAGCATTTTGGCGCTCACAAGCGAGACAAACTGCTTTGGCTGTTTGCAAGGCTAGGAAAGAGCAGAGCCCCAGTCTTGCAGTTTATCTGCAATGACTGCCAGGGCAAGTGAGGACCAGCAAGACAATTCCTGCCTAGCACCTTCCTTGGAGGAGAGCGAGTGCAACGTTTCATTTTAGCATTTTGGCGCTCACGAGGGAGACAAAATGCTTTGGCTGTTTGTAAGGCTAGGAAAGAGCAGAGCCCCAGTCTTGCTGTTTATCTGCAATGACTGCCAGCGCAAGTGAGGACCAGCAAGACAATTCCTGCCTAGCACCTTCCTTGGAGGAGAGAGAGTGCAACGTTTCATTTTAGCATTTTGGCGCTCACAAGGGAGACAAACTGCTTTGGCTGTTTGCAAGGCTAGGAAAGAGCAGAGCCTGAGTCTTGCTGTTTATCTGCAATGACTGCCAGGGCAAGTGAGGACCAGTAAGACAATTCCTGCCTAGCACCTTCCTTGGAGGAGAGAGAGTGCAACGTTTCATTTTGCTTTTTGGAGTGCGAGAGCGAGAAAAAGCAGAGTGCCTGTTTGCAAGGCTAGGAAAGAGCAGAGCCCGAGTCTTGCTGTTTATCTGCAATGTCTGCCAGGGCAAGTGAGGACCAGCAAGACAATTCCTGCCTAGCACCTTCCTTGGAGGAGAGAGAGTGTAACGTTTCATTTTAGCATTTTGGCGCTCACGAGGGAGACAAACTGCTTTGGCTGTTTGCAAGGCTAGGAAAGAGCAGAGCCTGAGTCTTGCTGTTTATCTGCAATGTCTGCCAGGGCAAGTGAGGACCAGCAGGACAATTCCTGCCTAGCACCTTCCTTGTAGGAGAGAGAGAGCAGCGTTTCATTTTGCTTTTTGGAGTGCGAGAGTGAGAAAAAGCAGAGTGCCTGTTTGCAAGGCTAGGAAAGAGCAGAGCCCGAGTCTTGCTGTTTATCTGCAATGTCTGCCAGGGCAAGTGAGGACCAGCAGGACAATTCCTGCCTAGCACCTTCCTTGGAGGAGAGAGAGTGCAACGTTTCATTTTAGGATTTTGGCGTTCACGAGGGAGACAAACTGCTTTGGCTGTTTGCAAGGCTAGGAAAGAGCAGAGCCTGAGTCTTGCTGTTTATCTGCAATGACTGCCAGGGCAAGTGAGGACCAGCAAGACAATTCCTGCCTAGCACCTTCCTTCGAGGAGAGAGAGTGCAACGTTTCATTTTAGCATTTTGGCGCTCACGAGCGAAACAAACTGCTTTGGCTGTTTGCAAGGCTAGGAAAGAGCAGAGCCCCAGTCTTGCTGTTTATCTGCAATGACTGCCAGGGAAGTGAGGACCAGTAAGACAATTCCTGCCTAGCACCTTCCTTGGAGGAGAGAGAGTGCAACGTTTCATTTTGCTTTTTGGAGTGCGAGAGCGAGAAAAAGCAGAGTGCCTGTTTGCAAGGCTAGGAAAGAGCAGAGCCCGAGTCTTGCTGTTTATCTGCAATGTCTCCCAGGGCACGTGAGGACCAGCAAGACAATTCCTGCCTAGCACCTTCCTTGGAGGAGAGAGAGTGTAACGTTTCATTTTAGCATTTTGGCGCTCGCGAGGGAGACAAACTGCTTTGGCTGTTTGCAAGGCTAGGAAAGAGCAGAGCCCCAGTCTTGCTGTTTATCTGCAATGACTGCCAGGGCAAGTGAGGACCAGTAAGACAATTCCTGCCTAGCACCTTCCTTGGAAAAGAGAGAGAGTGCAACGTTTCATTTTAGCATTTTGGCGCTCACGAGCGAGACAAACTGCTTTGGCTGTTTGCAAGGCTAGGAAAGAGTAGAGACTGAGTCTTGCTGTTTATCTGCAATGTCTGCCAGGGCAAGTGAGGACCAGCAGGACAATTCCTGCCTAGCACCTTCCTTGTAGGAGAGAGAGAGCAACGTTTCATTTTGCTTTTTGGAGTGCGAGAGTGAGAAAAAGCAGAGTGCCTGTTTGCAAGGCTAGGAAAGAGCAGAGCCTGAGTCTTGCTGTTTATCTGCAATGACTGCCAGGGCAAGTGAGGACCAGTAAGACAATTCCTGCCTAGCACCTTCCTTGGAGGAGAGAGAGTGCAACGTTTCATTTTAGCATTTTGGCGCTCACGAGCGAGACAAACTGCTTTGGCTGTTTGCAAGGCTAGGAAAGAGCAGAGCCCCAGTCTTGCTGTTTATCTGCAATGACTGCCAGGGCAAGTGAGGACCAGCAAGACAATTCCTGCCTAGCACCTTCCTTGGAGGAGAGAGAGTGCAACGATTCATTTTGCTTTTTGGAGTGCGAGAGTGAGAAAAAGCAGAGTGCCTGTTTGCAAGGCTAGGAAAGAGCAGAGCCTGAGTCTTGCTGTTTATCTGCAATGTCTGCCAGGGCAAGTGAGGACCAGCAAGACAATTCCTGCCTAGCACCTTCCTTCGAGGAGAGAGAGTGCAACGTTTCATTTTAGCATTTTGGCGCTCACGAGCGAAACAAACTGCTTTGGCTGTTTGCAAGGCTAGGAAAGAGCAGAGCCCCAGTCTTGCTGTTTATCTGCAATGACTGCCAGGGAAGTGAGGACCAGTAAGACAATTCCTGCCTAGCACCTTCCTTGGAGGAGAGAGAGTGCAACGTTTCATTTTGCTTTTTGGAGTGCGAGAGCGAGAAAAAGCAGAGTGCCTGTTTGCAAGGCTAGGAAAGAGCAGAGCCCGAGTCTTGCTGTTTATCTGCAATGTCTGCCAGGGCAAGTGAGGACCAGCAAGACAATTCCTGCCTAGCACCTTCCTTGGAGGAGAGAGAGTGTAACGTTTCATTTTAGCATTTTGGCGCTCACGAGGGAGACAAACTGCTTTGGCTGTTTGCAAGGCTAGGAAAGAGCAGAGCCCCAGTCTTGCAGTTTATCTGCAATGACTGCCAGGGCAAGTGAGGACCAGCAAGACAATTCCTGCCTAGCACCTTCCTTGGAGGAGAGCGAGTGCAACGTTTCATTTTAGCATTTTGGCGCTCACGAGGGAGACAAAATGCTTTGGCTGTTTGTAAGGCTAGGAAAGAGCAGAGCCCCAGTCTTGCTGTTTATCTGCAATGACTGCCAGCGCAAGTGAGGACCAGCAAGACAATTCCTGCCTAGCACCTTCCTTGGAGGAGAGAGAGTGCAACGTTTCATTTTAGCATTTTGGCGCTCACAAGGGAGACAAACTGCTTTGGCTGTTTGCAAGGCTAGGAAAGAGCAGAGCCTGAGTCTTGCTGTTTATCTGCAATGACTGCCAGGGCAAGTGAGGACCAGTAAGACAATTCCTGCCTAGCACCTTCCTTGGAGGAGAGAGAGTGCAACGTTTCATTTTGCTTTTTGGAGTGCGAGAGCGAGAAAAAGCAGAGTGCCTGTTTGCAAGGCTAGGAAAGAGCAGAGCCCGAGTCTTGCTGTTTATCTGCAATGTCTGCCAGGGCAAGTGAGGACCAGCAAGACAATTCCTGCCTAGCACCTTCCTTGGAGGAGAGAGAGTGTAACGTTTCATTTTAGCATTTTGGCGCTCACGAGGGAGACAAACTGCTTTGGCTGTTTGCAAGGCTAGGAAAGAGCAGAGCCTGAGTCTTGCTGTTTATCTGCAATGTCTGCCAGGGCAAGTGAGGACCAGCAGGACAATTCCTGCCTAGCACCTTCCTTGTAGGAGAGAGAGAGCAGCGTTTCATTTTGCTTTTTGGAGTGCGAGAGTGAGAAAAAGCAGAGTGCCTGTTTGCAAGGCTAGGAAAGAGCAGAGCCTGAGTCTTGCTGTTTATCTGCAATGTCTGCCAGGGCAAGTGAGGACCAGCAGGACAATTCCTGCCTAGCACCTTCCTTGGAGGAGAGAGAGTGCAACGTTTCATTTTAGGATTTTGGCGTTCACGAGGGAGACAAACTGCTTTGGCTGTTTGCAAGGCTAGGAAAGAGCAGAGCCTGAGTCTTGCTGTTTATCTGCAATGACTGCCAGGGCAAGTGAGGACCAGCAAGACAATTCCTGCCTAGCACCTTCCTTCGAGGAGAGAGAGTGCAACGTTTCATTTTAGCATTTTGGCGCTCACGAGCGAAACAAACTGCTTTCGCTGTTTGCAAGGCTAGGAAAGAGCAGAGCCCCAGTCTTGCTGTTTATCTGCAATGACTGCCAGGGAAGTGAGGACCAGTAAGACAATTCCTGCCTAGCACCTTCCTTGGAGGAGAGAGAGTGCAACGTTTCATTTTGCTTTTTGGAGTGCGAGAGCGAGAAAAAGCAGAGTGCCTGTTTGCAAGGCTAGGAAAGAGCAGAGCCCGAGTCTTGCTGTTTATCTGCAATGTCTCCCAGGGCACGTGAGGACCAGCAAGACAATTCCTGCCTAGCACCTTCCTTGGAGGAGAGAGAGTGTAACGTTTCATTTTAGCATTTTGGCGCTCGCGAGGGAGACAAACTGCTTTGGCTGTTTGCAAGGCTAGGAAAGAGCAGAGCCCCAGTCTTGCTGTTTATCTGCAATGACTGCCAGGGCAAGTGAGGACCAGTAAGACAATTCCTGCCTAGCACCTTCCTTGGAAAAGAGAGAGAGTGCAACGTTTCATTTTAGCATTTTGGCGCTCACGAGCGAGACAAACTGCTTTGGCTGTTTGCAAGGCTAGGAAAGAGTAGAGACTGAGTCTTGCTGTTTATCTGCAATGTCTGCCAGGGCAAGTGAGGACCAGCAGGACAATTCCTGCCTAGCACCTTCCTTGTAGGAGAGAGAGAGCAACGTTTCATTTTGCTTTTTGGAGTGCGAGAGTGAGAAAAAGCAGAGTGCCTGTTTGCAAGGCTAGGAAACAGCAGAGCCTGAGTCTTGCTGTTTATCTGCAATGACTGCCAGGGCAAGTGAGGACCAGCAAGACAATTCCTGCCTAGCACCTTCCTTGGAGGAGAGAGAGTGCAACGTTTCATTTTAGCATTTTGGCGCTCACGAGCGAGACAAACTGCTTTGGCTGTTTGCAAGGCTAGGAAAGAGCAGAGCCCCAGTCTTGCTGTTTATCTGCAATGACTGCCAGGGCAAGTGAGGACCAGCAAGACAATTCCTGCCTAGCACCTTCCTTGGAGGAGAGAGAGTGCAACGATTCATTTTGCTTTTTGGAGTGCGAGAGTGAGAAAAAGCAGAGTGCCTGTTTGCAAGGCTAGGAAAGAGCAGAGCCTGAGTCTTGCTGTTTATCTGCAATGTCTGCCAGGGCAAGTGAGGACCAGCAAGACAATTCCTGCCTAGCACCTTCCTTCGAGGAGAGAGAGTGCAACGTTTCATTTTAGCATTTTGGCGCTCACGAGCGAAACAAACTGCTTTGGCTGTTTGCAAGGCTAGGAAAGAGCAGAGCCCCAGTCTTGCTGTTTATCTGCAATGACTGCCAGGGAAGTGAGGACCAGTAAGACAATTCCTGCCTAGCACCTTCCTTGGAGGAGAGAGAGTGCAACGTTTCATTTTGCTTTTTGGAGTGCGAGAGCGAGAAAAAGCAGAGTGCCTGTTTGCAAGGCTAGGAAAGAGCAGAGCCCGAGTCTTGCTGTTTATCTGCAATGTCTGCCAGGGCAAGTGAGGACCAGCAAGACAATTCCTGCCTAGCACCTTCCTTGGAGGAGAGAGAGTGTAACGTTTCATTTTAGCATTTTGGCGCTCACGAGGGAGACAAACTGCTTTGGCTGTTTGCAAGGCTAGGAAAGAGCAGAGCCCCAGTCTTTCTGTTTATCTGCAATGACTGCCAGGGCAAGTGAGGACCAGTAAGACAATTCCTGCCTAGCACCTTCCTTGGAGGAGAGAGAGTGCAGCGTTTAATTTTAGCATTTTGGCGCTCACGAGCGAGACAAACTGCTTTGGCTGTTTGCAAGGCTAGGAAAGAGTAGAGCCCCAGTCTTGCTGTTTATCTGCAATGTCTGCCAGGGCAAGTGAGGACCAGCAGGACAATTCCTGCCTAGCACCTTCTTTGTAGGAGAGAGAGAGCAACGTTTCATTTTGCTTTTTGGAGTGCGAGAGTGAGAAAAAGCAGAGTGCCTGTTTGCAAGGCTAGGAAAGAGCAGAGCCCCAGTCTTTCTGTTTATCTGCAATGACTGCCAGGGCAAGTGAGGACCAGTAAGACAATTCCTGCCTAGCACCTTCCTTGGAGGAGAGAGAGTGCAGCGTTTAATTTTAGCATTTTGGCGCTCACGAGCGAGACAAAATGCTTTGGCTGTTTGTAAGGCTAGGAAAGAGCAGAGCCCCAGTCTTGCTGTTTATCTGCAATGACTGCCAGCGCAAGTGAGGACCAGCAAGACAATTCCTGCCTAGCACCTTCCTTGGAGGAGAGAGAGTGCAACGTTTCATTTTAGCATTTTGGCGCTCACAAGGGAGACAAACTGCTTTGGCTGTTTGCAAGGCTAGGAAAGAGCAGAGCCTGAGTCTTGCTGTTTATCTGCAATGACTGCCAGGGCAAGTGAGGACCAGTAAGACAATTCCTGCCTAGCACCTTCCTTGGAGGAGAGAGAGTGCAACGTTTCATTTTGCTTTTTGGAGTGCGAGAGCGAGAAAAAGCAGAGTGCCTGTTTGCAAGGCTAGGAAAGAGCAGAGCCCGAGTCTTGCTGTTTATCTGCAATGTCTGCCAGGGCAAGTGAGGACCAGCAAGACAATTCCTGCCTAGCACCTTCCTTGGAGGAGAGAGAGTGTAACGTTTCATTTTAGCATTTTGGCGCTCACGAGGGAGACAAACTGCTTTGGCTGTTTGCAAGGCTAGGAAAGAGCAGAGCCTGAGTCTTGCTGTTTATCTGCAATGTCTGCCAGGGCAAGTGAGGACCAGCAGGACAATTCCTGCCTAGCACCTTCCTTGTAGGAGAGAGAGAGCAGCGTTTCATTTTGCTTTTTGGAGTGCGAGAGTGAGAAAAAGCAGAGTGCCTGTTTGCAAGGCTAGGAAAGAGCAGAGCCCGAGTCTTGCTGTTTATCTGCAATGTCTGCCAGGGCAAGTGAGGACCAGCAGGACAATTCCTGCCTAGCACCTTCCTTGGAGGAGAGAGAGTGCAACGTTTCATTTTAGGATTTTGGCGTTCACGAGGGAGACAAACTGCTTTGGCTGTTTGCAAGGCTAGGAAAGAGCAGAGCCTGAGTCTTGCTGTTTATCTGCAATGACTGCCAGGGCAAGTGAGGACCAGCAAGACAATTCCTGCCTAGCACCTTCCTTCGAGGAGAGAGAGTGCAACGTTTCATTTTAGCATTTTGGCGCTCACGAGCGAAACAAACTGCTTTGGCTGTTTGCAAGGCTAGGAAAGAGCAGAGCCCCAGTCTTGCTGTTTATCTGCAATGACTGCCAGGGAAGTGAGGACCAGTAAGACAATTCCTGCCTAGCACCTTCCTTGGAGGAGAGAGAGTGCAACGTTTCATTTTGCTTTTTGGAGTGCGAGAGCGAGAAAAAGCAGAGTGCCTGTTTGCAAGGCTAGGAAAGAGCAGAGCCCGAGTCTTGCTGTTTATCTGCAATGTCTCCCAGGGCACGTGAGGACCAGCAAGACAATTCCTGCCTAGCACCTTCCTTGGAGGAGAGAGAGTGTAACGTTTCATTTTAGCATTTTGGCGCTCGCGAGGGAGACAAACTGCTTTGGCTGTTTGCAAGGCTAGGAAAGAGCAGAGCCCCAGTCTTGCTGTTTATCTGCAATGACTGCCAGGGCAAGTGAGGACCAGTAAGACAATTCCTGCCTAGCACCTTCCTTGGAAAAGAGAGAGAGTGCAACGTTTCATTTTAGCATTTTGGCGCTCACGAGCGAGACAAACTGCTTTGGCTGTTTGCAAGGCTAGGAAAGAGTAGAGACTGAGTCTTGCTGTTTATCTGCAATGTCTGCCAGGGCAAGTGAGGACCAGCAGGACAATTCCTGCCTAGCACCTTCCTTGTAGGAGAGAGAGAGCAACGTTTCATTTTGCTTTTTGGAGTGCGAGAGTGAGAAAAAGCAGAGTGCCTGTTTGCAAGGCTAGGAAAGAGCAGAGCCTGAGTCTTGCTGTTTATCTGCAATGACTGCCAGGGCAAGTGAGGACCAGTAAGACAATTCCTGCCTAGCACCTTCCTTGGAGGAGAGAGAGTGCAACGTTTCATTTTAGCATTTTGGCGCTCACGAGCGAGACAAACTGCTTTGGCTGTTTGCAAGGCTAGGAAAGAGCAGAGCCCCAGTCTTGCTGTTTATCTGCAATGACTGCCAGGGCAAGTGAGGACCAGCAAGACAATTCCTGCCTAGCACCTTCCTTGGAGGAGAGAGAGTGCAACGATTCATTTTGCTTTTTGGAGTGCGAGAGTGAGAAAAAGCAGAGTGCCTGTTTGCAAGGCTAGGAAAGAGCAGAGCCTGAGTCTTGCTGTTTATCTGCAATGTCTGCCAGGGCAAGTGAGGACCAGCAAGACAATTCCTGCCTAGCACCTTCCTTCGAGGAGAGAGAGTGCAACGTTTCATTTTAGCATTTTGGCGCTCACGAGCGAAACAAACTGCTTTGGCTGTTTGCAAGGCTAGGAAAGAGCAGAGCCCCAGTCTTGCTGTTTATCTGCAATGACTGCCAGGGAAGTGAGGACCAGTAAGACAATTCCTGCCTAGCACCTTCCTTGGAGGAGAGAGAGTGCAACGTTTCATTTTGCTTTTTGGAGTGCGAGAGCGAGAAAAAGCAGAGTGCCTGTTTGCAAGGCTAGGAAAGAGCAGAGCCCGAGTCTTGCTGTTTATCTGCAATGTCTGCCAGGGCAAGTGAGGACCAGCAAGACAATTCCTGCCTAGCACCTTCCTTGGAGGAGAGAGAGTGTAACGTTTCATTTTAGCATTTTGGCGCTCACGAGGGAGACAAACTGCTTTGGCTGTTTGCAAGGCTAGGAAAGAGCAGAGCCCCAGTCTTGCAGTTTATCTGCAATGACTGCCAGGGCAAGTGAGGACCAGCAAGACAATTCCTGCCTAGCACCTTCCTTGGAGGAGAGCGAGTGCAACGTTTCATTTTAGCATTTTGGCGCTCACGAGGGAGACAAAATGCTTTGGCTGTTTGTAAGGCTAGGAAAGAGCAGAGCCCCAGTCTTGCTGTTTATCTGCAATGACTGCCAGCGCAAGTGAGGACCAGCAAGACAATTCCTGCCTAGCACCTTCCTTGGAGGAGAGAGAGTGCAACGTTTCATTTTAGCATTTTGGCGCTCACAAGGGAGACAAACTGCTTTGGCTGTTTGCAAGGCTAGGAAAGAGCAGAGCCTGAGTCTTGCTGTTTATCTGCAATGACTGCCAGGGCAAGTGAGGACCAGTAAGACAATTCCTGCCTAGCACCTTCCTTGGAGGAGAGAGAGTGCAACGTTTCATTTTGCTTTTTGGAGTGCGAGAGCGAGAAAAAGCAGAGTGCCTGTTTGCAAGGCTAGGAAAGAGCAGAGCCCGAGTCTTGCTGTTTATCTGCAATGTCTGCCAGGGCAAGTGAGGACCAGCAAGACAATTCCTGCCTAGCACCTTCCTTGGAGGAGAGAGAGTGTAACGTTTCATTTTAGCATTTTGGCGCTCACGAGGGAGACAAACTGCTTTGGCTGTTTGCAAGGCTAGGAAAGAGCAGAGCCTGAGTCTTGCTGTTTATCTGCAATGTCTGCCAGGGCAAGTGAGGACCAGCAGGACAATTCCTGCCTAGCACCTTCCTTGTAGGAGAGAGAGAGCAGCGTTTCATTTTGCTTTTTGGAGTGCGAGAGTGAGAAAAAGCAGAGTGCCTGTTTGCAAGGCTAGGAAAGAGCAGAGCCTGAGTCTTGCTGTTTATCTGCAATGTCTGCCAGGGCAAGTGAGGACCAGCAGGACAATTCCTGCCTAGCACCTTCCTTGGAGGAGAGAGAGTGCAACGTTTCATTTTAGGATTTTGGCGTTCACGAGGGAGACAAACTGCTTTGGCTGTTTGCAAGGCTAGGAAAGAGCAGAGCCTGAGTCTTGCTGTTTATCTGCAATGACTGCCAGGGCAAGTGAGGACCAGCAAGACAATTCCTGCCTAGCACCTTCCTTCGAGGAGAGAGAGTGCAACGTTTCATTTTAGCATTTTGGCGCTCACGAGCGAAACAAACTGCTTTCGCTGTTTGCAAGGCTAGGAAAGAGCAGAGCCCCAGTCTTGCTGTTTATCTGCAATGACTGCCAGGGAAGTGAGGACCAGTAAGACAATTCCTGCCTAGCACCTTCCTTGGAGGAGAGAGAGTGCAACGTTTCATTTTGCTTTTTGGAGTGCGAGAGCGAGAAAAAGCAGAGTGCCTGTTTGCAAGGCTAGGAAAGAGCAGAGCCCGAGTCTTGCTGTTTATCTGCAATGTCTCCCAGGGCACGTGAGGACCAGCAAGACAATTCCTGCCTAGCACCTTCCTTGGAGGAGAGAGAGTGTAACGTTTCATTTTAGCATTTTGGCGCTCGCGAGGGAGACAAACTGCTTTGGCTGTTTGCAAGGCTAGGAAAGAGCAGAGCCCCAGTCTTGCTGTTTATCTGCAATGACTGCCAGGGCAAGTGAGGACCAGTAAGACAATTCCTGCCTAGCACCTTCCTTGGAAAAGAGAGAGAGTGCAACGTTTCATTTTAGCATTTTGGCGCTCACGAGCGAGACAAACTGCTTTGGCTGTTTGCAAGGCTAGGAAAGAGTAGAGACTGAGTCTTGCTGTTTATCTGCAATGTCTGCCAGGGCAAGTGAGGACCAGCAGGACAATTCCTGCCTAGCACCTTCCTTGTAGGAGAGAGAGAGCAACGTTTCATTTTGCTTTTTGGAGTGCGAGAGTGAGAAAAAGCAGAGTGCCTGTTTGCAAGGCTAGGAAACAGCAGAGCCTGAGTCTTGCTGTTTATCTGCAATGACTGCCAGGGCAAGTGAGGACCAGCAAGACAATTCCTGCCTAGCACCTTCCTTGGAGGAGAGAGAGTGCAACGTTTCATTTTAGCATTTTGGCGCTCACGAGCGAGACAAACTGCTTTGGCTGTTTGCAAGGCTAGGAAAGAGCAGAGCCCCAGTCTTGCTGTTTATCTGCAATGACTGCCAGGGCAAGTGAGGACCAGCAAGACAATTCCTGCCTAGCACCTTCCTTGGAGGAGAGAGAGTGCAACGATTCATTTTGCTTTTTGGAGTGCGAGAGTGAGAAAAAGCAGAGTGCCTGTTTGCAAGGCTAGGAAAGAGCAGAGCCTGAGTCTTGCTGTTTATCTGCAATGTCTGCCAGGGCAAGTGAGGACCAGCAAGACAATTCCTGCCTAGCACCTTCCTTCGAGGAGAGAGAGTGCAACGTTTCATTTTAGCATTTTGGCGCTCACGAGCGAAACAAACTGCTTTGGCTGTTTGCAAGGCTAGGAAAGAGTAGAGACTGAGTCTTGCTGTTTATCTGCAATGTCTGCCAGGGCAAGTGAGGACCAGCAGGACAATTCCTGCCTAGCACCTTCCTTGTAGGAGAGAGAGAGCAACGTTTCATTTTGCTTTTTGGAGTGCGAGAGTGAGAAAAAGCAGAGTGCCTGTTTGCAAGGCTAGGAAACAGCAGAGCCTGAGTCTTGCTGTTTATCTGCAATGACTGCCAGGGCAAGTGAGGACCAGTAAGACAATTCCTGCCTAGCACCTTCCTTGGAGGAGAGAGAGTGCAGCGTTTAATTTTAGCATTTTGGCGCTCACGAGCGAGACAAACTGCTTTGGCTGTTTGCAAGGCTAGGAAAGAGTAGAGCCCCAGTCTTGCTGTTTATCTGCAATGTCTGCCAGGGCAAGTGAGGACCAGCAGGACAATTCCTGCCTAGCACCTTCTTTGTAGGAGAGAGAGAGCAACGTTTCATTTTGCTTTTTGGAGTGCGAGAGTGAGAAAAAGCAGAGTGCCTGTTTGCAAGGCTAGGAAAGAGCAGAGCCCGAGTCTTGCTGTTTATCTGCAATGTCTGCCAGGGCAAGTGAGGACCAGCAGGACAATTCCTGCCTAGCACCTTCCTTGGAGGAGAGAGAGTGCAACGTTTCATTTTAGGATTTTGGCGCTCACGAGGGAGACAAACTGCTTTGGCTGTTTGCAAGGCTAGGAAAGAGCAGAGCCCCAGTCTTGCTGTTTATCTGCAATGACTGCCAGGGCAAGTGAGGACCAGCAAGACAATTCCTGCCTAGCACCTTCCTTGGAGGAGAGAGAGTGCAACGTTTCATTTTGCTTTTTGGAGTGCGAGAGTGAGAAAAAGCAGAGTGCCTGTTTGCAAGGCTAGGAAAGAGCAGAGCCTGAGTCTTGCTGTTTATCTGCAATGACTGCCAGGGCAAGTGAGGACCAGCAAGACAATTCCTGCCTAGCACCTTCCTTGGAGGAGAGAGAGTGCAACGTTTCATTTTAGCATTTTGGCGCTCACGAGGGAGACAAACTGCTTTGGCTGTTTGCAAGGCTAGGAAAGAGCAGAGCCTGAGTCTTGCTGTTTATCTGCACTGTCTGCCAGGGCAAGTGAGGACCAGCAAGGCAATTCCTGCCTAGCGCCTTCCTTGGAGGAGAGAGAGTGCAACGTTTCATTTTAGCATTTTGGCGCTCACGAGGGAGACAAACTGCTTTGGCTGTTTGCAAGGCTAGGAAAGAGCAGAGCCCGAGTCTTGCTGTTTATCTGCAATGTCTGCCAGGGCAAGTGAGGACCAGCAAGACAATTCCTGCCTAGCACCTTCCTTGGAGGAGAGAGAGTGTAACGTTTCATTTTAGCATTTTGGCGCTCACGAGGGAGACGAACTGCTTTGGCTGTTTGCAAGGCTAGGAAAGAGCAGAGCCCCAGTCTTGCTGTTTATCTGCAATGACTGCCAGGGCAAGTGAGGACCAGTAAGACAATTCCTGCCTAGCACCTTCCTTGGAGGAGAGAGAGTGCAACGTTTCATTTTAGCATTTTGGCGCTCACGAGGGAGACGAAATTCTTTTGCTGTTTGCAAGGCTAGGAAAGAGTAGAGCCTGAATCTTGCTGTTTATCTGCAATGTCTGCCAGGGCAAGTGAGGACCAGCAGGACAATTCCTGCCTAGCACCTTCCTTGTAGGAGAGAGAGTGCAACGTTTCATTTTGCTTTTTGGAGTGCGAGAGTGAGAAAAAGCAGAGTGCCTGTTTGCAAGGCTAGGAAAGAGCAGAGCCCGAGTCTTGCTGTTTATCTGCAATGTCTGCCAGGGCAAGTGAGGACTAGCAGGACAATTCCTGCCTAGCACCTTCCTTGGAGGAGAGAGAGTGCAACGTTTCATTTTAGGATTTTGGCGCTCACGAGGGAGACAAACTGCTTTGGATGTTTGCAAGGCTAGGAAAGAGCAGAGCCCCAGTCTTGCTGTTTATCTGCAATGACTGCCAGGGCAAGTGAGGACCAGCAAGACAATTCCTGCCTAGCACTTTCCTTGGAGGAGAGAGAGTGCAACGTTTCATTTTGCTTTTTGGAGTGCGAGAGTGAGAAAAAGCAGAGTGCCTGTTTGCAAGGCTAGGAAACAGCAGAGCCTGAGTCTTGCTGTTTATCTGCAATGACTGCCAGGGCAAGTGAGGACCAGCAAGACAATTCCTGCCTAGCACCTTCCTTGGAGGAGAGAGAGTGCAACGTTTCATTTTAGCATTTTGGCGCTCACGAGGGAGACAAACTGCTTTGGCTGTTTGCAAGGCTAGGAAAGAGCAGAGCCTGAGTCTTGCTGTTTATCTGCACTGTCTGGCAGGGCAAGTGAGGACCAGCAAGGCAATTCCTGCCTAGCGCCTTCCTTGGAGGAGAGAGAGTGCAACGTTTCATTTTAGCATTTTGGCGCTCACGAGGGAGACCAACTGCTTTGGCTGTTTGCAAGGCTAGGAAAGAGCAGAGCCCGAGTCTTGCTGTTTATCTGCAATGTCTGCCAGGGCAAGTGAGGACCAGCAAGACAATTCCTGCCTAGCACCTTCCTTGGAGGAGAGAGAGTGTAACGTTTCATTTTAGCATTTTGGCGCTCACGAGGGAGACGAACTGCTTTGGCTGTTTGCAAGGCTAGGAAAGAGCAGAGCCCCAGTCTTGCTGTTTATCTGCAATGACTGCCAGGGCAAGTGAGGACCAGTAAGACAATTCCTGCCTAGCACCTTCCTTGGAGGAGAGAGAGTGCAACGTTTCATTTTAGCATTTTGGCGCTCACGAGGGAGACGAACTTCTTTTGCTGTTTGCAAGGCTAGGAAAGAGTAGAGCCTGAGTCTTGCTGTTTATCTGCAATGTCTGCCAGGGCAAGTGAGAACCAGCAGGACAATTCCTGCCTAGCACCTTCCTTGTAGGAGAGAGAGTGCAACGTTTCATTTTGCTTTTTGGAGTGCGAGAGTGAGAAAAAGCAGAGTGCCTGTTTGCAAGGCTAGGAAAGAGCAGAGCCCGAGTCTTGCTGTTTATCTGCAATGTCTGCCAGGGCAAGTGAGGACCAGCAGGACAATTCCTGCCTAGCACCTTCCTTGGAGGAGAGAGAGTGCAACGTTTCATTTTAGGATTTTGGCGCTCACGAGGGAGACAAACTGCTTTGGCTGTTTGCAAGGCTAGGAAAGAGCAGAGCCCCAGTCTTGCTGTTTATCTGCAATGACTGCCAGGGCAAGTGAGGACCAGCAAGACAATTCCTGGCTAGCACCTTCCTTGGAGGAGAGAGAGTGCAACGTTTCATTTTGCTTTTTGGAGTGCGAGAGCGAGAAAAAGCAGAGTGCCCGTTTGCAAGGCTAGGAAAGAGCAGAGCCCGAGTCTTGCTGTTTATCTGCAATGTCTGCCAGGGCAAGTGAGGACCAGCAGGACAATTCCTGCCTAGCACCTTCCTTGTAGGAGAGAGAGAGCAGCGTTTCATTTTGCTTTTTGGAGTGCGAGAGTGAGAAAAAGCAGAGTGCCTGTTTGCAAGGCTAGGAAAGAGCAGAGCCCGAGTCTTGCTGTTTATCTGCAATGTCTGCCAGGGCAAGTGAGGACCAGCAAGACAATTCCTGCCTAGCACCTTCCTTGGAGGAGAGAGAGTGCAACGTTTCATTTTAGGATTTTGGCGCTCACGAGGGAGACAAACTGCTTTGGCTGTTTGCAAGGCTAGGAAAGAGCAGAGCCTGAGTCTTGCTGTTTATCTGCAATGACTGCCAGGGCAAGTGAGGACCAGCAAGACAATTCCTGCCTAGCACCTTCCTTCGAGGAGAGAGAGTGCAACGTTTCATTTTAGCATTTTGGCGCTCACGAGCGAAACAAACTGCTTTCGCTGTTTGCAAGGCTAGGAAAGAGCAGAGCCTGAGTCTTGCTGTTTATCTGCAATGACTGCCAGGGAAGTGAGGACCAGTAAGACAATTCCTGCCTAGCACCTTCCTTGGAGGAGAGAGAGTGCAACGTTTCATTTTGCTTTTTGGAGTGCGAGAGCGAGAAAAAGCAGAGTGCCTGTTTGCAAGGCTAGGAAAGAGCAGAGCCCCAGTCTTGCTGTTTATCTGCAATGACTGCCAGGGCAAGTGAGGACCAGTAAGACAATTCCTGCCTAGCACCTTCCTTGGAAAAGAGAGGGAGTGCAACGTTTCATTTTAGCATTTTGGCGCTCACGAGCGAGACAAACTGCTTTGGCTGTTTGCAAGGCTAGGAAAGAGTAGAGCCTGAGTCTTGCTGTTTATCTGCAATGTCTGCCAGGGCAAGTGAGGACCAGCAGGACAATTCCTGCCTAGCACCTTCCTTGTAGGAGAGAGAGAGCAACGTTTCATTTTGCTTTTTGGAGTGCGAGAGTGAGAAAAAGCAGAGTGCCTGTTTGCAAGGCTAGGAAAGAGCAGAGCCTGAGTCTTGCTGTTTATCTGCAATGACTGCCAGGGCAAGTGAGGACCAGTAAGACAATTCCTGCCTAGCACCTTCCTTGGAGGAGAGAGAGTGCAACGTTTCATTTTAGCATTTTGGCGCTCACGAGCGAGACAAACTGCTTTGGCTGTTTGCAAGGCTAGGAAAGAGCAGAGCCCGAGTCTTGCTGTTTATCTGCAATGACTGCCAGGGCAAGTGAGGACCAGCAAGACAATTCCTGCCTAGCACCTTCCTTGGAGGAGAGAGAGTGCAACGATTCATTTTGCTTTTTGGAGTGCGAGAGTGAGAAAAAGCAGAGTGCCTGTTTGCAAGGCTAGGAAAGAGCAGAGCCTGAGTCTTGCTGTTTATCTGCAATGTCTGCCAGGGCAAGTGAGGACCAGCAAGACAATTCCTGCCTAGCACCTTCCTTCGAGGAGAGAGAGTGCAACGTTTCATTTTAGCATTTTGGCGCTCACGAGCGAAACAAACTGCTTTGGCTGTTTGCAAGGCTAGGAAAGAGCAGAGCCCCAGTCTTGCTGTTTATCTGCAATGACTGCCAGGGAAGTGAGGACCAGTAAGACAATTCCTGCCTAGCACCTTCCTTGGAGGAGAGAGAGTGCAACGTTTCATTTTGCTTTTTGGAGTGCGAGAGCGAGAAAAAGCAGAGTGCCTGTTTGCAAGGCTAGGGAAGAGCAGAGCCCGAGTCTTGCTGTTTATCTGCAATGTCTGCCAGGGCAAGTGAGGACCAGCAAGACAATTCCTGCCTAGCACCTTCCTTGGAGGAGAGAGAGTGTAACGTTTCATTTTAGCATTTTGGCGCTCACGAGGGAGACAAACTGCTTTGGCTGTTTGCAAGGCTAGGAAAGAGCAGAGCCCCAGTCTTTCTGTTTATCTGCAATGACTGCCAGGGCAAGTGAGGACCAGTAAGACAATTCCTGCCTAGCACCTTCCTTGGAGGAGAGAGAGTGCAGCGTTTCATTTTAGCATTTTGGCGCTCACGAGCGAGACAAACTGCTTTGGCTGTTTGCAAGGCTAGGAAAGAGTAGAGCCTGAGTCTTGCTGTTTATCTGCAATGTCTGCCAGGGCAAGTGAGGACCAGCAGGACAATTCCTGCCTAGCACCTTCCTTGTAGGAGAGAGAGAGCAACGTTTCATTTTGCTTTTTGGAGTGCGAGAGTGAGAAAAAGCAGAGTGCCTGTTTGCAAGGCTAGGAAAGAGCAGAGCCCGAGTCTTGCTGTTTATCTGCAATGACTGCCAGGGCAAGTGAGGACCAGCAAGACAATTCCTGCCTAGCACCTTCCTTGGAGGAGAGAGAGTGCAACGTTTCATTTTAGCATTTTGGCGCTCACGAGGGAGACAAACTGCTTTGGCTGTTTGCAAGGCTAGGAAAGAGCAGAGCCTGAGTCTTGCTGTTTATCTGCACTGTCTGCCAGGGCAAGTGAGGACCAGCAAGGCAATTCCTGCCTAGCGCCTTCCTTGGAGGAGAGAGAGTGCAACGTTTCATTTTAGCATTTTGGCGCTCACGAGGGAGACAAACTGCTTTGGCTGTTTGCAAGGCTAGGAAAGAGCAGAGCCCGAGTCTTGCTGTTTATCTGCAATGTCTGCCAGGGCAAGTGAGGACCAGCAAGACAATTCCTGCCTAGCACCTTCCTTGGAGGAGAGAGAGTGTAACGTTTCATTTTAGCATTTTGGCGCTCACGAGGGAGACGAACTGCTTTGGCTGTTTGCAAGGCTAGGAAAGAGCAGAGCCCCAGTCTTGCTGTTTATCTGCAATGACTGCCAGGGCAAGTGAGGACCAGTAAGACAATTCCTGCCTAGCACCTTCCTTGGAGGAGAGAGAGTGCAACGTTTCATTTTAGCATTTTGGCGCTCACGAGGGAGACGAAATTCTTTTGCTGTTTGCAAGGCTAGGAAAGAGTAGAGCCTGAGTCTTGCTGTTTATCTGCAACGTCTGCCAGGGCAAGTGAGGACCAGCAGGACAATTCCTGCCTAGCACCTTCCTTATAGGAGAGAGAGTGCAACGTTTCATTTTGCTTTTTGGAGTGCGAGAGTGAGAAAAAGCAGAGTGCCTGTTTGCAAGGCTAGGAAAGAGCAGAGCCCGAGTCTTGCTGTTTATCTGCAATGTCTGCCAGGGCAAGTGAGGACTAGCAGGACAATTCCTGCCTAGCACCTTCCTTGGAGGAGAGAGAGTGCAACGTTTCATTTTAGGATTTTGGCGCTCACGAGGGAGACAAACTGCTTTGGCTGTTTGCAAGGCTAGGAAAGAGCAGAGCCCCAGTCTTGCTGTTTATCTGCAATGACTGCCAGGGCAAGTGAGGACCAGCAAGACAATTCCTGCCTAGCACTTTCCTTGGAGGAGAGAGAGTGCAACGTTTCATTTTGCTTTTTGGAGTGCGAGAGTGAGAAAAAGCAGAGTGCCTGTTTGCAAGGCTAGGAAAGAGCAGAGCCTGAGTCTTGCTGTTTATCTGCAATGACTGCCAGGGCAAGTGAGGACCAGCAAGACAATTCCTGCCTAGCACCTTCCTTGGAGGAGAGAGAGTGCAACGTTTCATTTTAGCATTTTGGCGCTCACGAGGGAGACAAACTGCTTTGGCTGTTTGCAAGGCTAGGAAAGAGCAGAGCCTGAGTCTTGCTGTTTATCTGCACTGTCTGCCAGGGCAAGTGAGGACCAGCAAGGCAATTCCTGCCTAGCGCCTTCCTTGGAGGAGAGAGAGTGCAACGTTTCATTTTAGCATTTTGGCGCTCACGAGGGAGACAAACTGCTTTGGCTGTTTGCAAGGCTAGGAAAGAGCAGAGCCCGAGTCTTGCTGTTTATCTGCAATGTCTGCCAGGGCAAGTGAGGACCAGCAAGACAATTCCTGCCTAGCACCTTCCTTGGAGGAGAGAGAGTGTAACGTTTCATTTTAGCATTTTGGCGCTCACGAGGGAGACGAACTGCTTTGGCTGTTTGCAAGGCTAGGAAAGAGCAGAGCCCCAGTCTTGCTGTTTATCTGCAATGACTGCCAGGGCAAGTGAGGACCAGTAAGACAATTCCTGCCTAGCACCTTCCTTGGAGGAGAGAGAGTGCAACGTTTCATTTTAGCATTTTGGCGCTCACGAGGGAGACGAACTTCTTTTGCTGTTTGCAAGGCTAGGAAAGAGTAGAGCCTGAGTCTTGCTGTTTATCTGCAATGTCTGCCAGGGCAAGTGAGAACCAGCAGGACAATTCCTGCCTAGCACCTTCCTTGTAGGAGAGAGAGTGCAACGTTTCATTTTGCTTTTTGGAGTGCGAGAGTGAGAAAAATCAGAGTGCCTGTTTGCAAGGCTAGGAAAGAGCAGAGCCCGAGTCTTGCTGTTTATCTGCAATGTCTGCCAGGGCAAGTGAGGACCAGCAGGACAATTCCTGCCTAGCACCTTCCTTGGAGGAGAGAGAGTGCAACGTTTCATTTTAGGATTTTGGCGCTCACGAGGGAGACAAACTGCTTTGGCTGTTTGCAAGGCTAGGAAAGAGCAGAGCCCCAGTCTTGCTGTTTATCTGCAATGACTGCCAGGGCAAGTGAGGACCAGCAAGACAATTCCTGCCTAGCACCTTCCTTGGAGGAGAGAGAGTGCAACGTTTCATTTTGCTTTTTGGAGTGCGAGAGCGAGAAAAAGCAGAGTGCCCGTTTGCAAGGCTAGGAAAGAGCAGAGCCCCAGTCTTGCTGTTTATCTGCAATGTCTGCCAGGGCAAGTGAGGACCAGCAGGACAATACCTGCCTAGCACCTTCCTTGGAGGAGAGCGAGTGCAACGTTTCATTTTAGCATTTTGGCGCTCACGAGGGAGACAAACTGCTTTGGCTGTTTGCAAGGCTAGGAAAGAGCAGAGCCTGAGTCTTGCTGTTTATCTGCAATGACTGCCAGGGCAAGTGAGGACCAGCAAGACAATTCCTGCCTAGCACCTTCCTTGTAGGAGAGAGAGTGCAACGTTTCATTTTGCTTTTTGGAGTGCGAGAGTGAAAAAAGCAGAGTGCCTGTTAGCAAGGCTAGGAAAGAGCAGAGCCTGAGTCTTGCTGTTTATCTGCAATGTCTGCCAGGGCAAGTGAGGACCAGCAAGACAATTCCTGCCTAGCACCTTCCTTGGAGGAGAGAGAGTGTAACGTTTCATTTTAGCATTTTGGCGCTCACGAGAGAAACAAACTGCTTTGGCTGTTTGCAAGGCTAGGAAAGAGCAGAGCCCCAGTCTTGCTGTTTATCTGCAATGATTGCCAGGGAAGTGAGGACCAGTAAGACAATTCCTGCCTAGCACCTTCCTTGGAGGAGAGAGAGTGCAACGTTTCATTTTGCTTTTTGGAGTGCGAGAGCGAGAAAAAGCAGAGTGCCTGTTTGCAAGGCTAGGAAAGAGCAGAGCCCGAGTCTTGCTGTTTATCTGCAATGTCTGCCAGGGCAAGTGAGGACCAGCAAGACAATTCCTGCCTAGCACCTTCATTGGAGGAGAGAGAGTGTAACGTTTCATTTTAGCATTTTGGCGCTCACGAGGGAGACAAACTTCTTTGGCTGTTTGCAAGGCTAGGAAAGAGCAGAGCCTGAGTCTTGCTGTTTATCTGCAATGACTGCCAGGGCAAGTGAGGACCAGTAAGACAATTCCTGCCTAGCAACTTCCTTGGAGGAGAGAGAGTGCAACGTTTCATTTTAGCATTTTGGCGCTCACGAGCGAGACAAACTGCTTTGGCTGTTTGCAAGGCTAGGAAAGAGCAGAGCCCCAGTCTTGCTGTTTATCTGCAATGACTGCCAGGGCAAGTGAGGACCAGCAAGACAATTCCTGCCTAGCACCTTCCTTGGAGGAGAGAGAGTGCAACGTTTCATTTTGCTTTTTGGAGTGTGAGAGCGAGAAAAAGCAGAGTGCCCGTTTGCAAGGCTAGGAAAGAGCAGAGCCCGAGTCTTGCTGTTTATCTGCAATGTCTGCCAGGGCAAGTGAGGACCAGCAGGACAATACCTGCCTAGCACCTTCCTTGGAGGAGAGCGAGTGCAACGTTTCATTTTAGCATTTTGGCGCTCACGAGGGAGACAAACTGCTTTGGCTGTTTGGAAGGCTAGGAAAGAGCAGAGCCTGAGTCTTGCTGTTTATCTGCAATGACTGCCAGGGCAAGTGAGGACCAGCAAGACAATTCCTGCCTAGCACCTTCCTTGGAGGAGAGAGAGTGCACCGTTTCATTTTGCTTTTTGGAGTGCGAGAGTGAAAAAAGCAGAGTGCCTGTTAGCAAGGCTAGGAAAGAGCAGAGCCTGAGTCTTGCTGTTTATCTGCAATGTCTGCCAGGGCAAGTGAGGACCAGCAAGACAATTCCTGCCTAGCACCTTCCTTGGAGGAGAGAGAGTGTAACGTTTCATTTTAGCATTTTGGCGCTCACGAGGGAGACAAACTTCTTTGGCTGTTTGCAAGGCTAGGAAAGAGCAGAGCCTGAGTCTTGCTGTTTATCTGCAATGACTGCCAGGGCAAGTGAGGACCAGTAAGACAATTCCTGCCTAGCACCTTCCTTGGAGGAGAGAGAGTGCAACGTTTCATTTTAGCATTTTGGCGCTCACGAGCGAGACAAACTGCTTTGGCTGTTTGCAAGGCTAGGAAAGAGTAGAGCCTGAGTCTTGCTGTTTATCTGCAATGTCTGCCAGGGCAAGTGAGGACCAGCAGGACAATTCCTGCCTAGCACCTTCCTTGGAGGAGAGAGAGTGCAACGTTTCATTTTGCTTTTTGGAGTGCGAGAGTGAGAAAAAGCAGAGTGCCTGTTTGCAAGGCTAGGAAAGAGCAGAGCCCGAGTCTTGCTGTTTATCTGCACTGTCTGCCAGGGCAAGTGAGGACCAGCAAGGCAATTCCTGCCTAGCGCCTTCCTTGGAGGAGAGAGAGTGCAACGTTTCATTTTAGCATTTTGGCGCTCACGAGGGAGACAAACTGCTTTGGCTGTTTGCAAGGCTAGGAAAGAGCAGAGCCCCAGTCTTGCTGTTTATCTGCAATGACTGCCAGGGCAAGTGAGGACCAGTAAGACAATTCCTACCTAGCACCTTCCTTGGAGGAGAGAGAGTGCAACGTTTCATTTTGCTTTTTGGAGTGCGAGAGCGAGAAAAAGCAGAGTGCCTGTTTGCAAGGCTAGGAAAGAGCAGAGCCCAAGTCTTGCTGTTTATCTGCAATGTCTGCCAGGGCAAGTGAGGACCAGCAAGACAATTCCTGCCTAGCACCTTCCTTGGAGGAGAGAGAGTGTAACGTTTCATTTTAGCATTTTGGCGCTCACGAGGGAGACAAACTGCTTTGGCTGTTTGCAAGGCTAGGAAAGAGCAGAGCCCCAGTCTTGCTGTTTATCTGCAATGACTGCCAGGGCAAGTGAGGACCAGTAAGACAATTCCTGCCTAGCACCTTCCTTGGAGGAGAGAGAGTGCAACGTTTCATTTTAGCATTTTGGCGCTCACGAGCGAGACAAACTGCTTTGGCTGTTTGCAAGGCTAGGAAAGAGTAGAGCCTGAGTCTTGCTGTTTATCTGCAATGTCTGCCAGGGCAAGTGAGGACCAGCAGGACAATTCCTGCCTAGCACCTTCCTTGTAGGAGAGAGAGTGCAACGTTTCATTTTGCTTTTTGGAGTGCGAGAGTGAGAAAAAGCAGAGTGCCTGTTTGCAAGGCTAGGAAAGAGCAGAGCCCGAGTCTTGCTGTTTATCTGCAATGTCTGCCAGGGCAAGTGAGGACCAGCAGGACAATTCCTGCCTAGCACCTTCCTTGGAGGAGAGAGAGTGCAACGTTTCATTTTAGGATTTTGGCGCTCACGAGGGAGACAAACTGCTTTGGCTGTTTGCAAGGCTAGGAAAGAGCAGAGCCCCAGTCTTGCTGTTTATCTGCAATGACTGCCAGGGCAAGTGAGGACCAGCAAGACAATTCCTGCCTAGCACCTTCCTTGGAGGAGAGAGAGTGCAACGTTTCATTTTGCTTTTTGGAGTGCGAGAGTGAGAAAAAGCAGAGTGCCTGTTTGCAAGGCTAGGAAAGAGCAGAGCCTGAGTCTTGCTGTTTATCTGCAATGACTGCCAGGGCAAGTGAGGACCAGCAAGACAATTCCTGCCTAGCACCTTCCTTGGAGGAGAGAGAGTGCAACGTTTCATTTTAGCATTTTGGCGCTCACGAGCGAGACAAACTGCTTTGGCTGTTTGCAAGGCTAGGAAAGAGCAGAGCCCCAGTCTTGCTGTTTATCTGCAATGACTGCCAGGGCACGTGAGGACCAGCAAGACAATTCCTGCCTAGCACCTTCCTTGGAGGAGAGAGAGTGCAACGTTTCATTTTAGCATTTTGGCGCTCACGAGCGAGACAAACTGCTTTGGCTGTTTGCAAGGCTAGGAAAGAGTAGAGCCTGAGTCTTGCTGTTTATCTGCAATGTCTGCCAGGGCAAGTGAGGACCAGCAGGACAATTCCTGCCTAGCACCTTCCTTGTAGGAGAGAGAGTGCAACGTTTCATTTTGCTTTTTGGAGTGCGAGAGTGAGAAAAAGCAGAGTGCCTGTTTGCAAGGCTAGGAAAGAGCAGAGCCCGAGTCTTGCTGTTTATCTGCAATGACTGCCAGGGCAAGTGAGGACCAGCAAGACAATTCCTGCCTAGCACCTTCCTTGGAGGAGAGAGGGTGCAACGTTTCATTTTGCTTTTTGGAGTGCGAGAGTGAGAAAAAGCAGAGTGCCTGTTTGCAAGGCTAGGAAAGAGCAGAGCCTGAGTCTTGCTGTTTATCTGCAATGTCTGCCAGGGCAAGTGAGGACCAGCAAGACAATTCCTGCCTAGCACCTTCCTTGGAGGACAGAGAGTGTAACGTTTCATTTTAGCATTTTGGCGCTCACGAGGGAGACAAACTTCTTTGGCTGTTTGCAAGGCTAGGAAAGAGCAGAGCCTGAGTCTTGCTGTTTATCTGCAATGACTGCCAGGGCAAGTGAGGACCAGTAAGACAATTCCTGCCTAGCACCTTCCTTGGAGGAGAGAGAGTGCAACGTTTCATTTTAGCATTTTGGCGCTCACGAGCGAGACAAACTGCTTTGGCTGTTTGCAAGGCTAGGAAAGAGTAGAGCCTGAGTCTTGCTGTTTATCTGCAGTGTCTGCCAGGGCAAGTGAGGACCAGCAGGACAATTCCTGCCTAGCACCTTCCTTGGAGGAGAGAGAGTGCAACGTTTCATTTTGCTTTTTGGAGTGCGAGAGTGAGAAAAAGCAGAGTGCCTGTTTGCAAGGCTAGGAAAGAGCAGAGCCCGAGTCTTGCTGTTTATCTGCACTGTCTGCCAGAGCAAGTGAGGACCAGCAAGGCAATTCCTGCCTAGCGCCTTCCTTGGAGGAGAGAGAGTGCAACGTTTCATTTTAGCATTTTGGCGCTCACGAGGGAGACAAACTGCTTTGGCTGTTTGCAAGGCTAGGAAAGAGCAGAGCCCCAGTCTTGCTGTTTATCTGCAATGACTGCCAGGGCAAGTGAGGACCAGTAAGACAATTCCTACCTAGCACCTTCCTTGGAGGAGAGAGAGTGCAACGTTTCATTTTGCTTTTTGGAGTGCGAGAGCGAGAAAAAGCAGAGTGCCTGTTTGCAAGGCTAGGAAAGAGCAGAGCCCAAGTCTTGCTGTTTATCTGCAATGTCTGCCAGGGCAAGTGAGGACCAGCAAGACAATTCCTGCCTAGCACCTTCCTTGGAGGAGAGAGAGTGTAACGTTTCATTTTAGCATTTTGGCGCTCACGAGGGAGACAAACTGCTTTGGCTGTTTGCAAGGCTAGGAAAGAGCAGAGCCCCAGTCTTGCTGTTTATCTGCAATGACTGCCAGGGCAAGTGAGGACCAGTAAGACAATTCCTGCCTAGCACCTTCCTTGGAGGAGAGAGAGTGCAACGTTTCATTTTAGCATTTAGGCGCTCACGAGCGAGACAAACTGCTTTGGCTGTTTGCAAGGCTAGGAAAGAGTAGAGCCTGAGTCTTGCTGTTTATCTGCAATGTCTGCCAGGGCAAGTGAGGACCAGCAGGACAATTCCTGCCTAGCACCTTCCTTGTAGGAGAGAGAGTGCAACGTTTCATTTTGCTTTTTGGAGTGCGAGAGTGAGAAAAAGCAGAGTGCCTGTTTGCAAGGCTAGGAAAGAGCAGAGCCCGAGTCTTGCTGTTTATCTGCAATGTCTGCCAGGGCAAGTGAGGACCAGCAGGACAATTCCTGCCTAGCACCTTCCTTGGAGGAGAGAGAGTGCAACGTTTCATTTTAGGATTTTGGCGCTCACGAGGGAGACAAACTGCTTTGGCTGTTTGCAAGGCTAGGAAAGAGCAGAGCCCCAGTCTTGCTGTTTATCTGCAATGACTGCCAGGGCAAGTGAGGACCAGCAAGACAATTCCTGCCTAGCACCTTCCTTGGAGGAGAGAGAGTGCAACGTTTCATTTTGCTTTTTGGAGTGCGAGAGTGAGAAAAAGCAGAGTGCCTGTTTGCAAGGCTAGGAAAGAGCAGAGCCTGAGTCTTGCTGTTTATCTGCAATGACTGCCAGGGCAAGTGAGGACCAGCAAGACAATTCCTGCCTAGCACCTTCCTTGGAGGAGAGAGAGTGCAACGTTTCATTTTAGCATTTTGGCGCTCACGAGCGAGACAAACTGCTTTGGCTGTTTGCAAGGCTAGGAAAGAGCAGAGCCCCAGTCTTGCTGTTTATCTGCAATGACTGCCAGGGCACGTGAGGACCAGCAAGACAATTCCTGCCTAGCACCTTCCTTGGAGGAGAGAGAGTGCAACGATTCATTTTGCTTTTTGGAGTGCGAGAGTGAGAAAAAGCAGAGTGCCTGTTTGCAAGGCTAGGAAAGAGCAGAGCCTGAGTCTTGCTGTTTATCTGCAATGTCTGCCAGGGCAAGTGAGGACCAGCAAGACAATTCCTGCCTAGCACCTTCCTTGGAGGAGAGAGAGTGCAACGTTTGATTTTAGCATTTTGGCGCTCACGAGCGAAACAAACTGCTTTGGCTGTTTGCAAGGCTAGGAAAGAGCAGAGCCCCAGTCTTGCTGTTTATCTGCAATGACTGCCAGGGAAGTGAGGACCAGTAAGACAATTCCTGCCTAGCACCTTCCTTGGAGGAGAGAGAGTGCAACGTTTCATTTTGCTTTTTGGAGTGCGAGAGCGAGAAAAAGCAGAGTGCCTGTTTGCAAGGCTAGGAAAGAGCAGAGCCCGAGTCTTGCTGTTTATCTCCAATGTCTGCCAGGGCAAGTGAGGACCAGCAAGACAATTCCTGCCTAGCACCTTCCTTGGAGGAGAGAGAGTGTAACGTTTCATTTTAGCATTTTGGCGCTCACGAGGGAGACAAACTGCTTTGGCTGTTTGCAAGGCTAGGAAAGAGCAGAGCCGTAGTCTTGCTGTTTATCTGCAATGACTGCCAGGGCAAGTGAGGACCAGTAAGACAATTCCTGCCTAGCACCTTCCTTGGAGGAGAGAGAGTGCAACGTTTCATTTTAGCATTTTGGCGCTCACGAGCGAGACAAACTGCTTTGGCTGTTTGCAAGGCTAGGAAAGAGTAGAGCCTGAGTCTTGCTGTTTTTCTGCAATGTCTGCCAGGGCAAGTGAGGACCAGCAGGACAATTCCTGCCTAGCACCTTCCTTGTAGGAGAGAGAGTGCAACGTTTCATTTTGCTTTTTGGAGTGCGAGAGTGAGAAAAAGCAGAGTGCCTGTTTGCAAGGCTAGGAAAGAGCAGAGCCCGAGTCTTGCTGTTTATCTGCAATGACTGCCAGGGCAAGTGAGGACCAGCAAGACAATTCCTGCCTAGCACCTTCCTTGGAGGAGAGAGAGTGCAACGTTTCATTTTGCTTTTTGGAGTGCGAGAGTGAGAAAAAGCAGAGTGCCTGTTTGCAAGGCTAGGAAAGAGCAGAGCCTGAGTCTTGCTGTTTATCTGCAATGACTGCCAGGGCAAGTGAGGACCAGCAAGACAATTCCTGCCTAGCACCTTCCTTGGAGGAGAGAGAGTGCAACGTTTCATTTTAGCATTTTGGCGCTCACGAGGGAGACAAACTGCTTTGGCTGTTTGCAAGGCTAGGAAAGAGCAGAGCCTGAGTCTTGCTGTTTATCTGCACTGTCTGCCAGGGCAAGTGAGGACCAGCAAGGCAATTCCTGCCTAGCGCCTTCCTTGGAGGAGAGAGAGTGCAACGTTTCATTTTAGCATTTTGGCGCTTACGAGGGAGACAAACTGCTTTGGCTGTTTGCAAGGCTAGGAAAGAGCAGAGCCTGAGTCTTGCTGTTTATCTGCAATGACTGCCGGGGCAAGTGAGGACCAGTAAGACAATTCCTGCCTAGCACCTTCCTTGGAGAAGAGAGAGTGCAACGTTTCATTTTGCTTTTTGGAGTGCGAGAGCGAGAAAAAGCAGAGTGCCTGTTTGCAAGGCTAGGAAAGAGCAGAGCCCGAGTCTTGCTGTTTATCTGCAATGTCTGCCAGGGCAAGTGAGGACCAGCAAGACAATTCCTGCCTAGCACCTTCCTTGGAGGAGAGAGAGTGTAACGTTTCATTTTAGCATTTTGGCGCTCACGAGGGAGACAAACTGCTTTGGCTGTTTGCAAGGCTAGGAAAGAGCAGAGCCCCAGTCTTGCTGTTTATCTGCAATGACTGCCAGGGCAAGTGAGGACCAGTAAGACAATTCCTGCCTAGCACCTTCCTTGGAGGAGAGAGAGTGCAACGTTTCATTTTAGCATTTTGGCGCTCACGAGGGAGACGAACTTCTTTTGCTGTTTGCAAGGCTAGGAAAGAGTAGAGCCTGAGTCTTGCTGTTTATCTGCAATGTCTGCCAGGGCAAGTGAGGACCAGCAGGACAATTCCTGCCTAGCACCTTCCTTGTAGGAGAGAGAGTGCAACGTTTCATTTTGCTTTTTGGAGTGCGAGAGTGAGAAAAAGCAGAGTGCCTGTTTGCAAGGCTAGGAAAGAGCAGAGCCTGAGTCTTGCTGTTTATCTGCAATGTCTGCCAGGGCAAGTGAGGACCAGAAAGACAATTCCTGCCTAGCACCTTCCTTCGAGGAGAGAGAGTGCAACGTTTGATTTTAGCATTTTGGCGCTCACGAGCGAAACAAACTGCTTTGGCTGTTTGCAAGGCTAGGAAAGAGCAGAGCCCCAGTCTTGCTGTTTATCTGCAATGACTGCCAGGGAAGTGAGGACCAGTAAGACAATTCCTGCCTAGCACCTTCCTTGGAGGAGAGAGAGTGCAACGTTTCATTTTGCTTTTTGGAGTGCGAGAGCGAGAAAAAGCAGAGTGCCTGTTTGCAAGGCTAGGAAAGAGCAGAGCCCGAGTCTTGCTGTTTATCTCCAATGTCTGCCAGGGCAAGTGAGGACCAGCAAGACAATTCCTGCCTAGCACCTTCCTTGGAGGAGAGAGAGTGTAACGTTTCATTTTAGCATTTTGGCGCTCACGAGGGAGACAAACTGCTTTGGCTGTTTGCAAGGCTAGGAAAGAGCAGAGCCTTAGTCTTGCTGTTTATCTGCAATGACTGCCAGGGCAAGTGAGGACCAGTAAGACAATTCCTGCCTAGCACCTTCCTTGGAGGAGAGAGAGTGCAACGTTTCATTTTAGCATTTTGGCGCTCACGAGCGAGACAAACTGCTTTGGCTGTTTGCAAGGCTAGGAAAGAGTAGAGCCTGAGTCTTGCTGTTTATCTGCAATGTCTGCCAGGGCAAGTGAGGACCAGCAGGACAATTCCTGCCTAGCACCTTCCTTGTAGGAGAGAGAGTGCAACGTTTCATTTTGCTTTTTGGAGTGCGAGAGTGAGAAAAAGCAGAGTGCCTGTTTGCAAGGCTAGGAAAGAGCAGAGCCCGAGTCTTGCTGTTTATCTGCAATGACTGCCAGGGCAAGTGAGGACCAGCAAGACAATTCCTGCCTAGCACCTTCCTTGGAGGAGAGAGAGTGCAACGTTTCATTTTGCTTTTTGGAGTGCGAGAGTGAGAAAAAGCAGAGTGCCTGTTTGCAAGGCTAGGAAAGAGCAGAGCCTGAGTCTTGCTGTTTATCTGCAATGACTGCCAGGGCAAGTGAGGACCAGCAAGACAATTCCTGCCTAGCACCTTCCTTGGAGGAGAGAGAGTGCAACGTTTCATTTTAGCATTTTGGCGCTCACGAGGGAGACAAACTGCTTTGGCTGTTTGCAAGGCTAGGAAAGAGCAGAGCCTGAGTCTTGCTGTTTATCTGCACTGTCTGCCAGGGCAAGTGAGGACCAGCAAGGCAATTCCTGCCTAGCGCCTTCCTTGGAGGAGAGAGAGTGCAACGTTTCATTTTAGCATTTTGGCGCTCACGAGGGAGACAAACTGCTTTGGCTGTTTGCAAGGCTAGGAAAGAGCAGAGCCTGAGTCTTGCTGTTTATCTGCAATGACTGCCGGGGCAAGTGAGGACCAGTAAGACAATTCCTGCCTAGCACCTTCCTTGGAGGAGAGAGAGTGCAACGTTTCATTTTAGCATTTTGGCGCTCACGAGGGAGACGAACTTCTTTTGCTGTTTGCAAGGCTAGGAAAGAGTAGAGCCTGAGTCTTGCTGTTTATCTGCAATGTCTGCCAGGGCAAGTGAGGACCAGCAGGACAATTCCTGCCTAGCACCTTCCTTGTAGGAGAGAGAGTGCAACGTTTCATTTTGCTTTTTGGAGTGCGAGAGTGAGAAAAAGCAGAGTGCCTGTTTGCAAGGCTAGGAAAGAGCAGAGCCCGAGTCTTGCTGTTTATCTGCAATGTCTGCCAGGGCAAGTGAGGACCAGCAGGACAATTCCTGCCTAGCACCTTCCTTGGAGGAGAGAGAGTGCAACGTTTCATTTTAGCATTTTGGCGCTCACGAGCGAGACAAACTGCTTTGGCTGTTTGCAAGGCTAGGAAAGAGCAGAGCCCCTGTCTTGCTGTTCATCTGCAATGACTGCTAGGGCAAGTGAGGACCAGCAAGACAATTCCTGCCTAGCACCTTCCTTGGAGGAGAGAGAGTGCAACGTTTCATTTTGCTTTTTGGAATTGCGAGAGTGAGAAAAAGCAGATTGCCTGTTTGCAAGGCTAGGAAAGAGCAGAGCCCGAGTCTTGCTGTTTATCTGCAATGTCTGCCAGGGCAAGTGAGGACCAGCAAGACAATTCCTGGCTAGCACCTTCCTTGGAGGAGAGAGAGTGCAACGTTTCATTTTAGCATTTTGGCGCTCACGAGCGAGAGAAACTGCTTTGGCTATTTGCAAGGCTAGGAAAGAGCAGAGCCCGAGTCTTGCTGTTTATCTGCAATGTCTGCCAGGGCAAGTGAGGACCAGCAAGACAATTCCTGCCTAGCACCTTCCTTGGAGGAGAGAGAGTGCAACGTTTCATTTTAGCATTTTGGCGCTCACGAGGGAGACAAACTGCTTTGGCTGTTTGCAAGGCTAGGAAAGAGCAGAGCCTGAGTCTTGCTGTTTATCTGCAATGACTGCCAGGGCAAGTGAGGACCAGCAAGACAATTCCTGGCTAGCACCTTCCTTGGAGGAGAGAGAGTGCAACGTTTCATTTTGCTTTTTGGAGTGCGAGCGTGAGAAAAAGCAGAGTGCCTGTTTGCAAGGCTAGGAAAGAGCAGAGCCCGAGTCTTGCTGTTTATCTGCAATGTCTGCCAGGGCAATGAGGACCAGCAAGACAATTCCTGCCTAGCACCTTCCTTGGAGGAGAGAGAGTGCAACGTTTCATTTTAGCATTTTGGCGCTCACGAGCGAGAGAAACTGCTTTGGCTATTTGCAAGGCTAGGAAAGAGCAGAGCCCGAGTCTTGCTGTTTATCTGCAATGTCTGCCAGGGCAAGTGAGGACCAGCAAGACAATTCCTGCCTAGCACCTTCCTTGGAGGAGAGAGAGTGCAACGTTTCATTTTAGCATTTTGGCGCTCACGAGGGAGACAAACTGCTTTGGCTGTTTGCAAGGCTAGGAAAGAGCAGAGCCTGAGTCTTGCTGTTTATCTGCAATGACTGCCAGGGCAAGTGAGGACCAGTAAGACAATTCCTGCCTAGCACCTTCCTTGGAGGAGAGAGAGTGCAACGTTTCATTTTGCTTTTTGGAGTGCGAGAGTGAGAAAAAGCAGAGTGCCTGTTTGCAAGGCTAGGAAAGAGCAGAGCCCAAGTCTTGCTGTTTATCTGCAATGTCTGCCAGGGCAAGTGAGGACCAGCAAGACAATTCCTGCCTAGCACCTTCCTTGGAGGAGAGAGAGTGCAACGTTTCATTTTAGCATTTTGGCGCTCACGAGCGAGACAAACTCCTTTGGCTGTTTGCAAGGCTAGGAAAGAGCAGAGCCTGAGTCTTGCTGTTTATCTGCAATGACTGCCAGGGCAAGTGAGGACCAGTAAGACAATTCCTGCCTACCACCTTCCTTGGAGGAGAGAGAGTGCAACGTTTCATTTTGCTTTTTGGAGTGCGAGAGTGAGAAAAAGCAGATTGCCTGTTTGCAAGGCTAGGAAAGAGCAGAGCCCGAGTCTTGCTGTTTATCTGCAATGACTGCCAGGGCAAGTGAGGACCAGCAAGACAATTCCTGCCTAGCACCTTCCTTGGAGGAGAGAGAGTGCAACGTTTCATTTTAGCATTTTGGCGCTCACGAGCGAGAGAAACTGCTTTGGCTATTTGCAAGGCTAGGAAAGAGCAGAGCCCGAGTCTTGCTGTTTATCTGCAATGTCTGCCAGGGCAAGTGAGGACCAGCAAGACAATTCCTGCCTAGCACCTTCCTTGGAGGAGAGAGAGTGCAACGTTTCATTTTAGCATTTTGGCGCTCACGAGGGAGACAAACTGCTTTGGCTGTTTGCAAGGCTAGGAAAGAGCAGAGCCTGAGTCTTGCTGTTTATCTGCAATGACTGCCAGGGCAAGTGAGGACCAGTAAGACAATTCCTGCCTAGCACCTTCCTTGGAGGAGAGAGAGTGCAGCGTTTCATTTTGCTTTTTGGAGTGCGAGAGTGAGAAAAAGCAGAGTGCCTGTTTGCAAGGCTAGGAAAGAGCAGAGCCCAAGTCTTGCTGTTTATCTGCAATGTCTGCCAGGGCAAGTGAGGACCAGCAAGACAATTCCTGCCTAGCACCTTCCTTGGAGGAGAGAGAGTGCAACGTTTCATTTTAGCATTTTGGCGCTCACGAGCGAGACAAACTCCTTTGGCTGTTTGCAAGGCTAGGAAAGAGCAGAGCCTGAGTCTTGCTGTTTATCTGCAATGACTGCCAGGGCAAGTGAGGACCAGTAAGACAATTCCTGCCTAGCACCTTCCTTGGAGGAGAGAGAGTGCAACGTTTCATTTTGCTTTTTGGAGTGCGAGAGCGAGAAAAAGCAGAGTGCCTGTTTGCAAGGCTAGGAAAGAGCAGAGCCCAAGTCTTGCTGTTTATCTGCAATGTCTGCCAGGGCAAGTGAGGACCAGCAAGACAATTCCTGCCTAGCACCTTCCTTGGAGGAGAGAGAGTGCAACGTTTCATTTTAGCATTTTGGCGCTCACGAGCGAGACAAACTCCTTTGGCTGTTTGCAAGGCTAGGAAAGAGCAGAGCCCCAGTCTTTCTGTTTATCTGCAATGACTGCCAGGGCAAGTGAGGACCAGTAAGACAATTCCTGCCTACCACCTTCCTTGGAGGAGAGAGAGTGCAACGTTTCATTTTGCTTTTTGGAGTGCGAGAGCGAGAAAAAGCAGAGTGCCTGTTTGCAAGGCTAGGAAAGAGCAGAGCCCGAGTCTTGCTGTTTATCTGCAATGTCTGCCAGGGCAAGTGAGGACCAGCAGGACAATTCCTGCCTAGCACCTTCCTTGGAGGAGAGCGAGTGCAACGTTTCATTTTAGCATTTTGGCGCTCACGAGGGAGACAAACTGCTTTGGCTGTTTGCAAGGCTAGGAAAGAGCAGAGCCCCAGTCTTGCTGTTTATCTGCAATGACTGCCAGGGCAAGTGAGGACCAGTAAGACAATTCCTGCCTAGCACCTTCCTTGGAGGAGAGAGAGTGCAACGTTTCATTTTAGCATTTTGGCGCTCACGAGCGAGACAAACTGCTTTGGCTGTTTGCAAGGCTAGGAAAGAGTAGAGCCTGAGTCTTGCTGTTTATCTGCAATGTCTGCCAGGGCAAGTGAGGACCAGCAGGACAATTCCTGCCTAGCACCTTCCTTGTAGGAGAGAGAGTGCAACGTTTCATTTTGCTTTTTGGAGTGCGAGAGCGAGAAAAAGCAGAGTGCCTGTTTGCAAGGCTAGGAAAGAGCAGAGCCCGAGTCTTGCTGTTTATCTGCAATGTCTGCCAGGGCAAGTGAGGACCAGCAAGACAATTCCTGCCTAGCACCTTCCTTGGAGGAGAGAGAGTGCAACGTTTCATTTTAGCATTTTGGCGCTCACGAGCGAGACAAACTGCTTTGGCTGTTTGCAAGGCTAGGAAAGAGCAGAGCCCCTGTCTTGCTGTTCATCTGCAATGACTGCTAGGGCAAGTGAGGACCAGCAAGACAATTCCTGCCTAGCACCTTCCTTGGAGGAGAGAGAGTGCAACGTTTCATTTTGCTTTTTGGAATTGCGAGAGTGAGAAAAAGCAGATTGCCTGTTTGCAAGGCTAGGAAAGAGCAGAGCCCGAGTCTTGCTGTTTATCTGCAATGTCTGCCAGGGCAAGTGAGGACCAGCAAGACAATTCCTGGCTAGCAACTTCCTTGGAGGAGAGAGAGTGCAACGTTTCATTTTAGCATTTTGGCGCTCACGAGGGAGACAAACTGCTTTGGCTGTTTGCAAGGCTAGGAAAGAGCAGAGCCTGAGTCTTGCTGTTTATCTGCAATGACTGCCAGGGCAAGTGAGGACCAGTAAGACAATTCCTGCCTAGCACCTTCCTTGGAGGAGAGAGAGTGCAACGTTTCATTTTGCTTTTTGGAGTGCGAGAGTGAGAAAAAGCAGAGTGCCTGTTTGCAAGGCTAGGAAAGAGCAGAGCCCAAGTCTTGCTGTTTATCTGCAATGTCTGCCAGGGCAAGTGAGGACCAGCAAGACAATTCCTGCCTAGCACCTTCCTTGGAGGAGAGAGAGTGCAACGTTTCATTTTAGCATTTTGGCGCTCACGAGCGAGACAAACTCCTTTGGCTGTTTGCAAGGCTAGGAAAGAGCAGAGCCTGAGTCTTGCTGTTTATCTGCAATGACTGCCAGGGCAAGTGAGGACCAGTAAGACAATTCCTGCCTACCACCTTCCTTGGAGGAGAGAGAGTGCAACGTTTCATTTTGCTTTTTGGAGTGCGAGAGCGAGAAAAAGCAGAGTGCCTGTTTGCAAGGCTAGGAAAGAGCAGAGCCCGCGTCTTGCTGTTTATCTGCAATGTCTGCCAGGGCAAGTGAGGACCAGCAGGACAATTCCTGCCTTGCACCTTCCTTGGAGGAGAGCGAGTGCAACCTTTCATTTTAGCATTTTGGCGCTCACGAGGGAGACAAACTGCTTTGGCTGTTTGCAAGGCTAGGAAAGAGCAGAGCCTGAGTCTTGCTGTTTATCTGCAATGACTGCCAGGGCAAGTGAGGACCAGCAAGAAAATTCCTGCCTAGCACCTTCCTTGGAGGAGAGAGAGTGCAACGTTTCATTTTGCTTTTGTAGTGCGAGAGTGATAAAAAGCAGAGTGCCTGTTTGCAAGGCTAGGAAAGAGCAGAGCCTGAGTCTTGCTGTTTATCTGCAATGTCTGCCAGGGCAAGTGAGGACCAGCAAGACAATTCCTGCCTAGCACCTTCCTTGGAGGAGAGAGAGTGTAACGTTTCATTTTAGCATTTTGGCGCTCACGAGGGAGACAAACTGCTTTGGCTGTTTGCAAGGCTAGGAAAGAGCAGAGCCTGAGTCTTGCTGTTTATCTGCAATGACTGCCAGGGCAAGTGAGGACCAGTAAGACAATTCCTGCCTAGCACCTTCCTTGGAGGAGAGAGAGTGCAACGTTTCATTTTAGCATTTTGGCGCTCACGAGCGAGACAAACTGCTTTGGCTGTTTGCAAGGCTAGGAAAGAGTAGAGCCTGAGTCTTGCTGTTTATCTGCAATGTCTGCCAGGGCAAGTGAGGACCAGCAGGACAATTCCTGCCTAGCACCTTCCTTGTAGGAGAGAGAGTGCAACGTTTCATTTTGCTTTTTGGAGTGCGAGAGCGAGAAAAAGCAGAGTGCCTGTTTGCAAGGCTAGGAAAGAGCAGAGCCCGAGTCTTGCTGTTTATCTGCAATGTCTGCCAGGGCAAGTGAGGACCAGCAAGACAATTCCTGCCTAGCACCTTCCTTGGAGGAGAGAGAGTGCAACGTTTCATTTTAGCATTTTGGCGCTCACGAGCGAGACAAACTGCTTTGGCTGTTTGCAAGGCTAGGAAAGAGCAGAGCCCCTGTCTTGCTGTTCATCTGCAATGACTGCTAGGGCAAGTGAGGACCAGCAAGACAATTCCTGCCTAGCGCCTTCCTTGGAGGAGAGAGAGTGCAACTTTTCATTTTGCTTTTTGGAATTGCGAGAGTGAGAAAAAGCAGATTGCCTGTTTGCAAGGCTAGGAAAGAGCAGAGCCCGAGTCTTGCTGTTTATCTGCAATGTCTGCCAGGGCAAGTGAGGACCAGCAAGACAATTCCTGGCTAGCACCTTCCTTGGAGGAGAGAGAGTGCAACGTTTCATTTTAGCATTTTGGCGCTCACGAGGGAGACAAACTGCTTTGGCTGTTTGCAAGGCTAGGAAAGAGCAGAGCCTGAGTCTTGCTGTTTATCTGCAATGACTGCCAGGGCAAGTGAGGACCAGCAAGACAATTCCTGCCTAGCACCTTCCTTGGAGGAGAGAGAGTGCAACGTTTCATTTTGCTTTTTGGAGTGCGAGCGTGAGAAAAAGCAGAGTGCCTGTTTGCAAGGCTAGGAAAGAGCAGAGCCCGAGTCTTGCTGTTCATCTGCAATGTCTGCCAGGGGAAGTGAGGACCAGCAAGACAACTCCTGCCTAGCACCTTCCTTGGAGGAGAGAGAGTGCAACGTTTCATTTTGCTTTTTGGAGTGCGAGAGTGAGAAAAAGCAGAGTGCCTGTTTGCAAGGCTAGGAAAGAGCAGAGCCCGAGTCTTGCTGTTTATCTGCAATGTCTGCCAGGGCAAGTGAGGACCAGCAAGACAATTCCTGGCTAGCACCTTCCTTGGAGGAGAGAGAGTGCAACGTTTCATTTTAGCATTTTGGCGCTCACAAGCGAGACAAACTCCTTTGGCTGTTTGCAAGGCTAGGAAAGAGCAGAGCCCCAGTCTTGCTGTTTATCTGCAATGACTGCCAGGGCAAGTGAGGACCAGCAAGACAATTCCTGGCTAGCACCTTCCTTGGAGGAGAGAGAGTGCAACGTTTCATTTTGCTTTTTGGAGTGCGAGAGTGAGAAAAAGCAGATTGCCTGTTTGCAAGGCTAGGAAAGAGCAGAGCCCGAGTCTTGCTGTTTATCTGCAATGTCTGCCAGGGCAAGTGAGGACCAGCAAGACAATTCCTGCCTAGCACCTTCCTTGGAGGAGAGAGAGTGCAACGTTTCATTTTAGCATTTTGGCGCTCACGAGCGAGACAAACTGCTTTGGCTGTTTGCAAGGCTAGGAAAGAGCAGAGCCCCAGTCTTGCTCTTTATCTGCAATGACTTCCAGGGGAAGTGAGGACCAGCAAGACTATTCCTGCCTAGCACCTTCCTTGGAGGAGAGAGAGTGCAACGTTTCATTTTAGCATTTTGGCGCTCACGATCGAGACAAACTGCTTTGGCTATTTGCAAGGCTAGGAAAGAGCAGAGCCCCAGTCTTGCTGTTTATCTGCAATGACTGCAAGGGCAAGTGAGGACCAGCAAGACAATTCCTGCCTAGCACCTTCCTTGGAGGAGAGAGAGTGCAACGTTTCATTTTGCTTTTTGGAATTGCGAGAGTGAGAAAAAGCAGATTGCCTGTTTGCAAGGCTAGGAAAGAGCAGAGCCCGAGTCTTGCTGTTTATCTGCAATGTCTGCCAGGGCAAGTGAGGACCAGCAAGACAATTCCTGGCTAGCACCTTCCTTGGAGGAGAGAGAGTGCAACGTTTCATTTTAGCATTTTGACGCTCACGAGCGAGACAAACTGCTTTGGCTGTTTGCAAGGCTAGGAAAGAGCAGAGCCCCAGTCTTGCTGTTCATCTGCAATGTCTGCCAGGGGAAGTGAGGACCAGCAAGACAACTCCTGCCTAGCACCTTCCTTGGAGGAGAGAGAGTGCAACGTTTCATTTTGCTTTTTGGAGTGCGAGAGTGAGAAAAAGCAGATTGCCTGTTTGCAAGGCTAGGAAAGAGCAGAGCCCCAGTCTTGCTGTTTATCTGCAATGTCTGCCAGGGCAAGTGAGGACCAGCAAGACAATTCCTGGCTAGCACCTTCCTTGGAGGAGAGAGAGTGCAACGTTTCATTTTAGCATTTTGGCGCTCACAAGCGAGACAAACTCCTTTGGCTGTTTGCAAGGCTAGGAAAGAGCAGAGCCCCAGTCTTGCTGTTCATCTGCAATGACTGCCAGGGCAAGTGAGGACCAGCAAGACAATTCCTGCCTAGCACCTTCCTTGGAGGAGAGAGACTGCAACGTTTCATTTTAGCATTTTGGCGCTCACGAGAGAGACAAACTGCTTTGGTATTTACAAGGCTAGGAAAGAGCAGAGCCCCAGTCTTGCTGTTTATCTGCAATGACTGCCAGGGCAAGTGAGGACCAGCAAGACAATTCCTGCCTAGCACCTTCCTTGGAGGAGAGAGAGTGCAACGTTTCATTTTAGCATTTTGGCGCTCACGAGCGAGACAAACTGCTTTGGCTGTTTGCAAGGCTAGGAAAGAGCAGAGCCCGAGTCTTGCTGTTTATCTGCAATGTCTGCCAGGGCAAGTGAGGACCAGCAAGACAATTCCTGCCTAGCACCTTCCTTGGAGGAGAGAGAGTGCAACGTTTCATTTTAGCATTTTGGCGCTCACGAGGGAGACAAACTGCTTTGGCTGTTTGCAACGCTAGGAAAGAGCAGAGCCCGAGTCTTGCTGTTTATCTGCAATGACTGCCAGGGCAAGTGAGGACCAGCAAGGCAATTCCTGCCTAGCACCTTCCTTGGAGGAGAGAGAGTGCAACGTTTCATTTTAGCATTTTGGCGCTCACGAGGGAGACAAACTGCTTTGGCTGTTTGCAAGGCTAGGAAAGAGCAGAGCCCCAGTCCTGCTGTTTATCTGCAATGACTGCCAGGGCAAGTGAGGACCAGCAAGACAATTCCTGCCTAGCACCTTCCTTGGAGGAGAGAGAGTGCAACGTTTCATTTTAGCATTTTGGCGCTCACGAGGGAGACAAACTGCTTTGGGGGTTTGCAAGGCTAGGAAAGAGCAGAGCCCCAGTCCTGCTGTTTATCTGCAATGACTGCCAGGGCAAGTGAGGACCAGCATGACAATTCCTGCGTAGCAGCTTCCTTGGAGGAGAGAGAGTGCAACGTTTCATTTTAGCATTTTGGCGCTCACGAGGGAGACAAACTGCTTTGGCTGTTTGCAAGGCTAGGAAAGAGCAGAGCCCCAGTCTTGCTGTTTATCTGCAATGACGGCCAGGGCAAGTGAGGACCAGCAAGACAATTCCTGCCTAGCACCTTCCTTGGAGGAGAGAGAGTGCAACGTTTCATTTTAGCATTTTGGCGCTCACGAGGGAGACAAACTGCTTTGGCTGTTTGCAAGGCTAGGAAAGAGCAGAGCCCGAGTCTTGCTGTTTATCTGCAATGACTGCCAGGGCAAGTGAGGACCAGCAAGACAATTCCTGCCTAGCACCTTCCTTGGAGGAGAGAGAGTGCAACGTTTCATTTTGCTTTTTGGAGTACGAGAGTGAGAAAAAACAGAGTGCCTGTTTGCAAGGCTAGAAAAGAGCAGAGACCGAGTCTTGCTGTTTATCTGCAATGACTGCCAGGGCAAGTGAGGACCAGCAAGACAATTCCTGCCTAGCACCTTCCTTGGAGGAGAGAGAGTGCAACGTTTCATTTTAGCATTTTGGCGCTCACGAGCGAGACAAACTGCTTTGGCTGTTTGCAAGGCTAGGAAAGAGCAGAGCCCCAGTCTTCCTGTTTATCTGCAATGACTGCCAGGGCAAGTGAGGACCAGCAAGACAATTCCTGCCTAGCACCTTCCTTGGAGGAGAGAGAGTGCAACGTTTCATTTTAGCATTTTGGCGCTCACGAGCGAGACAAACTGCTTTGGCTGTTTGCAAGGCTAGGAAAGAGCAGAGCCCCAGTCCTGCTGTTTATCTGCAATGACTTCCAGGGCAAGTGAGGACCAGCAAGACTATTCCTGCCTAGCACCTTCCTTGGAGGAGAGAGAGTGCAACGTTTCATTTTAGCATTTTGGCGCTCACGATCGAGACAAACTGCTTTGGCTATTTGCAAGGCTAGGAAAGAGCAGAGCCCCAGTCTTGCTGTTTATCTGCAATGACTGCAAGGGCAAGTGAGGACCAGCAAGACAATTCCTGCCTAGCACCTTCCTTGGAGGAGAGAGAGTGCAACGTTTCATTTTGCTTTTTGGAGTGCGAGAGTGAGAAAAAGCAGAGTGCCTGTTTGCAAGGCTAGAAAAGAGCAGAGCCCGAGTCTTGCTGTTTATCTGCAATGACTGCCAGGGCAAGTGAGGACCAGCAAGACAATTCCTGCCTAGCACCTTCCTTGGAGGAGAGAGAGTGCAACGTTTCATTTTAGCATTTTGGCGCTCACGAGGGAGACAAACTGCTTTGGCTGTTTGCAAGTCTAGGAAAGAGCAGTGCCCCAGTCTTGCTCTTTATCTGCAATGACTGCCAGGGCAAGTGAGGACCAGCAAGACAATTCCTGCCTAGCACCTTCCTTGGAGGAGAGAGAGTGCAACGTTTCATTTTAGCATTTTGGCGCTCACGAGGGAGACAAACTGCTTTGGCTGTTTGCAAGGCTAGGAAAGAGCAGCGCCCCAGTCTTGCTCTTTATCTGCAATGACTGCCAGGGCAAGTGAGGACCAGCAAGACAATTCCTGCCTAGCACCTTCCTTGGAGGAGAGAGAGTGCAACGTTTCATTTTGCTTTTTGGAGTGCGAGAGTGAGAAAAAGCAGAGTGCCTGTTTGCAAGGCTAGAAAAGAGCAGAGCCCGAGTCTTGCTGTTTATCTGCAATGACTGCCAGGGCAAGTGAGGACCAGCAAGACAATTCCTGCCTAGCACCTTCCTTGGAGGAGAGAGAGTGCAACGTTTCATTTTAGCATTTTGGCGCTCACGAGGGAGACAAACTGCTTTGGCTGTTTGCAAGGCTAGGAAAGAGCAGAGCCTGAGTCTTGCTGTTTATCTGCAATGACTGCCAGGGCAAGTGAGGACCAGCAAGACAATTCCTGCCTAGCACCTTCCTTGGAGGAGAGAGAGTGCAACGTTTCATTTTAGCATTTTGGCGCTCACGAGCGAGACAAACTGCTTTCGCTGTTTGCAAGGCTAGGAAAGAGCAGTGCCCCAGTCTTGCTCTTTATCTGCAATGACTGCCAGGGCAAGTGAGGACCAGCAAGACAATTCCTGCCTAGCACCTTCCTTGGAGGAGAGAGAGTGCAACTTTTCATTTTAGCATTTTGGCGCTCACGAGGGAGACAAACTGCTTTGGCTGTTTGCAAGGCTAGGAAAGAGCAGCGCCCCAGTCTTGCTCTTTATCTGCAATGACTGCCAGGGCAAGTGAGGACCAGCAAGACAATTCCTGCCTAGCACCTTCCTTGGAGGAGAGAGAGTGCAACGTTTAATTTTGCTTTTTGGAGTGCGAGAGTGAGAAAAAGCAGAGTGCCTGTTTGCAAGGCTAGAAAAGAGCAGAGCCCGAGTCTTGCTGTTTATCTGCAATGTCTGCCAGGGCAAGTGAGGACCAGCAAGACAATTCCTGCCTAGCACCTTCCTTGGAGGAGAGAGAGTGCAACGTTTCATTTTAGCATTTTGGCGCTCACGAGGGAGACAAACTGCTTTGGCTGTTTGCAAGGCTAGGAAAGAGCAGAGCCCCAGTCTTGCTGTTTATCTGCAATGACGGCCAGGGCAAGTGAGGACCAGCAAGACAATTCCTGCCTAGCACCTTCCTTGGAGGAGAGAGAGTGCAACGTTTCATTTTAGCATTTTGGCGCTCACGAGGGAGACAAACTGCTTTGGCTGTTTGCAAGGCTAGGAAAGAGCAGAGCCCGAGTCTTGCTGTTTATCTGCAATGACTGCCAGGGCAAGTGAGGACCAGCAAGACAATTCCTGCCTAGCACCTTCCTTGGAGGAGAGAGAGTGCAACGTTTCATTTTGCTTTTTGGAGTGCGAGAGTGAGAAAAAGCAGAGTGCCTGTTTGCAAGGCTAGAAAAGAGCAGAGACCGAGTCTTGCTGTTTATCTGCAATGACTGCCAGGGCAAGTGAGGACCAGCAAGACAATTCCTGCCTAGCACCTTCCTTGGAGGAGAGAGAGTGCAACGTTTCATTTTAGCATTTTGGCGCTCACGAGCGAGACAAACTGCTTTGGCTGTTTTCAAGGCTAGGAAAGAGCAGAGCCCCAGTCTTCCTGTTTATCTGCAATGACTGCCAGGGCAAGTGAGGACCAGCAAGACAATTCCTGCCTAGCACCTTCCTTGGAGGAGAGAGAGTGCAACGTTTCATTTTAGCATTTTGGCGCTCACGAGCGAGACAAACTGCTTTGGCTGTTTGCAAGGCTAGGAAAGAGCAGAGCCCCAGTCTTGCTGGTTATCTGCAATGACTGCCAGGGCAAGTGAGGACCAGCAAGACAATTCCTGCCTAGCACCTTCCTTGGAGGAGAGAGAGTGCAACGTTTCATTTTAGCATTTTGGCGCTCACGAGCGAGACAAACTGCTTTGGCTGTTTGCAAGGCTAGGAAAGAGCAGTGCCCCAGTCTTGCTCTTTATCTACAATGACTGCCAGGGCAAGTGAGGACCAGCAAGACAATTCCTGCCTAGCACCTTCCTTGGAGGAGAGAGAGTGCAACGTTTCATTTTAGCATTTTGGCGCTCACGAGGGAGACAAACTGCTTTGGCTGTTTGCAAGGCTAGGAAAGAGCAGCGCCCCAGTCTTGCTCTTTATCTGCAATGACTGCCAGGGCAAGTGAGGACCAGCAAGACAATTCCTGCCTAGCACCTTCCTTGGAGGAGAGAGAGTGCAACGTTTAATTTTGCTTTTTGGAGTGCGAGAGTGAGAAAAAGCAGAGTGCCTGTTTGCAAGGCTAGAAAAGAGCAGAGACCGAGTCTTGCTGTTTATCTGCAATGACTGCCAGGGCAAGTGAGGACCAGCAAGACAATTCCTGCCTAGCACCTTCCTTGGAGGAGAGAGAGTGCAACGTTTCATTTTAGCATTTTGGCGCTCACGAGCGAGACAAACTGCTTTGGCTGTTTGCAAGGCTAGGAAAGAGCAGAGCCCCAGTCTTGCTGTTTATCTGCAATGACTGCCAGGGCAAGTGAGGACCAGCAAGACAATTCCTGCCTAGCACCTTCCTTGGAGGAGAGAGAGTGCAACGTTTCATTTTAGCATTTTGGCGCTTCCGAGGGAGACAAACAGCTTTGGCTGTTTGCAAGGCTAGGAAAGAGCAGAGCCCCAGTCCTGCTGTTTATCTGCAATGACTGCCAGGGCAAGTGAGGACCAGCAAGACAATTCCTGCCTAGCACCTTCCTTGGAGGAGAGAGAGTGCAACGTTTCATTTTGCTTTTTGGAGTGCGAGAGTGAGAAAAAGCAGAGTGCCTGTTTGCAAGGCTAGGAAAGAGCAGAGCCCCAGTCTTGCTGTTTATCTGCAACGTTTGCCAGGGCAAGTGAGGACCAGCAAGACAATTCCTGCCTAGCACCTTCCTTGGAGGAGAGAGAGTGCAACGTTTCATTTTAACATTTTGGCGCTCACGAGCGAGACAAACTGCTTTGGCTGTTTGCAAGGCTAGGAAAGAGCAGCGCCCCAGTCTTGCTCTTTATCTGCAATGACTGCCAGGGCAAGTGAGGACCAGCAAGACAATTCCTGCCTAGTACCTTCCTTGGAGGAGAGACAGTGCAACGTTTCATTTTGCTTTTTGGAGTGCGAGAGTGAGAAAAAGCAGAGTGCCTGTTTGCAAGGCTAGAAAAGAGCAGAGACCGAGTCTTGCTGTTTATCTGCAATGACTGCCAGGGCAAGTGAGGACCAGCAAGTGAATTCCTGCCTAGCACCTTCCTTGGAGGAGAGAGAGTGCAACGTTTCATTTTAGCATTTTGGCGCTCACGAGGGAGACAAACTGCTTTGGCTGTTTGCAAGGCTAGGAAAGAGCAGAGCCCCAGTCTTGCTGTTTATCTGCAATGACGGCCAGGGCAAGTGAGGACCAGCAAGACAATTCCTGCCTAGCACCTTCCTTGGAGGAGAGAGAGTGCAACGTTTCATTTTAGCATTTTGGCGCTCACGAGGGAGACAAACTGCTTTGGCTGTTTGCAAGGCTAGGAAAGAGCAGAGCCCGAGTCTTGCTGTTTATCTGCAATGACTGCCAGGGCAAGTGAGGACCAGCAAGACAATTCCTGCCTAGCACCTTCCTTGGAGGAGAGAGAGTGCAACGTTTCATTTTGCTTTTTGGAGTGCGAGAGTGAGAAAAAACAGAGTGCCTGTTTGCAAGGCTAGAAAAGAGCAGAGACCGAGTCTTGCTGTTTATCTGCAATGACTGCCAGGGCAAGTGAGGACCAGCAAGACAATTCCTGCCTAGCACCTTCCTTGGAGGAGAGAGAGTGCAACGTTTCATTTTAGCATTTTGGCGCTCACGAGCGAGACAAACTGCTTTGGCTGTTTTCAAGGCTAGGAAAGAGCAGAGCCCCAGTCTTCCTGTTTATCTGCAATGACTGCCAGGGCAAGTGAGGACCAGCAAGACAATTCCTGCCTAGCACCTTCCTTGGAGGAGAGAGAGTGCAACGTTTCATTTTAGCATTTTGGCGCTCACGAGCGAGACAAACTGCTTTGGCTGTTTGCAAGGCTAGGAAAGAGCAGAGCCCCAGTCCTGCTCTTTATCTGCAATGACTTCCAGGGCAAGTGAGGACCAGCAAGACTATTCCTGCCTAGCACCTTCCTTGGAGGAGAGAGAGTGCAACGTTTCATTTTAGCATTTTGGCGCTCACGATCGAGACAAACTGCTTTGGCTATTTGCAAGGCTAGGAAAGAGCAGAGCCCCAGTCTTGCTGTTTATCTGCAATGACTGCAAGGGCAAGTGAGGACCAGCAAGACAATTCCTGCCTAGCACCTTCCTTGGAGGAGAGAGAGTGCAACGTTTCATTTTAGCATTTTGGCGCTCACGAGGGAGACAAACTGCTTTGGCTGTTTGCAAGGCTAGGAAAGAGCAGTGCCCCAATCTTGCTCTTTATCTGCAATGACTGCCAGGGCAAGTGAGGACCAGCAAGACAATTCCTGCCTAGCACCTTCCTTGGAGGAGAGAGAGTGCAACGTTTCATTTTAGCATTTTGGCGCTCACGAGGGAGACAAACTGCTTTGGCTGTTTGCAAGGCTAGGAAAGAGCAGCGCCCCAGTCTTGCTCTTTATCTGCAATGACTGCCAGGGCAAGTGAGGACCAGCAAGACAATTCCTGCCTAGCACCTTCCTTGGAGGAGAGAGAGTGCAACGTTTCATTTTAGCATTTTGGCGCTCACGAGGGAGACAAACTGCTTTGGCTGTTTGCAAGGCTAGGAAAGAGCAGCGCCCCAGTCTTGCTCTTTATCTGCAATGACTGCCAGGGCAAGTGAGGACCAGCAAGACAATTCCTGCCTAGCACCTTCCTTGGAGGAGAGAGAGTGCAACGTTTCATTTTAGCATTTTGGCGCTCACGAGGGAGACAAACTGCTTTGGCTGTTTGCAAGGCTAGGAAAGAGCAGAGCCTGAGTCTTGCTGTTTATCTGCAATGACTGCCAGGGCAAGTGAGGACCAGCAAGACAATTCCTGCCTAGCACCTTCCTTGGAGGAGAGAGAGTGCAACGTTTCATTTTAGCATTTTGGCGCTCACGAGCGAGACAAACTGCTTTCGCTGTTTGCAAGGCTAGGAAAGAGCAGTGCCCCAGTCTTGCTCTTTATCTGCAATGACTGCCAGGGCAAGTGAGGACCAGCAAGACAATTCCTGCCTAGCACCTTCCTTGGAGGAGAGAGAGTGCAACTTTTCATTTTAGCATTTTGGCGCTCACGAGGGAGACAAACTGCTTTGGCTGTTTGCAAGGCTAGGAAAGAGCAGCGCCCCAGTCTTGCTCTTTATCTGCAATGACTGCCAGGGCAAGTGAGGACCAGCAAGACAATTCCTGCCTAGCACCTTCCTTGGAGGAGAGAGAGTGCAACGTTTAATTTTGCTTTTTGGAGTGCGAGAGTGAGAAAAAGCAGAGTGCCTGTTTGCAAGGCTAGAAAAGAGCAGAGCCCGAGTCTTGCTGTTTATCTGCAATGTCTGCCAGGGCAAGTGAGGACCAGCAAGACAATTCCTGCCTAGCACCTTCCTTGGAGGAGAGAGAGTGCAACGTTTCATTTTAGCATTTTGGCGCTCACGAGGGAGACAAACTGCTTTGGCTGTTTGCAAGGCTAGGAAAGAGCAGAGCCCCAGTCTTGCTGTTTATCTGCAATGACGGCCAGGGCAAGTGAGGACCAGCAAGACAATTCCTGCCTAGCACCTTCCTTGGAGGAGAGAGAGTGCAACGTTTCATTTTAGCATTTTGGCGCTCACGAGGGAGACAAACTGCTTTGGCTGTTTGCAAGGCTAGGAAAGAGCAGAGCCCGAGTCTTGCTGTTTATCTGCAATGACTGCCAGGGCAAGTGAGGACCAGCAAGACAATTCCTGCCTAGCACCTTCCTTGGAGGAGAGAGAGTGCAACGTTTCATTTTGCTTTTTGGAGTGCGAGAGTGAGAAAAAACAGAGTGCCTGTTTGCAAGGCTAGAAAAGAGCAGAGACCGAGTCTTGCTGTTTATCTGCAATGACTGCCAGGGCAAGTGAGGACCAGCAAGACAATTCCTGCCTAGCACCTTCCTTGGAGGAGAGAGAGTGCAACGTTTCATTTTAGCATTTTGGCGCTCACGAGCGAGACAAACTGCTTTGGCTGTTTTCAAGGCTAGGAAAGAGCAGAGCCCCAGTCTTCCTGTTTATCTGCAATGACTGCCAGGGCAAGTGAGGACCAGCAAGACAATTCCTGCCTAGCACCTTCCTTGGAGGAGAGAGAGTGCAACGTTTCATTTTAGCATTTTGGCGCTCACGAGCGAGACAAACTGCTTTGGCTGTTTGCAAGGCTAGGAAAGAGCAGAGCCCCAGTCTTGCTCTTTATCTGCAATGACTTCCAGGGGAAGTGAGGACCAGCAAGACTATTCCTGCCTAGCACCTTCCTTGGAGGAGAGAGAGTGCAACGTTTCATTTTAGCATTTTGGCGCTCACGATCGAGACAAACTGCTTTGGCTATTTGCAAGGCTAGGAAAGAGCAGAGCCCCAGTCTTGCTGTTTATCTGCAATGACTGCAAGGGCAAGTGAGGACCAGCAAGACAATTCCTGCCTAGCACCTTCCTTGGAGGAGAGAGAGTGCAACGTTTCATTTTGCTTTTTGGAGTGCGAGAGTGAGAAAAAGCAGAGTGCCTGTTTGCAAGGCTAGAAAAGAGCAGAGACCGAGTCTTGCTGTTTATCTGCAATGACTGCCAGGGCAAGTGAGGACCAGCAAGACAATTCCTGCCTAGCACCTTCCTTGGAGGAGAGAGAGTGCAACGTTTCATTTTAGCATTTTGGCGCTCACGAGGGAGACAAACTGCTTTGGCTGTTTGCAAGGCTAGGAAAGAGCAGAGCCCGAGTCTTGCTGTTTATCTGCAATGACTGCCAGGGCAAGTGAGGACCAGCAAGGCAATTCCTGCCTAGCACCTTCCTTGGAGGAGAGAGAGTGCAACGTTTCATTTTAGCATTTTGGCGCTCACGAGGGAGACAAACTGCTTTGGCTGTTTGCAAGGCTAGGAAAGAGCAGCGCCCCAGTCTTGCTCTTTATCTGCAATGACTGCCAGGGCAAGTGAGGACCAGCAAGACAATTCCTGCCTAGCACCTTCCTTGGAGGAGAGAGAGTGCAACGTTTAATTTTGCTTTTTGGAGTGCGAGAGTGAGAAAAAGCAGAGTGCCTGTTTGCAAGGCTAGAAAAGAGCAGAGACCGAGTCTTGCTGTTTATCTGCAATGACTGCCAGGGCAAGTGAGGACCAGCAAGACAATTCCTGCCTAGCACCTTCCTTGGAGGAGAGAGAGTGCAACGTTTCATTTTAGCATTTTGGCGCTCACGAGCGAGACAAACTGCTTTGGCTGTTTGCAAGGCTAGGAAAGAGCAGAGCCCCAGTCTTGCTGTTTATCTGCAATGACTGCCAGGGCAAGTGAGGACCAGCAAGACAATTCCTGCCTAGCACCTTCCTTGGAGGAGAGAGAGTGCAACGTTTCATTTTAGCATTTTGGCGCTTACGAGGGAGACAAACTGCTTTGGCTGTTTGCAAGGCTAGGAAAGAGCAGAGCCCCAGTCCTGCTGTTTATCTGCAATGACTGCCAGGGCAAGTGAGGACCAGCAAGACAATTCCTGCTTAGCACCTTCCTTGGAGGAGAGAGAGTGCAACGTTTCATTTTGCTTTTTGGAGTGCTAGAGTGAGAAAAAGCAGAGTGCCTGTTTGCAAGGCTAGAAAAGAGCAGAGCCCGAGTCTTGCTGTTTATCTGCAATGTCTGCCAGGGCAAGTGAGGACCAGCAAGACAATTCCTGCCTAGCACCTTCCTTGGAGGAGAGAGAGTGCAACGTTTCATTTTAGCATTTTGGCGCTCACGAGCGAGACAAACTGCTTTGGCTGTTTGCAAGGCTAGGAAAGAGCAGTGCCCCAGTCTTGCTCTTTATCTACAATGACTGCCAGGGCAAGTGAGGACCAGCAAGACAATTCCTGCCTAGCACCTTCCTTGGAGGAGAGAGAGTGCAACGTTTCATTTTAGCATTTTGGCGCTCACGAGGGAGACAAACTGCTTTGGCTGTTTGCAAGGCTAGGAAAGAGCAGCGCCCCAGTCTTGCTCTTTATCTGCAATGACTGCCAGGGCAAGTGAGGACCAGCAAGACAATTCCTGCCTAGCACCTTCCTTGGAGGAGAGAGAGTGCAACGTTTAATTTTGCTTTTTGGAGTGCGAGAGTGAGAAAAAGCAGAGTGCCTGTTTGCAAGGCTAGAAAAGAGCAGAGACCGAGTCTTGCTGTTTATCTGCAATGACTGCCAGGGCAAGTGAGGACCAGCAAGACAATTCCTGCCTAGCACCTTCCTTGGACGAGAGAGAGTGCAACGTTTCATTTTAGCATTTTGGCGCTCACGAGCGAGACAAACTGCTTTGGCTGTTTGCAAGGCTAGGAAAGAGCAGAGCCCCAGTCTTGCTGTTTATCTGCAATGACTGCCAGGGCAAGTGAGGACCAGCAAGACAATTCCTGCCTAGCACCTTCCTTGGAGGAGAGAGAGTGCAACGTTTCATTTTAGCATTTTGGCGCTTCCGAGGGAGACAAACAGCTTTGGCTGTTTGCAAGGCTAGGAAAGAGCAGAGCCCCAGTCCTGCTGTTTATCTGCAATGACTGCCAGGGCAAGTGAGGACCAGCAAGACAATTCCTGCCTAGCACCTTCCTTGGAGGAGAGAGAGTGCAACGTTTCATTTTAGCATTTTGGCGCTCACGAGCGAGACAAACTGCTTTGGCTGTTTGCAAGGCTAGGAAAGAGCAGTGCCCCAGTCTTGCTCTTTATCTACAATGACTGCCAGGGCAAGTGAGGACCAGCAAGACAATTCCTGCCTAGCACCTTCCTTGGAGGAGAGAGAGTGCAACGTTTCATTTTAGCATTTTGGCGCTCACGAGGGAGACAAACTGCTTTGGCTGTTTGCAAGGCTAGGAAAGAGCAGCGCCCCAGTCTTGCTCTTTATCTGCAATGACTGCCAGGGCAAGTGAGGACCAGCAAGACAATTCCTGCCTAGCACCTTCCTTGGAGGAGAGAGAGTGCAACGTTTAATTTTGCTTTTTGGAGTGCGAGAGTGAGAAAAAGCAGAGTGCCTGTTTGCAAGGCTAGAAAAGAGCAGAGACCGAGTCTTGCTGTTTATCTGCAATGACTGCCAGGGCAAGTGAGGACCAGCAAGACAATTCCTGCCTAGCACCTTCCTTGGAGGAGAGAGAGTGCAACGTTTCATTTTAGCATTTTGGCGCTCACGAGCGAGACAAACTGCTTTGGCTGTTTGCAAGGCTAGGAAAGAGCAGAGCCCCAGTCTTGCTGTTTATCTGCAATGACTGCCAGGGCAAGTGAGGACCAGCAAGACAATTCCTGCCTAGCACCTTCCTTGGAGGAGAGAGAGTGCAACGTTTCATTTTAGCATTTTGGCGCTTCCGAGGGAGACAAACAGCTTTGGCTGTTTGCAAGGCTAGGAAAGAGCAGAGCCCCAGTCCTGCTGTTTATCTGCAATGACTGCCAGGGCAAGTGAGGACCAGCAAGACAATTCCTGCCTAGCACCTTCCTTGGAGGAGAGAGAGTGCAACGTTTCATTTTGCTTTTTGGAGTGCGAGAGTGAGAAAAAGCAGAGTGCCTGTTTGCAAGGCTAGGAAAGAGCAGAGCCCCAGTCTTGCTGTTTATCTGCAACGTTTGCCAGGGCAAGTGAGGACCAGCAAGACAATTCCTGCCTAGCACCTTCCTTGGAGGAGAGAGAGTGCAACGTTTCATTTTAACATTTTGGCGCTCACGAGCGAGACAAACTGCTTTGGCTGTTTGCAAGGCTAGGAAAGAGCAGCGCCCCAGTCTTGCTCTTTATCTGCAATGACTGCCAGGGCAAGTGAGGACCAGCAAGACAATTCCTGCCTAGTACCTTCCTTGGAGGAGAGACAGTGCAACGTTTCATTTTGCTTTTTGGAGTGCGAGAGTGAGAAAAAGCAGAGTGCCTGTTTGCAAGGCTAGAAAAGAGCAGAGACCGAGTCTTGCTGTTTATCTGCAATGACTGCCAGGGCAAGTGAGGACCAGCAAGTGAATTCCTGCCTAGCACCTTCCTTGGAGGAGAGAGAGTGCAACGTTTCATTTTAGCATTTTGGCGCTCACGAGGGAGACAAACTGCTTTGGCTGTTTGCAAGGCTAGGAAAGAGCAGAGCCCCAGTCTTGCTGTTTATCTGCAATGACGGCCAGGGCAAGTGAGGACCAGCAAGACAATTCCTGCCTAGCACCTTCCTTGGAGGAGAGAGAGTGCAACGTTTCATTTTAGCATTTTGGCGCTCACGAGGGAGACAAACTGCTTTGGCTGTTTGCAAGGCTAGGAAAGAGCAGAGCCCGAGTCTTGCTGTTTATCTGCAATGACTGCCAGGGCAAGTGAGGACCAGCAAGACAATTCCTGCCTAGCACCTTCCTTGGAGGAGAGAGAGTGCAACGTTTCATTTTGCTTTTTGGAGTGCGAGAGTGAGAAAAAACAGAGTGCCTGTTTGCAAGGCTAGAAAAGAGCAGAGACCGAGTCTTGCTGTTTATCTGCAATGACTGCCAGGGCAAGTGAGGACCAGCAAGACAATTCCTGCCTAGCACCTTCCTTGGAGGAGAGAGAGTGCAACGTTTCATTTTAGCATTTTGGCGCTCACGAGCGAGACAAACTGCTTTGGCTGTTTTCAAGGCTAGGAAAGAGCAGAGCCCCAGTCTTCCTGTTTATCTGCAATGACTGCCAGGGCAAGTGAGGACCAGCAAGACAATTCCTGCCTAGCACCTTCCTTGGAGGAGAGAGAGTGCAACGTTTCATTTTAGCATTTTGGCGCTCACGAGCGAGACAAACTGCTTTGGCTGTTTGCAAGGCTAGGAAAGAGCAGAGCCCCAGTCCTGCTCTTTATCTGCAATGACTTCCAGGGCAAGTGAGGACCAGCAAGACTATTCCTGCCTAGCACCTTCCTTGGAGGAGAGAGAGTGCAACGTTTCATTTTAGCATTTTGGCGCTCACGATCGAGACAAACTGCTTTGGCTATTTGCAAGGCTAGGAAAGAGCAGAGCCCCAGTCTTGCTGTTTATCTGCAATGACTGCAAGGGCAAGTGAGGACCAGCAAGACAATTCCTGCCTAGCACCTTCCTTGGAGGAGAGAGAGTGCAACGTTTCATTTTAGCATTTTGGCGCTCACGAGGGAGACAAACTGCTTTGGCTGTTTGCAAGGCTAGGAAAGAGCAGTGCCCCAATCTTGCTCTTTATCTGCAATGACTGCCAGGGCAAGTGAGGACCAGCAAGACAATTCCTGCCTAGCACCTTCCTTGGAGGAGAGAGAGTGCAACGTTTCATTTTAGCATTTTGGCGCTCACGAGGGAGACAAACTGCTTTGGCTGTTTGCAAGGCTAGGAAAGAGCAGCGCCCCAGTCTTGCTCTTTATCTGCAATGACTGCCAGGGCAAGTGAGGACCAGCAAGACAATTCCTGCCTAGCACCTTCCTTGGAGGAGAGAGAGTGCAACGTTTCATTTTAGCATTTTGGCGCTCACGAGGGAGACAAACTGCTTTGGCTGTTTGCAAGGCTAGGAAAGAGCAGCGCCCCAGTCTTGCTCTTTATCTGCAATGACTGCCAGGGCAAGTGAGGACCAGCAAGACAATTCCTGCCTAGCACCTTCCTTGGAGGAGAGAGAGTGCAACGTTTCATTTTAGCATTTTGGCGCTCACGAGGGAGACAAACTGCTTTGGCTGTTTGCAAGGCTAGGAAAGAGCAGAGCCTGAGTCTTGCTGTTTATCTGCAATGACTGCCAGGGCAAGTGAGGACCAGCAAGACAATTCCTGCCTAGCACCTTCCTTGGAGGAGAGAGAGTGCAACGTTTCATTTTAGCATTTTGGCGCTCACGAGCGAGACAAACTGCTTTCGCTGTTTGCAAGGCTAGGAAAGAGCAGTGCCCCAGTCTTGCTCTTTATCTGCAATGACTGCCAGGGCAAGTGAGGACCAGCAAGACAATTCCTGCCTAGCACCTTCCTTGGAGGAGAGAGAGTGCAACTTTTCATTTTAGCATTTTGGCGCTCACGAGGGAGACAAACTGCTTTGGCTGTTTGCAAGGCTAGGAAAGAGCAGCGCCCCAGTCTTGCTCTTTATCTGCAATGACTGCCAGGGCAAGTGAGGACCAGCAAGACAATTCCTGCCTAGCACCTTCCTTGGAGGAGAGAGAGTGCAACGTTTAATTTTGCTTTTTGGAGTGCGAGAGTGAGAAAAAGCAGAGTGCCTGTTTGCAAGGCTAGAAAAGAGCAGAGCCCGAGTCTTGCTGTTTATCTGCAATGTCTGCCAGGGCAAGTGAGGACCAGCAAGACAATTCCTGCCTAGCACCTTCCTTGGAGGAGAGAGAGTGCAACGTTTCATTTTAGCATTTTGGCGCTCACGAGGGAGACAAACTGCTTTGGCTGTTTGCAAGGCTAGGAAAGAGCAGAGCCCCAGTCTTGCTGTTTATCTGCAATGACGGCCAGGGCAAGTGAGGACCAGCAAGACAATTCCTGCCTAGCACCTTCCTTGGAGGAGAGAGAGTGCAACGTTTCATTTTAGCATTTTGGCGCTCACGAGGGAGACAAACTGCTTTGGCTGTTTGCAAGGCTAGGAAAGAGCAGAGCCCGAGTCTTGCTGTTTATCTGCAATGACTGCCAGGGCAAGTGAGGACCAGCAAGACAATTCCTGCCTAGCACCTTCCTTGGAGGAGAGAGAGTGCAACGTTTCATTTTGCTTTTTGGAGTGCGAGAGTGAGAAAAAACAGAGTGCCTGTTTGCAAGGCTAGAAAAGAGCAGAGACCGAGTCTTGCTGTTTATCTGCAATGACTGCCAGGGCAAGTGAGGACCAGCAAGACAATTCCTGCCTAGCACCTTCCTTGGAGGAGAGAGAGTGCAACGTTTCATTTTAGCATTTTGGCGCTCACGAGCGAGACAAACTGCTTTGGCTGTTTTCAAGGCTAGGAAAGAGCAGAGCCCCAGTCTTCCTGTTTATCTGCAATGACTGCCAGGGCAAGTGAGGACCAGCAAGACAATTCCTGCCTAGCACCTTCCTTGGAGGAGAGAGAGTGCAACGTTTCATTTTAGCATTTTGGCGCTCACGAGCGAGACAAACTGCTTTGGCTGTTTGCAAGGCTAGGAAAGAGCAGAGCCCCAGTCTTGCTCTTTATCTGCAATGACTTCCAGGGGAAGTGAGGACCAGCAAGACTATTCCTGCCTAGCACCTTCCTTGGAGGAGAGAGAGTGCAACGTTTCATTTTAGCATTTTGGCGCTCACGATCGAGACAAACTGCTTTGGCTATTTGCAAGGCTAGGAAAGAGCAGAGCCCCAGTCTTGCTGTTTATCTGCAATGACTGCAAGGGCAAGTGAGGACCAGCAAGACAATTCCTGCCTAGCACCTTCCTTGGAGGAGAGAGAGTGCAACGTTTCATTTTGCTTTTTGGAGTGCGAGAGTGAGAAAAAGCAGAGTGCCTGTTTGCAAGGCTAGAAAAGAGCAGAGACCGAGTCTTGCTGTTTATCTGCAATGACTGCCAGGGCAAGTGAGGACCAGCAAGACAATTCCTGCCTAGCACCTTCCTTGGAGGAGAGAGAGTGCAACGTTTCATTTTAGCATTTTGGCGCTCACGAGGGAGACAAACTGCTTTGGCTGTTTGCAAGGCTAGGAAAGAGCAGAGCCCGAGTCTTGCTGTTTATCTGCAATGACTGCCAGGGCAAGTGAGGACCAGCAAGGCAATTCCTGCCTAGCACCTTCCTTGGAGGAGAGAGAGTGCAACGTTTCATTTTAGCATTTTGGCGCTCACGAGGGAGACAAACTGCTTTGGCTGTTTGCAAGGCTAGGAAAGAGCAGCGCCCCAGTCTTGCTCTTTATCTGCAATGACTGCCAGGGCAAGTGAGGACCAGCAAGACAATTCCTGCCTAGCACCTTCCTTGGAGGAGAGAGAGTGCAACGTTTAATTTTGCTTTTTGGAGTGCGAGAGTGAGAAAAAGCAGAGTGCCTGTTTGCAAGGCTAGAAAAGAGCAGAGACCGAGTCTTGCTGTTTATCTGCAATGACTGCCAGGGCAAGTGAGGACCAGCAAGACAATTCCTGCCTAGCACCTTCCTTGGAGGAGAGAGAGTGCAACGTTTCATTTTAGCATTTTGGCGCTCACGAGCGAGACAAACTGCTTTGGCTGTTTGCAAGGCTAGGAAAGAGCAGAGCCCCAGTCTTGCTGTTTATCTGCAATGACTGCCAGGGCAAGTGAGGACCAGCAAGACAATTCCTGCCTAGCACCTTCCTTGGAGGAGAGAGAGTGCAACGTTTCATTTTAGCATTTTGGCGCTTACGAGGGAGACAAACTGCTTTGGCTGTTTGCAAGGCTAGGAAAGAGCAGAGCCCCAGTCCTGCTGTTTATCTGCAATGACTGCCAGGGCAAGTGAGGACCAGCAAGACAATTCCTGCTTAGCACCTTCCTTGGAGGAGAGAGAGTGCAACGTTTCATTTTGCTTTTTGGAGTGCTAGAGTGAGAAAAAGCAGAGTGCCTGTTTGCAAGGCTAGAAAAGAGCAGAGCCCGAGTCTTGCTGTTTATCTGCAATGTCTGCCAGGGCAAGTGAGGACCAGCAAGACAATTCCTGCCTAGCACCTTCCTTGGAGGAGAGAGAGTGCAACGTTTCATTTTAGCATTTTGGCGCTCACGAGCGAGACAAACTGCTTTGGCTGTTTGCAAGGCTAGGAAAGAGCAGTGCCCCAGTCTTGCTCTTTATCTACAATGACTGCCAGGGCAAGTGAGGACCAGCAAGACAATTCCTGCCTAGCACCTTCCTTGGAGGAGAGAGAGTGCAACGTTTCATTTTAGCATTTTGGCGCTCACGAGGGAGACAAACTGCTTTGGCTGTTTGCAAGGCTAGGAAAGAGCAGCGCCCCAGTCTTGCTCTTTATCTGCAATGACTGCCAGGGCAAGTGAGGACCAGCAAGACAATTCCTGCCTAGCACCTTCCTTGGAGGAGAGAGAGTGCAACGTTTAATTTTGCTTTTTGGAGTGCGAGAGTGAGAAAAAGCAGAGTGCCTGTTTGCAAGGCTAGAAAAGAGCAGAGACCGAGTCTTGCTGTTTATCTGCAATGACTGCCAGGGCAAGTGAGGACCAGCAAGACAATTCCTGCCTAGCACCTTCCTTGGACGAGAGAGAGTGCAACGTTTCATTTTAGCATTTTGGCGCTCACGAGCGAGACAAACTGCTTTGGCTGTTTGCAAGGCTAGGAAAGAGCAGAGCCCCAGTCTTGCTGTTTATCTGCAATGACTGCCAGGGCAAGTGAGGACCAGCAAGACAATTCCTGCCTAGCACCTTCCTTGGAGGAGAGAGAGTGCAACGTTTCATTTTAGCATTTTGGCGCTTCCGAGGGAGACAAACAGCTTTGGCTGTTTGCAAGGCTAGGAAAGAGCAGAGCCCCAGTCCTGCTGTTTATCTGCAATGACTGCCAGGGCAAGTGAGGACCAGCAAGACAATTCCTGCCTAGCACCTTCCTTGGAGGAGAGAGAGTGCAACGTTTCATTTTAGCATTTTGGCGCTCACGAGCGAGACAAACTGCTTTGGCTGTTTGCAAGGCTAGGAAAGAGCAGTGCCCCAGTCTTGCTCTTTATCTACAATGACTGCCAGGGCAAGTGAGGACCAGCAAGACAATTCCTGCCTAGCACCTTCCTTGGAGGAGAGAGAGTGCAACGTTTCATTTTAGCATTTTGGCGCTCACGAGGGAGACAAACTGCTTTGGCTGTTTGCAAGGCTAGGAAAGAGCAGCGCCCCAGTCTTGCTCTTTATCTGCAATGACTGCCAGGGCAAGTGAGGACCAGCAAGACAATTCCTGCCTAGCACCTTCCTTGGAGGAGAGAGAGTGCAACGTTTAATTTTGCTTTTTGGAGTGCGAGAGTGAGAAAAAGCAGAGTGCCTGTTTGCAAGGCTAGAAAAGAGCAGAGACCGAGTCTTGCTGTTTATCTGCAATGACTGCCAGGGCAAGTGAGGACCAGCAAGACAATTCCTGCCTAGCACCTTCCTTGGAGGAGAGAGAGTGCAACGTTTCATTTTAGCATTTTGGCGCTCACGAGCGAGACAAACTGCTTTGGCTGTTTGCAAGGCTAGGAAAGAGCAGAGCCCCAGTCTTGCTGTTTATCTGCAATGACTGCCAGGGCAAGTGAGGACCAGCAAGACAATTCCTGCCTAGCACCTTCCTTGGAGGAGAGAGAGTGCAACGTTTCATTTTAGCATTTTGGCGCTTCCGAGGGAGACAAACAGCTTTGGCTGTTTGCAAGGCTAGGAAAGAGCAGAGCCCCAGTCCTGCTGTTTATCTGCAATGACTGCCAGGGCAAGTGAGGACCAGCAAGACAATTCCTGCCTAGCACCTTCCTTGGAGGAGAGAGAGTGCAACGTTTCATTTTGCTTTTTGGAGTGCGAGAGTGAGAAAAAGCAGAGTGCCTGTTTGCAAGGCTAGGAAAGAGCAGAGCCCCAGTCTTGCTGTTTATCTGCAACGTTTGCCAGGGCAAGTGAGGACCAGCAAGACAATTCCTGCCTAGCACCTTCCTTGGAGGAGAGAGAGTGCAACGTTTCATTTTAACATTTTGGCGCTCACGAGCGAGACAAACTGCTTTGGCTGTTTGCAAGGCTAGGAAAGAGCAGCGCCCCAGTCTTGCTCTTTATCTGCAATGACTGCCAGGGCAAGTGAGGACCAGCAAGACAATTCCTGCCTAGTACCTTCCTTGGAGGAGAGACAGTGCAACGTTTCATTTTGCTTTTTGGAGTGCGAGAGTGAGAAAAAGCAGAGTGCCTGTTTGCAAGGCTAGAAAAGAGCAGAGACCGAGTCTTGCTGTTTATCTGCAATGACTGCCAGGGCAAGTGAGGACCAGCAAGTGAATTCCTGCCTAGCACCTTCCTTGGAGGAGAGAGAGTGCAACGTTTCATTTTAGCATTTTGGCGCTCACGAGGGAGACAAACTGCTTTGGCTGTTTGCAAGGCTAGGAAAGAGCAGAGCCCCAGTCTTGCTGTTTATCTGCAATGACGGCCAGGGCAAGTGAGGACCAGCAAGACAATTCCTGCCTAGCACCTTCCTTGGAGGAGAGAGAGTGCAACGTTTCATTTTAGCATTTTGGCGCTCACGAGGGAGACAAACTGCTTTGGCTGTTTGCAAGGCTAGGAAAGAGCAGAGCCCGAGTCTTGCTGTTTATCTGCAATGACTGCCAGGGCAAGTGAGGACCAGCAAGACAATTCCTGCCTAGCACCTTCCTTGGAGGAGAGAGAGTGCAACGTTTCATTTTGCTTTTTGGAGTGCGAGAGTGAGAAAAAACAGAGTGCCTGTTTGCAAGGCTAGAAAAGAGCAGAGACCGAGTCTTGCTGTTTATCTGCAATGACTGCCAGGGCAAGTGAGGACCAGCAAGACAATTCCTGCCTAGCACCTTCCTTGGAGGAGAGAGAGTGCAACGTTTCATTTTAGCATTTTGGCGCTCACGAGCGAGACAAACTGCTTTGGCTGTTTTCAAGGCTAGGAAAGAGCAGAGCCCCAGTCTTCCTGTTTATCTGCAATGACTGCCAGGGCAAGTGAGGACCAGCAAGACAATTCCTGCCTAGCACCTTCCTTGGAGGAGAGAGAGTGCAACGTTTCATTTTAGCATTTTGGCGCTCACGAGCGAGACAAACTGCTTTGGCTGTTTGCAAGGCTAGGAAAGAGCAGAGCCCCAGTCCTGCTCTTTATCTGCAATGACTTCCAGGGCAAGTGAGGACCAGCAAGACTATTCCTGCCTAGCACCTTCCTTGGAGGAGAGAGAGTGCAACGTTTCATTTTAGCATTTTGGCGCTCACGATCGAGACAAACTGCTTTGGCTATTTGCAAGGCTAGGAAAGAGCAGAGCCCCAGTCTTGCTGTTTATCTGCAATGACTGCAAGGGCAAGTGAGGACCAGCAAGACAATTCCTGCCTAGCACCTTCCTTGGAGGAGAGAGAGTGCAACGTTTCATTTTAGCATTTTGGCGCTCACGAGGGAGACAAACTGCTTTGGCTGTTTGCAAGGCTAGGAAAGAGCAGTGCCCCAATCTTGCTCTTTATCTGCAATGACTGCCAGGGCAAGTGAGGACCAGCAAGACAATTCCTGCCTAGCACCTTCCTTGGAGGAGAGAGAGTGCAACGTTTCATTTTAGCATTTTGGCGCTCACGAGGGAGACAAACTGCTTTGGCTGTTTGCAAGGCTAGGAAAGAGCAGCGCCCCAGTCTTGCTCTTTATCTGCAATGACTGCCAGGGCAAGTGAGGACCAGCAAGACAATTCCTGCCTAGCACCTTCCTTGGAGGAGAGAGAGTGCAACGTTTCATTTTAGCATTTTGGCGCTCACGAGGGAGACAAACTGCTTTGGCTGTTTGCAAGGCTAGGAAAGAGCAGCGCCCCAGTCTTGCTCTTTATCTGCAATGACTGCCAGGGCAAGTGAGGACCAGCAAGACAATTCCTGCCTAGCACCTTCCTTGGAGGAGAGAGAGTGCAACGTTTAATTTTGCTTTTTGGAGTGCGAGAGTGAGAAAAAGCAGAGTGCCTGTTTGCAAGGCTAGAAAAGAGCAGAGCCCGAGTCTTGCTGTTTATCTGCAATGACTGCCAGGGCAAGTGAGGACCAGCAAGACAATTCCTGCCTAGCACCTTCCTTGGAGGAGAGAGAGTGCAACGTTTCATTTTAGCATTTTGGCGCTCACGAGCGAGACAAACTGCTTTGGCTGTTTGCAAGGCTAGGAAAGAGCAGAGCCCCAGTCTTGCTGTTTATCTGCAATGACGGCCAGGGCAAGTGAGGACCAGCAAGACAATTCCTGCCTAGCACCTTCCTTGGAGGAGAGAGAGTGCAACGTTTCTTTTTAGCATTTTGGCGCTCACGAGGGAGACAAACTGCTTTGGCTGTTTGCAAGGCTAGGAAAGAGCAGAGCCCGAGTCTTGCTGTTTATCTGCAATGACTGCCAGGGCAAGTGAGGACCAGCAAGACAATTCCTGCCTAGCACCTTCCTTGGAGGAGAGAGAGTGCAACGTTTCATTTTGCTTTTTGGAGTGCGAGAGTGAGAAAAAACAGAGTGCCTGTTTGCAAGGCTAGAAAAGAGCAGAGACCGAGTCTTGCTGTTTATCTGCAATGACTGCCAGGGCAAGTGAGGACCAGCAAGACAATTCCTGCCTAGCACCTTCCTTGGAGGAGAGAGAGTGCAACGTTTCATTTTAGCATTTTGGCGCTCACGAGCGAGACTAACTGCTTTGGCTGTTTGCAAGGCTAGGAAAGAGCAGAGTCCCAGTCCTGCTGTTTATCTGCAATGACTGCCAGGGCAAGTGAGGACCAGCAAGACAATTCCTGCTTAGCACCTTCCTTGGAGGAGAGAGAGTGCAACGTTTCATTTTGCTTTTTGGAGTGCTAGAGTGAGAAAAAGCAGAGTGCCTGTTTGCAAGGCTAGAAAAGAGCAGAGCCCGAGTCTTGCTGTTTATCTGCAATGTCTGCCAGGGCAAGTGAGGACCAGCAAGACAATTCCTGCCTAGCACCTTCCTTGGAGGAGAGAGAGTGCAACGTTTCATTTTAGCATTTTGGCGCTCACGAGCGAGACAAACTGCTTTGGCTGTTTGCAAGGCTAGAAAAGAGCAGTGCCCCAGTCTTGCTCTTTATCTGCAATGACTGCCAGGGCAAGTGAGGACCAGCAAGACAATTCCTGCCTAGCACCTTCCTTGGAGGAGAGAGAGTGCAACGTTTCATTTTAGCATTTTGGCGCTTACGAGCGAGACAAACTGCTTTGGCTGTTTGCAAGGCTAGGAAAGAGCAGAGCCCCAGTCCTGCTGTTTATCTGCAATGACTTCCAGGGCAAGTGAGGACCAGCAATACTATTCCTGCCTAGCACCTTCCTTGGAGGAGAGAGAGTGCAACGTTTCATTTTAGCATTTTGGCGCTCACGATCGAGACAAACTGCTTTGGCTATTTGCAAGGCTAGGAAAGAGCAGAGCCCCAGTCTTGCTGTTTATCTGCAATGACTGCAAGGGCAAGTGAGGACCAGCAAGACAATTCCTGCCTAGCACCTTCCTTGGAGGAGAGAGAGTGCAACGTTTCATTTTGCTTTTTGGAGTGCGAGAGTGAGAAAAAGCAGAGTGCCTGTTTGCAAGGCTAGAAAAGAGCAGAGACCGAGTCTTGCTGTTTATCTGCAATGACTGCCAGGGCAAGTGAGGACCAGCAAGACAATTCCTGCCTAGCACCTTCCTTGGAGGAGAGAGAGTGCAACGTTTCATTTTAGCATTTTGGCGCTCACGAGGGAGACAAACTGCTTTGGCTGTTTGCAAGGCTAGGAAAGAGCAGTGCCCCAGTCTTGCTCTTTATCTGCAATGACTGCCAGGGCAAGTGAGGACCAGCAAGACAATTCCTGCCTAGCACCTTCCTTGGAGGAGAGAGAGTGCAACGTTTCATTTTAGCATTTTGGCGCTCACGAGGGAGACAAACTGCTTTGGCTGTTTGCAAGGCTAGGAAAGAGCAGAGCCCCAGTCTTGCTGTTTATCTGCAATGACTGCCAGGGCAAGTGAGGACCAGCAAGACAATTCCTGCCTAGCACCTTCCTTGGAGGAGAGAGAGTGCAACGTTTAATTTTGCTTTTTGGAGTGCGAGAGTGAGAAAAAGCAGAGTGCCTGTTTGCAAGGCTAGAAAAGAGCAGAGCCCGAGTCTTGCTGTTTATCTGCAATGACTGCCAGGGCAAGTGAGGACCAGCAAGACAATTCCTGCCTAGCACCTTCCTTGGAGGAGAGAGAGTGCAACGTTTCATTTTAGCATTTTGGCGCTTACGAGGGAGACAAACTGCTTTGGCTGTTTGCAAGGCTAGGAAAGAGCAGAGCCCGAGTCTTGCTGTTTATCTGCAATGACTGCCAGGGCAAGTGAGGACCAGCAAGACAATTCCTGCCTAGCACCTTCCTTGGAGGAGAGAGAGTGCAACGTTTCATTTTGCTTTTTGGAGTGCGAGAGTGAGAAAAAACAGAGTGCCTGTTTGCAAGGCTAGAAAAGAGCAGAGACCGAGTCTTGCTGTTTATCTGCAATGACTGCCAGGGCAAGTGAGGACCAGCAAGACAATTCCTGCCTAGCACCTTCCTTGGAGGAGAGAGAGTGCAACGTTTCATTTTAGCATTTTGGCGCTCACGAGCGAGACAAACTGCTTTGGCTGTTTGCAAGGCTAGGAAAGAGCAGAGCCCCAGTCTTGCTGTTTATCTGCAATGACTGCCAGGGCAAGTGAGGACCAGCAAGACAATTCCTGCCTAGCACCTTCCTTGGAGGAGAGAGAGTGCAACGTTTCATTTTAGCATTTTGGCGCTCACGAGCGAGACAAACTGCTTTGGCTCTTTGCAAGGCTAGGAAAGAGCAGAGCCCCAGTCTTGCTCTTTATCTGCAATGACTTCCAGGGGAAGTGAGGACCAGCAAGACTATTCCTGCCTAGCACCTTCCTTGGAGGAGAGAGAGTGCAACGTTTCATTTTAGCATTTTGGCGCTCACGATCGAGACAAACTGCTTTGGCTATTTGCAAGGCTAGGAAAGAGCAGAGCCCCAGTCTTGCTGTTTATCTGCAATGACTGCAAGGGCAAGTGAGGACCAGCAAGACAATTCCTGCCTAGCACCTTCCTTGGAGGAGAGAGAGTGCAACGTTTCATTTTGCTTTTTGGAGTGCGAGAGTGAGAAAAAGCAGAGTGCCTGTTTGCAAGGCTAGAAAAGAGCAGAGACCGAGTCTTGCTGTTTATCTGCAATGACTGCCAGGGCAAGTGAGGACCAGCAAGACAATTCCTGCCTAGCACCTTCCTTGGAGGAGAGAGAGTGCAACGTTTCATTTTAGCATTTTGGCGCTCACGAGGGAGACAAACTGCTTTGGCTGTTTGCAAGGCTAGGAAAGAGCAGAGCCCGAGTCTTGCTGTTTATCTGCAATGACTGCCAGGGCAAGTGAGGACCAGCAAGGCAATTCCTGCCTAGCACCTTCCTTGGAGGAGAGAGAGTGCAACGTTTCATTTTAGCATTTTGGCGCTCACGAGGGAGACAAACTGCTTTGGCTGTTTGCAAGGCTAGGAAAGAGCAGCGCCCCAGTCTTGCTCTTTATCTGCAATGACTGCCAGGGCAAGTGAGGACCAGCAAGACAATTCCTGCCTAGCACCTTCCTTGGAGGAGAGAGAGTGCAACGTTTAATTTTGCTTTTTGGAGTGCGAGAGTGAGAAAAAGCAGAGTGCCTGTTTGCAAGGCTAGAAAAGAGCAGAGACCGAGTCTTGCTGTTTATCTGCAATGACTGCCAGGGCAAGTGAGGACCAGCAAGACAATTCCTGCCTAGCACCTTCCTTGGAGGAGAGAGAGTGCAACGTTTCATTTTAGCATTTTGGCGCTCACGAGCGAGACAAACTGCTTTGGCTGTTTGCAAGGCTAGGAAAGAGCAGAGCCCCAGTCTTGCTGTTTATCTGCAATGACTGCCAGGGCAAGTGAGGACCAGCAAGACAATTCCTGCCTAGCACCTTCCTTGGAGGAGAGAGAGTGCAACGTTTCATTTTAGCATTTTGGCGCTTACGAGGGAGACAAACTGCTTTGGCTGTTTGCAAGGCTAGGAAAGAGCAGAGCCCCAGTCCTGCTGTTTATCTGCAATGACTGCCAGGGCAAGTGAGGACCAGCAAGACAATTCCTGCTTAGCACCTTCCTTGGAGGAGAGAGAGTGCAACGTTTCATTTTGCTTTTTGGAGTGCTAGAGTGAGAAAAAGCAGAGTGCCTGTTTGCAAGGCTAGAAAAGAGCAGAGCCCGAGTCTTGCTGTTTATCTGCAATGTCTGCCAGGGCAAGTGAGGACCAGCAAGACAATTCCTGCCTAGCACCTTCCTTGGAGGAGAGAGAGTGCAACGTTTCATTTTAGCATTTTGGCGCTCACGAGCGAGACAAACTGCTTTGGCTGTTTGCAAGGCTAGGAAAGAGCAGTGCCCCAGTCTTGCTCTTTATCTGCAATGACTGCCAGGGCAAGTGAGGACCAGCAAGACAATTCCTGCCTAGCACCTTCCTTGGAGGAGAGAGAGTGCAACGTTTAATTTTGCTTTTTGGAGTGCGAGAGTGAGAAAAAGCAGAGTGCCTGTTTGCAAGGCTAGAAAAGAGCAGAGACCGAGTCTTGCTGTTTATCTGCAATGACTGCCAGGGCAAGTGAGGACCAGCAAGACAATTCCTGCCTAGCACCTTCCTTGGAGGAGAGAGAGTGCAACGTTTCATTTTAGCATTTTGGCGCTCACGAGCGAGACAAACTGCTTTGGCTGTTTGCAAGGCTAGGAAAGAGCAGAGCCCCAGTCTTGCTGTTTATCTGCAATGACTGCCAGGGCAAGTGAGGACCAGCAAGACAATTCCTGCCTAGCACCTTCCTTGGAGGAGAGAGAGTGCAACGTTTCATTTTAGCATTTTGGCGCTTCCGAGGGAGACAAACAGCTTTGGCTGTTTGCAAGGCTAGGAAAGAGCAGAGCCCCAGTCCTGCTGTTTATCTGCAATGACTGCCAGGGCAAGTGAGGACCAGCAAGACAATTCCTGCCTAGCACCTTCCTTGGAGGAGAGAGAGTGCAACGTTTCATTTTGCTTTTTGGAGTGCGAGAGTGAGAAAAAGCAGAGTGCCTGTTTGCAAGGCTAGGAAAGAGCAGAGCCCGAGTCTTGCTGTTTATCTGCAACGTTTGCCAGGGCAAGTGAGGACCAGCAAGACAATTCCTGCCTAGCACCTTCCTTGGAGGAGAGACAGTGCAACGTTTCATTTTAACATTTTGGCGCTCACGAGCGAGACAAACTGCTTTGGCTGTTTGCAAGGCTAGGAAAGAGCAGCGCCCCAGTCTTGCTCTTTATCTGCAATGACTGCCAGGGCAAGTGAGGACCAGCAAGACAATTCCTGCCTAGTACCTTCCTTGGAGGAGAGACAGTGCAACGTTTCATTTTGCTTTTTGGAGTGCGAGAGTGAGAAAAAGCAGAGTGCCTGTTTGCAAGGCTAGAAAAGAGCAGAGCCCGAGTCTTGCTGTTTATCTGCAATGACTGCCAGGGCAAGTGAGGACCAGCAAGAGAATTCCTGCCTAGCACCTTCCTTGGAGGAGAGAGAGTGCAACGTTTCATTTTAGCATTTTGGCGCTCACGAGGGAGACAAACTGCTTTGGCTGTTTGCAAGGCTAGGAAAGAGCAGAGCCCCAGTCTTGCTGTTTATCTGCAATGACGGCCAGGGCAAGTGAGGACCAGCAAGACAATTCCTGCCTAGCACCTTCCTTGGAGGAGAGAGAGTGCAACGTTTCATTTTGCTTTTTGGAGTGTGAGAGTGAGAAAAAACAGAGTGCCTGTTTGCAAGGCTAGAAAAGAGCAGAGACCGAGTCTTGCTGTTTATCTGCAATGACTGCCAGGGCAAGTGAGGACCAGCAAGACAATTCCTGCCTAGCACCTTCCTTGGAGGAGAGAGAGTGCAACGTTTCATTTTAGCATTTTGGCGCTCACGAGCGAGACAAACTGCTTTGGCTGTTTGCAAGGCTAGGAAAGAGCAGAGCCCCAGTCCTGCTGTTTATCTGCAATGACTTCCAGGGCAAGTGAGGACCAGCAAGACTATTCCTGCCTAGCACCTTCCTTGGAGGAGAGAGAGTGCAACGTTTCATTTTAGCATTTTGGCGCTCACGATCGAGACAAACTGCTTTGGCTATTTGCAAGGCTAGGAAAGAGCAGAGCCCCAGTCTTGCTGTTTATCTGCAATGACTGCAAGGGCAAGTGAGGACCAGCAAGACAATTCCTGCCTAGCACCTTCCTTGGAGGAGAGAGAGTGCAACGTTTCATTTTAGCATTTTGGCGCTCACGAGGGAGACAAACTGCTTTGGCTGTTTGCAAGGCTAGGAAAGAGCAGTGCCCCAATCTTGCTCTTTATCTGCAATGACTGCCAGGGCAAGTGAGGACCAGCAAGACAATTCCTGCCTAGCACCTTCCTTGGAGGAGAGAGAGTGCAACGTTTCATTTTAGCATTTTGGCGCTCACGAGGGAGACAAACTGCTTTGGCTGTTTGCAAGGCTAGGAAAGAGCAGAGCCCCAGTCTTCCTGTTTATCTGCAATGACTGCCAGGGCAAGTGAGGACCAGCAAGACAATTCCTGCCTAGCACCTTCCTTGGAGGAGAGAGAGTGCAACGTTTCATTTTAGCATTTTGGCGCTCACGAGCGAGACAAACTGCTTTGGCTGTTTGCAAGGCTAGGAAAGAGCAGAGCCCCAGTCCTGCTGTTTATCTGCAATGACTGCCAGGGCAAGTGAGGACCAGCAAGAGAATTCCTGCCTAGCACCTTCCTTGGAGGAGAGAGAGTGCAACGTTTCATTTTAGCATTTTGGCGCTCACGAGGGAGACAAACTGCTTTGGCTGTTTGCAAGGCTAGGAAAGAGCAGAGCCCCAGTCTTGCTGTTTATCTGCAATGACGGCCAGGGCAAGTGAGGACCAGCAAGACAATTCCTGCCTAGCACCTTCCTTGGAGGAGAGAGAGTGCAACGTTTCATTTTAGCATTTTGGCGCTCACGAGGGAGACAAACTGCTTTGGCTGTTTGCAAGGCTAGGAAAGAGCAGAGCCCGAGTCTTGCTGTTTATCTGCAATGACTGCCAGGGCAAGTGAGGACCAGCAAGACAATTCCTGCCTAGCACCTTCCTTGGAGGAGAGAGAGTGCAACGTTTCATTTTGCTTTTTGGAGTGCGAGAGTGAGAAAAAACAGAGTGCCTGTTTGCAAGGCTAGAAAAGAGCAGAGACCGAGTCTTGCTGTTTATCTGCAATGACTGCCAGGGCAAGTGAGGACCAGCAAGACAATTCCTGCCTAGCACCTTCCTTGGAGGAGAGAGAGTGCAACGTTTCATTTTAGCATTTTGGCGCTCACGAGCGAGACAAACTGCTTTGGCTGTTTGCAAGGCTAGGAAAGAGCAGAGCCCCAGTCTTCCTGTTTATCTGCAATGACTTCCAGGGCAAGTGAGGACCAGCAAGACTATTCCTGCCTAGCACCTTCCTTGGAGGAGAGAGAGTGCAACGTTTCATTTTAGCATTTTGGCGCTCACGATCGAGACAAACTGCTTTGGCTATTTGCAAGGCTAGGAAAGAGCAGAGCCCCAGTCTTGCTGTTTATCTGCAATGACTGCAAGGGCAAGTGAGGACCAGCAAGACAATTCCTGCCTAGCACCTTCCTTGGAGGAGAGAGAGTGCAACGTTTCATTTTAGCATTTTGGCGCTCACGAGGGAGACAAACTGCTTTGGCTGTTTGCAAGGCTAGGAAAGAGCAGTGCCCCAATCTTGCTCTTTATCTGCAATGACTGCCAGGGCAAGTGAGGACCAGCAAGACAATTCCTGCCTAGCACCTTCCTTGGAGGAGAGAGAGTGCAACGTTTCATTTTAGCATTTTGGCGCTCACGAGGGAGACAAACTGCTTTGGCTGTTTGCAAGGCTAGGAAAGAGCAGCGCCCCAGTCTTGCTCTTTATCTGCAATGACTGCCAGGGCAAGTGAGGACCAGCAAGACAATTCCTGCCTAGCACCTTCCTTGGAGGAGAGAGAGTGCAACGTTTAATTTTGCTTTTTGGAGTGCGAGAGTGAGAAAAAGCAGAGTGCCTGTTTGCAAGGCTAGAAAAGAGCAGAGACCGAGTCTTGCTGTTTATCTGCAATGACTGCCAGGGCAAGTGAGGACCAGCAAGACAATTCCTGCCTAGCACCTTCCTTGGAGGAGAGAGAGTGCAACGTTTCATTTTAGCATTTTGGCGCTCACGAGCGAGACAAACTGCTTTGGCTGTTTGCAAGGCTAGGAAAGAGCAGAGCCCCAGTCTTGCTGTTTATCTGCAATGACGGCCAGGGCAAGTGAGGACCAGCAAGACAATTCCTGCCTAGCACCTTCCTTGGAGGAGAGAGAGTGCAACGTTTCATTTTAGCATTTTGGCGCTCACGAGCGAGACAAACTGCTTTGGCTGTTTGCAAGGCTAGGAAAGAGCAGAGCCCCAGTCCTGCTGTTTATCTGCAATGACTGCCAGGGCAAGTGAGGACCAGCAAGACTATTCCTGCCTAGCACCTTCCTTGGAGGAGAGAGAGTGCAACGTTTCATTTTAGCATTTTGGCGCTCACGATCGAGACAAACTGCTTTGGCTATTTGCAAGGCTAGGAAAGAGCAGAGCCCCAGTCTTGCTGTTTATCTGCAATGACTGCAAGGGCAAGTGAGGACCAGCAAGACAATTCCTGCCTAGCACCTTCCTTGGAGGAGAGAGAGTGCAACGTTTCATTTTAGCATTTTGGCGCTCACGAGGGAGACAAACTGCTTTGGCTGTTTGCAAGGCTAGGAAAGAGCAGTGCCCCAGTCTTGCTCTTTATCTGCAATGACTGCCAGGGCAAGTGAGGACCAGCAAGACAATTCCTGCCTAGCACCTTCCTTGGAGGAGAGAGAGTGCAACGTTTCATTTTAGCATTTTGGCGCTCACGAGGGAGACAAACTGCTTTGGCTGTTTGCAAGGCTAGGAAAGAGCAGCGCCCCAGTCTTGCTCTTTATCTGCAATGACTGCCAGGGCAAGTGAGGACCAGCAAGACAATTCCTGCCTAGCACCTTCCTTGGAGGAGAGAGAGTGCAACGTTTAATTTTGCTTTTTGGAGTGCGAGAGTGAGAAAAAGCAGAGTGCCTGTTTGCAAGGCTAGAACAGAGCAGAGACCGAGTCTTGCTGTTTATCTGCAATGACTGCCAGGGCAAGTGAGGACCAGCAAGACAATTCCTGCCTAGCACCTTCATTGGAGGAGAGAGAGTGCAACGTTTCATTTTAGCATTTTGGCGCTCACGAGCGAGACAAACTGCTTTGGCTGTTTGCAAGGCTAGGAAAGAGCAGAGCCCCAGTCTTGCTGTTTATCTGCAATGACTGCCAGGGCAAGTGAGGACCAGCAAGACAATTCCTGCCTAGCACCTTCCTTGGAGCAGAGAGAGTGCAACGTTTCATTTTAGCATTTTGGCGCTTACGAGGGAGACAAACTTCTTTGGCTGTTTGCAAGGCTAGGAAAGAGCAGAGCCGCAGTCCTGCTGTTTATCTGCAATGACTGCAAGGGCAAGTGAGGACCAGCAAGACAATTCCTGCTTAGCACCTTCCTTGGAGGAAAGAGAGTGCAGCGTTTCATTTTGCTTTTTGGAGTGCGAGAGTGAGAAAAAGCAGAGTGCCTGTTTGCAAGGCTAGAAAAGAGCAGAGCCCGAGTCTTGCTGTTTATCTGCAATGACTGCCAGGGCAAGTGAGGACCAGCAAGACAATTCCTGCCTAGCACCTTCCTTGGAGGAGAGAGAGTGCAACGTTTCATTTTAGCATTTTGGCGCTCACGAGCGAGACAAACTGCTTTGGCTGTTTGCAAGGCTAGGAAAGAGCAGAGCCCCAGTCTTGCTCTTTATCTGCAATGACTGCCAGGGCAAGTGAGGACCAGCAAGACAATTCCTGCCTAGCACCTTCCTTGGAGGAGAGAGAGTGCAACGTTTCATTTTAGCATTTTGGCGCTTACGAGGGAGACAAACTGCTTTGGCTGTTTGCAAGGCTAGGAAAGAGCAGAGCCCCAGTCCTGCTGTTTATCTGCAATGACTGCCAGGGCAAGTGAGGACCAGCAAGACAATTCCTGCTTAGCACCTTCCTTGGAGGAGAGAGAGTGCAACGTTTCATTTTGCTTTTTGGAGTGCTAGAGTGAGAAAAAGCAGAGTGCCTGTTTGCAAGGCTAGAAAAGAGCAGAGCCCGAGTCTTGCTGTTTATCTGCAATGTCTGCCAGGGCAAGTGAGGACCAGCAAGACAATTCCTGCCTAGCACCTTCCTTGGAGGAGAGAGAGTGCAACGTTTCATTTTAGCATTTTGGCGCTCACGAGGGAGACAAACTGCTTTGGCTGTTTGCAAGGCTAGGAAAGAGCAGAGCCCGAGTCTTGCTGTTTATCTGCAATGACTGCCAGGGCAAGTGAGGACCAGCAAGACAATTCCTGCCTAGCACCTTCCTTGGAGGAGAGAGAGTGCAACGTTTCATTTTAGCATTTTGGCGCTCACGAGCGAGACAAACTGCTTTGGCTGTTTGCAAGGCTAGGAAAGAGCAGAGCCCCAGTCTTGCTCTTTATCTGCAATGACTTCCAGGGCAAGTGAGGACCAGCAAGACTATTCCTGCCTAGCACCTTCCTTGGAGGAGAGAGAGTGCAACGTTTCATTTTAGCATTTTGGCGCTCACGATCGAGACAAACTGCTTTGGCTATTTGCAAGGCTAGGAAAGAGCAGAGCCCCAGTCTTGCTGTTTATCTGCAATGAC